>NC_082685.1:170333199-171805427 GCF_949987515.2 Delphinus delphis | reverse complement strand
CACGTTAAGCCCAGAAAGTGAGAGGGTCCTGGTAGGGAGGGCGAAGGGGAAGGAAGCTGCTCGTGGAGAGCTGGGCCCCCGCCAGGTCCTCTTCTGCAGGACCTGGAGGCTCCGACTCCGGCCCTCACACACACATGGACCCTGACCAGTTGGAGCCCACGGGGTGGGCGGCTCTGCCCCACGGGAGGGGCAGGGGACCAGAGGGGCCTGCAGGAGCCGAGGGTCACTTTTCCTTTCCCGCTCTTACGAGGCTAAAATTCTTTTCAGTGAGCAGATTGTTCACAAATGTTTACGGTTTCCTCCTCGATATCAATTACCAGAGTAAGATGTGGACCTAACTCCTTAAAAAAAAAGACACCAAAACAGTAAACCTTTCATTTTGTTCCCACCCCATCCCACTCTCCCATCTAGAACTACAAATAATTGCTGTGTTGGCGTGGGTTGGCCCGGAACTTTTCTTACAATGTTACCTACATATTTTTACTTGGAAGAAACATGTGGTTGGATTTACAAGAGTTTAATTTTTACATAAACGAAAACATGCTTTGTACACTGAGGTCCAATTTTCTTTTTATATTTAATACTTAGAAATGTGTCTGGGCTGGCGTCCGTCACAGCTCAGAGAGGCCTGTCGTTTATCCAAGGGCTGCGCGCCCCACCCTCCTGGGATCGCGTCATCCTTGACTTAACCATACACCCCCTGGAAATGAGCGTTTGACTCGTTTCCGGTCTTTTGCCGTGGCGAACGCTGCTGCCGAGGGCAGCCTTGCAGGCTCCTGTCTGTGCGCGAGTATTTCGCTGAGAGGACGCCCAGAGCGGCTCAGGAAGAACACGTATTCTACATGTAAGAGTCTGGAGGCACAGCTACCCACAGTTCATGGAAATTTCTGTTCGCAGGCAGTGTTCCACCTGGATAACATCCTTTTTAACTTTTGCGAATCTGACGGGCAAACACACACTTCACTTTTATTTTATTCTCATTTTCCGATTACTAGTGAGATCAAACGTATCTCCGCGCATGTGCTTGGACACTCTGCCTGTTCACGTCTTTTGCCCACTTTTGTCAGCCTGTTTGACCTTTCTTCAGGGTTTGCTGTGCCTATTTTGTACCTGAGATCTTCACCCTGTTATGTGTGGGCCACCCTCCCACGGGTCCCCTGGTCTGTCTTATTCTGTAGGATGTGGTGACAGTCTCCCCTTGCCCTAGGGAGTTGGCTGAGGCCCCAAGCTGAGGGCAGTGAGAGGAACGTGTCCACACCTTCTGAGGAGGTTATGGACCCTGACCTTGGCCCTGGCTCTGGGCTGTCTGAGTGAGAGGACCCTGGACCCCCCAGGCAGTACTTCTCAGAGGAGAAGCAGGAGGATGGGCAGGACCGTGGGCCCAGTGTGGAGGGAGCCCCTTGGAGGTGTGGGACCACGTGCCCTGGACTTGGAAACTCGGGTCTGGTGCCGGCTTCATCTGGGGACTGAGGGTCGGGCGTCGGGCTGTCCTCTCCATGACAGGAGGGAGGCGAGGCCCGAGCCAGCCTGGGGGAATCTGATGCTCTTTCCATCAGAGCGCAGGGCTGATGCACGTCTTAATGATGAAGCCATCAATTCCCAGATATCACGGAGCGGACAGAGCCTGGGAGGGGCGTCGGGGAAGCTGCATAGGAAAAAAACACAGCTGTTCCCGGCGCACCACGGAGCACTTGGGGCTGGCGTCCTCCTGGCCCAGGTGTGGAGTTTACCTGCTGAGTAAGCCTGTCCTGCATCTTCCTTTCTGACCCCCGGAGTCCATGTCTCGCTTAAGAGCAGGTGTTCGCGCCCCAGTGTTATGCAAATACTTTTCGGTAATTCTTCTCATAATTTATATGGTGATTTTTGCTTATTTTTTGGACACGTATGAAATTTACCGCAGCCTTTGCTGCGTGGTGGTAACTCTGACTCCCCCCAACACCATCTGCCGCATGCTTTATGCCTCCTGCACCGACTTGAAATGCTGCGCTCACCCCGCTGCACGCGATCATTTACGTAGAGATTCCTTCCGGTCTCTGTCTGTTTCCTCACACTGTTTAATGATCACCCTTCACAATGTGCTTTCATACCTGGTAGAGAAACCCTGTCCAGTTTCAGGTATAAAGAGGTTGCCTGACTGTCTGCTTACATTTCATCTTCCAAACGAATGCTGAAGCCACTTGCCAAGCTCCACAAACGCTTCCCCTGGGATTTTGGTGGCTTTCCCACCAGAGGCATCAGTAGATAAGTGCCTTAGTTTGGGTCCCCCTCAAAGTGGAACCTGAGTCGGGGAAGGGGGTGCAGAGCTTATCTGAGATGTGATTCCGTCAAGCAGAAGTGAGGGAAAGGGGGTGAGAGAGGGGTCGGAAAATCCCCTAGAGGTGGGTTATTGCGCTTGTCAAAACGTGGAATTACCTGATTTTTCAATTCTAGACATCCTGGTGGAGAGGCTGGGCTATCTCACCTGATGATGAATGGTGTGGGGCGTCCATCCTGTGCTCACATCTATCATCACTGGGGAGGTTCAGTTTTAAGAACCGGGTTGCCTAGGGCTCACCTCCACAGGGGCCCTGGAGAAAACCAGGTAGAATGCACCACAAGCTTTCCACCGAAGGACAGGGAACGGGGTGTCCACCCACTGCTTCCCTTCACACGGGTTGAGGTTTGCGGCATTAACTCTCATGCTCTGGCCTCCTGCAGCTTTGGACCAAACCCCAAGGAGGGAAAGGGACTGTGTGGACTCCACGGTCCAGCGCTGGGGTAGACTGTCCAGCACGGGTGTGCCCATCAGGGGACGTCAGGGGGCACAGCGTGCCGCGGGAGGGGTGCTGGGTCTGCTCCAGGGTAATGTCTCTAGATTGTCCCCCTGCTGCTGTGCCCATGGGGCCGCCAGCCCTGTGCTCCAGAGCGATCCTGCTTCCAAGAGCCCCACATGTGCACCCAGCCCACTGTTCCCACCCAGGGGTCCCCAGACACTTCCTTCCCAGCAGAGTTGTTTTTAAATTTTTTTAAATTTTGTTTTTTAATTTTAATTTTTAAAATTAAAAAAATTTTTTTTTTAATTTTGAAAATTTTAATTGTTTTTTAATTTTTTAAATTGTTTTTAAACTTTTTTAAATTTTGAAAATTTATTTTATTGAAGTATAGTTGATTTACAATGTTGTGTTAATTTCTACTGTACAGCAAAGAGATTCAGATACATATATATATTCTTTTCCACTATGGTTTATCACAGGATATTGAGTATAGTTCCCTGTGCTATACAGTAGGACCTTGTTGTTTATCCATCCTAAATGTAATAGTTTGCATCTGCTAATCCCGAACTCCCAGTTCTTCCCTCCCCCACCCCCTCTCCCCCTTGGCAACCACAAATCAGTTCTTTATGTCTGTCTGTTCCTGTTTCATAGATAAGTTCATTTTAGATTCCACATATAAGTGATGTCATATGATATTTGTTTTTCTCTGGCTGACTTATTTCACTTAGTATGATAATATCTAGTTGCATCCATGTTGCTGAAAATGGCATTATTTCGTTCTTTTTTATGGCTGAGTAGTATTCCATTGTATAAATGTACCACACCTTCTTTATCTATTCCTCTGTTGATGGACATTTAGGTTGCTTCCATGTCTTGGCTATTGTGAATAGTGCTACAATGAACACCGGGGTGCATGTATCTTTTTCAATTATAGTTTTCTCCAGATATCTGCCCAGCAGTGGGATTGCTGGATCATACGGTAGCTCTATTTTTAGTTTTTCGAGGAACCTCCTTACTGTTCTCTGTAGTGGCTGCACCCGTTTACGTTCCACCAACAGTGAAGGAGTGTTCCCTTTCTCCACACCTTCTCCAGCATTTGCTATGGGTAGCCTTTTTGATGGTGGCCACTCCGACCGGTGTGAGGTGGTACCTCACTGTGGTTTTGATCAGCATCTGATAATTAGTGAGGCTGAACATCTTCTCATGCGCCTGTTGGCCGTCTGTATGTCTTCTTTGCAGAGATGTCGAATTAGGTCTTCCTGGCAGAGTTTTTAACCTTAGACATCTGACTCCAACACGCGGACTTGGATCTGGGGCTTTGGGCGCAGGACGGAGAGATATAAGCCTTGTATTTTTCTCAATCCATTTTTTTAAAAGATATAATTTGCATAAAATAAAATTGACTGGTTTGATGAGTTTCAACCAGTGTACGCAGTGACCACAATTAAGATTTCTGATATTGATACTTGGTGTCTTCTCCCTTTTTTCTTGATCAGACCAGCCAGAGATTTTTCTTACAGCCCATTTCAAAGAACCAGCCTTTCGGTTCATTTTCCCCATGGCTATTCCGTTTTTTTTTTTAATCCCTTTGATTTCTGTTTTTTAGTATTTCTTTCCTTCTACTTACTTTAGGTTTCATTTGCTCTTTTTTAGTTCCTTCAGGTAGAAAATTAGACCATTGTTTTGAGTCCTTTTCTTTTCTAATGTAAGCATGAAATGCTATACGTTTCCCTGTAAGTAACTGCTTTCCACACATGTCAATGTGCTGTGTGTTCATGTCTGTCCAGTTCTACGTACCTTTCTAATCCTCCTTTGACCCGTGGGTTATTTAGAATTGTGCTGTTTAGTTTGTTTCCAAGTATTTGTGTGATTTTCCAGATATCTTTGTGATTAAATCCTAGTTTAGTATTGTGATCAGGACATATTTTTTATAATTTCAATCTTCTGAAATTCACTGAGACGTTCATTTTTTGAAATTCATTGCCCCAGAATATGGTCAATTTTGGTACATATTCTGCCTGAACCTAAAAAGAAACCCCAGAAAACAAGCCTATTCTGCTGATATTCAGGGGGAGTGTTTTATAAATCTCAATTAGATTAAGTTGATTCATAGTATTGTTCAAATCTGCATGCTTATTATTATTTAATCTACGTGTTCTATCAATTATTGAGAAAGGAGTATTGATGTCTCCGACCATAATTCTGGATGTGCCTATCCTTCCTTGCAGTTCTATAAATGTTTGCTTTATGTATTTTGAAGCTCTGTTATTATATGCGTAGACATTTAGGATTGTTATCTGTTCTTGATTAACTAACCCCTCTATCATTATACTTGGTAATAGCTGGTGATCAAAAGTCTATTTTGACAAAGATTAGTGAAACCACACCAGCTTTCTTTTGATGTTGTTTGCATGACGTATCTTCTTCCATCCCTTAACCTGTCTGTGGCATATTTAAACTGGATTTCTTGGGCACAGCATATACTTGAGTCTTGCTTTTTTAATGCAATCTGACAGTCTCTTCTGTTTGATTGGGGTTCTTGGACCATTTAGTGTGATTATTGATAGTTGAGTTTAAATTTACAATCTTATTTTTTATTTATCGTATCAGTACATTGCTCCTTTTCCTCTTTGAGTTTTCTTATTTTAAATTAATTGGATATTTTAATATTTTGTGTTTTCTCCATTATTGACTTACTACATATGTCTTTTTGTTTTATTTTCTTAGTGGTTGGTCTAGTGTTTACAGTATAAAACTGTGACATCACAGTTTGCCTTTAAACACGACTTACCAGGTCAGGATTGGAGTGAGACCCTTAGGAGAGCAGGTTCTCATCCTTTGTGCTGTTGTGGTCACACGTGTCAGAACTACATGCGTCAAAAACACCACGAGATGTTGCTACTACTTTTCTTTAAACAGTTATCGTTCAAAGGGACGTTTAAATGAAGGGAAATACCTTTTATGTTTATGTAAATAGTTACTACTTCTGGCTGTCTTCATCTCTTTATGTAGATCTACGTTTCCATCTGAATTCCCCTAGCTTTGGTTTATCAGAACAAGTCTTGTCTCCCACCTTCCTTTTCAAAAGATATTTTCAGTGGATATAGATTTCTAGATTGGCAGTTCTCCCCAGAACTTTGGAGAGGTTTTATTGTCTTCTGGCCTGCATGGTCTCTGATGAGAAGTCAGGTGTTACAGTATTATTTTTTTTCTCTTTATGAGGAATGAGTCTTTTTTTTTTTTCTCTGAAGTTGAGGTTTTCTCTTTATCTGATTTTTAGCAATTTGATAAAGATGTACTATTATGTAGTTTTCTTTATGTTTCTCCTGATTGGAGTTTGTTAAACTTCTTGGATTTGTGGGTTTATTGGTTTTACCAAATACAGAAACATTCTGGTCATTTTTTCTTCAACTATTTTTTTCCTGCCTCAACCCTCCCGGGACTGCAATTCCACTTAGGCTAGAATGCTGGCTATTCTCCCACAGCTCACTGAGTTCCATTGTTTGCTTTTGTTTCTTGATGTTGTTGTCTTTATTTATTTGAGTTCCATTTGCTCCAGAAATTCCATTTGGGTATTTTTTTTTTTTTTTTTGCAAGTGTTATTGAGGTGCAGTTTACCTCAAGTGAAACACTCACTTTTAGTGTATAGTTCTATGAGTTTTATAGGCAGGTAGAGTCATGAAACCACCGCCATAATCAAATTGTAGAATATTCCATCACCCAAAAGCATTCCTTCATGTCCCTTTGTAGTCAATCCCTTGTCCCCATCCCCAGCTCCTGCCAACAGATCAACTGTCTGTCCCTGTAATTTTGGCTTTTCCATGATGCCATACCCTTGGAGTCATAAAATATGCAGCTTTTTGAGTCCAGGCTTCCATCAGTCAGAATAATGGATTTGAGTTCATCCATGTTTTCATTTGTACCAGTAGTTCTTTCTTTTTGCTGCTGAGTAAGGACGTACACAGCTGGTTCATCCATTTGCCACCTGCAGGACATGTGGGCTGTTTCCAGTTTGTTGTGGGTTTTTTTTTCTTTTTTCATTTATATGTAAAACCACTATAAACATTCACATAAAGGTTTTACTGTGAACAAAAGTTGCCATTGTTCTTGGACAAATACCCAGAAATGAGATTGCTGAATAAATGAATAGTTAACTTCATGAGAAAGGGTCAAACTGTTTCCAACATGGCTGTACTAATTTTTACTGAGTTACAGTTGCTACAATGCTCACCATTAATTGATTTTGCTATTTGTTAACCGTTCTACTAGGCAGGGGTGCGGTCTCATTGTGGTTTTCATTTGCTTTTCACTAGAATCTAGTGCTGAGCATCTTTTTTATGTGCTTCCTTTTCATTAGTACATTTTCTTTTGTGAAATATCTCTTCAAGTCTTTTGCCCATTTTTAATTGGGTTGTTCTCTTAGTATTGAGTTTCAGATTTCTTTATATATTATAGATCCATTCCTTGATCAGAAATGTGTTTTGCAGATATTTTCTCCTAGTTTTTGCCCTGTCTTTTCATTTACTTAACAGTGTCTTCTGAAGAGCAGGAGATAGTAACCTTGACGAGAACTAATCTAACAGTGTTTTCTCTCATGGATCACACATTTGGTGTAATGTCTTTGCATAACCCAAATTCACATGTAATTCCTCCCATGCTTTTATAGTATTGGGCTTTACGTTTAGGCCTATGGTCTATTTTTAGTTAAGCTTTGTATAAGGTGAAAGGTGTGGAGTTTCTTCTGTGTGTCTGGAAATCCAGTCTTCTAGAATCATGTGTAAAAAAGACTATCCCTTCTACATTGACTTGCCTTTAATCCTGTTTCGAAAATCATTTAGGCACATATGTGTGGGTCCATTTCTGAGCACTCGGCTGGGTCCTATTGGGCTATGTGTGTACACGTTCGCAGGTACTACACCGTCTTCACTGCTGCGGTTTATGTACGGTGAGCCTTGAAATCAGGGAGTGTGAGTCCTCCAGGTCTTCATTTTCAAAATTCTTCTGGCTATTTGCTTGCTTTACCTTTCCATACAAAATTTTGAAGAACCATGGCCTTTTGTAAAAAATCGTATAAAAATCAGGATTACATTGAGTCTGTAGACCAATTTGGATGAAACTAACAGTAATATTCTAATGTCAATATTTTATTTAATTTTATTTGAATTCTCCAAGTGTTTTACAATTCTAAGTGTACAGAATGTGCCTAATCTTGCTATTTAAATATATCATGGTTTTGGTGCTATTATAAATAGTATTTAAATCTCAGATTCTATTCGTTCCTGGCCAGTATATACAAAGATCTCTCTCACTATATGGATAATAGAGAAAACATGAACTGTTTCTGGTAGGTTGTGTCAAATCGTAGGATACGAAACTTATTTAATGATCTAAACAGGGGACTGGCACTCTTTTCCTGCAAATACAGCCCCAATAGTAAACATGTGAGGTTTTCCAGGTCATAAGGTCTCTGATGTAACTACTCAGCTACTACTTTGGCTGCTGTAGGTTTAACAAAACATAAATGAATGGCATGGCTGTTTTCCAATAAAGCTTTATTTACAAAAATGGGTTGCAGGCTGGATCTGGCCTGTGGATTGTAATTTGCTGCCTTCTGACCT
Organism: Delphinus delphis; assembly: GCF_949987515.2. Classification (NCBI taxonomy): domain Eukaryota; kingdom Metazoa; phylum Chordata; class Mammalia; order Artiodactyla; family Delphinidae; genus Delphinus; species Delphinus delphis. The sequence continues at coordinate 171,797,056 of NC_082685.1, read as the reverse complement.
AAACCGACTTTTTTGTTGTGCTGCAATCTCAGGGCTCTAAATGCTGGTCCATCCAGGTATCGGGAAGTAGATGAGCTGCAAGGGGTTTGGTCATGCTCTTATCTTAGATCAAACAGAGGCTGATAACCCCAGGAGAGAAGGATGATTCAAAAACTCATCAGGCTGTGACCCCGTGACAGGCGACACCAGGACACTGAGTACCACTGGCTCCAGGTCACAGTCTGCAGAGTCCACAGCAGCAGCTCATACCCACTGCATACACACGTGTGCACACACACACACACTGCACCCATGCATACACTGCACACTGCACCCATGGACACACGTGGGCGCACACACTTCTCAAGTCTCAGACTAAGGATGACAAACATATTTAATCAATGCCCCAAATACCTTTATATATGTATAAACAAGTTAAATTTCCCTTGACTTAAAGACTGCTATCACGGCCTTCCCTGCTTATCCTGGAGATGGGAATGTTGAGAACACGTGTCTGAATCCACAGGGAAGCAGCAGTGTGGCTGAACGCAGAGACAGGGCCGAGAGAGAGCCGACGCACAGGGTGGTCTTCTAAAGAACCTGCATTCTGACGTGGGATAAAGCCAGCTTTCCCTCCCCCCGATGTTCGGTCCTCTGCCCGAGCGCAAACACAGGTTGCGCAGGAGCTAAGAAGGACACGTTCCCAGGTGGGTCTCAGGCTTGGCTGGATCCCGAGCCACAAGGAGGTGAGACGCAGGCCGCAGAGTCCACAACACCCGAAGGTCAGCAGAACGGAGGCTACACAATGTTTACTTGTTATTTTCCTTTCGACGAGGCAGCACCGTCGCCGGGCAGGGATTTCCCAGCCCGAGGGCTACATTTGTCTCTGCTTGTGCTTCGGGTTGGTCTTGCAGTAGACGAACCAACGCCCGCGCCTCTTGACCAGGTAGCAGCCCTTGCACCGCTTCTTGAGGACGCCCTTGGTCTTGAAGCCCAGGGCTGGCTGCTGCAGGCCGAGTACCAGGCGCGCGGAGAGGAGCGCGGCTGCCGGGCTGGGGGGCGCACCGACCTGACGGCAGGCGCGCGGGTGGCACGGCGCGAGAGAGGAGAGCGGGAGGCCACCCAGGTGCAGCAGGGGGCCCACGGCGGAAACCACTTTCCTTAGGAGAGCGGTGGCCATGTCGCGGCTGGATCTAGGGAGAAAGAGGAAAAGTTGTCACAGCTGCCGGTGGCTCCTGCCCCCGAGAAAACCTCCTTCCCCACGTCCCTGCCCTCGGGACACAGGCCGCGGGTCCGGGAATCTGCGCGACCCCCGGGAGGGCACGAGAGCGGCGAGCGGCACCGTGTCTCCGCCCGGCGCCGAGACCCCCACCCGGCCGCCGGGGCCAGACGAGGCCCGCGTCCACGTGACCCCGTGGCGGCCGGGCCGCGGGCTGGAGCAGAGGGCACGAGGTCCGGAACGGTGCCCGGCTAGAAGGGATCACCCGTGCGGCCGCTTCCCACCGCAGTGACCTCCGCCCGCGTCCCACCCGGGCAAGCCGAGGCCAGGGGTCCCCGGAACGCGCCCTTCCTGAGCCCGGAACTCCCGCCGCCTCCCCTGCCCCTCGGGACCCCCGGAACACCCCACGACCCCTACCTGCAAAGAGTGAGTCCGGGCCCGCCCGCAGCCCGCCTCGCCAGCCCCTGCGCCTGCGCCCTCGGCAGCGCCTGCGCAGTGGGGCGGAGATGCCGTCGTCCGGAGTGTCCGCCAGGAAGGAAGATGGCAGCAGGGTCACGTGGCGGTCCCCTCGGGGCTGGGCGCAGAGGCGGAGCCACGGGGGTGCGGGAGTCGCGGAGCGCCGGGTTCCTCCCCGGCTGCTTGCCTTTCCCCTCCCCGGTCCCCTGCATACCCAGCCCGCCCCCCACTCCCGGGACCCTGCGCCCTCCTCCCGGGACTCCCCCAGCCCTGTGGGCCACCGGGCGGCTAAGGTTTGGGGGGCGCTCCCGGGGGCGGGGGAGGGATGAAAAATGGGAACAAAAGTAGGTATTTTGAATGAAAAAGAAGTCACAACCAAGTAGACTTTTTAAAAAGCTGATAAATATCAATGTCAAAACAAAATCTAGAAAAACCTCATGTTTGTATTAAGTGGACATCCTGGGAGAAATGTGGCGAGGCTCAGGGGAACGCATGGAAATAGGCCCTGGTTCTAACTGACTGCAGTTAAATTTATTTCCTCCAACATACTTTCAAACACAGAGAAAAGTTAAAAGACACTGATGGCGAACACCCACGTACGTACCCACTGCCCAGATTCCACAGTGAAATCGCCACGCATGTCTTTCCAGGCTGTGTCTGCGTGGACACAACTACTTTCCACGCACACGAAGGTGAGCTGCACACGGGGTGCACCTGCGCGCCGCCCTGGCACCGCACGCGCACCCCTGACCCGGCTGCAAGCTGTGGCCCCTGCCCAGGTGAGCTCGGGCCTGCCTCTGAGCATGCGTCCGTGGACACCTTTCCGATCCGGGAGGTATTCTGGGCACTGTCGCCTCTCATCGCCACACCGCCCTGGAGTCCAGGCTGTGGGTGCCCTCAGCTCCTGGGCAGTGGGATGCGCGACTCCACCCCAGCTCTGGGACTGCTCCCTGTGCCCACCGCCCTCGCCCATCGGGGGCTGGCCGTGAGCTGACCATCCCGACGGGTCTCTGCACAGGCCGTTTGGAGGACGCCATGAGGGGCAGGAGAGAAGCAGGGCCGGGACCGCGAGGTGTGCTCCAGAGCAGCGGGCCTTTCGGGGCTAACCTGCATGAGGGATGCCATCGGCTGCGCTTTACTGGCAGTTTCATTGGGCTCTGCTGCAGAAACCCCAGAACCACAAAGAAATGCGCTCTGTCCAACATGATGTACTTCCAGTTTCCTCTAAGCAAGGACTCATCTCCAACATTCACAACATTCAACATGTAACTCCCCATGATTATCCGTAACCATCGAAGGTAAGCACTGCATCTTCCGTTTCCATCCTCCCCTGCCCTGCCCCTTGTAAGTGGAGCATCACTAAGTGCTAAGGTTGCGCGGAGCGTCCCCCCTTATCCGGGCTGAGCCCCCGCCCGCCGCTGCACCAGCCGGCCGCACCTGCCTGACCGCACCGCGCGTGCGCGCCTCACCGGGCGAGGTAAATCCGGGCCGAGGTTGTGTGTGGGGGGGGGGGGGGGCGCGGACGCCGTGCGCATGCGTCGGCGCTCGGCGCGTCGGTGCGCGGAGTCGAAGGTCAGCCTGAAAGATGGCGGCGGCGGTGACCTTCCTCAGGTTGCTGGGCAGGGGGGGCGCGGCGGCGCGGAGCCTGCCCGGGGCCGCCAGGTGCTTCGGGGTGCAGACCTCGCCGACCGGGGAGAAGGTCACGCACACCGGCCAGGTAACGCCTGCGGCGCGGAGAGCGCCCTCCCCCTCGGGGCGCCCAGGTGGGCGGAGCCCCGGCTCGGCCCCCGTGTCCCCGGGGCCCAGCGCCCCGCTGCCCCCTGTGCCCCAAGCTCAGTGCCCGTGGTCCAGTCGCCCAGCACCCCGGTCCCTCCTCTTCCCCCGGCCCAGCACCCGGGTCCCACGGTCCAGTCCCTCGGGGCCCCGAGCCCCGCACCCGCAGTCCAGTCCCCCAGTCCCCCTGACGCCCCAGACCCAGCGCCTGCGGTGCCGTCCTCGGTCTCCCCCTCCGTCCGGGGCCCCGGGCCCACTACCCGCAGGGGTACCGAGGGGCTGTCTGCAGCCACTGTGGTCTCATCCTCGCAGCGAACTCGGATCCAAGACTGTTATCCCGGGGTAGCCCCTTGGTTACTGTGGGGAGCCCTCCGGTGGAGTCAGCAATGACCAGTTCTGTGCGTCCGATCTCCTCGTGTTTGTGTAATGTTGAATACCACATTGTAGTAACTCTCGAGTTACTGAAATACAAACACGGCGTTAGGCTGTGATCCGCAGCCCAAAGATGAGGGAGTGAGTACCTGTGTTGTTAGAAAAGGCCACGGAGCAGGTTCAGAGAGGAGGGGAGCTCCGGGGCCTCCGAGGTCGAAGGCGGGTGTCCCCCTCCGCCAGGACTGCGCTCCTCTGCTCCTTCCCTACCTTTTGCTACTTCCAGTTCAGACTCCTGCCTGATGTCCCGTTAGGAATCCTGCTGAAAAACGCCCCTGGGTGCGCAACTACACGGACTCGCGGTGTGTGTGATCGTGAATGGCCTGAACGTTAAGAAAACACTTTTCCTGAAGCGTTTATGATTGGTGTAAGATACAGCATCGGGCCGTAAAAAATCACATACCGTCTTTTTCTTTTCAGGTTTATGGCGATAAAGACTACAGGAAAGTTCGATTTGTAGGTCGTCAGAAAGAGGTGAGTGAAAGGTCTAGCAAAAGAGAGGTGAGCTTTCTAAAACTTTTTATAACGGAGAAGAAATAAATACTAATCTGTAAAATTTAAGTAAATTCTCCCCAGATTGTGAGCACTCTAGAATCTCTGGAATTCTCCATTTCTTCTGCGTGTTAAACATGTCTAGTTCTGTTTTGCTTTTTCCCCCTGAGACATGTAACACGACATCTCGTGAGTATAGTTTTAGCTTACGTGTAAATGGGCGTGACCTTTTCTTTCACTTCTGTGCCTTATACTTGCCAGACTCTCAGGTTAAAGCAGAGTCACATCAATGTTTTAAAATTACTCTTTCAGTCGCTTTTTGGAGTATGTTTTCTGTGGTTCACAGCGTATAGATTAGGCTGGTTCTTTCAGGGACTTTTTTTTTTTTTTTTTGCGGTACTCGGGCCTCTCACTGCTGTGGCCTCTCCCGTTGCGGAGCACAGGCTCCGGACGCGCAAGCTCAGCGGCCATGGCTCACGGGCCCAGCCGCTCCGCGGCATGTGGGATCTTCCCGGACCGGGGCACGAACCCGTGTCCCCTGCATCGGCAGGTGGACTCTAAACCACTGCGCCACCAGGGAAGCCCTTTCAGGGACTTTTGAAGACAGCACATGGGTGGGTCTTCCCTGAGTGGGTCTGAAACACCAGTGCAACCGCTGGACACTGGAATCCTTTCGCCTCGGTGGCCTGCGTTCTTCCCACTTCCTCTCTCCCGTGCCTGCCACCTCAGAGGGAGTCCTCACCGCCCTGGCTCAGGCCTCCCTCCACCCCTCCCCAGCAGTCACCTGGCGTCACTTCTCCCCTTCAGGCAGCCTGTTGATTCTTCCTGCCACCCTCAGCTGTCCCTAAGTCGCATCTCCCCTCCCTTTGACCTTGGTTACGTTGTCCATCCCCAGGGTCTGGTTTCCTACCTCCCACTTTGAGGGTGTCGTGGGGCGAGGAGTCTGGCCCCCTGGATGGAGCAGTTCCAGCAGGTGCGTCCTGAGCCCTGGGGTCGACCCTGCCCCCGGCTTTCCATCTCAGCCTGTCACACTCCTCTCTCCTGGGAATTCTACCGTGGCTTCTGGTTTCTGGTTGCCCTCGCTGGGGACAGACATCAGGGAGCAACTTAAACACCGAACCAGACATTCCAGAGTTCGTGAGGCCAGTAACGTGTGAATGGAGGGGGCAGTGCTGGTGACGTCGCCTCGCTCAGACCCGTCAGCTCACCACGGTCCTGAACCGGCTGCAACCCTTGACCTCCCCGCTCGGGATCTCTGGGGCCTTTTCCTGTCCGAGATCGTGGGCGTCCAGGGGCCCACGCTCATGTAAGATGCGCAGCAGGTCTCTCCGGCTTTCATTCTTGCGACAAAAGTTTGGCGTTCAGTAGTATTTGAAATATTTTTGGTTTCCAAGAGACTGTTGTTTCAAAAGACCTCTAGGCATGCTGAAAAGTTGCATGAGAGTAGGAGCGCCTGTATCCCTCCCCCTCCACAGCGTCCCTGTGATTCTCCTCTTGCCTGAGTGCGCTGCCTTTGTGAGAAGCGACAGGGTTGAGCACTTGCTGAATGCTGATACTTTGTGTTAACTCAAGTCCGTGGTTTAGGTTTATGTGGTAGGTTCACGCTTGGGGTCGCACGTTCTGTGGGTTTGGACAGGTGCATGGCATCTCGTATCCACCGATCTTACTGTCTCTACGGTTTCATTTGGGTGAATTTTAAGAAATAAGCTGAACGTGCTCTTACTCTGAGGAGCGAGGAGAGCAGGAAGCTGGGTGGTCGATCCGCCTTCGCAGGAAAGGTGGGAAGCGTCCGCGTGTGGCTGCAGCGAGCCTGCCCTGGAACCCGCCAAGGGCCGGCCTTGTGGAGAGGAGATGCTCATGCAGAAGGGGGCCCAGCTGCCGCCCCCGGGGAGGGGCAGCCGTCGGCCTGCAGCAGTCCTGTGTCACTGGAGGGGCTAAGGGCCCAGCCGACCTCCTGTTCCTCTGCGGCGATGGAAGTATTTTCGTTACTTCACGGTTACACACGTGGAATTAAAAGCCGACGTTTCTTGCCCGTGAGTGACGGGCGCCCGTGGCATCCTCAGGCGGAGGTGGTGCTGGGCCCAGAAGTTGGTTAGCATGGCTGTCGTGCTGTGTTTGTCGGTCGGGTGGACCCTGTGGGGCTCCGTTTTCGGGGCGCAGGGCCCCCGGGCGTGGACAGCAGTGGGGACAACACAGCCACGTGTGTTCCGAGGGGGCTGCACTTCCTCACTCCTGCTCCCTTTCCGGAAATAGGAATCCCAGGGAAAGCTTTGGGATGGCATCATGTCTAGCTGACACAGCTTTCCAAAAGCAGGAGTGTCACCCCCGCTCTGCGGGCTCAGGACGTCAGCACCGCTGGGTGTCTCGGTGGCAGCGGGTGGGTAGGCTCTGCTCCGCAGTCGGTGCTCCTGGGTGCAAGTGGATTGGGCTCAAATTGTACTAAGCTAAGGGCCTCTCCCGCCGTGTTTGTGAAGATCGATCCTTGTTCTCTTCTCTTCGCTGCAGCCTCGGGCCCCTCTGGGTGCACGTGGGGTTCTGGGTGCCAGAGCGGGGAGCCACGTGGCCTTGGTCCTCCGGGCCTGACGGGGCACGACACTTCTCACCATCGTGATGAGCAGATACTGGGGTTACTCACGGAGCCAGAATCACAGTGACCTCGGGCAGCGTTTACACCCCGAGTGCCTCGTCTGCGTGCTTGTCCGCAGAGGAGTCTGGAAGGGGGAGAGCGGGCCCCACCGCTGACCGTGTTTGTCCTCTGTTACCGAGTTCCAACCCCGTGGACGCTTTGGCCCCCAGAGATGGGGACCTTCGAGATGATCTTGCTGTTTTGCACCCTGAGTGTGTCAGCTGGGGTGGAATCCCGCAGCCCCGTCAGATCAGGTTGGGGTCTTTGTAGGTCCAGCCGCTGCCCGTAACGTTGGGCTTCTGCCGGGCCATGCGTGGCGGTTCCGGTTCTGGTTCCGGTTCTGGCTGCTGTGGGTGAGCATCTCCAGCTTCCTCAGCTCAGACGACATTCTGTGCCTCCCAGCTGAGTACCTGCCCCGAGAGAAGCTGGCTCCCCGAGGAAGGAGGGGCAATGCGTCGCCCTCTCCCTGCCTTTACCAGCTTGAAAGTCATGAGCTGATTCCTTCCAGTGAGGAAGGCGGTGGGTTTAGCGCATCTCCGTGGAAGCGCGGGGTCAGGCATCTTGTGTTTCCGTGCTTCGTGGTTATGGTGCCGTCGTCGCTCCAGTGTCCCACGTGGAGCAGCCCTTGTAGTCCGAGGCTGCCTTTCCCTCCGTCGCAACGTGGCTCAGCCTCATCTGTACGTTTCCTGCTCGGGACCCCGAACCAGCTGTTAGTTCAGAGCCCGGTCCCCAGAGGGAAGTGGTCATGGAGACAGCGTGGCTCCTGGCCCCGGGTCGGCTGCTGCTTCTGGTCTTTTCCAGCAGATAGAGTAGGAGAGCATGTGTGTGCATGTGTGTCCATGTGCAGGTGTGAGAGGGAGGGTGGGGCAGGGACAGCAGAGAACAGGCGACGCTGCACGCGGGGTGGGATGTTAACAGGGGAATCCAGGTAGAGACAAAGGCGAATTCTTTGCACTGTTGTAATTCTTGCAGCTTTTCTGTGAGTTTGAAATTCTATCCAAATGGAAAGCTAAAGGCGTGTGTACACGTATGGAACGACTTGTGTATTTTGAGGATCTGCACTGATAATATTTGAATGAAACGGTACAGAACGTGCCTTTGCTGGCAGTGTGTGCGTGTATGTGGGGGGCGGTCTATGTTGATTTAAATTCCATGAGAGCGGCCAGTGTTTGTGCTTGTCTGTACGAGCTTCTCCTGTCTGTCTTTTTCCAGGTGAATGAGAACTTTGCCATCGACCTGATAGCAGAGCAGCCTGTGAGCGAAGTTGGGAGTCGAGTGATATCGTGTGACGGCGCGGGGGGGGCCCTGGGCCACCCCAAAGTGTACATAAACCTGGTAACGTGCCATCCGTCCCCGGACCCCCGTCCTTCTGTCCTGTCCTCACCCCGCTGGCCTCACCCTCTCCCACTCGGCCTTGCCCACAGACCACACGACAGGGGCTGAATAAAGGGCGTGTCCAGGGCAGCTTTGACTGTGCCGTGTGTGCAGCGGCCTTAGTGTCACCAGCACTGCTTTCCCTCAGGCTTGTAGGCATCTGTCTTTCCCAGGGAACCCTCGTGTCGGTGCCTGTGTGATCGTTTACTTTGTTGATAACTACACGCACAGAGCCTTTGAGAAGGAGAACAGTACACTGGCTGTTAGAGCAGAGAAGGATGCCTGGGGATAAAGCTCAGGTGCACGTGGTGTAGCGACAGGGCAGGACCCACCGCCGCCCCTGCTGCTGTGTCCGGGCTGGACCCCACCCCTGAGGGGTGGGCCTCTGCTCCGCGCCCCACCCTCCAGCCCTTCCAGGCCCCTGCTGGAGGGCCGGGAGGGGGACGGGGACCGAGCCGTGTGTTCCAGGGCAGGGAGCCTGCATCCCAGCGAGTCTGGGTGGAGCGGGCTGGACCCCGGGCCTCCGGCACAGCCACGTCCTGCGTCAGCAGTGACCACGGAGCTCCGTGGGCGCCCCTGGTTGGCTGTGTGTTTCCAGTGTCTGCTTTTAGCATCTGAGGTCTACCTGTCTCTAGATTGACGTAGAGTACGGAAATAGGAGATCTTTCCCTTTGAATTTTCCAGGACAAAGAAACGAAGACGGGGACGTGTGGCTACTGTGGCCTGCAGTTCCGGCAGTCCTGCCACTAGGGCCGCGTGGGCAGCTCGGTGGCATGGACTCTGTCTCTAGTGCCGAATAAAGGGTGTTGTTCTCTAGGATGCCGCGCACAGCTGTTTCTGTCACACAGGTTCACTTAGGGCTGCGGCTTAAGGTGGCGTCCCCTCCTGGGCCCCTGCCACATGCTCCTTCCACCCGCGGGACCACAGCGGGGGCTGGAAGAATCCGGGGGCCGGGGGCAGGGGGGACGTGGCTGCTCGGGGGCTCGGGCTCCGGCCCAGCTCCACCCCCGTCACTCATCTGCTGTCACTCTTTCTGTCCATCTGATCCTCAGGCTCCGTCTCGTGTCTTAAATCCCAAGAAGTTAAGTACCTATCTGAAGGTGTTAACAGTCACATGTGGTCCACATCAGGCACAATTTGTGTATTTAAAACAGTAGTGATTACAATGTGTCATAACAAAAATAAAAATGAATATTATGCGGGAAGAGAGTGGAGGCTTGGTGGGGTGATGGGAATTCCAGGAGGAAAAAGCGATGCATGGGGGGCGCGGGGAAGCGGCACCTACACCAGAGAAGATTCCTCAGCTGAGGGAGAACCCACAGATAACAGGGCACACCAGGTGCTCAGCAAAACTGGTGAGAAGAGACACAACTGGGTGCATTCTGGTTATAAAAACTAAGTTGATGAAACTTAAACTTTATGGAGGCTAGAGAGGACAAGACCGTTACAGCTTCCGGATGAAAGGAGAGATGACCATAGTGGCAGAGTTACCGGAAGGGCGTCCGGCATCTCACCTTCAACCCTGGAAGCTGGACGTGGTAAGTGGCTCTAACAGTCAGGAATCCTGGGCACGACCAACGTGACATACACTGGCAGAGGAGCACTGGATGTGGAGAACTCAGGGAGCCACGCCTGGGCCCCAGCCAGCCCGCGGCAGGGGAGGCGGGGGCCCCTCGGCCTGAGCCGGCTGACGCGGAGGGGGTGCGGCCCCGAGCGCAGGGCATGCTCACCGAGGCTCTCGTGGAGCCGGAGCTGCAGGCCCAAGACCTCAGGTAGTGGACTTGGGGGCTGGCTGTGCAAAGCAGGTCTGCGAGGTGGGGGCAGGGCGGGAGGAGAAGGAGGTCGGGGGTCCTGGGGGTCCCGTGGGTGGAGCGGGTGGGGATGGAAGGAGTCTCCAGGTCTCTGCTGGTTTCTGGAAGTGTCTCACATCTGCTCCCGAGGAGCGGGGCACAGTGCGCCAGAGGCGTGTTGAAGTCTCACACCCACCGGGGGTCTGTGCGCCTCCCAGTGTTCTCCGGCTTGGCGCCCTGTTTAAGGCGCTGCATGAGGCTCTGCTGTTAGTTTCTGCGGCTCGCCTGTTCACTGTTCTGTCTCTAACAAGCCATCTGCCTTTGAGCCTGCTCTGCCTGTGCCTTATGGGGCCACACCTGCTTCATTTGCTTAGTATTTGCACGTTAATTTTCTTAGTCCTTTCTTCTTCACCATTAATGTGTCTTTATGTTTTTATTGTATCTCCAAATATTATGTCTCCAGTATACTCTCTAATATATAATATATTGGTACCTGGTATATTGTATACCAAATATACTTAGATTTCTTACCCAGTTTAAAGTCCTTCATCTCCTAATTGGACATTTTAGTCCATTTCTACTTAGTGTAACAGCTGACGTCTTTAGATTTAAACCGACCGTCTCATTCTGTCCCATTTGTCCCAGCTCTCCCATGCTTCCCTTTCTCCTTTACATGAAAGGATTTATTTTTTCATTCTCTTTTCCTCTAATATGGTACAAGTTGATTTTTCTTCAAATCGAAAAAGTCATTTGAAAACTGGGGAAAATAATGGCAGATCATAAGATTTAAAAAATTCCTAATAAACCAAAATACAGGTCAGTATGAAAGACACCCAATTTTGAGGGAAAATGGGAAAAGGCATAACAGACACTCTGTAAAAGAAATAACAGAGGGCCAGCGCATGTGCGTGTACAGACAGACCCCGGATACCTGATACAGGGCCAGACCCAGGGGGCTCGGCTGCACGTGCCCAGGGGAGTGAGTTGTGCACCAGAATGTGAAGGTCCTAAGGCAGGGGTCTCCGACCCCTGGGCCACAGACCGGTACCGGTCCATGGCCGTTTAGGAACCGGGCCGCACAGCAGGAGGTGAGCAGCAGGCAAGTGAAGCTTCCTCTGTACTTAGAGCCGTTCCCCGTTGCTCGCATTACTGCCTGAGCTCCACCTCCTGTGAGGCTGACGGCGTTAGGTTCTCGTAGGCGCGAACCCTCCTGTGAACTGCACACGCAAGGGACCTAGCTTGCGCGATTCTTATGAGAATCCAATTCCTGATCTGAGGGGGAGCTGAGGCGGTGATGCTAGAGCTGGGGAGCGGCTGCAAATACAGATTCTCATTAGCAGAGAGGTGTGGCTGCACAGAGACCATAATCAACTGCTTGCAGACTCATATCAAAGCCCTATCAGTGAGTGGCGAATGAAAAGTCTCAGGCTCCCACGGATTCTGCATTATGGTGGGCTGTGTAATTATTTCATTGTATGTTACAATGTAGTAATAATAGAAATAAAGTGCACTATAAACGTAATGTGCTTGGATCATCTCAAACCCCCCCCCCCCCCCCGCACATGTCCGTGGACAATTTGTCTTCCATGAAACCGGTCCGTGGTGCCAAAAAGTTGGGGACGGCTGACCTAAGGTGTCGATGTCAAGTGTGGAAAAGGTACATGCAAGGATGTTCATTTTACACTCGGCAAATTACACAAACATATGGGCCTGGTGAGTGAGGGTCTTTTCTTTATATGTAGATAGTATGAAGCCATTAGAAATGATATGGGTCATAGCAGCACTGTTCACAATAGCCAAGACATGGAAGCAACGTAAGTGTCCATCGACAGACGAACGGATAAAGAAGTGGTACATGGTTACAGTGGAATACTACTCAGCCATAAAAAAGAATGGAGTAATGCCATTTGCAGCAACATGGATGGACCTAGAGATTTTCATACTAAGTGAAGTAAGTCAGACAGAGAAGGACAAGTATATGATATTACTCATATATGGAATCTAAAATATGACACAAATGAACTTAATTACAAAACAAATAGACTCACAGATGTAGAAAACAAACTTACGGTTACCAAAGGGAGGGGATAAATTAGGAGTACGGGATTAAAATATACACACTATATAAAGTAGATAAACAACAAGGTATACTACTGTATAGCACAGGGAACTATACTCAATATCCTATAATAAATAATAATGGAAAAGAATATGAAAATATGTACGTATAACTGAATCATCTTGCTGTACACCTGAAACACAACATTGTAAACCAACTATGCTTCAATTATAAAAAAGAAAAAAGGAGGTCCTTTTAGTTCTGTCCCCTACAATACAGCAACATTAGAGTTCACAGTGGTGTCTGGGGTCATTTCTCCAGTCCTGGGGTAACAGTCTCTTTCCCTCCTCCTCCCATATCTCAGCTTACTGTTTCTGCTCCTTTTGCTAACGCTCTGTGCACTTAGTTTATGAAACAGAATCTGAATGGAGAGAGGAGCAGTCGGCAGGTGGAGAGCTTGGCTGGGTCTTTTCAGTGGTGGTCACAGAGTGGCTGCCGTCACGGCAAACTTGCCACACGCGTGTGCTCAAGGGACCCTCTGGCTGCCGTCACACAATCAGGTTTAGAACGATTCCCTCAGTTCACCATCACTGAAGTAATAAAACATTTACATCGTAAAAATAGATATGGGTCGGTATTTATTGCCGTGGAATATTGGCCGGCTCTGTAGTAGGTAGAACTCATTTGAAGGAGCTTCTCTAACACCAGCAAGCCATTCGGAATGAGATTTGGGTGATCTCTACTATCCGTTGTGTACTTTGAAATTTTTGACCCTAACTGTTCTGCTTCCATGAAAGAATTTCCATGGGGACAAATACCGACATAATGGGCTGGAGATTACAGAGAAGAAATGCACGTGCAGCTTCGGCTTCCCGGTACTCACAAAACCCGGTGCAGCTGTGGTCATGCATGACGTCCCAGTTTCACCGTCCTGACCTGCGTCCTCAGACCCCATCCTCAAAGCCCCTACGTCCCGACCCAGCCAACAAAATGAGTGCCGGGGGGCAGCTGCTCCCACAGACAGCGAGCTGCGCCTGCGGGCGAACCCCGGAGCCCCACCCGGGCGGGGCAGGGGTCCTGGTGACATCATCCCGAGGGCGAGCCCGGCCCCTCCCTCCCGTGACGTGCAGGGCCGGTCCAGGCTGAAACCACAGTCAATTCTCAGCACAGCCCAGAGGGAAAATGCAGGGCCTGATTCTGGGGGAACCCCTTACTCAGGCGCTCCTTCCGAAAAAGGAGAAAAAGCAGGACCCTTGGACACCTACTACACAGGTGGGGTGGGTCCGGAGGCGCTGCCCCGGTTTGGAGGGCAGATGGGAGGCTGCAGGTGGGGAGTGCCGCCAGAAGGGACTGCAGTCTTGCGGATGGGTGGGCATGGCCGTGGTCTGCAGGAAGGAGGTGGGGGTGTCACCTGCCCAGCGGACCTGAGGAGGGAGCCCAAGTGTTCGGGGAGGGGGTACCCGGTGAAAGGGAGCAGGACCCTATGGGGCTCCCCAGGACAGACCTCCCCGCCATGTCCTCCACCTGCCTCGTGCAGAAAAACTTTAGTCAAAGAAGAAACATAATCAGAGAAGTGAGAAAGTGCAGAAGCAGAGAGAAACGGACGGGACAAAACAATAGTAGTTTTGTCAGTGAAAGTCAAGGACCTTTAGTTCCTCCTCGAGGGCTAGAGAGAATATTCTGAGCCCTATCCTGTGAGCTGTCCTATAGGTACTGAAACCCCACCAGGTGGACGAAGTTAGCTACATGATGGTCAGCCTGTAGCCGTGACATAAGCTGCCACAGTTATGCAAACTGGTCTCAAGGAAATGGGAACAAACTGACCCTGGGACTGAAGACTAAATGTACTTAAAACAATCAAGAGGCTGCCGGTCAGACCACCGAGGACCAATTTCAAGACGGCTGTCAGAGCTGACTGTGCTGTTTCTGCACGTAGCCCCTGCCCTCCGTCTATAAAATCTCTTGCCCCCTGGTTGTCGGTGGGGAGGTGGCCTTTGGACATGAGTCCACCCTCTCCCCTGGTTGCTGGCCTCAGAAATAAAGCAAACTTTCCTTTCCTCAAACCTGCCTCTCGAGTACTGGCTTTCGAGCGCCAGCAGCTGGACCCGACTTTTGGTAACAGCAGCAGGACTATTTTCCCAGACGGCGCTCTGTCCCCGGCTCTAAGTGGCCACCGCACTCCTCAGGGAGGGCCGTCCTCCGTGAACCCGGACTGACGTCAGCGGATGCTGCCTTTTTACGCTGTTTTACTTCCCCTAGTCTCTTTGTCCCTGACTCCCTGTGGGTCACCCAGCAAGCGTTAGACCTCCGTTTCCACCGACCGCCAGTTTTCGAGCGCGTCTCTCGGAGCAGCTCTTCCCGGGGTCACTCCGGGTGGCGTTGTGCGCGTGTTATGAGCGAGCTGCGGTCCCCGTGCTCTCCGAGCCCCTGTTGGGGCGTGTGCCCTGCAGGGGGGCAGGTGGGAGTCCGGCCCCGGCCAGGTCTGTGCTGGCATGTGGGCTGCGCCATCTCGCTGTTCAGCTCTGTGTCGGGGCCCCGGAGGCGAAGAGGCCGCCCGGAACTCCGTGCCGTTCCTCCGGGGGCTGAGCGCCCGGCTCCCCTCCCCTCGCAGAGTCTCCTGGCCTTCGTTCGTGCGGCGCATCCAGGGTCCCCAGCTGCACTGAGCAGGACAGGGAAGTACGGCAACCCCACCGTCCCGGAAGCGGAGGGCCACACCGCTCCCTCGTAAAGGAGGGACACCCAGTGAGGACGGGCGACGCCTGGGCCTTTGGAAATGACCGCTTGGTTGTGGGTCGGGCCTGGAAGAGGCGGGATTGGATGACCCGGAACGGAGAGGTGGCCAAGGGAATGGGGTGTGAGAGGCAGCCCCAGAGCGGCCTCAGGGCCGGGAGCGGGCGGGGGGCTGTACAGAGCGCTCAACATCAACGAAAAAGCACGGCCCGCCTGGCGCTCGGCCCTCGACGGGGAGGGATGAAGCCCCCCGCGGGGGCTCCCTCCCCCCAGGCCTGGGCGAGGGCCAACTCGCAGGCTTGGAGCCCAGCGCTGAGGAGGGGCAGGTGGCAGGGGCGTGACAGCCGCACGGTCACCTGCGTGGCGGGACTGTCCCCGCTGGCCGCGGCCGTGAAGGGGATGCTGACCGGGTGGTTGACGGAGGGCAGGGCTGCGGAGCGGGCGCCGGGTCCCTGAGCAGCTCCCCCTCTGACTCTGGTGGGTCCCTGAGCAGCTCCCCCTCTGACTCTGGTCCCGGCCCCTGCACAGCCGTCTCTCCTCGGGGCTCGGTGGCTGCCACCATGCAGACACACACAGAATATGGAACGTGATGGCCCCACTGATCGAGTGCAAGGATCGTTTTCTAACGCCGAGTTCTTTAGCAAAGGGAACCTCTAGCCACCTAATTTAAAGCTTCTCCGGGGAATCAGTACTGTCCGCTGGGGGAGAGAGGAGGGCTGTCACCCAGAGCGAGTTGCCTGCCAGCGTGCGGTCGTCCTTCTCCATTTTCTGTCCAGACGTGGACGCACATGGCTTTCAGACGTGAGGACCTCAAGGCCGGGTGAGAGGCAGCGGAGCGCACGCGTGGCCGCCTCCTTCTGGGGTGCGAGGGCCTCGGTCCCGGGGGGAGCGTGGGCGGGCGACGCGGCTGGCTGGGCGTCAGCTACAGAAACGCGCTTCAGGGCAGAAGCTGTCTTGGGGCGACTGAGCGTCTCACCCTGGCATCCATCCCTCGAGCTTCTGGCGGCGGGCGGGACAGCACGCGGCGGGCAGGACGTGCGGGGGCATCTCTGCACAGGCCAGCACCCACCCGAGGCGGCCGCGTCTGTCTGCCGGGGTCTTGGAGGTCCTGGGTCGCCGTGTCCGCTGGGCCTGAGGGCCAGGGCTGCCAGCCTTGGACGGGAGCCCGTCCTTGGGGGACAGCGCACCCTGACTTCTTGAGGGTCACATTGCCTCTCGTCTCTCCTTAGGGGTCGAGGACTGGCTTCGTTGAAGCTACGAGTGGACAGGGCGCCAAGGCCAAGCGTCCCATGCCAGTGAGAGTGGACCCGAGAGAAGTGGGGGGCAGGGGGCCTGGCTTTGAGGTCAGACTGTCCGCGTGGGGACCCCTCCAGCTCACCTGTGCACAGCCGAAGGCCTCTCCCTACAGCTGGGGGCGCGGGGGTGCCCCCGAGTCCGGGAGGGAGGGACACGCGCCAGCAAAGGTGTTTCAGGAACAGACAGCGAGCTGGGGCAGGAGGACCTGGACTGAGAACAGGTGTCAGAGCGCTGGGGCACAGGTGTCTCCTCCGAGAACACGTCTGCACGTCGGGGGGTGGGCGGCGCTGGAGGGGCCGGGGACAGAGAAGGCTGGTCACTGCGTGGGGGGAGCTCCTGTCCCCAGAGGGCCCTGGCCCCCGGGACCCCCCGTCCCCAGAGCGCCCTGGCCCCCGGGACCCCTCGCGCCCGCCTCCCCGTTACCCGAGGAAGCCCCTTCTTAGCGTCTGCTCGTTTTACAGCTCAGGAGTCAGGAAGACAGAGATAAACACCTGATTCTCTGTGTGGGACGCTCTTCAACTCCAGATTGTCACTTGGGTCGTGTTTGCCCTCCACCCCCTGAAAGCCTGCAGCATCGGAGCGCTGCCTTATGCTATAATCCTTGAGAGTTTTCCCTGAAATGGATATTAATTTCACTGTGACAAACTTAAAGAAGAAAACCTTTTGTGGCTTAGTAGTTTACAGACAGGGTGAAGGAAGACCCCAGAGCCATCCCAGAGTCGGCCTTTCCCCAACGGGCAGTGCCGTGCTGCCCACAGCCCCGGAGATGGATCGGGGGGCAGCTCGGAATGGGGAGGCCTCCAGCCACGGCACGGAGAGCCTTCTGGGATGTGGTCAGAGGAAGGAACTTCACTTAGACTCGGTGAGGTGCTCAGCGAGGCGCCTGGCCGTGGACTCACCTGCTCACCCGGTGGGGTCTCCCAGTTCTGGGCCCTAGAGGCAGCCCCTCCCACCAACAACCAGAGCAGCTTTGTAAACATCGTCATCGCGACCTGAGAAAAAGTAGGGAGAGAGGAATGCAAATCGGTCCTTCTCGCGAAAGGCAGGTGCAGGGAGCCCCCGGGGGTGGGGGTGGATGCCCTCAGTCAGCCTGCGGACCGGCCGCTAGACAGGGTCTGAGTGTGGCCGCCGCCAGCCCGGCCTGTCCACCAGGGGGCAGTGGTGCATAAACATGGGCGCGGTTCCCCCGGGTTGGGCCCTGGCCTGTGACCACAGAGCCGGCAGCCCTTTAACCGCCGAGACCCCGACAGGTCCGCGGCAGGGAGGCCAAGACCATGCGGAAATGACGCTGCCTTTCAAACCCACCCGGGGAAGAGGGAGGGAGGACTGGGGTCACGTCCTGTGGAACCTTAGCTCCATTCTGCGGACAAAACCATCAAGGGCCCTGCAGCAGGCTGGCCCCTTGCCTTGACCCCAAGGCCACTGCGGATTCCCTCGGTCCCTCATCTGGTGTCCTTCATCTTGGACGTCCCCCTAGAGCCATCTGGCAGGACTTGCTGCCCCCGGGGAAGTTTCCCTCTGGCCAGGAGAGCAGCACGGCCAGTCTAGTGGGCCGTCGGCAGGGAGGTGACTGCAGAGAGACGACCGGTGGGCTGAGGCTCCTGCGAGGCCACGGCTGCGAGGGGCTGAGTTTCCACGTGGGCACAGCCGCCGCCTGGTGTCTTAGCCCAGAAGCACCTCCTTACCTGAGGGTGATCGGCCTGGCCTAGAAACGGCCTCGCCAGGCCAGGAGCCCCCGACACGACGGTGGGACCTCCTGCTGGACGGGCTGGGCTGCTCTCGCCTCTGCTGACCATGGAGCGTATTCTTCAGGCGTTTCTCACAGTTCCGAGCTGCTGACACTCTGATCCTCGGGGGGTCTGGCTGGTGGGGTTTGCTGGGATGGAGGCTGGGTCCCTGGCGGCCCTGCGTGACTGATGGCCGGGCCCTCGTGCCCGGCAGACGCTCTGTCCTCACGCTAAACTGTGCCAGGTTCCTCAGAGGCTAATATCAGTATTGCAGTACTAATTTATTAGACACGGGGAGATTTTAAATTTCATTTTTGTGCAGTTATTTAAAATTTAAAGTGATAACGTCTAACCCAATTAAATTTCAGCTGATCACTCTCCAAACGCAGTCTTATAAAATATGAATTACTCTTATAACAGCTTAATCTCCATGTAGATGACCTGCCTTTGGGGTTGTCCGGTCACAAAGCAGACCTTAGGAAATAAAGAAAGAAGATGGAAACCAGGCAGATCCAACGCTGAAAATTATCTCAACCATCCGACTATCTGGGACTATTTCACGCACATCAAATTCTGTCTCCTGTTTTGTAATAATTACGCTTTTTAGTTTGACCTTCCTCTTTGGGGATTTCTGGCATCTTCATAATTTAGAGGCTCCAGCGGAGAGAGCCTGCCCCGGCCTCTCGGCAGGTCACCGGGAGGCAGCCTGCCCCAGCCTGTCACCCCGTGGCCCTGCCTCCCCACCGGTTTGTGCGTGCGGACCCACCAGCCCGCCGACCTCCGACAGTGAGACTCCCTCTCCAGAAACAGCACACGTGGCCCCTCTTGAGGGCCTGGAAATCCACCTGATCCCACCAGGCGGGGAAGCCAGCAGGACCTCTGCCCAGACCCTCGACGAGATGCCAGGAGGAGCTTGGCGCCTGGGTTGGGGTCAGGACAGGACTGGAGGCCCGGCGGGCTGGTGACCAGCTGGGACTGGGCACCTATGTGGGTCCCGCTCCCTCATCTGTAACACGCAGGTCATAGAACCTTCTCGGTAGGGCGGCTGTGGTGTTACGTGGTCTGGAAGCTCAGAGCCGGTGCCACCAGTGGGTGTGGACAAGGGACCCAGGGCTGCAGTACCTGTCCCAGCACTGTCCCCACACACTTGTCACTTCCACCCTGCCCCCCAAAACCCACCGTAAATACTTAAATACTCCCACCTCAGATACTTCTGTCTCACTCCCAGCTCATCATCTGAAGGAACGCGAATGTCCGTCGTGAGGAGAGTGGTCGTCTTTCCTTACGTCTTCTGTCTCTGCCACTTCCTGGCCTTTGCCGCCAGCCCAGCAAGCCCGGGGTCCAGGGGCTGAGAACTGGCTCTGGCAGAAGCTCCTTCCAATGGGCCGCCTGCTCATCTGCCGTCGGCCGAGTCCTTTCAACTGGGTCCCTGAGTTTCCCTCTCTGTCACCACGACCTTAGAAGCCTGGTGAGGGCAGGGTCGCAGTGGAGACTCTGGGGTCGCCCCTCGGCTGCCCCCCGGGTGACGATGCATGGTTTGGACGTGACGCAAGGCTCACCTTTTGGGCTCCTGATGAGGAAATTCATGCAGCGGAGCTGGGGGGCCCCAGATGGACGGGCGTAAAGAGCCAGAGAGATAACCGAGGGCCTCCTGATGGGGGGCAGAGAAAGGGGAGCAGGAAGGCTGCCTCTGGGCCCGCAGCCCCGATTCTAACCCCGCCACTCATGACATGTTGGGGCTGCCAGACAGGCTCCAGTGAGTTTATAGCGGGTCCCGTGTGGATCCAGCGTGAGCGCCCTCCCAGCTTAGTGACGCCCAGGGCTCACCTCCTGCCAACGTCACCTGCGGCACCTGCCCCCTCGCTGCCCGCGGCCCCGCTGGACCGTCCTGTGCCCACTCAGGGCTGCTTGGACTTCTGCTGTGTGGACGCCCATCCACGAATACAACCCCCCAGTGCTGGGTACGTAAGTCGAAAGACTTCATTATATGTTACTCATCTACCCATGCGTCCAGCCATCTCTGGTCTCAGCTCTTCACACGTGATGATTTCTGACCCGGCTGGCTTTAGCCCTCTTGCTATCTGTTTCCCGTTTGATCTAATCTCTACTCCACTCTTGCTGCCTGTCTGGTATTATCAGGTATTTAAACGTCCCCTCTGTTCTCCTCTGTTAGCTGTTTGGGTTCTATTTCGGGGTGTCTTTTGAATGGCTCTCTGGGAGTCACACAAGGCATCCTTGTTTTCGCAGCATTAAATGAGAGCTTCACTGCACCTCAAAGGCTGCAAGAACACACAACAGCTTAATGGAATGTCCCCGCTCCCATCACTTTTCGCTTACATAGTTTACTTCTACATGTTATAAGCTCACAAGACATTACTTCTATGCGTTCAGGGGTCACGTCTAACACTTGCTCTTTCAGGCGTAGCTCATTTCATCTGGAACTTCTGTGCTTCCATCAGGGATCATTGACCTTCGTCTTAAGGACTGTCCTATAGTATTTCTCGTAGTGAGAATTTCCCCAGGTTTCATCAGCCCTGATTTCTGTCGGATGTTCTTACCGGTACAGACGTCTAGGGCAGCGGGTCTTCCTCTCGGTGTTTTAAAGATGCTGTTCCGTGGTCTGCAGGCTTCACACCTCCCTGGTTCCTCGAGGGCATGGTCCTGCTCCGGCGCTGCCTCGTCCCCCACCCCCCAAGTACCTACTTCGGACGCTTTGGGCCCCTTTACGGTGATTGCAGCATCGGGGGAGCCCCGATACCAGCTGCTTCATCCTGCTGGAGCTGTAGGACCCAACGTTGATTTTGAACAAACTGGCCCTACGGAATGCTGCCGGAACATGTGCACGGCGAGAACAGCCTCCCCAGGATTATGTCATGAGTCAGCACTCCTCTCAGAAGGCGTAAGACGCAGCCTTTGTCTGCAGCCCGGCCAACACTGGGTATTATCCCTCTTTCTAATCTTCTCCAAGCTGATTGGTCAAAAGTAAGACCGCATTTTCTGGATCAGACGACTTTTTTTTTTTTTTTTAACCACTAGTCAACTTTATCCTGTATGCATGTAGCTCCCGGGGCGGAGGTGTCCGCCTTGGTCTCCACTTGTTTCCTGCAGGAGAGAGGCCGGGTGGGTGTGGTGCAGGCGGGGTGCAGTGGGTGTGACGGGTGTGGCCTCACCCTGCATTTCGCATCCTTCCCGAATGGCTCAGCACCCCTCACCGCCACCCCCCCCCCATACACTCTCGAGTGTCTCCAGTGTCGCTTCTTACCCAGGCCTGCCCCAAATATCTCACATGGTCCGGGAGACACCCAGAGGAAGATATTCCATGTGGAAAGCATTCCTGCGGGGTGTGTGGACAATGCTGCCTGACTTTCTGCTGCCCGCCTGGCTTGGGGTCCACCCTGCAGAGCAATGCCAATTCCGAGGGCCGTTTCTGAAGACCAGAAGACAGAAAGAAAGCAAGGCGTCCCCGAAGTTCGTCCATTTGTACACTGGACCACACGATGCTGCAGCACGTCTGGAGAGTGTCCTGGGCAGAGGCCTCTCTAAGTTGGGGTGACGTGTATTGACTTAGATGGGGGGTCTCTCAGCCCAGCATCTTGGTTGTACTAATCCATCTGTGTTCCTTATTAAATGAGCCCCAATCATGACATCCCTGTCACTCAGCTGGCACTGAAAACCGTCTAAGAAGGAGCTCCTTCATCAGTTTCTCCATGCACCACTGCTCGAGGCCTGGGTACCACTCTGAGGTCGCTGCTGCATCCCCGCTGGTGCCTCCAGTACTGAACGTGGCAGAGGTCTCCCTCTGCCCGGTCCCCACTCACTCTCCATCCTGACTCACTGCAGCCCGGCCTCAGGAGGCGCCCTCTAGTCCTGTCCTGTCCCTGGAGGCCCCTGGACCAGTGCCTGGGTCTCCACCCCCTTCTCTGAGTGATTCACAGGAACGTCTTTATGGAGGAGAGAGGTTGCCTGTGTGTGGAAGCCTGGAGGTTCTGACTTGGGAAGGACTTACGCGCTGGCCTACGTGTGCGCTTCCCTGACCCCGGCTGCGAACTTCACGTGCACAAAATGCGCATCTTAGCTGGGGCATGTCGCAGAAGATCTGGGGGACATGCTAATTGGTAACTTTTTGTTTTACTGAGTTCCATAAAAAAACAAAAGAAGCAAACACTTTCTAAAAATCCAATGTACCTTCTCTTTTTTTTTTTTCTTTTTTTTTTGCGGTACGCGGGCCTCTCACCGTTGTGGCCTCTCCCGTTGCAGACCACAGGCTCCGGACGCGCAGGCTCAGCGGCCATGGCTCACGGGCCCAGCCGCTCGGCGGCATGTGGGATCTTCCCGGACCAGGGCACGAACCTGTGTCCCCTGCATCAGCAGGCGGACTCTCAACCACTGCGCCACCAGGGAAGCCCTTCTCATTTTTATTATCAGTGTATTTCTCAGGTTCCCATGCAAGTGTGACTTTTCTAAAGATCTTACATGAACATAGACGTCACTTAGCTAAATATCTTCATTTTACGAAGGAGGAAACGGAAACTCTGGAAGAGTCACTGCTGGGTCCACAGTTGCAGAGAGAGATTTCAAAGGCCCCGCTGTCGTGGCGCCCACCCCGGGGCTTCTCCCGGCCCCCAGCCTCAGCAGTGGTCTCTCTGGGGGTGAGTCCCCCGCTGTGCAGCCGGCCGTGAGGCCTGGGCGGCCCTGTTTGCCCAAGTGTGCGTGGGGCTCACGCATGAGCAGTCAGAGTGTAAATATGGTAAATATTTTATTTAGAGCAGTTTTCGCCAGCTTGAAGGGCTCACTTCAAATTTCTCTCTCGCTGTCATTCTGTCTGTGTCTCACACACCACAGCCACACGCACACACACACTCACATGCACACACACATGCGGGCGTGCACACACGCGTGCGCACACACACAGGCAGGTGCACACACATGCAGGCGCACACACACATGCGGGCGTGCACACACGTGTGCGCACACACACAGGCAGGTGCACACACCCCAAGGGTCCCCGAGCTACGATTCTGTGCTTTGCATCACCTTCCTCAGCTGACACTGTAAATGCCTTTGCCGCCTGAGCTAACAGCCCCCTGGGAACCAGCAGACAGTCTCCCCAGCCCTGAAATCTTCCGGAAGGTTCTCTGGGAATCTCTTGCCCTGGCTGGCCTTGCTGGCTGCCAGGCAGCCCTGGCAGAGGGTCCTGGAGCCTGTGGGGCTGCCCTGAGCGGTCAGTAGGTCAGTGGGTCCCCACGGTAGGTGCCAAGCCTCACGGACCACAGCGGCCCTGACCTGGGATGGAGCCTGAGGCCGGGTGGCCGCGGTCCTTCGGGTGGTGATCGAGGCATCGCTCTGCCTCAGGTTCTCTCCAAAAACGCGCAGGCTCCGTGGACTTCGTTGAGCGCATCTGGCCTCCTGCAAATCCCCGTCGCAAATTCCTCCTGCGAGTCCCCGTGATGCAGCGGCCACCCCTGAGGTCCCTGCGTCGTGAGCCTGCGTCTCCAGGGTCTCTCAGCAAGGACGCAGACCCTTGGACTTCGGTCTGGTGTCATGTTAAGATGAGGAGACAATAAAACAAACCACTCAAGATCACAAGGAAACAAACCATTCAAGATTGCATCTCTCAGCCACTTTGAGAGATGACTTCACATCTGCTAAGTTGCCGTTAAGATTCTAAGAAAGCCCAAACAAGCAAAACTGTTGCCTGTCCTGATGCCTTTCACTGCGTCCCCCCGTCTGGGTCCATCTGGCCTCCCCGTCTAGCCCCTCCACCTCTGCTGCTCCTTCAACGCCCTGTGCAGGGGCCCTGATGGCCAGGCGCGGGGCTGGAGGTGCTGCGACCCCGTGTGGGCAGCGAGCAGGGAGGGCAGGCCCAGGACCACATCCAGAGGGGCTGCAGTTGTGAGACCACTGCACCTGGACGGGGCTCCGGGTTGGGAAGCAGGGCCTCGGCTGCAGGATGTGTGCAAAGGGGAACGTGGGCCCCCTGTTCAGAAGCAGGAGGGAAGCTCCCACCTCCCCCCAGGCCGCCCTCCAGACTGTGTGTGTGTGTGTGTGTGTGTGTGTGAGTGTGTGTGTGTTTTAACAGGTTTATTGAGATATAATTCATACACCATTACAACTCATCCACTTTAGACGTATAATTCAATGGTCTTTGGTGTGTTACATTATTTTAAAAATTACGGTATCGCACTTAAGCATAAAATGTACCATCTTGACCATTTTCACGTGTAAGCTTGTGGCATTAAGTACATTCATAGTGTCGTGCACCTGTAATCAGGATTTCTTTCATCCTCCCAAACTGAACGCTGTCCCCTGCCCCTCCCCCAGCCCCTGGCCCCGACGGTCCTACTCTCTGTCTCTATGAATCTGACCATCTAGGGGCCTCATCCCTAGAGTGGATCACACAGGATTTGTCCTCTTGGGACTGGGTTGTCTCACTGGGCACAATGTCCTCAGGGCTCGTCACATTGTAGCTGGTGTCAGGATTTCCTTCCGTTTAAGCTTGAATCATAGTCTGCCGTATGGACAGACCAGTTTGTCCATCACCCGTCCATGGACGCGGAGGCTGCTTCACGATTTTCCTGCTGTCGTCAGTGCTGCTGGGGGTACAAATATCTCTTCAAGACCCTGCCTTCCATCCTTTTGGGTGCAGACCCAGGAGTGGAACTGGGCCATTCTCTCTACTTCTTATTTGCTAGTTGATGTCATGCTCCCCAGGTGTGGGGACACCCGCAGATCTGTGGTCCCCAGGGCTTCCTCAACGAGACTGGGAAGGGGGGGCTCCCATGCTCCCCCGAAGGGCCAGGGCCTCCCAGGGGCCCAGGCAGCGTGGGTGTCGCTCCTTTGACTCCACGAGTTCTGAGGGGAAGTAGCCGTTCTTCTGGTCACCTGGCAGTTCCACGCACAGCTCAGGGCAATGGAAACGCCGCGTCTACTTTCCCTCCTGCAGAGAGCGCGGTGGGACCCCGGGGGAACCCCGCACCCCAGTGTTGCTGGGCGGCCTCGGCAGACTGGTCAGAACACAAGCAGAACAAAACCCTTCCTGCTTGTTGGGGGCAGTGTCCACCGCCCCTGCTCAGAACTTAGAAATCTTCCCCAAACAGAGAACAGTCTGAGGGTCAAGGGAGGAACAATGAAAACTCTGCAGAGGACATGGGGGATCTGTTTCAGAAGATGCTGTAAGAAGGGACTCGGGCTGGAGCCTGCGGAGCTGTCGCCCATCTTCTCGTTGGGTCTGAATCCTCGCCTGTGTGTCCTGCTGAGATCAACAGTCGGGGATGGAAAACCAAGAAAGCAGAGCCCGGTTTCCCTGGCCGGAGCCTCCAAGGGCTCTGTGAGGTGACTGATCGCCTGCGGGGCTTAGCAGTGCATTTGTTTCTTTACTGAGGCCTCAAAGTCCTGAGAGACACACCTTCTGCAGGCACATGGCCCAGGCTGAGGAGGAGAGAGGACGACTCCCGGTGGGGACCCCTCCCCTTGTGGTCACAGGATAGAGCGTCAGGAATCCCTCTCCTGAAGCAGGTCTGGTAGAACTTTCCTGATAGATAGATAGATAGATAAATGGTAGATGACAGAGAGATGGTGGAAAGATGGATAGATAATAGATGATAGTTGATAGGTAGGTAGATAGATGATAGATAAATAGATAATAGATAGTTGACAGATAAATAGGTGATAGATAAATAGATAATTGCTAGTTGATAGATTATAGATAGGTAGATCAATAGATAGATAGATAGATGTTAGATAGAAACCAGGTTAGCGTTTTGGCTAGATGATTAATTTAAATAATGCAAACTTCCAAGTTCTCAACCTATCATGAGGCTCAGAGTTTGCTCTATGCCCTGGAAACAGATGGCATTTTAAAGCCCTCGATTGTGCATAAGTTCCCAGAAAGTGGGGTGTGGCTGGGGCCGCCTGCAAAGTCAGGTGCTGGGTCCGAGCCGCTGCCCCGGGACCTGAGCTGCTGGCTCCTTGCTCCCTTGCCCCTGAGGGTGCAACCCCCTCTTGGGTGGAAGGTTCGTTGCTTCTCGCCGCTCTGGCCACCAGGGTGGATGGTTGAGACCCGTTGGCACGTTTCTAGGAGCTTGGAGAAGAGGGTAAGGCTGTTAATATGGTTCCTTCAGGGGAGCTGGGCTCGGAGGGGAAGGGAAGCTGTTCATTTACTCCATACATATTTGCATATGCACATTCTATTTGTAATTTTGTGATATAAAAAGAAATAACAAGGAATTACTTCCCACACCTCTTCACCCAAACTGCTTCCCCTGACAGCCCTAGAGGGCGAACTTGGCCTCTGTCATGTCATTGTGTCTGTAAAGCCCCTTGAATGACCCTCCTCACACTTGCAGCGAGATAATCAGATGCTGTTCGTGGTCTGAGACTGACTGGTGTGGCCCTTCTTCAGGCCTCTCCCTGAAGCCATCCCATCTGTCCTTAATGAGACAGAAACACATCAGACTCCACATTCACCCCACCTGAGATGGCAAGGGTTTAGACCTGGCTTAGATCAAACCACATCCTCTACAGAAACAATCCCATAGACAGAAAAATGCAAGCAAGTCTTCCTGGAGGACAGCAGAGTATAGGGAAAGGATGGGAGAGCTGTCCGATAGCACTGGTTCTCCACGTGTGGTCCACAGACCCCTGGGCATCCCACAGACATGTTCAGAGGTCCTCGTGCTCAGAATATCTTCATAACAATGCTAAGATATTATGTTGATTTCCTGTGGCTGCCACAACACACACCACAGCCTGGATGGCTGAAAACAACAGACATTTATTCTCTCACAGTCTGGAGGTCAAAAGTTTGAGATCAATGTATTGGCTGGGTGACTCCTTCTGAAGGCTCGGAGGGAGAGTCTGTTCCAGGCCTCTCTCCGGCTTCCAGCCGGTGGTTCCTGGTAATCCTTGGTGTTCCTTGATATATAGATGCATCACCCCAATCTCTGCCTCCGTCTTCACATGGTGTCTCCCTGTGTATCTGTGTGTCTAGAACTCCCTCTCCTTATAAAGACACTAGTGTTTGGATTTGGGACTCAACTACAAAGACCTGATGTCCAAATAAGGTCGCATCCACAGGTTCCAGAAACATATGACTTTGGGGAGATACTATTCACCCAGCATAGACCTTATTTGCTTTTTTCTTTGTCCTGACATCCGCACTGATCGAGTAAGTCAACGGTGGGTTAAGTCATGGTGGGTCAAGCCATAGTTGGTCGAATCATGGTGGGTTGAGTCAATGGTGTGTTAAGTCAGTGGTGGTTCAAGGCAATGGTGAGTCAAGTCATGGTGGGTCAAGTCATGGTGGGTTGTATCAATGGTGGGTCAAGTCCATGGTGAGTCAGGTCAATGATGGATCAAGTCATGGGGGGTGGGAGTTAACCATTGTGGATAAGGCCACAGATGTCTTAGCAGGGACATCAAACTTTACTGGAGGGTATGGTCCTCTCCACCTCCTTGCACTCACAGTGACAAAGTGTCACCTCCACGTAAGATTGTCCCTGATGAATGTAACAACTCTCAATTGTGTTGAGTCTTGACCAATGACTGCATCTTTCTAATAATCCATGAAATGGAATGGGAAACGTGAAGTGCATCGTCGTCTCGAGGATGTGCGATTGAATCGTGAGCTGACCTCTTTTCTTCAAGGAACACCATTTTCACTAGAAAAAAAAAAAAAACACAACTATCAAACTATGGATGTTTGAACATTTTCTGGAAACCAAATGAAGTCAGCCTATCACTTCAAGGAGAACAGTGAACAGTGCTTGTTTTCCATTAAAAATCTGAACTTTCAAAAGAATACGAGGATTTTGGAAAACTCGTATCAGCCACGGGGAGCTTGGCAGTTCCCCAATACGTACAGACTTTTCTGATGAGAGCAATGATGACATTAAAGAATATGACTGGGCTTCCCTGGTGGCGCAGTGGTTGAGAGTCCGCCTGCCGATGCAGGGGACGCGGGTTCGTGCCCCGGTCCGGGAGGATCCCACATGCCGCGGAGCGGCTGGGCCCGTGAGCCATGGCCGCTGAGCCTGCGCGTCCGGAGCCTGTGCTCCGCAACGGGAGAGGCCACAACAGTGAGAGGCCCGCGTAACGCAAAAAAAAAAAAAAAAAAAAAGAATATGACTTATTTGTATTGTAAAATGAACTATGTTGACGTATGAAGATCTGTTCAGCTGAATGCACCAAAAATTTGCCAATGACCAATGCAGGTTGGTACAAAATTATGCCCGGGTAAAAGGTCCATTCAAAGTGCAAGTGTGACCAATGGATTTAAATGTAACAGGATACAAAGTTTATTGATATGGCTTCAGATTTTATTTT
Source organism: Delphinus delphis (assembly GCF_949987515.2). Taxonomy (NCBI): domain Eukaryota; kingdom Metazoa; phylum Chordata; class Mammalia; order Artiodactyla; family Delphinidae; genus Delphinus; species Delphinus delphis. Next base: position 171,768,783 of record NC_082685.1, on the reverse strand, counting down.
GTGACTAGGCTTCGGGAAACTATAATTTGTTGAGTTTTGGTATACTATCAAAGAAGAAGAGTCCACATTATCTGGAAATACTATTAAAATACACCTTTGTTTTCCAACTACATATCTTTTTGGGGTTTGATTTTCTTTGTCTATTTCAACCCAAACAGCACATCACAACAGGTCGAATGCAGACGCCTACATGAGAATTCAGCTGTCTTCTGTTAAGCCAGACATTAAAGTGATTTCAAAAATGTACAATGATGCCACTCTTTTCACTATATATCTTAAAAAACCATTTTTTAATAAAAATATGGTATTTATGTTAATATGTAATAGATTTGTTTTTCTTTTAAAAGAAATTAATAAATATTTGTAAGTGATCAGTCTTAATTTCCACTATGGTAACTAGCAACAGACATAACCCACGAAAAACCAAAGATCTTTGGGGTCCTTATTTATGACTAAAGGTTCCGAGGCCAAAAGTATCCAAGAACTGCTGCTCTGAGGACCTGCTCGTCCTCTTCAGGGGCTTTGGTTTCGTTCACCTGAGAATAATGGCCTTTCTCTCTTACCTAGATGAGTTCACACCTATAAAGTGCTAGAGGAGGAGCAGGCCACAGTGAGCACAGCACAGAGTGTGTCACACAGGAAAACAGACACTTTCTAAAACTGAGCAGCGACAGCTTGGCATGCCCTGCTTTCCTCACAACAGGAATGCTAATCCCGCCCTCTGAACTCAGGGTGATGACGGGGTTCCACTGTGTTCAGTAGGAAATACCTTTGTGCTCCATGAAGTTCTTAAAAATCGACCCAGGAAGCACGCAGATAACGTGGCACGTGTACAGACCCGAGGGGGCTGGTGTGTTTCGTGATTCTCACACAGGCTCACATCTTCAATCAAACGCAGTCTGCTAAGTTTTCAGACATCCTTACTAAGGTGCTTAATTGGTTAATCATTAGCAGTGCATTGACTTATTTAATGTAAATGTTATTGTAATAAAAGTTACGATGTTTTCCCCCAAAACATTTTAGCTGTGCTTTTATGTGTCTGGTGCAAGGTTCTGAGTTATTCTGCTTCCTGTCAGACACTACATTTATCGTGGCTGATATTTGCCTTCATATGGTAACACCTATTTGGAATTTAATGTCAGAAGACCAGTTCAGGTGCAGATGACGACTAACAAGCATAGGCTTCCACACGGGGCAGTGTCACCACCCTCGGCTTTCCGGCTCTGTGTGCTGTTGCCACGTTCCTTCCTCATACTGAGAAGTCTCTGGCCCCACTGGGGTGCTAACTGAGCCGGCGTCTTCTGAGGCAAAGGAACTGGTGTATCGGTTATCAGTTCCCTCCATGATGCTGCATAACAAACACTCCCAAACTCAGAGGCTTGGAGCAATGAACGTCTATTTGTTGATTAGTGTTTGGGCCCTGACGGGCTGGGCTCAGTGGGCAATCCTCCTGCTCTGGCTGAGTCTGGGGTGCCCAGCTGGCTGTAGGCTAACCTAGTGTGGTCTCTTGGGGGGACTGGGCACCGCAGCCCTGCGCTCATGCTCTGGACATTATCCCGCCTGCATCCATCTCTGCTCCTTTCCTGATTACAGTTTTCCCATATCAGCAGGCTGGCCAGCCTGTTGGCAGGAGGAGGGAAGGATGACCTCAACACTTCATTCCAAGGTGGTGTCCCAGTGATACACCCAGCCCACCCAAGTATTCAGAGGGAGCTTTTCTCCCACCCGGAGGACTCAGGAGACAGAGAGGAGCCCAGCCTCACCCACCACCCTGGGCCCATCTGGGAGAAGCTGGAGCTGGGGAGGAGGAAGGGATTGGGGAAAACATTTGCTTCTCCCTCTGTGCCCTCCAGTAGGAGAGGCCCCCTGGGAGGCCCCATCATGGCTGAGGTAGGACGGGGGAGGGCGGACAGGCCGGGGGAGCTGGCGGAGGCCTGGCCTCCTGGCCTTCGGCTGAGGGCACATAATTGAGCAGACTGGCTCCTCCAGCCCAGGATGCCGGCCTGGGGATGGGTGTGGGCTGGGCCTCCCCCCCAGGCAGGGTGAGGGACCCAGGCGGCAGCTGGGGGCCTCCCACTCCCGCTCACCTCCTTCTTCCGCCCCTCCCACCATGCCTGGGGGATTCAGAACCCAGTCCCCTCTCTCCGAGTGCAGACCGCCTTCTAAAGCGTGTGGCCCTGAGCCAAGCAGATGGGGGGCTGGTCTTACGCGTGTGCAGGTTCCCTGCAGCCCCCAGGGAGTCTCAGCCCCAGGAGGCTGGCCCTGTGGGATGGTCACTCGTGCTCATACCTCCAGGGCCACCTGCTCTCCTCTCCCTTCCCCTTGTACCTTAGAAACAGTGAACTTTCCGGGAGTCATTGTGCCAACTCAGGGCTCCTGGACTTCTGCTCTCCACCTCCTTGGGAAGTTCTGTCCGCTGATGTCGGCGCTGACGGCCTCTTTGGGGCGGCGATGAGGCTTTTGCTTCCATCACGCTCAGCCTCTCCCCCAACAGGCGGGAGGCGCCTTACTAGCATCGCGGGGCTTGCGGGCGCTCCTGTTGAGTTAGTTTTATTTCTCTCTGCTCACACGTCTGCGTCCTCAGAGCGACTGATGGCAGCTCCGTTAATAAGTGGAGCTTGTTCTGGGGTCAGAATGGCCCCCACGTGCCCTGGAGGTGGCCCGCCCCATGCGTGGGCTGACTCGGGAAGTCTGTTTCCTGTGTCAGTTGTGGGCCTGACTGAATGAGACATTCGTGTGTATCATCTGAAAGAGCAGATGCGGCCGAACTGTGAGCGGGCGATTTCAGTGACTTCACGCGAGACCCACATGGAAGTGGTTTCCTGGGATAAAACTCACTCCGAGTCCGGCCGAAACTTCCAGAAATGCATCTCCCCTAATGCCGCTACGGCAGGGGGCCTCCCTGCTCCCTAGGGGATGGGGGGAAGGGGTCCCAAGCAGGGTCGGAGGCAAGCAGGCGTGGACCAGGGCGAACAGGTGGGGTCGGCCACGCTAACACAGCAGCAGCAAGTGGTTCTGGAAAGGGGTCAGAGGTGAGAGCCTCTTGGGGGCCTGCCCACCTGATCCCCTGATCCCCCGACACCCCCTGGCCCCGAGCTCCCCAGGACCTTGGTCTGTGCCTTCCCTTTCCTTCACCTCTGCCTGGAGGGGCCCCTCGGCCTCCCGCTGTGCCGCTCTCAGGACACCCCCCCGAGGGGTGACCTCGGGGTACTGGGGAAACACCCTGACAGGTGAGACAGGGCTGGCGGACCCTCACAGGACTTTGCCCCCCGGCTTGGCTCCACTTCTGATGGAGGAGATGCACCCCGTCGTGGGCCTGTGGTTGGCACCCTCTCAGCCATGTGGACCTTCCCTGCGGCCTGGCTGCCGGCCCTGTGCCCGCCCTGACCGCGGCTGTGGGGACTGACCACCCCTCCCTCTGTCCTGACCCTTGGGCCCTGGGTCTCCCGGCCTCAGGGTCACCTCCTCCTAAGGGCAGTTTCTCCATCAGAGCCGGGCAGGGGAGGACCTGCCGTCGGGCGGGCCCCTGCCTGGTTCCCACTGCTCACCTGAGCATCAGCAAAGCTTCCTGGGGCCCTTCAGAGGAGCCCCGGCAGGAGGCAGGTTGAAATACCCACCCCTCGCCCGGCCCCGTTCCAGAGCTCTCTCGAGCCCCGGCCCGGTGCTGCTTTGTGGGCGGGACCCCTTTGGGGGATTTCACCTGACATTTTAGACATCGCGGGGCGGCTGAGATCCAGCCAGACGTCCAGAGGGGACCTCGTGCTGATTTCTCTTCTTCACTTGCAAGGCACGTGTGCCTCTGAGGGTGAGGGCCTCTGTGTTTCTACCACACCAGCTAGTTTGTCACCAAACTGTGTTGTCACAATCACAAAAACCAGTGATTTCTGTGGAAAGAGAAATATAATCTTCAAAAAGCTATGGCTGCAAAGGCTTAAAATAAATCCCTAAGAGCAAAAGAGAAGAGAGCAGAGCTTGGTGGTACTCACTGGCTTGGGGTAAGTAGTCAACCCCGCCATCCAGATTCACTCTGTTCACACGAGCCTCCCAATCGTCCTGTGAATGGGGAGTCCCTGTTCTCTCACGGAGCTTGTGGGCCGGATGGGGACGGCCAGTGTCATCTGGGTTCCATTGGTCTCTGCTGTGGGCTGAATGGTGCCCCCCAAATTCGTATGTTGGTGTTTTAACCTCCCAGAACCTCAGAATGGGACTGTAATTGGAGATCGGCTCTCCACATTAAGGTAAAATGAGCTCGTTGGGGCAGCCCTAATCCCACACGACCTGATCCCTATACGAAGAGGACATGAGGACACAGACACACAGAGGGACGACCCTGTGAGAACACAGGAAGGAGACGGCCGTCTGCACACCGAGGACAGAGGCCGCAGTGACACCAGATCTCATGGCCTCTAGGACGGGGGATGAGAACACCCGTGGTCTGAGCCGCCCTGTCTGAGGCGCTCATGAGGCCTCGAGCATCCGGGCCCCGTGTCCCAGGCAGCTTTCTGTCTCCACCCGGGGGCTGTGCTAAGGACACGCTAGGGAGGGCATGAGGAGGGGTCCCCGGCTTCGCTCTGCCAGCAGCGGGCTGGTCCCCTGCTCTGAGTGAGGAAGCCCAGCCCTCCTGACATGCCCAGCATCTCGGGTCGGCCACCCCTGGGCCGTGTCCCTTGGGCTCTGTGGTCGGAAGGCCTGCTTGGAGGCAAGGAGGACACTGAGCCCTGGACTTTGCTGCCCGGGGCTCCCGGCTGGTGGGGAGGGCATCTGAGTCCTAGGCTGTGTCCCCACCGGCCCCACCTGGATGAATCTGGGGACTCTGGGGTCCCAGAGGCTCCCCCAGGGTGGTCCCCAGGTTGGGGCTAATGAAGGAGCCCCCGGCCGGGCCATCCAGCGCGGGGACCTGAGCGCTCCGAGGGCCTCGGGGCCCGGGCTCACCTTGGTCCCTGACACACAGGTGAGCCTCCTTCCGGGTCTCTCTCCAGCCACCAGGCGCCCACTGCCCCTCCTCCTCTGTCCCCCAGCAGCTGGGGGCCCTGGGCTGGTGGGAGGTGAGGGGGCGGCAGCCTCGCAGCCCGGACTGTCCCTCCAGCCGGGGGAGGTGACGACACTGGGGCCCCAGCAGCCGCGGCTCGTGGCTCCCCAGCCTCTCTGGAGTCAGGAGCCCCCTGCGGCGGTCCCCACTGAGCTCGGAGCCTGGTCTCCGATGGTGGTCCCTTCCCATTTCCTGCTGGGCAGCACTCGGGGGGGCGGGCGGGGGCGAAGGAGAGATGGCCGCCTGAGGGTGTCCTGGGACCTGGCTGTGAAGTAGCCACAGGCAGGTGGTCCAGTCCCGCGGCCTGGCCGTGAGCACCGTCACCCCGCAGTCCCCCGGGGCAGGCCCCCCTTTCTCAGGGCGCTCATCTTGCCCTGGGGCCTTCCTGGCTCAGCCCTGCAGGCACTCGGGAGCCCCGGCAAGTGGAGGGAACGACTTGGGGCAGCAGGTGACACACACGGCTTCCGCGTTGTGGCGCCCGCCACCGGCTCAGGCCCAGACCCCTGCATCCGGGGTCCCCGGGTCCCCGGGCGACAAACCCCTGCGCTGCCCAGAGCCCCTCCTGGGCCGCCGCCTGCTGCCTGAAGGCCTGGCTTTCCACCTCCGACCCCTGTGTCTCTCTCCGCGGCCCACCGCCCGCCCCCAGCCCCGCCACACGGCACAGGGATGCCACGACTCTCACATCCCCCGTAGAGCTCCTCCAGGCAGGTGGCGGCGTTTCCTCCATCCACGTCCAGGTGTCCCGGTTCGTCACTGGAGGGCCCCACGGCCCTGGGTCCTGTCGTGACAGCCCCAGGTCCCAGCCATCAGAGGGAATTAAAAGGAACAGCCGTCCTGATGCGCGGGGCGACGGGCCAGATGCCCGACCGTTACCCACTCGCAGCAGGAAACTCCCAATCAAATTGTAAAGAAAGGTCACATTTGCAATAAGTAAAGAGGAAACAATGGTAATTGGTTCTGGAGCCCGTGAATACCTCTGCGGCCCCTGAGAGGCGAGCTGACGGACTTGAAACCTTCTTTGTTCAGGTAATTAAAAATGAGGTTTCATTATATCATTAAAAGTGAGGGCATGCTAGCTCTTTTCTCAGGTACTAGAATGTTGTCAAAGGGAGAACGTGAGCTCCCCAGGCACGGCCCTTGGTGTGTGAACAACGGATTCCCGGTTCCCCGGCCCTCCTGGGTGGGATGGAGCCTGGTCGGGGGGCTGTGCGGAGTTGCGGGGAGTGGGACCACGGTGGGGTCTGGGGAGGAACTGGCAGACTGCGATCCTACACAAGTCCCGAGCTGCCTCTTTTCCAACCTGATAGATGATAAGGCAAGTGGAGGAGAGATCAGGAGGTCCTTCCCCGGTGAGGGTGACTGAGGCCGCAGCACGGGCAGAGTGCAGAGCAGAGGCGTGAGCGGTCCGCTCAGGGACCAGGGTGCTGGCCGCGCCGCGTCCCCAGGGTTTGGAGGTGATGCCCACATGCTCCCCACCCCCATGGCGATCCCCCAGGAGCTCAAATGAAAACCTCCTATTGGGAAATCTCACCGTTTATATAAACCGAGGTGAAATGTCACTTGTCATGCCTGTTTTATGAGTCGTGTTTTCTTGTGTGATTTTTCCTTTTACTGTATTTCAATCCCAACTACGAGATAGTGGTAGGCACTCTCTTCAAACCTGGAGGGGCGGCTTCGTGGAGGACAAGTGGAATTTCAGCCGAGTTTTAATTGATGTTCAGGGTTTAGCATCGCTTTAACGTTCCCACAATCGTAACTGGATACTGCGTAAGGGCCGGGTGGGAGGTGGACCCTTTGTGCCTTAACCAGGCCCTGCCTGTGTCCTGACTGCCCGGAGTGGCTCTCCCTCGTGAATCCCCCCACAAAGGACCGGGTGCCTATAAACCCAATTGTCATCTTTCGATGAAATATTTTCTGTGGCTTAAAAGAAGGAGAAAAATTATAATATTCCAGATCTTTATTTCTTTTTTTTTTTTTTTTTTTTTTTTTTTGCGGTACGCGGGCCTCTCACTGTTGTGGCCTCTCCCGTTGCGGAGCACAGGCTCTGGACGCGCAGGCTCAGTGGCCATGGCTCATGGGCCCAGCCGCTCCGCAGCATGTGGGATCCTCCCGGACCGGGGCACGAACCCATATCCCCTGCATCGGCAGGCGGACTCTCAACCACCGCGCCACCAGGGAAGCCCCAGATCTTTATTTCTTAAAGCACATTTTCTTGGTAAACGTAATTCTCCATGAGACCCGTTTAGTTTGTAAATACAACAGTCAGTTTCCACCTGGATTTTAGGATTAAAAAGATACTGCAGTAGATATTTGTTTTGACCTTAACAAAAATACTTAGTAACTAAATGCCAATTTTATGTTAAAATAAAATTCTGTGCCAGAGCAACTGTGGTTATTGCCTTGTGTATTTCCCTTCATAATTCGGATTCCCAGCATTCCATCTTATTTTTAACCCAACAGAAGAAACACTGTATTGAAAACTTTCTCCTGTTATTTGCAATTTGTTTTCTTCAACCTGTCGGTGAAATTAGCTGAAAAGTTTTAAGAAGGTAGCAAATTCTGCAAACAGCTACGTTATTTTGCTCGTTAAAACCCCACACCAATGAATCATAATTTTCCAGTTATTTCCATAACTGCCTTAGAGAGATTATAAGATTCACTGAACCACAGACTCTGCACTAACAATACTGATTTGTCTTGGGTCAAAGGTGCTCTATGAACTTTGATAGCTGTGTGGGGCGGAGCTGGGATGTAGGGGCAGAGGCCTGAATACCCACTTTCCTGACCCTAAAAACAAGCAACCGGCAGAAGCCCTCCCGTTTCCAGTCCCAGACGCTCAGCACCGATGAAGGTGTCCGGTGATTCCCCAGGGGCTGTTTCTGAGCAGCAGGGGACCAGATCCAGAAGCCGTTCTGGAGGCATCAACTCGGGCCCCCAGGGAGGCTCCGCACAGCTCCACCTCCGCACGCAGGATGCAGGCGTGATGGGAGCTGTCACCTGCCCTGCAGCTCAACCTCAAAGCCTGAGAGAAACGGAAGCTGCACGAAGATCACACCTGGCTCAGCTAGACAAAGCTTAACTTGTCCTGTAACGATCATTTGCAAAGAAGGGAAAACACAGGTGTATTTTTCTATGCTCGCAAATACCACATGGAATTCCAAGTAATTAAATTCTTAGGGGCCCCCATTTAGAGGCCCAGAGCCTAGGGGTGCCCGTCCTGATGGAGAGGGTCCACGCTTCCTACTGAAGCCGAGGGGCCAGCCGGGGCGGCCGGCTGCCTGGCGACGGCTCTGGGCCTGGCCTCCGTGGTGACGGCCCCCCTCGCCTGGGCCATCGCTGCCACATAACTCACCCTCCACTCGAACACGGCCACGTCAGGGCTTTGCCCCCCGACCCGTGACCCCCTTTGCCGCGGAGACACTGGAGCCAAGGTCGCAGGGGCCCAGCAGAGCAAGGCGTCTGGTTGCGCTCCCAGCCTATGGGATCACTGCCTGGGGTGGCTCTGAGCCCTGCAAGGAAGGGGTGGCCTTTCAATTCACCCAGCGAAGCCAGATGGGCAGGCTGCCCCCTTGGGGCCTGGCACGCACAGGCCTGGAGACGGGAGGCAGCCGTCTCCTCTCCCCACTTGGACTCGCTTCCCAGGGACACCCTTCTGGGGACTGGTGCTGGGCAGGCTGGAAAGAGCAGGGGAGGGGAGGGAGGGGACGGAGGCCCGTGGCAGCCCGGTGCCCAGGTGGCCCCAGGCCTCTGCATTCTGACACCTGGTCTCTGTCTCCAGCTCCTGGCTGTCCCCAGCGCACACTCGGGGGTCCTGGCGGGACAGCCTGAGCCCTGCTTCTGACCCCCATTCCCCGGACCTGGCCAGGGGCTTGCCCACTGCCCCATGGGAACTGGTCCACAGCTGCACAGTCGCTCCCGTTTCTGCAGGGGGATCCAACAGCCCATAGTCTTAAGGGTTTCCGCAACAAGTACATTTAACCCATTTTAATTTGGAAAACGTCCCTTTTAAACCAATCTTGAATTTAGAAGTACAGGTGAAAGGACGTCTCAAGGGACAGCCACACTACTCAGCCAGTTACACCATGTGTACATATTTTCAAAAACTTACTTAAGATCAACCAACACTGGAACTCCATTATTTCTAAGGAAAATCCAACAGGTAGAGTATGATATAAAAAAATTAATCTGCCTTCCTTACAAATATTATAGTAATCATTTCAATGGGAAATAATCTTTGTGTTAATAAGACTCAGCTTTTCCTGTATGAGAATCAAGTTAGGGGCTTCCCTGGTGGCACAGTGGTTGGGAGTCCGCCTGCCGATGCAGGGGACGCGGGTTCGTGCCCCGGTCTGGGAAGATCCCACATGCCGCGGAGCGGCTGGGCCCGTGAGCCATGGCCGCTGAGCCTGCGGAGCCTGTGCTCCGCAACGGGAGAGGCCACAACAGTGAGAGGCCCGCGTACTGCAAAAAAAAAAAAAAAAAAAAAAAAGAGAGAATCAAGTTAATTTGCTACTTATATGAGAATAATGCCGAGTCCTAATAGAAAGCACGTAATAACCATAACACAGTCTTACACTTGCACTGTGCTTTGCAACCTCCAAAGCCTGGCGTGAACTGTGGACGCTGCTGACCCAACCACACCTTGCTGGGCAGGTTTCCCTGTGCTGCAGCCACAGAATTTCCGTTTTGAGCCAGTTGTTGTCACTCACAAGTCTTAAAGAAAATCCCCATCTATTTTTAATATCAGGGAAATTATTTTTATTCTCCTGTGAATCCAAAAGCCTGTTAAAATCAGTTCTTATCATTCAGGTTCTTGTTGTTTTCAGCTGGGGGTACTTCGGGACAGGCAGCAGAGAGCGTTTTCATGGGGAGAGCAGATCTGGGGCCTGAAACATAACAGAACAAATGCAAACACTCCAGGGAGGCGAGAAGGCCCAGAAGCTGGGTCCTGGCGGCCCGCCGGGGGTGGGAGTGGGCAGGCGGGCCAGCGTCCCTCTCACAAGGGAGCTGACAAAGTCCTGCTGTAAGTTTTTGAAACCAAATTCATTTGAATCTAAACTGGGTTTCCTGTTATCCATCCCGTGGTCCTTGGAATCACACTTTGTTGATGATCCAGTGCGTTGTTTCCTGTGATGCTGGCGGAACTCCCAGGCCCCAAGCAAACCCGCCCGACGCCTTTTGTAAAGCGTGGGTCGGATGTCTGTGCGTCTGGTTGGGTTTGGTGTCCAAGTCTGTCCCTCGGAGCCCGTCTTGGCGTGCCGTCCTGAAGATGGCTTTAGAACCCACCTTGGATTTTCCTCTCCAAGTGGGGCCTTCCTGTCTGGTGCATAAGAAGTGTTTCGGATGGTGGCCTAAAGAATGTCTCAGATGGAGAGGCCGTGGTCTGGTCTATCGTAGCAACTGAAGTGAGGGGGTGCCGGTCGGTGCCCATCTCACAGGCACTAAGCCCCGTCTTCACGGAACCACTCAGCCAACCTTCAGAGATGTCGCAAGGTTTCTATTGGCCCCAGTGGCCATGATTACAGAACCAGTTTTCCGGTGCGTGATTTGTTTTTAAAGGCGATGGTGCTCTCCGGCGTCTAATTAGTAGAGAATCTCATTCTCCCCATTTTCAAACGAAATAGATTTTGAAGATTTTTGCTCACCTGGGGATTTGGATCAGAAAAATTCTGTGGCTTATAAAGTCATTTGTTCTTCTGTTGCGATTGTATTCACAGTGGAAGGGTGACGGAAAGGTCAGCTATAACTCTGCCGTTGCGTTTTAGCTTCAAAAAAAATGTAATATTGATCGATAAGAAAATGGAAAAGCACGACTATTAGCGCCTGGCTTGATCTTTTCTGACCTTTACCCGCCACGTGGGTTTTACCCTGAAATGTTATGTCTCCCGTTCAAAAGGTTTGTCCTGCTTAGTCTCCTATTTAGTTAACACACGGTCCTGTCCGCTCCCTCTAATGTTGCAACATTTCCTTGTGGAACCGTGTCCTTGTTCCGTGTCTTCTCTGTCACCGAGGCCGGCTCTGATGGCAACTGGTTTGCTAGGAGCCCCCAAAGAATCACATCAGGGGACACTTAATACCTCTGTCATCTTGCAGGCTCTGGAGCAAATCGCTGTTTGAGACAGGAAAGCCCTGCGTGCATGAGCGTCCAGTCGGTCGGGAGGCCGCCGCATGTGCCGGGGACGCGGCCCTCGTGGGAGAGCTGGGCAGGTGTTGCAGGAGCACGGTTCCCAGCGGAAAGCGGCCATCAGGACAGGTCCACGCAGAGACCGCGCTGCCCTGTGCAGAGATGTGGACTCTTGTGCCACCGCAGGCTCAGAAGGCACTGAGCAGCCCCGAAAGGGCTCCTGCAGTGACGCCTGGGGACCCTCCCCGGGTCGGGGGTGTAGACAGTGGGGTGCAGAGAGGAGGTGGGCTGAGCTCAGGGTGTCAGGCTGATCAGGGCTTTGGGCAAGTTGGTGGGGGCCTGCCCTGGGCTGAACGGTGGCCCCCAATGTCAAATCCTCCTGGAGCCTGTGACTGTGACCTTGTTTGGAAATGGGGTGTGTGCAGATGTCATCAAGTTAAGATGAGGCCATGGTGGACGAGGCTCAGCCCTGAAGCCAACGGGACTGGTCCTTGTAAGAAGAAAATCTGGGCACAGACACACAGGGAGAAGCCACGTGAGGACAGAGGCAGAGCCTGGAGGGAGGAGGCCCCAGGGAAGCGGAGCTGTGGAGAGAGAGGCCTGGGTGGGACGCACCCTCACAGCCTCGGGGGAGCCGACCCTGCCGGCGCCTTGACCTCCCACTTCTGGACTTTGCCCAGAACTGGGAGAAAACACGTTTCTGTTGATTTAAGCCACCTGTTTGTGGAAATAATACAGAGTCCCGGGCCCAGAGGGGTCAGCCGGCTGCCTCCCTGGTCATGGGGGGAGAGGCAACCCGCCCCTCCCCTCCCTTCCCCACAGCCCTTCCACGGAGGTCAAAGTCCCCTGCAGGAGCTGAGAGTCACAGGTGACCAGTCACCGGGTGGGGCCCGTGCTCCAGACCCCGCTGCCTGCAGCCCCAGGGGCCCGTCTCAGGGGTCCTGCACAGGGGAGCCCCCGCCGGGGGTGCAGAGCAGGAGGGGGCAGATGTCCCCCACCTCCTCTCTGCTGGGGGACATCACCCACGTTTGCCACTTCCAGGGAATCCCCTGGTGCTCCTGGTAAGATCCTGCAGGTTGAGGAGCCGGGGAACAAGTGTGCCTCAGTGTGACTCGGTGGTGCCCGGGATCTGTGGACGGGAGTGGGCGTGGCCTCTGCTCACCCGCTGTCTCTGCTCTCCTGGGGGCAGCTCTCTGTGCTCTGGCCCTTCTCAGGGGACAGCGGGGCAGGAAGGGCCAAGATAAGGCCTCTCGGGGGGTTATCTGCTGACCCCTGGAGAGGCTGAGAGGGGAGTGTTGTCATCCGGGGGCACGGAGGGGGGGCGCCTGGGTCGGAGGCAGGGCCCCGCGAAGACAGCGCTGGGCCTGACCCGCTGTCAGCGTCGCCGCAGCCCAGACTTGCCTGCCTGCCTTGCACGAGCACCTGCGTGAGTGAGCCCTGACGGAGCCGCCAGGGGACGGGAGGGGGACTTGCTGTGGCTGGAGAAGCCCCCCCAGCTGGGGCCGAAGAAGAGATCAGCTGGTGGGGCGACCGCAGGCCAGGCTGTGGACTCCGCGATAGCCTTTCTCCTCGCGTTTCCTGAAATCCGAGTTCTTTCATTTTCCGGAAACGGCAGGAATGTTGGAAGGTGAAGGGCAGCTTCTTTGTTTAAAACAATAGGCATTTCACTCGACTGTGGCTTCTGCATTCATTTGTATATAAACAGCCTCCTGCATACGAACGGCTTTGAAAGAACCTCCCTGTGTTCCAACCAATCACAGCCCCACCCCCTCCCAGAAGCACCGCAGACGGTCTCATCTGATGGGCGCAGGAGAATCGGGAAACAGGTTTTTCTCCCCCAATAATCATTGCTTTCTAATTCCCTGTGATTGATTTCATAGTTGAGAGGATGCTTCGATGCAATTGTACTGCGCTAAGCAATGCAATGCTCTTCTCAGTGGACAAGAACGTCTGTGTGTTGACGTGCGCGCTCAACACAGCGCTCAGAGGCTGCGGTAGTGGGTGGGGAGGATGTCTTCCCGTCTAAGATTCAAGGTGGTTTCGAAGCACCTAAAATGCATGGTATTTTATTAAGCAACCTACACTGTGGGCCATAGAAAATTCTTGACTACCCCTTAACCATAAAAATGACTCAATGTTACTCGTTGGAATTATAACTGGTTTTCATTTCATTATAAAGGCAACTTGCCAATAGTTTTACAAGGTACATTTTATTATTCATACCTTATACATGTGTTGACAAAGTGAAATAATTTTTCAGGGTGGAAGAGGTGTGATTTACAATCTTTAAAGAGGAGTTTTCTAGATCATAAATTCCATTCTAGCTTAAAAACTTATCAAAATAATAAAAAACCCTGATACCTTAATATCGGGGGAGGGGCGGGGAATGTACTTTTAACCAATATAAATCTATAAACCACATTCTGTAAGCTCTGCCCAGAATCTCGGTGAGCTCAGAAAAGTGCTTGCTGCTTGTCTGTGAGACCAGTTGAGTCAACCGGCCCCCAGAATAATATGGAAACCGCTGCGTTAAGTCCTTTATTCTAGGAACATGGGCGATTTTAAAATGAAAGCTGTGGTTTCTGTTCGGATGTGTGTCAGGATGGAGGTGTAAACACGTGAGAAACAGTGCACAGGAACCACAAACAGAATGCACACTGGGTGACGGCCGAGCCTTGGGACACGGGAAGCCAGCTGATTCATGGATCTCAATCTGAAATACTTCGGTTCTATTCTCTGAAGGCTGCACACAGTTCAGTGCCACGTGCTCTGGAAATGGGGTTTTGGTTTTGCCCCTCGTCCCGAGAATCCCTGCTTTTATACTGAATTCCTACTAGTAAACCAGCCACCCGGAAAAGGCGTGGAATGTTGGGTGTTTGGGAACTGCCTCAGGTTCCTCCCTGTCGAGTCCCTCCCTCCAGTGCATTTGTCTCTTGTCCATGTTTCTTCTCCGCAAAGAGTGACCCCCTTGGGTTTCAACAGACAGAAGCAGGAAGATTGCCATGTCGTCCCGGGAGATTCAAAGCCGGCTGACGGGTGGTGTTTTTGTTTTGTTTTTTAATTTATTATATTGAAGTATAGTTGATTTACAATGTTCTGTTAGTTTCTGCTGTCCAGCAAAGTGATTCAGTTATACGTATCCATACATTCTTTTTCATATTCTTTTCCACGATGGTTTATCACAGGATATTGAATATAGTTCCTCGTGCTGTAAAGTAGGACCTCGTTGTTTATCCATCCTATATGTAATAGGTTGCATCTAGTAACCCCAAACTCCCACTCCATCCCTCCCTCACCCCTGCTATTCCCCTTGGCAACCACAAGTCTGTTCTCTATGTCTGTGAGTTTGTTTCTGTTTTGTAAATAAGTTCATTTGTATTAATGTTTAGATTGTACATATAAGTGATATCATATGATATTTGTCTTTCTCTGTCTGACTTACTTCACTTAGTATGATGACCTTTAGTTGCATCCATGTTGCTGCAAATGGCATTATTTCATTCTTTTTTTATGGCTGAGTAATATTCCATTGTACATATGTACCACATCTTCTTTATCCATTCATCTGTCGATAGACATTTAGGTTGTTTCCATGTCTTGGTTATTGTAAATAGTGCTGCTATGAACAATGGGGTGCATGTGTCTCTTCGAATTATAGTTTTCTCTGGATATATGCCCGGGAGTGGGATTGCAGGAACATACAGTAGTTCTACTTTTAGTTTTTTGAGGAACCTCCATGCTGTTTTCCATAGTGGCTGCACCAATTTACATTTGAGGGGTGGTGTTCTGAATGTCACGATATGAGTGAGAGATTCTAGCGGGAGACCTGATTGATTTGAGTTTACAGTGGTGGGAGCGGGTGCCCAGAGCTGCCGCGTCATACGCTAACCCTGGTTAGAAGCCTGAGGTGTTACCGGGACCAACAACCTCATCCGTCACCCACTTGGAGCCGCACATGGAGCCCCGTCAATGCCGGTTCTGAACATGTTCTGGAAACACAGGCAGCAAGTCATCAGCAGGCACTGCCCCCTCTTGGTTCTGTCTGGTCCACAGCAGAATTCCTTAAAAGCTGGGGGAGGCTTTCTCAGCTCAGGAAAGACGAACAAACACGGTGGTCACGATTCCTCGACAAAGTGGCATTGCTCTAGCTTGTCCGTAATTACCCCACAATATCTCAATCCACCTGGCCCTTTCCATGCTCCATGTATATAAAATCTCTTTTTTCCGACCTGAATTTTTGCAATCATTCCTACTGGAGCACATAGCTTTAAGGTGACTTATTAAACCAATACAACCACTTCCGTTAACTTTAAGTGTTAAGGCCTGGAATGCTCCAGCCTGTGATGATGGGGGCCCCTGTGTGGTGTCCAGGGGACGCTGACTCTGGTGGCTGTTTCCTGATGGGGAGCAGAGTGATGGACGCGGGGGTGACGGTCACACTGGAGGTTGAAGCCCATCCCCAAGCTTAGCATCTGGGGTCAGCTTTCTCTTCGGACACCATGTGCGAAACATACTAAGTCCCCAGGAAGATGGACCTCAAACCCTCCAATGTTTCCCACGTTCCCTCCCGGGCCTGAGCTGGGGGCCAGTCTGGCCCTCAGTGACCCACACCTGGCTCTTCAGGGCACCGGCATCCTCGAGAAGGTCCTTTCCTGCTGGATTTGGCCAGAGGCGGGACGCTGTCTGTGACTCAGCTCCCGGGGAAAGGATGGCCAGTGTGAGGGGGACTGTGGGGTCCATGGCATTTCCGGACCGGCTGGTCCACTCTCGGGTCTGTTGGTTGGACCGTGCGATTCAGAAGAGTCTTGTTTTTCTCAGCGACTCAGAATAAGAAACGACTCAGCTGGACCATCACCGTCACTGCTCATGGGACCAGCCAGGAAAGGGGGCTCCACCCCCTCCACCTGAGGCTGAGCTGCCCTGTCCCCCTCTTCACCATCATTTTCTTTCTTTCTTGAATAAACTCTTGGATGCGTTTAACCCGTGTCTCTTCAAGTCCTCATGACGCTGCTGCGGTGGAAAGGCAGACTTTCTGGGCCTGGCCGCCGAGCCAGGGGGCCGTTTCCGGGGCTTTTGACACAGAGGGGCCTGTCCATTTAGGTAGCCTGGGCCCAGGTCCCGATGCTGGGGGTGGAAGAGCCGGCAGCTGGGGCTGGACTGAGAGCGGGGTGGGGCCGTGCGCACAGCTCAGGGCGATGGGTCTGAGAGACCCTGTGTGCTGCACAGGGGGATGTGCCGGGATCGGTGAGGTGCCCAGAAGAGGCCCAACCCTGCGAGGTCTGCAGCTCTTCCTTTGTTTCAGCTGCTGAGTTCCTTACCCCAAAGCTGCCCCTGGTTCCCCACCCGGTGTGCTGTGCTGACCTAGAGCCAGTGGCAGAGGGACGCTGAAGCGGCCCCCAGGACCCGCCCCCGTTCCCATGTGCGTCCCCTCCCCTCAGTGGGAGGGAGCCTGGGACTCGCGGGTAACGCGTAGAATACGGCAACGGTGGCACGTGTGCAGTTCTATGCGTGTGATCACATGCCCGTGACTATGCATGACCACACACACAACGGCGTTTCATGCTATCTGCACATGATTACATGCATGGGGCCACATGCGTGATCCCATCGTGCAGTGACACTGGTGGGATTTCGGGTGCCTGACCACATGCATGTCATTACAGGGCACAGTCATACACACGATCGCATGCATGTAGCTGCACACATGATGACATTGCATAGTAATCTGCACAGGGCTGCGTGCGTGTGCTCACACGTCTGTGATGGCATGACACAGGGCTGTGATCCTGTCTTGTGGGGAGACTTTCTCCCTTGCTGGCTGTGAGGAAGTAGTGCAGCAGGGCTGAGGGCTCTGTGCCCGGTCCCCGCAGGGCAGTACAGGCGTATATGCGTGCACACACACTTGCACACTCACACACGCGCTTGCACACACACACATGTACACTCACACACGCACTCCCAGCACTGCTGTGTCTCTCAGCACCCACTGGCCGAGCTGTGTCTGCAGAGGTCAGGGTGCCCCGTCTGGCAGGCTTGCAGGGCAGGCGTCGAGCCAGTTCCAGAAGACGGCGCTCGAGAGAGCCGAAGGGGCTGGTCTGGGAAAGGTTATGACCAGACAGGAACCGAGGAAAGTACTTTTCGCAAATGGCTTTCTGGGGGGTGGGCAAAGGCATGAGCAGCCCTGGGCAGGCATTGGCCACGGTGTCTGGACGCAGAACATCTTTACGGCTGAGTCTCTGGCTGTCTGCTTGTCCTGCTGGACTGTGCGTGTAGGCCTGCAGGCGTGTGAGCACACGCACTCCAGTGTGTGACTTTGGACACGTGTGCACATGTGTTCCTGTGGGCGCTGGGAGCGTGCATGTACGTGGCGCATGTGCTCGGCGTCACCAGCTGACCAGGTGGCTGATTCTCGGGTCCATTTAGAGGCAGCACTTTACCGCCTTGGACTAAAGGCCAGAGAAGGTTTGAAGCGTGGACACCACGGATGCACTAGAATATTCTGCCGCAGACTTCTCGCCAGCAGACAAGCCCACCTCTGTGCCCAGCAGGTGTGGTCTGAGGTCGGCAGCCTGGGGCCCCCGAGGTGCCACCTCTGCAGACCTAGCCGGGCAGCTGGGGGCCTCCGGAGAGGAGGGGCTCCAGGCGGCCATGGTGGCCCCGCCGCTTTTGTTTGTTTATTTGTTTACTGTTTCTGAATAATCCCTGTGCGCTGCTGCCCTCGAGGGGGCACGTCCACTCTCAGGCTGGTCCGTCCGTGGCTCCAGGCCTCCCTGCCGCCCAGGGACCAGCAGGGCCCACAGTGATGCTCAGTCCTCTGTCACCCTGTCCCCTGCTGCTCTGCGACCCGTGGCTGCCAGGCCTTACTTCCCAGGCTGAGATTCCAGGGCAGCCTGGCCTCCAGACTCCTCAAGAGAGGCCCTGCCTCATGGGGGCCCTGCTGCTGAGGGACTGACAGAAGGAATACGCTCTCAACAGTCCCGGGGCACACCTGGCCCTGCCACTCACCGGTCCCCCACACCCAGGTCAGAGCTGCCGCTGCAGGAGGGGTGTGGGGGAGGGGCACCTGGACATCAGGGCAAAACCGTCCTCCCCTCTCTCCCCCCCATCCCCTCCCCTCGCCCACCCCCTCCCTTCCCCCTGTCCCCCCCACCCCCGTGGTCTTTTCAGTGGCTCCATCCCAGTGCAGTGAGACAGAGGAGGGTCAAGCACAGCGAGGCAGCCACCTGGTAACACGGCGCAGGTCCAGAGCCAGGGGAGCAGGACACGCCCCTCATGTACCCCGGGCGTGCCTGGTGCATCTCTTCCGCGTGTGGCGCTGGAGGTCCTCTGTGGAGGCGAGTGCTTGGGGTCATCGGGTGCACATGGGCCGTGCACTTTGTTGCTTGTGTGAGTCCGGCCCTCTCCTGCTGAGGCCCCAGGACAGCCTTCCCTGGCCCCTCGCCCGTGGCGAGCGGGGAGGACCAGCCACATCACGAGGCGGCTTGGGTATTTATAGAGGGACTTGCACGTGGCTCCGCTGAGCACACGCACACGTGCACACCACCCGCTGTCTGCGGGCCTTTCCTCGGCGCCTTGGTTCTCCTAGACTTTCTGGGGCTCCGTGCAGATGCGACAGGACATGCCCAGGAAGTGCTGTGCGTCTGGACCTGCGTTTCTTTGCTCGGTCACCCCCGGCCTCCGACGTGCCTGCAGTGACAGCTGGAAGGCCGGGGACGTGTCGGCGAGGTAACCTTTCCTCGCCTCTCCCTGTCACATCTGTCCCCTGCCACTGTGGCATTTGGGAGCCCTCCCTGCTGCCACCGGCCCTGCTGCAGACGTGAGCCAGCGGCTGCCAGATGACACACGTCAGCGGCCAGAGCAGGGCCTGACCTCGGAGGCACGCGCTGGGGGGAACCTCGAGCTGGGAGCGGCCCTCAGCAGCCATCTGGCACATTCCAGAGGCTCTGGTGACCCGGGGGGGGGGGGGGGGGGTGTCAGGCGCCACGCCGCCCCTTCTGAAGGCCCGCCCTCCCTCCCTCCCTCCCAGCCTCCCCGAGCTGGGAGAGCCAGGCCCCAGAGGCTGGAATAGTCATTCACTGCAGCGAGAAGCCTAAGGCCCTCAGCACAGGGATAGGAATGCGAGTCCCCGGTTGGGCTGGCAGGCAGCCTGTCCAGGCCTGCCGGGCTCTCTCCTCCCCACACCTGGCTCAGGTGCCTCTGGGCCTTCTCAGGCCGCTGTGGGACACACCCCACCTCCACCAGCTCCGTGACTGGGAACGGCCTGACGTTCTCCCCCAACGCTGAGCACAGGTGACACTGGGACTTGCGGAGAAGGGACTGCAGGAGGTGCCCCGTCTGCAGGGCCCACCTGGGCCAAGGGCGTCCCACACTAAGTCCTGTGTTTCTTACTGACATTAAAGGAGCAATAAAAATTCTGACTAATAATGTAAGATAATTTTAAGGTGGCTTCATTACAGGAGGAAGCTGAAGATGGATTCTATCAGGTGACACTACATTATTTCTGTTTTCTTTTTATTTGAAAAAAATTGATGGACTCTATTTTTTGGAGCAGTATTGGGTTTACAGAAAAGATGAACAGGAAGTACAGAGAGTGCCCACGTAGTGCGCCCACCCCCGTTCCTCCTTTCGTGCCACCTGCCCTGGTGTGGTACCAATTGTCGTCACTGATGAATCGATGTCGATACGTGACGATATCGGAGTTCACAGCGCGTTCGCTCTTGGCGGTGTACGTTCCACGGGTTTGGACAAACGTCTGAAGACGTGTGTCCACCATCACGCGTCACGCAGAGCGTTGTCGCTGCGCCAAAGTCCCCTGTGCTCCCCACGGCGACCGCTGATCCTTTGCTGCCCCTGTGGCCGTGCCTTTTCCAGACGTCCCTGAGTTGCCCTCGTGCAGCGTGGCGCCTGCTCAGACGGGCCTCTTTCACTCAGTAAATGCGTTTACGCTTCCTCCGTGCCTTTTATTTTTATCTCCTGCCCCTCGGGCTTCCCGTGGGTGACGCGGGCTCCACCCCAGGCCTGCCCACGGGCCCTGTGCTCCCTCGTGGGGAAGGCGCCCATGGCAGGCCCCCTCCCCCTTCCTCCGGGCGGCTCAGGGCGGCTCTTGGCTGACATGAAATCTGCCCTGGTTTCCATGAAAAGCTCCCGGTGGCTCCCGGCGTGGCGAGCTGGCACACTTAGTATCTCTTTAACTCGATCGAGAATAAGCTCCCTCCAGACTCAGGCCGACTAGCTCGCCGAGGCCAGGGCACCCCACGCGGCGCCCGCACGTGGACACACACGGCGATGCCTCCACGTGGACTCTAGGGGCCTCCGGAGGTTAGGACCAGCCTCGCTGCCCCAGAGCCTGGCGGGGAGCAGACCTGGGAAGAGGGATGCTGGCTGGAACAGCTGAGGGGGCTGCATTCATTTGTCCCGTCTCCCTGCCCCCCATGAGGCCAAGGGAGTCCCTTCCTCCTTCCTGGGGTCCCTGTACTGGGGTCTCTGAGGGGCCGGGAGATCCGTGTGCAGTTGGGAACCAGAGCAGCTGTGAGCCTGGGTCTGTTTCCTTGTCCCCGCTAACGCCCTCCCCCAGGTGAGCGAGAGGCTTGGGGGCGGGGCCTCGGCTGCCGCTGGGGTTCACGCCCACGCCTTCCAGGCTGGTCCACCTCACTCATCTCGCAGGTAAGTGGGCATCCTGAGTGCCCACCACGGCCAGCTGGGCACCTGGGTGAGCTGACCCCTGGGGGCGACCCTTCTCTCTTGTTCTTGGTGGGAGCCGGGCGTCCGGGCCCCACACCAGGGCCTGGGCTCCCACGTGGCTGTGGCTTTCGTGGGCCCCATGCCATCGCTGGCTTCAAGTCTGACTCACTGTCTGGCCAGAGAGTGAGATTCAACTCTAGACGGATTCCACCAGCCCCAAGACCCCGGTGGACTGGGGCTCCTGGCCTCAAGAAGCTGGAGCCGCAGGAGAGGAGAGACCACCCAGAGTGATCACCTGCGGGCCGGCACGGGCGTGCTCATGGCCCGGAGGGCTGGGGTGGTGCCCGGCCTGGGCCGAGAATCAGGACGGTCGGAGGGAGGTGTGTACGAGGGGCCTTGGGGCGGGGAATCTGCTCGTCTTCCGGCCCAGCCTGCAAAGGGGGCCGTTGCCCAGACTCATCATAGTCATCGGGGGAGGCGTCCACTCTCAACCCTCAGCATGCGGACCCCTCCTGCTGGGTGGAGGCGGAAGGAGAAGCCCCCGGGTCAGGAGAAGGTGTTTTTCTTGTCTGGGGGACCACGGAGCCTGCAGCGGAGGCCCATCGGGGAGAGCAGCCCTGTCCAGGGCGGTGCTGCAGCTGGAGTGCCTAGCGTCCGGTGAAGGAAAGCCAAGAAGGCCCTTCCCAACTCTGCCACCACGGAAGGCTGATCCGGGAAGTCTGGGCAACGTGGGGACGCAAGCGCCGCGTGACAGCAGTGTCGCAGGGGTGCACTGGCCTGGGCTGGGAGCCCGGCGGTGTAGCGGTCAGGTTTGCTGCCTGACAGACTTCTCTAAATCCCAAAGAGCAATTCCCCTCACCTTCCACCTGCGCCGAGGGCTGGCTGCTGCATTTCTCATCCTGGGCCGCACCTGGGACATGCCTTCCTCATGGTGGGGAACAGAAACCAGCGATGGCCCACACCCCGTTGGCCGAGGCGGGGTGTGGTGGAGCTCGCGTCTGAGGGGCGGGGGCTCGTGTCCTCCCACGGGTGGCATGGCAGGTCACAGGGAATACAGGCTTCTTCCAGGAGGGGGACGGTGCAGTGGGCGGCTCTCCAGTCCGCGGTCACGGCGCTCCCTGAGATCCAGTACGGGGCCCCGCGCGTCACTAGGAGAGCAGTGCCGTGGCGTGGCTCTCGCATCGTCCGTGGGGCAGTGTTGGACACGTAAGGCAGCATCTGCATGGGGTGAGGGCCACTTACGTCACATTCTCTTTATCAAACAATCAGACTTAATGTGGACTGGACGTCGCACTCGCGGCTAGACCGAATACTGAATCTTGTTTACAGGTACTTGCTGTGACTACCACGGCAAGTTTAAACAGACTGATTAAAAGAAGTACCTGGTGTCCATTCGGTTTAGTCCAACAGTTTAAGTTCAGTTATGGGCCGTATTTGGATTTCAGAGCTTGGTGGCAGCAACGTGGGGCTGGAGGTTGTCCCGTGGCCTCTAGATGCGGGAGGCCTGTGGTCAGCCCCCGGGGCCTTCCCGCCCGCTGCGGGGGCGAGGCTGCAGGCCTGGACACAGAGAGCACAGCCGCTGCGGTGGTCCACCCTGAGGCAGGCGCTGCTCGGACCTGGCCCATCGGGTCTGCCCCAGACACCCTTGCTGGGCACATTCTGGTCCCACCAAGACGCAAATGGTCAGAAGCCTCCACTGCAAAGAGCAGTTGGGGGAAAGCGAACCTGTGGGGCGATGGTGCTGTCCCGGTCGCCCTCCCGGGTGTGGTGGACGCTTTCTAGACTGAGGGGCAGCCCCACGGGCCCCGTTAAAGTCCCTCCCGGACGGGCTGAGCTGTCTTCCTTTCTCCTCCTGGAAGAAGATTCCTAAGTCTTAGGAAGCGGCCGCAGGGAGGGCTGATACCCTCTGAGGGCCGCAGGGCCCGCGGGGCAACCTGACCGGCGGTGGGGCCTGTGTTGGGGCTCAGGCAGCTCTGCGGGGACCGGCCGGCCTGAGGGAGGCAGCAGCCACGCGCGTGCATCTTGTCCCCAGGTGGGCACTCGGGGCGTCCGCTGGGATGCGAGTGGCCCCGTGGACAGACCTCCCCACTGCCTGTGAGCCTGTGGTTCTAACTCCTGTCCCGGGCGGCACTTCCCAGCTCCCTCATCTAATTAGTGTCTGCGGAGGCTCCCGAGTTCCCCCTTTAGCGCCGCTTCCCCTCATTCCAGGATTTCCTGTCGGCTTCCTCCACCCCTGGTCATTCTCTCCCGTGAAGCTGGCCCGGGGTGGGGGTGTCCTGGGAGGTGAAGGAGCCGGGGGCTGCGTGACGCTGTGAGGATGAACACGTTGTCTGCACCCAGGATGTTGTGGTCCCGCCCGGGTTGGAAGAAGAATTTCCAGACACAGAGTATTTTAGATGAGAGTGAGTTTATTGAGGACGAAGAGCAGAGTTAGTTAGTGAGGGGCGCTGCACAGCAGGCGACTTCCTGATGGACCAGGGAGAGCCGACCCCCTTTGCCGGCTAGTTGGCAACGTTTATAGCCTCAAGACAGAAAATTCCTGCTGGCAGGATGGCGCTAGGGGATTGGTCAGGACGCCACAAGCTTGTTACATGGTGAATATTTCCCTAATATGGAGTCGGGGCGCTGGCGGGTTTAGGGCAGGAGAGCCCGTGGCAAAAGTTGCTATGGGGGCTCGGCGAATTCTGGAGACTTTTGTCCTGTGCCCTCCATAGAGGACTCCACACAGGAGACGGCTTCAGAAGAGGCAAAGGGGAGGCGGAGGGGTGGGTAGCCCCGTTCTGCCCCCAGAACACGCCGGTGACCAGCCCCGGAGGAGCCGCTCAGGCGTTGGGGGGGTCCTTCCCTCCAAGGCTGTGGGCCGGGCTCGTCCTCGCTAGGGAGCCTGAGGCCGGCCACCGCCCCTCTGCGTGCCCCCAGTCCTGCAAAGCTCTCCCGTGGGGCCCTCAGGGCAGCTGTGTCAGGTCAGGTCTGGGTGGTCCTGTGCCCGGCCCCCTGGCCCCCGGGGGGTGAGGCCGCGTGCCGCCCGCCTTTCTGCAAATGCTTCCTGCTGGGCCCGCCACTCAGACTTCCAGCCAGCCTGTAGCGAGACGGCACTGATGTTACCGCAGAGCAGATACATGGTCAGCTCACTTTGCAGATTATACGTAATTGTGCTTGGACTGTGTCAACTTCAGGTTTAACTGGTGTGTAGGCTGCGAGGCGTGCAGTTCGGCACGTGACATTTATTTATGCAATAAAATTTGCCATAACTGAGAGAGCAAAAATAAAGGGGAAAATAATATGTTTCACACCATAACTACATAACGAAGCTCGGATTAGAAATATCGCTTGGTCCACAAACTTCCTCTAGACCGGGAAAAGTGGAAAGCAAGGCAGCGTCGCAGTTCCTGGATTCTTAGGACAGAGTTCTGAGGCTCAGCGCCGTGGACGCGGGGCTATTCTTGAAACAGAGCCCTCCGTAACGATGGGCCGCTAAGAACCAGACTGCACCGACGTGAGGGAGAGGCTCGGGAGAGACGAAAAACTGGAACCGAGGAGATAGCTTACTTTCTTCTTACATCAAAATGAATCTTGTGAAACAGCTCATTGGATAGAAAGGCTCCTTACTCAGAAAGGAAGAAAAAAGACAAATTACTGCGCTGCGGCTCTGTGTTTATCTAAAGGTGTGTCATTAAGCCGGAATTCTGATGATTATCTGCAAACTAAGTGCTAAACAGCGGAGGTCTGGCTCCCATGTGACATTTCCAAGGCGGAGAAGTGGGAGATTTCACTTGTCACCTGCAGGGTCCTTTAAAGCATCCCCCGACGCCCACCCAGGCCGTGGCTCTGTGGACTCCAGACGCAGGAATAAGAGGGGAGCACGGGGGCTGGGGGCACCTCGGAGCCCCCCACGGCCCTCGGCTGCCGTCCCGCAGGCTGTCACCCACACAGTCCTTGTGGGCTCCGTGCGCTGCTGGCCCGACCGCCCCTCGGGGCTGCGGCTGCCGCTCTGGGTGCGGAGCTCAGGACAGCAGTGCCCCAGGCCCTGGGATGGGTAGGACTCAGGGCCCTGACCCACCTGGAGGGCAGGGTTCTAGGGCCCCTCAGAGGAAGGCCGGAGGGAAAGGTCACACCCCTACCAAGTACCAGCCCGAGGCCTCTGAGGGTGGGCCCCGCCCGGGCTGCTTCTGAGCGCCTGGGACGGTGGCTGGGTTTCACCCTTTCTGTGGACTCGCTGCAGCTGTGGACAACGGCTGTGCCCTTGACGTCCCTCCTGGCCCAGCTCCCTAGGGGGCCTACACTGCGGCATCGCGGCCTATGTAGGATGTGTCCGCCCTGAGCGCCCATCGCTGCCCAGAGGGGTCCGCTCACCTTGCAGCGCTGCACCCGGCCGTCCAGAGGTGCAGACGCATCCCCATGGGTGGGACTCGAGGGAGCCGGGGCCTTCCAGCCCCCATTTGTAGCAAAGGACAGACACCTCCAGCTGCTTGCTGTCCCCATGGAGGTCAGCGGACACGCCTGCTCTTGGGCTGGGATGGGAGGGCCAGCAGAGGCTGGGGTGAGGTTAGAATGTGGGTTTTGGCTCATTTGTTGGAAGGGAGAAGCGTGAGCCCCTCAGAATAGAGTCCCATAGAGAAAGGAGCCCTCCCTGCATCCCTGCACGAAGGTGCCCGTTTCTGTGGCTCGGGCAGGTGCAGAGGCCCTGCCTCCCGACTGGAGCTGGTGTGGGTGTCCCGGCGTCGCCAGCCCATCCCAGTGGCTGGGGAGGGGGTGGGGGGCCGAGGGCGAGGGGCCCACGTATATCCGGGACTGTGTCGGCAGGTGCCTGGGGCTCAGCCCACACTCGGCTATCCCAGGGGTGCAGGTGATGACACTGGCTCTACACATGGGGAGACGGGCTTGGGGAGGGAGGGACACCTCCTGCGTCCCACACACGTCCCCCGGGCCCCCCCACACCACCTATGACTGCGGGGACAAGTCCATGTGCCGTGGACCTGCTTCACCCGGCCATCCCTCCTCCCTGGCGGGGGTCTCCGAGGCCCGGGATGGACACCCTCACGGGAACCTCCAGGGAGGCTCCTCCCGCTGTGAAGCCGGACTGGGTGCCCTGGGAAGCACTGCTTCCTTCCGCCCCCGCAGGTGGGTCTGGGTGCCTCGGGCTCCACAGGGTGCCATGGGCTGCCTGGGCAACCCCAGGGTGGGCCATCAGCAGGCACCTGCTCTGGTCTCCTCTCCGCCCGGTTCCCCCTCCCCCGCCCGCAGCCGTCTGTGGGGCATGTTCCCAAGTAAAGCCTCAGACTCTGAGGGCCTCCTCTGCCTTCAGAGACCCAGGCCTGACAGCTGTGGCAGGAGCAGCCCCAGCGGCACTCAGCGGGCAGCTCAGAGCTGGAACGTTACCCGGGGAGGGCCAGGGCCTGCTGCTGGGGAAGGTGGAGGGCCCTCGGTGTGCTGGGGGGAGTGGGCGGGGACCCTCAGTGTGCCCGGGGGGTTGCATGGGGACCCTCAGTGTGCCCGGGGGGCGGTGCATGGGGACCCTCAGTGTGCCCGGGGGGGGCAGTGCATGGGGGCTCTCAGTGTGCCCGGGGGGGGCAGTGCATGGGGGCCCTCAGTGTGTCCAGGGGGGTGGTGCATGGGGACCCTCACTGTGCCCGTGGGGGGCGGTGCATGGGGACCCTCAGTGTGCCCGGGGGGGGGGGCAGTGCATGGGGACCCTCACTGTGCCCGGGGGGGGCGGTGCATGGGAACGCTCAGTGTGCCCGGGGGGTGTGTGCATGGGAACGCTCAGTGTGCAGGGAGGGGAGTAGGCAGGGACCCTCCGTGTGTGGAAGCACCGCAGGCAGCAGCAGTGGCACTGGGGGCGTGGGGGGTGGAGATTAGGCGTTGCCGTGGGCTGAGAAGGTGGCGGCTCGCGGGTTATGAAGGTTGTGGACGGATGGCCTTTGCCGGCATTCAGGAAGAAAATGCTGGGGGCGTCAGCCAACGCCCCCCCGAACAGGGCTGCTAGGACGGCCACCACCATCCTCGCCTTGCATCCCCGGGCACTGGGCCATCGAGAAGCAAGTCCTGGCTGCAGCCCCGAAACCACCGCTGTGAGTCAAGAGAATAAATCAGAAGCAACACCATCCGTCTCCCAACAAGGCTGGGCAGATTCGGGCCACCCCAGTGTCCTGAGATGCCCACGCTGCTGACCCCATTGCACACCCATGTGGCTTATCTGTCGGGCCTTTGCCACAGCCAGTGGTGACGGCGGGGGACACGGTGATGGTCAAGGTTCAGCAGATGCCGTGGAGTTCCCACTGAAGGAGGCGCAGTCATGTCGGACCCCTGGGGCTCCTCCTGACACTGCACCAGCGGGGGAGGGAGCTGTTGCATGGGGGACGGTAACTGGGTCTCTGCCCATCTTAGCGCTGGGGCTGCTGCTCCCATGGGGCGGGAGGAGCGCAGAGGACTCACTGGGATTCGCTCATGGTCCCCGCCCAGGTGAGAACAGAGAGGCCCAGGGCAGCTGGCAGAGCCGGGTGGACAAGTCCTAGGAAACTGTCGGCCACCAGCTGCCTTCCTGGAGTCAATTTTCTTGAAAAGGCTTGTCACCGTCACAGAGAAGTAATTGCAAAGATGTGCGTAAAAAACAATTGGAAAAACTTTGCCCAGATTCTGCTCCGAGTGAGGGCATCACACATGATTTTTATTTTCTTAGACTCCCTCGTGTTTTCCCAGCTTTCGGCAGAGGTGTCCATAGTAACGGTCAGAAGAACGCTGTGAGACGGGGAGGGATTGCCATCGCCCGTGATCGCCACGTGGCCTCAGAGCTTTTCCTGCCGGACATTCATCACTGGCCCAGCCGCGCAGACCCTGCCCCTCAGCCAGAAACTGGGAGGGACATGGGAGGGGGGGTGGTGAGGGGCCGGGGTCCGGAGGGGGTGTGATTTATGCCCTAGTTCTTTCCGACACGAGTAATGGTGAGATCATGTGGGCGAGGTCAACGGACAATTTCACTTCTGCAGGGTGACCTGGGGCCATCTGTCCTTGGAGGAGTTGATGAGCTGTCAGTGCAGGCAGGGGTGCGGGTGCGGGTGCAGCCAGCGGCGGGCGGGTCGCGGTACTGACGGCAGCGCAACCCCCCTCCTGCCCCCCAGCTGGGCATCTCACAGGCTGGTTCCAGGCTCTGCCTGGAGGTCCAGGGTGCGAGGCCCAGCGGTGGGGAACTGCCTGGGAGGAAGGGGCCACCTTTTGTCCCCGTGGGACACCGATGCAATCGCATCCCCGCCCCCCCTTCCCCGCCCCGAAGCTGTCTCTCTCGGGACCTTCATTCCAAAGTCGCTTCTTTCATTCAGAGCTGTTTGCTTCTCCGAGATTTCCTTTGATCTTGGTGAATGCCACCCTGAGCCCTCTGACCTGCGACCTCTACTTTGCTCTAGGTGGGAGAGTGAGGTGTCCAGGAAGAGAGGCTGCAGGGACCACTAACCCTGGCTGAGGGGCTCCCGAGGACCCCGTCTCACGCGCCCTGTCACAGGAGCCCTCATCCCGTCCCCGCCGTGAATCGAGAAGTCTCGTGACGGCTGCCCCGTCCTCCAGGGTCTCTCTCCTAACCACACGGTCCCAGTGTCCCCAGGGGACGCAGAGGCTCACCCGCACCCCAGGCTTGGTTTCCACTGAAATGTGGGAGTGGGTGCGTGCACCCGGCCCCCGGGACAGACCCTCACCCTGTGTGTCCAGGACCCTGCGTCCCTGGCGGGGCAGCGCCCTCACGAGATGGCCCCGAGGGACCTGAGCCGAGGGACGGACGTGCCGAGGCCCGCCTCCTCTAGTCTGGGGGCCTCGACCGCAGACACAGGGGTGCGCTCTGGCTGGGGGCCTGCGTGCGTCCAGGGGGCTTGTGTCCAGGCAGCGGGCGGCTGACTCTCAGCCTGGACTAATTTAGGAGGAAGATTCACTGCCGGTCCCCCCACCCCTTAACGTTTGGGTCAGAAACTCAGGGAAGGCACCAACCGGTGTACCCCCACCTTGGCACCTGGGGGTTAGGTCCCCGCTAGTTCTAAGCTGTGTAGCAGTGGGGGCTCACAGCAGCACTGTCTCTCCTCACATACTTGCAGCGTATTTATTTCATCCATAGTAGTTTGTGCCTCTTAATCTCCCCATCCCATCCCCTCCCCCTTCCCTCTCCCCATTGCTCACCACTCGTCTGCTCCCTGTATCTGTGAGTGTGTTTCTCTTTTGTTTTCTCCTTGTTCTTCTCCTGTATTTCTCTCCCGTTCTCGTCCGCACGGTGCCCTGGTGTTGTTTCATTTACATGAATGTCAGCGAAGAGGGATCAGGAGAGTGAGATGGACCTGGTGATGCCGCTTCCTGCTAAGCGCACAAGTTCAGGTCTACTCCAGGGTCGCAGGAAAGTCAGAGCCTCAGAAGCAGAGTTCCACAGGTTCTACCATCCACACGGCCCCTCTATTAGGCTCCTGGGGCGACTGCAACAGAGGGCCGCAAACTGGGGCGCTTAAAACAACAGACGTTTATCGTGCCCAGTCCTGGAGGCTGGGATCCGAGACTGCTGGCGGGGCTGTCCCCTCTAAGGCCTCTTTCCTGGTGTGTGGACGGCTGTCTTCTCCCCGTGTCCTCACCTCCTCTGCTTATAGAGATCCAGCCGCCTTTGACTAGGCCCCCCCAGTGACCTCATTTTAAGTTGATTCCCTCTTTAAAGACCCGTCTCCAAACAGGCCACCCCCTTATTGGAGTATCAGGCTGCTGTGACTTTAACCACAGGACAGGGGAGTCCGAAATGCCTGGAGAACTCCTGACTCGGGCTTTGTCGTCTCTGCCCCCTCGTGTGCGGGGCCCACATCCCTTGAGGCCTAGTGAACGAGGACCCCAGCGCACTGGGGGCCATCGCAGGTGGACCAGGCTATAACCGGGCTGGAGAGCTGCAGTGGCCCCCAGTGACACGCAGGCTTTACGGCAGAGCTGCTGTCTCCAGGGGAACACGTGTGGGTGGGCTTTACCAACTGGTAGAGAGAGAACTGTGCTCCCAGGTCTCAGCTACATTTGAGGAACGGGGGATGCGTTGATTTTTTTTCCACTGAAGAAGCTGCCTCTGGATGGCCAGCTGCAGTTGGGGTCACGGGCCTCCTGGGTTCGGACAATCCCCTGTCCTCCTCCCAGGCCACGGGGGCGGTGGCTGGGTGTTCGGTGGTGATCGCCGCCCGCATCTCTCAACATCTTGGTGGTGGCTGGTCTTGGCAGGTCCTCCAACTGCAGGACGACATTGGAAGACCTCGGGTTACATTTTGGTGGGAAAAAGCCGCTCCCCGTCTCCCCCTTGGCCGTTCTGACCTCCTCAGCCCTCGCTGGGGACTCTGCAATGTCTGCATTCTGCAGCCCAGAGGGTGACTGCATGGCGGGTTCAGGGGTGAGCAGGCCAGAGTGAGAAGCCTGGCTGCGGCCCACACGCCACGCACCTGCCCCTGGAGCCCTGGATGCGGCCACTGTGCCTCCTGGGCTCCCAGGAACTAGTGTCGGTTCTGACCAACCATCTAGAAATCACCAGGAGGCCCGGGTGTGTCCTCCCTGGTAATGGGCCCTGGAGGATCCCTTGTGGGAAGGCTAGGAGGGAGACTTGCTGTAGAAATTTCTGGTAGTGTCCACTCTGGGGGACCCAGTCTCCCCTCTGTGTAATGGGCTCTGGGCCCCTGAACTGACTCAAGTGGGTGCTGGTCAGGGGGCTGAGATTCAAGTGCAGCCTCGACGATCAGACCTGCAGGTTGTTTTGTGTTGTTTTTGCGTCTGTCCCTTTCATTACACAAATCAAGTAAGATTTGAGCTGGTGTGTATTTGAGTCCTAAGAAGGCCAAGATTCACAGGCAGCGTCAAGGATCTTCGTGGCCCAGGCTGTGTTCGGGCAGCCCTGCTACGTCCACCCCATTTCTCGTGGCCGAGACCTGCCCTTGGCCCCGCCTACTCTGGGACCCGCTCCCCGTCGGATGGGGCCCGGCTGGTGGCAGCATCTCTCACGGTCACTGGCGGCCTGCGGAGAGCAGCTGTGGCAGGGGCGTGGACAACGGGGGTTCTCTCTCCGTCCATGACTCTTCACAGCCTCATGGAAGGACGCTTTCTGGACGGAGCGAAACCGGCAGTGGGTGAAGCGATCATTCACTATACATCCACCCCTGCCGCATCCTTATATCCCTAAGCATTGGGGTCCTTTCCTGCCCGTGCTCTGATGTCGTTTCATGCCAGCAGCCATCCAGGCCGTGTTGCCACCAGCCGGTTACAACTCGGAGTCGCTGTCCGCTGCTCAAACCGATGCTAAGAGGCCAGGATACAGCATCAGGCAGCCACACCCGTAAACGTGCCCTGAACCACCGCTGCACGCCTTCCAGCCTGGCCTGGCGCCCTCAGGATCCCGCCCCGCACGTTCCCGGGCTTCGGGCAGTGATTGCAGTCTCGCGGTTCTCCCGGGTGCACATCCATCCTCCGGGGGCAAGTTTGCACCTGACCCGGGGCCCTCCTGGGATGTGAGCTTGTTTCTGGGTTTCACCACGATGGGAGGTGAGAGGGACACAGGTTCTTTCAGGGAAGGAGAGGGTGGACGGCGGATGATGGGGAGAAATGCCCAGCATGTAGGAGGATTCAGTCTCATCCTGATGGCTTCTGCCCTCCTGGCTCCTCCCAATACCGGGCCTTCCACGTCAGGGGCCCCGCAGGGCTGGGAGTCCAGCTGCATCGGGAGCTGGCTGGCCTGCACCAGGCGCAGCCCGTGACTCTGGTTTCCAGGAATTGTGACCTTTTGCTTACTGGCGATAAGGGCTTCTTTCAGGCCGACACAGACGCTCTCGGGCCTTTACGAGCTCCAGGATGGGACTGTGGCGCCGGGGGCCGTTGGAGCCCGGTGCCTGTGCCCTGGAGAGCGCAGCAGCCCCTGGTCATCGGAGCCTCCCTGTGAACAGGCTCCCGATGACCACAGGTGATAGCGAGCGCTTACTCTGTTACCCTGAGCAAAACCGACCAGCGCTTCGCCTCCCACGGCAGTGGGGGTCGTTAATGCCTTTCGATCTCAGCAGGTCGGGAAGCTCACTAGACTTCTGTCCTGGAGCTTCTGTCCCTGGATGAGCCACTGTGATGGTCATTACGTGGATCTGGGGCATAAAGGAGGAATTCATGCTTTCTAGAAGGTGGGAGATGCTGGGAGCGGTGGGGGGGGTCTTCTGTCGGCCCCGGACACTGCAGACCTCCCCTCCGTGGCCCAGTCCTGACTTGTTGGGTGTCACAGCCTGCTGTCCCTCCCTCCCCTGGCCTCTGGAAATCGAGGCTTTCTTCCTTCCTTTCTGCTTTCCCACCCTCTCAGGAACACGGTCACCTGGACCCTTCAGGGGCTGGTGGGCGCAAACGGCAGCACATCGTCCAGCCTGGGTTCGGGGGCGCAGGCGCCTGGGCTCCCCAAGTATGAGGCCACTCCCCCTCCCCTCCTGTTTCCCCGGAGACGTGCTCACAGTAGACCCTCTGGGTCTAATGGGCCCTGCCTGCAGTTTGCATGAAGCAGCGTGCAGACAAGGACGTGTCCCAAAGCTCCAACACCCTGACGAGGCCTGACGCCCAGCCTGGCCTCACGTGCCGGGCGAGGTGACAGCCCCTCCGCCGCGCAAAGGCTGGGGCTCCGTGACCCTGAGCGGTGGTGACTCTGGGGCTGCACAGGTCGCCGCAGCCTGGTGGCCCCTGGTTCCCGCCCTATACACCCACCTAGTTGAGATCCCAGGAGGGTGGCACGCCGTGCTGTGAACTGCTGGTGTCACTTTACAGGGAGCACGTGGGTTACGTCCAGTGTCAGAGCAGCCTTGACAAGGAGACGGCCCCTGAAGCTGAGGGGTTTATGCCCAGGCCCAGGGGCCACGCTGACAATAGGTCCGGGGTGACTACCGCAGGCTCCTCTCCACGTCTCTGCTACGGTCGCTTCTTGTTTCCTGGATGGAGTGAGAAATCAGGCAAGTGTGCAAAATAAAAGCAGAAATATACTGTCTAAGAGCAAAGCTGTGACGAAACAGCTGAAACTTGTTTTACCACAACCATCTAGAAAATGCCCATAAGACCACCTCTCCCTTCTCGACATTTACCCCCACACTTAAATGATGTGTTGCTTTTATACATAAGTATCTGTTTATTGATTTGTATCTCACACCCCTTCACAAAGGATGTAATCTCAGGATCCTGCAGTTTCACTGCCCAACAAGGCCCCCACCCTCTGGGTTCAAGAACCGGCCACAGGGGTTCCTAGTGGGGTCGGGTGCAGGGCGGCGCCTGGCATGAACCTCCGTGCTGGTAAAAGATGGACGAGGATGCAGTGAAGGTGCAGACTAACCCCCCTTTCTGTGGTTCAGGTTTCGGTAAATCAAAAGCTAGTTTAGGGGCTTCCCTGGTGGCGCAGTGGTTGAGAGTCTGCCTGCCGATGCAGGCGACGTGGGTTCGTGCCCTGGTCCGGGAAGATTCCACATGCCGCGGAGCGGCTGGGCCCGTGAGCCATGGCCGCTGAGCCTGCGCGTCTGGAGTCTGTGCTACTCAACGGGAGAGGCCACAACAGTGAGAGAGGCCCGTGTACCACACACACACACACACACACACACACACACAGCTATTTTAAATGCAAGGACAGCATTTTCAGATGAGCTCAGTGGCAGGTAAGGATGCATCTGGAACAAGAGGATCTACCTCTTTCTCCGTTTCCCGATCTCAGAGATTTTTATATTTCCTTAAGTAGGTATGTCTGTATCAAAGATATTCGAAGGAAGGACGTTACACTCATTGAGGGAAGAAAATGTTCAATGTCAAGGATAATAACTTATTCTGTACTTGACACCGGAGGAGTGAAATGAATGGGCTCTGATCTCCAGAAGCGGGTGAAGGAAAGCAAAATGACAACATGGCTCGTGCGGTTAGAGAGAAGGTAGGGGCTCTTTGGAACGGATGGTGATGAGTCAGACAGCCGCACACACACACCCCACCGCTTCCGGCACCCCTGCAGCGCCCCTTGCTGGTGAAGATAGCCCCCAGTCTCTGTCCTCCATAGGCGGTGGGTGCAGGAACCATGATAAGGGGAAGGACCGCGCTCCAGGGAGGCGGCCTCCTCCGTCCCCTCTCACCAGGCCGTCGAGGAATGCAGAACCGGCGGGGGAACCCCAGGCTCTGGGCGCCCCCGCTGTCCGCGCACAGCCCCGCCTGGATGGTGGCCTGGTGCTGCGGTCCCCCGTCCCCTCGGATCAGCCTGGGGGTCCCCCTCGGTGGGAAATCCTAAGCTAGATTACTGCTGAAAAGACAGAAAACAGGAGTGTGAGCACTTGACTCCCTCTCCGCCCCGAGCCGGCGGAGTGAGGTCTGCGGGCGGGAGAGGAGACACCCCTGAGGCCAGAGGGGAAGGAGGCAGTGCCAGGGCCCCGGGGGGAGCTTTCCTGGGTCCTGTGGGCCGGCCGGAGGGGCGCAGTGCGGCTCTGTCCTCCCCTGGGACCCAGCCAGGGCAGAGCCTGCACCCAGGACCTGGCGGGGCCCCTCACCCCAGCAGCCAGGGATGGACTCGCACGTCTAACCGAGCACACGACCAGTTCTCACTACACGAGTGCCAGGTAGGCAGGCCAGGGTGGCCCCTAAATTTGGAGGCTCTCCCGGTCCTCAGAGACTGCCTCCCCCTTCAGGGCCACATGTTCACCAAGATGGGGTCACCTCAGAGGCACCCGGAAACTTCATCTCAGCCTCCTGGACAGACAGGAGTGTCCAGCAGAGGCCCACACACTGATGCAAGCAGAGGTGAACCCACTGCCCCTTCAATGGACTCTGAGGGCCCAGAGGGGGGCCCATGACAACGTGTGTGCGTCTGTGCCGACTGCCCACCCCAGCAGGGTCTTTCCCCAGCGCAGCACAGCCTCTGCGCAGAGACGCCGTGAGCCACCTTCACGGACGCGGGGCTCCACCTACTTGCCCGACATAAACGATGCTCCTGTCCCAGGCCAGGGCTGTGGCGAAGCTGGAGCTGGTGTTCAGGCTGATGGCCTTGAACTGGGGCTACTGTTCCAAGAAGCCAGAGTTTCCATCATCAAATTCATTAATTAGGTCCCATTGGCGTCTGCCGGTGAATGGCAGTCCCCTGTGCGATGGGTGAGGCCCCGTGAACACACTGCTGGTCTCCAGGGGCAGGAAGGGCAGCAGGGGGGCCGGCATCCAGCCTCTTGACAGAAGCATGCCCTCTGATTCCGGGTTGGGGTCTGGGGCTTGCACTAGAACTCTTAGGCAGGAGTGCGGCAGTGGGGGTCCCGGGGCCGGGTGGGGCCTGGAGGGCATTGCTCCCACCCCAGGAGTGCGTGTCCAGGGCATGGCCACCCGGGGCCAGGAAGGCTGTGTGGGTGGGGCCCCTGGCTGGCTGGAGGACCGTGCTGAGCCCCTTGCGGATGGGCTGTGGCCCCTCGCCCATGTCCCACGGCACTGGCCGAGGATAACTGCCTCCTTTTCCTTCCCCCCTAGCTTGACTACCCGACCCTGCTCAGAGAGTGGACACTTCTCCAGCTGTGCAACCCCAGGGCGCCTGTGACAGTACCGGACTGCACAGGCCTGTCCTCCGTCCTCCCCCAGACAACGCCCTCTTTAGGTCAGCGGTGCCCAGGTCCCGTCCAGGCCATCTCTGAGCCCCCCCGAGGCCCCGTGCCCCTTCTGCCCCATCTGTCCTGCCGTGAGGGAGCCGCTGCCTGTGCCCCAGGGCCTGCTTCACAGGCCGCACCAGCCTGTGACCGTGGGAGCCTCTCACCTCGCATGTGCCTGTGTGCCCGTGGGGGCGAGTGCATGTACTATACGTGATCGTGTGTGCACGCGTGGACTTGTGTGCGCGCACGTGTGAAGTAGCGGTCACTTCCTCCAGGGCTACCCCTCCCACCAGCCCATCGTAGTGGCCCAGAGCTTCCCCGAAGCTGCTGCTTTGTCCAGCCACAGCTCCTCAGCTAGAGGCGCCGGGACCCTTCCGTCCTGCCCTCCAGTCACTCTGCGCCCCTCCCCACATGCCGCATGCGACTGGGGCCCACAGCCCACGGGCACTCCAGGTGCACAGCCTCCCCTGAGCCCCAAGCGAGCTCCGTCCTCCCCGGCCAGCCTAAGAGGAGGGAGAGCTGTGCCTGTAGCGCCAAGTGTTCGCGTTCGCCCGTGGTTCCGTTTGTCTATTTCAAGAAATGCTCCTCATCTTCCTGGTTTATATGCGAGTCTTCCCGACACAGGAGTCCTCCCTGCTGTGTCCTCTTAGGACCCTAAGAGACGTAAAATTGTCACACAGAAACCATGTTTCCTTCTGTCCTGCGCTTTGCTCCCTCTGCCTGCCTTCTCGTGGGCTGCTAGACATTTCCCTTCAATCCTTGGCCACCCCAAGCCGGGAGCCTCACAGATCCGCGTGAGCAGCCCCTACCTGCCTACACCAGCCCTGCCCAGGCAACCTGGGGCTCCCAGCCCTGGGATGGGGGCCACAAAGGACTGGACGCGATGACCCTGCTCACTGACCCACCCCAGGCTTTCCCCAACCTGGCCCCTTGATGTCGCTACCCCTGACCCCGCCTGACCCGTGTCCCTGGTTAAAATGAGCACTGCTCCTTCCGGTGCCCTGGCCTCTGGACCAGCCCCTCCCTCAAACTTTGATGCCCCCCACCCCCCCACTTGCTCTCACTAAGCCCCAAGCCCGGGCCAGCGGAGGGTCCCCCAGCTCAGCACAGCCAGGGAAGCAGTAAAGGAGGAACAAGAGAGGGGCGTGTGCCGGACCCTCTGCTCTCCCCCAGCTGCGGCTCTGGTGTCCCCTGAGCCATCTGCTGGCCCCGGGCAGGCAGCCTCAGCCCCTCTGGGGCCTCGCGCGCCCACTGCAAGCCCCAGACCAGTGGGAAATGCGGCTTCGCACAAAAGTGGTGCACACGACTTCATCAGTTTGTCCTTCACTGGTCTGATGAGATAACGAACAGGACGATGACGCATTGAAAACAGCACAAGGACTCAAGAAGCCAAAAGGTATAAGATGCTTCTGATAGCCTGCTGCCCTTCCTGAGGCCCCGTCTCACGCTCCTATTCTGGGACGGCCCCCGGGACGACCACGGCGCTGCAGCAGACACAGAACCGTGACAGGCTGGGAGGCTGCCTCAGCGCCCTGCTCGGGCGAGGGTCCAGGAGGAGCCTGGAAACACCGTCCTCCGTCTAATGCTTGCTCCGGGTGTTCAGAGCCTTCCTACACTGTGGGTTCAGCTCAAGTCACCAAGGCTCTTACCAGGTGGAGCTCCTGCGCCCCGAATTCCACCCTTGCTGTTCAGACGTCGCCAGACCCGGGGTGGGGGGTGTTGAGCCTCCCCTGACCCTGGCTGGTGAGACGGGCCTCCCGCTGCGCTCCTTAAGGTCCTGAGTGGGCTTGGCTGAGGTCCGAGAACCTGCGAAGAGCTGATCCCACCTCAGCAGAAAAGTGTGTGTGTGGGGGGTGGGGGGTGGGGGGGCTACCTGGTCCCTGGATTCAGATGAACCTGACGCCTTCACCCATGAGCCACAGTCATCTTGGCACAAGGCGTTTTTTTCACAAATATCTCTTCAGAAAGTTGATGTTGGAAGGCAGTCCCCTCACCTTCCACTAGGTTTCTTCTTCCCTCTGCCCCCCCACTCCCTGCTGGCCTTCCCCTCCCCTCCCTCCCCTGCATCCCTCCTCCTCCCCTCCCCCTCTGTACCTTCCATCCTCTCCCTCCCCCTTCCCGTCTCTCCCCTTCTCCCCTCTCCCCCTCCTCTCTCCCCTCCCCCTCTCCCCTTCCCCTCTCCCTCCCTCCCCTCCCTCTCCCCCACTCCTCTCCCCCTCCAGGTCTCATCGTTGCTTTCCTTCCTGTAGGGCCTGAGCCCAGGGTCAGGTGCAAAGGTCATGGTTGCTTCCTTCCCTGGGCTTTGCTGCTTTCCCAGGACATGACCCTGGGGAGGGGGCTTTCCTGCTTCTTCAGCTCAGTGGCACCAACGTCACAAGCGCCCTGGCCTGCATCACGGTGAGGGAGAGGTCTGACCCATCTGGGCTCTCTCGAAGAGCTGCATTAGGGACGTGGATCGTGAGTGCGCAGTGCGAGAGTGGGGATCCCTCCGCCATAACCGCACAGGCTCCAAAGACTGCGGGGCTTTGAGGGTCGCCCCCAGCTTCTCCTCTGATATTAATACCCCATCCCCTCCTGGGCTGCCCCTTTGCTTGGAGGCCCATCCACTGTGGGCAAGGTGGACCTGCCAGCGCCTGCAGCCTGGGCCCCGCCCCCCCACTATAGAGGCTGCCCCAGGTGACCAGCAGGCTGCGGGGGGGGCGGGGGTGGTGGAGTCAGGCTCAGTTTCTCTCAATCCGCTATCACCTGCTTTGGGAGGGCTTGCCCTTCTCAGCGCGCGACCGACCGAAGAAGAATCCTTCCGCTGGGAAGGAAAGAGCCTTAGAAGATCTTGCTGCTTCTCCCTCTCCTGTTCTCTTTGGGAGCGAGTGAGACGCGCAGAGAGAGGTAGACAGGCAGAAATGGAGACGGAGGATGGAGAGAGAGACAGAGAGAGATGGCTAGGAGGGAAGAGGGAGAGAGGGGCCCAGGCCGTCTGCAGCGCAGGCAAGCGAGCCCAGCGAAAGTAGGTGGCATAAATCCATGCATAATCTCGGGAGACGACCACTTTAAATCTTAATTGGTTGCCTTTTAAATATCATTTAAGGGCTGGCTTCCCTGCGTCTCTCTCTAGTTAAGAAGGTGTCATGTCAAACTCCATTACCTTTCTGGATGTCTCTCCCTTTAGTTAAAAAAAAAAAAATAAATAAAGGAAAAAAGGAAAGGAAAAGAAGAAAGAAAAAAAAAATGGACTCATCAGTGGCGGTTGGAGGGTCGATAAAGCTTTTAGATTTGGAGACGTTTTCTGGGAGACCATTTCCTGCGGCTAAGAGCTGTTAATGGCGCTTAAGGAATTATCTTAGCCCCGCCGGCAGGAGAGCCGTATATTTCCCGCGCCTGTTCCCCTGTCGGGTCTGGATATGCCGCTGTCAGACTCGCTTAATGAAAAGTAACGCGCCGCTGATTACAGTTTTATTTGGGCTCTATGTAAAGAGCACCGTTAATTTAGCATCCCCTCCTTGGTGTGTGTGAATTTGCCACGCCTGAGTGGCTGAGAGCATCGGTCCCCCGCGCTCCTCTCTGACAGCCTCCCTGGGAGGAAAGTGGGCCCTCACCCCACCGACAGCGACCTTGCCCCCGCAGCGGCCACTCCTAAAATTCATTCCCGCCCCCCACCTCCCTCGCCTTGGGGTTTCCCCCGACCCCTGCTCTGAAGATCAGCCAGAGGGTGGGTAGGAGTTCCCACAGTGACCCTTCCAGAGTGAGCCCCAAAGGTCAGGGGTGTGGGTCGAAGTGACGGTCCCAGCTCTGGGGGCGTCCTTTTGGGCGAGTCGCCCCTGGGATGTGGCTGAATCCCTCCTCTGCACTTGATGTCTTTATTTCACAGTTTTTCAGTTTAATCCAATAAAACCTTTCGGTCAGCCATTTCCACCAAGACTTGGGGGCTCCTGCAGGGTGGGATTCTGCGGGGACAGGAGGGCCTCTGCGCCCTGGCGTTGCCAGGCGCCTGCGTTCCCGAGGGCAACAGGCTAGGGCAGCAGGAGCCGTCTGGCCCGGGGAAGGGGGTATGGGGGGCCGAATCCGGGAAGGGCCCGCTCTGGAAGGATCCGGAGTCAGACGCAGCCTGGCCTGCAGCTCGCGCCCAGCCGCGCGCCCTGCCACCCGGGGCCCGCAGCCCGGGGTTCCTGGGCTTTCTGGCCCCGCAGCCCCTTTCCCGCCTAGCCAAGCCGCCTGCGTCCAAGCCTTGTTTTGCTCAAAATGCCTGGCTTTGTCTAGGGCTGGGGGGCGCAAGGCGGCAGTCCTCCGCACATTAAAATTCCTGGCGTCCCAGCCTCGGCCGCAGCGTCTCCCCCGAGACTCCACTTTCGCTATTACTGTCAAGTACCCTTGACTCTTTATTTTTGCCCTTTTATCTATTACAACTAATTCGAGTTCTTTTGCCCTTTTCAGTCTAAGACGTGGGCTTTCTTCAAAGCCTCCCCCTGCCAGCGAGCTCTCGGAGCGCGGAGCCTTTAGAAATTGAGGGGTTTACTGTCAAAATGAAAATTTCACTTCAAATTATCTTGGTGATGCTTGCTCGCCAGGCCGGGGCCTCCCGCCGCAGCCTTTTGACAGACACATCAGCGGCGAGCTTCCGAATCCCGATAATATCATCCAAGAGAGCGAAAGTCAATACTGTGACAGCGCGCGGGCGGATACAATCCAATTACCGCGCGGCCGGCGGGGCGCAGGGTCCGCGCCCGCTCTCTCCGCTCGAGGACTGGGGTTCGAGGTCCCACCACTCAGAGTCGGGGCCGCCGAGGTCCGGCCATCAGGGGCCCATCGCTCAAGGGTGCCCCTCGCCGTTCCCCTGTCCCAGGTGGTAAAGTCACCCCAACGCCCGGCCCATCGGGCCCGCTTTCCAGCGCTCCGGCCGCCCTGACCTTTCCCAGTGGACCGGGATCCACGGGGCCCCAGTCCAGTACCACCCAGCCCATCGCAAAAGAAAGCCCGGGCCTCCCATGTCCCTCGAAGGCTGCCCGCCGGCCCGCCAGGCGACTCCTGTCTTCAGCTGGCGTCTCTGCGGC
Organism: Delphinus delphis; assembly: GCF_949987515.2. Lineage (NCBI taxonomy): Eukaryota > Metazoa > Chordata > Mammalia > Artiodactyla > Delphinidae > Delphinus > Delphinus delphis. The sequence goes on along the minus strand of NC_082685.1, from coordinate 171,728,316 downwards.
TGTCAGTCTGTCCGCGTACGGACCAAAGGCCACCATCTCCTTCTCGCTGCGCTGCACCCTCGGGCCACTCCACCCTTGCAGGCTCCTGCCTGGCGGCCCGTCCTTCCTCCGGGCACCTCGGGTTCTGTGAGGCCCAGTACAGCCTTAAGCAGAGGGCTTGCAGGCTAGCGGACAGCGCTGAGTCCAGTTCACGCTCGCCTGCCGCCCTCGAGGGGCGTTTGCGCGGGCTGGGGGGCCGGGGGCAGAAGCCTGTGGGGGGTCGGGGAACTGCGCAGAATCCACCGTGGGGAGGAAGCCAGCGATTTTCCTCCAGATCAGACCTTCTGGCTGCCAGCGAGCTGGGCTCTGCCGTGGTGGGGGAACCGGGTTTCTGGGCGAAGCCAGGGGTCCGCAGGACCCTACGGGAGGCCGGGGAGGCTCACGTCCTCCCGCACCACCCCTAGGCCCTTCCTTGCAGCCCCGCCTGGGGTCTTCGTCCTGCTAAGCACTTCCCTCTCCCTGAGCCGCACTCACAAGCTGCGAGCATCTCGGCAGGTCCCCGCCCCTCCCCCCCCGGAGGCGGAGTTAGGAGGCCGCAGCGTCAAGGAGGGCACCTCACTCCCGCCCAGGAGAGGCTGAGGGCAGCGACGGCCCCTCATCCCTTCCCCACCAGGGCACAGTTCCAGGGAACTTGGAAGTTTAAAGCTTATTCGTATCTAGCCAAAGAAACTTTTACTTTCTCAAAATTCTGGAGTCTGGCAATGGGAGAGAGTTGAAAAGTTTGGGGTCTCTCATCGCCTTCTATTCGGGAATTCAACAGAATCCTGTAAGTTTACTGTGACCATCTTTTTAAAACAATGGCTTTAAGTCTTGGGCTCTGCAAGCAACTCCAGCGAGGATTCTGCGTCAGCAGCCCTCCCCACTCCTGCCCCCGGGGATGGGCAGCTTTCCTCTTCCAAGTTTCCAAATCCCTAGGTTTCAAATGCGTTCATTTTGCAATGCAAACACCATCACTCGGTTTTATTGGTTTTGTTATATTAGCCTCTGAAGCAGGCAATTATCGGTGTGAACATACATTAAAAAAACGTAATTTTATCGAGTTAAGAGTGTGCAATAGTGTAAACTCGGTGGAAGTGTTGTTGGTGAAAAGTACGCGCGGAGGATGGAATCGGAAGGCCAGCAGGCTGAGGAGTCTTCACAAGGAACGGCGGCAAAGCCTCAACCCAAAGCAGACAAGTACACAGACAGGCCTCGGAACGGAAACGTCTTCTGTGTGTAAACTTTTGCACGTAAACTTTTTGCTTCAGGGTGTTTCCCTGCTGCTCTGACAGCAGCCCTATCCTGCTCGGTCCCCGAGTTTGGCACGGCCGGGCGGACTCCTGTCCGGGCGCTCCGGGGGCTTGTCCGTGGCCCCGGGAGCCCGAGTTCAGATCCTCCCTCCAGGGTGGGTTGGCGACCTGAGCTTTGCCGAGCTCTTGCCTCACTTTGGAAACTCGGTAGAAAAAGAGTTGGAGCCTGCAGCCCGGGCGCCGGCTGCCTCCTCGCCCAGGCAGGCGGCCAGCTAGGCGCAGAAGGGCTTGCCGCCGGCCTTGGGCGTGGCCAGCAGCTCCTTGGCGGCGCCGGAGGCGGGGGCGTCTTGGGGCGCGGCGGGCGGGAAGGAGCGCGCCAGGGGCGTCGTCAGCACGTTGGCGCCCCCCGCCAGCGAGCGGCCCAGCGGCCCCGGGTCCAGGAGGGCGCCCTTGGCGCTGGCCCAGGCCTGGTTCAAAGTGCTGTGCCTGAGGATGGGGTCGTGGAAGACCCCGTCCACCCAGTTTCTGAGACTGGTCACCGGGGAGTCCTGGTGCCTGTCCAGGGCACCGGCGGGAGCCGGGGTCGCAGGCGAGGAGGAGGCGGGCGCCGAGGAGGGGGCCGCAGGGCCAGCGGGGCCACGGCGCTTGAGCATGCACGAGGGAAACTCAGTCTGGCCGAGGGCGGTGGCGGCGGCCGCGGTGGCCGTGTGTGCCAGGGACCAGATGCGCGGCTTGGCCTCGAGGCCCGCCGACGCCCCCGCTGGAGCAAAGCCCAGCTTGGGCTCGCAGGCCTGCGGGCCAACCCCCGCGCCCGCGCCCGCCTGGTGCTCCGGCCGAGCCGCCGTGCTCCGGAGGCAGCTCCGGGCCCTCTCCAGGTCCTGGTCCAGAGTGGCCCCACCCCCGGCGGCCAGGGGCATCCGGAGGGCGCCCGGAGCCTCCTTCCCTGGGGCGCTGGGGCCGTCTGGCACGGCGGGGACTCGATCCAGGCCTCCATCCAGGGGTTGGAAGGGCGGCTTCAGCTCGCACTCCGGGGGCTCCCCCTCCAGGGGGTCGAAGTCCTCCAAGTCGCTGAGCTCCAGATCCTTCTCTTTGTCTGTGAGCTCTGCCAGGAGATAAAGAGTGACCAGTGGAGGGAGACGGGATGGCAGGTTAAGGGAACCCCCTTCCTCACTCCAGGGACCTGGTTACGGGCCCACCCGGGAGCCAGGCAAAGCACCTGCGCCTTATTCTACCTCCCACCTCCTCGGAGGCTCCCAAACGCCTACACGGACCTAGCTGATCTCAGCCTCATATCAAAGGCGGCAGGGGCTAGTGTTTCGAACGGGATTTTGGGTCTCTGAGCGTGCTCCCAGCTCACTGCCACAGGACCCCTCGTGCACAGGGCCTCACACACTCGGGGCCAGGGCATTAATTTGCCGCCTAGGCCCAGGAGTTTGCCCCGTTCCGAAAGGAACCAGCGAGACGCCACAGGGAGGCGACACCCCCGCATCGCCAACCCCCCCCCCACGCACCTGCACCTTTGGTGCTCTTGAGGGGCTGCGCCCTGGCTTCCTCCTCGCCCCCCTCTTCCTCCTCGCCCTCCGCGTAGGGCCGCTTCTCATCCGCACACTTGTTCCTCGGCGGCCACGTCATCTTGTTCTCCTTCTTGAGGCGCCGGCGCGCGTTGGCGAACCAGGTGGAGACCTGCGTGAGGGTCATCTTGGTGATGATGGCCAGCATGATCTTCTCGCCCTTGGTGGGGTAGGGGTTCTTGCGGTGCTCCTGCAGCCAGGCCTTGAGGGTGCTGGTGGTCTCGCGCGTGGCGTTCTTCCGCCGCGTGCCGCTGTCCATGGTCCCGTACCTGGAGACAGGCTGGGCAATGGGGCGCCGGCAGCGGCCCCTGCGTCGCGGGCAGGCGGCCAGCGCCAGGCCCACGCGGCTGCAGTCCCGGTCGTGGAGGTGTGTTTATGGTGGCAAGACCTGGGTTTTACCTAGGCAGGCACTGCCTTTTAATGTTTATATTTGATTAAACTTAGATGGAGCCAGAGAGGTCTCTGTGGGTGGGGGAGGAGCGCGGGCGCGAGGCCCGGCCAGGTCTCCGTCTGTCTACGTACACCTATGTCTCTTTGAGTTCCTTTATCGGGCCCCGGAAACCACACTGCAGACGGCGTGGGGGCGGGGAAGGGGAGATGGGATGCCTTTATACCCTGGCGGCAGCCTGCTAGGAGGCCGGGATGGTCCTAACCCAAGGTCAGCGGGACGTGACCCGAGCAATGCCCCTCCTTCTGCCGCCCAAACTTTCAGTGGGGGCGTGGCGCTGGTAGGGGCGGGGCTTGGTGCTCCGTAGGGGGAGGGGCAGTGAGGAGGGGTGAGATCCCTCACCTGTCGTAGGGGTACTGGCCCAACGCCGGCTCGTAGGGGTAGTAGGCTGTGGCCGCTGCTGGAGCGAGGCCCGCATGCGCAGATCCCGGTGCGTCCTTGGAGTCGAAGCTGTTCTGTAGGAGCCGGTGAGCCTGGGGTCGCAGCTTCCCGGATGCGACCCAGCTCGAGCCCCTCCCCTAGGATCACTGGCTCCTGCCTCACTCTCACAGACCACTGGGCCGCCCCCCATCCTCCCCACCCCCATCTGCATCACCCATTCCCAGACTCTGCCTCGGGCCCAGGCAGCGAAGGAGCCCCAAGACGTGGAGTGAGGAGGAGCAGAGTTGGGGGGTGTTGGGGGAATAAGGGACAGGAGAAGGGGGATGGGGGGAGGATAGGGGGAGGGACGGGGAGGATGGGGGAGGGACGGGGAGGATGGGGGGAGGGAAGGGAGGGATGGGGGAGGATGGGGGAGGGAAGGGGGAGAATGAGGGAGGGAAGGGGAGGATGGGGGAGGGAAGGGGAGGATGGGGGAGGGACGGGGAGGATGGGGGGAGGGAAGGGGGATGGGGGAGGGAAGGGGGATGGGGAGGGAAGGGGGATGGGGAGGGAAGGGGGATGGGGAGGGAAGGGGAGGGTGGGGGAGGGAAGGGGAGGATGGGGGAGGGAAGGGGGAGGATGGGGGAGGGAAGGGGAGGCAAGGAGGTAGGGGGAGAGATGAGGGGGGAGCGACTGGGGGACAGCAGAGGAGGAGGGTGAAGGAGGGAACGGGGGTGGTGACAGGAGGGGAGGAGAGAAGTGAGGGGGAGGGAGGAAGAGGGCGACCGGGAGGAGTGAGGGACAGGGGACCCAGGGGACCCAGCAGGCTGGAGCGAGCTCCGACAGAACCAGACATCTGACCCCAACTTAACAGCAAGCAGAAAACAATAAATACATTAAATACAACGGCCCACCTGCCAGGACACCCCCACCCTGGGGATGATGGGGCTCCGCAGGACCAAGCTAGGCGGCTCAAAGCCGAAGGTGTGCTTCTCCCAACCCCCTTGCCTCCAGAGTGCGGGGAAAGTGAGTCTGGCAGATCGAGGGGTAGGGGCATGCGCGGCAGGGGTTAGCTTTGACAAACACCCCCTCCCCTTACCAGCGAGTAGAAGGCAGACGCCTCAGAACCGTAGGTCACGTAGTTGCCGTAGCCCTGCGAGCCGCCGTAGGGGCCCCCATAGACGCCAAGCGCCGCCGCTGAGTTCAGCTCGTGGCGCGCGGTGGCCAGCAGCCGGCTCTCGTAGACCGGGCAGTAGACGGGCGCCTGGGCTGAGGCAGCCGGCCTGGAGTCGGCCAGCGTGCGGCCACCGGATTCGCAGCACGTGCTCAGGGAGTTGGTGGTCATCAGGAACTGTGGAGAGAGGAGCCGCGAGGAAGGGCGGGGCCCCCGGGCGCGAGGCTGCTGCCCTGGGCCTCAGTCGGCCCCACGTGCAGCCCAGGAGCGCGCACCCCGTGTCCTCGGTGCTCCCGCCATCCACAGCGGGCCGCGCGTTCCTTCCCGTGGCGAGCTTGTGCTCCTGGCCTCCTCCAGCCACATGGGGCCCAGCCCGACCTGGCCCGGAATGTTCACACCCTCCCCGGGGTGGGGGGTGTTGGTTTCCAAGGCCGCAGGGCTCACGCCCTCTTGTACACGTCTATCCTGGGTCGCTGGGCTCCCCGGGGGCGCAGCCTCAGAGCCCAGGAGGGGGTGGAGGACAAACGAAACGGGATATGGGGCCCTGCCGGTCGGATTTCCTCAGCGCCTCTGCCCTCCCCCGGGTCGGGCGCGAGGGGTACGTGTCACAGACCCTGCTCACTGCGAGGCGACAGCGAGTTGCTGGCCTAGCGGGGCCCCCTTACCTGGGGTGCCGAGGAGTAGGGGTACCCAAACTGCGGGTAGGACATGGCGGGCGCGGCCCGGGGTCGACGGGCGGGGCCGGCGGGGTCCTGCGCGAGGGGGACGGCGTGGCGCGGCCACTGCTCCGGGGCCGCCGGCTTCTAGGCGCTGGGCGGGCAAAGCAGAAGAGCGGGTTAATTCAGACACGCACTCCGCAAACTTTTCTAACGGGGTAGGAAAGTGAGCCGCGACGGACGCGGCGATCCTTTTAGCTTCACAGTCCGGAGCCTCCAGGGGTCTCTGGGACCGACCGGCCTCGCAGCGGCGACACAAATACATATTTTGCAAAAAAGGAAAAAAAAAATGAGTCGTGCGAATCCGTCAAGTCAGCGGCGCGCGGCTTTAAGCGGCGGAGGCTCTGACGTCAGCCCCACTCCGCGCAGCCCGGCCGGGCGGCAGACGCGTGGGTCGCTCGGCCGCGCAGCCCCGGGCGGAGGGCGCACGGCTGTAACAAATGAATTTCATCCGCGGAGTCAATAGTGCCCCAAAGAACCGTGTTTCTCCTTAGTCACCGAGGAGGGGAGGCACTTTTAATTAGAAATTAATTAATGAGCAGCTGCTCCTTTCCCACCCCACTGTAATCATTAGTCTCAATTACAAATGAGACATATGAGGGGTCTACGAGGGAGTCTTCACCAGAGATGTAATCAACAGTTAAGATTAGCCGCGCGCTGGCGCAGCCGGCCAGCCGGCCGGCCGGGCCTCTGCTCTCCGCGCGCCCCTCCAGGTGGAAGGAAGGCAGCTCCGCGGGCCGGCGCGCGGCGAAGGAGGGCGGCGCGGGCCCCACTATTGTTTAACCGGGACTCAGCAAAGCCTCCCACCAGTTCGAACCCTACAGCGGGCTGCAATTCCAGAAGCAGCGCGGCTACCAGCGCGTCTGCATCTGGAGGCCAGAATGCCCTCAGTGTGTGGGTCTGGGCCTTCCCCAGAGCCCGCCGCCCCAGGGCTCGGTGGGCCAAGAGGGCTTGCCACTCTCGGCCGCCGTGTTCCCGGGGAACAACCCCCTCCTCGCCCAGCAAGTTCCAGCTCGGCGCACGGGCCCTCCCTTTTCTCCCCCACCCGCTCCCGCGGGCCGCCCTCCCTCAAGCCTCCCCCTGCCCCTCGCGGCTCAACCCGGGACTGCCAGACAGCCCAGCGCGGTCGGACGAGCAGCTTTCCCGACTCGGCTCCGGGGCCCCTCCTGCTGCGCTCGCTCCGCCCGGCGACCTTCGGGCCTAGGTACGGGGGAGGGGCGCCCTTCCCTGCCCAGGGCACAGGGAGCAGTCTGGGGAGCGGTCGAGCGCCCACCCCTGCACTTCCCCAGCCAGTCCCGGCCCTGGGCCCTTGCCCGAGTCCAGAGTGGCGGCCAGCGCACAGGCGGTAAGGGGACGCCCGGGCCACCCGGAACCCCGGCCCGCCTCTTGCGCCGCCACCCTCCGGGGACCGGGCTCGCCCCTGCTTCTCCCGCCCGGCCTGGCCTCCCGCGGTCGCCGGGAGGGAGCCGTGCACGGCGGCGCTGTGCTGACTTGCTGGGAAAGATTCCTGGGTTCAGACCTGTGAATCGCCCCGGGGTCACCCTCTAATTAATGACGACGTTCTCGCCCTCTCCCCAGCTGCAAGCCTGCCTCCCAGAAACGGAATCTGCCCGCTCTGACAGCTCGGTTGAAGGTGATTGATGAGTATCTAGAGACCACAGCGCACATCATATAATATCTGCTGCGTAATTGCTTTAATTTACAGATGAAAGTGCGAGTTCTCCGATCCTGTTGGACCGCAGCCGGCCACGTCCGAGCTGCTCGCAAGGAAAATCATCGGAAATAATGAATAGACGCTCCATGCAAATTATTCAGACAGCTTAGCGTCTGTAGCCGGGAGAGATATATAAAGAACACGAGTCAAATAACATTAATAATTGTTTTGGAGTTCTGTATTGATTTCGTGGCGGCCGTGTTTATTTCTTTCTCACCTGAATTGCTAATATCACCTTCCTGTAAATAATAAGAAACTAGCCACCGGGGCTTCCGGGCAGAAATGAATCTCTCAATCTCTCTCCCTCTTCCTCCTCTGCGCCTCCCCTCCCCCATTCTCCCTCCTCCCATCTCCTTCCAGTTTTCTGGCTTCTGCTGAGGCTTTTACGGAACATCCTCCTACTTTCCATTATTTGTTTACAAACAACTCACTCTCCCCCGGCAATGAGGCCGGGGGCAGGAAGGCGCGGGAGCCCAGGGTAGCTGAGGGCTCAGCAACCTCCACAGGAGGACGGCATTCAGCATCCTTTCCTCACTCCATTCCCGTGGCCGTGGCCCCGGCCCCGGCGATTGTGAGCGCTCAGCGCCGGGGAGGAAGCCACCGCCCAGGTCCCAGCGGCCAGCGCCTCGGGGCTACCGCTCGCCGCGCGTGCCTCGCCCAGGCCTGCATTCCCTTCCGTTTCCGTCCCCGGAGACTCGGGCCGCAGCTCGCGGGGAACAGTACCCCTGAACGCGCCCCATTCACCTGAGTAGACGTGCTCACCCTCGGAGCCGGGTGGGCACAGCCGGTCCGTGGGGGCCTCTCGGGAAGAGGTTTCAGGGGCTGCCGTGACCATCGCTGCTACGTTCTCCGGTTTTCCTTTCCAGCCTTAGTGCGTAAATAGACACTCCCAGTTCCCGCCCGCCCGCCCGTTTCTCGCGGGCCACCTTCTTTCCATGATCTTGAAATCCCGCTCACCGGCGGCGCTTTCTCAGGGCCCTGCACCTTGATCCTCCGCTTCCTGCCCCAGGCCCAGCCCAGGCTGCGTGAGGGGCCGCCCCGCCCCCGTTTGGGGTAGCTTGGGGCTGCCGGAGGAATCGCGCGACCTTGCGGGCCGCTCACGCAGCCCCATGGAGGCCACGTTAGCCCGTCTGTCTCCAGCTGCGGGCACACCCCTGACACCCCGCTGACAACCTGTCTGCCGGAACCCGGGTACTTTCTGGGCCATCTTTGCCCCCTAGGTAATACAGGAATAACGAGCCCGTGCTCTTTCCAGAAAGGCCCAGCCTTGAGCTGAGGAACCCCGGGTTTCCTTCCCAGAGCAGACAGACAGGAGTGTCAGAATCGCAGGCACCATCAGCTACACGTACCTGCATAGACGCGGCTTATACTGAGCCCACGTCCCTCGAGGGACGCCCGGTTCTAAATACACCCGTGGGCACGACCTGCCAGAAACCACGAGGTTCCCCACGGGCAGGGCGGCGGCTAGGATTTGGTCGGGTGCCCCCACTGTCTGCTGAGCTCGAGAGGAGCCCAGGGCGAGGGGGTCTGAGGACGATTAGCCCCAAATGCTAGGGGTCCGCAAGCCCCCCCCTTTTGCCCAAGGATGATGTCGGCCGTCGGAACCACGGAGAGCCTCTGGGTACAGAGGTCGCTTCCAGACCTTCCTCCGCTCCCGGCGGGGCTTCACCCCTGACACCAGCTGAGCCTCCGCGGTTTGGCCGATTCGGCCCCGGGGGCCACCGCGGTCCCCCGCATCGAGAGCCGCGGGGGGCGGGGAGAGGGGCTCTCTCCAGCCCAGAGAAGTTGACCCGAGCCAGAGGGCAGGGGCGGGAGCTCACAGCCCCGGGCAGGGGCCTTCTTATCTAAGGCGCAGGGCCGAGCCCTGGTGGCGCGCGGGCCGCCCACTGCTCGTGGACACCCGTGCGGGGTGTGGGGCTCAGGGCGTTCCAGGTGTCCGTGCGCCGCACTCGCGAACCCCGAGGGTGGCAGGTCGCTCCTTCGCAGGCTCTCCTCTGGGGTCCCCCATGAAGCCAAGGCGCGAGCTGCAGGCGCGCGGGGTGAATCCTCCTCCCGAAACGCCCCGCATTCCGGCCCGCTCCCTCCGGCTCTCCCACCGCGGCCCCGCCGCTGGCACGCAGGGCGCCGCCCGAGCCGGGAAGGAGGGCAGCCGGGTGTCCCAGCGCAGGCGCCCGGCTCGGCGCGGCCTCCGCGCCCCGCGCCGCCCCCCGCCCCCCGTTTTCCGCCACTTGCGGCCGACGCGGCGGCCTCCAGAGACCCCACCAGCGGGCAGCAAACTTTGCGCCCCCAGCGCAGCAGCAATCCTAGCAAAGTTTGCGCGGCTGAGCCCACTCCCTACCTGCGCCGGGGACGCGCCCGCCCGCGCCGCTCGGGCGCCGGGGCCGCGGGGACCAGCGCGCAGCCCGGGACGCACCGGGGAGTCGCCGCCGTCGCCGCCGCCCGCGCCCCTCGGCGGCCGCGCGGAGCCTCCGCCTCCCCCGCAGAGGGGAGGGGTCTCGGAACCCCGGGGCGGGGGCGGGCGCGGGCGCGGGGACATCGCCTACCTGCGGTGGCGCCGGGCCGCTGACGGCCGCCCGCGAGGGCTCTGCGCGGCCGCTCGGCGCGCGCGCTCCGGCGGGGAGCGGGCGACAACTAATGGAGACATCTCCAGGCGGAGCACCTGGCGAGCGAGCGGAGCGCGCCGGCGTCCCCAGGCGCCGCGGTCGTCAGCCGAGCCCGCACCGGCGTGACGTGGGCGAGCGAGCGCGCGGCTCCCACCCGGCCGCCCATTAACGCTTTCCCCCGCGGACGCCGCGCGCTCGCCAACTTTCCCCTCCGCCCGGCCGGCGCGGGGTGCGCGGGGCGCGGGAGCCCGGATGAGGGGCGCCCGGGGGCGGGAGGCGAGGTGGGGGCGGGGACGCCTGGCTCGAGAGGACACCCCAGCCGGAACAGGGTAGCCTCGATTTGGCCAAACGCTCGAGGTGGCCTGGGGCTCCTCAGGAGCCCTCGGGGGCCCTCCCCGCGCCCAGGCTGCGCTGCCTGGGGCCTCCAGAGCCCGGAGCCGCGCCCGGAGACAGCGCCCCCTAGTCCCGCCTCCTTCCGCCTCCTCCCTCCTCAGTCCCTCTTGGCCGCAGTCTCCCGGTGCTGGGGATCCAACTGCGAGCCTGGCCGCTGAAGGCCTGCGAGCTACCCCTCCGAGTAGGCTGGGTTCCTGGCTCCCGGGCCTGCCTCCCTCGCCCTCCCTACGTGCGCCCCTTCACCCCAGTGGAGCCCACTTTTCCCGCTGGGTCCACACTGATTCCCACCTGGGCAGGCTCTCAGGGCAGCAGGCCCTGGGCGGGGCGGGAGCCTCGGTATGGGCACGAGGCTTGGGCAGGTGGAGGTGAGTGTATCAAGGTGACAGAAACTGCTTGGGGACCAGCAAGCTTGTGACCTGCCCAGGACCGGACCACCTGCCAGGGGAGCTTTTTCAGGCCTGTCCAGAGCCCTGCTGGGCTGGGCCTCTGGCCTGGGAACACATGTCCACGAGGACAGCCTGTGTGCTTCTGCAGCCTGCGGCTGGGAGGGAAGGCCCCGTGGTGGGCCCAGGTCTGGGCCTCCCTGACCCCTGACCCTCACTCAGGCAGCTTGGAACCCCTCGCCCTGGTGTCCTCCCCCACCCTCATCATTTCCACTTCAAAGAACCATGAACTTGTTTGTCCTGCGATTCGTGGCCAGGCAATGACGGTTAAGGTTTGTCGACTTGGATGATGTCTGAGAAAGTTCCTTGCTGTCCCCCTCACCGCCCACGCCTTGTTTTCCAAAGCCCTGCAGGGACCGGAAAGGCAGTGCCTTCTGCCTGCTTCACTGCTGGTGTGCAGGGCTGTGCTGGCTTTGTCTCCAGGCGTTGCCATCTTTTCGTTTTCCCCGCGGAACAGGGCTTCCACTGAGAGAGAAGGGGGGCGCCAGCCCCTGGCTTCCTGCCCTGGTGCCGGGTCCAGAGCTTCCAGTGGCTTCTGTGGGAAGGACCCAGCTGTGGCCTCTGGGCCTGCTCTGTAACAGGAGGGTGGGCCCCGTTCAGGCGGCAGGCCTGTAGGCATCCTCCCAGAGGTGCATGTCACTGTAGCCCACTCCCTGGGCTGAGGAAGGGTGGTTGGGGGGTGTCCTCTTAGTAAGGATGGGGTGGGGGGAGCCATTTGGTCCCAGCGGGAAGGGAGGGAAGGCGCAGTGCACCCTGGGGAGGGGCGGGGCTTGCCTGGGTCTCAGTCCCGGGGTCGGTGGTCGGCTCTCTTCCCCCCGCCTCCTCCCTCCTGCTGTCCCTGATGCTCTGAGCAGCGCCCCGGGGCCAACAGGGACAGGCACGTCACCCTCCCCTCAGAGCTTGCCTGCACTAAGATTCTTTTCATAGCTAAGGATGAGCAAAGGCAGGTTTTGTGTTTACGACCTTGATTGGGTGATAAACTCATTTCACTTTCACCGAGGCCTTTTTAACAACAACAGCTGCGGAGTTAGGGAGCGCTGGCAGCCTGAAAGCGTCCGGTCCTGCTGGGTTTCTGTAACCCTGACCACAGCAGGCGCGTCTGGAGGCGGCACCAGCCCGGGAGTGCGGCTCCATCGTCCTTTCCTGGGGGGCAGGGCCTCCCTTCACTGGACTCCCCCAAAGTCCATAATTGGATGCCGTCAGGCCTGACCTTGCTCTGGACCCCTGACCCAGTGGCCAGAAGCATCAGCGGCCGTCCTCTGCCCCTCAGCCCTTGCCCTCGAGGGCAGGGAGCTGGCCCAGCCCTCCTGCCACATTGCCAGGCCCTCCTGGCTCTGGGGAAGTGATGGAAACACCCCTGGCAGGCGAGGTCTCTCTTTGGCATAGGCGGAGTGGTCAGTCCGAAAGCGAGTCTGCAGCCTCGGCCCCTCTGAAGGGCCGCACAGCCCACGCCGTGACCCCACTTGTGGTCGGTCCTGGCTCCCCAAGGAGCACGTTTCAATATATCTTTTGTTCTTCCTGTTGGCAGAGCCGCTGTGAAGCACAGTCTCCGCGCCCCCAGGGCCTGGCTGGGCCTGCATCCTCCCCCCCTCGCCTGAACCTTGCTGCGACTTGCAGAGGCATCTGGGGGTTGAGAGCCCACGCTGGTGCTGACTGGGCCGGCTCCAGCACCGCCCCCGGTGCCGCCATTGCCCGGGGGCCCCGGGGTCCACGGCCTCGTTCTCCCCTGCTCCCTGGGGACCCAGGGAGGGCAAGAGGCTCTCACCCAGGCCGAGGAGGAGGCTGCAAGAACTGGTCCTGGGGAGGACAGCCTCTGAAAGACCACTGGGCCCTGCTGTCCCAAAGACACTGCTGTCCTTGGAGGGCCCAGCCCTCGGTAACGCTCGTTGGCCCGGCTCAGCTGCAGAGCCGCGTGATGGGCCCTGGATCCCAGGGTTGCAGAATGGAGAGCAACCCCTTTCATCTTTGCCAAGGGTCCCCTGGGACCCTGTTCCCCACCGGCCCTGGGACCGCAGGGGAAGTCTTTCTCCCTTCCTTTCCCCCCTTTGAAGTGCAGCACCCGACTCGGAATTACTTCAAGCAGAATGTCAGCGTGTTTCCTTTTTGGGAGCAGCGTGGTGTCTGGGTTAGAGCCGGTGACCTGTGGCCCGGCCACTGCACGGAGTGACCTTGAGGGGACAGGTGGGCAGCGGGCGTCATGCCTCCCTGTCTCACCTCCCTTCCTCGTGAGGTTGGAAGGAGGCCAAGGCAGCAAAGTTTGGAAAGTTGTTTTTCTTTTCCCCTCACTTCAGGAATATGTGTGTCTGTGATGTTGAAATGCGTCAGCAGATTTTGGGGAGATTTCTATTATTAAAAGTGAAACGCTGTTAATCCAAACAATGTCTGTGGTCTGTATGTTTAAACTTAAAACATACTGCGCACGGCCTCAAGAATCGCCAGTGTCCCAGCCCAAGAAAGACATCCAAAGGACGGGATGTTATCTTAAACTGCAAGTAAAGGTAACAGTACACACCATCGCCCTGGAATTTGAATATTATTTTGAATTCCTTGACACAGAGTTACAAAAGAAAATCTTTAGCAGGGAGAAGAGGAACTTAAACGTGGGTACTCAGTGCATGAGCTGGTATTAGCTAGTATTCGTGTAAGGGACCTCCCCAAACAGTGCACATCCGATGGGGGATGGGGGAAGGACCCTCCAAGGAGGAGCCTCACTGGGCCTCCGCCTGGAATTTGCGCAAAGAAAAAATATATTCCCCGCGGTGGAGGGAAGAGGTATAGCTGCTTCCCCGGGGCACTCATTTACGTGGGCTGCTCTCTCGTGATACTTTCACAGATAGAAGGCCACAAGATACCAAGTGACACTGGCACAGGCCGCTCAGTAAATAAGGGAGAGGGCGCAGTGGAGGCGTGGCGCACTCCGGTCCCTCGGAGGAAAAGCGCATCGTGCGCCCACCTGCTCCCCTGGGTGCCCTCCGCGATTGGGCATTTCGACCTCTCCTCCACCCTCCCGGTGGGTGTTTGGGGTTCGGTGGTCTGTGAGAGGCTCCAGCCCACGCCCCCAGCAGTGCACTGCCCCTAGGAGGTTTGCAGGGTCTGGCGGGGAGGAGCGCCTCGCCCCCGCCCCGTCGAGTTTGCATTTAGCCGTCCTGGGAGAGCTGGTGTGTCCACCTGCAGGGGTGACTCGCAGGGTGTGCTGCCGTCCAAAGCCATCTGAAGGTGGTATCTCCGTCCCCCGGTGTCCAGGGAACACTACAAATCCCGAATTAGACCCCAGCGTAGCCGGTGGCGCCCCAGCAGTGCCCAGTGTAATGCACTGGCTTTTCATTACTGTGGCAGTAAATCATGTGGGAATGTTCTCCAGGACTTAGCTGATGCTTATATGAAAAAAACCATTTCAGAGTATTTTTGAAATTCAATTAATTGAAGGCCCCAGATAAAAGGAACATATTCTTAATGGCTACAAAATAACCCGGAGGGAGGCAAGGAGCTGGGCCGACTTCAAAGTGCAGCAGAAACACTTAACCGTTTTACTTTAAAAGTATCGAGATCAATGACTCAGTTAAAATTTCTTATACATTTAGCAACCTTTTCATTTTCTGTTTGAAAAATGACAGAGAGATGATTTTCTTTCTGGGGACACAGAAACTCCCGAAGAGGACCACGGCCAGCACCTGGGACAGAAGTGGGTCGGCTCTCTGGTCGGGACCCGCCACTGCATGGGGTTCAGGGCCGCCCCCCAGGCAGGGGTGTGAGCAGCCTGGGGCTGCATAACCAGGTGGCTTAGCCCACGGTCATGTATGGCCTCTCAGTTCCGGAGGCGAGAAGTCCAGGACCAAGGTGTGGGCAGGGTGGTTCCTCCAGCCGTGCAGGCCCATCTCCTGGACCCTGTGGCCCGGGCTGTCCCCGCTGTCCTGCGAGACACAGCCCCTGACCTCTGCCACCACCGTCACAAAACAGTCTCCTCACATGTGTCCGGGTGTCCGTGTCCAACCGTCCCCTTTTATAAGGACACCAGTCATACTGGATGTGGGGCCACCCTAACGACCTCATCTTAACTAATTACATGTGTGATGACCCTATTTCCAAATAAGAGTGACAACATGTGAATTTGGGGGGACACAATTCAGCCCATGACACAGGGGTGTCCTCAAGTGCCACGTCGTGGCCTTGGTCTATTTCTTGAGATTGACCCTCCTTCCCTGCCGCCAGGAGGGAGCTCTGCGCTGGGTACTGTCCCCGTGTCACCATGTGACCGCAGGCTCAGCGCGGTCGGCTGCAGCTTCCCAGGGGAGCCTTGCGTCTCTGAGGCCCAGCCACCTGCCTCCCTCTGTGCCCTTTCTGTCCCTCCTGGTCGGAGCCGGCAGCGCTTCTGCTGGACTAGCTTCGTCAGGAGCTTTGGGGGCGTCTGTGGATCTCACGGGGGCTCTGACCATCAGACCAGCTCTTCCCCAGGTAATCCCTCCTCTGACTTGGCCTCCTGATGAGATGCCTGAGGAGTAGCAGGTTCTCTCACCTTTGCTCGCTCTGAGGACGTAGTGAAGCTTGTGCAGGCGGGACTGGACCACGGTCATGACCTCGCTGGAGATTTCTGGTCCCCAGCGGGCTCCACCTCTGGCCAGGGAACTGCGGTGAGCAGGTGCTGAGCGGCAGGGGTGGGGTCAGTGCTTCCTGCCCAGTTTGGGGGCCGCTCGTGGCTGCCCACAGGGTGGATTGCACTCCCCGGCCGCCTTGGGTCAGGTGTGACCCTGTGACTGCCTGTGGCCAGCGAAACATAAGCAGAAGTGACCCGTGTCACTGCCACGCGGAAGCTGGGGAGAGAGGCACCCGTGGGAACAGCAGCGTCTCAGAGGCAGAGGCTCCCCGGGCCTGGCTCGTGAATGAGCCCAGCTGGCTGGGTGCACAGGTCACAGGAGCAGGAATCCAGCACCGTTTTCAGCCACTGATCTGCTGGTATTGCTTGTTATAGCAACACCATCTACCCCATCTACCGGACGCACTTATTCTTTTGCAAGGCAGATTAATAATGTTATAATTGTATATCATTGTGTGATCATACTATAACTGTAAGATATAATTACAAAATGGTAATTGCATATTATTATGTAATTATATATTATAATTTTCAGTACAGGGGAAGCAACTAGGCAGAAACATTATCTTAAAGGGAAGGTATAAGGTAAGGGCAAAATATACCATGCCTTTAAAGACGAAGTAGAAATTAAGCATTCTTTCCTTACTTTCACAGTCGTGGAAAAACAGATGTTTTCAAGGAAGTTGCTAAACTTAGAAATAAACAGCTTCTGTTTGTGTGTCTTTATTCCGCTCTTACCCCTAGGTTCTTCAGGACATTGTTTTTCCTTAAGTTCCATGTATATATGTCAGCATACGGTATTTGTCTCTCTCCTTCTGACTTACTTCACTCTGTATGACAGACTCTAGGTCCATCCACCTCATTACAAATCCCTCAATTTCGTCTCTTTTTATGGCTGAGTAATAGACACAGACCTACTAGAGAATGGACTTGAGGACACGGGGACGGGGAAGGGTAAGCTGGGACGAAGTGAGAGAGTGGCATGGACATATATACACTACCAAGCGTACAACAGACAGCTAGTGGGAAGCAGCCGCAGAGCACAGGGAGATCAGCTCGGTGCTTTGTGACCACCTAGAGGGGTGGGATAGGGAGGGTGGGAGGGAGATGCAAGAGGGAGGGGATATGGGGATATATGTATATGTACAGCTGATTCACTTTGTTATAAAGCGGAAACTAACACACCATTGGGAAGCAATTATACTCCAATAAAGATGTAAAAAAAAATAGAAAAAAGAAATAAACAGCTTCTATCTGTGAACATTTCTGGCCCTTCTGACCTTCCACCAGGAGACGGTCTCTTTGGCCACTACTCCACTACCGTATGGACCTCTCTCCGTCGGGCTGTCCGAGTGTCCCTACCGCCTGGGAGCTGCCTGCACTGGGGGCAGGACTCTGGGCGACGCCCTGCTACTGCGCTGACTGCTAGTTGCAAGGATTTCAGGACTGGGGGAGAGAGGACTGTTCTGACAGCTCTGAATTCTTACGGAGAAACGATGATGAAACTCTGCATTTTAAACCAGCCTTCCCAATGCACAAAGGACAGAGAAATTCTAGGGTGGCCTGAAAAATCCAAAGTATTTTTTCTTGTAGTTTAAGGGATTAAGAATATTTAATCTTACAAAATTCATAGTAAATAATAATATTAAATACTACTTATTTTATATATTTTATCTAGTATTCAATACTTTAAATAGCAATATTAAATACTAGTTAATATTATCTATTGTCTTTTGTCTAACAGAAATATTCTCTCTATATATATTTTTGCGGTACGTGGGCCTCTCACTGTTGTGGCCTCTCCCGTTGTGGAGCACAGGCTCTGGACGTGCAGGCTTAGCAGCCATGGCTCACGGGCCCAGCCGCTCCGCGGCATGTGGGATCTTCCCGGACCGGGGCACGAACCCGCGTCCCCTGCATCGGCAGGCGGACTCTCAACCACTGTGCCACCAGGGAAGCCCGAAATATTCTATTTTGACACAGTCAAATCTATCATTACCCTTTATTTATTTACCTATTTATGTTTTATAGTCGTGTTCCCCATTGGCCTTCACCTGTTTTTATAATTTCAGTCTTCGCATGTAGGCCTTTGATCTATCTGACGCGTGTATCTTTTGTGATATGTGTGAGGCAGGGGTCTGTAATGGGCGCCACTCTCCCTATTATCACTCACAAGGTTTGCCAGGCCCGGGGAGGCCCGCTGCTTCCTCCTGAGGTGTCAGAGCTCCCAGTTACCAGGACGTCATCTCAGAGGCTGCACGTTCTTTCAATTGCACCTTCCAGAAGGTGGAGCCACCACATTTAAAAATCCCACTTTCATCGCATGTGCAATGGGCTCCTGTGTGCACAGGGGTCGCCTTCAGAAGTTCCCCGGAGCCTGCGCAGCCGGAGACCGTCAGAGAGCCCAGGCTCGGGCCGGGCTCTCTGCTCCGCGTGACTCTCAGGCTGGCGCAGTGTCCATGGCCTGGGACTCCACGTCTTGGCCGAAACGTGCGGCTCAAACTGTCCCCTTCCCAGACAGGGCTTTCTTGCTGTCCTGTGTCCTGTCTGTAGGACGGTCTCTTGCTAGGAGAATATCAAAAATGAAGTCATCAGAGATGTTGCTTTCCCGGCCACCTAACATCTTGTGACAAGCTGCAGGGTCTCTGAAGTTTGACATACGGACTGGGGTCCTGGCCCCAGAGCAGCAGGCTCACAACCTGGCTGGACTCCTGCCCTGGCCTTGGGTGTCACGTGGAGGAGAATGTCTGTGCTGTGTCCACAGTCCCTGGAGGGGCTTGGTGGACCTTCCGCCAGGTCTTAGACTCCCAGACCCCCACCCTCCTTCACCCTCGTCGAGATAACACTTGCTCTTGGTGCCCAGGTCATGCCTCTCTTTGGGGGTGGGGAGTGGTCGTCATTTTGGTCAGAATGGACACCCCTGAAACAAACACCAGGCATCCCTGACCACTGACACTGGCGTCGGTCACCAGTTGGAAGAGGCGGCATCTGGTCTTCACGGTCAAGGCTAGCATCCTCACAGCACTGGGAAGATGTTGCTGGTTTTCCCTTTAATTCTATTCCCCCCACCCCAGATTTCTTTCTTTCTTTCTTTACTTACTTGATTGAAGTATAGTTGAATTACAATGTTGTGTTAATGTCTGCGTCCAGTTATACATATGTATCTATTCTTTTTCATTTTCTTTTCCATTCTGGTTTATCACAGGATATTGAATATAGGTCCCTGTGCTCTACAGTAGGACCTTGTTGTTTATCCATGGAGTTTGGGATTCTCTTTAATTCTTAAGGGTTTCTTCCCAGACCAGACGCTGGGCCAAGTGGTCTGAAAGATCATGAGTTCTGAGAAATTTTCTACGGACTAAAAATTTCAAAAACCATTGACCCGGTAGTTTGCAAACTTACATTTTACACAAATCTGTCTTTGCAGCTGCCAGGGCACAGAGGAGCTCACTGAGGAGTTGGAAGCATCCACCTTTATCGCAGCCAAATGCGCCACGAAGATAGAGGGGCGGATTACACGGGAGGGCATGCTTTCATGGGAAACCCAGAAATAGAACGCTGTGTCCAAGTTGATGGTGGTTTTAAGTGTTTTCCTGCGACTCCGGGAAACACGGCTCGTAGCTGAGTCCCGGACGGCGAGGCGGGCGAAGCGTTATCGTTAGACGGCGGGGCTGAGTCTCCTGCTGGCTGAGGCCCCTGCAAGCCTGTGCGCGACAGGAAATCAATGTGTATCTGCCTGGCCTCGCTGCCTCGCCTCCGGGATGTGTGCTCGCCTCTGATTTGTTCTCTAGGTCTGATATTGTTATGTTACAGTGGGCCTCCGACCGTGGCTTACAAGTTTGCTAAATCCCCCCACATCACAGGCTTCCTGGGCGATCATGGCACTGACACCATGCCACGATGGTGTGCCCCTCGCTGCTCCTGGATGGCTGCCTGTAGAGTGGACTCCACCCCACCGGCTGCAGTGGGCTTTAATCTCGATGCTCTCCTGTGATCTCAGTTTTGTCTGGTGCCTCGCCTCATATCTGGCCTCTGGTTGACAGCAGGCTGACATCACAGAAGCCTCTTGTCAGTGGCCAGCGGAGCCTCAGTGGGTCAGAGGCCGGGAAGCGTGGCCCGCAGGCTTGCCAAGGTACATTGGTGGCCCGGAGTCACGCCCTGCTTCCGGAGGTGTGAAGACGGAGCCACACTGAGACACACCTGTTCCTGCTGCCACAGGGCTGCAGGGACCCTGTTACTGAGTGCAGGGGGCTCTCCAGCAGCCCACCCGGGAGAGAGGGCCGAGCCGCTCAGAGGGGACGTGGCTGGACCTGCCTGCACCACAGGCAGGGGAACTGTGTGGACCCATGGTGTGCAGGGCTATCCGCTCGGCCTCTCCTTTCAAGCAAAGTAGAAGACACACGTGGGGATCGTGAAGACGCTAGCGCTCCCTGGAAAGTTGCTTATGGAAAGCTCCAAACATTTACAAAGATAAAGAGAATCATAGACTGGAGAGGAGAAGCAGGTGTCCCTCGATCAAACAGTTTTTACATAATTCATGGAGAATCTGACCCATTGTCCCCAACCTGTTTGCTTGGGAGCAAATTCAGGGCACCATATCTGTAAATATTTCAGTATCTCTAAAAGATATGAAAAATCCCCGGGACAAATATCACCCCTAAAAAGTCGATAATTCTTTGATATCCTCAAATACGCAATCAGGGTTGCACTTCCCTGTTTTTCCCAGTTTGTTTCAACCTCAGGATTCAATGAGGGTCAAGCCTGTGCTCAACTGACAGCTCTCCCAAGTTCCTCTGAGCGTTTAGACTTCCCGTCTGTCTTTCCCTTTTCTGCTGCCGTCTTGTTTTGTGGCTGTTGAAGAAGCGGGGGTTTTTGTCCTTCGAAGTTCCTTTGTTCCTGCTTTTGCCGACCCTGTCCTTATGGACTTAATCAACATTCTCCTTTGTCTGCTGTACTTCCTGTGCATCGCGGTTAGGTTTGGAAACCTGATCAGCTTTGGGTCCAGCGTGGGCAAGACAACTTTGAACGAGGCGTTCCATTCAGAGGGGTATTGTTTTTTCTGTGATGTTGGGAACCACTGCCGAAGACAGCAGGGATCTGGAAAACGGTGCCGTCGGAACTTTCCCAATCTTTCTGCCCCTGTGAGCTGGAACACTTCTGTCAGGAGAAGCTTGCCCAGATCCACCACTCGTTACAGCACGGGAGAGATGGGCAAACAGTGAGCTCATGTCTCAGAATCCGCCAGAGGCGAGATAGAAGGGATTTTTTTGGAGAGTCAATATCACCACCTGGATTTGAACCTGGCTCGTGTATTTTGATCCGTTGCAGTTACTGTCCTTATTGGGGCTTAAACCGTCCCATTTTGGCTGCGGGAGCCTCTTCCTGGTGAAGCGGTCTTGGAGGGCTCCCTGATTCCTGGCGCGGCAGCAGGCTCTGGGCTCATCTTGCGTACTTCCTGTCCCAGTCCTGGGATTAGCGATTTCTCCCTCAAGTCCTGGCTACTTTTACAGACAAGTGCTCTTCCTGGGCCACAGCCTGGGACCATGTCGCTGCATTTAAGACGTGGAGGATGGGCTGCAGGTTTGCTCACAGGTGCAGCAGGCCCTGGGCTGTCCTGTCAGTTTCCCCAGGGGCATGGGGTCCACGCGGGGACTTGGAGCTCTCACGTGGGGCTGGAGTCTAGCTCGAGAGTCTAACCGTCACCATGGTAAAGGGTACACTTTCGTTTTCCATCCACATTTCATATTTTCCACACACTTATTCTTGGAATAATGTTTTGATCCATAAAAGGGAATCCTGCTTTATATTACAGGATAACGTTTTGTGGTAGCTATTGAGAAAACATGTTTCTCTTCCTCAGAATGAATTTTGTTGCCACCATCTGAGAGAGGCCGGTCGACCTTTGTCCTCACCACCCCTCCGCAAAAAAGGTGTGATTTTCGTTAAAGCGACACAGTACCCGGACATCCTGGCGAGAGTGTGAGAAGTACTGCGGTTTGTGTCGGGGACTCTATCAGTCAGCCATCTTGCTGGGGTAGAAGTGGAAGCAGACGGTGTAGGGGGTCTGGGGCTCTTATCCCGCCTGAAGTGGCACGAAGGGGAAGGATTGTGAGAGACATGGATGTTCAAACCCTTTTTCTGTTAGAACCCCAAATCCCCTAACCGGAAACCCATCAGGAGGGGCTGCTGGGTCCCTGGGGGGGGGGGTGTCAGAGCAGGTCAGAGCTGGCTGTTCCAGCCAAGCCCTTCCTCCTGGACCCCAGGGTCATCCTGTCTTGGTCCGCCAGGCCCGTGCTTCCCAGATAACCCTCCCGGGAGGTCTGCAATGACCAGCACATTTCCAACAAGGAAACCCCGAGCACGTCCGGATGGTCACGGTCAAGGTGGCTGTCAGCCTGAAAGCTCTAGGGAGAGGGACGTGAGGGGTGAATCTCCCTCTTGACTTAGCTTTTCTGAACGTTGGAGACCCCACTCCTTTTTGTCACCCGTTTCATGTTTCACCTGACACAGCCATTTGGTTGAAGAGGAAGCCTGGGTGGTACGTGTTGTTGGAACTTCCCGACACACACGTGTGTCGCCAAGCAGCCCCCCGCTCCCCGCCCCCTCGGCCTGGGCCGGGGCTGGTGATCCTGGACGCTGGGCTCAAGAGTCCTTTGTTGGTTTGCCTTCCATCTCCTTCTTTTGCTTATTCCTTGCATCCCTTTACTCTGAATTTCTAGCAAAGTTTCCTGGAACGAGAGCTTTCTCTTCTACACTCAATTGATTTTATGGTCCTCAGAAATGATTTTCATAAGCACCTCATTGGAAAAGTATTCTTCAGTAGTGTCTGCCAGCAAGTTGACAGAGAAAAGGAACCCAATTCGCTCGACCACTTTTCCATGGTTTAATCCATTGCCACATTGCTGAGACTTCAGGAAGGTCCAGCCAATAACAGGAATCGTAGTGTATCGCGGAAGAGGCCCTCATCACAGCACATCAGCGCCAGCAGTGCGTCAGCTCACAGCTCAGCCCAATGCCAGGCGAGAGACACATAACTCTTCTGCTTGCTGGGAAACAGTGCCCGCCATCATCCGTCAGGGCCCAGGCTCACAAAATTCCACAGGGCACTGTTAACACTTACTTAAGATGTAGCTTATTTCCAGAGGAGAAGTGGGCCCTCAGAAGATGGGCCTGAATGAAGGAATTCAGGCATTCACAGTCGCTCCCCCAAGCAGTGTGCAACTCCCGGTTGCCTAATCCTTTCCCTCGTGGGAAACCCTGGCTTGGGCAGGTGCCCACCCTTCCCCCAGAGTGACCGTGACCTCAGCTCTAAGGATGAATCCTGATTCCCTGCCCCGGTGACTGGCCAAGCACTGGCTTAGTGATTTATCTCCCTGACAGATGGTTCCTAAGATGTGTGCAGCCTGACCTCAGATATGATGAACATAGTCACCAGTCCAGCCCACACCCACAGGGAGGACCTGAAGCCAGGGGGCAGGGCTGCTGGAAGCCGCCTCGGAAGCTGTCAGCCACCAGCACGAGCGTGCGACAAGTGCTGGCCACCGAGAGGTAAAGGGAAGTCTGCTCCGGGTTCTGGGTAAGATTTCTTGGTGATAAGAAGAGACAGAAAGAGAGGACCTATTTTTCTGCTGGACGTGGTCACTGTGGCCCGAGGATGGAGAAGGGCCTATAGGGGGTCAGAGTGGGTCCCGTGCTGCCCACGACTCCCCACTGTGGGTGACGAGTCCATTGTGGGTGAAGCCAGCCTGCGGCTAGGCTCCCTGATGCTCGCGGCCAAGAAAATCCTAAATTCTGTCTCTCGTGACCGTGTTCTTGAACTTTCTCTCCGAGCATACGGTTGTGCTGGGTTACTGGATCCCCTTAACCAACTAAACTTTCCAACCTCACACGGAGCAGAGCTTCTGATGGTCTCTGGGGCACCATTAACTCAAGTCAGCGGAGAAGAGGTTAAACTCGTTTCAATTACAAGTAAATAGTAAGAGTGACATTGAGCTCTTAGACCCGATTTTCTTTCTTGGTTTAGTTGATTGCCTTCTGATCACTGGCTCCATAGGTTGGTAGAGAGAGCAGGGTAGATTAAGTAGGTAGTGAGTAGTTTTGTATAAGAAGAAGGATAGCACCCACCTGCACCAGCCGTGGAGTTAGACCCTGTAACCTGACGAGCCTCGTGGCAGGGACGGCTGGGAGCAACTGCGGGTGAGCCAGGCGTGGGACAGACACACGCTTCTCCCCATTAAAGGAGAAGATGCAAGCACCGGCTTGCTTGATCTGAGTTTCCTGCTGAGAGGCTGTGGGGTTGGAGCAGAGAGGCAGGGGGGGAACCCAGCGTCCACCAGGGAGACAAACGTTTGTCCACAGACACGATCTTCTGCTGAGTCAGAACCCGCAGAGGCAGACTTGGCAATCCCCAAAGCCCCTTGGTTCTCTGTCTCTCCTTCTCGGTCACTCTCTGCCCTCCTGGCTTCCCCTTGCCGCGCCTCTTTTCTCCCAAATGATAAATGAGCCTAAACGCTAAAGGTGGAAACCAGTCAGCGAATTTGGTCATCTAGTTGTTGGAAGTACTTTCCAGACGCTGTGTTCCCGACTCTGACACTGGTGACAGCTGTCGCTCACCGCTCACCGTACCCCCGGCCTGTCTCTCCACTCACCTGCCCGTGTGCACGCAGACCCTTGCCTCAGGCTCTGCTCTTTTGGAGAGGGACCCAGGGTAAGATAACATCTTATCTCATCCAGTCCCAGAAACCACACTTTCAGGATATTTATACAGTTTGCATATGAGGTAATAGATGTAGGGAAGTGAAGTAACCTACCAGTCTCTCACGCAGACAGGAGAGGATTAGGACACAGTGGGTCTGGTGTGAAAGCCTGTGCCTTAGGTCACATTCTGTTCCCCTTCCATTCTATTCAATTAGGAGGTGGGAACTGGGGGTGCAGTGCACAAGCAAACAGTGAGACCCCCAAGTATCTATGGCCCTACAGTGAGGGACACCGGAGAGAGGGTAAGGGACCCGTCGTCTTGCCTTGCTAGCCTGGGAGACGCGTCCGTTTCCCAGGTGACTTCTCTGTGTCCCTGTGGGCGGTTGAAATCCTGATTTGCATAAAACTGCATCCTTGGATGTGGAGAAACCCACCTCTGCACTGAGCAGCACAGAGTTTTGACTCTTTGCTCATCAGCAAAAGATGCGACAACCGTCCCTCAAGGGTCCCGGGCCACGGTGCTTCTGAAAAACACGCTTGGACGTTGGAAGTCAGTTCATGTCATCGTTTGAGCGGGACCGGGGCCTGGTTCAAGGCCAAACCCAGCATCAGAGATGATACATTACAAAGAAAATGGGTGGTAATTAGAAATGTTCTCCCTATTATGGGGGGTTGAAGAAGATCAAAAAGCCACAATGCAGGCAAGTCAGGCTCTTATTAGGATTTTTATTTTTTTGGTGCTCACATACGAGCCCCATGCATACATACGTGCATAGGTAGAAGCATATGCGTGTGTATAATCTATGCACAGGTACGTGCACGTTTACGCGGAGTATGAAAAATAAGGTGCATGAGGTCAGCAGCAGCTTTCTCTTCTGCATCTGTTTTATGTGTAAACTAATGAGTTGCCAGGCCAGGAAGGCCTGTCCACGTGGAGCTTATGTCCTGGAGGGAGGTGACAGCATTGGTCCAGGGTCCAGGCTGGAGGTTCCAGGGAGACAAGCAGGGGTGGAGAGCAGTGGAGGCGGGGCATCTGAGACAGGAGGTCAGAGGACTTCTTGGAGGAGGTTATATCTGAGCTGAAACCTGAAGGACAAGATTGAGTCAGAGAGTGATTAAAAGGGAAGGAGCTGCCTGGGTTTCCCGGAAGTTCAAGGAATGGTGGTGCGGGGAGGTGGGTGAGAGGGCAGGGGGGAGGGAGGAGAGAGAGACTTGGGGACCTGGAGAGGAGCTGGATTTTCCTGCAAGAGCTACGGGGAGACGCCAAAGGGTTTACAAATAGTGATGTTTGCATTTTATACGAAAGATCATTCTCACTACTTTGAGATACAAAGATGGTGATAAGTCAGAACACGGAAAGGAGAAAATTCAGGCAACGGTTGCTTTCATCCGGCGTAATGCTGGCTTGGACCTGGGGATCGGCGGAGAACCAGAATGCTCAGCTGGTTGCTTCTCCCATCGAGCAGCCAAAATTTCCACGATTTTCTTGCACACAGAGCTTGGGAAGAACAAGCCACAAACTGTCACTCTCGTAAGTGAGCATCCTAGCTGGCGAGGGGAGAGCTGCTGCCCTCCCAGCAGGCCTCCGTTCAGCAGCACCTGGAGGACACGCAGGCCAGAGGCTCGCGCTGCTGGGGATCCAAAGGCCAAGGGCACGGCCGTGTCCTGCTGCGCAGGGTGTGTGAGGGCTGCTGGGCCGGCGTCTCTGCAGGGGTGGCACGAGGGGCAGTGGAAACAGCCCACCTGTCTGCGGTCAGTCTACCTGTCCTCAGCCCCGAGCCTGAGCTGAAGCAGGTCAGGGAGTCAGTGCGCACAGTGGCACTGATGACAGTTGGCAGCCTCAGGACCCGCGACTGTCCTCCTCCCAGACGTGGGTGGTGGGGGGCATGCTGAAGCCTCTTGCAGCGCCCGGGGCTCACCAAGTCGGGCACCGGCAGCCCCTCTCCCCCAGCCTCTTCCAAGGCCGGTCTCAGCCCTTACAGCTCTCAGAGCCTCAGCGTCCTTCGTGGGAGAAGGGTCCTGGGTCCCTTCTCTGTCTGCGTGGCCTTGCCCCATGGCACCTCTGGGTCCCTGTGGGGGGACATAAGTCCCCTCAGGCCAGGCTGGCAGGGGCGATGACCTAAGAGCCACACGGGGGCCCATCCCCGGGCCATGCCCTGTGCATGTCTGGTGGGGCACCCCCGGCACGCCTGTCCCTTGGGTCCCTGAGAGCCGTCTGGGGGAGGGAGATCGGGAGGCAAGAGCGTGGAGCTGTGAGCAGAGCCAGATGGTCGGCGCGGCCCTGGGTCGGAGGGCCCTGCCCCCTGGTCTACGTCCTCAACCTCTGCGTCGCGTCAGCGGGTACCAGGGCTCCATCAGACGGGGATTCCTCGGCCGAGATGTACGTAAAGCCACGAGCTCAAAGCGATGGCCGGGGGCCCAGCCCGAAGCCAGGCTGGATGGCAGCTGTGGGCAGGTCCACCCTGGGGCTCCCTGACCCCAGATCGGCTGCCAGGGCTGGGGGAAGCCCCTACCTCTCTGCTTCCCCACAGGAGCCACCTCCACTGTCCACAGAGAACAAGCTCTGCCCCATCTGGAGCCTCCTCTGGGGAGGGGAACGGGCCCCTCCCCCCGCTCAGGGGTGACCAGCTGGCTCAGCGCAGCCGCCAGGTCCTCACCCACGGCCGTGCGCGTGGGGTCTCCCAGGTCCTAGAGGTCGTCTCTCCTATCTGCTGTTTCTCATTTTTTTTAATCTTATATTTCAGCCGACCCATCAGAGCAGGGCCTGGAGACATGTTATTAAATTGTTAGTTTCCTTCAAGTAAAGGGATTTATAGTAAACAGGAGATATGTGATTTCAAAAGGGCGCTCGCTGTAACCTGAGTATTTCAACTATGCCCAGATTATCCAGTTTTGGCTTGAGCACGTAGGATACAGTGTATGTTACCTGAATTTTGGGGTATCGGGGAACAAAAAAAGCCACCTGGTGTGCAGAGGGGTTTCCACGGAAGCCGTGCTGGGCTTCCTTTGCCGCTGCGTTGATCCCGGGCGTGTTTTAAAAGCGCGATTTCTCCGCATTTCCCTCGGAACATAAAGATGATATACACGCGGCGTAAACCGTTTTCATTAAGTACGCGCTTATTTTACGAAGAAGAAAATCAGACAAATTGGGTTTTGTTCTCTTCAAGTCTCCTTTCCGAGGAAGATTATTTACAGTTGATTTTTTATTCCTCTCCCTTCTATTCCTCCAAAGGCAATAAAAAGCAATTCTGAGAGCACGGCGGAAAATCAGTTTTTAATCAAGAAAAAACAATCTGTGGGAAATAGGGCTGTGCTGCTCCCGCCTCAGAGGAAACTCCACGGCTGGGGGACGTCTTGCTGTCCCTCTGCGGACGAGGCCTCTGCCAGAACAGCCGGGAGCCAGGTGGGTGCTGCAGGACCGCGTCTGTCTGTCCACAGCGAGTCCTCCTTCGCGCAAGCGGCGGGACGTTTGCATCACACCTGTGCCAGGACATGGTGACCAGTGCAGGAAGCCTCTCAGACCTGCTCTTTGGACGCGGCTCCCGCTGCCTCCCCCTTTGTACATACTACCAGAGAATTCGGAGAACGGCCATGCTGGGACCTCCCAGGCTGGCCCGAAGGGGCCTGGCCTCCAGGAGGCCAGCACGGTGTAACAGGTCTGGACCCCCGCCGGCCCCATGCCGGCCAAGGGGCACCAAATTCGGGGTGTTTGGTTACAGAGAAGCAGATAAGGGGAACCACACCCAAACGGCAGACACTTCCCAAAGCTCTGGAGGTCAGTGATCGGCAGTTATGGCCACGTCCTCACCCATGGGTCTGCTTCCATGTTGGCGTGTCCTGGAGTGACCCCCGTGTCGTGGGAGTGACCCCTGTACACCCCTCTGTTCTGTCCTCCCGATGCCCAGACCCGCCCTCAGAGGACCTGCAGTGTCTGCTGCCCCTCTGTTCAGTCCGGTTGGGGGGGTGGCGAAGGGCCAGGAGGGGGCTGGGACTTCCCGCGGAGCGAGGCCTCAGCTGTGCTCGCCCTGCCCTTGGGATCCTAGGGTTCACTCCCTCCTGGGAATATGGAACGCGGGATCCCTCCCCCACCGCCAGCTTCCCTGACCGTCCCAGCCGACTCTGCCCCTTGCCCGCCGCGAGTCCACCCGGCGCCCCTGGTGCTCCGGGCCGTCGTCTCCCCCTCTTCCTCTCCGGGATGGTCCTTCTGCTCTTTCACCCTCCGCTTGCCCCTGGCTGAGCCCTAACCCCACGTAAGGTCCTGTCTTCTGGGGAAAACACAGCAGTGTGGGCTGGGGCTACTCGATGATAACTTTTATAAAACCATTTATTGGGATAAGTTGTAATGCTCATCGTAGAACATTTGGGGCACATAGAAAGGATCAGAGAAACAAAGATTGCGCACCGTCACGCCACCCAGAGATAACCAGAGACGAGCACTTCGGCTCTTTGCTTTCATTTCGTTTCGGCGACTGTGATAAAATGTGACACGACACACGTGTCAGCAGACGGCCCTTCCCGCAGACGCCCGTTGTCCTCGTGTCAGCAGACGGCCCTTCCCGCAGATGCCCGTTGTCCTGTGTCAGCAGACGGCCCTTCCCGCAGACGCCCGTTGTCCTCGTGTCAGCAGACGGCCCTTCCCGCAGACGCCCGTTGTCCTCGTGTCAGCAGACGGCCCTTCCCGCAGACGCCCGTTGTCCTCGTGTCAGCAGACGGCCCTTCCCGCAGACGCCCGTTGTCCTCGTGTCAGCAGACGGCCCTTCCCGCAGGCGCCCGTTGTCCTGTGTCAGCAGACGGCCCTTCCCGCAGACGCCCGTTGTCCTGTGTCAGCAGACGGCCCTTCCCGCAGACGCCCGTTGTCCTGTGTCAGCAGACGGCCCTTCCCGCAGACGCCCGTTATCCTGTGTCAGCAGACGGCCCTTCCCGCAGACGCCCGTTGTCCTGTGTCAGCAGACGGCCCTTCCCGCAGACGCCCGTTGTCCTCGTGTCAGCAGACGGCCCTTCCCGCAGACGCCCGTTGTCCTCGTGTCAGCAGACGGCCCTTCCCGCAGACGCCCGTTGTCCTCGTGTCAGCAGACGACCCTTCCCGCAGACGCCCGTTGTCCTGTGTCAGCAGACGGCCCTTCCCGCAGACGCCCGTTGTCCTGTGTCAGCAGACGGCCCTTCCCGCAGACGCCCGTTGTCCTGTGTCAGCAGACGGCCCTTCCCGCAGACGCCCGTTGTCCTGTGTCAGCAGACGGCCCTTCCCGCAGACGCCCGTTGTCCTGTGTCAGCAGACGGCCCTTCCCGCAGACGCCCGTTGTCCTCGTGTCAGCAGACGGCCCTTCCCGCAGACGCCCGCTGTCCTGTGTCAGCAGACGCAGCAAGCTGTCCCGTGAAGAGCCGGAGAGGAAACATCTTGGTCTTTGCGAGCCCCGTGGTCTCTGTCGCGGGGACTCCGCGTTGCGGTGACAGCGGCCCAGGCCACGCTGCGCCCGGCTGTGGCCGTGGCTTAGAGGACTCCATCCACGACACGGGTGGTGGCCAGTGTACCCGTCCAAATAGAAAAGCACCACGTAAAGGGAGTTTTCTCTCCTTCCCCAAATTCTGTGCGTGCGTTTCAGGAAAATATCCGAATGTCACTTTCCTCCCTCAGGACCTCTTCCCAGCTACGGGCACGGGACCTTTTCAAAGATCTCTGTGCGGCGCGGGTGCAGGGTCAGGTAGAGTTAATGTGCTCCCCGCCAGACCTTCATCTCTGGAAGGTGAACAGGTTTAACACTGATTACTTTTCCTGAGAAAAATAATGAACCACGGAAACAAGCCTCGCGGGCATCTGTGCTTGGGGAGAGGACATCAAGGGGCCACTTAGGGTACGCGGCTCAGGAAGGCGCCCAGGGCACGGGAGCTGGGGGTGTGTGTGTGTGGAGGGAGGCGAGCACTTTGCTGGAGTTCCACACAGTGGGGTGATCCCGCCCTGCAGCCCCGGCTGTGGAGAGTCTGCCCCTTCTCCCCTGGAGGGGCTGGGTCCCCGGCTGGGGGCCGCCCACCCCACCCAGGTCTCTGGGGCACAGACTTAGCAAACCTGAAACCCCCAGGTGAGGAGCAAGGAGGCAGCATGGAGAAGCGTGGTGGGGGGGACCCGGGGCCTGGCAGCTTGGGGGGTCCTGAACATGCCACAGGGCAGGGGGCGTGAGAAGGGAGTGCTAGTGTCCTGTGGCCACAACAAACACCCCAGGCTCTGGGGCTGAAAACAGAAGGAAGTTGTTGTCTCCCAGCTCTGGAGCCAGGAGTCCAAGATCGAGGTGCCCCAGGGCCGCACTGCCTCCGGAGGCTCCAGGGGAGGGTCCTCCGGCCTCTCCCGGCTGCTGGGGCCCCAGGTGTCCCTGGGCTCATGGCCGCATCTTCTCAGTCTCTGCCTCCGTCTTCACGTGGCTTCTCCTCTGGTCTCTGTGGTTGGATTTGGGGCCCACCCAGGTAATCCTGGGTGAGCTCTTCATCTCAAAATCCTTGCGTTACTTACACCTACAAAGCCTCTTTTTCCAAATAAGGTTCCATTCACAGGTCTGGGGAGAAGGTGTGGGTGTGTTTTCTGGGGGGCCACCATTCAACCCACGGTTGTGCCCACCAACTTGGTGCAGGCCCCAGTGAGCTGTCCCCTTAGCAGAGGAGCGAGTGGCCCGACTGATCAGGGCTGTGGCCAGAGGATCTTTAGGTGTGATTTCACCTTCTGGGAACTCCTCCCACCCCCAGGAAATCCCCTCCAACAGTCGCATCTCATTGGTGGAGGCAGAAACCACCGGAGATGTTTAGCTCAGTAACTGTCTGGGAAGAGGAATTCGATTGGGTACCTTTGGCCTAAGGACAGAAGTAGGATGGTGGGTGTGAATTGCTGAAAAGGTGTTTGCTGATCGATATTCAGAGAAGCTTTTTAACGAGGGGGATCTGAAATACGAACAGGTTACTGTATAGAAAGTCGTGAATTCCAGCTCTGAGCTCCTTGCCAGGCTCCCATGGATATAATCTTTGCTGACGAAATAGATTAATTTTGGGAGCGTTCAGAGGGATAGTTAGATGTCCATAAAGCGAGAATAGAAAGAGGATTCTGCAAAGCTATATCTACAAGGAACTGAGGTGGCTAGAGAAAACACTGGTAGCTTAAACGAAACAAAACACACCTTTCTCCCACGTCCAAGGGGGCTGGAGGTGAGCAGTGCATGGCTGTCATGGGAGCTCTAGCCTCCTCAGGTATCAGGGCTCCTGTTACCCTTCTGTTCCACCTTGTTAGGCTTCCCTCCTCAGTTTGCCTCATGGTCCTATTGTGGCTGCTGATGCTTCAGCCATCACATCTGCATTCCAGGCAAGAGGCAGAAAAAGAGGGAGAAAGGCAAAGAGGGCCTGTCCTGAAAGCCTTACCCAACAATGTCTTCCTTCCTCTGATTGGCCACTTTCCTTGGTGCTGACGGTTCTGATTCCAGAACATGAGGAAATTTTCATTTATCTGCAGCAAAATGATACAAATAAGAAAAAAATATGAATGAGTCTTTCTTGAACTAAATTAATTTTTGTTCTTTCAACATTTTTGGAGTTAAAATCTACTTTTGAAAAGATGGCAAAAGTAGATTGTAATGACATTTTGTTTGATGCCCTTGCTTTTCAGAATAGTTTTGTTTCAAAAATAACACAAACATAGTTTAAAAATCAAACAATACTATATGGAACACAATCCTGTTCCAGATCCCGGCTTCACCAGTTTTTCTCCCCAGAAACACCTCTCTTTCTATTACCTATTTCTACAACGATTGTTGTCTATATTTATAAATAATACTGTTATCCTACTATGTCTTGGTTTCTCATTTTAGACCATATCTATCGACTTCCTCCTGGTACTTGCAGTTTAACCCTCTCGTGTCCTAACCTGTATCTTTTCTAACATGACTCCCCCTGTCTTTTCAACATACTTTTATCACTAGTTTTGGTTAAATCGTTTTTATTTACTGCCGGGCCAAGCGATGCACTGTGATTATTTTCCTTTGGTTGTGTAACTTTGCATTTTTCCTTTAATATTTGCCTAATTGTTTTCACTGCTTAATTTTCTAGGAAACTAGCGTGACGTTTCCCACACACTCTCATCCATCTGTCAAATGCCTGATAATGTTTCAAACGTCCAGACACATCAAATAGTGTGACGGTGCCCCAATCCCCACTCTCACCACCACTGCCTCCATAGTTTCCTATCTGTATAGCTTTTCCTTTTCTAGAAATTTTATGTAAATGGAGTAATTCAATATATGTTCTCCTGTGTCAGCATAAATTCTTTTAGCATTTTTTTTTAGTTCATCCACATGGAACATGCATCAGGAGTTTGTTCCTTTCCACTGAGGGCTGGACTCTATCTGTGGATGTGCTATATTGCATCTACAAATTCACTGCTAGGTGGGCATGTGTTTTGTTTCCAGTTTTTGACTATTACAACTCATGCTGCTTGAATATTCACACACGTTTCCGTGGCTATTGTGTCCTGACAGGGCTCACGGAGTATGTGTGTAATCACTTTAAGAAACCTTGAAGGGACTTCCCTGGTGGTCCAGTGGTTAAGACTTTGCCTTCCAATGCAGGGGGTGTAGGTTCGATCTCTGGTCAGGGACCTAAGATCGCACATGCCTTGGGGCCAAAAAGAACCAAAACATGAAGCAGAAGCAATATTATAACAAATTCAATAAAGACTTTAAAAATGGTCCACATCACGGGCTTCCCTGGTGGCGCAGTGGTTGAGAGTCCGCCTGCCGATGCAGGGGACACGGGGTCGTGCCCTGGTCCGGAAGATCCCACATGCCGCGGAGTGGCTGGGCCCGTGGGCCATGGCCGCTGAGCCTGCGCATCCGGAGCCTGTGCTCCGCAACGGGAGAGGCCACAACAGTGAGAGGCCTGCGTGCCACAAAAAAAAAAAAAAAAGGGCCACATCAAAAAAAAAAATCTTAAAAGAGAAAGAAAGCTTGAAATTTGTGAAGAGAAGATAAACGCTTCAGAGGGCCTTCGGAGCCTCTCCGCTTGTCTCCTAGCATTCTTGAGTGTTTATTTTACGGGAGTTTGGTGAGTCAGTGTACCTGAGCCCCCTCACCCAGCTTTAGCCGGGGCTCCAAGGCAGGTAAGGACTTCTGATGGCTTGGAAATCAATGAGAATCAGTTGGAAAATATGCTTAGATTTACACGTATAATTTTTAAAAAGATTTTTTTTAAAGAAAAGCCCAAAGTTGTATCCAAAGAAAGAGCATTTTTCCTAAGAAAGTGGAATAATAAAGGCAGTTGGAGAAGTTTCTGCCTTGAGGGACCTGCCACGTGGTATTGCTCCCACACACCTGGATCCCGAGGTCGAGGTGATGAGATGCACGTTACTTCCGTCTGAGCGGGTGCCTGGCCGGGGCCCTCCTGAGGGGCTCGCTGCCACTGCTCAGGGACCCCCTTCCCTTTCTGGAAGCAGTTAGTGAATCTCAGCAGACCCCGGGCAATTACTGTGGCCTCTGGTTTCCAGCCACTGCATTTCCAGACTTTCTCTCTGGAGCCAGTGGGAATTGAGCAAGCAGCTTGGAGGTGGCCTGACCATCCAGGCATCAGAACGTCCATCTCCTTCCACTCGGAGGCACAGGGGCTCCGGGGGCAGCATCCACTGCTCGTCCTGTGCCCTCTGCCCTCGGGTCCAGTCCCAGGCCGGCTGCCAGATCTGCCCACCTCCCCTTCCTCTCGGCCTTTCCCCGTGGCCCACACAGAGGGGCGGCAGAAATGAGAGCTTCATCATAGTGAACACAGTAAGTTAAAGGTTTCCTTTGGCCTGGAGCTGAGGCGAGGGCTTCTGTACGCCGCGCCTGAGCCTTGCCTCTCGGGCTGTCTGCTGGCACGCGGGGGAAGCCACCCTGGCCGCACGGCCACACGTACGTTGGAGCAGAAGATGCCCTGCTTCTCTTTATCCTGCCTCTTTCCCCAGGTATTAGTGGCTTCATCCTCATCCTAAGAACCAGGAGACACAAGCTGTTCTAAGGACTCCGTGGCATTCACCCCAGCAGACCTGGTGCCACGGGGCAGGACCGCGCCCCCCCCCCGCTGACCCTCTGCCCAGGGCCCTGCTTGGTGTCTGGCCCGGCAGGCGTGCAGTCAATATGCTCCGATCGGTTGATTGGATACATCTGTGAATCAGATTAATCAATGTATGAGAGGAGTGAGGACGGCCCCTTGCCCCATGTCACTGTGCCGGGTTCTGCTCCTTTGTGGGGACGTTCGCGCTCAGGCCAGGATTCTGTGTGCGACCTTGGACACGGAGAAAGAGAACAGGGCCCCGCTTTGCCCTCTGACCGTGCTTTCCGCCCATGCCCGGGGGACCCTCCAGGTGGGTGACGCCTGAGATGCGCCCGCAGCCCCGTCCTCCTCCCAGGTTCTGGGGAGAACGTGACCCTGCGGGACAGTAATGTCCAGGTGGCCCTGGTCAGACGGGACGCGAGCGCAGGAGCCTAGAGCGTGAAGCGCAGTCGTGACAGCCAACAGCCTCCGCGCGTTCCTCGACAGCAAGTGGATTTCTGTGCCCAGGCCGGAGGGACGGCGTCTTTGGAAGGCAGGCGGGGCTGGGAGGCGTGCGTGCAATCTGGGCCGGCATGGCTCCCACGCGCCAGGGATGCTGCCTGGCTGTGACAGCGTCCTGCCGAGCGGCTGCACCTGCTCCCTCTGCCCCGGCATCCGGTTAGGACCCTCCCTGCTGAGACCCCAGCCGGCTGCTCTCAGGGGCCGTCCTGTCCCTGCAAATCGCCGCTTGCCCCGTCGCATTCGGAGTTGAGTTCAGGCTCCATCCTGCTGCAGGGCCTTGGGCTGAGTCTTGTCTTAACAAGTGTCTGGTGCAGCTGCCTTGCACGGGGGACCCCCGAGGACAGGCGGGGCTGCGCCGGGAGCTGGGGCCTGTCTCTGGGGAGCCTCCTCTGGTTGGGCCGGCGCTGACTCTGCCCTGCTGAACGGAGGGTCCATCGCAGGACCTGGCTTGCCGAGGAAACAACGGTGGCAGCGGAGGTCTGGGGGATGCGCCCCACCCCCCTACAGACGGGACGGACGGCAGGCTTCTTGGACTTTTTCATCAAAAATTCCAGAGGCTACGCTTTCTAAAGTGCCAATGATAGGAAGAGCAGGTTTGCATCAATTTCTAGCATGAAAGCGATAGTAGGCTATTTGTCCAAAAAGTGTTTAACGACCTTTTTACCTTTGCAAATGTTACACAAATGGCAAATGCACATCAGAGAAGCAAATGATAGTAGCAGTAATAATAATACTAATGTATAATAATAATCCCAATACCTAGAGATCACCACTGTTACAGCTCGGCAAACACGTGTTCGGGCTTCTCCATCTTTAGAGCCGAATTATTTGAACAAAATGCATTCACACGGAGCAGCTGTTCTGAACCTGACGTTTTCCTCATCATCTTAGTTTTGACATATTTCTCTGTCCTTAAATATACTTCTGCAACGGAAAAGTCTTTTTTATTTCCTTGATAAATGTATCAGGATGTCTGGTGCTTGCCTGCTGTTGTAGCTTGCAGCCCGCCCCCAGAAGCCTGCTATTAAGGAAGAAGAATGTCGTAAAAGTAGTTTCTCTCTGAACTTTTGAGTTTCTTTATCACTGCTGGATTTTTATCACAGTTTACAAGACCTGAAAGCTGGAACACTCCTCCTTGCCTCCGTCTTTCCTTTCTAAGACTTTATGACGAAGGATGCTCTCCGTGAAGATGGGGTTTGGTGTTCTTCTGGGGTATCTCTCCCTCCTCTGCCCTCGTCAGGGCGATGCTGCTGTGGGCTCTGGGTGGGTGGAGGTTCAGCACGTTGGCCAATCGCAGGCATCTGCCCTCTCTCTGCCGAAGTCCGGGGCTCCCACCTGGGCCACATCTGCACGGACCCGGACCTGAGATGCTTCAGAACAAAGGTGTGATGCAGGTGCCTGGACCTTCACTTCCAGGTGGCTCAGGGAGAAGAAGGGAGGCGCCGTCAGGCCCTCCCGCGAGTTAACAGTGCGCCGGGCGCCCTTTACGTCGGACTCGCCTTCCCCCCTCTCCCCCTCGCGCGGCCCCTTCCTGCTGAGGTCTCTGCCCTCGGCCTGTGGCTGGGGACACCTGGGTGCTGGAGGAGCCGGGGACCCTCAGTGCAGACCAGGCTTGGAGAGGCCCTGCCTGCTTGAGGGTTTTACGGTGTAATTTACAGGTTTAGAGGAAGTTGCTGCTTTCAAGGTCCTTTTTGCGTAAAAGGAAGCACTGTGTGCCAGGCGTGCAGTTCCTGGTCTCTGAGGACTGTGTCTGAGTCACGTACCTTCCATGCAGAGGGATGTCTGGGTAGGAAAGGTCGAGTCTAGTCCAATGTCGATGGCTGCGGTTTACTCACCTGTGGAATCACAACACACCTGGAAGAAAGAGTAAAGCATGCAGAAGGGCACCGGGTGAGCACCGGCAAAGATTCAGACATCTTCATCTGTATAAAAAAGTAATACCAGAGCCTTACATTTTGATTTATGGCTAATCAGCCAGTTTGAAACTTATGATTGCAAAGCACAGAAGAATCAGAAAAATAATGCCTTGATTTAAATAGAGAGTGTTTTAAAATTTTAGTCATTATCCAGTGAATTCGATTGTAACGCCACTGTTATCGTTTAGAAAATGTGACTGGGAAATGATTTGCGTGTCCCGGGAGGCTGCAGGTACAATGACCTCACCCCTTAGGGCGAGCGTTATGAGTAGACAGAGGGCTTCCTTCGAACTAAATGTCAGTTTTCACTTTTCTGCCGAGACTGATAAATAATTTGAAGATCAGGCTTGGTGGCCTCAGGTTCTCGAGCTGAAGAAAGAAACCCCAGGACCGAGTCATCGGTTAAAGTCATTCACCAGATAATGTCCCCATATGGGAATGTACAGCCTCCCGTGGTCATGCTGGAAGCTTAGAACAAGGAGGGGAGAAACGGGTCTGGAAATAATCATCCCAAACTCAGCCGCCTGGGACAGCTTGGCCCGTTGTGACTGCACAGCGAGGAATGCTCTCCACGGCGAGGCTGGGGCCGAGTCGTGGGGCTGGGCCGTGGGTTCTGTCTGTCGGTTGCCTTAGGGGGACCTTCCTCTGGATGACCCGGAGCCTCTTCAGGGCCTCCCAGGATGGGCTGCTTGGGGGCTGCGTTTCTGCATTTCACGGGGCTTTGCTGGTACGACGTACACGATCACGCGACCGAGCGTGTGCTGGTCCCCTTAGCTGGGAACCTCCCAGTGTCAGCGGGGAGTGGGTCTCGCCGTTGGGTGGTGGTACTTTCCAGAAAGTCAGCCCCCACTCTACAGGTGAGACGCGTGTTGCTGTCCTTCAGAAATAGAGGCGTGTGTCCTCGGGGCCAGCCTGTGCTGCCGAGTTCCCGGTCAGATGAGCATCAGGGAGGCTGCCCTTCTGCGGGTACCACTAGCCACGCGGGCTCCGCCTCTCCCACCATTCTCGAAACCTCGGTCCTGAGACCTGGAGCAGGAGGTGGGCACAGGCCACGCAGTTGCTCAGAGCTGCAGGAGGGGGTACGATGCGGGGCGGGGGGATTCCTGCACTGTCCCGGATGAGGGCCTGACAGCAGCCCCTCCCTGTCTCCCGCCCGGAAAGCCCGCTGGACGCCCGCAGCCCTGTGGGGAGGGCAGTGGATGGGGCCAGGGCAGCAGCGGGGTCACCTATGGGCCCACGGCAGCCTCTGGTCCTGTTGAGCGTGGCTTGGGCAGAGGGGCCCATGGTGACCCCAGCCCAGCAACAGGCCCAGAGCTCGGGGGACCTGCCCACCCTCCAGGCCCTCTCGTGCTCGAGTTCCAGGGCTCGGCCACTTCTTGCCTTGAGCCCTGCCCTCCCTGCGTCCACCCTGGTCTGCCTCCTGCCTGACCGCTGTCAGAGAGACCCCGAAAAATGTAACTCACATCACGCTGCTTCCCAGCTTGGGACCCTCAGCTGGCATTTCACAGATGGACCAGCCTCTCCTTCGCTGGCCCACGTGCCATCCCCGTGGGACTGCGTGTGGCCCCTGTGGTCTGCTGTGAGTTGGGCTGGCATCTGCCTTCAGGTCGTCCAGATCTGAGACCTTTCCCCCGCGCGCTACCCCTTCCCTCTGGCCACCCCCTGGCTCAGCCTCCCTCTCCCACCCACGCCACACACCATGCTTCCTCTGCATTGCAGGTAGTTGTTTTAGACTGTGTCTTTGCTCCCTCCTTCCTGGCCTCGATGCCCCTCTGGGAGGGTGGAGAGGTCTTCTGGTTGGCCCATCCCTCAACGTGCCACAGTGTTGAGCACAGATGCTGGAGGCTCAGGGTGGGGTTGCCGAGGTCCCAGATGGACCACGGGCCCACCACCAGCTGGGGGATTAAACCACCGATGTGGGAGCTGTGGTCGCCAGAGAGGAGCTAGGGTGCCCAGCGGGTTGACCAGGACCCCAGCATCAGCCTTGGCCCCTTCAGGGGAGGCAGCCACGGGGCAGGAGGCGGGGGGGTCTGGGGGCTCACAGGGCTGACGAGAGAAGCGATGCTCCCGTGATGCGGTTCCCATCCTTGCCTGAGGCCGGCCTTCCCGATGGACCGAGGTCACCACTTGAGGGGCTGGCTGCTTGGCCGTGGAGTCCGGAAGGGAGCCTGAGAAGCCGGGAAGGGGGGCTCGGCACGCACCTCACCCACCAGCTGGGGTTGTCAGCAGTGGAACTGGCAGAGTCTGTACTGTGAGAATCTATCGCCAGGGAGAGAAAACAGGAAAGTTTCTTTTAAATGCCTCAAATCTCCTGGGTTGTGTTGTACAATGAAATGAATACATGAACTGCACAGAAAATATACCTTCAATTTCTCAGAATTGCTGTTTGCTAAGAATAAAGCTCTAATCAGCTGGGATTTTGAACTCTGGCCGTTCAGATGAACTAAGGCTGAACGTATTTTTCAAGTCTTGCAGCTAAAAGTCAAAGAAATAAAAATCTGAATATTATTTTCTAACTAATTTTATTGTTGTGGGTTCCATACTTATAGCATAAGCCACATTGGAAATAATATTGCTTTATTCCAAAATGTTTGTTATTCAACACATACATCTGTCTTTTTTTTTGTTTTTCTTTGTGTTGGTTCATCGTTGCTGCACGCGGGCTTTCTCTAGTTGCGGCGAGCGGGGGCTACTCTTTGTTGCGGTGCGCGGGCTTCTCATTGCTGTGGCTTCTCTTGTTAGGGAGAATGGGGTCTAGGTGCGCAGGCTTCAGTAGCTGTGGCACGCGGGCTCAGTAGTTGTGGCTTGCGGGCTCTAGAGCGCAGGCTCAGTAGTTGTGGCGCACGGGCTTAGTTGCTCCGCGGCATGTGGGATCTTCCCGGACCAGGGATCGAACCCGTGTCCCCTGCATTGCCAGGCAGATTCTTAACGACTGTACCACCAGGGAAGTCCCCATCTGTCTTTCATATGGAGTGCTTTACTGATTTTTAAATGATAATTTACTGAAGACAACGACCAATCTTCGGAAAGGGGCAGAACTTACACATAGTTTTCCACGAGCATGAAGAGCCTACAAATATCTAATGTTAGGCTCTGTGCCTTTCCTTTGGGCCTGGGAGTGACATAACAGTATATGAGAAAGTGTGTATCTTCATAATAACACCCCGCAGGTCCCATCACAGATCTAGTCCATGGAGCACTTGCTGATTTGGGGATGACAGGTTTTGCATAAAGAAGCAAACCAACAACTATTTTTCTGCTCTTCTGGTCGGTTCCAGAGCAAACTGAGGGTGTGGGGTAGCTCATGGCATAGTTCACATTTAAGACTCTGAGCTCCGATAATAAAGTTCAAATATTCGTTTTCTCAACTTTTGAAATAATACATTTTATAGCTCCTCTTAGTTATAAGACTTTGATAAAACTGTAGAAGGGCTTTCAAAAATTCGTGAGAAACAAACTTTTCAGTTTTGGTTGATCACTGGATGGTCAAATTGCAGAACGCTGATGGGCTGAGTAAATAAAAACTTCAAGAGATGTTAAATGTCTGTAGTCTAAGGACATAAAGATCTAACACTCGTACGTAAATATTTTATCATTTCTAGTATAACTAATGTTAGGAAAAGCAATCATGACCTGAGACAGCTCAGAAATGACTGCTCTTAAAGGATCTGCCAGCTCTGAATCCGGAAAGCGGCTTCCTTGCACCTTCTACTGCAAGTCTAGTCTAATCGGGGAAAAGGACATTCACTTACAAGGTAAGTTACAGTCTAAGTAGGCTCTGGAGATGCCAAGCTTCATGAAAATCCAGGGCTTAGAGGAGGGGGTGAGAATACAGCTGCTGTCCTCGTGCAAGGCTGTTGCCGTCTAATCTTAGATGAATCACACAGGTCTTGGTTGCCCTGGTAACTGGTAGCCATTCTGCTTGTCTGGAGGCTAAGGCAGGGAGTGTTCACTCTCTGTAAAGTTTCTTAGCGACATGAAGCCAACAAGTTATAAGGAGGATACTTCGGGTACTTCCAAGGCCACAAGCACTGTGTAACAGTGGCTTAAGGCCACCACCTTGTTTCGCCCCAGACTTTGTGGCCAGAAGCTGAGGCAGGGTTCAGCCGGATGGCTTGTCCCTGGTCTTTGAGGTGCTGGCTCGGGGTCCACTTCCAAGACGGTCCCTTCACTCACACATCTGGTGCCTGATGGGCAGCTATGTCCTTCCCCACTCCACGTGGTCTCAGGGCCTCACCTAATGGCCACCAGCAGGGTAGCTGGACTGCTGACATGGTGACCCAGCGGGTATTCCAAAAGAGAGAAAGTGGAGGCCTTCCTTACCTCTGACGTCTGCGTCTGGAAACCGGGGCCATATCTGCCACATTCTGTCACGTGAAACAGTCACAAGCCTTGTCCAGATTTAAGGAGAGGCGACAGAGGTCCCACACCCCAAAGCAGGGAGAGTGCATGCATTTATATGCATCTCGAGAGGGCCTCAGTGTTCTCTCTGGCCAGGAATTGTTTACGTTTCTCCTGCATGTGAAATATACTCATCTTCCCTCCCAAGATCTCTGCAAGTTTAATCTCATCACAGCATCAGGTTCAGGGTCAAAGTCCAGGATTTCCTGAACTAAATCAGACCAATGGATAAGGATCCTTGGGCAGGATTCCATTAAAAGGGTTCCTTTTGATCTTAAAAGCTCT
Organism: Delphinus delphis; assembly: GCF_949987515.2. Lineage (NCBI taxonomy): Eukaryota > Metazoa > Chordata > Mammalia > Artiodactyla > Delphinidae > Delphinus > Delphinus delphis. Next base: position 171,687,188 of record NC_082685.1, on the reverse strand, counting down.
GAGCTAAGAAGACAAATTATCTTTCCCTCTTGCATCCAGTGTAAAATGGTGAGACGTACACAGGAGAAAGTAGACATGCCTGCTCAAAAAATGGGACAGCAGAGAGCATGTGAAGTCACTGGTCCCCAGCAACCCTGATGTCCAACCAGGCACATGTTGGCAGTTACTTGATTGGGACCTTCCTGCACTTGGTTCTGTCCTCTGAGACATCCTTCCTTTTCCATAAGAAATGGCAGGATGTTTCTAGATCAGAAGACTTCTCTGCCTGCTTCCTGTGTGTGAAAATTGGGGGAAAGTCAAAGTCCTGTATTTGTCCTGTCTCTGCCTCTTTCAGTCTTGGAGGATATATTTTCTTTAAAAACCTTGTGGGATTCCTGTGTATCAGATTATAATATATTCTGTTTATACCACATCTCTTTCTGGAACAGGCCCTTCCAGGACTGCACGTCAGGAACTATGGGGCCAGGGTCATAAGATCCTTAGCAACTTTCTAGTCAAGTTGAAAGAATTCTTAAGATTCTTAGAGATCGTAATGTACATGTCTGGGCGTAGTTGTAAGACCCTTTATGTACATCTCCGGGGTAGTTGTAAGACCCTTTGTTGAGACCTTAGACATACTTCTAAGGTCTCAACAAAGGGTCTTACAACTACCCCAGAGATCTTCATACTAAGGCCACAATTTAACTGTGCTCATCCTGGTTTGATGTTTTCCCTGAGGTCATTTCTTATTTTGAGAGTCTTTTGCAGACTGAAGAGGCTCCAGTCAAGAGGCAGTCTTATTTTTTGACTCAGCAGGTCCCAGTTTATGTTTCCTCTAACTCTGTCTGAAAACTAAATATTTCTTATTTATTTATTTATATTTTTATACCCTCATCTCTCTGTCTGTATCCTATCATATGTGTCTAGGAAATTCGTTGGTACTTTCAGCTTTCTGCCAGGAAATACTTTCACCAAATCCACCAGCTCAGGAAGCATATTTTCTCCTCTCTGTGCTGCACGGGATGCATTGCAGCTGGATTTTCTGCTGCTGTGTAGTGTGGGCTGCCTTCTCTCTAGCCCCCAAAGGACAGTCTTCTTTCTGTCCTTCAAACCCTCATCCACCACCAGCTCAAGGCCCTTCCAGCCACTTGTCTGAAGTTTTTGGTATGGTGGGTCCCCATTCCCTGGACCAAATTCAGTTCCTGGAAGATATTACTGCGAAATAAATTATCTCCAAACGTCATACTTTGAAACAAACCATTTATTTGCTCAAGGTTTGTAGGTTCAGGAGTGCAGGAAGGGATTTTCTGAGTAGGTTTCACTGATCCATGCCAGGCTAGGTGGCTGCAGCAGGAGGGTCCACTTTTCACGTGGATTTCTCTCTCACTTCTCAGGTACCTTGAAAGGGATGGCTGGAAGGCAGACCCATCTGGGCCTCTCATCCCCTCCGCTTGTCTAAAGGTCTGTCTAGATGATCTTTCCAGCAAGAGAGTCACACTTCTTCCACGGTTACCTTGGGCTCCAAGAGTGAGTTTTCCAAGAGACCAGAAGAGGAAGTTGTCATTCTTTTAAGACCTGGATTTGAAAAGTCACATCATTTCTCTGTGTTCTATTAGTCAGCAGTCACAGAGCTGGCCCAGGTCCAAGGGGAGGGGACATAGACCCCATGTCTCCATGGAAGGCATGTCAAAGAAGGCGACCCCATCTTTCATCTGCCAGAGCTAGTGACCATCACTCCTGAATTCAAAAGCAGGATGCATAACTTGACAATACATTTTTCGACTTGTGAATTGTGTTCATACTGGATTTTTAGAAAGCTTCTTAGGTGAATATACAGTTAGTATTATAATCAACAATCCCAGGACTGTAGAGAAATTGTGACGAGAACATCGTGAGTGTCCCAGCAACTCTGGAGTGTGTGGTTGGGTGTCGAGTGCACTTTACCACTAGGCAGTTTACGTGGAGTTGGAGGTCTCTAAGAAACAAAGTGAAGACACTTCTTTGAGAATGGGAAGAGTATGTGCTTTTTACAAAGTTTTCTTTTCCAGAGATGGTGAGTTTTATTTTTTCTTGTCTGTATAGAGGTTTGATTTGCTCTCGAATGTTCCAGCAGGGAGAGAGACTAGGAGAAAGCACAGAGTGCAGAGGTCTGTTTGGTGTCATCTTCTCCCTCATTTTCACCATCAGTGGTGAGAGCAGCGTACTTCCTTGCAGAACTGAACTTAGAGGCTGGATCTTCTTCAGTTTTCTTTGGCTCAGGTGCAGATCTGGCATCTTGATCCTTTTTGCCATCTTTCCTCTCTGACCCCTTCCAGTGGTCTCTGTTCCCTCCATTTCCTGGACCACGGCTGGAGTTACCACTCTGGTCTTTTGGGACACTCACCCCAACTACTCTATTTTCATCTTTCCTTGCTGGTCTTCCCTCAGATGGCTGAGCTGGAACTACTTTCCCTCCACCACGTGTAGGGGGCTGCTGCTCTGTGTCTGAGCTCTGAGATCGAACAGGAGGTTTAGAACTTCGCTTCATCCAAGCATTCTCCTTTGGTGGAGGGGCTGGCATTACCTTTAGAGGCTGTTCAGGTTTGGGAGGCTTAGAAGTTAGAGACTGACAGTTTTCCTCTTTATTGGATGTTTCATTTTCTAGAGACTTCTCACTCTTTCTCCTTCGTGCATTTCTGCCAGATGTGGCTGAGGTCCCAGTCCGTGATGACTCACTTCCTGTCCTCGACCATTCCCGTTCCTGAGTTTCTTCATTTTGCCAGCTTGGGTATCTCTCCAGAGGCCGTTGTTCTAGCTTTGGCTCATCCAGCTGATGTCGCAGTTTCTCCTGTTCCTTCTATAGTGGCTCTTCTACTTGTTCTCTAGCAGTTGTGCCAACAGGCTTTCCTCCTCCAAAGAGAGAGGCTGCTCGACTGGACTGGGACATGCTAGCAGAGGAATCATCTTCCTTAGGAGTACTCCGAGGCTTTAGGTTCAGTTTGGGTCTTTGGGGGGACATCTATCATCATGCCTACAGTCATCCCAAGAGTACGCATCTCTGGAGCTCCATGACTGGTCATCTCGTCTGTCATATCCGTCTTTATAGCAGTCTTCACCTCCTCTGTAGACGTCATCCTATGGTACTCACTACCAAACGCTCTTCTGCCACTGCCCATCCTGGCATAGCAGCCTCTACTGTAATCTCTGCTGCCTCCGTGATCATAGCAATCTTGGCTCCATATCGATCCATGTCCTGGGGTGGGCCATCACGGTAACTGTCCCGATACCCATCACGCTATCGGTCTGAATAATAACGATCTCTATATTTGTCTCTAAGCCTTCATCACCTGTTCTAGGTGGGTGGCCATCAAAGCTGCAGCACGACAGGCCTCCAATCTGTATCTGTTTTTTCAGAATCCTGATTTCTGTCTCAGCTGAAAGAACAATCAGAATTCTCCTGTTACCTAGAAACTCTTCACTGAGGCTCAGGGCACTGAGCAAGGAATCCAGGTCCTCAAATTCAGCATAACTCAAACTTTTCAACCTCTCAGGATTGCTGGGTTCACCCAGTAGACACACTGTACTGATGTTGAATCCTCTAAAGAATTCCTTAATGGAGTCTTCTGCCGTATCATAGGGCAGGTTCCCTAGAAAAGCAGTGTAGGGTGGCAATTCGGGAAGATGGCTCCAGTCAATGGCTCGGGTTTCCAAGCAGCCCGTGGAGCAGTGGGCAGGATGGAACGGTCATCTGGAGGTGCCCTATACACGTCATCATCATTACTCTGCCAGTGGTTGAAACATGTCCTTCTAGGTCGTCTGTTTCATCAGCTCAGCTGTCTGGTTTGGGGACATAGGTGCTTCTGCCACCATTCCTTCCATCCTCAGCCAGAAAGTCTGTCAGGGAGATAGTCTTCCCCTTCTTCTTCTTCTTTTTTGCTGGGGCTGCCATTTGGGAGAGGGCGAGAGAATGCAAAGGCACAACTATTTTTATTGGAAACTCAGGTTTTAATTTATGCCAGTGACGAGCTTAGTGGTTTGTAACTGGTGCACCCATCACCTGGTTCGAATAACACCCATCTCCATTGATTGGCATTCTCAGCATTCGTGTCTACCTACTAGAATATTTCCCAGTTTCATTCCACGTGGTCTCTGAGCAGGAAACTCCTTGGCTGCAGTTTCCTTATAGCATCAATACTTTCCTCAGTTTTCCTTACAACAAAAGAGCTAGAACAGCTCCCTGAGAACTCTCCCAGAAATGCCTCTCTGAGGGTTGATTCTCTTCTGAAGCCCTTTCGGGCTGGATTTTTCTCTTTGACACCATGGATCACATCAACCCCAGGATGGTTTTTTTGCAGGTGAGATCACACGACATATTTTAAAGCCTAGATGCAGGACTCAGACGTTCCCTTTTAGCTCTCATCCTTTCCTTAGGCCGATTTGTGCTTTGTTAGAACTCAGACTCCTCCCTGCTAAACATCGCATGAATTACTACAGCTGTACCTAGCTCAAGAGAAAAATGAGTTTTTAAATACATAAAACATTGTTAATGCAAAAGTAGTTTGGGTTTTAAAAGAACCTTGTCAGGGCTGGGATTTCATACATGGCAAAGCAGCTTCCTCGCTACCATCTATTGAATGTCAGTCCTCGACACAAGGGTTTGTTAAAACAAAAAAAAACGAAGCCCTTGTCCCCACTAAGAGTGCAGGTTTTATCTGTAGACATGGGCACTTGCTGGACCCTGTCTGAGCAGCAGGGGGATGGAGGCCATGACCTCCCTTGTCTGTTAAACTGACCAACCGAGGACAAGAATGAAGGTCACCCGGTCATCATGTGGGAAACTGTGGCCTTAGTTAAAAGTGTGCACAGATATACGCGTCATCAGAGCAGAAAGACCTGGAGTCGTCACCCAAACCCTTCCAGTGGATGCCTCCAGGGAGGGCAGGGCGTGGAGGAGAGGTTAGGACAGACACGTGGTCATAGGCTGTGAGTATCACTCAGCAACAAGTAGGAGAAATTTGGGGCAGACAGGAACCAGAGCAGAGGGGCCGGTGCTGGGGGTCTTCTAAGATGCCCCTGGAGATGCTGAGGTCCCAGCCCTGGTGTGACCCCCTCCCTTGAGTGTGACCCGTAACTGGTTCCTAGCGAACAGACAGGATGCCATGAGGGGGGCCTGGGTCTGTGCATCTAATGCAGGGAGCTAGTCAGTCTCCTTTAGTTTGATGGGTAGCGTACTTGGTCTTAATCCTACCATTTAATTTATCTTTTTCCCATTAACTTTTTCCACATTTTAATGAAAAATTTTAAATACGCGGCAAAATAGCAAGAATTTTGTGATTTACAGCAAACACTTGTTCACGCACTGCCTCGGTTCTCTTGCACCCTTCCCTGTACTTCTTCATGACACACCCTCGCGTCTACCCTGGTTCCGACGCACATCGAAGCCAGTAGAGACCTCCGTACACTTCCTCCTAAATTTTCAGCACACACATTATTATCTAAAGTTCAGTATTTGTTTATAGCTTTTTTAAAATTTGGAGATAAATATTATAAATATTTGTAAATTATAAAGAAAATGTCCTCATCTTAATGAACCTTCTGTGTTTTGATAAAGGTATCCACCTATGAAAACCGACCCTCTAAAAAGACAGGCATTTCTCCAGGCCATGAAGTTCCCTTGGACCCTTCCCTGTCCCTCCGTGCCCCGAGCCCCCCAGAGGCAACTACTGGCTTTTCCAGCTGCCTTGTTTTTCCATCCTAATTGGTCTCACCTCCTCTAGATCTTGGTGTGGAGTGGAATCGGTGTCTCCTGTGTGAGACCTCGTTCCCTCAGGGACTGCTTCTGACACTGACCCAGGTCCTTGTGACAGTAGGAGCGACTTCTGTGGTCTGAACACACTCCGCTGTCTGTCGTCTGCTCTCCCGTTGGTGGGCAGCGGGCCGCTTGGGTTTTGGGTGTCAGGAACAAAACTACGGGGAGCATTTGTGTACATGATGTCTTGTGGACACACACTCATTTCTCGTGGGGGAATAGCCGGGAGAGGCTGTGCTGGTGAGTAGGTGAGTGTGTGTTTAACATGTAGAGGGCCGCGTCCCAAATGTGGGATGTCCCACTTCAGTGATGGCATAGCGTGGAGGTCATAGTCTGCATTTTCCTGATGATTAATGATGCCGAATACGTTTTATTGGCTATTCTCACGTCTTCTTTTATGAAGTGAGTCTTCAATTACTTCTGTATTAGGTTGTTTGTCTTATCACAGAGTTGTATGATCTCTCTGTGTGGCCTCCAAACGGGTCCTTTCTTAGGTATGTGCTTTTCAGATATTTTCTCTCAGTCTATGTTTGATCTATTCATATTCTTAATGGTGTGTCTTAACAAACACAAGTTTTACATTTTAATTATGTCCAATGTATCCATTTTTCTTTACAGTTATTACCATGGAAACCAAGAAACCTTTGCCAAACCCTAGGTCACAAAGTCTCACCTCATTCTACTGTCTATTTGCTGTGGCTTTTGCTGCTTCCCACCCCCGTTTTCCCATCTTCTATTAAATTAATGCAATCTACTTCCTTCTTTTCCCGCCGTTGGTTTTAAATTCAGATCTAACTATAAATTGGATAAAGCTAATCAATATCTCTATGAATCACCTGATTGTACAGGGACCCTTAATTCCAGTCTCCCTTTCCCACCAGCCTATCTAAGAAACTAGTCATCTAGCACTTTTCTGTCTCCTTGTTATGAAACTGTCGCTGAAGTTATCGAAGTTTGTCAATTTCCTTGGTTACCATCTCTCCCGGCCTCTTACCTCTTGAGCATGGGTTCAGTTTTTTCTTACTGACCATGCCCTTCGCTCCATCTGCAGGGGGGCTTCCTGAGTCTTACTGTCCTGTCTTTGAATGTGCCTTTATTTTCCCTTCAATCTGGAGGGGTGATCTGACTGCTCACTGATTTCCGAGTGGACAGTAGCCAATTTTCCCCTTAGCTCTGTGAGAGCGCCCTGCGGTCTTCTGGTGTCCCTGGTGGGGCGTTTGTGGCGGGTGGGTCCATCGCTGTGTGGGTGAAACTCCTCTTCTCACTGCTGCCTCTGAGAAAACACCAGCAGGCTCCCCTGAGCCATTCCCTCTCACTTTTTCTAGGGTATTTGACTCAATTTTTATTAAAAACTCTGTCTTTCTTTTATATTCACGTTTTAATGGTTTTGATATTTAAATAATATAATTAAATAACAAATACAATTGCCCCAAACAACTTTGGAAATACACACAACTGACATGATTCATGACACACGACTGGAGGGGCAGATGAACAGGGAATCGGGAGAAGCGGGAACAGGGTGTGCTTTGGATGTTGGTCCACGTGCCTCGGCGCCAGAATGGGGCGTGTCTCAATCTGCTGAATGGATTCAAGGGTTCAGGTGGGGTTGCCTGAGAGACCTGCTTTGTCAGACGGCTCAATTGTCGCCACTTTGGAGGGCATTCTTACTCTCTTGCTCTCTATTTCTCTCTCTCAACACTATAATATGTATTTTTTTAAGTGCTGGGCCAGTGCCCACGGTGCTTACTCTCTTCTAGTGGCTGGATTTTAAAGAACGGGAGCGTATCCTTTTCTTCCTTTGTTAAGTATCACTGAGTGTTTACCACGCGGCAGAGGCTCTACTGAACATTTGATTAATAGTATCTCATTTTTCTGTTATGGTAATTTTACATGTTGGGTTGTTATTCCTATTTCTGATGACAAAATGTAAAGCTTAGCCTAATTTAGGTTCATTTACCAAAGACTGCATAGCCCTAAACTACTATGGAATCATGCAGGTTAAAATTAGACCTTAGAAAACGCTGAAGGTTGCACAAGTGTGATCGCCCGTTTCCCTGTCCTGCACAGCCCCTGGTGTTCAGCGCTCACGGTGGAGCCATGTGCCCGTGGGGAAGGAGGGACGGAGCGACGCACACTTCCTCCTTGCAGATGCTGGGGTGGAAACCAGGTGAGAGATAATAAAACGGCAACCAAGTTTAAGGTGAGGACTCTGGTGGTTTTGAAATAAACCGGTCACCGGCTCACCTGCAGGTCCTCGGAAGGTGGAAACAGGTCCCGCGGGCCCGCTGCTTTCACTACTCAGAAGCAGTGTCTTCTCCTTCTGGTGCAGGATGCCGACTGTTGGAGAAAGAAGTGTCTGCAGTGCACGCAGGAGAAGTGGGTGACCTTTCCACTCACTGTTTTAAATGCCCAATACGCACCATGACCTTGCATCCAGCTGTGACCTCCTTTGCACATCCCTGGTTAGAATCTGCAAAGGAGGCCCTTGTGTTCCAGCAGGCTTGGGCCATCACGTCTCATGCACCACATCACAGTCATAAAGCTGATGTTACAAATGCCAGACAAGAGCCTAGCACACGTCTTCCTGGTACCTGGCTTTACCTGTCCCAGGTATTGGCAGGGAGAGCCCAGGTCAGCCCTGACTCTGCAGTGGATCTAAGGAGGGTCTGGTCGGAGCAGCCTTTCTCCTGGACACTGGCCCTTCCGCAGCCCCGGGGAGAGGAGACCCTTCCGCCCGCCCCAGCACAGATTCTGGAGTGGAGTGGGGGTCTTCACACAAGGGTCTGAGGAGGGGTGGGCGTCCCAAGTCCACGAAGACTAGTTTGTGGCCCATCAGTGTTCAGCCTCTGTATCTATGCCATCTGACGTCAGATAAACAGACGCAAACATTAACAGCATGTCCTACCTACCACATGTGGAGAGGTGTGTTTTCAAAGCCTTGAACTTTGCAGTTTTCTCCTTTGCCTCTGATGCCACGCGAGGGCTCCTTCAGGAGTTCGTGAGTCAGAGCCTGCGAGTCCGGCCCTGCGTCTGGAGCTGCGTGGACCTCAGGCTGACCGTTACCTCCCTCATCTGGTGACCTCACCCCTCACCTCAGGGCTCAGAGGATGCCTCCTGCCACCGTGTGGTTTGATTTCTTCAGCTTCTGCCCATCTTTGTCGGGTTGTTTATTCCCACATATCAGACCGGATGGGGACCTTCTGTTCACTCCATCCACACTTGTATTTCTGGATCAAAGTGCTGCAGCTGACAGGGCTGGGGCAGCCGGGGAGTGCGTGGTACCCACCTGCCAGGGCAGAGATGCTGTCGGAGCTGCATCCATATTGGGCAGGATGCCGGGAACAAAGAAGGGTGGTCCTTCAGCCCAAGAGGGCTTGAGGTTAGTGTCCATGCGATTTTGAAAAGCAGCCACGAAACCGGCAGCCTCTTAAATGCACGTGTGCACGCCCAACGCCCCGCAGAGCTCACGTCCTGGGTCCTTCCTTAGAGCATCTGCAGTAAATGTTTGTATTTATTTATCTGCGTCGCTGTGTCTGAGTGGGACCACTTTCTTCTGCCTGAGGACGGCGTCCCGTGTTCTCCTGGAGATGTGACTTTGATGCCTTTTTTTTTTTCTTTTTGAGGCCACGCCACACGGCATGCTGGATCTTACTTCCCCGACCAGGGATTTAACCAGTGGCCCCCAGAAGTGGAAGGGCTGAGTCCTAACTCCTGGATCACCAGGGAAGTCCCTTTGATGCCCTTTTTCTAGACACTTCTCTAGGGTCTCTTTCTTTTTCTTTCACTTTTGAAGGGTATTTTTTTTTTCTGGGAGTAGAATTTTAGGTAGACCTTTTCTTCCTCTAAACACGTGAAAGACGTCATTTTCTTGTCTTACAGTTTTGTTTTCCTCTCCAGTTTCTTTCCCTCCTGGTGTTAGACGCTCAAGTCCTTTGGCCTGAGATTTGTCTCTGATGCCCTCAAACACCTTATTTTTTCCGACAGCCCCTCTGGTTGTTCTTGGCGTGAACACCGGTCTCCTGGGAGCTGCCCGGCCGTGGGGGCCCCGTCGGGGCGTCTGCCCCATCCAACACCTGAGCAGCACACATGAGGCCGACGTGAGCAGGGTTGGCGGAGCCCTTGTACCTGCCCCACAGACACGTCTCCCGGCCTCCGTGGACCAGGCGCTGGGGGGGACTAGAGCCGGAGTCAGGGTGGAGGGTGAGGGGAGGGAGTGAAGTCTATTTTCCCTTGAAACCAGCTTCTTGCCATGCATTTATTCTATTCTTTTCTTCATCTTGATGTAAAATATGAAGTTGATTGAATCTTGTTCTTTCAATCAACCCTGAGTGACCCACAGGACCAAGTGGTTTCAGGCTCGCTTTGTAGACGGGGAAACGGGGGCAGAAAACTGCAGTGACCTGCCCTGACCTCACAATGAGTGACCTTCCAGGGCTGGACTCTTGGCCTCCTGAATTCCACACGAAGTTTGCTTCAAAGGAGCCCTGAATGCCACTGGGCTGCCAACCTGGCATCTAAAACTCTCAGACACACACCCCGGCTCCCAGAGGCTCGGCTCCAGCTTCCGTCCCATCTCTGGAAAATGCAGCGCAAGCAGAGACGTACGAGAGGCTACAAAGATGTACAGGTTTTGTTCCTCTATTGACGAGGGGGTGGGATGCTTTCCTTGTCCTGAATCCCCTGCTGCTGACCCACAGATTCAGGTAGCGGGGCCGCCTGCCAGCGAGGCAGAGCAATGGTCGGGTTTGTGGGTAGCTCGGCCGCAGCTCTGTTGTTTATCAAATACTCATCTGGGTCTCGCTGCCAGCGAGCTCTGCAGACGCGAGTGAAGTCCATAACCAAGGAACTTTAAATAAAGGAGATTTTTCTGGATTACGTGGGTGGGCCTGATCGAATGGGTTGAAAGACCTCAAGAACAGAGCTGAGGCTCCCCTGAAGGAGAAAGCTCACGTGTGGACGGCAGCACGGGCCGGTGCCCCGGGGTCCCAGCCTGGCCTGCCCTGTGGGCTTCAGACCTGCCTCGCCAGACCCCACGGTCTGGGAGGTGACGCCTTGCGGTAAGTCCTGCAAAAAACTGATATGCATCTCCTGCCGACTGAGCCTGGTGGACCCGGATGGACAGAGGGCTGATCCTGCTGTAAACACGAGAGGCTGTGCCTGCATCTGTGACGACCGGACGAAGACTGCGGGGACAGTGGTCGTTGGGGCTGAGGACCGAGCCAGGCCGTGAGCACTCCCTGAGTGTCCGGGGGCCTCCCTCCGGTGCCGGACGCATTGGACATCTTGGCCGACGTGTCCGGGGGTGGCCACTGCACTCCCACCACCAAGGGGGTCTTGGGTTCCTGCCCACCCTCAGGACACGTGGCAGAAATGGGTCAGCGGCTGGGACCCGCCTGCTCTAATGGTTCTTACAGGTTTTCATCAGTTGTTTCCCAGCAGAAGTTTCCACTTTCCAGCCAACAATTTCCTTTCATCGTAGATTCACTTTAAACAGAGCAGGCACCAGGAAGGCGAGGTTGGGCTGGTTCCCAGGGCAGCTTTGGTGGGGCTGTGGCCTTGACGGGGGTGGGTGGCCACGCCCTTTGGGGAGCGGACACGCAGGAGGGTGCATCGCCCCAGGTCGGCGCTGAGGGAGAACGAGAGTGCGGCGCCCATCTCTCGGATGCGGGAGACGCCATGGTGGACCCCAGCGGCAGGGTCGGGAGCCGGGCACCTGTCCAGGCACAGCATCCATCCTCCATTCCTTCATCCTCCCAGCTTCCCCGTTGATCAAATCTGGGGCCTGCCCATTGCGACTGTGGGAGACGTCTTAACAAACAGACCCCTCCCCCCACCGTCCAGAGCCCTCGGGACGCGGCTGCAGAGGAAGGAGGGTGATGGGTTCCAGGACACCCAGCAGCACTTTCCCTGCCGCGAGCCTCCTCGGAGGAGGAGTGAACACACTCCTTCTGTTGTCACAACACGGGACTTAAGGGCTGAGGAGTCCTTAAGAATCACAGCTAATCACTCTGGGTACTTACTGTCAAGTTAAGTGCTGGGCTTTCTCCACAGTGTGATTCCCTCTTAGCTCAGTGCCGCGGTCCAGGCGATGCCCCCTGAAAATCTGTGCCCTGTCTCCCTTATTGTCACGGTTCTCTCTCACGTTGGGGAAGAGCCCCATCGGGCCCTGGAGCTGGGGTGAAGGCGTGGCGTGGGCACTCTGCTGAGCCAGCTGGAGCTTCTGGTTCCCGCTCAGCAAACCAGCCCGGCCACCAGGACTGTGCTTCTGGGCATCTTCCACGGGCCGCTCCCGGGGCCTTTGCACGCCCTGACTTCCGCATCTCAGCACCTGGCATTGCCCGAGGCTCGGGGCCACCCTCCCATCACCTGTGCCCACCTCACTGCTTTACGGCCAAACAGACTCACCCTGGTCTCCCCTCCCCTGCTGTCCTCTACCCCCACCCTCTCCCCTCCCTCTCTCAACACTGAACGGAACACTGGATGCTCTCCAGATTCCAGGAGGCTCCTTGGCACAGTTCATGGTCCAGACAAGAAACAAAAAGAAAAAGAACTAGAGATTTCTTAATCAGCCTGCTGCCCTCCCCAAATGGCCAGGGGTCCCCACTCCCCCAGACCATTCGTCATCCGTCATCGCCTTGGGATTAGACGGGATTCCTTTTTAAACCTTGGGCAAGATTAGATTATCAAGATCGTTTTTCCTTAAAGGGATGGTCTGTCCTTAGCCCATAGTCATTTAGGAGACCCCTCTGTCCCTACACACAGATTGTCTTCACTCCAACCCCCTGAGGGCGTTTTCAGCAAGGATTCTCTTATGTGCAGCAATAACAATGGTAGGAAATGTAAGTGTTCAGATCACATTTTTTTATAATACAGTTTTTATTTTGCCGGGAAACATGAGGTTTCCGAGTGCCCTTACTTTGGATCAGATTCTGCTATGGCGGTGTATTTTTGGGTACAAGATTTGACCTGGATCATCACTTCACTGCAATTTGCAACCCCCCAAACCTCTCTCTAGTCAGGAACCTAAACATTTCCCCTGTACTCTCCTCTACTTCAAGCTTAAACTGTCCTTGGTAAAACTTTTGGTCACTGCAACGCTAAAATACGCTCTGGCTGGGAAACCCCAGTTTTTCCACAATATTCAGTTGGTTGAGTTTGGGGGATAATTCCCCCCCACATGGCCCTTTTCTCCAGGGTCCACACGGATCATGGATCAATTTTCCTGGGTTCCGTGTTATGAATGGGAATTAGGCTTCCAGAGTTCCTCAGACCTGCACCCGCATTTCCCTCAATAAATCACGGGTGTTTCAATATAATAACGTCAGCATGCTCTTGGAAGAAACAGCATGCTATTAGATTTAATTATCCCATCACAGATCATTTACAGATCGTCAGTCACTTACTATAAAAATGAGTCCAGAATATTATTCTTTGTAAGATGCTTAGACACCGTTGCTCAAGTTAGGAGTAACGTGTTGCGGTTTCGAAGACATTTCTTGATTTCTCGTCCTCAGCTTCTGACTCTAAACCTCAGAATTACTTATGGGTCACATTGTATTAACACAAAATCTTTACCATTCTTTCATAAATGTTACTGCAACACCCCTGCAAGAATTACACTAGTCACGCATAGCTTTCTAACAGGAAAAATATTACCATTCTTATTGGTGCAAAAAAAATGGGGTGCCGGTTCCTTGAGTGAGTTCAGAGTGCGTTTGCTCTAAGGAATAGAGCAGCGTTAAAATGCAGATTCCCAGGTGAGTTTAGATAGACCCAGGCAGTACTTTGTGGAGAAACCCCAACAGCTAACTCAGGCCTGGTGCACGTTCGCTCAGTGGGTGAGTGACAAGCCACACGGCGGGACCTGCGGCCCTGATGTCAGTTGAACAGATTATGCCACGTTGCTCCCCCCTGCATGCTTCCCCTCTGAAATCACTCCTGCAGGCCCCTCGCCAGGTTTTGCCAACACGGGGAGAGAGAAGGGCAGTGGGGAAAGCCAATGGCAGCTCCCAAAGGACCAGAGCTGGACGCCAGCCCCGTCACACCTGGTCGGGTGACGGTGGGCAGAAGCCCGCACCGCTCTGTGTCCGGGCTTCCTCTCTGGGCCTGGTGCCGCCCTCAGGCTGCGAGAGTTCCCTGAGCCTGGGTTTGCAGGGCCCTCCCCGCAGGGCTCAGCGCAGCTAAGCTCTCACCAAGGGCAGCTGTGTCTATGGGGATGACTTTGGTTTGTGCTGTCTCCTCTTCAGTTAGGGACATCTGTGTTTCCATGCTGACTTCTAAGGCCCTGATTTTGGGTAGAATTGAGGCCTTGAACTCCCACAGGACTGGGATGCTACCAACTCTCCTGTTGAACGATGGCTGAAAGGCCTCCTGCAGTTCTGAAGCGTGGCTTTGTGGGGTGCAGTGTTCCCGGGGCCCGGGCTCAGCCAGGCTGGATTGGAACATCAGTTCTGTCACCTGCTGCTGTCGACCGCGAGGCTCAGCTGCCTCATCCATGGGTGGAGCTGACAAAACCCATGTCCTGGAACGGGGAGCCCACAGAGTGCAGCCCACGTGGTCCCCCAGCCCCCAGGGTGGCCCCATGCCACGAAGTCAGCTGTCTGTTTCCCAGGTGCACAGCTGTGCACAAAAGACAAGAATTTGTTCTTCAGATACCTTCCAGCAGGGGGTTGGAGCGGACATGTCTCCTTGGACCCGGGGGCCCCAGGGCGGGTTGCATGTCCTGTGCCTCTAGTAGGAAATGTTATGTAAACAGAGCTGCTGGTGTAGCAGCGCAGGACCTGGGAGATGGGAGGATGCGCTGATGGTTTTCGCTGGTTTTGTACTGTGTGCCTTTGAAAAATGTTTGGAGGAGAACCTGACGTAAAACTCTCCATGTGGGGCCCCCTGAGCTCTTCCCGTCAGTGAGAAGCAACTTCCCGCTCTCCCGCAAAGATCCTCACGTCCTTTTCAATCACAGGATCAAAAACTGTTGATTAAACATGTCAAGCATATTTTCTGTTGTCCATTTTCAGGGTGACAGTTAGGCTTCTTCACCTAAAACTTTACGCATGAATCTTTAAAAGTGCTAGGAATTGTGGGGGATTCTAGAAACAGCGTGCCCGCGTGGTTCACACTTGACCGTCCACGCTTGTTTTAACCGCACGTTCATGTGAGCAGCGGGCACCGCTGGGAGCTGGTCAAGGCAGCTCTTGGTTAGGCTCTGGGGATGCAGAGGGTGAGGTTGCACAGAGAACCGAGGGGAGATCGACCAGTAACCAGGTGACCTCAGAGCAGAGGCGGGGGGTGGGTGGCATCAGCCAGTGGGGTCCAGGAGTGTAGACAAGGCCCCAGCCCAGCCTGGAGGAGAGCTAGCAGGTGGAGAGAGGGATCTGGGATGGGAAGGGCTGCCATGTGGGCCCCCTGTCCTCAGAAGCAGCAGCAATTGAGCTTGGAGGAAGAAGCCTGCTTGAGGGTGTCAGGGCCACTGCTCTGTGCGCGCACACGCCCCGACCCCGTGTGGCCCGGGGGCCCCAGCCTCTCCCCGGGCTTGGCCCCAAGGCTCGCTGAAGCTCAGATGTGGGCAGAGTGTATAACGCGGGCCCACGGAGAGCCCCGGCTTCCTGTTGCCTTCCTACTGGTTAAAGTTGCAACATGGTTTTCCTTAATTAAACACACTAGCATGGGAAGGTTAAACGGCTTCTCTACGGCTCCGAAAGCTGCAGATGGCTGCAAGTTCCATCCCAGGGGGGTGACCATTGAAGGTGCCTGATAAGGTCCTGCCAACGGGCCTCTCCCAGCTATGGGATCCGCTCTGCTGCTGGCTGGGACTGACGGGCTTCATGGCAGGAGGTATTGAACACTGGCCAGTTCCGTGCAATGTTCATCTTTCTTTCTTTCTTTTTTTTTTAATTAAAGTATAGTTGATATACAATGTTGTGTTAGCACAGTGATTCAGTTATACATACATGAGTATATATTCTTTTTCAGATTCTTTTCCCTTACAGGTTATTACAGAATATTGAGTGTAGCTCCCTGTGCTATATAGTAGGTCCTTGTTGATATCCGTTTTATATATACTAGTGAGTATATGTTAATCCCAAGCTTTTAATTTATTCCCCACCCCCACCCTTTCCCCTTTGGCAACCAACGTTTGGTAATGTTTGTTTTCTATGTCTGTGGATCTATTTCTGTTTTTTAGATAAGTTCATTTGTATCTTTTTATTATTCAGCCATAAAAAAGAATGAAATAATGCCATTTGCAGCAACATGGATGGACAAGAAATTGTCATACTAAGTGAAGTACGTCAGACAAAGGCAAATATCATATGATATCGCTTATATGTGGAATCTGAAAAAAGGGTACAATGTCCATCTTAAGGAGAAGATATTTAAGTTAAATTGCGAAATAACACAAACACAACTGCGTCAGACATTAGAGAGGGTGACACTGCATAGGTCCGTTTGACATGCAAATGGTAAAATTCCCACAGGTGCTGACAAAGGGGCTGTTCCCCAAAGGTGGCCCGAGCCACTTCCGCAGGGCACTAGGGAGCTTTCCTGAAGGTGCTTTAGTCCTGGGGGTGCAGCGGGGAGGGTTGGGGAAGGAGAGAGCCCTTCTGGGACGCGCAAGAGCTTCCGCACGAAGCTGCTCAGGTCAAGAGCCAGGTGCCATCCTGGGTCCTTCTTGGGCCCTTGCACCCATGTCTGGCTGTCACCGCAGGACGGGCCCACCTGCCGCTCCCCCTTCACGTCAGAGGCGCTGGCCCGGCTCTGTCCCCCCGGCCTGGACTGCTGCAGGCTGCGAGGCCTCCTCCGACTACACCCTGACCCCTCGGAGTCTGTTCTTAGCACAGCAGCTAACGTTACCCGCTGAAAACACAGATCAGCACCCTTGACCCAGATACAGCCCCCAGTGCTCAGCCCCGGGATCTTACTGGGGCGCCCCAGTCTCCCACAGTCCAGCCCTGGGTGCTTCTCCAGACAAGACAGCCTTCTTGCTCTGCTGCAGAAGCTCCAATCTTGTTTCCCCCAGTTGTTAAAAAAGCAAGATCTTGTTAGGATGAGACACGTGTGTAGCTGAAACAGACACGTGCCACCGTCCCAAAGGTTCCTCAGGTAGCCCTTCAGTTGTACATTGGGTAAAAAGCCTTTTCACACTGCAGTTCTGGGAGCTGCGTTCCACCCCCTGGATCCTCCCCTGGGCCCCGCCCTGGGATGAAGGAGGAGGGGACTTGCAGGGACAGGTGCCCATCATGTGGTCCGCCCTCGCTCCATCGAGGCACGGCTGCAGCTACCTCTCGCCAGGTGGGCCTCAGAGCGAAGGCGCCAGCCCCTCCAGTCCCGACAGCACACCCAGGAGGGAGGTGCGTGGAGAGGGAACCCGGGCAGGTTCAGGGCCCGTCCTGGGACTTGAGTCCAGGAGGAGTGGCTGCAGGCTTCCCGCCCTTCACGTTGTCCTCTTCCGCCCCTGCTGGCCTTCTCACGGGTGGCCCTCTACCGAAGGCAGCTGTGCCGTCTTCGTGCTCCATCATTTCACTGACATCCACGTGCCCCAGGCCGTCAGCCCACCCTAAAAACCTCCCACCCCCATGCGTTGTCTTACCCCACTGTGTGCTCTCTGCAGCATCGATCACCAGCTAAGGGGACCGTTTATGTAAATGTCCGTGCACTTGTCCGTATGTCCCACCAAACAGAAGCCCCGTCAGGGCAGGGACTCAGGGTGGACGTCAGCTGGACAGGGCAGTGGAGGACAGGGCTTCACAAGCGGGTCCTCAGGGGCTCTGCCCTCGTGAAGGCACATAGCTCTGTGGACAGTGTTCTAGGAGTTTAACCCCTCATCCAGCCCGGTTACTAACTGGTGACACAGGAAAACCAATGCTACGTTTCGGCAATTTGCTCAGATACGCATGGGAATTAAAATCATTTCTCAGCTGCCCATGAACGACTTTGTACTGTCCCCAGTCCATGTTGACCTGGGCAGGGCACTCAGCCAGCCACGGAAACACACTCCCAACAACTGCCTTTCCCACCAGGAGATCTGTTTCTTTTCTTTTACTTTTTAAAATAAATCATATTTAAGTTTTTTTTAGGAATCTTGCCTGGGAAACTTGGGAAATATTTCAGTTCTTAGCAAATAAATTTTTGTAATGGGGGAATAGGCTTATGGATAGAGATTTTTTTCCCAGTATTTTCTAAGTGGTGTGTTTTAAACTTTTTTTTGAGAGTGCAGATTTTGTCCTAGGAAAATATAGGACATCTGGTCCAA
Organism: Delphinus delphis; assembly: GCF_949987515.2. Taxonomy (NCBI): domain Eukaryota; kingdom Metazoa; phylum Chordata; class Mammalia; order Artiodactyla; family Delphinidae; genus Delphinus; species Delphinus delphis. The sequence continues at coordinate 171,669,171 of NC_082685.1, read as the reverse complement.
TATGAAGGTGCTGTAGATGAGCCCTGTCTCATAGAACTATGATTCAAGCCATCTGGGTAATTTAAAATTGTGTAATAGCCACATTGAAAAAAAGTAAAAAGGAACAGAGGAAACAGATTTTAATATATAATTTATTTCACCCAGTACATCCAAAATATTATTAATTTAACATGTTCCTAATATAAAAAATGTAGTAAGATCTTTTACGTTCCTTTTTGTACTAATTCTTTGAACAGTGTGTGTTTCACACACGCAGGCCCTCTCAGTCCGGACCAGCCACGTTCCAGCACTCCATGGCCACTGGGGGTGGCGTTCACAGCAGTGGACGACACAGCTCCAGAGTAAGGGTGGGGCAGTCAGCCTGCCAGCCTGCTGAGTGCGGCCCTCGAGCTAAGAATGGAGTTTACAGTTTTAAATGGTGGGACAAAGAAACACAGAAGATGCGGTAGGGACCACAGGTCACGATGTCTGGGTTTGTTACTTTTAAATTGAGTTAATCAATAACTATTTAATTTTTCCTCAGTTTTAACTTTAGTAGAAAATACAGATAGATATAACTCACATAAACAAAAAGCTCTGTGGAGGGTTGAGAATCACGTCCGGTCTGATCCCAGGTAAGATGACGACGTGCTCAGAGAGGCCCCAGCAATTCAGGCAGTACCGCCTGGTACCGCGTCCGTCACCTGGTACCACGTCCGTCGCCTCTCATTCCCCACTGCCCTTCTCCACGCTCCTTCTTGCCCACAACACTTCTCATGTGCAAGGGTTCAAAGTTGGAAGCTTACTTCCTATTCGCGGAAAGTCATTATGAAGAATATTTTCTGCTTAGTCGTGTGTTATTGCTGTTCTCGGTCTCTGTACCAGGCTTCGGTGTAACCCGAGGAAGCTGGCTGGGGTGAAGTGTGCCGAGTGTGCCCGTGGAGAGAGTCCCCACTGGTCTGAAAGGAGGCATCGTCTACATCTTTATTTTACAAGATGACTGGCTGTCATCGCTTATGTCTTAGGTGACCAAACTTGCCGAGGTATTATTAATTTTCTCTTAAAATCGTCCTGGCAGGACACGAGAATATGTGTCCAGCCCGGACCGGGGGGTGGATGGGGGCTCTTGGCCGCGTCGGGCAGGTTTCCCAGCACTTTCCTTCCAGTCAGCTCACCTGGAAAAGCCCCTGGTCCTGGTGTCCTGTGAGATGGCTCTGCCTCTTGTGTGGACTGACCCACGGTGGGAAACTCAGCCAGTTCTCAGGACGCCCACGGGCACCAGGCAGCCCTCTCTCAGCTACCCTGGACCTGGGAACCCCTGGTTTCCCCGATCCTATTTGGGGACCAGAACCCTGAATGTTCTCCCCAGCATGCTGGCATCCCTGGAGGGACTTTCTGCTGAGACCGTGGGGGGCTTCGGGGAGCCTGTGAACACCCTGGACCCAACCCTGTTTGCCTGGGGGGTGGGCTTCATAGCACCTCTCACCTCCAGGTGTTAACAAATGAGAACTCCCAACCGCTGGCCGACAGGGCATTTGCTTCAGCGCTGCTCTCCCTGCTTGGGTGCAGGTACTCGAGTGAAGAAGGTGCTGCCCGTGAAGCTGCTTCCTCAGCTACACCTGCCTGTGCTGATTGGCCCTTCGGCCGCCTCCATCCACGGAGCCGGCCGGGTGGTGGAGGACGGGTCGATGTCCCACGCAGGCCCTTTCTTCTGGTTGATGTGTCCACTTCCCTAGGGCGGGGAGCATGTTGCTGACTGTGCAGCTGTCTGCTTCCAACGGTCGTTACATGTTCCACTAGGCCAGCAAGAGCCACCTTGACCAGGAGGTCATGCCCCCCCGTGCCCAGTGACTGGTTGGCACAGACCTGGCCCCTGGACTCCGGTGCTGTCCACGCTGTAGACTAAAGACGTTCTCAAGGTGAATCCGGCCTGCAGTGTCAGCACCACCTGGGGACTTGCTGGAGACGCAGACCCTCAGGTCCACTCAGATGCTGCAGCGTAGGGCCCAGCAATCTGTGCCTAACCAGCTCCCAGGGCTTTCCGAGGCTGAGGAACCTCCCATAGGACCAGGGTGGGTCTCTCTGGCAGCTGAGACCGCCTCCCCGCCCCTTCCTGCTTCCCTCACCCCTGTCCTGAAGCATCCCCGCAGGACGTCCCCGGCACGAGAACCCTCGTCCCAGGGTGAGCTCCTAGGAACCGAGGTGGCTTTCTTCTCACTGCTTCAGGTAATCTCCAAACTAGAACGAAAGTTAAGTCCCGTCTTTCCCTACCTTTTAAGTCCTATGTCTCTCCTACCCACAAGAGCCCAATAGCAGCGTATGGAAATTCAGGGCAAAGTGGCTCATGGAAATGATTTAATGCATCTAAAATTGGACTTTTTAGTTTTTAGGGTAGACCCAATGCCCAGGGGTGGCCACCACTGTGTTATTTCCTCACTTCTCCTTTAAAAATTCAGTGCAGTCAAAGGAAAACACCCAGAAGGAAATAAATCCACGCATTGGGCTATTTTTCAGGTCTAGTACACGTAAATATCAACTTTATACTTGAAATAAGATCGCACAGAGGCATTTCACCTTGCCTAGGACTCGGCTGTCCAGTACGGCAACTACCGGCCACACACGGCTGTCTGGCGCCGGCGATGTCGCTGCCCTGAGCTGGGATGTGCCCTGCCTGTGAGCTATACACCGGGTATCAGAGACTCAGAGAAGAAAAGAAGGCAAACTGTCTCATTAGTAACAGTTGTAATCAATAGATTACATGCTGAAATGATAATACCTTGGCTATGTGGGGTTAAATAAAATATATTATTAAAATCGCTTTCACCTGTTTCTGTTTCTGTTTGTAATGTGTCTGTGGGAAATTTAATAATACACATGTGGCTCACACTCTGTTTCTTTTGGACAGCGTTGGCCTAGAGGATACCGAGAGAGCCAGCTCGACAGTGAGGGACCTGCCAGGCTGCCCTTCCATAGGCCAAAGAGGCTGGGCAAACAGGGACTGGAAAACCCAACCCAACTCGACCCACATGGGCTTGGCTCTGCTGGGCATTGGATCCTTAGGTGGGAATGAAGGTTCTGGAACAGTGTGTCCAAGTTCGTCTCATCAAGTCTCCCTTTCGTTGTTTTTGGCTGCTGGATGCCATTCCGCTGGCAATGGTGCCGTTTGTCAGCCGGGGAGATTTTTAAACCCACAGGAAGTACATCTGGAAGACACGACCTGAGAACCATAGAGTCTGCCTGGGGAGGTGGGAGATCTTTGCAGGAGGAAATTCCACAGTTTCCCGTGGGTGGGTCATGGGAACACTCAACAACCTCTACTGGCAGGAAACTTGTCTTCACATTTGCAGTTAAACTGTTTCCTCCCGATCGTTCCAAAAAATAGAGGGAGAACGGCTGGTCGCCAAACTCAGTGTAAAGTCCTTTGGTTCAATCAAAGGAACGTTTTATTTTATCCCTTACATTTCTGTTCCACAAGCTAGATGAGCTTGGTTCCTTGAATAAAGACAACTGTGATTTTTTTTTCCTATAAGAAACAAAAGAAAGGCAATCTGGCAAGTTGTCCATTTGTATGTAGGCAAGACATGGGATTTGGGTCTCGACAGGTATCTGAAACCACAAGGTAATACTACCGTGCTGTTCATAAGTTCAGAACCTCAGTGCCACAACAGCTTGGAAGAGTTCTCTAGTTTTGTTGCTCATAAAGTCCTTATGTTTACCCCAAACTACTCTCCGTGGCAACACGCCTAAAGCTGAAGGGGGAGTTCAGGCTTCCTTCAGGTAATTCAGGGTCCTCTGGACAGCAATGGCACCCTTGCGGTCTTCATGTTGGACTCGCCACTGTCGTGAGACTGCGCGCCAGGGAGCTCCAGCGGCTGTGCAGGCGACTGCAGGTGACACTGCTGCAAACAGGCATACGGGTGTTTTCTGGGCTTGAGACGCAGTCAGATACAGGACCAGCTGTGGCATTTGTAGGGTCTAGTGAAAAATAAAGCATGGGACCCTTGTTTAAAAATTGTGAAGAATTTTAAGACGGCTATGGCAAAGCATTAAACTAAGTGGGAAGCCTTGCTATGCATGGGCCGTGGGTGACTAACAGGCCACACGGCCATGGGGCTGGGCCTGGCTTCAGAGCACAGCACCGTGGGGACAGTGCTCAGGTGCTCCCCTTTGGTCAAGCATGACACTGAGACCAAGGGGCCAGGGAAAGGCTTGATGATGCCTGGGTGGTAACCTGGGAAGGAGAGGTGGTGGCTGAACAGTGTGGATCACGTGTGCCTGCCGAGAGCTCGGACAACCCCTCTCTAGGCTCCTGACCAAGGAGAGAGGAAACCATTCTCATCGTCAGAGAGGACAAAACGTATCCAGGAAGACAAATATTTCTGTGGTTGTACTTTTATCCCCTCCCTCCCTCTCTCCCTCCCTCCCTCCCTCCCTCCCTCTCTCCCTCTCTCCCTCCCTCTCTCCCTCCCTCCCTCCCTCCCTCCCTCCCTCTCTCCCTCTCTCCCTCCCTCTCTCCCTCCCTCCCTCCCTCCCTCCCTCTCTCCCTCTCTCCCTCTCTCCCTCCCTCTCTCCCTCCCTCTCTCCCTCCCTCCCTCCCTTCCTCCCTCCTTCCCTCCCTCCCTCCCTCCCTCCCTCCTCCCTCCCTCCCTTCCTCCCTTCCTCCCTCCTCCCTCCCTCCCTCCTCCCTCCCTCCCCCCTCCCTCCCTCCCTCCCTCTCTCCCTCTCTCCCTCCCTCCCTCCCTCCCCCCCTCCCTCCCTCCTCCCTCCCTCCCCCCTCCCTCCCTCCCTCCTCCCTCCCTCCCCCCTCCCTTCCTCCCTCCCTCCCTCCCTCCCTCCTCCTTCCCTCCCTCCCTCCCTCCCTCCCTCCCTCCCTTCCTTCCTTCCTTCCTTGCTTCCATTTCCTTTCATTGCTCTTGCCTTTATTATTATTATTTTTAGCACAGGTTAGAAGTTTCATGCAGAGGCACTGAAGCTCACTAGCCTCAAAGAACTATATCAAAAGCCCCACCTTTGGTCCCACTGAAATGACAAAACGTCAAGCACGCAGTTATACTCTGTATCCCATGCTGAACAGCTGTCTTGAATTTTTTTCCCTCAAAGCCACGTGTTTCCAGGGGCGTTGGTGGCTCTGTGTTTCCTGTTGAACTGGTCTCCCCTCCTCCCCCCTCTGCTCCCACACAAGCCGGCTCATGAGTGAGACACCCAGTGCCTCAGTTCAACCAGACGGACTGCTGGTTTTAAACCAGGCCAGGTGCTCATTCTCGCAAAGAACCACAGACCGGTCCACACATACAGACACGATCAGTACCTTCCCGGACCATCCTGGTCTTTCCTCTGGCTCAGTGCAGGTAGGTGTTGTCTGATTTCATTTCGGGATCGCCAAGGTTGAGCTCTGCCAACTGCGGGTGGTGAGTGGGCTCCTCTGTTTCCGTCTGCCCCAATCCTTTCTTCTGAGCGCGAATTCCTTTCACTTGGTCCCTCTCTGGCATCTGAAAGCAACTGGGAGCAATGATCTGAGCAGCAGCCTCTGTGCCCAGGTGCTGGGTGACCCACCCAAGCCTCCTGCCATCCAACTCATTAACTGTGCTCCGCGCGGGACACGCTGAGGGTTCGGGTGTCTTTCCAGAATGGCTTGGCAGGAGCCGGGTGGTTTTACGACAAGGAGGGGAGGGAGAAAGAGGGGGTGGAGGAGACCCGATTCAGCTGTGACTCGAACACCTGTCCGCGCAAGCCCAGGAAAGCCTCTGTGCGCCAGCGCGCAGCCCGAGCGCAGGAGTCTCCAAACCAGGGTTGTAATTAACTCCACAACATCTCCAGGGGGTTCTGGAAAGAGAGGCAGAAAAAACCTCGTCTCATCCTGTCAGGCACCACGAGGCCCCTACTGAGGTGTCCCGAGGACGTTAAAACGGGGAAGTCTCCCTAAAAGAAAATTAGAACTTGCTTGTGCTCTTGGGGTGCTGGCTGGGCGTGTGGTTCCCATTGCCTGCGAGGCTCTTCACACAGTCTTCACTGTTTATTCAAGCTCTGGGTTTGGTCCGTCCCCTGATGCTGTCTTTGCCAAAAGACCCTCTTCATGAACTTTAAAGTCCGTGAGGAGTTTTTAGGAGAAGTTTATCAATAAAATATTTTGTGAGAAGGTCAGAAAACAGTGTGAGCTCCCTCCTTATCACTTGTTTTACTGAGCCTTTCTTCTTAGAAATAGGTTTTTATGTTTGAATCAAATAGCCACACAGACGATACACCGAAATGGAAAGCAGTTTTCCATGTCAGATACCCTAGACTGTGCTATGAATTTAACCTTGTCTGAGTTTGACTATTGCATCATTGGATGTAGTAATGGGGCAAACTGGGTGAAAGCGAACAATGGCAGACCTGACTATCGAACGACTTCACGGCCCCTGAAACACACTGAGGAATTTGGACCAGATGGATGAGACCTGACACATCCAGGCAGCGGCAGAGGAGAAGAGCCACTTAATGGATCCCCCAGGATCGCCCTGGGAGGATGTACCATCTTCGCCCATTAAATATTAACTGGCTCTGGGATGCTTCCTGGGCCTCACAGGCCCTGCGCCAGGGGAGCACACGTGGGGTGAGGCCCTGCTCTCCGACAGCTTACACTCAGTGAGATCTGGGGAGGCATCCAGCCACCGTTTTACATGGGAGTGGGTGTGTGGAGACACCCCAGCGGCATGGCCCATGGCTGCATCTTGTTCCAAAGGGCAGCAGAAACCACAGCTGCTGAGACCTGCATTTGGAACCTGCCCTTGGCGATTTGCACCGTGGACCCAAATCTCACAGAGTCTCCTGGGAAGGACACGGCAACCCGCACACAGTCAAGGATGGGAGAGTCAGGGGAGGGATGGGGCCGTGAGTCTGTGACCGGAGACCCCGGGAAGGTGTGTTTCCACCTCCAGACCCGTGTCTCCTGCAGCCTCTCAGTAGAGGGAGGAAGGGGTGGCTGGGAGGACGGGGCTGGGCAGTTCCTGAGGTTTTGCCATGAGCATCCACAACGTGACCCCCTAAAAGGAGGCGTGGCACCTGCTTCTTCGAGTTTCGGGACAGAACGTGGTGGCAGAGAAAGCTGACGCCCACGGTGTGTCTGCCTTCCCTGGGCACATGGCAGAGTCCCAGCTCATGATGCACTTTTCGCGTCTCACCAGTGGTTTGTGGCTGGAGAGATGGACGCTGTGTCCCGTCTCGGACCATAAAGGAACCGTCCTCTGTCTCCTTTCCCAGCCCAGGGTGAGCTCAAGGCCCCATGATGGGCTGGCCAGGACACAGCTTAGGTCCCTGAGTGTCTGTGTGGAGCAGAGGTCTCTGCCCCATCAGCTCTGCCCTGTGGTTTGAGAGGGAAGTAACATTTTGTGGGGTTTTATGTCCGTTTGTTAGAGCAGTTAGCCCGCCCCTGCCAATCCCGAGCACGGGCGAGAAACATGGTACGTGAAACACGTCACCGGCAAAGACTGAACGAGCGCATCAGGCGGGTTTATAGGATCTGAGTCACACGGTGACATTCCAGGGCATGAATATTAAGGAAAAGTCTTCATGGAAACAACGTGCCGCTGTCATCGTCTCTTCTTTTCTAGGGTTTTCGGACCTGAGTGAAGGTTCTGAAGGCTTGGTTTTGCTCCACGCCCAGACATGGGTCCTGCCCACACGTGTCTGTGGGTTCTCGTCACTGACAGCAGGGGGGCTCTTCACGTTCACGTCTGCTTTTCTTACTAACGTCCAGGAACACAAAAGAAGGGAAAAAAGAATTTCAATTTGTCAATCAATGCATAAATGCCTCCTGTCTTTGGAAAGAGATTAGCTCAGGTCAGGGTCTAGAGGAAACAAAGTGATGCTAAAATCATCACAGGGTTGAAATGTAGCTTCTGAAAACTAAAGGGAACTAAGAGGTGTTCATAGAGCCCACCTGTGCCTCAGGGCAGGATCCGGCCCTGTGCCCACTTGTGCCTCAGGGGAGGACCTGGCCCTGTGCCTGGGACAAATCAGGGCCCCATCGGTGACGTCAGGAGGCGGGGTTCTGCTTTGTTCTGTGTGCGGGGAGGGTGGCTCCCATCGCCTCCCCATCCTACCAGCAGATCTGCTGGATGAGCCAGAGGAGACAGATGAGCGGGTGAGTTACGGGCTGGAGCCCGGTGAGCCCTTAGCATCCCTGTCACCTCTCTCGCCGCCATCATGTCTCCTGTGCTTCATCCCCACTGTCTAGAGTGCTGAGGGCCACGAGAGTGGGCAGGGGACCCCGTCCTCTCCTCTGAGTCCCAAGTGCCTAGGACGGTGCCTGGAGACGGACCGAGGCTTGTGGGATGAGCGGTGATGAGTGAGCTGTCCGCTCAGCGTTTAAGGGCAGGATTGATGAGATGTCTGTCCCGAGTTTCTCAGCCACCAGTGTCGGCTCCGAGGCCCCAAGATAACCCGTTTCTTCTCAGGGGCTGCTTCCCCAGGAGGTTCCTGAAACGGGGCATCAATTGGCTGAGGTCCTGTGGTGTCTACACAGCTCGCGGGTGGGGTCCTCTGGAGGCCAAATGGTCAGTGTTCAGATGCTGAGGCTTGTATAGAAATCTAGCACAGGATTTCCCCCACAGCTAACATACTGACAAATAAAAATAAATTCTGCTTTTAAAGAGTTCGGATAAGTGTTGGCTGGAAACTAAGATCAAGGTAACGTTTCCTCAATCACTGCCTTTGGGAGGTTGATTTCATGACACATCTGGCTGCTTATGGTGGCTTAATAGGGCTTTTATTAGATGGAAAGTGGGGAGAAAGGGATGAAAAGGGTATTAACTCAATCCTCCTCTCACAGCTTCCCTCTGAGCAGGTGTCCAGGTGTGGCCAAGCCCCCCAAGCAGTCAGAGGACAGGGCGTCTGAGGTGGGAGAGGAGGGCTGTCCCTCGGTCACCTGTCACCTCAGTGGCCCCCCTCTCGCCCACACCGCAGCTGTGAGGTTCGGGTGACCCAGAAGCTTAAAAAGGGCAAGACTGTCGATTCCACAGGGTCACTGGAGAGAGTCCCCAGAGTGCTATTTGGACAGGAATACCTGGATCCCTGACAGGCTACCGTGGTACCTGGCGTGCGTCCTGGAGAGGCCGAGGAATAGAGAAAACCCCCCGCAGGCCAGCCTGGCTCCCAGAGGCGTCAGCGCCGTGGTCCACGGGAACACTGCTTTCTGTCTCTGAATTGCACAGAGGTGAGGTGAGGTGCTGCTTTGCACTGGCCAGGTCACTGTAGGAGCTGGCTGTAGGCGTGGACCCCATGGGGCAGGCACAGCCACCTGCGTCATGAGAAAGTGTTCACACGCAGAGGCCAGACCTGCTTTCTGACATCATTACCAAGGAGCAAGTTTGCAAATCCACATCCCTCCGGCCCCTCGCAACCAGCAGTCGGGTGCACCGGCCGGAGACCCGGGGGTGGCGGTGAGAGAGGGTCCCACTCCCGCCACCTCCCGTGGCAGCCCTGTGTGTCAGGCTGACATTTGTACAGTGTCCCCTGCTTGTGGGCAGCTCTGATCGTGCACGGCTGCTTCTTCAGCCTCCCAACAGCTCTGAAGGCCAGTCCAAGCGCTAACACACCTTGTTCTGCCTAACGTCGTCCCCGGAAATAAGCCTGACCGGATAAACCAAGCAGCAGATACAACAGACAGAAATTTCCATCTGCAAAAGCTGAGCGGTGGCGTGGCTATAGCAGAAGGAGCATGGCCGTCCCGACCAGGCCTCGGAAACGCTGGTGTTTATTCCTCATTGATGACGTCAGTTACCGGGTCTCATTCCTGCACCTAAAGTTTTCAGGCTGAAGCCGGTGCCCCATCATCCTCCCCCCAGGTGCAGCCTTGGCTGCTAGAATCATGAGGTACCCGGGGGAGATGCGGAGAAGTACTTAGAGAAAACTGGAAAACTTCATTAAGGTATGTGAACATTATTTGAATAAATGCAGAGCGACGTAACTTTTCCGCTTTCCCTCTTTCCTAATACATGATCTCAAGGCTGTAAATATCTCCTTGTGCACAAGGTAACTGTACGGACACATTTTAATATGTAAGATGTCTGTTACCTTCAGCTCAATCTGTGCTGTATTTCTGTCATGAGTTCTTCTTTGACCCACTGGCTACTTAGGGCTCTACTTCTTAATGTCCAGACATGGGGATTTGTTTAGGCATCTTACTGTCGTTGTTTGCTAGGATAAGAGTGCTGTGACCAGACAGCACTCTTTGCATAGCTTCAGTCCTTTAGGACTTGCTGTGGCCTAGCTTGGGGCCTGGTGTGGGAAGAATGGCTGGACGTGCTTGTGGGAAATACACGTCACTGCTCCCGGGAGATGTCTTCTCCACATGCCAATTCCACGGTAGTTTCTACACTGCTCTGGTTTCTATATCCATATCCCTGTTCGTCTATTTCTTTTAGAGTCACTGAGAGTGTTGGGTTAAAATCTCTTCCTGAACTTGGGGATTTAATTATTTGTGCTTTAAAATTTTTCCAGCTCTTACTTTATACGTGCAGGAATGAGACCCGGTAACTGACGTCATCAATGAGGAATAAACACCAGCGTTTCCGAGGCCTGGTCGGGACGGCCATGCTCCTTCTGCTATAGCCACGCCACCGCTCAGCTTTTGCAGATGGAAATTTCTTCCTGTTGCATCTGCTGCTTGGTTTATCTGGTCAGGATTATTTCCGGGGACGACGTTAGGCAGAACAAGGTGTGTTAGCGCTTGGACTGGCCTTCAGAGCTGTTGGGAGGCTGAAGAAGGAGCCGTGCACGATCAGAGCTGCCCACAAGCAGGGGACACTGTACAAATGTCAGCCTGACACACAGGGCTGCCACGGGAGGTGGCGGGAGTGGGACCCTCTCTCACCGCCACCCCCGGGTCTCCGGCCGGTGCACCCGACTGCTGGTTGCGAGGGGCCGGAGGGATGTGGATTTGCAAACTTGCTCCTTGGTAATGATGTCAGAAAGCAGGTCTGGCCTCTGCGTGTGAACACTTTCTCATGACGCAGGTGGCTGTGCCTGCCCCATGGGGTCCACGCCTACAGCCAGCTCCTACAGTGACCTGGCCAGTGCAAAGCAGCACCTCACCTCACCTCTGTGCAATTCAGAGACAGAAAGCGGTGTTCCCGTGGACCATGGCGCTGACGCCTCTGGGGGCCAGGCTGGCCTGCGGGGGATTTTCTCTATTCCTCGGCCTCTCCAGGACGCACGCCAGGTGCCACGGTAGCCTGTCAGGGATCCAGGTATCCCTGTCCAAATAGCACTCTGGGGACTTTCTCCAGTGACCCTGTGGAATCGACAGTCTTGCCCTTTTTAAGCTTCTGGGTCACCCGAACCTCACAGCTGCGGTGTGGGCGAGAGGGGGGCCACTGAGGTGACAGGTGACCGAGGGACAGCCCTCCTCTCCCACCTCAGACGCCCTGTCCTCTGACTGCTTGGGGGGCTTGGCCACACCTGGACACCTGCTCAGAGGGAAGCTGTGAGAGGAGGATTGAGTTAATACCCTTTTCATCCCTTTCTCCCCACTTTCCATCTAATAAAAGCCCTATTAAGCCACCATAAGCAGCCAGATGTGTCATGAAATCAACCTCCCAAAGGCAGTGATTGAGGAAACGTTACCTTGATCTTAGTTTCCAGCCAACACTTATCCGAACTCTTTAAAAGCAGAATATTTTTTTATTTGTCAGTATGTTAGCTGTGGGGGAAATCCTGTGCTAGATTTCTATACAAGCCTCAGCATCTGAACACTGACCATTTGGCCTCCAGAGGACCCCACCCGCGAGCTGTGTAGACACCACAGGACCTCAGCCAATTGATGCCCCGTTTCAGGAACCTCCTGGGGAAGCAGCCCCTGAGAAGAAACGGGTTATCTTGGGGCCTCGGAGCCGACACTGGTGGCTGAGAAACTCGGGACAGACATCTCATCAATCCCGCCCTTAAACGCTGAGCGGACAGCTCACTCATCACCGCTCATCCCACAAGCCTCGGTCCGCCTCCAGGCACCGTCCTAGGCACTTGGGACTCAGAGGAGAGGACGGGGTCCCCTGCCCACTCTCGTGGCCCTCAGCACTCTGGACAGTGGGGATGAAGCGCAGGAGACATGATGGTGGCGAGAGAGGTGACAGGGATGCTAAGGGCTCACCCACTCATCTGTCTCCTCTGGCTCATCCAGCAGATCTGCCGGGAAGATGGGGAGGCAATGGGATCCACCCTCCCTGCACACAGAAGAAACTGCACACTCATTGGAATCGTATATTGTCCTGGTGGATTGACAGTTTTTGCGTGATGAAAACCTGTCTTTTCCTCCAGGAACGTCCGTTACCTTGGTGTCTGCTTTGCTTGTGGTGCGTATGTCACCACATGTGTGAGACCATGAAACAAGTCTTAATACATTTTAAAAAGCTGAAAAGCTACAAAATATCTTCCCCAACCACAATGAACCATCAGTAACTGAAGGGAATCTGGAAAATGCACAACTATGCAGATATTAAATGACACACACTTAAACAGCCAACAAGTCAGTGAAGAAATCACAAGGGACTTTAGAAAACACTTTGAGAGGAATGAAAATGAAAACAATGTAGTAAACTTGTGGGATAGTGAAAGTAGTGTCAGACATGCCTACATTAAAGAGAAAGATCTCAAATAAACAACCTAAGCTTCCACCTTAAGGAATTAGAAAAAGAAGTGTAAAATAAGCAAGAAAAAGGAAGGAAATAATAAACATTAAATCAGAGAAAAATGAACTAGAGAGTAGAGAAGCAGTAGAGAGAATTAATGAAACTAAGCATCGGTTCCTTGAAAAGCTAAAAATATTGACAAGCTTTTGGTTAGATTAACCAAGAGAGACAATTCTAATTACTAAATTCAGAAATAAAAGCAAGGACATTACTATTAAATTTACAGAAATCAAAATAATTATAAGAGAATACTATGAAAAATTTTATGCTGACAAATTAGATAACCTAAACAAAATTGATGAATTCTTAGAAGCACACATGGTACCAAAACTAACTCAAGAAGAAAGAGTAAATCTTAATAAATCTATAACAAATGAGAGGTTGAATCAATAATTAAAAAAAAACTCACAATGAATGAATGCCTGGGACAGATGCCTTCACCGTTGAGTTCCATCAAACATAAAGAATTAACACCAATCATTCCCAAACTTTTCCAAACATATAAGCAAATAGAGTTCTACTTAACATCTATGAGGCCATACTACCCTCATATACCAAAACCAGACAAAGACATGTGACAGAAAGAAAACTATAGGTCTATATCCCTTATGAATATAGATGCAAAAATCCTCAAAAAAATTCTAGTAGCCCAGATCCAGCAGCATATTAAGAGGCTGAAACACCACGACTAAATGAGATTTATCCCAAGAATACGAGGATGTTTCAACATCCGAAAATCAAACAATGCAATATATCATATTAATAGAATGAAGGGAGAAAAAAGGATAATCTCAACTGATTCAGAAAAGGCATGTGAAAAAGCCAACACATTTTCATGGTAAAAAGACTCAATAAACTAGGAATAGAAGGCAACTTTCTTAACAAGATCAAGAGTACCTAGGAAAAACCCACAGCTGACACCATGCTCAATGGTGAGAGCCTGAAAGCTTACCTCCTAAGACCAAGAACAAGATGATGATGTTTGTGCTCACGGCTTCTCTTCAAATTGTGCTGGAAGCTCTAGCCAGGGTGGTTAGGCAAGAAAAAGAAATAAATGGCGTCCACATTGGAAAGGAAGAACAAAACTCTTCTATTAACAGATTACATAATATTATAGATAGAAACCCCAAAATAATCTGTAAAAAGCATTTAAAGCTAATAAATGAGAGAGCAAAAGTTGGAGGACAAAATCAACGTACAAAAGTCAGTTATATTTCTACTTATTAACAACGGGCAACCCCAAAATGACAGTATAAGTAGGATTCTATTAACAATAGCATCAAAAAGAATAAAATACCTAGTGATAAATTTAACTAAGGAGCTGCAAGACCTGAACACCCAAAACTATAAAACACTGTCAAAAGAAATGTAAAAAGACCTAAATAAATGGAAAGGCATCCCGTGTTCATGGATTGGAAGACTTAATATTGTAAAGATAGCCATACTCCCCAACACAATCAATTCGCTATCAAAATCCCAAAGGTCTTTTTTGTGTGTACAGAAATGAAAAAGCCAATCCTAAAATTCATTTGGAATTTCAAGGAATTCTGATTAGCCAAAACAATCTTGAAAAAGGAAAACAAAGGGAAATAAAAGGCACACAGATTGGGAAGGAAGAAATAAAACTGTTATCTTTGTTCACAGATTACATGATCATCAATGTAGAAAATCCAAAAAAATTGAAAAAAAAATCTCAGAACGAGTGATTATAGCAAGTTTGAAGGACACAAGGCTAATATACAATTATTATATATTAATAATCAATTACTTTCTTAAATACCAGCAATGAACTAGTGAGATTTGAAATTAAAACCAAAATATCTTTTATATTAGTATCCCCCCAAATGAAATATTTAGATATAAATCTAACAAAATATGTACAAGATGTATATGAGGAAAACTACAAAACTCTAATGAATGAAATCAAAGAAGCACTAAATAAATGGAGAGATATTCTGTGAATATAAATGAGAAAAACTCCATTTTGTCACAACGCCAGTTTCTCCCAATTTGAACTACAGATTCAAGGCGACCCTAACCAAAATCGCAGCAGTTACGTTGTGGATACTGGCAAAATGATTCTGAAGCTTATATGGAGAGGCAAAAGACCCAGAAGAGCCAATACTATTTTAACAGAGAAAAACAAAGGTAAAGGTTTGACACTACTTGACTTCCAGACTTACTGTAAAGCTACCGTAATCAAGATAGTGTGGTATTGGTGAAAGAACAGACAAATACGTGACTGGAACAGAATAGAGAGGCCAGAAATAGACCCACATGAATGCAGTCAACTGATCTTTGACAAAGGAACAAAGGCAATGCAGTGGAGTAAAGACAGTCTGTTCAGCAAGTGCACCCGTATACATGCCATGGGTTTAGACAAGTTTATAATGACAGATATCCACCACTATAATATCATTATTGTGTCAGTTTAAACATAGAATAACCGTAGGATCCAGTGATTCCACTTCTAGGTATAATGAAGAGTTATAAACATATGTTCAGACAAAAATGTGTATCTGGTTGCTTGCAGCAGTAGCGTTCACAATAGTCAAGAGGTGGAAACAACCTACATACCCATCAGCTGGTGAAGGAGAAGCTCTGTGTGTCTGTCCTTACAGGGGGTATTATCGAGCCACAGAAAGGCATGGAGCAGTGACACGTTGCAACACAGGTGAACCCGGAAATCACAAAAGGCCACACACTGTAAGATTCCACTTATAGAAACGCCCTGAAAAGGGAGGTCCTTAGAGGCAGAAAGCAGGCAAGTGATTGTCGGGGTCTGGGGGGAGGAGAAAGGAGAAGGGACTGCTTAATGGCTACAGGGTTCCTGCTTGGGGTGATGAAGATGCTCTGGAATGAGATGGGGTGGAAGTTGCAATATGCTGTGAAGGTACTAAAAGCCAGTGAATTGTACACCTTAAAATGGTAAATTTCATGTTATGTGAATTTCATAAAAACTCACATAAACCCCCCATATACAAAGATAGTAACTGGAATATTATTTTAAACAGTGAACAATTAGAAACCGTGTAAATGCCCAACATTGATACATGGTTAAAACATTGTGGAGGGGCTTCCCTGGTGGTAGTGGTTAAGAATCCACCTGCCAATGCAGGGGACATGGGTTCGAGTCCTGGTCCGGGAAGATCTCACATGCCACGGAGCAACTAAGCCCATGTGCCACAACTACTGAAGCCCACGCGCCTAGAGCCCGTGCTCTGCAACAAGAGAAGCCATTGCAATGAGAAGCCTGCATACTGCAATGAAGAGTAGCCCCCGCTCGCCACAACTAGAGAAAGCCTGTGTGCAGCAACAAAGACCCAACAAAGCCAAAAATAAATAATAATAAAAAAAACCATTGTGGAACCTGTACTCAATGAGTACTATATAGCTCTTTTAAAGATTACTATGAATACTGTAGGAAAATGTAATAATTATGTTCAGAAAAAAAGCAGAGTACAAAATAACACATATTCTTTTTAAAAATTTTTATTGGGGTGTAGCTGATTTACAACCTACAACGTTGTATTAATTCCAGGTGTACAGCAAAGTGAATCAGTTATACATAATAGCAACTTTTAAAATAGTACATATGTGAATAAAGACTGAAAAGCAAAAGATAAAATTAGTTCTGTGCGGTATGGGCGATTTTTAAAATTTTATTTCAAATTTTCTTTTCCTTTCTTTCTTTTATGGTAGAAAAAGAATTGTTGCCATTCAGTTAAAAATACTTATTAAAAATTTACTTGTGCCATCAGAAGAAGTAATAACGTAAAAACTTAAGTTTGGGATAAAAAACAAACAATGTTAACAGTTAAAGCAATCGCTGTATGGAGAACATTCAGCAGGAGGCGTTTCTGCTGAACTGCGCCAAATGCTAGATAGGGCTTTGGCTTTCTCAGGATTAGCGCTTATGGTGGATTTCAAAATCTTTCATTCTGTTGACTATCTATAATTACGAGGAAAAGAGACTTCCTTATTTTGATTTACCCTAAAACTTCTAAACTCACCAACATTAACATAGTAAGTTGTTTTAAAGAGACCCATGTCTTCCTTCCTTCCTCCATTATCTTGTTTATTCATTAAATATTCATTTATCACCAACCATACTAGACACTGCTGAGAAGAAAAGAAAAGCAAAATGTACATATTTCCCTCAAGAATTTTTGGTTTAATAAAGGATACAGTGAACCAGGTCTTTTAAAATAAGTGTTTCATTTGAATTTCAACACTAAGGTAGAGAACATTTGATCTACATCAGCACATTAAAGAAAATGAATTATACTGATGGATTTTTTTTTCTAGTTCGAGATAATCAGACGTTATCCTTAACCAAAATTCTGTCAATCCTCATTTTAATAAGGTGACACCCGATGCCTTTACTGTGAAGCTGCCTTGTTCAGTTGAATATAAGTTAGTGTGGGGGCATTAATGAAATCTGCTTTAAATAGTTATTTAATCTAATCATTGCTGAAATTAGGAAAAGAGGAATCCCTATTGCATATTGAATATTAGACCCAATTGCTAGCAAACCCCTGGAAGCTGATTCCTGCAAAGGCAGACACAGTTCAATATTGATGTATACAAGGCACGACCCCTGAGTCCCCCATGGCAGGACCCGACCTGGTGATCAACCCTCCATTTCTTTCGTCTAATCGTGTTTATCCAAACTCCTTGTCCTGGATCTTGGCTTTCAGCTATTGCCAAAGGGAATGTACACCAAAGCCCAAACTCTGGTGACAGAGTTCACTTAAGAAGAGACCAGGTTGATGACCCAGAATAGATGACCCACCAAACCCCAGAGATGCCTTCTGACGCCTGGGGGTCCCAAGTTCATTACTGACACTGGGTAACTGTTCAGATCATAGTACATACTTCATGCAGATGTGAAGTAGGATAGAAAAATATCTCTGCTGCTACCAAAAAAGACAAACCAATTAAAAGAAATTTCAGGGAAAACTAAAATCTTTGTTATCTTTAAATTTTTAGGTTCCTTAGAGAGTTCAGATCCTTTTTTATTTCATTAAACATAATAACATACATATGTATTTGAATTTGGTATATGTCTTCATGTGATTTTGTTCGGTAGCTTAAAGAAAATGTATATTCTGTATTCTAATAACAATTTAAAATTAGTGCAATTTCAATTTAAAATTTGGGATATCATGAAGTGTTAAACTTTAGCTTTTCCAGTATTTCAGAATATTATACAAAATTAATATGCTAGAGATATAGTAGAAAAACAAAGGAAATGAGGTTTTCTGTAATTAATGTTCTTAATAAGATGAAATGGATACAGAAGACTCAATTTAGAAAATAAATAGAGAGGAGGAGTGGGAAATATCTTTCACTGAATATAAACGCTCTACATAGAACATTTTCTAATAAGTTTCATTTCCTGCATTGTCTGCGTTTCTGCTCTTCCTAAGAGCTCGTTTTAGAGTTTCTGGTACCCAAGAGCACCACTGTGAAGGGGCATTCCCTTCGGCTTCTGGCAGAATCTTTAATTGTGTTGGTGGGAAAGTCAGTGGATTGATGTCGCTGCTTCTGCTGAGAGGACCTGGAGAGCTTCCAGTGTCAGATTCAGAGGCGTGATGGTAGAGGCTGCTGGCCTGAGAATCCTCCCGGGTTACAGGTTGGAACCAACAGACACGCCCACCAAGAACCACAGGATTCCCCTCATTTGTGATAGTACAGTTGTTACTTACTGAATATCACCTTTGATTTATATTAAACTTTCACACCACTTTATCTTCCATATAATTTTGCTCCACACCACAGCAATAACCTTTGATAAATTAAACACTCCCCATCCTTCGAAATTCTCAAAGACTCAGATCTTAGGGTGCCAACTTCCAATTTCATGCCACGTGGGAAACCTCCTGATTGCCTCCTATCTTCTCAGTCCTGAGGCTTTGAGCGAATAAGGCCGTATGCTTCCTGCTTTTCGTCTCTTCCTGAATAGCTGCCGGTCTTCTGCATTCAGCCCTCCGAGGCCACATTCACGAAGCAGGGTCCTATCTGCCACCTTGCCAGCCAGCAGTCCCCATACTGTGTTCTTTAATGTCTTAATAGCCTGTGGATGTTAAAGGATTTCAGTGAAAAAGATCATTATTAATGATATTCTCATTCTAAAAGTCACTTTAAAAACAACGAAAGTAAACATATACATATGGTCATTTTTGTAATGATCCAGTAATCTAGCTTTAGGCAGTGGTATGCAGGACTTGGTAACGATCCCACAGATGAGAACCAAGCTGCCACAGAAGGGGGTGGGGTCCAGTTGGGATCAGTCCGTGGACCACCAGAAGGACCATCTGAGGCAGGAAGGCAAGGTGCTTGAGGTGAGCAGCTAAGCAGCGGCAGGATCCATGACCCCCGACTGGATTGAAGGGAGGTGGTCACAGCTGACTCCCGATTTCAGTACCTACTTGCTGTATAGTGAACAAGGATCATATTTTGTTATTTATTTCCTACAGTGGATTTGTCTATTAGACACTTGGGGGCCTCATGTACTTCAGCCATGCTCGTCTGTTGGGGGTCCATCAATAAGCAGTCTTTTAGCAAAGATTGGGGGGCCGTCCCTTTGCTAGGAATTCAAGGGGGGAAACCTCAGAGCACAAAGGACTGTCATCCCTTCCTTTTCTTATGGAAACGAGGGGGCTGTTAAAGGCAGAACTCTTTCTTGTTCTTTCATCTGTGCGTTTTGAGTTTAGTTTTATGAATATAGAATAATTTGATGATACAAGTAAGAAGGTATATTTACAAATCTTCCTTGATCATATTGCTTGAGGAAAAAAACCTGTGGGAAACTAGATTTCCACACCTTCAACCTACAGGTCACCTGAATTTTAATATTTGTAGATGAAAATCTTAAAATATCTATCGCAAAGAAAATCTGGACTTTTCCGTAGCGATTGACAAGCAAGCATCTGGTCATCCCTTGGTGTGACTACCATCTAGTTAAGATCTTGTCAGTGAGGGATGCTTTGTTGTGAAGTTACATGGGTGAGCAATTACACCTTTGCCCTTATTGCCTTATAAAAATAAACAGGGAATGAACAGAGGGAGCTAATATTAGTGGTAGGATCCTTAATTAAGGATCCTTAAGATGGGTGGAAATCCTGAACCGCAGAGGCAGCCTCTCCTTATCCTACTGCTATTCCGTAACCACGTGCGGGACCCGCTGGGTGGCCGGTAAGCCCTCTGATTATCACTCATTTGGTTAATCGTCATAAACGACCTGCACTTACCAAGCTGCTTTGTATCAGACGGCTGCCATTATAAATATGTGGTCATTACCAAAACAAACCTCCGCTCTGTGAATCATCTTGATGAGAGTCATCAACGTCTAGCTGTCAAAAATGGGTTGTCATTTTATAGTTACTAATTTCACATGAGCTGGGAGTGTAAGTTGGCACCACAGAATTCTTTTTCTTCCTGAATCTCCCAAATGTCAACATTCAGTGACTTGGTGTGAACTGTGTCTGGAGTTATATTCAGGACTCTGATATACAACTGTTTTGAGTCTTTATTTCTGCAGATTTACATCAGCGGCTGGATGTGCCACCAGGCAGCGCCTTGCTCACCCTCTTGGGCAGCAGAAATCAGAGGAGAGATGATTATCTCCTGTCCACTCTGGGGCACAACAGTCACCCCAGGTGGACTTTACCCATTGATGCCATTAGGACTCTAAGTTTTTCTCAGGGGCTAACTAGGCGTACTGGGAGCTGTTTTAGCAGCAAACACCTTGGCCGTGTTCTTCCCCTTCTCCTTGGGTGACTCTCTGGCATCCTCACCCAAAATGACGACATCTGGCTCTCAGTAGCTCCTGCCCTTCTGGTGCTGGTTGCCTGCCACGGTTCAGATGCAGAGGTCTCCTTCTTACATCAAATCCTTCAGTGCTTTTCCTGTAACTTTCCTTAGATAAATGTCCTTCCTTGAAAAAGTATTTTTACAGAAAAAAACCCCCAAAACAGAAAACTGACCAATTTACATGATTACAGTGAATGCTCAACATGAACATTTTAATAAAATAACAGCTTTTTGCAATTTACATTTACATTACTTTAAACTATTCCAATACAACATTGCTTTTGTGGGTTGAGGTGTACCCCCCCAATAAAAGACGTGTGACCTCATCTGTGGAGGGTTTATAACAATAATAGGACTCAATGTGGATGCCACACACCAGTCATCAAATCTTCCTCCTAGAAAGCAGCTTTGTTTGTTTGAGTCCTAAACAATCACACAGTGACTTGGATAATAACATATACATAGGCTACTATTAGCTCATTTTTAGAACTTTAGTAAAACATTCACATTCTATACGAAGATTAATTTGGCCAATGCCCAGTGATAAAATTGGCCACTGACATATGTGCTTCCAGAGCCTGTCGCTCTTTGTTCTCAGTTGTTAGGGCTTGTTTTGGAGATAGGTTTTGTCCCCTGCCCTGTGCGCTGCGCGTTCCTGCGTCTCCATGGTAGGTTTGGAACTCAGAACACCAGCACAGTGATCCCAAGGACAAGAGAGAGAGAGGAACACCCGGTTCTGTCACTCTCATGACCACTTGGAGTTGTTATCTGTGTTTCAATTTAAAAGTTTAAAATAAAAAAAAAGAGTGCAAATGATAAGCTATGATTCCTGCTTGGCAAATGAAAATTTTTGTTCATACTTGAAATATTTTACTCTGTTTCCATACGATCTTTAAAATTGAAGTGTGTTCTTTTAAAATTGTTTTAAAACTAAACAACACATCAAGAAAATAATTACTACTACCTACGTTACATGCTTATTACTATTGTTACAAGTTTATTACTAAAAGAATCGTGTGGTATATAAGAGAGGGTCTTAGAATCACCTCTGATGCTGAGTACACCAGATGCATGGCTGTTTGCAGAAATAGTCTGTATTCACTCCCTGCAGCTCACCCTAAACAACCTGGTTGAGTTGACACTAAACCCCTCTAGACTACACGAGCTGATTTCCAGCCAAGGCAGAGTGATGGGGATTATAGTCACCGTCCCTGGTGAAATAACTAAAGAACTAAAGGGAGGTTTTCAATACACTGAAATCAGGCAACAAGGGATAATGATGATACTGAGAAGAGAAACAGGTGAGATGATCTTACGATTGCCCTGGTTCACTGACTAGTTTTCAGGCTGCAGTGCAGGGATGGGCTGGACTGCGTTTCCCCAAAATTTATGTGTTGAAACCCTAACTCCCAGTACCTCAGAATGTAACTGGATTTGGAGAAAGGTCTTTAAAGAAATATGAGTTAAAATGAACTCGTTGGGGAGGCCCTAATCCCATATGACTGGTGTCCTTATAAGAAGAGGAGATTAGGACACAGACACACAAGGAGGGGCAACCATGTGAGGACACAGGGAGAGGAGGGCCATCTACACACTGAGGAGAGAGTAGGAAATACCCTGCTGACACCTTGAGCTCGGATTCCAGCCTCGAGAACTGGAAGAGAACACATTTCTGTTGTTTAAGCTGCCCGGTCCCTGGTGCTTTGTTGTGGAAGCCTGAGCTGACCATAGGGAGGGAGCCCACAGAGAACCTGGCGGGTGACCTGAGGTGAGGGGCGGGAGCCCCAGGAGGCCAAGGCAGCTGGGTCCACAAGGCAGAGGACCCGTGAGGAGAGAGCTGCTGAGGGTCCGGTGGAGGGGTCATCAGAGCACTGGTCAGTGCACACGTGAGGAAACTGCCCAAAATGACTCAAGGGAACAATACTCAGAGATCTCAAAGGGCTGGCATACTGCCCGTTCCTGTCACCAGGGTGCAAAGCCTCACATTATAGGGCATTGAGCAGCGTGACCAAAGGGGTTTTACTTCAGTCATGGGGCAATTTAGTCACAGATTAAATGCTGCTGTAGTGCCACCTAACAAAGCTTAGACACAAGGCCCCAAAGAACAAACTGTTTCCAAGTAACTTAACCAAACTCAGAACAAGGTTCAAGAACATTTATAGACATAAAAAATATCCAGTATCCCAAAGATCGAGTTTATCCAATCAACAGCGAACGGGTATAGAAAGAAGTAGAAATTGAGAAGGACAAAAAGTAGAGGGACAAAGATAAGCATGAAAGCAGATTTCTTATAAACAGTTGAAAAGAGAAGACAGGGAAGCAACATCTGTAAAATACTGAAAGAAAAAAATGCCAACCCCGAATTCCTCACCCACTGAAAGTCTGTTTCAAAAATGAAGGCAAAATAAAGACTTTTTAAGTCATACAAAGCTGAAAGAAACTGTCACCAGCAGGACTACACAATAAAAAATGCTGAGGAGGTCCTTCAGGCAGAAGAAAAATGACAGAGATGGAAATCGGAATCTACACAAAGGAAAGAAGAGCACCACAAATGGCCACTAGAATGGTAAATATAAAGGGATTTTTCTTATTATTTAGATTCCTTTGAAAGATAATTGATTGTTTCAAGCTGTATAAAAATAAAAATAATGTAATTTGGGGTTATAACATATATGGAAACGAAATGTATTATGACAGCACAGAGGTCAGGAGGGAGAAATGAATGGAAGTATTGGCATTTGAAGGTAGACTGTGAAAGGTAAAATACGTGTGCCACACAGTCTAAAACAACCACTCAAATAGCACAATGACAATAACTAGTGAGATAACAGAGGATATAAAATAGAATCATAAAATGCTCTGAATTCAAAAGAAAACACAGAAGTAGAACCAAGTAAATGGGGAATAAATGGGACAAATTGAAAGCAAATGGCAAGATGGTCAACTTAAAACCAACCATAGCAACAATCACATTAAATGTAAATGGTCAATGCTCTGATTGAAAAGTAAAGACTGTTAGACTGGATAAAAATCAGTACCCAACCATTTGCTAACTAAAATAAATCCACTTTATTTTATTTATTTATTTATTTTTTTGCAGTACGCGGGCCTCTCACCGTCGTTGCCTCTCCCATTGTGGAGCACAGGCTCCGGGAGCGCAGGCTCAGTGGCCATGGTTCACAGGCCCAGCCGCTCTGCGGCATGTGGGATCTTCCCGGACCGGGGCACAAACCCATGTCCCCTGCATCGGCAGGTGGACTCTCAACCAGTGCGCCACCAGGGAAGTCCCAATAAATCCACTTTAAATACAAAGACACATACAGTTGAAAAGTAAAAGAATGGAAAAAATATATATGATACTAACATTAATCAACAGATAGCAGGAGTGTCCATATTAATATGAGACAAAGTCTATTTCAGAGCAAAGGCTATTACTAGGGATGAAAAGGGCCATTTCATAATGATAAAGGTGTCAATTAATCAAGAGGACATAATAATCCTAAACATTTATCAGAGATTCAAAAACATGTAGGCCAAACTGAAGGAACTAAAAAGATAAATCCTAAATCCAAAATTACAGTCAGTGATTTCAGCACTTTTCCCTCAGTAATCAATAGAATAAAAAGGCGGAAGATCAGGAAGTATGCAGAAGATGTGAGCAACATTGCTAACCACCTTGACTTGATGCGCATCTGAAGACCAATTCACTCAACAACCACGGAATAACAGTTCTTCTCAAGTGCACATGGAGCATGCACCAGTAGAGCTTATTAATACACCATAAACAAGTCCCAATTTAAATGGATTTAAGTAATAACAAGTATATATTCTGATCACAGTGAAATTAACCTAGAAATCAATGACAAAAAGATGTCTGGAATATCTCCAAATATTTGGAAATTAAATAACACACTCTTAGCTAACCCATGGGTCAAATAAGAAATCAAGAGAGAAATTAGAAAGTATTAAAAATTAATGCAAATAAAACCACAAAATATCACAATTTTCAAGGTGCATCTAAAGCAGTGCTTGCAGGAAATTTTATAGCACTAAATTTCTATATTAGAAAAGAAGAAAAGTCTCAAGTCACTTATGTCAGATTCCACCTTAGTGAATTAGAAAACTAAGAGAAAATGAAACTCAAAGTAAGAGAAGAAAGGAAATAATAAGCAGCAGACAGAAATCAACCAATTAGAAAAAGAAGAAAACATTGGACAAAAGCCATGAAACCAAAATCTGGTTCTTTGAGAAAATCAATAAAATTAATAAACCTCAAGTCAAACTAGGGGAAAAAATAGAGAGAAAACACAAATTACCAATGTCAGAAATGAGAGAAATGGCATCACTACAGTTCTACAGTTATTGAAATTACAATAAGGGAGTAGTTTGAATAAATTTTATGTCAATAAATTTAAAAACTTAGATAAAATAGGCATATACCTTGGAAGACAGAAACTACCAAAGTTCATAGAGGAGAAATAGATAAACCAAATATATATATATATATATATACACACACACACACACATGGATGGATATATATATACATCCCCAATACATTGAATATACAGTTAAAAATATTCCCACAAAGAAGACTCCAGGACCATATGGCTTCTCTGCTGAATACAACCAAACATTTAGTGAAGAAACCTACAGCCACTATCACACTTACTGATGAAATTCTGAATACTTCTCCCATGAGAGCAAGATGAGATGAAGACACCCATTCTTAGCACTTCTATCCAACATTGTGCTGGAGGTTCCAGCCAGGGTAACAATCATACAAGAAAACTGAAAAACGCACCCAGATTAGAAAGGAAGTAAACTCTCTTAATTTTCAGACAGCACACTTAACTATGTAGAAAATCCCATGGAATCTACAAAACTGCTACTAGAAGTAATATGCGAGTTTAAACAAAGTCACAGAATATAAGATCAATATACAAAAATCAATTGTCTTTATATACTGACCACAACTGAAAATAAAAATGAAAAAAGTACCAATCACAATATCATAAAAATATGAAGTACATAGGGAAAAATCTGACAGAAAGTGCAAGACCTATACACTGATAATTGCAAATGTTTGTTGAGTAATTAAAATAGAGCTAATTAAATGGAGAGATTTATATAGAAATATATTGGGAGACTCATTGTCGTTGAGATGTCAGTTCTCCCCAGATTTATATATGGATTCAGAGAAACACCAATCAAAATCTTAGCAGGGCCTCCTCTTTTTTGGGTAGAAATTGACAATCTAATGCTAAACTTCATGTGCAGATGTAAAATAAGGGTAGTCAAGTAACTTTGAGTTTGGAAATTTTTCACTCTCTGATCCCAGGACTACATTATTTTTGGGATATACTCTATTTAGACAAGCAGAGCAATAGAACAGAATAGAGAATCCAGAAACAGACCCATGAATATATTGGTTGAGTTCTGGTAAACATACAAAGGCAATTCAATTGAGAAAAGATAGCCTTTCTACCCTTTCTGGAACAACTAGTGATCCATATATAAAAAGTGAACTTTGACCTATTCCTTGCACCATGTACAAAATTTATTCAAAATGGATTATAGACATAAATTAAAACTGAAAACTACAAAGCTTCTACAAGAAAACATAGGAGGAAATCTTTGGAACTTTGGGCTAGACAAATATTTCTCAGCTGTAACATCAAAATCATGATCTATAAAAGGAAAACTTGATACCATTTACTTCATCAAAATCAGTAACTTCTCTTAGAAAAAAGAGAATGGAGAGAGAGGCCACAAACTAGAAGAAAATACTTGGAAATCACATATCTGATGTGGACTTGTATTCAGAATATATAAAGAACTCTGAAAAGTTAATAGTAGGAAAACAAACAATCCAATACAAATTGGGCAAAAGGTTGGGAATTGAGTGACCTATCTTGGCTTCAGAAAGCCCTGAGGCAGAAGAGTGGAGAGATCCTAGCACTTATGCTTCAGGTGGGACCCAGCCAGTGGACACAGGGGTCCTGGAGCTCCCAGTGTCTGTCTCAGAGATGCCTACACGCCCCTCCCCTGATGACGTCTTTCACTGTTTTCAGTTGAGCGTCGTAGATTTCCTAGTGAACAATCAAATCTCTCTTCATATAATGAGCTTCCACTCTGCTTTTTCAGTATTTTTCCTCTTGTTGGCTCCCTGTTTATTCCTCATTTTTGGGGGAGGCCACTCTTCTGAGCGGGGGTTGAGTATGCAGGGAGCTACCTTAGGCACACAGGCTCAAGTCTGTGTGTATAAATCATATCTGCCCTTAATAAGATCCTATTTCTCTGTTGCATGAAAACTCCTTCCCAACTCCTCCCTAGGTTGCTCAAGGTAGAGTTGAGTAGACTATGTGCCCCTCCCTTTATTCTTTCTTTTAATTAGTGTGTTTTTAACCCATATAATGCTAGTACCATAAAGAGGAGTCTTTTATTTGCCCCAAAAGATAAAGTAAAGTTTATGCAGGACAGATTTGACTGAGAATTTTTTTTTTTGTGTGTGCGGTACGCGGGCCTCTCACTGTTGTGGCCTCTCCTGTTGCAGAGCACAGGCTCCGGACACGGAGGCTCAGCGGCCATGGCTCACGGGCCCAACCGCTCCGCGGCATGTGGGATCTTCCCGGACCAGGGCACAAACCCGTGTCTCCTGCATCGGCAGGCAAACTCTCAACCAACGTGCCACCAGGGAAGCCCTGACTGAGAATTTTAACTCTACAAGAATCCCATTATATTCTTGGAATCCTCACTCCTGGGATAAAGAACTGCAAACCATTCTACAGTCCGCCTCTCTTTTCTCCTTATTTGATTCTCTCCATTCACAGGTTTTGACTCACCAGCATGGTTTCTTCCAAGTTATTAACATACCTTTTGCATAAACTGACTAACATTGATGCCTTTTCTATAGTAGATACCACTTCTGAATCATTTTATTCTTGCCTTATTGCATTGGCTGGGACCATAGTTTCGGAAGTAATGATGGTGTGTACCTGACTTAAAGACAAGGCATCTGATATTTCATCTCTCCTTACAATGTTTGCTCGGGGATTCTGATGTAAATATGTGTCTGTATGTTCACGAGAGTGAATGTGGGTTTATTATATTTGATCAAGTTGGTACCACATCATAGACTGGAAATTCATTGAGGTTATCTTTGTGGCCTAATAAATGTTCTATTTTGTAAATACTCCATGGGTGTTTGCAAATAATTTCTATGCTCTGTTAGGAAATTTATTTTATATATATATTAGGTTGAGCTGATCTGTATTCAAATCCTCCCTTTTTGCATACTTTATTATCTATCAATTTTAAAAGTTGTGATAATGGTACCCCTAATTTTGTGGATCTGTCAGTTTCTCCCTGCATTTGTAATGATTTTTCTGTTGTATATTTTGAAGCTCTGTTCTTAAGGGAATAAAAACTCATGACTATATTCTTCAAGAATTATACCTTTTATTGTTATAAAATATCCACCTTTTCCATTTTATGTTTTTAATCTAATTTTCACTTTATCTGATATTAACAGTGGCCTGCCTACTTTTCTTATTTGTATTTGCCTCATATATTTTCCCCATAGTTTTATTTTACATTTTTATTTTGTCATTTAATTTCTTGCAAAACACACATAAGTAAATTTTATTTTTAAACTAAATCTAGGAAATTCTTTTAGTAGCAGAATTCAATCTAGAAAACCCTTATGTTTGACCATATTCATCCATTTAAATTTATGTTTACCTTTGGTAGCTTGATTTCTGGTGGTTGTGCCTTTGACAGTCGTATTGCTGCACAGACTCAGATGTGGTGCATTGATTCAAACATGGTGTGATCTTCCCGAGGACCTGCGTCCCCAGCCTGCTGGCCTGACTCAGGTGCTCCTGGCTGTGGAACAGCATCATCCTGTCTGGTCAGTGCAGCATCCTCATCCAGAACGCCGTGACCTGAGTTCCTCAGGGGAATGAGGTCCAGTGTCCGGCAGGTCCTTGAGTTGCTTCCTCCTTATTCCAGAGCACAGAGTCTCAGGCCCTGGGAAGCCAGCAGAGGGGACTCCATGGCTGTGAGATCACCCCAGAGAATGCCTAGAAATCCAGCAGAAACTTCTGGGGAGTCAGAGTGGCCAGGCTATTGCAGAAGCAAATAACTTTACATCTACGCGAGATGTGTAGCCAGGAACCGGACGGGGTCGGGGGTGGGAGGGAGAAATCAGAGGTTCATTAATGACTGCACAACTTTTTAAAAACCCATTTTCCAGCATGACGTCTGGAACCTGAGTAACTTTTTGCGTCTCCAGCTGGAGGAAATGTAAAGAGCATCCTTTCTGCCGAGCCTTTCTGCCAAGGTCTGGGACAAGCACATAATTTCCTAACATTAAAGACATGTTTTATGTGTTTTGAACGTTTGTTCTCATCATTTAAATAATGACAGTAAACTGGTTTATTGCTGTAGAGCCCCCGTAATAAGCGCCCGAAGGAGCGCTCAGAGGTATCGCATTATATTAATTGTCTTATCTTTGATACTGGAGACTGCTCAGCATCGCCACGTGGGTTAATGACTCCACTGTAAATAAGTGGGACGTGTTTAAGGCAGTATTAATTGAAATGCATTCATGCAATTACAAACCCCTGTGTCAGGCTGAGGGCCTCTGTAGTCCCACTCTTTCCCGGAACGGCTAGGAAAGCGGCTGTAGGAAGTCTGCACACTTTCCTTCTCGTTTCTTACAGATCTTCCCACAGAGGTGGCTGTCCTTTGTGGTCCCGAGGCTGTTCGTCCACCCTGTCCAGCAGGTACTGGATGCTGGGACACAGCTGGGGCGGGCAGTGCAAAGCGTGATCTCCCTCGACTCGGGAGGCCCATCGCAATCCCCGAGCAGGCAGGACGGTCCATTCTCTGCCAGTTCCATTAGTCTGGCATTTGGGTTTTCTGAAGCTTTGACCTGAAACCACTGTCCAGCTTTCCTGGTTGAAGCCACACCCACCACCCTTAACGCGCCCAGTGAGCAGCGTCCAGAAGTGTTGGAAGGGAAGAAAGAGCATGTCAGTGAACAGATGGCACTCTACGGTTGTAGAGTGTGCTGTATCGACGCACACGTGTGCACGCACACACGTATGAGCCTCACTCCAGTCGTGGGGAGGGAACAGGTGGCTGCTCATCCCCAGGGACAAGTGGGGAAACTGTCCAGATGGTTCAAGATGACTTAGCTGGGAGCCGGGACCAGAAGCCTTGTCCCTGGATCCCCGGTGAGTGCACCTGAGTTCCCTCAGGACAAGATCCTCCTTTTCAGGCTTCCCCACAATAACCCCACTACACAACCAGCTGTGGGGAGGGGACGGGGGTGGAGATGCTCAGAAACGGACGGCTCCTCGAGGCCACCCCACCCTGGGAAAAACCTGTTGGGATTGGAGGGTAGGGTGGCCAAAAGACACCCATCACTGGGCATGAGTTATATCCCTTTAGCAAATAAAAGTAACACATGTGGGTGGCATGTCCTGTCGTGTAGGGTGGTCCTTCGGCCTTGGGGGAGGGAAGGACTTGGTGGCAGCCGCCCCTCCGGAACAGTCGTCCGAGAGCACCCTGCACTTTCTGGATCACGTTTGGCCTGACAGTCTGTCTCTTGGAGAGGCCATCTTTGCCGGCCTCCATCTGCCGGAGAGATACTGCGGGGCTGGTGTCCGCCAGGCCTGGGCCGGAAGGACGCGCAGACCAAGGCATCCCCATCTGAGGACGGCTCCCTCGGAGGAGCAGAGGGGAGTTTGTTTGATTTTCAGGGAAAGAAATGCCACAGGGGAAGGAATAGGGACTTTGGTAGTTGACAATATCAGTTCTAAAAATGCAATTTCCGGATTAATAACAAAGACTCTGTTCTCGTTCTCTGGCTCCTTGAGGACGTGGCTCTGACCACAGAACATATTGTGCCCCACGGCGCCAGCCCAGTCACGACTTAACAGTCCTCCCCTTTCTGAGGTGCGATGTCTATTAAAATGGGTCGCTGCTTGTACCGGCCCCCCTGGAAATCAGCAACGCACCCCAGCAGACTGGCCACTGGTTAAATATTAAAGCTTGTAACTTTAATATTTGTGCGTCTGTGTGTTGCATTATGGTAGAGAAAAATTCACAAGAAAGAGGGTTTCTTTCTGAAACCTCCAATATCCAAGCCATTTTGACCTATTTTGTCCTACTTAGGTAGTTTTTACGTCAAGGACCCACTTAGGCACAAAACTAAATTGATCAGTCACACACATACATACATACACAGTATGTGCCTATGTGTGTAGACAGGCAGACACATGTACATACATGCATATATTTTTACACGTACTCTGAAGTATTTATTAATATGCTAAATAGCATTTATGGTTTTAGAATCTATTTCACCATTTGTATCTCATCAGTCTACTTTTGAGAAAAATAAGAAGAAAGAAGAGGTGGTCTTGCATTTAACACAGAGACTCAACAATCCTCTGACCAAGAAGTTAAATTTCTTCTTCAGGAAAAAAATCAGACTCCAAAGGGAAATAATCAACACGAATCAGCAGAGTAAGTGAAGGTGAAAGAAATCCACAGGAATCTCTGCTGCTTCAACCCATCCACCTCCTCCGTGTGGGAAAAGAAGGAAACATACTGTATTTAAGGGTTAAAAATTAGACGCAGCAGGCAAAATGAGATTTAAGAAAATGCGGACCAGGCCATTCCAGGGCCAGTAAATACTGTCTGTAGCCTAAATGGGAGGGTTCTTGAAATCTAAAATCAAAGATTAACATTTTCAAATTGTTAAAACGACCGTAGTGTTGAGTGGATACACGAGTCCCTATTTTTAACAAGGACAAAATACATAAAAATATTCATGTTGAGCATTGTCAGTTATTACAATGAACAAAGTAGGTATTTGGGTACATGGTCTATATTTCCACCTGGTTCTCAACCAGGTATAGCTCACAGATTAGTAAATACCTTTTCTTTGAAAACTCCTATATTGTGAATTAACCTGTCTCTTCACAGGACACATCAAACAGATGTGGAGTTTTCTGGTGAACTGAAGCAAATCCTGCAAAACTCTGCACCACACAGGTCACAGCGCTCATCTCCTGCCCCCACGGGCCTGATGCTCCGGATGGGGATGGATGCAGTCTGTACAGGGCCACCTTGTCGTGGCTGCTGCAGCCTCAGTTCCCGCCTCTATGTGGGAGTCCCAGAGCTGTCAGGGCACAAGGGAGAGAAGGTGGTTATGTGGGTGGCCAGTCACTCCCCACACATTTGGGGTCTGCCCACCTCTCCCAGTTGAAGCGTGGGTGTCACCTGTTTCTCCAGGAGTGATGTTATCCTGGATCCAAGTCCATCCCGTTGCCATAGGCTGCACTCTCTAAACTTCAGGTGGAGGAAGCTAAAACCCGTGGACAAGTCTGCAGTCCTGGCTAACGGTCGTGGGCAATTGTCGTGAGAGGTCACAGTGAAGGTCATGGGCAGTGGTCATAAGCAAATGGTTATGGGTGATGGTCATGGACCATGGCTGTCAGTGAAGGTCAGAGGCCACTGTCAAGAGCAATAATTGTGGGTGACGATTGTCAGTGAGGGTCAGAGATAATGGTGGTTATGTTCACGGCAAAAGTCATGAAGGTGTCTTCAACGAACAATGCACTGTTTTGGGGAAACAGCATGGTTAGCTGGATACTGGGTTCCGTCCATGAGTGGTCCCTTGTACAATATCTCAGACTAAATTGTACAGGAGCATGTATGAGGTTGGGAGGCTTGAAGGGAACCAGGTGTGAAAGAGGCGTGAATGAGCACATCCACCAAGAAGGATAAAGGACAGTTCAAGTAACAGTGAGTTAAATCCAGAAAACAATTGGATGTGGATTGGAAAGTTCGTTGTGTTTATTTTGTGGTTTTTGTGATGAAATTCAGGGAGACAAACCTGGAGGTTTGTTCTGCTAAGAAGTTCAGGGACATGAACCTGGGAAGTTCAGGGACATCACCTCCGTGAACGGAGTAGATAAGCATCGAATTCTAAATATGGGGCAGAGAATGACACTAGAAGTGATTAAGGGAAATATGGCTAGTTCACCCCAGTGGAAGTTAGCTTCCTCCAGAGAGAATGGCAGGCAATGCTGGACCTGCCTCTGCTTTTCCAACCACGGCAGGAAGGCTCAGTAGAGAAACACACCTTTCTTAAAACCAGACAGGAATGATGAAAATAAAGGCAGTATCCTTGAATCTAAGTCTGTCTTAATACACGAGTCCTGACCTCAAGTTTTCTTTGTAAGCATGAAATCTGATGATTATTTTCGCAGCATTAGTCACCTACAGAGCCTTCTCCCACCCAGGTTCCCTCCTGTAAAAACCTTGCCGCTGGCCCCCTGAGCTTAGGGAAGTGTATCATGAAGACTTATATTCATATTTTAAGAGTTTGGGATATGCTGGTGACAGATTGAATCAGAGGACAAAATAGAACTGCATTTTCTGTGATTTCTAAAATGTATTTGATCTGTATTTTCGTCTCTGAATTCCGGACCCTGTAAAGTTTTAACTTAAAGTGGGGACTTTTTGAGTTACCTTGTGCCTACCTTTTCTTCATTTCCCATGGCTTGTCCTTCCATAGTTTTCCACGACAGCAAAACAGATGAGTAGGCTTTGCTGAAATTTTCCAAACAAACTCAGGTAAGGTAAGTTTGTGCTTACCTTACCTGAGTTTGTTTGGAAAATTGTGCTAAGGTACTTATGAAAATTATGAAAATGTCCATCTCCAGTCTACGCTTTGGGAAAGGATGCAGCTCCAAGAAGGCGAGCGGCTCCCGTCCCCCACCCCCCACCTGGATGTGCGATCGTGCAGGCCTGCAGGCTAATTTCACAGCTGGTGTGTTTGCTGCTGACCTGAAACTGAAGTGGAGGAATAAGCAAAAGTGAGCAAAGAAACTTCAAAAAGATTTTGACAAAATGAAGTGCATGAATCTTGAGACGGAATCTGTTGCGCTGGAAACTAGACACATTCTGTGAGTCTGAGACAAAGGAGTTAAGTCTGGGAGAGAAGAACTAAAATTAACCAGTTAAATAGCAGAATAGCATTTCTTTAAGGCAATATTTCTAAGTTATACATAATGTTCTCCGGTGATTACTTTATTCATTTAAGATGCCGTCGAGATGTGTTCGAGGCTCCAATGTTGATGCTAGAGATGGATATTTTTACACTTGTACATTTCACACATGTGTCTTGACCCCGTGTTACATGGGTTAGGAGCAGTGGACAACTTCTAGTTCTGGCTATCCTTTTTCTTAAGTAAAAAAAAAGGAGCAAACTCAGTCTAATGGCTGATGACTGGGGATGAAACCGAGCAGGACGCTGTGGGGCTTCCTCAGGGATAGACCTTCCCCGTGTCCCCTGCCTCTTGTTTGTAGAAAAGCTTTAGCCTCCAAGGCTTTCCCTAAGTTCCAAAGAGCAAATTTAACCAGAGAAGTGCGAAAATGCAGGAAGAAAGGAAAACAGTTAAGCAAGATAAAATATTAATAGTTTAGCCATAAAGCAAAGTCCTGGACATTTAGTTCCTCCTCAAGGGCCATTGATACTATCCTGAGCTATATCTTTGAGCAGTTTTGCAGATACTAAAAGCTCACCAGGTAAAAAAAGTTAACTGCATGCTGACCACCAGTTTGTAGACCCCAGACCTGTTGGAACCAGAAGGTTGATGATGGAGATTCCAGAGACATCACCTTGATACCTCCCCACCAACCAATCAGAAGGATGTACGAAACCTGATCACATACCCTGGACCTCCTCCTCAACACGGGCTTTAAACACTGTTCCCTGACGTCAGGGAGTTCAGGTCTTTTGAGCCTGAGCTGTCCATTCTCCTTGCTTCGTCCCACGTTAGATGCCCTGCAATAAACACTGTACTTTCCTTCACCACAATCTGGGGTCAATAGACTGACTTTGCTTCTCCCGGGAGAGTGGACCCAGGTTTGGTTTGGGAACAGGATCACAGCGACCGTGGCAGGTGGGGGGCAAGGGGACCAGGCTGGATGACTGGGTGCTTGCCCTTTGTGCTCTTCTCATTTGGTGTCCTGGGTCGGGGGGCCCACTGGCCTCGCTCACATCTGGATCTAAGCCCACCCTCCACCTGTCCCCGAACGTGGAGAGATGCTCCCCCCCGGAAGCTTTCCCCTAGGCAGAGGGAAGGCCAAAGGGGCTGAATCTCAGAACTGTGAGCGCCGGGTAGGAGAGGTGCTATCTCGGGGGAGGGTGGGTCTCCAATCCCGGCAGGCCCTGGGCGAGGCCAGTCCAGGGACTGTCCAGCTACTGCCACAGATAAGCCATCCCCAGCTCAGTGGTTTAAGACAACAGCTGTTTACTTGGTGTCCAATCCCACAGCACAGTGGTTTGACTCTGGTTTGGCCAAGCTGTTCTTCTGCTCTGGGCTGGACTCCGCAGGTGAACTACAGGCTGGCTGGGGTGGGCGGGGGTGTGCTGGGGGCTGGTCGGGGGTTCTGCTAGGACAATTCCTCTCAGTGTCAGGCTTCTTCCCATTCTCCAGCTGGCTCTGGACTTGCTCTCAGGGCAGTGGAGCTTGGGGCCGCCTGGCTGCATTCTGCTGGCCCAAGGGGGTCACAGGGCCACCTGGACTGTAGGGGTGGGGACAGAATCCACCTTCAGGTGGGAGGAGTTGTGAAGTCGCATAGCCAAGCGTGTGGACACAGGGAGGAGGAAAGGACTATTGGCTATTTTTGCAATGATTGGAACACCTCCTGGAACACAGCAGTTTCCTTTCTAAGCAAGACCCCAGGGGATGTTAAAATGGGTCACAGACGGCAAGTGGAATCATGTCTCGGGGGGTGGCCCACTCTCTGGTGCTCTGGGCCCTCCCAGTGTCCACTGTCCCAGGGACACCTTGTCTGAATGAGGGACAGGAGGACAGGACAGGACGTGCCTCCCTGGGCCCCTCCCATGATCCTTCATGTGCACAGAAACCTCGGGATGAGCCCACCTGGGAGGAGACTCACGTACAAATTAGTGAGGGAATACAACAGAAAAACATTTTTAAAAATAATAAACATTTTTGAGGTATAATTTTTGTGCCGTAAAATGCCCCCATTCGGGGTTACAGTAGAGTCAAAATAGGGAACGTGTCCAGCCCCACAAAGGTTGATCTTCCCAGCCACCCCACCCCCACCCAGGCCGGCACACTGAGTCCTCACTACACATTGGAGCCGTGGAATCTCTGCTTTGAAAAATACCATTGATTTACTCTTTCTCACATTTTCTTTGATTCGACCTTTCCCCATTTAGTCCAAGTCACCCATTTTCGCTGCAAAGATCTTTGCAACAATGCAAATTAATAGTCAGTTTTCAGCTTTTTACTTCCGAAGTTGTAACAGTTTGTTGGATTCTATAGCAAGACAAACATCTCAAAAGCCAGGGATCACTCTGAATATTTACCTGGTGGAGAGGACTTCCCAACACCAATTGCCTTCTTCATGGAAGAGGCACACAGTCGGGGGGACCTCTGCCCCCAAAGACTGTCCTCAGCCCTGCTGGGGGGAGCAGGGCCCGGGGAGCAGGACAGATACCCTCTCCCTCCACCTGCTGGCCTCTGCGGGGCTCAGTGTGCTAGGCGCGAGCCTCCGCAGGCCGGGCTGCCATGCACCCTGTGGGCCAGCTGGCGGGCTCTTCTCTGAGACACACTGACCAGCCGATCAGGCCGGCACTGGAAGGCGGCCATGGTGGCGAGGCAGGAAGGGCGGGCTCTCCAGGTGGGCCAGAGGGAGCAGAGTTGGGATGGGGCAGATGCATTCGGATGGGGCGGGAGGTGGGCACAGGGTGCAGGGCCCACCACAGTGGCCAAGAATGGGGCTGAGGGTGTCAGGGGATCACAACCCTTCTGAAGGTGTCGGAGGGACGTCAGGGCAGAGATAAAACCACAGGGAGGGGCGCCAAGGAGAATCGGGGAGGATTCAGACTAAGGATGAACCAAAGGAAGGGGGAGAAAGGGACAGATGTGAGGACCTGATGTGTTAAGACTGGACGAGGCCATGGAGATCCTGAGTGAGAAAAGAATGTGGAGCATCACACGTCAAAGGAGGCACTCACACAAGTCCCGAGGGTTTGCCAGAAGCAAGATACTGTGTCGTCCTGCCGACAGCTTGTGGCAAATTTAGTTGCAATTTTAATATACCTATAATTGTGGTAAGAACACTTAACCGAGATCTGCCCTCTTGACAAAATGTCAGTGCACACCCAGTATGGTTGGTTGCAGACCCAGGTCCTAAGGTAGGTCTCCAGAACTTACTCATCCTGCTTCACTGCAACATTGTACCCGGTGGGCAGCAACCATCGCCCCCCCCACCCACCAAACTCTCCTCCCTTGGATGGAGAAGCAGACTGTTCAGAGGAGGTGGCGGGGACCCAGCGGGGTGGAGAAGGACGATGTCTAAAATTGGATGCGGGGCAATGTTGGCGTTTCTCCAGCTGCATTCAGCCATCCAGCAACAGCTTCCAGCGGGAACAGCCGTGTTGGAGCCTGCACTCTGCGACGTCTCGGGGTCGGACTGAAGGGCTTGGGCCCCACTCCGTCCCTCCGCTTCCAGACAGCTGTTTCTGCTGGATTGTGATGAAGGTCAAGTGCCCTCCTGGCTGGGCTGTCGAGTGAGGATGTTTGGTGTGAACTCACCTCTCCAGTGTGGACAGGAGGCTGCCTGCTGACTCTGCGTAACCAGGAATGTCCTGGGGTCTGTCCTGCCTCCAGGGTCCTTCTCAGATGCCACCACTGGTGGGACGAACGTCACCCATGTGGGCAGTGTGGACCCGCTGGGGATTCACCCCGTACCTCTCCTGGCATCTCCTGGACGGGGATCAACGCACACATTTCACAACTCAAGTCGCACTCTTCATTCTCTCTTGAACTCTGTCCTCTCTGACTCGGCTTGTCTGGACCTGTGAGAGGAGTGGCTTTCAGGAAGGAGAAGAAGAAAGAGGGAATCTGCTCTGCATGGATGATTCTGAACCTTTAAGACCCAAGTGAAAAAATCACACAAAAATACTAATTGAAGTGTGTCAGAGGGACAGAAGATGGGCTGAACCCTTTGGATTCTGCTATCGTTTAAAAGGATGTTTTCACACCTTGCATGCTCTTTGACTCTCAGCCAGAGGTGGATGGAATTAGGGAGACCCCGTGAAGAAACTCCATCGAGGGTGAGTGTTGTGAGAACCGTAGACACACCCGTCCTGCTGTCCCTGGGAACTGACAGCCCGCGGTGACCAGGAATCACACAACGGCCCTACACACCATTCCAGGGACTAACTCGACGCAAACACACACCTACTTCATTACTTATGTAGCAAATTATCTTCTTCCACAGCCAGCCGAGCACTTGCCAAATAGGCCACCGCTGTGTCTTCCTGATGTTTTTTCTTGGGGTTGGGCGTCGGGGCAGACAGTGGACTGGAGACCCCCAGGGCTGAGTCTGCTTCAAGCACTCTGGTCCCTTTGGTCCTCAGGGTTCGCCTCTGCTGCCTGCACTGCTCACGGCTTTGTGCCTGGTGAGGCAGCCTCTGTGTTCCTGGGGACCTCCCTGTGACCTGACCACCTTCCAAGCATCAAGGCAAATGAAAACCCAAGGCTTATGGGGCTCAGGGATAGCTTGAGAGAGCTCATTGGTGCAGAACGTTTTATTATGTGGGAAAAGATGTGGTCTTACATCTGTGTCACTGTGCTCTGCCTCTGTGGGACCTCCACCAGCCACAGGGCACAGCAGAAGGAAACTGCTCACCCTACATTGGATGCACCCAGGGGTTCGGCAAGTTCAAGGGGTTCAAGAAGGATGCACTTGCCAGGGGCCCTTTCTGTGGCTGAATGGCTGCTCCTCGCTCCCTGGAAAGCTGTCTCAGGTAACGGCACCCTCCATGTGGTGTGATGGCTTGGCCCCCAGCGCACCTCCTTGCTCCAGTCGGAAGGATGCAACAAGGTTCATCTGGAGTGTGGTTTGTGGCTCAAGCTGTTGTAGGAGAAGACGAAAGCCAGTCAATTTCCATCGTGTAAATGTTCTGCAATTTTAAATCTCCTTTGAAAATCTCTTCCAGCTCGATGGGGTAGGACTATATGAATAAATTAATATGTGGAAGGTTTCCCTCTTTTGTTGATGCTTTACTTAGAGCCCTTCTTCTGTGCATACAGCATTTCAAGAAAACTAGGGGTAAGTTATATTTCTAATGTGAAAATTGCAATGGAAGATGGTGTTTTAATTCCTTGGGGCCATCCTGGTACTATTTAATGACCTTCTGCTCCAGGGCATTTGATGTCCCTGAGACAAGTTCCCCAACACTGGGTCTGGTGACTCGGATGGTAGGCAAGGGGACTGGTGCAGCGTCGGGGCAGGGGATTGGGGGGTTAGACAGGCAGACTTGTCCACATCAGGGAACCTCTACATGGGGGACGATGGAGGCAGGGTCCTTGATGTAAAACTCTATCTGTCTAAATAGGGCAAAAGAACCAGAATTGCTTGGACGTTGGAGGTTTCAAATAAGAAAATCTTCTTTGTGAATTTTTCTCTACTACCATAAAATACATAAGTTACAAGCTTTACTATGTAACCAGTAACCAGGCCACATGGAAGGTTCTGCAGTGGGAGGAACTGAACCTCCTCCACGAGGCTGGGGCCCACGCCCCCAGCCGCTGCGTGTGAACTGTCAGCACACACTCTGACGATCCAGCTGGCGGCTGCACAGGCTCCGCCGCTGCCGCTCTGTGGGGTCTGCTTAGCCTCTCTGGATTCTATAACATTGCACCCAATGTCGTTTATCACCTTGGAGTCCATTCATTAATACAAGTCTCCACGCATATTTGATAATCAAATGGAGAAGTTCATAGCTGGTACAGAAAACATACTAGATCTGAGAAAGGGGCATCTCTTATCTGTGTGAAACCTTACAGATAGGAGAAGCCCCACTACTCTGTGTCTGCATTCTGTTAGAAGTGAGACGGGCAGCCAGCTGAGGGGGCACCCCACCTATACAGGTGAGCTGAGCCGCCTGCGGGGGGAGGGGTGCCCCACTTGAACAGGTGAGCCGAGCTGTCTCGGGGCGCAGGTGGGGAGAGGCAATAGCACCACTGCGGCACTGGTTGTCAGCCCGCACTGCTTGTGAGAAAGGCCAGGTAAGTATGGTCGTTTGCCATCTCCACATAGGCTGCTTTTAGATGAAAAATTAATGGGTTGATTCCACGCAGCAAAGGTCTTTTTTTTTTTTTCTTTTTGGCCGTACTGTGAGGCATGCGAGATCTCAGTTCCCTGACCAGGGACTGAACCTGTGCCCCCTGCATTGGGAGCATGGAGTCTTAATCACCGGACCGCCAGGGAAGTCCCAGCAAAGGACTTTTGAGTCCCCGATAGGGAGAGGCAGGAGGCAGGGGCTCTCTTGGAGCTGTCAGGATGGCGTGTGGCCGGGGTGAGCCTTGCTGGGGGTCAGGGCACCTACACAGCTTGTTGCCCTAAGTTCCATGTGTTTTTGTCTGTGCTAGATGTTTGGTGAAATTTAAAGGAAGCCTTTGTTCATAACAAGCAGTGGGCCAGAAAGTGAAAAGAGACAGATTCGTAATCCCTATGATACAAGAAATGATGTGATGGTCCTGGGAGATCTTTCACTAGCGTTGGTCTCTGATGTCACCAATGCATTAGTGCCCTGGGGCCACCATGACAAAACACCACCAACTGGGCATCTTAAACAACAGAGAAGTATGGTCTCCGAGTGCTGGAGGCCGGAAATAAGATCAAGGCGTCAGCAGGTTGGTCCTTTCCGAGGCTGTGCGGGAGGGTGTGTTGGCTTCTCTTCCAGCTTCTCGGGCCTCAGCCACTCCTTGGCTGTAGACGACGTTCTCTGTGAGTCTTCATACACCTGTCCTTTGTGCCTGTCTGTCCGTGTGTCCAAATGTGACCTCTTACTAAGGTCCTGTTGGATCAGAGCCCACCCACATGACCTCACCTTAACTGCATCATCGGCCAAGACCCTATTTCCAAAAAAGCCCTGTTCACAGGTACCGGGGGCGGGACTGCAGCACCTTTCGGGGGCACAGTTCAGCCCCCAACAATCAGCAATGACATCTCCTCCTTCTCCCGGGCGATGGAAGGATGGGCAGATGGTGCCGCCCTCCTGCTCGCGGGCAGCAGCACTAAGACGTGTGTGTCTCTCGTCTGGATCATGGATTTCCCCCAAGGAAGAAAAGTTAATATCTGCAAAATCTCCTTCTGGAAGCTTCTTTGTTTAAAAATTTTGCTGGACCATCGTCTGTATTTCTGTCCCAGAGCAGAGACTAACGGCCCTCGGTGCTCCGAACCGGGTTGGGGTGGGGAGAGTTTGGCTGCAGGCCAAGGACAGCCCGAGACTTCCACCTTGGGAAGTGAAGGGGGCCGCAGCAAGTGCACCAGCACAGCCGGTTGTGGGAGCGGAGACCCCGTGCCTGTCCAGCCCCTGGGGGACCCCTCAGGCTGGCTGCCTGGCCTGTCTCTGCTGGCATGACCCTGACCACCCCGGGAACAGGGATGCCCATTCCACACTGTCTTCATCAAGACACCTCCAGGGAGGCCTAAGTTTGACTGCTTTCAGGACAGTGGTCTCTGGTCACTAGCTGGGGTCATTCAGAGAGTAGACAGCGTCTGTCCTGGGCCTGGGTGCGCTCCCGGAGGAGGTGACCCTTGCTGTCGGCAGGCGGACATTCCAACAGAGGTGGCCTGGTCTCCATCTTCCAGTTCCGATGCCCCAGCAGCCGGATTGCAAGCACTGTGGAAGATACAGCTTATCTGGTTCATGACTTTGCAAGCATTCTAAGTAATGCCTTCCTGCCCCCATGGGGAAACTGGGGAGCCCCAAGGGTGTGGGCTGCTGAGCCAGACAGCAGAGGACACCCACCACCTCGAGCTGGGCCTGCGAGCCCTCAGCCAACGCCAAGAACATGGGCGGGTCCAGGAACTAACCGGCCATCAGACCACAGGGACTTGCTCGGGGAAGAGAGTCTCCTGTTGCATCTCAGCTCAGGAACCTGGATGAGACCAGCCCTGGGTGGTTGCCTGGGTTTCGTCTCTCGCTCATCGAGGAGCATGTGAAGTTTGTGCTGTGCTCGTCAGGCTCTGGCCTCAGCCCAATCTCAGCGTCAAGCTTCTGCCTGTGGTTCCTGGCAAGCTCATCTTGAGACAGAGCCTGGGAACAGTACACACGGCCATGTTCCTTTCTGACCGTCTGGACCGTCTGTGGCGTCTACAGGAACAACCCTGCCCGGATAATTAACCCCTAGGAAACGGTCATATGTGTGCACAGATGATTAGCCACTGAAACACTGAGCAAAGAAACATATCAGCAGTTTCACCGTGAGACAAGAAATGGTTCTGGGCTGAACTGTGTCTCCCAAAAAGGACATGTTGCAGTTCTAACCCCAGCTCCTGTGATTGTGACCGTACCTGGAAATCGGTCTTGCAGCTGTAATTAGTTCAGACGAGGTCGTACTGGAGAAGAGTGGGCCTTTACTCCAATGTAACTGGTGAGAATAGGGAGAGGAAGAGACACAGAGACCCACGGGGAGAAGCCACATGACCGCAGAGGCAGAGACTGGAGTGATGCCCCTACAAACCCAGGATTTCCGGCACTGCCAGACTCTAGGCGGAGGCAGGACGGATTCCACACGGAGTCTCAGAATGAGCGTAGCCCTGCCGACACCTTGATTTCAGATTCTGGCCTCCAGAGCTGTGAGAATAAATTGTTGTTGTCTTAAGCTGCCCAGTGAGTGGTGCTTTATTATGGCAGCCCTAGGACACCAATACGGGGATGTGGGACTTTCACCTCTGATGTATTCGTTCATTACAAATAATGCTCTGCAAGAAATACCTTGGTGACAGGAAACGCTCATGCTACAGGAAAATTTAAAAAATCGAATTGTAAACGGTATGTACCGTGTGATCTCATTTTTGAAAACAAAATATATAATTTTATTCACAGAAAAAAATGACTGGAAAAACATACTTAGGTGTAAACCATGATGTCCTTGCTTCTAATAAGAGTGTGGGGGATTTTTATTTTATTCTTGTTTATCTTAGTTCCCGGAATTTTTACTTTGTACATGTATCCTTTTGACTGTACAAAAAAAAATAATAATTTTAGATTATGTAAATATAATCTCATTGAGTCAGTCTGTTGTTTTTCAGATGCCCTCAAATGTGTCCGTTATGAAGCAACATCTCAGAGTCCAGTTTGGGGCGGTCCTCATGGTGGATAATTTGTGAACAGAACAGACTGCTGCTTGTGTGCCTGACACGACCATGTCCGCTCTGCCAGCCAAGGCCAACTGCCCCAACTCTGTGCATCCACACGCCTTCACAGACGTCAGGAGGCCACTGTTCAGAAGCGAGGCTCCAATCCAAGAGCTACACTCCATGACAAATTTAAATTTAAATTCCAATTCTGCTGGTTACTGACCTGGACCTATTTACTTACACAGTTTTTGCCTCTTTTCCTACCTGTGTAATGGGGGTGTTCATACTCTTTGTCTTCATCCTGGAGACCTAAAATACAAAGGTACCATCTTCGAAGCATGTTTTCCTCATGGAATGAGCGCCGGACAGGTTGCAGCAGGCGTTTTCATGCCAATCAACTGAGAGCTAGCTCTTACTCCAAATGCGTCTTGAGAGGCGGTCAAGAGATGTGAAATTCTTCTGAGCTTTTGAAAACATCAAAGGAAACCTTTCCAGATGAATCGTGGCAGCGCACTGTCCAAATCCACAGACCTGGGGGCAAACCAGAGGGACCCACGGGCGCCAGCATTTGGGAAGGAGAGCTGAATTCATCTATAGAAATGGTTACAAAACGTCAACACATAATTCTGCATGAATACGTTTTGCTTTCTGAATGTTGCTAGAAATCCCTGTGAAATAAAGGGTCGGGTCTGAAACACATCGACCACTGGACTCGTCTACTGCATGTCTGGCTGGACTCTATCCTCTCAGCTCCATCACTGGGTTTTGACTGAAGACCATCCTTCTCCAAGGAAGTGACGCTGCTGTTTCTGGGGGCGCTGACCTTGAGACAGAGTGTGGCCACTCCAGGACTCTAACATCTGTGTCCAGGCTCCTCCATGTAGAAGGCAGAGGGAGGGATGAAACAGTAAGACAAACAGAAATCTGGGTTTTATTTGGTGGCAGGTGCCACGGGAAGCAGGTCTGGGGAAGGTTTTCTGGGCTCGTGGGGACTGAAGGTCAGGACTTCCATGGAAACTGATGACCAAACTTGGAATGAAGACAGGAAGAGATCCAAGGGTGAGTCTGTCCATATAACTGGACCACACTTACTTATTGAATCACTGGGTGGTTGCTTACCCAGTGGTTATGGGACACCGGCCACTCTGTCTGTCCAGCTCTGGCTCTGAACTGCATCTCCAG
Organism: Delphinus delphis; assembly: GCF_949987515.2. Lineage (NCBI taxonomy): Eukaryota > Metazoa > Chordata > Mammalia > Artiodactyla > Delphinidae > Delphinus > Delphinus delphis. The sequence continues at coordinate 171,625,306 of NC_082685.1, read as the reverse complement.
AGGTTAGCGGAGAAGGGGAGAGGGGTCCTGGGGTGACACTGCCCCAGGGGATGACTGAGCAGGGCTGGGAGTAGAAGGAGAGCGTGGGCCCTGCCCCTGCCCGACCCCGGCTCCGATACACATGGACACGGCAGTTTGTTTTCAGGGTCATGTTCCCTTGTCATCACTTCTTTGACACAACCTCAGATAACTTCCTTCCTTCGTCTTCCCCGAGGCCAGTGGTATTCTCCCTGGCACCTGGGCTCTTCCCACACCCCTCTCCTCCAGCCCCTGTGGCCACAGGGGAACCTCTGCTCCTGACTCAGGGTGGCCCCAGGGCCGGGTGAGGGGGAGCCAGGGAGTCCCCCGGGGGCCGTGTCTGTGCTGCCTGCAGGAATGACTGCTGATCACTCAGGCCGAGAGCTCGGCTCTCAGGGCAGCACAGAGCCGCCCCAGAGATTTCATGGATGAGAGCCAGCTTGGCTGTGGGCCTGTGGCAGCCCCTCTCCCATGGCCATGGCCATGGCCCGGGCAGAACCCTCTCCCCAGGTCGCACACGCTGGGCGCTCATGGGAACCCCGGGCAGTCCCTCACTCATGGCTGCCATCAGCCCGGCCAACGAGCGGCTGTCTCGGGAGGGGTGGGCGGGGGAGAAGGAGGTGCAGGCAGGGAGACCAGGGGGAGGGGAGGCCAGAGAAGCCGTGACTCGTGACCCAAGCTTTCCAGAGGGACGATCGTTCCCAGACAGATGTCAGCGTGGCTGACAGCATATAGGAGGCATTTTCCACTTGTGTAATCCCAGACCCTTCTGCGTTATTTTCAAAGCCACTTGGTTCCCTCCAGCCTGTTCCCATGGTTTGTGCTGTGTGCGTGTTCTTGGAACGTGTTACAGAAGATGCGCAAAGATGCAGTGGTCACGAGGACAGAGGCTGAGCGCGCTCTCACACACGCGTCTTCACAAGGAAGGGACAAGGACCGCTGTGTGAGGGTCCTTGCTCCGTGAGAGCCATCTCTCTCACGAGCTGTGACCTGGATGGACAGGTAACTGGGGGCCTCTTTCTTCTGGAAGAAGATGTTAAGGGAACTTTCTTCAATTTAAGCAATTATGAAACAATCTACCGGAACTTCTGGTTTGTAAAGGCACTCTTGAGTTTACCTCCCCTCCCAAGGAGAAAAAAGTTTTGCTTAGATCCAAGTTACTGAATCCAATTCCAAGCGACAGATCTGAGTTGCTTGTGACGGAAGGAAAACGCACAGGCACACGCACACGCACACCTGGGCCACTTGGCAACTAGAAATGCCCACGCGGGGCACTTGCTGGTTAGTCGTTGGCTGCAAGAGAGAGAAGGACAAAAACTGAAGGAAAAAAATCCCCCAAACCAAGGAACGTAAGACAGAGGGGGCTGCCATGTTCGCTGCGTGGCAGAGGCCTGTGGGCGTCAGGGGCCTCTGCCCCTCTGGGGTGAAGGCGCTGATGAGGGGCGCAGGCCTTGTGAAATCCACTGCCCTGGCCCCGCTCCTCCTGTCCTCCTAACTGCAGCTGCCACCGACCTCTGCCTGCTTGGAGTTAACGCCTTTGTCTCTGCACTCAAAAGTGAATGGCATTTATTATTTTATTGACTCTAAAATAAGGCATACCCATTCTAGAAAATTTTCAAAATAGAAGTCCAACAAATACAGTTGTGTTTAGTTATAACCTCCCTGCCCCCCCATATGTGCTGGTTTCATTGGTTGCCTATCTTTGCAACTTTTCCTGTTTACGGATGTAGAAATGGATGCAGGTATGTAGAGACACAGGCGGAACGCTCCTTGTGCACGCGCAGTACACTCTTTTGTTTCTACAGACGGACATGTGCAGTGCGCTCTTGCGATCTGATTATTAAGAGGCATAAGGCACATCTTCCCCGTGGTGTTGTGTGCTTGTCATTAGCCCGATTTAACGTGAATGCATTAATTTCATAAGCCGATATCATGTCAGTTTCCTCCAATTAGAAAATGTTAGTATTGAAACATTTTTGCTACTGCTTGTAACACTGTTAGATGCGCACCTTCGCTTAGATGAATCTTTGCCCACATGGTCAGCGTTTCATCTCATTTCCTTACTTCCTGGTACGTGAGTCTGCATGTACAAGCCAACGAGGGCACAGGTTGCTCAGAGAATGAAAGTTTCTACTCCTTTGAATCCTTCCCACCCCGAGACCTCTCCTCCCTCCCTTTACGTGTTCGCTTTTGGTTCCTAAGGAGCACTGTCTCCTTCCATGATAAACAGGCTCACCTCCCTGCACCGCCACCCCTGTGCCCCCTACCATGTAGGTGCGTCAGGAAACTCCATTCCCCTGCAGCCACTCACTGCCCCCTTCCTCCACAGTGGACCCCCGAGGGCTGCCCTCCGCCCCTAGTCCTTTACCGACTTGCTGCGGCTGCTTCTTTTAAAGAAGAAATAGGTTTCTCTCTCTCTTTTTTTAAAGGTTGGTCAACTTTATTTATTTATTTATTTTGGCTGCACTGCATGGCAGGCGGGATCTTAGTTCCCCGACCAGGGATTGAACCTGTGCCCTTGGCAGTGAAGGTGAGGAGTCCTAACCATTAGGCTGCCAGGGAAGTCCCTGGACTTGCTTCTAAAGCCTATCATATTGTTTTCCACTTAGCTCTTTGCAAGTCTGTCTCCCCCCACCCCCCCACTTAGGTAGTTCTTCGGAGCTGGGACTTGTTGCTTTTTTTAAATATAGTTGACTTATGATATTGTGTTAGTTTCAGGGGTAGAGCACAGTGATCCAGCATTTTTGCAGATTATGTTGCATTACAGTTTATTACGAGGTGATGGGTATGATCCCCTGTGCTATGCAGTAAATCCTAGTTGCTCTCTATTGTGTGTGTAATAGCTTGTATCTGTTAATCCCATATCCCTAATTTCTCCTTCCCCCCTTTCCCCTTTGGTAACCACTGATTTGTCTTCTGTGTCTGTGGGTCTGTTTCTGTTTTGCATATACCCACATCCAAGCACAGAGGATCTCAAAAAACTTCTCTTTGATGAGCGATAGACGCCAACTCTAATCCCAACTAAGACTGTCTCACCCACGTGACCCCACTAACTTCCGGTCCTCAGGAGCACTGCTCAGACATGTGATCCCTGCAGATACTAACCACGCTTTAAAAAATTACTCTTTACCTGTTTCCAGGGTAGAACCTTATTTGGAATTTCAGCGGATGCTCTCGGGAGTCCGGGTACGTGGCCTGTGTATCTCAGCGTCTACATTCTCAGCTCTAGAGGACCCAGGTCTGTCTTCTGGAATGTAGACCCAATGGACACTTTTCTGGACACAGGTCAGTTCCGTTCTGTTTTGTTTTAAAGTAAAACCACCCACACCTTTCCCTTCAGGTCACGCTTGGCATCAGAGAGCTGAACGTTCAGCTTGATCCGTGGGCTCCTCTATCTCAGGGGTCGTCCCGTCTCCGGTCGCTTACTTGGTGTCCTAACTGAGCAGAGGTAGCATCCCTTGATTGTCGGGCAACTGACCGTGTGGGTGATTGTCCCGAGTGCACCTCTGTGCTCCCTATTCCTTCTGCAATTGCTGACAGCGCAGCAGCCCCTTAGACATCTCCCTGAAAGCAATTACATTCCAATTTTCTTCTAAGTACTGGTTTGTTTGGAGCAGATGAGCATTAATGATTTAGGCAGCGGTTTCTGCACTTTAGCCCTGACCTCACGTCATCCAGAGGAGCTGGTTTTATCAACGCCAGTGACGACAATGAATAGCCATCCAAGGGCAACCGAACTCTTTACTAAAAGCAGTAGCCCCTTCACACAGATGGCTGAGCTGACGCGGAAAAGGCACAGGTGAACCCAGCCCTGGCTGGCCTCAGCGCCTGCAGCAGGGACACACCTCGGGGATATAATAACTCTGCCCAAAATCCCTTCCCACCACCTGGCAAAGCTACCCTCCTGCCTTACAGAATCTCACCTCTTGGTTACAGCATGGCTGTGTGCACCAGCCATCACCTTTGTCCCCAAGAACCTGGTGAGTTGATGGCAGGGAGGGGAGCCCAGCCTGGGTTACTGGCTTTTTCTACAATGAAGCAAGGCTGTCACGTTTTAACTTTGCTTACTTATGGCCTTTCTGGGTTACTTGATGAGACAATAGAAATCCATACAGAAGCAGCCAGTTCTCTGCTGCACAGGAAAGTGTGTGGGTCCTGGGACAGAAGGAGAGAGGCAGTCAGAGAAGACAGAGGATGGCTGAGCTGGAGGCAGAGGGAAAAGGAGGCGGATGAACAGACGCAGCTGGAAGAACCCCAGCTCCGCTCTCTCTCATCCCAGAGCTACCCCACCCTTGGGTCCCCGATTCCAGTCCCAAGGGAGCTGGAGCTGAGCTGTGTCTCTGCAACTCGAAGGGTGATGCAGGCTCTCGGAGAGCTGCTGGCCGCGGGGGGTGGGGGGGAGGCCTGGATGCCGGCCAGCTCTGCCCCAGCATCAGACCTGTCAGGACAGGTGGCTGTGCCCGCTCCGTGGCCAAGGGGCCACCGGCGAGGCAGGGGTGGGGACCCCGCTGCTCTCGCTGCGCGTGGCTTTTTCAGACACAACCCCCGAGACAGAGCTGGTGCCGCAAAGCCACCAACCGGTTCACAGCTCTGCCTCTGCAGATCCAGAAGCCGCCCTGCTCACCCACCTCTAGCAGATCTCTCCTTTTTTGGAAAGAAAGCAGACCGGCCTGGTCCTCCCCTTTCCGACAGGCTGGCTCACTCCCGGCTCTCACACATAGAGCCTTTGTCTTTGGCCAGAGTCCTTATCTCAGTCCTTCAGCACTTTCAGGTCCCACCTGGAAGCCCTCAGGCTCACCTGGACCCCCTCAAGGGCAGGGAGCTCCCCATAAAGCTGAGGTGTAGGAATTGGCCGAGGAAAAGAAACATTCCCAGCTAATGAGAAACAACCTGTGTGTATTTCTGAAACAAACCGAAAATGTACCCTTGAAAAGCTTCCAGACCTGGAAGTGCAAAGAAAAAACAGACCGGCCGTGAGCAGTTAGCAACACAGCTTCCCATTTACAGGTAAGTGTGTGGCAGCTCTGTCCAGGCTGCTGCCCACTTACAGAAGAAACCAAAACACCCAGGGAATTGCAAACTCCACACAAAACACGCAGAGCTCACTTCCCTGGAATTGATCAGGGAGAAACCTGGAATTTCATTTCTAACAAGGCGACTGAATGTTAGCATATTACAGGCCATTATTAACAGAATCGTAGTATTAATACTCTACCTTATATGGTATTTTCCTCTTTTCAAGCTGTTTTCATGAGAGAGCCCTAGATCACAATGATCTTGGGATGCAGGGCCGCAGATGCCTCTAATTTTATAAACGTTGTTTTATAATGTGAGAAAACTTAAAAGGAGAGAAGTTAACTACTTTGTGGATGCTATAAAATAGTGAAATTCCTAATTATTTTAAGGCCACTGTGCAGAGAAATTGCTTAAATATGTGTAAAAAATAGATCTTTATAGATTGTTCTAGTAATTTCCATAAGAACTACTGCAAGTATATAGAAATTAAAAATGGGACTGGGGTTTCCCTGGTGGCGCAGTGGTTGAGAGTCCGCCTGCCGGTGCAGGGGACATGGGTTTTTGCCCTGATCCGGGAGGATCCCGCATGCCGTGGAGCGGCTGCGCCCGTGAGCCATGGCCGCTGAGCCTGCGCGTCCGGAGCTTGTGCTCCGCAACAGGAGAGGCCCACGTACCGCAAAACAAACAAACAAAAAAAAGGGACTGGATTAATAGTTGCATAGTAATTTGCTCTGGGACTTTTAATCTTGATTTTCTTATTTTCTTCCATGTAATTATACTGCAACATGAAGATAAGTATACTCATTTTGGTTACAATTATCTACCTCAAAGGAAGCAAATGCAGTATCTTTCAAAGTGTAATTTTCTACTTTTTAAGGACATTTTTGCCAAGGAAAGTTTCCCAGTGCTATGCCTTTAAGTAGTCAGCACATTAATTCCTGAAGCTTCAGGTATACAGTGTTGCAGAAGGGAGAATACACTTGCCTTTGTAAAGTATATATATTTAAAACCCAACGTTCCTGAATTAACTCAACCCTCACTTACTTCTAATAACTTTCCATATAAAAACAAGAGTTTCAAAAACAGCTTTAGGCTAAGCCTTGCATCTGGAGGGGCTGTCCACTGACATGGGAACAGCAGCCACGGGAAATCAGTGGCACAGTCGCTACCACGGAGCTGGGTCCCTGGTGGTGTGGCTACTCACGTCCGGGCTGGGTAGGAGATAGTCTGGCTGGAGTCTGGACTTGCCACACTGATGCTGGAGGGAAGGTGAGCGAGAGCCGGGGGTGAGGGGGTAGCTCTGGGCCGGGTCAGGGGAACTGAGGCCAAGCACAGAGAAACCTGTGCCTTTGAGCCACAGGGGACACAAAGCACATGGGAGCAGGAGGGGGGGTCTGCAAAGGGGGAGGGGCTTCTGATTTCATTTTCCAATCACTTTTTATTAGCAGGTTGGTTTTGTTGGTTTTCTGTTGGGAATTTAAATTCTAGGAAAGCCATTTGCGATTCTCTGTCCAGAAACGAATCTGTTCGGCTGGGGGCTGTGGAGTGTCGCCTCTGAACCGTGGCTGGAAAGGCCCTTCGGCCGGCGGGCCTGGATCCTCTCAGCCACCAGGCAGAGGACGCTTGTTTTGTTTGTTTCTAATTAATCTCCCTCCCTTCTTTTTTTTTACTTGAAGCAGAGTTGATTTACAGTGTTGTGTTAGTTTCTGCTGTACAGCAAAGTGATTCAGTTATACACATAAATATATATTCTTCTTTATGTTCTTTTCCACCATGATTTATCCCAGGATATTGAATATAGTTCCCTGTGCTCTACAGTAGGACCTTGTTGTTTATCCAGAGGATGGCTTTTTATAGCCAGGCTAACTCCTCAGGGGCTTATCAGTGTGACGAAAATAACCTCTGAAAACACAAACCTGGACCAGTGGTTTTGTTGGTGCTGGTGTGAACATGTCCTTTGAAAATGAACAATCTCTTAAAGTTGTAGCAGAGTTCCTCTGGCCACCGCAGACAGCGGCTACAGCCAGCCTGGCCAGCCGTGTTCACAGAGGGAACATTCTAGAGCCGGTCCGTGGGTCCTTCTTCCCTTCCTTCCTTCCTGGCACCAGTCAGCACAGAAGTCAGTTAATTGTTGAAAACAAGCTGACCATAATCTCAACTTTCATTTAATCCATGTTCTATCATAAAGTGTAATGCATTTTAAGGTGAAAACGGCAATTCAGCTTTTATAGTTCTTTTTCTGGCGTTCAAAACCATTTTCATCTTTTTTAAGTGTGTTCATTCTGATGAATGAAACAAGTTGGAGGAATTAACTCTGGTAAGCTTGAGTGTGTGTGTGTGTGTGTCTTGGTTTTCTTTTCTGTGTTTTAGGTGTCGGTTTATTTTAGCTTCTGAATTCTCAGAAGATTGTTACACATATAATCCAGTGTGGAAAATTATGCTAAGCTGACTGGCAAATACAAAACAGAATTTGTGGGTTTTCCTAAAGATCATTTGTTTGTGTGAAAAATATTGAAATATTTAATAAGTTTGTTGGAGATCAGTAAGGCAATCTAGGTGTCTGGTTTGGGCACCTTTTCTCCCTTATCCTAGTAATAAACATGTTTTCACAAGGTCTATGTGGTTACTCTTCTCTAATGGACACCTTAATTCACTTTGGGGGGGTCTCTGTTACTCTGTGGGGGAGGGTGGCCTGGAAATCCTAGCGGGGAGCCCTGTGGCCCATCTTTAGTGCTGGATATGGCCAGGGTTTGGCTCTGGGGGGCCGACGTGGCAGGGCGGGAGCTGCTGCGGGTCTTTGAGCTGGTGCCACATGGCTCACCCCTCCGGCGAGCACAGACCTCACAGAGCTGTGCCCTCCGTGGTCTGGGGTGGCTGGGACCCGGCAGGCATGTGCCCTGCTCTGTGAAGGGGAGCCCTCGGAGAACCTCCGGGGCCTGTGAGAGCAGAAGCTGCCTCCCGGGAAGGATGGGGCCACCCAGGACCCCAGAGGGCTGCCCACTTCGGCAGAGACTGCCTGCCCAGAGCAGGTGGCCTGTGAACACGTTAGGCCTGATTCCTGCACAAGCTGGAAGCAGTCATGCAGACAGGATCCGACGGAGCCCAGACAGGCCTCTCGGGGGTGAAAGCCAGTTACTGGGCTTGAAACACTCCGGGGGGATGTCAGGTTGAACAATACAAACGCAGAAGGAGCTCAGCACGGGGTGGGCCCCCTGCCAGCAAGCTGGGGCCCTGGCAGCACAGGGGAGGGGCCCAGCCCCACCTGCATCCCACCTGCCCTCGTGGACACAGCCCCTCTGCCTCTAGGCACGAAAACCAGCTCTGGGGACCCGGCGCCCGGCCTCTGTCCACTGGTCTGTTCCCTGTGCCCCTGCTTGGGGCTTGCGGGTGCAGGTCAGTTGGGTTTGCAGTAGCGTTGCCTGGACTCCAGCCCTGCAGTGGAACCAATAAAAGCATCTCAAGTGACAACAATGACAACAAACAAAATCATGAAAGGAGAGGATACGCTCTCAGAAGAAAAGGAAAGAAGATAGGAAGGATGAGAAGAAGAGCAAGTTATCAGAGGGCTGATTGACTGGGGAGAATAAATCTGTAAATACAGAGAATTCCAAAAAGAGAAAGTAGACCAGATGGACTACGAATTACAGAAATGATGGAGGAAGACTTGGAGAATTCAGCCTGGACCGGAGGAGCCGCCCGGACGGTTTGGCCGTGTCTGGGCTTCCTGCCCGCAGGCTGTTGTGGGTCCTTCTTTGACTCCCAGAGATGCTCTGACAGCAGGGCATGGGCACTGCCACTTCCCCATGCCTGGAGACGCCAGCTCATCAAGCAGGCCTGAGGGTCCGTGTCGCTTCTTCCAGGAAGCCCACCGTCCATGCCCCCTGCTTGGCCACTCACATCCAGTGACAGCAGTTGTTAGGTGGGAGCAGAGGAAATTGATTACTGGAGATCACATTTGTTGAACAGCTGAGTATCAGGAATTTCCTCTGCTTGGCTTCCCCTTTGGAACACACTGTTGGATTCCAATAAAATCAGACTCTATTGGGTTCCTTTCTGAGGTCCAGATATAGGCTGTCAAGGCTGAGGGACCAAGTCACTTTATCCTCCGATGTGTCTCCAACACTGCTGTGAGCTATGTGTTTGTGAAATGAATATTTATTATGAACATCCTCGAAATGGCCTGCAAGGTCTTACGTGACCTGCCATTCAGGGGCTACAGAACACTGCATTTCAGTGGGGCCGCGCGACCAGCTCTGCGCGGTGGAATTAGACGTTAACAAAGGCTACTACCAGGCGTGGCTGGTAAAACCTCCCGAAGATTTTCCCTGCGCTCTCTTTGCTCCGTTGCCAGCTGGAGGCTGAGGCCCCGGCAAACTGCACGGCTCATGAGTTGAACAGGGCAGAGCCTCTGAGTCTGGGGTTCTTGTGGCTGGTGCCACCACCCTGCAGCTGTGAACTGTTCCTTAGGTGAGTGGAAATAAGTTTTTATCCCACGAAAATAAGTTTTTATGACGTTTTGGAGGTTTCCTGTCAAAGTAGCTTGTTGTTACCTCAACTGACATAACAAGTAGATAATGCTGTGTTCTGCAATTTGCTTCTGCAGGCCAGTTAAAATCCAGCAGTGGGATATTTATCTTCCAAATCACCTCAGAAAATAACAGCAAATTAAAAAACTATATAAAAACAGAAATATTAGGGAATTCCCTGGCGGTCCAGTGGTTAGGACTCTGTGCTCTCACTGAGGGCCCGTGTTCAATCCCTGGTTGGGGAAATAAGTTCCCGCAAGCCATGAGGTGTGACGAAGACCAACCAACCAACCAACCAACCAACCAACCAACCAGAAAACAGAAATATTAAATAAATCAGTCAACAGAAAAGGGAAGAAACAAAGATATTGGAAGCAAGGCCAAGCATAAATACCGGGAACATGATTTTAAGCATCGCAAACTTCCCATCTGAATGAACCGTATCCCAGCAGGGGTTAAACCAGCCGGTGTAGCAGAGGCAGATCTGAAACAGAAAAAAAGAGAAGCCTTTAAAGAAAACGCTGGGTAGAGATAGTGCAGCAACCTGCCCAAAAGAGAAACGGCAATCACACGTCAACACATTCGTGGCTAGAAGCTCTTATTTTGTCTCTCTGTTCACCAGTTGATGGACGTTTGGGTTGCTTCCACTTTTGGTTATTGTGAACAGCACTGCTGTTCTGAACACCTCATACGTGTCCTTGTGTGGCCATTTGGTTTCATCTCCCTTGAGTCAACACCTCGGGGTAGAATTGCTGGGACCTGCGGTACATCTTATATTGGACCTTGAAGGAACCTGGTTTTCTGCAGAGGTGGCTGCGCCGTTTTACACCCCCCGTGCTGAGCTGTCCAATCGACGCATGGGGTGCTTCTCCATTTTCAAAGCTCTTCCAATTCTCTCAGCAATATTTTGTTATTTCCAGTGTACAAGTTGGAAATAGTTCTTCCTTTTCTTGAATTTTTTGTCTGAGTATTTTATTATTTTTGATGCAATCGTGAAAGGAATTTTCTTTATTTTTCATGGGTTCAAGGCAAGTATATAGAAGCAATTGGTTTTCTATTTTGAGCTAGTACGCTGCTACCACGCTGATCTCCTTTATTAGTGCCAGTAGAATTTTTTGTAAACTTCTTAGAATTTTCAACATGTAGCATTTTGCCATCTGGGAATAAAGGCAATTTGTTTCTTTTTCCTTTCTCATAAGGATGTCTTTATTTCTTTTTCTTGCCTGATTGTACTGGCTAGAACCTCTGGTATAATATTGAATAGAAGTGGTAAGAATGGACATCCTTGCCTTGTTTCCAGTTTTAGTGAGAAAAGTATTCAGTTTTTCACTACTGAATTTAGGTTAATGAGTTATTTTTTTTGGTAGGTGTCCTTTATTAGGAAGTTTCCATCTGTTTCTAACTTTGAGTAATTTTAATTATAAATGAGTGTTGGATTTTGTCAAATGCATTTCTTGCATCTATTCAGATGATCACATATTTCCCCCTCATTATGCTGTTAATAGAATTTATTAAATTAATTTATTTTGGCTATGAAACCAGTTTGTATTCCTGGATAAATTCCTGCTTGTGGTGTGTAAGCCTTCCTTTTATGTTGCTGAGCCTGGTTTGCTAATATTTTGTTGAGAATCTCTATGTCTATGTTCATGACAGGTGTTGGTCTGAAGCTTTCTTTCCCTGTGGTGTCTTTATCCAGCTTTGGCATCAGGATAATACTGGTCTCATAGAATGAACTGGGACATACTTCCTCACCCTCTATCTTCTGGAAGCGTTTAGAAAGGATCAATATTACTCTTCCTTCGAAAGTTTGAAACAGTTACTAAAGTGAAGCCAGTAAGTGAGGACTCGCCTTTAAGTAAGGGTTCGTTTTTAAGATTTAAAAAAAATGATTGATGCATAGTTGATTTACAGTGTTGTGTTGGTTTCAGGTGTATAGCACAGTGATTCAGTTATGCATATAATATGTGTATATATGTGTGTGTGTGTATTCTTTTTTAGATTCTTTTCCATTATAGGTTATTACAAGATACTGAGTATAGTTCCCTGTGCTATACAGCAGGTCCTTGTTGTTTACCTATTTTATATATGGTAGTATGTATTTGTTAATCCCAAACTCCTAATTTAGCCCTCCACTCCCTGCTTTGCCTATGTAACCGTAAGTTTGTTTTCTACGCCTATGAGTCTGTTCCTGTTTTGTAAATAAGTTCATTTGTATCATTTTTTTTTTTACATTTCACATATAAGTGATATCATATGGTGTTTGTCTTTCTCTTTCTGGCTTATTTCACTTAATTTGATAATCTCTAGATCCATCCATGTTGCTGCAAATGGCATTATCTCATTCTTTTTTATGGCTGAGTAGTATTTCATTGTATATATATACCACATCTTCTTTATGCATTCCTCTGTTGATGGACACTTAGGTTGCTTCCATGTCTTGGCTATTGTAAATAGTGCTGCTATGAACATTGGGGTGAATGTATAAGATTTTTTTTAGAGCAGTTTTATCTTCACAGCAAAATTGAGAATAAGGCACAGAGAGTTCCCATATGCCCTCTGACTCCACATATGCACAGCCTCCCCACCATCAACATCCCCCACTAGAGTAGTACATTTGTTACAACTGGTGAACCTATATTGACACATCATAATCACCCAAAGTCCACAGTTTACCTTAGAGTTCAACATTGGTGTTGCACATGCTGTGGGTTTGGACACAAGTATAATGTATATTCACAATTATAGTATGATTCAGGGTAGTTTCACTGCCTAAAAATCCTCTGTGCTCCTTTCTCTCCTCACACTCTGCCAAACACTGATCCTTTTACGATTCCATAACTTTCCTTTTCCATAATGTCACACTTATGAATCATATAGTATGTAACTTCTTCAGACTGGCTTCTTTTACTTAGTAACATGGATTTAAGTTTTCCCCATATCTTCTTTTTTGTGTGTGTGTGTTACGCAGGCCTCTCACTGTTGCCGCCTCTCCCGTTGTGGAGCACAGGCTCCGGACGCGCAGGCTCAGCGGCCATGGCTCACGGGCCCAGCCGCTCCGCGGCATGTGGGATCTTCCCGGACTGGGGCACGAACCCGTGCCCCCTGCATCGGCAGGCGGACTCTCAACCACTGTGCCACCAGGGAAGCCCTTCCCCATGTCTTTTCATGGCTGATAGCTCATTTCTTTTTAGCTTGGAATGATATACGCTGGATGGACCAGTTTGTTTATCCATTCACCTGCTGAAAAACATCTTGGTTGTTTCCAAGTTTTGGCAGTTTTGAATAAAGCTGCTGTAAACATCCATGGGCAGGTTTTTGTGTGGACATCACCAAAGTGTCTTCCAAAGCGGCTGTACCATTTGCATCCCCACCAGCTGCTAAGGAGCGTTCCTGTGGCTCCACATCCTCGCCAGCATTTGGTGCTGTCAGTGCTCTCGATTTTGGCCATTCTAACAGGCATGAAGTGGTATGTCATTGTTGATTTAACTTGCCTTTCCCTGAGGACATATGAAGTGGAGCATCTTTTCAAATGCTTTATTTGCCATCTGAATATCTTCTTTGGTGAAGTGTCTGTTAAGGTCTTTGGTCCATTTTTAAACTGGGTTGTTTTTCTTATTGCTGAGTTTTATGAGTTCTTTGTATATTTTGGATGAAAGTCCTTTATCAGGTGTGTCTTTTGCAAATATTTGCTCCCAGTCTCTGGCTTGTCTTCTTCTTCTCTTAACATCGTCTTTTGCAGAGCAGAACAGAAGTTCTTAATTTTGATGAAGTCCAGCTCATCAATTCTTCTCTTTCATGGATTGTGATTTTGATGTTGTATCTAGAAAGCCGTTACCAAACCCAAGGTCATCTGGGTTTTCTCTTGTGCTATCTTCTAGGTGTCTTACATTTAGTTCTATGATCCATTTTGAGTTAATTTTTGTGAAGGGTGTAAGGTCTGTGTCTAGATTTTTTTTTTCATGTGGATGTTCAGTTGTTCCAGCACTGTTTGTTGAAAACCATCTTTGCTCCATTGTGTTGCCCTTGCTCCTTTGTCAAAGATCAGTTGACTCTATTTATGTGGGTCTATTTCTGTTGCATTGACCTATTAGTCTATTCTTTCACCAATACCTCGCTGTCTTGATTACTATAGCTTCACAGTAAGTCTTTAAGTCAGGTGGTGTCAGTCCTCCAACTTTGTTCTTTTTCCTTAATATTTTGTTAACTATTCTGAAACTTTTGGAAATACTTCTAATTACTTGTAATGTGTAATATGTCTATTCCTATTTCTTCTTTCTTCATGAATCATTTTGGTAATAAATATCTTTCTAGGAATTTCTCTGTTTCTTCCAGTTATCTAATTTGTTGGCATAAAGTTGTTCATAGTATTCCCTTTATAATTTTTAAAATTTCTGCAAGGTTGCTGGTGATGTGTACTCTTTTATTCCCGCTTTTGGTAATTTGTGTTCTCTCTCTTTTTTCTTCATTAGTATAAATAAAGATTTGTTAAATTTTAAAAGTCTTTTTAAGAAACCACTTTTGTTTTCATTGATTACCTCTATTTTTTTCTGTTTTGATTGAGTTTTCACTCTAATCTTTATTATTTGCTTCCTTTGCTTGCTTTGGTTTAATTTGATCTTTTATTTCTCCCTAATTTTGTAAGATGGAACCTTAGGCTACTGATTTGACATTTATTTTTTTCCTTTTCTAATATAGACTTTTAAGCTAGGTCTAGAATTTACCTCTACATGCACTTTGGCTGCATCCCATAAATTTTGATACACTGTGTTTTCATTTTTATTCATTTAAAATATTCTCTAAATTCTTTTTTGATTCCTTGTTTGATTCATGAGTTATTTTAAAGTACTTAAAAGTTATTTAAGACTGCTGTTATTTTCCAAATACCTTTGGATTTCCCAAATTTCCTTCTGTTTTTGATTTCTACTGACATTTCTAATTTCGTTTTGGCCAGAAAATACTTTCAAATTAATTGAGAGTTGTTTTATAGCTTAGTAAATGGTCTATATCGAAGACTATTCTATGTGCACTTGAAAAGATTATATATTCTGATGCTGTTGAGGGGAGTGTTCCCTAGATGTTAGCTGGGTCCAGTCTCTTGATAGTGTTATTCAGGTATTTTGTATCCTTGCTGATTTTCTATCTGGTTTTCTATCAGTTATCTAGAGTAGGATATTAACATGCCCCACTATTATAATTGAATTGTCAATATCTCATTTCGGTTTTGTTAGTTTTGCTTCATGCATTTTGGGCTCTGTTATTAGTTGTGTACTGGTTTACAGTTATGTCTTTTTGGCGAACTGGACTCTTTATCATCATAGTAATGGGTTTTGTCTTAAAGTGCATTTTGTTGACATTAGTGTGGATACTTTCATTCTTGTATGGCTCTCATTTGCATGGTATATGTTTTTTTCACCATTTACTTTCAAACTTTTTGTGTCTTTGAATCTAAAGTGTTTATTTTACATAGGATATATCACTGGATCTTGTTCTTCTTGTTGTTATTTTGTTTTGAATCCAGTTAAACAATCAGGCTTCTGAATGGAGTGTTTAATCCATTTATAGTTAATGGATTTATTAATATGGTTGAATTTATTTGCGCCATTTTGCTACTTGTTTCCTTTACTTCCACGTCCCTTTTGTTCCCATTCTTCCTTTACTGCTTTTCTTTGGTGTTAAAAACAATTTTATAATGAACAATTTTCATTCTTTTTTAAGGTTGTTTTCTTGGAGAAACGCTGTGCTAGGGATTACAATATACATATTTACTTATCACTGTCTACTTCATGTTAATAGTGCCTTAAATTTGACAAAATATAAATGCTTTCTACTCCAATATAGCTTCATCCCCTTACTTTTTTGTGCTATTATGGGCCTATGTATTATATCTATATATGCTATAAGCCCAACAGTACAGTTTTCTAATTATTGTCTTAAGTTATTGTATTTCAAATAACTTAAGGGAACATTAGAAAGAATATGCTTGTACTGTCTTATATTTACTGACATAAGAGCTTTAATGCTGTGCTTTGTTTCTTCATGTGCATTCAGGTTACCTTGTGGTGTCATTTTGTTTCAGTCTGAACAATTTCCCTTAGTATTTCTTCTAAGACAGGTATGCTAGCAGCAAATTCTTTCAGTATTTCTTTACCCGGGAAAGAAATTTTTTTCTTACTCTGAAGAATATTTTTGCTGACTATAGAGTTCTTGGTGACAGGCCTATTTTTTTCTTTTAGCAACTTTAATATGTTATCCCAATAGCTCCTTGCATGACTTCTTCCTTATGGGAAGTTAGCTGTTAGTCTCATTACAGTTTTCTTGTACATGGTGAGCTGTTTTTCTCTTACCCCTTTCAAGATTTTCTCTTTGTTTTTTGTTTCCAACAATTTTACTATGTTGTGTCTAAGTGTGCATCTCTTTGTGTTTATCTTATTTAGAATCTGTTGAGCATCCTCGGGTGTCAAAATTTTTCATCGAATTTGGGAAGTTTTTAGCTATTATTTCCTCAGGTATTTTTCTGCCATTTTCCACTCTTTCTGAGTCCCATTTAACCTGTGTTGGTATATTTGATAAAGTCCCATGGGTCTCTGCTTATTTTTCCTCATTCTCTATTTTGCTCTTCACATTGAGTATTTTCTTTTGATCTATTTTTAGGTTTGCTGAGTCGTTGTCCTGACAGTCCAAATACTCTGTTGATTTTTCATTTGGCTATTGGGATTTTCAACTCCAGAATTTCCATTTGATTCTTTTAAATAATCTCTAAATATTTCTTGATATTCTCTGGTTGATGTGTCATTCTAACTATGTTTTCATTTAATTTTTTAAAAATGATTTTCTCAATTCTTTGAACATATTTATAATATCAGTAGCAACTTTGAGGTCTTTGGTAGTTTTAATACCTGGGTCCTCTCAGAGCAGCTTCTACTGACTGCTTCTATTTTGTTTAGCATCTTTATTGGAGTATAACTGCTTTACAATGGTGTGTTAGTTTCTGCTGTATGACAAAGTGAACCAGCTACACATATACATATAGCTTCATTATCTCCTCTTTCTTACATCTCCCTCCCACCCTCCCTATCCCACCTTTCTAGTTGGAAACAAATCACCGAGCTGATCTCCCTGTGCTATGTGGCTGCTTCCCACTATCTATTTTAAATTTGGTAGTGTATATATGTCCATGCCACTCTCTCACTTCATCTCAGCTTACCCTTCCTGTCCCTGTGTCCTCAAGTCCATTCTCTACATCTGCGTCTTTATTCCTGTCTTGCCCTAGGTTCTTCAGAACCTTTTTTTTTTTTAGATCCCATATATATGTGTTAGCATACAGTATTTGTTTTTCTCTTTCTGACTTATTTCACTCTGTATGACAGTCTGTAGGTCCATCCACCTCACTACAAATAACTCAATTTCATTTCTTTTTATGGCTGAGTACTATTCCATTGTATATATATGCCACATCTTCTTTATCCATTCATCTATCAGTGGACACTTAGGTTGTTTCCATGTCCTGGCTATTGTAAATAGTGCTGCAGTGAACATTGTGGTACATGACTCTTTTTGAATTATGGTTTTCTCAGGGTATATGCCCAGTAGTGGGATTGCTGTGTCATATGGTAGTTCTATTGTTGTTTTTTTAAGGAAGCTCCATAATGTTCTCCATAGTGGCTGTATCAATTTACATTCCCACCAACAGTGCAAATGGGTTCCCTTTCCTCCACACCCTCTCCAGCATTTATTGTTTGTAGGTTTGATGATGGCTATTCTGACCAGTGTGAGGTGATACCTCAATTTCATTTTGATTTGCATTTCTCTAATGATTAGTGATGTTGAGCATCCTTTCATATGTTTGTTGGCAGTCTGTATATCTTCTTTGGAGAAATGTCTATTTAGGTCTTCTGCCCATTTTTGGATTGGGTTGTGTACTTTTTTAATATTGAGCTGCATGGGCTGCTTGAATATTTTGGAGATTAATCCTTTGTCAGTTGCTTTATTTGCAAATATTTTCTCCCATTCTGAGGGTTGTCTTTCCATCTTGTTTATGGTTTCCTTTGCTGTGCAAAAGCTTTTAAGTTTCATTAGGTCCCATTTGTTTATTTCTGTTTTTATTTCCATTTCTCTAGGAGCTGGGTCAGAAAGCATCTTGCTGTGATTTATGTCATAGAGTGTTCTGCCTATATTTTCCTCTAAGAGTTTTGATGGTATCTGGTCTTACATTTAGGTCTTTAATCCATTTTGAGTTTATTTTTGTGTATATTGTTAGGGAGTGTTCTAATTTCATGCTTTTACATGTAGCTGTCCAGTTTTCCCAGCACCACTTATTGAAGAGGCTGTCTTTTCTCCATTGTGTATTCTTGCCTCCTTTATCAAAGATAGGGTGACCATATGTGAGCAGGTTTATCTCTGGGCTTTCCCTGTTCCATTGATCTATATTTCTGTTTTGTGCCAGTACCATATTGTCATGATTACTGTAGCTTTGTAGTATAGTCTGAAGTCAGGGAGCCTGATTCCTCCAGCTCCGTTTTCCTTTCTGGTCCTTGGCTTTTGTTTGTTACAAGATTTTTAATCACAGTCTCAATTTCAGTGCTTGTGATTGGTCTGTTTATATTTTTTATTTCTTCCTGGTTCAGTCTCAGAAGGTTGTGCTTTTCTAAGAGTTTGTCCGTTTCTTCCAGGTTGTCCATTTTATTGGCATAGAGTTGCTTGTAGTAATCTCTCATGATCCATTGTATTTCTGCAGTGTCAGTTGTTACTTCTCCTTTTTCATTTCTAATTCTATTGATTTGAGTCTTCTCTCTTTTTCTCTTGATGAGTTTGGCTAATGGTTTATCAATCTTGTTTATCTTCTCAAAGAAACAGCTTTTAGTTTTATTGATCTTTGCTATAGTTTCCTTCATGTCATTTTCATTTATTTCTGATCTGATCTTTATGATTTCTTTCCCTCTGTTAAGTTTGTTTGTTTTTTTTTTTTCCTTCTTTCTCTAATTGCTTTAGGTGTATAGGTTGTTTGTTTGAGATTTTTCTTGTTTCTTGAGGTAGGATTGTATTGCTATAAACTTCCCTCTTAGAACTCCTTCTGCTGCATTCTATAGGTTTTGGGTCATCGTGTTTTCATTGTCATTTGTTTCTAGGTATTTTTTGATTTCCTCTTTGATTTCTTCAATGATCTCTTTGTTATTTAGTAGCATATTGTTTAGCCTCCATGTGTTTTTATTTTTTACAGTTTTTTTTCCTGTAATTGATATCTAGTCTCATAGCGTTGTGGACAGAAAAGATACTTGATATGATTTCATTTTTCTTAAATTTAGCAAGGCTTCATTTGTGACCCAGGTCATGATCTATCCTCAAGAATGTTCCATGAGCACTTGAGAAGAAACTGTGTTCTGTTGTTTTTGGATAAAATATCCTATAAATATCTATTAATTCCATCTTGTTTAATGTATCATTTAAAGCTTGTGTTTCTTTATATATTTTCATTTTGGATGATTTGTCCATTGGTGGAAGTGGGGCGTTAAAGTCCCCTACTATGATTGTGTTACTCTCCATTTCCCTCTTTATGGCTGTTAGCATTTGCCTCGTGTATTGATGTGCTCCTATGTTGGGTGCATAAATATTTACAACTGTTTTATCTTCTTCTTGGATTGATCCATTGATCATTATGTAGTGTCTTTCTTTGTCTCTTCTAATAGTCTTTATTTTAAAGTCTATTTTGTTTGATGTGAATATTGCTACTCAAGCTTTCTTTTGATTTCTATTTGCATGGAATATCTTTTTCCATCCCCTCACTTTCAGTCTGTATGTGTCCCTAGGTCTGAAGTGGGTCTCCTGTAGACAGCATATATCTGGGTCTTGTTTTTGTATCCATTCAGCCAGTCTATGTCTTTTGCTTGGAGCATTTAATCCATTTACATTTAGTGTAGTTACCGATATGTATGTTCCTATTCCTATTTTCTTAATTGTTTTGCGTTTGTTATTGTAGGTCTTTTCCTTCTCTTGTGTTTCCTGCCTAGAGAGAAATTCCTTTAGCATTTGTTGTAAAGCTGGTTTTGTGGTGCTGAATTCTCTTTGCTTTTGCTTGTCTGCAAAGCTTTTAATTTCTCTGTCAAATCTGAATGAGATCCTTGCTGGGTAGAGTAATCTTGGTTGTAGGTTTTCCCCTTTTATCACTTTAATTTTGTCCTGCCACTCCCTTCTGGCTTGCAGAGTTTCTGCTGAAAGATCAGCTGTTAACCTTATGGGGATTCCCTTGTATGTTATTTGTTGTTTTCTCCTTGCTGCTTTTATTATTTTTTCTTTGTATTTAATTTTTGATAGTTTGATTAATATGTATCTTGGCATGTTTCTCCTTTGATTTATCCTGTATGGGACTCTGTGCTTCCTGGACTTGATTGAGTATTTCCTTTCCCATATTAGGGAAGTTTTCAACTATATTCTCTTCAAATATTTTCTCAGTCCCTTTCTTTTTCTGTTCATCTCCTGGGACCCCTATAATTCGAATCTTGGTGTGCTTAATGTTGTCCCAGAGGTCTCCAAGACTGTCCTCAATTCTTTTCATTCTTTTTTCTTTATTCTGCTCTGTGGTAGTTATTTCCACTATTTTATCTTCCAGGTCACTTATCCATTCTTCTGCCTCAGTTATTCTGCTATTGATTACTTCTAGAGAATTTTTCATTTCATTTATTGTGTTGTTCATCATTGTTTGTTTGCTCTTTAGTTTGCCTAGGTCCTTGTGAAACGTTTCTTTTATTTTCTCCTTTCTGTTTGCAAGGTTTTGGATCACTTTTGCTATCATTACCCTGAATTCTTTTTCATATTTCCTCTACATTTGTTTGATCTGGTGGGTTTTTACCTTGCTCCTTCATCTGCTGTGTGTTTCTCTGTCTTCTCATTTTGCTTAACTTACTGTGTTTGGGATCTCCTTTTTGCAGGCTGCAGGTTTGTAGTTCCCATTGTTTTTGGTGTCTTCTTCCAGTGGTTAAGGTTGCTTCAGTGGGTTGTGTAGGTTTCCTGGTAGAGGGGACTGGTGCTTGTGTTCTGGTGGATGAGGCTGGATGTTGTCTTTCTGGTGGGCAGGACTATGTCCAGTTGTGTGTTTTGTGGTGTCTGTGACCTTATTATGATTTTAGGCAGCCTCTCTGCTAATGGTTGGGTTTGTGTTCCTGTCTTGCTAGTTGTTTGGCATAGGGTATCCAGCACTGTATCTTGCTGGTCGTTGAGTGGAGCTGGGTCTTAGTGTTGAGATGGAGATCTCTGGGAGAGCTTCCGCCGTTTGATATTATGTGGAGCTGGGAGGTCTCTGGTGGACCAATGTCCTGAACTCAGCTCTCCCACCTCAGAGGCACATGCCTGACACCTGGCCGGAGCACCAAGACCCTGTCAGCCACATGGTCAAATTCATCTGGACTCCCTGAGGAGGCTGCAGCGCTCAAGAGGCCTCTGCTGGTACCAAGGCTCTGGATCCTTGTAGAGTTCAGGTGAAGGAGAGAAATCTGCTTTGGTCTCTTCATTGGTCAGCCATAACTGTCAACTAAAAAAATATGCACAAGCTAAAAGTTGAGAGTTATGTGTTTTTTTTTTTGCGGTACGTGGGCGTCTCACTGTTGGGGCCTCTCCAGTTGTGGAGCACAGGCTCAGCAGCCATGGCTCACAGGACCAGCCACTCCGTGGCATGTGGGATCTTCCCGGACCAGGGCACGAACCCACATCCCCTGCATCGGCAGGTGGACTCTCAACCACTGCATCACCAGGGAAGCCCGAGAGTTCTGTCTTATTCAGCAGGAAATTTTAGGACTTCAAGCCTGGGAGGCAGCAGCTCCCGTGACCCTGAGAGAACTGTGCTCCTGAATGCTACTTTATCCTTTGTGTGGATCACATGTTCCTGTTTCATCCCATGTCTTCAAATGTTTGTTACACTTGATATTTTAGGTGACATTGCAGCAACTCTGGGTTATGATTGCCCCTCCCTGGGGGTTGTTGTGGTTGCTGGTTTTGTTTGTTGTTTGGTGACTTGCCTAGACTAATTCTGTTTCCCTTGAAGTGTGTGGCCACTGATACCTTTGTTCAGTTCTTTTTTTTTTTTTTAATTCTTCTTTTTCTATTTAAGCCTGGTTTTGCAGGGATCACTTCTGGTCATCACAGCTTAGTAGTGAAACAGGACTGGTCAGAGTTTGTGCTAAAATACCTTGAGTTAGTATCGTTTCTGTCTGTCTGTGAGTTGACTAATGCATTTAGAAATGGGGCAGTTTATAGAACTTACTGTAACGTTTGCCTCCTGGTGTTTTTGTGTTTTTTCTTCAGAGATCACTTTCTATTCAACACCACACGCCACTCCAAATTTAGTTGGCTTCTTTGGCAGCCAAGTGGCTGGTTTCCACTGTCCACTCAGCACAGGAGAAAGTGAACTGCCGCACTGTGGAAGCTGCACGCACGTGGGGTTGGAGGGTCCCAGTAAAAACACCGGGCCCCAATGTTCTCACTTGAGCTTCAGTACTTCTCCTCCAATACATGCTTCTCAACTTTGGGCATGCTTTTGTTTGATTTTAAGTGTCCTAAGATAATGTTTTTGACAACACTGTCCAGTTTTGTCATCACTTTTTGGAGAGATTTGTGTAGTGTCTCACTCCACCAGGTAAGAAGTCCCACCCATTTAGGATAAAATTCAAGATTAAAAAGATGTGTTATTTTTTCTTGGTTGATATTGCCACCACAGCAGAGAGTTGGGCAGAAATATTGATGCATTATTGTTTATTCTAAGTGATCTGATGACTTTTTGATGTTATTTCTCTATGTAGTCCAATTTTATCCAAGAATTGTTCTGCAAATGTGATCTTATGTTTTAAAGCATCAAGATATAGCATATGCACAGTTTGGAATTCCTCAGGGACCACTATTATTTCATGGAGAATATGGCATTATTAGAAGTGTCACCCTGGAAACAAGCCATCAAGCAGAAGCTCTTAACACCTGTCTCCAAGATTCTCAAGGCACGTGCTAAGAATCCCATGGCATTATTTCAAAGCAGGGTGATGTCTGTGTTGCCAAGACTGTTCCTGCTTAGAAGAAATGCCTGTGTCCTGTGGACACTGAGTTTGCTGCAGGTCATATGCTCCTGCCATTCAACCATCCACAGGCTGGATGCATAGCTCATCGTCACGTTCAAAGTTCTGGACAAATACATTCTCCAGAGCTACAGATGAGGAGTTGAGAGAATCACATCAATTGCTCATCTCATCAGGGTACAATCTGAAGTCTTCAGTTTTCTCAGGAGGGCCATTCAGATTATTGCACAATCAAACCTTGGTCCTTTTACCATTGACACAGAGTTGTATGAAAAAGCTATTTTAAAACAGAAGATTCTCTAGAAGTATGGTTCTCCTTACTGATTTTATATCTGAATTCAAAAACTGTGGAAAACCAACCTCTTTGTATAGTTATTCTTAATATTTGGAGAATAGAAAAACAAGTGTTAATGTTTTCATTTTCATCCTAATCCTTTTACCATATGCTTATGTTCTCTTTATTTTAGAAATATCTCCTTGTTACAAAAAGTTCTGAAATTATGAATGAACAAGGATGAAACTTAAAATCACCCCTAATGTCATCACCTGGAGGCAGTTCCTGTTAATATGTTAATGCATTTTCTTAAGGTTTTGTGGTGATGTGTCAATACAATTTCTTCTGTCATTTGGATTCATCTTAAACTCAATTCACAGCATTATATTCTTTTTAAGAATCTATCACAATCTTCTACTGTTTGCAATTTTTTTTTACTACATGTTCTGTTTCAATAACATCTTTGTCTGTGATGATTTTTAGGCCCTCTGACATTTTTGGATTAGATTCCTAAAACAGGGAATTTCTAGGTGGAAAGACAGTAATATAATCAAGGATTCTGATAAGTGTTGTCCAATGGCCTTCCTCAGAAACTGTTCCCATCTGTACTTCCAACACATACCTGTTTGTAGCAGCATAGTTAGTGCTGGTTGCTTTTAAAATAAATTTTACTTTTTAGAACAGTTTAGATTTACAGAAAAATTGTGAAGATATAACAGAAGGTCCCCATATATCCCACACCCAGTTTCTCCCATTAATTCTTCTATTATTAGTATTTCCTATTAAAAAGCTACATTTGCTACATTTAGTGAACCAGTATTAACACATTATTATTAACTAAAGTTGTTTTTTTTTTTTTTGGCTTTGGCAAAGAAGAATAGTTTAATACTGCTGGTTTAGTAAAACCAGCTATGTCTCTCAGTTACCAGCATTAAGCCTAAACAAGCATTAACTTTTGTTTACTTTTTTAACATCTTTATTGGAATATAATTGCTTTACAATGTTGTATTAGTTTCTGCTGTATAACAAAGTGAATCAGCTATATGTATACATATATCCCCATATCCCCTCCCTCTTGTGTCTCCCTCCCACCATCCCTATCCCACCCCTCTAGGTGGTCACAAAGCACCGAGCTGGTCTCCCTGTGCTATGCGGCTGCTTCCCACTAGCTATCTATTTTACGTTTGGTAGTGTATATATGTCCATGCCACTCTCTCACTTCATCCCAGCTTACCCTTCCCCCTCCCCATGTCCTCAAGTCCATTCTCTACATCTGCATCTTTATTCCTGTCCTGCCCCTAGGTTCGTCAGAACCATTTTATTTTATTTTTTTTAGATTCCATATATATGTGTTAGCATACGGTATTTGTTTTTCTCTTTCTGACTTACTTCACTCTGTATGACAGACTCTAGGTCCATCCACCTCACTACAAATAACTCAATTTCGTTTCTTTTTATGATGGAGTAATATTCCATTGTATATATGTGCCACATCTTCTTTATCCATTCATCTGTCAGTGGACACCTAGGTTGCTTCCATGTCCTGGCTATTGTAAATAGTGCTGCAGTGAATATTGTGGTACATGACTCTTTTTGAATTATGGTTTTCTCAGCGTATATGCCCAGCACTGGGATTGCTGGGTCGTATGGTAGTTCTATTTTTAGTTTTTAAAGGAACCTCCATAGTGGCTGTACCAATTTACATTCCCACTAACTGCAAGAGGGTTGCCTTTTCTCCACACCCTCTCCAGCATTATTCAGATTTCCTTGGTTTTTACCTAACATTCCTTTTTCTGTCCCAGGATCCCATCTAGCACACCATAGTCAGCATTGTTTAGCTCTGCGGCATTTCAGGAGGGATAGAGTAAAATATTATCAGTAAGTGAAAAGCTCAAGGAAAGTTTTGGTAAAAATCTCATAACTATGGCTTTAGGAAATCACTGTCATGTTAAATAGGTGTCTGGTACTGGGTCTGCACTCAGGCCAGTTTCCAGCACCTTTCGTGTGGCCAAATGGCCACCACTGGCCTCTCCATCTGTCACACAGATATTGCCCAGGACTCGAGGTGACAGGGACGCTCAGCTCTCTTCTCACAGCCCCGGAGAAAACTGGCGAGAGGTGACAGCGTGTAGGGGACACGTGGTGACCTGAAGCCATGGCCTCAGGACAGAGCTGTGTCCTGCAGGTCCTGCTGGACAGCCCTGGGAAGCTGGCTCCCTCCCCGAGACTCCCCCTCCTTTCCTAGAAGAGGCAGCTTTGGGCGCCACGTTCCATAAGCTCAGGTTCTGATTTTGCCTTCTGTCTTCATCTCCCACTGGACCCACACTCGTAGGCACTGGCTTCATTTACTGACTTATTTTACCAACCTTTCCAAGTGAGATAAATGCTATGAGCAAACACGATGATTTGTAGCTGTATTTTCAGCGGCTTCTCCGTAGCCTGCCCTTGCCGTGAGCGGTACATCTCCCAACCCCCTTTATCTTTGTGGTTTGGTGCTTCTTCACAACTGAAAACAAAAGGAACGACTTTACTGATTTCTAGAAATGACTCTTCACAAATGTGTTTTGGATTGCACCTTATCCTTGGTGTTCATCTAGGTA
Organism: Delphinus delphis; assembly: GCF_949987515.2. Lineage (NCBI taxonomy): Eukaryota > Metazoa > Chordata > Mammalia > Artiodactyla > Delphinidae > Delphinus > Delphinus delphis. The sequence continues at coordinate 171,599,820 of NC_082685.1, read as the reverse complement.
AGAGCAAAATGATTTGTTCTAATAAATTACCAGGCACTGATATTAAGTTAACCAGTGAAGATTTAGCAGGGTTCTTAACTGTTTGCTGGAAAAAAACCCCAACAACTTTATTATACTGTCCCTTTAGCAAACATCTTGGATTTTATCTGTCATGAGGATTTTCTAAAAATAATATTTAGAAGCTGTGTAATGACATAAACTGATTCCTTAAGGAGTCTTGAATCAGATTAAAATGTTAAAAAACAGAAACTGGAAATTTTCGTCTTATTTCTAAGAATTCCTCTCCCTCTGAACCCCAGCAGACAATACCTGGCATGTTTTCTTGCCTCTGAGAAGACAATAGAAAAAGAAGCAACAATTTTTATGGAGGCTGTGGAAGATTCTCTCTCCCTCAGAAATGGAAGAAACAGTCCACACCCTTATAAGACAGAAGTGAAATGTGATTTCCCCTTATTCGCGCTCACTCTCGGCACGTGCCACGACCATTGGGAGTGATGTCCTCAGTACGTGTAAAGGTTTCTCCTGCATGCAATTGTTGGGTCGCACATACCCCTCTGCTCACAAACATGTAATTTCCTGGAATGCCTTTTCTTCCATCTCATGTCTCATAAAATTCACAGTTTTCTGCATGAGGGCCATTCCTTTACTAGACCCTCCCTCCTGCCTTTGTGTGCCCATCAGTTCACTTTTTGTCTCCAAGTTTAGCACAGTGCACAGCGCATCGTAGGGCCTATTACTCTTTTAAGATTATGAATCACAATGGCAAAATCATTGTGAACTTATTGGACCAGATGCACGAGCACATTGCATGAGATATTGTTTACTCTTCACAGGGGTCCTAAATCATTATCCCCACTTCGCGGATAGGGAAGCTGAGGACTTGCAAAGGTTCTCACCTTGCCCAGACCCGTCACTAATGAGGGAGCCTGGAGGTGAGTCTGGCCACCAGGTGTGATGCTCTGGGCCCTGCTCCCTCCTTTGCTTCAGGATCACCTGCTCTGTTGCTCCCTTCAGACCTCTGGTCTGCATTCCCGCATTAGAAAGTAGACTGCTCCTCGGGGCTGGGGCGTGCTCCCGTGCTGGCTCTGCCGCCTCTTCCCCTCAGGTGACCGTCATTTGCATCCAGCTCAGGGTACCCTCCATTCTGGGGTCCTCTGTTGGCTGAGCTAGCTAACACCGGGACCTCTCGGTTCCTTGATCTTCTATGTCCAGCAACCCTCCTTACTCCCCTTCTGCACCCACCCCTGTGTCCCTTTGACCAGGTCAGCATCCGCAGGTACTACCCTCCCCAAATGATAAGTCTGAGAGTTTACTCCTTGGTTCCTATTTGATTACTCAAAGAGGGTCCTTTGGTCTCAGTGGACCTGCCCACCCCTCAGCCCTCTTCTCTCTCCATTTCTTCCTTATCATGCTTAGATTGCACACTGTGGGGGCCATGGCTGTGGTCTTGTGTTACATTCCCAGGTGTGTTTTCTTTCCACGGTGGCATCTGACAAACCGTGGGCACCGGACACTGGCTGAACCCACCGTCCTTCTCTGTAGGTCGGCCTTCATGAAGAGCCTCCCAGGGCAGGTGGCTGGTTTCCCTCACACGTTCAGGACCGTCGGTGCTGCCCGTCACTCCCCTCCGTCCTCACGCCTGCGTACCTCCCAGCAATGCCGCTTCCAACCCTTCCACGCTCTCCGAGCCTCCTCCCATGGCGTTCCTGCACTGACTTCACTTCCCAGTGTCAGGAGAACAGAGGCCACCAGAGAAAGTCATCCTGAAACACCAAACAATCGTACCACCTGCTGCTTTGTTTCTGTCCTGTCCCCGTGGAAGCATTCTCTCCACCCCTCTTATTCAGGAGCCTTACACCATGGGTGGTAATTTTTTTCTCTCCCAAATGCAGCCTCACCCTCTCAACTGCATCTCTTCTCTCAGCCTCAGGTCATCCCGCATTGGTGTCGCTGAGGACGCTCCATGGATCCACCACTTGCCCACACCTATTTTACTTTCCCATTTCCCTTCCTTTCAGAGAAAATTCCTAAAAGGTGCGCTTACACTACATTCTCTCCATTGTCTCATTTCATGTTTTCTTCTCCAATAAACTGTACTTTTTTTTTGCTTTCCACATGTAAGATTAGTTCTTAGCGTCTAGATGTCCTTGATGGATGGTGGCCCCTTTAACTTTACAGTTTTCTTGTTATGCCTCGTATTAAACATACTAATTTTAAAGTCCTCCTCAGATCGTCTTGTTATTTCCGTTTCCTCGGGAGTGAATTCCCCATTTGCTGATTGGTGCCCTGTTGTGCCGCACGCTTGGTTTCCAGGATGGTCTTCCTTGCTCTGCTTCTTCAAGACTCCTTGTTTACCGAGTGACTTCTCCCTTCCTCCTGAGAGCCCCAGCTCAAACCCATGTTTCAAGTGCACTTCCTCTCGGTCTAAAGGCCTCTGTCTGAGCAGATCTCCTCCCCCACACCCAACACAATACAGTGACCCCGAGTGAGGGTGGCTGCAATGGGCATTCTTGTTCGGAAAGGGGAGACTGTAAGGCAAAGGCTGTCACTGGTTCAGAGCGTCTCCAAATCCTGCCAGGCACACTGACACTTCTCATCTGGAGCCCATTCCTATTCCTGGGAGGGAGCCTCCACAGCTCTGGGCTCCTGGCTCTGCCTTTCCTATGAGAAGTGGACGGCGGCTGCAACTGGGTAGCTTTCTACCTTCCTCCCATAGAGGTTTGGGGGACTCCAAAGGCCTCTCTTCATTAGGACCTTCCTCTGTCCTTTCCAGTCAAGTCTATTAATTCCCTTAAAAACTCCATGGGGCTTTATGTACCAGTTTATAATACCTTCCACGAGGCAGAAGGCACATTCAGAGGTCTATTTAATTTATTCAAGACAAAGCCTCCTTACACTGGAGCCCTTGTGAGGTTCCACGGAACAGTACTCTAAGGGTCTTGGAAGCACGATTGTCTGGCTTAAAGGGCCGATGAGACATGCCCCTAAGATTCTTTCTGTTTAATGGAGGCTGTTTGTTTAAGGGAAAGGGTATATGATGTTTTACCTTGAACCTTTGTTATCTTATTGAAGGGTTTTGCAGCTATGCGTTGAATTCTGTGAGGCTGTATTTCACTGGCAGTGCCCTTCATCTCTTCTCTGCCCAGAGGCCATCTCTCAACTGAGGACCCCTTGCTGGCTGGAAAGACTCTTCTTGGCCCTTTACATCTCATGCACACTCTACTCAAAGACTAAATAGACTGTCTTTAGTTCATCTCTCCCCTCCCACATTTTCTCAGCAGCAAGAATAAGGCACGTGGCACTTTCAAATTCTGCCTAGAAATTTCCTCAGTGAGATCACAATGATTGTGAGTACGTTTTCTCGATCCTGTGTTACTACAGGCAACAGTGTTGCCTAGTTTCTGCCGCCATGTAACAAGGGTTTCCTTCTTTCTGGCTTCCAATAGCACCTTCCTCACTTCCCTTAAAGCCCTTCCAACAGCCTCATCAAGGTGGCTCAAACTCGGGCCTGGCATCTCGTCTCAAAACCAGTGTCACATGTTTTACGTTTTGTTTTGGCAGCGTCCCACCTCCCAGCACCAAATTCTCTATTGTTATGGAACAGATCCCTCCAACATACGCAGCGGTGCAAAACCACTTATTGTGGTTCCGGAGTCTGAGGGTCAGAAGTTCTGGAAGGGCTCGGCTGAGCGCTGCTCGCATGGTTGCGGGCAGGTGCAGGCTGGGCTGCAGTCATCCGGAAGCTCAGCTGGGCCGGGCACCCCAGGAGGCTCACTCCAGCGGCTGTCAGAGAGCGGAGTTTGTCTGTTCCTGGAGTGTCTGCAGTGACGGTGGCTCCGTGTGTCTTGGACCGCTTACTGCAAGGTGGCTGAGCTCCAAGAGGGAGCGTCCCGAGCAGAAATATCTGGGGGTGAGTGAATCCAGAGACCAAGGTGGAAGCTGCAGCCTTTCCTCACCTGGCCTTGGGAGTCACGCCCTGTGACGTCTGCAAGTACTTTTGGTTCTAGGGAGACCTACGGCCAGCCCCAAACTCTTGATGGAATTTGTGCCCGTCTTTAATTCATCTCTCAAGCTCAGTTCAATTGCCCCTTTCTCAGGAAAGCTTCCTCTGGTCTCTCATGATGCGTCTGCTCCCCCGCATCCCTACGTGGATGGAGCCACCCACAGGCACAGGTGCACTTCTACCTTCATTTGTGTGATTGGACAATAACAGCAGTCTCTCCACCAGACTCTAATTCCTTGAAGGCCACAACCTTCGCTTTTCCCTTAACATTTGTGATCTCAGTTCCGAGCAGAGTGCTTGGCAAATGTTAAACACTTGATAAGCATTTGTTGAAGAATGGGTGGATATGCTCGGAAATCCTTAGGAAAAACTTCTAAAAGTGTTCCTTGGTGTTTTCTTCTACTGCCCTCCCTCTGTCCCACTCTACGTGACTCCTATCTCTGTGATCAATTTCTGAATCATTTCCCTCCCTGATCCCTGTCTTGTCATCTTTATTCCTCTAGTGCCTAGTGCTGTGCCTGAGACTTTCAATAAACCTGGATGAATAAATAATTGCAAAAGTGACTGCATAACATTATGTCTCCTTACGCTACTTAATTAGTAGAGCTTTCTCTAAATAACAATGCTCTTGCTTCACACTGATTTTGCGCTGTGGTAGAAAAAGGAGCTTTCCTGTTTGCCGTTGGGTAAGGTAAAATCTTAACTTGTCTTTCCTGTGAGTTCGAGTGTGCTGCTATCCACAGTGCTACAGAAAACCCCTAAGCCATGGCACCCTGGACAGTCCACGTTGCACGTTCATCCTCCAAACCCGTCCAGACGTGTACCTATACACCGATGCCTGTGGAGCCCCAAATGGATCTGCTATCCTACCTCTACCTCCATCTCCATCCCATCTGCATCTGTATCTATATATCTATATAATGGATATAGTGCTCTGGTGCTACACAGATGGTCCCGGTGTCTTAAAAAAGTTAACCTTGAACTCCCATTATTTCATCTCAGTTCATAATCTCTTAAAATACTTTATTGTAATTCTCCTATTGCTGTGACTTTCTTTTTTTTTCTTGGCATATGAATGCTATCTTTGTATATTTACTTTCACTAAAATTTCTAGCTATCTTTAGAATTTCTCCTTATTCCTAATATCAAAAAACTCTAGGCTGTCAGTGGAAATTCTTGTCTGTTCCCCTCACACTGTTCTAGGAAACTGCCTTTTCATGCAATAATGGTAGTGCCTGCCAAGCTGTTTTATAGGAGACTCTTTTGAAGTCTTTCATCACCAGATTCTGACCAGTTGCTTTGTTAAGATGGCTAGGATGGCTTCATCCCCTTTAATTGTTTGTGGGGGGGATGCTATTAAAAATGCTGTGGTATTAATTACTGTTGACACTTAAAACCTGGTATTGTCTTTAGGATTCTGTTAAGTCACTGACCTTGGATTCAGTGTGGAAGTCCTCTTAATAAAAAACAGCAGTGTTCCCTTTTCTCTGCTCCCCTATCTCTTCCCAGACCTGAACCCTGGCTATCCTTCTCAGACTTTGATTTTATATACATAATATTATGATATAAATATGGATGATATAGAATATATATATATTCTGCTGGTAACAGCCATGTTCATGCGTATAACATATAAAACACAGCAGAATTCCTCCTGCTTTCCTCCACTCCTCACACTTACACAGTCAATGTCTCTACTAGATTTTTGTGAGTTGTAAATAAGCTGTGTTTTCACAATAAAGAAAAGAGCTAAATTTATTTAGCTTGTGTATAAAGTTGTATAAACAAAATATATACTAGTAAACATAAAGTACTAGAAAATTTTTGCTCACCGTGGTAAGAGATATAACCTTCTGTAATACAAATCCTGTTTGGTTCCTGATGGGAAAGTGAGGGTGAGGGGAAAATGAGGATAAATCATGAGAGATGATTTCCCTTCAAGTGAAAAGGTGTACATTTAAAAACATATATCTTCTGTTTCTGTTACTAGGATATAAACTGCTGTAATTAGAGCCTTTTATTTGTGTGTGTGTATATAGTGTGTGTGTGTGTGTGTGTGTGTGTGTGTGTGTGTGTATATATATATATATATATATATATATATATATAAATGAATGCTAGAAAACCCCAAATCACATAGCTCACATATCAGATGGATACGGCATGGGGAAAGAGAACACCCATCGTGTCCTGTGTTATTTATGACCTGATTTTCCTTTTTTATCAGAATGTATGCTCTGACACGTGAACAGAATCATGCCTCCCCGTCATTTTTCTAGGTGTTTAGGAGGCCAGGTCGCAACATTTCATTAAGACCAAATTCTGTGTACCTTCAAACAAGTATCTTGTCTAAGAGAAGGCAAATATATGTAGAAAAGGTTACATCTGGCCTAATTAGTTGTAAACATTATTGTCAATCTGAACCCCATGCAGTTTTTTATATCTGTCCAACTCATGTGGTTTACACAAATATCTTGTAGCTTACATGCTTTAAAAGGTGCGTTATTTAAAAAGAAGGTAAAAATAGATGTGCATAGAAAGAGACATATATAATTGTCATTTATAGTAGTTATTTCTTTGCCATGAAAATAGTCCATGCTAGTCCAGACTCAGACTTAAGATATTAGTGCTACAAAATATTAGATTTACAAAAAAAAAAGAAAAAATACTGCAGTGTTGAAAAGAAATAGGTATTTACTCAGGTGCGTCCTTTGCCCCAGCCTTTTCCTACTATGTTTGCGGTTGGGAAACTGTCACCCGGCACTTCACGCGGGGACGCGCCCCTGGCAGGCGCTCTGCGCGCGTGGGACCCCGGGTGGGACCCCGGTCCTTCCGCCGAGCGGCTCTGCTCCGGCTCGTGCAGTGCGGGCGCCGGGCCAACAGGTGGCACAAACGCCTTTGCCTCGCGCGGCGCCGCTCCCTCTCCGCGCTCCCCCGGACGGACCGCACGGGTCCGGAAGGGCTGCAGGCGCGCCCCACTCGGCGCGGGGCGGGTCCGGGGTCCGGGGTCCGGGGTCCGGCGTCGGGGTCTGGGGTCCCGGCGGGGGGTCTCCCCGGCGGGGAGCAGAGACCGCGCTCCGCTTCGGGCGGCGCGCCCTCTGCTGGCCGGCCGCGGACTCGCCGGCCGGATATGGCACCGCGCTCCCCGCCCGTGGGCTGGGCAGGTGCAGGTTGGGTAGACGCAGGGTTGGGTGGAGGTTGGCTGGGCGGGGATGGGCCAGACCAAGTGGGGGTCGGACTGGGCTGGACAGGTGCCGGGACTGGGGTTTGCTGGTCCAGCGCTGGGCTGAGCTGGCCATGGATTGGGTGGGACTCAGGTGAGAGCTGGGCAGGGGCTGGCCCAGGAATTCGCTGCTGGGCCCCCATCACTGACCAAGGATCCAGAATAGGAATCTTCTCCTTATTCTTGCTGTTATGAATTATTTGAGGACTCAGTTCCACAGTTTCCGCCTCTCCCCACAGTACAGGGATCTTTGAGACCCTAACGTTCCAGGAAAGCCACCCGCCTGCCCCTCCCCTCCCCTCTTTCTGGAAGCCTCCTGTCTGAGCCAGCGTGAGCACCAGGGAGGGGGGGCAGGCCTGTCACTCCCAGGTTCCAACTCACTGGAGAGGAGCTTCGCGTGAACCTGTTTTTAATGTGTCACATCAGAAAGTCACTTCCTGGCAATAAGGTGTGAAGGGGTTACAGCCTCCCGCGGGGCCTCAGAGACTCTGCAGCTAGATGACAGGCCGGCTTCCGTCCCCAGCCGGCAGCGAGCGGTGGGCCTGGGTGTCACTTAGGAGGCCTCTGCTATGACCGTTGCCCCGTCTGTCTCACTGTGAGTGATGCCTTGCACGCAGTGCCTGCAGCCTGGTGAGGCGTGCCCCCAGCCTTCCCAAGGACCCCCGTGTCAGGTACCTTCTCCCCTGAGTCCATGCTCAGGAAGTCATGTTACCTGGTCCTGCGGAGTTCAAGACAAAGCAGGACCTAAATTTAGACCTGGTTCACTTTCTGGCTCTTACTGTGTGTCAGAAGCACCTCAGTCAGGGTGTCGTGGTAGGACCTGGCCTCACGCACCTGCTCGTGGGCGGCAAGCACTGCTGTGTTCTGTGGAGAGAGGCTCAGAGGGGAGATGCCCTCCACTGAGGGCTGTCCTGACTCAGGCACTGAGCCACCTGTTCACATGCATAACCCAATTGTTCATCTCTGAAGAAACGCTTCTGTTGGGTCCCCATTCTGCAGATGAGGAGATGCAGTCCCTAAGTGACTAATCATCCGGCCAGGGGCTGACAGAGTGGCCAAGTGGGTGTGTTCACACCTGACCCTGGGCACTTCAGCAGGCTGGATGTCTTCCCCAAAGACGGGAAGGGTCTCAGGCACAAAAGGAAGGGGTCAGCGTTCATCAGCCTCACGTCAGTGTGCTTAGAACCCAGGACACTGAGTCCTGCAGCCTGAAATGATGGACTCGCATGGAGATGACTCCCCATGGCTGCCTCTGGCTTCCCTCTGACCCCATCTCATGTCTTCCAAGCCTGACCAGGGCCAGGGGTCCAGGAGTGCACATGTGACAGGAGCAGAGGTTGCATAACCCCTGACCCCAAGGCGGGGGTGGAGGCAGTTATCTTAGGATGAAAGATCTATGATTCTCAATTTCACCTGCACCAAAATTGTAAGTATTTTTAAATATTTTCATCCAAAATAACTGGAATTTGAAAAAAAAGTGGCTGAATGGAATATAAATAGGGCAAAAGACAAAGAACTTGAAATTTCATCATTGCTTCTATTTCAGGCTTTTTATGGACAAGACCTGAATGTGGCGCTTTGTGGAACTGTAGCTCAAGGCTGCACGTCATCACAGCTAAGAGAGCATCTGTTGAATGCTGACTGCGCCTGCTTTTGTCTGAGGGGGTGAATTTATGAGGTTGACATTTTAAGAAGTCAGAATTTCAGCTCATTTCAAAGCCAGTGGAACCGTCTAAAAGTGTGTTGCCTTCTGGTGGCGGTCCATCCAGACGGAAGCCTGACTTTGAAGGCGCCTTGACCTTTTAAACGTCTCTGGAAAATGCAAGGTGCGAAGCTTGGGGGAAGCACAGAGTCAAATCTTTTCCTCTTTAATTGATTCCATTTAAAACACGTTATGCAAGGACTGCAACATTAATTGCCAATTATTTTCGTAAAATTGGTGAGAAAAACATGAGAACCAAATAGAAGGGCTATGCACGTCAAATCAAGAAGAGAAACCCAGAACACACAATACACTTCTGAAACATGTTCAGCCTCGTGGCGGGCAAAGACAAGCAAATTCATAGAACAACAATCACGCAAAATGAAAATACCAGTTTTCACCCATCAGGCTGACACACACTGAGCTTGGGGCGGGGGAGGGCTTCAGTGCTGGCGACAGAGCAATGAGAACGGCCCTTTTGTGACTGGGTGGTGGGTGGACGTATAAATCAGGTCAGTTTTAACAGAAAGCATTCTGGGTGCTGACCAAGGGAGCTTTGTATAGTTGCTTTGACCCGGTAATTTCCCCTTCTAGAAAAAGAAAAAAAAATCCCAAGGAAACCAGAAAGCCACGCAAACATTTATGTAACTCTCATCCCAGTATAATTTATAAAAGGGAAAAACTGGAAACAACCCACTTTTGCAAGAGCAGGGTGATGTTAAATACAGTGAACCAGATGATAGACTATTCCCAGTGACTGAGCATGTGTCTTAGAGGCTGTTCAAAGACATGGACACAGCTGAATGCTGTAATGTTATGAGAAAAGCAAGATAGAAAATTGTATCAACAAGGCACTTATTAACTTATAAAAATCCTATACTTGTATATATACACACACAGGCATATATGCATTACATATACATACAAATTTACAAAACCCATATATACATATATATATATATACTTACATATCAATGTATTTTATGAAAGCTGGGAAGGAAACAAGACAATATGCTAGACAAGGTAACAGTGATATCTTGCTGACGAGGGTTAATGGGTCATATTAAAAGATTTGTTATTTCAGTTGTTCCAAAGTTTCTAAAGATAGATTTTGCTTTCCTAATCACAAAAAGCAATGAGGGTGTTTAACCAAAGAGATTGGCCAGACTCTTGCACCCTGCCCTGACAGTGTGGTTAGGAAACGGTGTTTTCATACTGCAGTTGATAAAGGAACCTTGGCCCCAGAATCGCTGTGCCCGGCCTGGACCCCTGGAGACTCCTGCACCTGCGGCGCCCTCCCCAGGATGCACTGGGGCAGGACTTGAGGGTCCCCACCAGCCGACTCGGCTCAGGACGACCCTCTGTGGGCACAGGGGCGACTGGACATGAGCCAGATGGACCACAGAGGTGTGGCCCCAGGGAGCCGTGCCATTTCCTGAGCTGCTCACCTGGGAGTCGGGGGTCCCAGCTGCATCTCAGGTGGCCTGGGGAACCACAGGAGGGCGTGTGGCCAGCCAAGCCAGCATGATACCCCGGGGCGCCCAGCCCCACCGTCCACTGTGGAGGCGTCCGTTCCGGTGTCCGTGGTGGCCTGTGGGCTCCAGGAGGGCTGCGTCCACGTCCCGTCCGACAGTGCACCCTCACATGGTGGCGTGTGTGATGCATACGGCCAGGGCTCCATAAATGTGGCAGCTGCTTGAGGCAGGGGCCTCACCCTTCTCACTTGCTCTTGAATTCACTGAGCCTGCGATCCCAGACACAGGGGGCGCGCCCTCACCTGCTGCACGAGCGGCGTAGGGGAGGGAGTAGAGGCGGTGCCCCGTATGCCCTGAAATTCTAGGGGAAGCTGACGTAGGATCCGGGCTGAGAAAGCCGAGCATGAGGCTTGGAGAAAGGATTGAGACCCCGTGAAGGCAAGGTTGCAAGCTTCGTGTGTTAACGTTTAGACGTGCTTTTTGTCCACTAGATTGTGCCTCCTAAGACTTCCCTTAAGAAAGGGTCCGTTCTGGTCCTCCACGGGTCCACCTGCTTCTCGTGCGGAGGTCTGAGGCGTCTTGCTCGGAGCCTGTGCGGCGGCGCTCAGCTCCCTCCTCCACCTGCAAACGTGCACCGTCTGATGCCTGAGCCTCCCGTGGGAGACGTGGTGCTGATGCGAGACCCGTGACTGGAGTTGAGGGAAGACGGCTAAGGAGAGGAGTGACAGTGATAAACTCTAACCTTTCATTTCCCTTTTACACAAATGCTCGCCCTTGTAACGTGGAGCCCAGGTCTTCGAGCGTGAAGTCCGCCGGCTGGAGCCGAGCAGATTGTTTCCTCTGCAAAGGGCACTGAGCTCTCTTTACAGTGGTCAGAGTGGGTCAAGAACTTCCAAATACTTGCCACACCACCTTCCAGAAGAAGCCTTCCGGATTCCTAGGGGACTGTCCCTGTCTTTTCTGGTTATTTTAGCCAAAATTGATTTCGTACTAAGTGTTTAAGTCACTTTTCTCACTAGCTAGTTTTCCCCAAGCGTTTAACTTGATTTTCATAAAAATAGCTCTCTCTTCACATTCATGAGATTGTGTGACATTTAATTAATTCACAAATTTAATGATAGAAATGTGATCAGCATAAGCACATTTTTGAAAAGTTAAACATGCCTTTTGGAAAGCGTACAAGCCAAACGGTGGTGGCAGATGGACAGGTGCCTGATGGTGAGGCCGTCACAGACACGGTCCTGGGGGGGAGTGTCTTAAAGGGTGGGGGTGGGTGGGAAGCTGGATCTGAGGCCCGAGTTTGAGGGAAGAGCTAAGGGCATGTTATGGGTTGATCATGTCCCCTTCCCCAAATCCATATGTTGAAGTCCTAGCCCCCAGGACCTCCGAATGTGACCTTACTTCAAAATAGGATCTTTGTAGAGGTCAACAAGTTAAAATGAGGTCGTGAGGACAGGCCCTAAAGCAATATGAGGGATGTTCTTATGAGAAGGGGAAATTTGGACGCGAACACGGGTGCACGCAGGAGGAAGATGTTGTGAAGACACACAGGGAACGTGATCTCCATGTGAAGATGGGGATGGTAGAGATGCACCTACAAGGCGAGGGATACCAAACCTGCCAGCAAACCCCCAGAGACCAAGAGAGCGGTTGGTGCAGAACCACAGACGGAGCCAGCACTCCTGACACCTTGGTCTCGGACAAGTAGCCTCCAGACAGCAAGGGAATACATTTCTGTTACTTGAAGCCGCCCAGTTTCACTGGCTCCTCGTTAGTCCTCAGGGCTCAGTGCTTGGACCTTTTCTCCTTGTCCACACTCTGTCTCGATCCAATATCTCATTCAGTCTCATGGCTTACCTAACACCCGTAGACCCACCTTCCAGACAGCTGTGTCTGCAGTTCGGACCTCCCTCCCCAGATCCAGACCCATGTAACCAGCTGCCTGCCCGCCATCGTGCTTGGAGCTCTAAGCATCTCACTGAACATGGCCAGCATCGAGTGTTTGATTTCTCCCCCCAAAATACTCTTCCAGAAGGAATTCAGGAAAGCACCTGGGGGAGAATTAGAGCCAGAACTAAAGTACGTGGAAGTCGGAGCCTCACAGGGCAGTCTTCTTCACGCTGGCACGCAGGAGTTTCCCGTCGTAACGCCTGGTTCACGGCCATCTCTTCCTCACTTGAAGTCTGCCGGTTGGCAAGCCTGCCCGTGTGTACCAGAACCCAGGAAATAGGATGGGCTGGCTCTGGAGGAGAGGCGCAACTCAGGGGACAATAGGAAACATTGCAAGTGGCTCTGATATTCTCAGAGAGAATTCAAGAAGGTAGTGTGTCTTTTAAATAAGAACATGCTTTAAATAATCGAGAAGCAGGAAAGTTATACTAGAAGACAGTGACCGTGGACTTCAAACTTCCAAGAGAACACAATTTTCCACCTAGAATTATATACCCGCTGGGGCTGACGTCCTCAGGGTCCTCCCACACCACACTGCAGTGGTCTCTCCTGAGCAGACCCGTGCTGCTTCCTGTGACACTTGCAGATGTTCGCCCAAGGGCTTTCCTTCTCCGGCTGAGGGTGCCGACCTGCAGGCTGGAAGCTCCAGGCAGGCAGCACTCCTGGGAGCAGCCTTCTCCCAGTGTCTGATGGGACAATCTGGCTGATGACTCTGACCGGGATAACTTGGAGGATGTACTATCATGTGCTCACGGTGGTTACCTGAATGTCCAGGGCCGTCACAGTGGTTTGCTTCTTCTTTTCTTCCACGATTTCCTGCCTCCCTACCAGGGCTCCCTGGGAGTACCTCCCCCCAAAACTGCTTGCTGTTAACTGCCCCCTTGTTTCAGGGGTAACCCAGTCTTAGACACAAAGCAAACTATAAATAGAGTATAGATGTGTGTGTGTTCATTGTTTATGCCGCATGTACCAACCCTGTGTTAGGATATTACATGAGGATGTAGTCCAACAAAATAGTGAGGAGGTCAGGAAGATGTGGATCTGGGAGAACAGTGGATACAACAGTGGATACAACTCAGCACAATGAGAAATGGGCCATGGTGACAGACCCAGGAGAAGAGAGGTCTCCAGAAGGGAGGCCTCGGGGGAGAAGGAAATAATGGTGGCGGTAGATTTCACTGACTTGAAAATGACCTTAAATATTAGATTTTAAGGACGAGGCTGAAGAAGTTAATGCAAGAAAAACAAGGCAAGTAGCATCTCCAGGGAAAACAAAAAGCTACTAAAGGAAGGGAATAGAATTATAGCATATGAGTACACTTCGCAGCGAGTAACATAAAAAATCCGTAATGTAAATATGGGTGATAGATTTTTTAAGCTTTAGAATCAGTCAGACAGAAATCAGAGAATTCTTAATTATGATTATGGAATAGAATGCAAATGGTGTCAAACTTGACAATATAAAAGTAAAATGTAAAGAGAATTTGGGAGGTGGAAGGGGGGGATGATGAGGAAATGGAACCATGAGGGGTGGTACCATGCGTGGGGAGATTCATTCCATAGTTAATGGAACAAGAAGTAGAATTCCAACTATATGATCCAAAGTGACAAAGTAATCAATGGAAGAGCTAAAAATGATCAGACGTGGAGAGGGAGAGGTCATGGGAGTGAGCTAAAGACACATCTCAGTAGGAAGTCAATAGATAATACCAAAAATTGCTATTTCAATAAATAGTGCTATAAACATATTATTAAGAGAAGTAAAGGTAAAAATAACTGGAAGAACTAATACCAGCAATAATTCGAAGTGGCCTTTCCCAGGGGATGTGTGGTCAGACTGCGGGGCGAGAGCTCTGTTGTTTTTTCACTATTTGAGTTAACAGTCAGCATTCCAACATATTGTTTTTGTAACAATTTAAAAGTGCAATTAAAAATTTCGGCAGTTTAATAATCCACACGGTATCTCTTTCTTGTTCTCACTGTGCAGTTCTCACCTTTAACGCTAAATGTACATTGTTTTTAATTGCCTGTCAGTCGGGTTCACTCCTGCCACTGACCTCCTCTTGTGATGGATAATTGAGAGCTGGCTCTGAAAAGGGACGGAAGCTTAAAATTGCTGCTGTAAAGCGAACGGCACATCATCACAACCGGACAACTAATTCCCAGTACAGAATATTTTCATGGTGACATTTCCCCTGTGACATCTGCGTTTCAATGACATGGAGGTCTCTGGAAAGGGAGCACGTGGCTAATGGCAGGGTGGGTGACATGTCCTGCCCGTCTGCTGTCACCGAAGCCCCCCTTGCTGGAGCCTGCCTGCTGTGGGGACCCCCCTCTTCCCCTCACAACTTTACATAATTAAACCCGACCAGAATCACCCTCATTATAACCACATCTCCTGATAACTTCCAAACTACGTGGTCCCCGGGATCCTACTGGAATAGGAGGTCCTGTTCTATATTTGGTTATTAGCAAATGAGGTCCTTTTTCCAAACTGCAGAAATAGACCAATAAAAGGTACTGGTGCAAATCAATCCAAAAGTAGAGGCTAGAGATAGTAATTGAGGTGGTAATTTGATGGTATGAAACTTAATGACAGAGGCTAGCACCTAGATAATTTTGTAATTGGAGCCAGTGCGATCTCTGAGGTAATTGGGTGGAAGTAGCCATTTTTCATCACTAATAGGAAAGTGCTTGGGAAGTAACAGCATTAGTACTGGAAGACAACTCTGAGTTCCTTGAGTCACACTGCCGTGTTTCCAAATGGAGACTCTCAGGGCCCACAGAGGTGAAATAAATCAGGCTTCCGACCCTATCCCCATGACTGCAAATCAAGTCCTCTGCATGTCATCCCCGTAGCTGCTTGGAACTTTATTAGTTGTTTAAAAATTGTGTTGTTAGGCAGTCACGCTGGACATATGAAAATGGTCGATGCATTTAAACTGTACTCTTTCAAGTACTTGGTGACTGTAACCATCGTAAGTGCTGCGGGCAAAGGGTTTTTCCCTGCAACGTGGTGTTTTGTGTAAAAGTGGTGAACAGCAAATTGGATGCATTGTAAAGCCAGAGGACACATCTTTTGGAGAGGCCGTTCAGTCAAGTGGTGACCTACATAGACCTGGAATCAGGCGGGTCCCGTGCCCGCCCACACTTGGCTGTCCTGTAAGTGTGGAACGTGAGCCTCACCCACACCCTTGCTGGGAGCGTCAAGTTGGATGACCTGGAAGACAGCTCCTGTGGTCAAAAGGAAGCTAGAATGTGGTGGCTGAATGTTTAAGAATCCTGTGGTTATTTAAACAGAGAGGAGAAAGCATGGTTGTCCTGTCATCCACAGTGGATGCCCAGACCACGGCCGTCCCAGGTGCAGGAGTGGACAGAAGCTCTGAGGCCAGAGACCTGGATGCCGTGTTATGGCTGCGCATCCTCTGAGACAGGGAGACAAGATGAGAAATGGGCCCGTGGAGGTGTCAACCGGGAGCCCAGTCGGGGAGGCTGGGATCAAGCCTGTTCTAGGGGCATCGCGAAGTGGTGGGGGGGCAGGGGTCACCAGACCACCCACCCGAGCGCCTGTGAGGCTGGGTTTCCTGGCTCTGCCCTTGTTCTGGATACAACAAAGACACTTGCAGAGCAATGCTTTGAAGTTGAACCCGAGTACCTCAATATAAGTTACCCCCTACTAAAAGACATGTAGACAGGCCGAGAAATAAGACAGCTCCCTTCCTGGGGTTGTCTGTGTGGAGATGCGCAAATTCCATGACTCCCAGCATCTTCCAGAAAAGTCTCTCCCCTTACCATTTCACTGTTTAAAAAAAATGACTCTGTTTTTATTGTGGAAGGAATACATGCTTATGATAGAAAATTGAGGAAACACAAACCTTGTTGAAAACAGCATGTTCTTAAAGAAATGTTTAGCTGTAGCATCCTTTGGATTTGTCTCAGTAAGATGGTATCACCTAGGTGACGGAGGCCTCAGGAGATCACTGGGGAGGCTTCCTTCTCTCTTGTTTCTGCCGAGCATGGAACCTGTGTTCCTTAAAAGCTGGAAAAATTTCAGCAGGGGCAAACCCGTAACAGTTTATTTCTTTTTCAAAATAATGAAAGCGTTTCAAGTATCTGTATTTTCTCTGAATTCAGCTTTGGCCACTTCCTATTCATTTTCATGGGTTGGGTTCTCATTTTGCTTTTTAAATTAGCCTTTGATTGGAGTCTTCCTTTCCTCTTTGAATAGTGATTTAAGATTTTGTTCTTCAAATGGCACGATTGGTTTTTATTTTAAACCCCTGTTACTTGCTTCTCCAGTTTTCTTTTATTGTCCTTAAACTCTGGTAGAAATGCATCACCCAGTACATTCATTAAGGATTTCTTTGAAAACTGACATTCGATTATTTTCTACAAACATTTGATTGTTGTTTCTAAGTGAAGGAGGAGAAGTCTTTGCCTTTAAAAAGCAGTTTGCTTCATAGCTGCTAATTTACAGTTTATCCATCTTGTTTCACAGACCCTATTGTTGAGCTCAGTCTCAGGCTGAGAGTTTACCTTTGTTAGCTCTTTTCTTTTTAATAAATGTATTTATTTATTTTTAATTTTGGCTGTGTTGGGTCTTTGTTGCGGTGTGTGGGCTTTCTCTAGTTGCGGTGGCTTCTCTTGTTGCAGAGCACAGGCTCTAGGTGTGCGGGCTTCAGTAGCTGTGGCATGCGGGCTCAGTAGTTGTGGCTCGCGGGCTCTAGAGCGCAGGCTCAGTAGCTGTGGTGAACGGGCTTCGTTGCTCCACGGCATGTGGGATCTTCCCGGACCAGTGCTTGAACCAGTGTCCCTGCATTGGCAGGTGGATTCTTAACCACTGCACCACCAGGGAAGTCCCTACCTTTGTTAACGCTTGATGTAAGTTTAAATTTCTCCTTGTACTTCTAATAGTTTCCTTACTACAATATCGAGCTAACTAATGTTCTAACAACTATTTCCTCATTGTGTGTTATGCATCTTGTCAGTTTAAAAGACCCTCGTTAGCAGTGGGATGCAGTTGACTATAGAGATTGTCATTACTGATCTGTAGGTGTGGAGATTGGACAACCGGCCAGTTCCCCACACCCTACCTCTAGGGATCTGTCCCTCTGTACCCAGAGCAGCCTTTCCTCTCTGGCTTAGTGGAGACACTTCAGGTCCTCTGATGTGGGCTTGGCCCTGCCATGAGCTCTGGACGCCGGATGTTAAACTCCAGGGAGTGGACTAGTCTTAACCTGCAGCCTGAAGTAGAGCCCCCAGGTGAACGACAGACCTTCAGCAAGAGATACACGCTTTTATTTTATTTTAATAATTTTATTGGAGTGTGGTTGATTTACGATGTTGTGTTAGTTTCAGGCGTGCAGCAAAGAACATTATTTTAAACTGCTGAAATCTGAAGGTTGTTCAAACAGCATTACATCAGCAAAAGTCTGCCTAAGACCTGATGCTTTCATATTATTTCAAAGACCTTTGCAACAGATCGTCGAGCTCTCAGGGTGCATTTTTCTTGTTAGGGAAGTAAATTCCCACAGATGCAGAGATTGTCTATAAGAACCCCAGATATCTTTAGATCCACTGTTTCAGATTTTAAGAAAATTTTGTTCACTATGTTGTAAATAAAACTGGTGTTTAAGAAAATCATTCACTGATAAAAAGAAAAACTGAAGGGTGATTCCCCTAACTTTATAAGATATTTATAAATGGAATAATGATAGTTGTAAATCAGAATTAAATCCATAGGGGATCTTAGAATTTTAGGTTTGTGACTTTCCTATGTATCTATTCATATAGTAAATATTACTTTAAACCCAGTCCCTGACACAGTCTGTTCTCTGCACAAAAGCCACCCGTGGGTAGTGACACCCACCCACGAGCAACTGCTCAGAAGAAGACGCACATCTGGGGGGGCTGAAGGGATGAAAACTGCAGTCGTTCTCATGTTCAGTAAAATCTGCTCCCACCTCACTTCTTGTGTTGCCTGCCTGGGGTGAACGAGGGCTCAGAGCTGGGGACTTTTTTTCCTTTTATCTCCATATGCATTTTTTGTTAACTTTTAAATACATTTCCATGCCTTCTTCTTCTTCTTTTTTTTTTTAGGTTTAACGAAACATTGTACAGAGAGAAAAACTTATTTTCCTCCACGTAGATAACTTTTACTTGTCACTTTTGCCATGTCTCCACTTTCCCTCTTGTCAAAGAATGCTCTATATTTAAATCTCATCTTTTTTTAAAAGATATCCTGCTTATGTGAGTAGACCGTGGGATTTATCACCCAAATGGGGACACTTTAAAGGTGAGAGATTAAAAAATCTTTCTGTCTCACAGAACAAGCCAGGAGAAACAGAGGTGCAGAGAAGGAAGGTGAGTGGATTTACAGGCCCCAGGGGCTGCCTGGTGGTGGTGTTCCTGGGGCTCTGTGTGCACCTGTGACCAGGGCCCTTGAGAGCGGGGTGTCCTCTGGGGCTGGACTTTCTCAGCGACACATTCCGGCTGACGAGGGAGCAGCAGACTAGAGAAGAGCTGGCCTGGCCCGCTTCGTACGCTGGCACGGCTGCAGCCTCTCATAGTGTCCAAGTCCCAGCTAGCCTGTGGCACGGTTTGGTGTGCCACCCTTCCTCCTGCTCTGCTGTGGGTGGTGACACCGGACAGGGGCGTTGGCCAGAGGTCAGATGGGGTCTGAAGGCCCTTTTAAAAGTGAAATAAAAACCTTCTAACATGGGAAGAGCTTGTTATGTTTCTCTGATGTGAAAATGATCAGTTGCCAGTCATTGGGTCCCCGCTGAGAATCCCAGGCTCAGGCAGGCTGTGGGTTTGATCAGTGCTTGATTCAGAGATGAAATGTGTTTCGTTTTCACCAGCACAGTTCTGAAGCTGAGATCCACAGAGATAAACCGCTTGAAACCCCAGCGTCTCTTCCTGCCTTCCCGATGCCTGTGCTGTGTTTCCTTTCTGACTGTGGCTGAAGTGGAGAGTTTAGTCATCAGTGAAGCTCAGGACTCATCCACAGGATGACAAAGATAATGTATTTGAGTTCACCCTAAAACCAGCACCAAAGAGAAGGCTTTGGGTCTTCCCAGGCGGCCCAGTGGTTAAGACCCTGAGCTTCCAATGCAGGGGGTGCAGGTTTGATCCCGCAAGCTGTGAGGCTCGGCCAAAATAAATTAATAAATAAAAGTATAAAAAAATCCTTAGGGCTTCCCTGGTGGCGCAGTGGCTGAGAGTCCGCCTGCCGATGCAGGGGACACGGGTTCGTGCCCCGCTCCGGGAAGATCCCACATGCCGCGGAGCGGCTGGGCCCGTGAGCCATGGCCGCTGAGCCTGCGCGTCCGGAGCCTGTTCTCCGCAATGGGAGAGGCCACAGCAGTGAGAGGCCCGCGTACCGCAAAAAAATAAAAATAAAAAATAAAAATAAAAAAAATAAAAAAACTCCTAGCTTATAAAATTTTAAAAAGCAAAGAGGAGATTGTGCACTGACTTCCAGTTTGTTTGGAGGGCTGCTCTCCTGGCCCGGCTCCCCTGTGTTGTACGGCAATAGTTTGCCACCGAGTACGAGCTGAAGGCACTTTCAGAGTAATTTTCACTTGAACATAACGTTAAGTGCATCACTTTTAATTCCTAGCATTTAACTCCATCATTTTCATTCGACCTACTTTTCATTATCTGTTTGGTGACTGGTAAACTATTAATTCAAATAGACGTGGTTAAGTTTCTTTCCTCAGTGCTGTCCTTAATCACTTCTTAATAGTTTCCATCCTTCATTTTACAACTAAAGTTCCAGAAGACAGTGAGCTGTGTCCGCTGGGCAGGAAGAACCTCAGTCCTCCCGCCTGTGTTTCCTTTGCTCCCCAAATGGACCGCTTCACTGCTGACACTCCTGGTCACCGAAGCTGTGGGTTTTCCCCACACTGAGCAATCCTGCGGCACCAGCTGAGTGTCCTGCAATCTGACTCAGTTGGAACACTGTCCACCTGGAAACAGCATCAGATCCCACAGGTTAAGGCCTTAGTCTCACAAGACCACTGCCCACTTCAGATGCCAATGGCAAGTAGTGGGTCCCCAGGTTACCCCAACTTCCGTCAATTCAGCTACAAATCGGAGGTCTCACCACCCCCTCCTCAGGGTCCATTAATTTGCTACAGCGGCTCAGAGAACTCAGGGAAACACCTCCTTACATTCACCACTTTATTAAAGGATATGAGAAAGGACACAGGTGAGCAGTCAGGTGAGGAGACGCACAGAGCCAGGTCTGGGAGGGTCCCAAGCATGGGAGCTTCTGTCCACGTGGAGCTGGGGTGCACCCCCTCAGGGTACATGGCTGTGCTCTCCCACCTGGGAGCTCAGAGAACCCCTTACTCCTGGGATGTTGCAGAGAATTCCTCACGGAGGCGTGGTCCACCATTTACTCCATTTCCAGCCCCCTCCACTCTCTGGAGGGTGGGACGCAGGGATGAAAATTCTAAGCTTCTAATCATGGCTTTGTCTTTCTGGTGACCAGCCTCCAGCCAGGAGTCCACCCAGAGTCGCCTCAGTAGAACAAAGGATGGTCCTGTCACCCAGGAAATTACAAGGGGTGTAGGAGCTCTGTGCCGGGAACCAGGGGCAGAGACCAATATGTGTATTTTCTAATTCATGTCCTCTTTCAGAAGAAGGTTTCTATTTGTTCCCAGGCCACTCACCCACCCACCGTGTGTAAGAAGAACCCAGTGAGTTCCCTGCTCCACACGGCCACGGCCACACCCTTCTCTCCTGCTCCTTTGAGAATTTCTCCCAAATGCATATCAGTAGTCCCTTTGACTGTGTAGACAGTCCAGTGAAGCAACTTCCTTAGACATGAAATGAATCACCGCCTCTTAGCAAAAGTCAGTGAGAAAACAAATTTGAGAGAGTAATAACATGGGCCAAATTCAGATATTAATATGAAAATAATAATCACTAGCAGATTTATTTTAGAAAACAAATAATATAAATGATACATAATATTAAAAGAGATATGCCACAGTCAAGCATGGGACAGGGAAGAGGGAAGAATAATTGTCATCTTATGATCATTATTGTGAGGAATAGGCTTTTTTTTAAGTAAAGGCTTTCCCCTTAATAAAACTGTCATTAAGCAAAAATATTGACAAATGCTAGGCTTCAGTTTCAGTATATAAGACAGGGAAATTGTATGCAGGTTTGTGAATTTTTTGTATAAATCTCTTATCTGGTATAAGCATTAATTAACGTAGGAAAATGCATTTTGTATTTTGTTCAAATAATCAAATGATTAGTGTTAATAACAAATACAGACAAACTCCTGGTGAATTAATATGCTAAATAGTCTTCCCTCTTGCAGACATCCACCTGCGGTGTTCAGTTTTAACACGATGCAGCAAGATACGTTGTTTTCATGAAAATTATGAAGTAGGAACTGGGAAAAGGTGGAACCCGGAAGCACTGATATCTGGGAGACTTGTGGGCAGGGCCCATAGTATCGGTTCCTGTGTTAGTTTCTACGAGGGTTCCTGGCCTTCCTGTCTAAGCAAGGTGCACATTTAACTCCTACTAAAGATAACTAATAGTTCCATTTGTTGTCTCTTAATGATTCCACTAAAGAACTGAAAGAGGGAGGCCAAGAGAGGAAAACATCTTTCGTCAAATATTCTAACCAACAGTGCATGGCCGGTGCTAAACTTTGGAATAACTGTTACTGTAAAAATTTACCAACTGGCTGTTCCAACCACTCATGAATTTCATGGTCCAGAGTGAAGTTAGAGCAAAGACAGTCAATAGAAATGTGATCTTGAACGATCTGTTTTTCTACACATTTTCCCCCTTCTGAAATTTAAGTGAAAATGATCAAGTTGGCCCAGATGAATAAAAATGCAAAGGACGTGGGTTGGATTAGGAGGAATAGGTGTATTTATTCAAACATATCTCAAAGGAAATCGTACTTTAAATGAACCCAGGAAACAGCATAGAATCCACTTTTTAAAACCTGCATTTCTTTTTTTTTAAGTATTATTGGCAGGGTGATCAAAAAAATAAGGATCCTTATGCATGAGATTTTCCTTCTATCTTCTCTGTACTTGTTGTATCTTTTAAAATCTTCTGTCTACTCAGAAAAGGATCAGTGTTACCCGTCTGAAGCAAAGGTACGGCTAAGATGACAACGCAGTGGCTGCTCCTGTCTCTGGCACCAGCGCTCCCTGGGCTGCACTGCCCTTCAGGGAGAGCCACGGGGTTAGAACCCTCTGTCTGCCTCCTTCAAACCCCTGAGGGACGGGGTGCCCCACATCCCCTCTGCTCTTCACTTATCATCCCTGCCAGCCATTCCCAGGTCCCCTGTTTAGTCTCATCTTCTCACTCCTGGTATCTCCCTCGGAGCATGCAGTTCTGATAGAGCAGGCTGGGGCCCTGATGCTGCAAAGGCTGCTAGTTAAGATGCCACATTTCAGTTTTAACCAAGGCTTATGAAGCCACCCTGCATTTTAAAAATAAGGTGCTCTGGTGGGAGTTATTTCAGGTATGAGATAAGCCTCTGGAGCATTTGGGGAGGAGCATTCTTTCTTTTGATTTATTGAAGAATAGTTTAGTTGATTTACAATATTATATTTGTTTCAGATATACAACATGTGATTCAATATTTTATAGGTTATACTCCGTTTAAAGTTATTATGAAATATTGGCTATATTCCATGTGCTGTACAATATATTCTTGTAGCTTATTTACTTTATACATAGTAGTTTGTACCTCTTAATCCCCTACCCCTATCTTGCCCTCTCCCTTCTCTCTCCCCACTTGTAACCACTAGTCTGTTCTCTACATCTGTGAGCCTGTTTTTTTATTATATTCATTTGTTTGTTTTATTTTTTAGATTCCACATATAAGTGACAACATACAGTATTTGTCTTTTTCCGTCTCACTTATTTCATTTAGCATAATACCTTCTAGGTCCATCCATGTTTTTGCAAATGGCAAAATTTCATTCTTTTTTTTACGGCTGAGTAGTATTACATTGTGTGTGTTTGTGTGCATGTGTATGATATATATATGTGTACCACATCTTCTTTATCCATTCATCTGTTGATAGACATGTAGGTTGCTTCAATATCTTGGCTATTATAAATAATGCTGCTATGCACATTGAGATGCATATTTCTTCTTGAGTGAAATTTATTTTTCTTTTTTCAGGTATATACCCAGAAGTAGAATTGCTGGATCATATGGTAGCTCCATTTTTAGTTCTTTTGAGAAACCTCCATACTGTTTTCCACAGTGGCTGCACCAACTTACATTCTCACCCACAGTGTAGGAGGGTTCCCTTTTCTCCACACCCTCTCCAGCATTTGTTATTTGTGTTCCTTTTGATGATGGCCATTCTGACAGGTGTGAGGTGATATCTCATTGTGGTTCTGATTTGCATTTCTCTAATGATTAGCAATGTTGAGCATCTTTCCACGTTCCTGTTGGCCGCCTGCACTTCCTCTTTGGGAAAATACCTACTCAATTCTTCTGCCCATTTTTTAGTCAGGTTGTTTGTTTTTTTGATGTTGAGTTGTACGAGCTGTTTATGTATGTTGGATGTTAATCCTTTATTGGTCACATCATCTGCAAATACTTTCTCGCATTCAGTAGGTTGTCTTTTCGTTTTGTTGATGGCTTCCTTTGCTGTGCAAAAGATTTTAAGTTTAATTAGGTCCCATTTGTTAACTTTTGCTTTTATTTCTTTTACTTTAGGAGGTGGATTCAAAAAAATATTGCTGTGATTTATGTCAAAGGGTGTTCTGCCTATGTTTTCCTCTAGCAGTTTTATAGTATCTGGTCTTAGATTTAGGTCTTTAATGCATTTTGAGTTTATTTTTGTGTATGGTATTAGAGAATGTTCTAATCTCACTTTTTACTTGTAGCTGTCCAGTTTTCCCAGCACAACTTATTGAAGAGACAGTCTTTTTCCCATTGTATATTCTTGCCTCCTTTTCTGTAGATTAATTGACCATAAGTGTGTGGGTTTATTTCTGGGCTCTCTCTTCCAAATCCCTTATGCATCCTTCAGTATCGCCTAGTCGGCTATTAATTCCTTCTAGTGTGTTTTTAATTTCAGTTATTGTATTCTTCAGTTCTGACTGGCTCTTTTTTACATTTTCTAATTCTTGTTAAAATTCTCACTGTGTTCATCTATTCTTTTCCCTAATTTGGTTAGCATTCTTATTACTAATGTCTTGAACACTTTATCTAGTAAATTATTTATTTCTGTTTCATTAATTATTTTTTCAGGGGTTTTCTCTTATTCTTTCATTCGAAACAAATTCCTCTGTCTTTTCATTTTGCTTAACTTTCTCTGTCTCTATGGAATTAGGTGACACGGTTGTGTATTCTGGTCTTGAGGGGGTGTCCTCGTGTGAGAGTGTCTCTGTGTGGTCTGTGTGTGCCCACTGGGAGAGCTGAGTCTGACATGAGTACTAGTCGAGGCTTCCCCCAGGGTGTGCTGGCAGGTATCACCTTGGTAGGAGGTGGGGCTGGGGAAGGAGGGGTTGGAGCGAGAGCCAGGTGTGAGCTGGGACTTCTCTCCTCAGTGACCTACACCACCCTATTGGGGTGGACAGGCCCCAAGCTGCTGGTGCAGAAGCCCTGAGGGTCGGGTTTGAGTGGGCTTCATTCCCCCTAAGTGTTTGCTCTCCCTCGTCCCAGCACCAGCATCCTCGCCACAGATGAGGGCAGTGCAAGAGCAGCGGGGGATGGAGGAGGCACTTGGCATGGGTTGGGGCACTGGCAGTGGTGGCCCCAGTCCCAGTCAGGGTCCTGGACCGTTCTTGATCTGTTGCCTCCTTGGGTGCCAGCAATGGCTACCCTCACCTGGTTCAGATGCTGTTTAGGGTCCAAGCCGGGTCCATGTCTCACAACCTTGCACTCCCCTGCACCAGGGCAGCCCTCACCCTGGCATCATGGAGCAAGAGAGGCCAGAGTGGGTGGTTTGCTCAGACCAAGGAGCACACTGGGGCGATTGGGAGAAACAAGCCAGAGCCCTGGGCAGTTGGTTTCAGGAGTTAGCAAGTGTGTGCGTGCTTTTTACGGGTGTGGGCTAGGCTGCTTACAACCTCACCCCTGCCAGTCCCACTGGTTTTCAAACCAGTCAAGGGGACCTGCCTTCCTGATGTCGAGCCCCAGGGCTGGGGCACCCAATGTGTGGTTTGCAGCACTCACTCCCCAGGGAGGATCCCTGAGCCCGTGTAAGCCCCTCCCCTTCCGTGTCCCCTCCTAGGGGCGTAAGTCCCGACATAACCACTTCTCCCTGCCTACCTGACTCCACATGCATCTTTCTTGTGTCAGCCGCCAGCTTGTTTTCAGTGAGGATTGCTCCACATGTAGATGTATCATTGATGTGTTTGTAGAGGGGAGGTGAGCTCCACGCCCACCTACTCCACTATCTTTAGTAACCGCTGCTCTGTTTCCGAGAGCTGGCCACACAGGCTGTGGGCTGTGTCTGCACACGAGCTGGCTGGCCTTGCTACCAGCATTCCTGATTTGGTTTTCATCTCAGCCCACCAGCATCATCCCAGTGCCATGCGCCTCTGTGAAGTGAGCTGTGGTGAGAGTCTTCTGTTGAACCTGAAGGCGGGACAGAATATCACTGAGACAGGCTTAGCGCAGAGGGCTGCAGCCTCACGGAGTTCAAGGGCGCTGTCAGAACTCAGCCCTGGGCCCCCAGATTCGGACTCTCTAGTCCATGTGAGAAGTCAGGCTAGAGATGTGATTGTGTTTATTCCAAGTGCATGTGCAACCTGGATTCCATCACTATTCTCACTAGCAACAAGTTTACTTCATAGGTACTGAGTGTCACCCGGGTGACAGGTGAGCAACGTCAAGCAAAAGATGGTTAATTGAGGAAGATTCAGGAAAGTCGTGGTGGAGAAGCTTGTTAGACTAATCTTCCTCCAATGACACTTGTGAACTCCCTAAAAACAAATTTAAAAACCCCCAACTATTTGAAGGCAACAGAGATAGACTGAAGGCAGGAAAAGAGTGTGTCCAGCCCTCACCAGAAGGAGTGATTTGCAGCTGGGTATGATTTGCAGCTATTTGGCCTTTCACCTGCGGAGATTCTCCCTTCTGCACAGTGTGGGGCCTCTGAGGCTCAAGGGAAAGCCACTGGCTTGCTGCCTTTAGGAGTCAGGAGCTGGATGAGCTGCTCAGAGGAAGGAGGGAATTCCCTTTAGGAGGGAACACTAAAAGGAAGCCCCCAAATCTGCATTTATCATGTGCAGAAATTTGTGGCTTACACTCAAATTCACAGGGATGAGGGGCTCCAAACTTCCCAGAAAAAAACAAACAGCTGCAAGATTCGAAGAACTGAGTGGAGATCTTGGCTGCCATCTGCTGAAAGGTGGACAAGATTGGGCTGTGAGCCCAACCACGTACAACACCTGCTAGAGAAAGTAGCATCAATCATCAGAGAAGGTAAAAGAGTTCCACGTCTCTATCATGTATAATTCACAGTGTCCAGTATATAATAAAAAAGGTTGGACATGTGAAGAAACAGGAAGTGTGACCCATCCTCAAGAAAAAAGACAGATGATGGAAATTAAAACCAGAAAGACTCAGACATTGGAATTAATAGGCAATGACTTTAAAATAACTGCTAAGGATATATTTTAGGACTTACAGGAAAATGAATGAATCGCGGTATGGATATAGAATCTCAGCAGAGAAACGAACTTTAATGAAAGAATGAAACTGAAAGGCCAGAACAGAGACATGTAATACTTAAAATGAAAAATTCACTGGATAGTTCTAGCAGCAACTGGAGGTGACATAATCAGCTCTAGTGAACTTCAAGATAGATCAACGGGACACCTTCCCCCTGGAGAATAAGAGACAGATATTACAAATAATGGACGTGGTCACCTGTGGAAACTATCAGCTGGTCTAACATATGTGTTACTGGATTCCCAGTAGAAGACACAAAGAATGAGAATATTGTTTTTCAAAACTAATGACCAGGGCTTCCCTGGTGGTGCAGTGGTTGGGAGTCCGCCTGCCGATGCAGGGGACATGGGTTCGTGCCCCAGTCTGGGAGGATCCCACATGCCGCGAAGCGGCTGGGCCCATGAGCCATGGCCACTGAGCCTGCGCGTCTGGAGCCTGTGCTCCGCAACGGGAGAGGCCACAACAGTGAGAGGCCGTGTATCGCAAAAACCCTCAAAAAACAAAACTAATGACCAAAAATTATTCAAAATTTGGTTTTAAAATCCCCGTATACTTACAGATCCAAGAGCCTCGTGAATTTCAAGCAGCACAAATAGAAAGCCAACCAAGGCACGACCTCATCAAACTGCTGAAAACCAGAGAAGAAAACAATCTTGAAAGCAGCCAGATTTAAAGGTACATGCATTAGTTCTCTGTCGCTGCTGGAATGAATTACCACGGCATTAAACAGCAGCATTAAACACAAAAGTGTTGTCTTGCGGTTCCACATGTCAGTAGTTTGGCATGAACCTCACCTGGCTGAAATCAAGGTGTCTTCACCTGTGTTCCCGACTGAGGTGCTGGGGCAGACCTGTTTCCCTGCTCATTCACGGGGCGGCAGAGCCCAGTTCCTGTGTTGGAGGACAGAGATCCCTGGTTCGCTGTCAAATGCAGACCTCTGCCCCCACTAGGGGCACCCGCACTCCTAGGCTTGTGGCAGGTCCTCAGCGTCAAAGGCAGCAGTGGTGGGTCCAGTCCTCCCCTGTTGAATCACTCCTCCTTCCTTCTCCATGCCATCTCTGAGACTCCTTCTTCTGTCTACCTCTTCCACTTTTAAAGACTCATGTAATTAGATTGGGATGAACTAGAAAATCCAGGAAAATCTCCCTATTTTAAAGTTAGCTGATCAGCCCCCTTAATTCCATCTGCAAACTGAATTCCCGCCTGCTGCGTAGCATGCATGTTCACAGGGTCTGGGGTTAGGATTAGGGTATGGACGTCTTTGGGGCACCATTATTCTGCCTACTCCAATATGTTACACACAGGGGAATAATGGTACTGTTGACACAAATAATAAACAATCTGTAGTGAGGAACAGAAGGAGTTTAACTTGAGCCATGCTCAGGACTCTAGGCTGGGAGTACAGTCCCCACCAAGGAAGACAATGCTCTGGAGAAGTGTGGTTTTCAGTGCTGACAGTTTTATACTTTGTCCGAACAAAGAAGTCATTCTCTCAAGGTTTCAACAGAGATGTATATCTACAGATTAGCACACACACAGTGACTCAGCACAACTCTGGTGCCTGGGAAAGGATCCTTGTCTGTGGAGGCATCCTAGCATTGCCCTCAGAGGAAGGGGGCTTATGGAGGCAAGACCCACAAGATTATGGTTAGTTGCATGAGCTGTTTATCAAAAAATTATAGTGGGAGGTGGCAGGAGGTAAGGGTGCTCGTTAAGGAAGGATTGGTTGAAATGGTTGCATAGTTACAAGGGGAGACCTCGAGACCATAAAGGTCACAGCTGGTAGGTGCTGTTCTGAATACCGCGGGTGGTGTCCTTGAACCTGGTACAGTTCAGAGAAAGTTCAAGTTCTGGGTGGGGCAGAGACCTGTCTGAGACCACATCCTCAATGGCTGCGCGACTCCAATTTTTGTAAACCTGAATTGTGGTCACTCCATTATAGTTTCATTTTATCATCGGTATAAAATGACAGCTGATTTCAAATCCAAAAAGGGAACCAGAAGACAATGGAACATTTTTTTTGTTCACAAAGTTAGCTTTCTATTCCCCACATCCTCATGAAGGAAACTGAGCTGTGTGACCTTCAGCAAGGTATTTTATTGATTTTTTTCTAAAATTTTTCTGTTTTCATTTTTATTGGTTTCTGCTCTTTACGATTTCATTCCTTATGCTTACTTTGAGTTTATTTTGCTTTTTTTTAAATCTAGGTTTTTGAAGTGAGAACTTACATTATTGATTTCAGACTTTTCTGATTATGTATTATTGCTATAAATTTTCCTCTTAGCACTGCTTTAACTGTTTTCCACAAATTTTCGTTATTTGTAATTGAATTTTCATTTAGTTCAAGTTTTCAAAAATATTTATCTTTAGCCATTTGTGAAAAACATTATAAACCTGACCAAGTGAGGTTTAACCCATACAAGGCTGGTTTTCAGTTAAGAACCAATTAATACTATTCACTATCTTAACAGAATAAAGGAGAACAACATATGATCTTCTCAATAGATACAGAAAGAATCAGAATTCAGCACCTATTCATGTTATAAACACCCAGCAAGCTAGGATTAGAAAAGAAATTCCTCAGTCTGATGAAAGGCATCTGTAAAATAAAAATACATCATAATTAGTGGTGACACAGTAGTTGTTGTCTCTGAAACTGGGAGCCAGGTGGAAGTGTCTCCTCTCACCACTGCTGACAATACTTGATTCCAAGCAATACAAGTCTGTGATAATCAGAAAGTGTAGAATTAGTATAAGAATATAAACTTGAATCAGTGAAATAAAATAGTGAATCCAGAAATAGATCCATACTTACAGAGTCAATTTATTTTTTGACAAAGGTGCTAAAGCAGCTGGATAGCAGTAGACTAGGGCAATATCTGTAGGGATAAAAATGAAACTTGAATTTTTGTTTCACATCATACTCCTATCTTAATTGGAGATTGATTGAAGACCTAAGGGATATGATTTCCAGAGGAAATCTTAGGGAAATATCTTCATGACCTGAGTGTATACAAAGATTTTCTAGAAAAGACACCAAAAGCAAGACGCATATAAGAAAATTATGCGAAAATCATAATACGTCAAAAATGTAAAAACCTAGCTTATCAAAATAAATCATAAAGAAAATCAATAGGCAAAGCAGAGACTGGGGAAATATTTGCATAACATACATCTGATAATAGATTGGTATCCATAACATAAGGAATTTCCACAACAGAATAAAATACAAGCAACACAACTTAAAAAAGACAAACTAATTGAAATGACATTGCAATATTCACGTGGCAGATAGTTACATGGAAAAATGTTTATTTTTTATCAGGGATGTGCAGCCATAAAATGATAACACCACACAGACTTTATAATAGTGAAAATTAAGAGAAAAAAGACAAAACTAAATGAAGAAGCAACAAGAACCCTCATATGATGCCCTTGGCTGTGATAAAATGTATAGCCTCTTGGAAAAAGTTTGGCAGGTCCTGGTAACACTAACCACACAATTACCTCTGACCTAGCAGTGACACTGCTAGATACTTACCCGAATGAAAGAAAAGTTTTTTTTTTTGACAAAAGGGCTTGAACAAAAGTGTGCACGCAGCTTTGTTCTTAACAGCCTCACCCTGGAGACAGTCGCAACCTTCATAGAGAGAGAAGTGGGTAAATGGGTCGTGTGCATGCGCACAATGGAATAAAAGAGCAGTGAGGAAAGGAGCAAAGTACGGATGCAAGTGATGACGTGGGTGAAACTGACATTGTGCTAAGGAGAAGGAGTCAGAGACCAAAAGCACAGACTTTATGAAGCTACGGCACGAAGCTCTTGGACGGGAGCACTGATCTGTGGCGACAGCAAAAGAAGTTTGTTTTGTGGTAACTGTGAGGCATTAAACGGCATTCTGGACATGACGGGAATGTTTGATATTTTTATGGGTTACGTGGCACATGTGTCTGTTAACCCCCATCAAACTGTACTCTTAAGATTCGTGCACTTCACTGTATGTAAATTTAAGTAAAAGCAAAGAAAACTTGCATATATTGAACTCTGGTTGCAGGCTTACTTTTATCACTTTTATGAGGTAACATACTTGAAACTACTTTCTGTGTATCCTGGGACGCAGCAAATGAGCACCTATTTGGGGAAAATGGGAGTCAGTGTTTCTCACCGTAGGAGGAGGAAGCTCCATGTATTGAAAAGGAAAGGCTAGAAAGTCCCCTGTGGGTTTGGATTGATTAGAGGTATTATCAGTAAACTCATAACTTCATTTTTACAGATGGAGAAATATTGATATATGTTTATGCACCTGTCTGTATCTATATCTGAATCTATTTCTTTCATAAGTCTGTCTACTGAGAGAGTCTAAAAGTGATGATACATCAGTAGCAGTGAGCACACCTACCACCCAGATCTTGGTTTCTAATCGCCTTTCTCCCCGAGAGGAAACAAGGCATCCAGAGGACAGACTGATTCGGGTTGAGGCAGGCAAAGCCCAGACCATCTTGTTTTCCAGAAAGTAAGAAATTTCCCCCCCAGATCACTAGGACTCCTCCAGACTTTCATCCCCGGCAAAGTGAAGTGCCAATATGCCAGTCCGCTGAGCTGGTCCCTGGATACTGGCTGCCCCCTCCCGCCCCAGTCTCCTTCTGAGGGTCACTCTGTACTCCATCCGAGAACTGGAACCCCCATCACACTCCTCATCAAACAAAGAGATTATCAGGCCAGATAAAAAGCAAGATCCAACTCTATGATGTCTGTAATAAATGTACTTTTAATATAAAGACACTGATAGGTTGAAAATACATGGATAAAAAGATATATAAAATATGAAAATACTAATTTGAAGGTAGGTGGTGTGGTGATAGTAACACCACCCAAATTGTACTACAGAACAAGACAAAGATGAAGAGGAGAAACCACGTAATAAAGGGGTCAGATCACTGAGAGGACAAAACAATCCTAAGTGTGTGCACACTTAACCACAGAGCTTCAAGATGTATGAACCAAACTGACAGAGCTGCAGGAGAGAGAAACATGTACACACTTGTATTTGGAGATTTCAGCCCCCTCTCCCAGGATTCAGTGCAACTTGCAGACTGAGATGGGTAAGTGTGGAATCCTTGAACTACTAACCAACTGGACCACCTGACAGATGAGAACACTCCTCCCAGCAACAGTAGAATACATGCTCTCGTTAATAACACAGAGAACATTTACCAAGAGAGACTGTATGCTGGCCTTAAAACAAGTGCCAGGATTACATGTGTGAAAGGATTACATCTACAGAATATGCACTCTGACCACGATGCCCATCAGTTAGAAATTCTTGCAACTCATTGAAGTGACAAAATCCTCACCAAAATGGGCAAATATTTGCAAAGCATTTTATTAAAGAAGACGTCTGAATGGCCAGCATCCTCAGTCACTTGGAATGTAAATTAAAACCATAGTGAGGGCTTCCCTGGTGGCGCAGTGTTGGGAGTCCGCCTGCCGATGCAGGGGACGCGGGTTCGTGCCCCGGTCCGGGAAGATCCCGTGAGCCATGGCCGCTGAGCCTGCGCGTCCAGAGCCTGTGCTCCGCAACGAGAGAGGCCACAGGAGTGAGAGGCCCGCGCACCGCAAAACAACAACAACAACAAAAAAACGTAACGAGATACCACTGCATACGCAATGAATGGTGGAAAACAGAAGTGTCAGAAACACGGTGTTGCTGGGCACCTGGAGCAGCTTGGTTCTCAGAACCGCTAGGTGGGTGTTAAAGGGTCCAGCTGCCCTCAGAACAGTTCAGCAGTTCCTTCCATGTGTGAAAGTGTACGTACTGGACCACCCAGCGATTCTACTCACAGAGATTCATCTAAAACCAACGAAAACAAAGAAGTAGGCATGAATCTTCCTAGAAACTTTAGTTACAATCAAAACCTGGAAACAACTCAGTGTTCTTCAAGAAATGAATTAACAAATTATGATGGAGACGAACAGAGAAATACTACTCAGAAATGAAAAGAGATGAACCGCTAATATAGGCAACAGAATGGTCTAATCTCAAAATTATTATGTTGGGTGAAAGAAGCTGGCCACGTGGCTACATATAAAATTCTAGAAAATGCAATGTAATATAGAGGTCATCAATCCATCAATTGTTTCTTTGGGCTGGGAGAGGAGAGAAAACTGATGCACAGAGGGCTCAAGGGAAGCTTTTGGAACAGTGGAAACATTGTATCACTTTATTGTAGCAGTGGATACAAAACAATGTGAACTGTACCCTTAAGATTGGTAACCTTTGTTGTATGTCAGTTATACCTCAACTAATTATAACTGCATTCCAGTTTTGTTTCAAATGTTAAAATGTCTGAATTAGTAATGACAACAGCAGAAGTCAGGTGGGCAGGTGGTCCTCAGCCTGAGGGGCTGTGGAATTAGCTGCCTTCCCCTGACAACCAGGGTGGGTTAGGGAATCACCAGGGTCAGTGGACCTTCTCTGCAACCCATCTGGGCTAGCTGGTCCTTTTTGTGCAGTTCTTGCAATAACTCAGAATTTGAATAGCCAGAAACCGAAAAGGAGTTTTCTGTTCATTTCTTTACATTTTCCTCCTAAGACCATATCAAGCCACCAGAAGCCATCAACCAGCTAGCTCTCACTTCTTTCCTTGATTCCACAGCCCCGAGTGGGGAGACCCCTGACTAGGGAGGAGCTTCATCTCTGCACTGTTAGAAACACTGAGAATTACCAAGACTGTGGCTTCTCCCCAAACGTAGAGCAGAAGGGGTGGGGCCTGTTGATTGTTTCTTGCCTTTGTTTCTTTCTTTTGTAACCGTCCAAACTTTAGGGATGAACGCGCTTGCCAAGCTATAAGAGTCTTTCACTTTTTAGGATGAAGGGCCAACATACAGTAAGTGGGCGCATGTTCAGACTTTCCTTGGGCCGGCTCGTGCTGTGGGCTTCCCCTCGCCCCTGCCCCTGGGTGGGGTAACCATGGGTCCAGCCCTGCCTGCTGTGGGATCCATGTGCTGAGCAGACCTTGTCAATGGGCTGAGGACCTTGGGGCTCTGACTGAGCAGAGCTGAGAATTTGGGACTGACACCTCCTCCCTGCTCTCTGCCCGCCCAGGGCCCCAGTGCTTCCAAATGCAGTTAGTGGATCTTCTAAAACTTGACATTCAAGGGCTGTGCTCCCAAGGGTTCTGGCCCAGCAGGCCTGCCGCAGTCTTCCTGAGGTTGGGTGGCTGAGCCAGTGCTGGATCCAGGGGCGACTGCCCGGAACCCTCAGCGGTTTTGGATGTAAGGACTCATCTTTAACATCGAAAGTGGGGGGAATCCCAAATAACAGTTTACCTGTAATTTCCCCATAAAGAAGCTGGGTGAACCGTCCATGCGACTTCTCTGATTACTTCTTACAACCGCAGGGTGAAGTTATAATTATGTCAATAGAAGAAGGACACACATCGCCCTTCCCAGGCCAGCCCTCGGTGCCCAGCATCTTCCCACATAGCGGCTCCCCCTTCGGTGACGTCCCAAGGAGAGGTCACTACCTGCCCTCCTTCCAACCCTAGAAGAGGAAAGGAAAACTTAACCAAAGGGAGAGACGTTTAACCATAGAATTTGAACAGGTCACTGGGGAAGTTTACTTTGGACAAAGGTTATTTTTTTCCCTTGAGATCTCATCTCTTTAATTTTTCTGTGCTCTAACAATTTCAGTTAAGAAGCTCCCTTGGAAAAGTGATCCCGTGACCCTCTATTTCCATAATCGACCACCTTTATTTTACAAATATTCTTAAGTATTCTTGTCACTCTCAGCGCAGGTCGGGCCTGCTGGCGGCTGCCTTTGTTAACATTGTCCTGTGAGCAGACACGTGGACACTCTCACAAGATAGCCATTCGCCCCCTGGATTCCTTTAAGACTCTGAAGCTGGCTCAACCGGGCTTTGCCCTTGAGGGGACACCTATGAGGAGCTGGGCGGATGTATTTTATGGGAACGTGACAGTTTATCCTCTCAGACCCCAAGAATGACAGCGAAACAAAGGGCCCCCATCAACACTGCTCGCTGGTGTTCAGAAAATGATGGTTCCCCAGAAGAAAGCCCCCGCTCGATGCTGGGGCGTCTGCAGGGCAATCTCTCAACCCACCAGGACTCTCCACTTAGCATCAAGCTGTAGCCTCCCTGACCCTGACCACAAGCCAATCTTTGGGGAGTCCCAAAGCCCCCCGCCTCAGCTGTTCCCTTCCCATGATTGATGGCCTCCGTCTGGCAGCCCAGAGGGCACCTTGTTAGGTCCCAGAACTGGAGCGGCTGCAGTGCGCAGAGATGGGGCAGCCCTGGGGTCGCCGGGCACAACTGCCACATTTATCTCTCAGGCCCTGGACCTGTCATCCAGTTGCCGTGGCATCAAGCATGTCCGCTGAACCGGCAGCACGTGAAGGAGAGGGAGTGAGGGCGCCTCACCCGTCTCTGCCCATCAGCTCTGCCTGCTTCCGACACCACCTCCAGCCTCCTGATCAGCCCTGAATTCCTACAGTACTGAACCTGTTGCTTTGCTCACAGCGTCTGCTGAATGAGCACCTAGAGCTTAGAAGCAGGTGTTTTTGTTTAGTGTGATCCCAGATCCTAAGTTTTGGCCTGGACCACTATTTGATGGTAATTGCATGATCTGACTTTTCCAGATAGCTGGACAGATGCCCATATACGATGTGTCCTTAGATTATTGAAACCCCCATAAGCCGTTACCACTGCTGATCTGTGAGCCCGGAGCAGCCGCTCCCCTCTGTGGGGTCTGGCCACACCACTTCTCCGCTTGTCACCGCACGGAAAGAATTTGCCACCTTCCACTCCCCATGTTACTAGCCTGAGAGGAAGCTGGTTTTCTCAAAACATGTATATTCTGGGGTTTCCAGAGAACAGAGGCCATGGGGCCAAAGGCAGAGGCTGCTGATTCCTCTTGCTCTGCTCCCTCCTCTTGTCTGGGGACGAGTGGCCTGGCCATCTGCAGACACCAAACGCACAGAAGGCACAGCCCATCCTGTGCATCACGGGCTGTCTCGTTCTGTCTTACTGATGTCTGGACGCCCACTGCCTTCCCAGAGCAGGAAAGGGATGCCCTTTCACATGGCTGCTACTGACTCACTTCAATCAGGCAGCACCAGTGTCCTGGTCAAGCCGAGGCTCTGGGCCAGGCCATCCTGTCGACGCTTAGCTGAGAGACATGGGTTAACCTCTCTCTCCCTGCTTCCCGGGCTATAGACTTGGGAAAAGATGTTTTCTGCCTCAGAGGGCTGTGAGGATTACGTGAGAAACTCAAAGTCCTCGAAACAACACGAATGCAGAGTAAGTCAGCGCTCTGAACGCTGCGACGGTTTTTGCTTTTTCCTCTGCAGGGTAGGAGTTGCCTGGATGGAGGTGAACTTTGGCCTGTGTTCATTTTCACTAAGCTTTCTTGTTATTTTCTTGCAAAATTCTTGCTTTTTATAAAAGATAGGTTTGCTGAGGTGCTTCTGGCCGCTCTGAGTCACCTGCTGCTGGGAGCTGTCTGAGAGGGTTTCTCCTGCCTCTAGGCAGTCCGGGTGTTGCTGTGTTAAAGGGGATGGAGGACCTATTTTGCTCCATAAACTGTTAACGGGCCATGGCATGAGATTTCAGGTGGTCCTATGTACGTCCAGGGTCCTTCACATCGTCACCTCTGTTCACTGCCGGGAAGAGACCAGAGTCACCCCGAGCTGGTGTCCGGGCCTTACCTGCTCTAGCCCCACCTACTCCACCTACCCCTTTATCCAGGTGGGGCTCTTGTTGTCACGATGTGTTTGTTATGTGATTATTATGATGTAAACATGCTCTCAAAATATAAACGAACAGAGTCCCCCCACCCCCAGCAGGAGGCTACAGCAGCGTGGAGAGCGGGGACCTCCTTCCCCCGTCCCATCACAGACCTACGAACCCACGGGGTCTCGCTCAGAGCCCCACCTCCTGTCCCATAGATACTGGTGGGTGGGCACTGGCCACTCATGGCCAAGACCAAGTCAGAGACTCCAAAGGGGCCAGCTGTCAGTGTGCACCTGAATGACCATCCGACCACCCACAGGCTGGGAGTCTGGCCACTGCAGGACCCCACAGCATCCTGTGCTCAGATGTTACTGGTCTCTGTCTCCTCTTCTCCCAGCGTCCAGGCGAGATGGGGCTCAGCTCTCTTGTGATACCCAGAGGTCTCACACATACAATATATACATTTCTGTGTTAACAGCATGAAAGCAATTGCTTTCTAACCTGATCACCAGGGACAGCAAGGGTCAGCACTTTGGCTATCTGTCCTGCCCTCGCCTGCCCCCATCTGCCTGGGGTGCTGGTGGCAGGGAACCCATCCTTCTGGTGTCTCGGGACAGGAAGGAGCTGCCCTGGGAGGAGGCCGTGCACCTCGACATTGTGGACCCCCAGCCTGATGCTGTGATGGCAGAAACCTTGGGTCTGAGGCCCCGGGTGTATCTCGCGGCGGGAGGTGCTGTGTATTTGCTGCATCACAGCCCCACTGTACTGCCTCTGGCATCAGGCCCTATGAGCCCCTTCTCACCAGGACTCTGGGCTTGGACCTCCCTTGCTTTGGGTAGAGGGGCACCAGCAAACACTAGGAGAGGAGGGGCTGGTGAGCCCGGTGCCCTGGGCCTGTCCCCCATCCCCTCCACCGAGTGCAGCCCTGAGCCTGCACATGTGTAAACCTGGCCACCTCCAGGGGGAGGGAAGGCCACACGGAGAGGGGCCAGCCGTGCCCGACATCCCCCTGACCTTCCAGCTGAAAGACGCCCCACAGGCAGCCCGAGAGACACCAGGAGGAGAAGAACGTGCTTCGATCTGAGCCCCTGAGCTCTGCCGTGTTTGTCACACGGTGATGGTGATGACACAGTCCATCAAAACCAAGTTAGTGAGTCTCAGTGAGGCCGACAGACTGAAGTTTCAGTGATGTTTCTGTGGCCACTAAATAGAAATGGTGCATTAAAAAATCTTAATAACTGCAAAAGTTAATCTAAATTGTAATTGAATTATGTCCACTTTAACTGGATTTTATTTGATTTTGGCTACAAATTATAATAACGGGCAAAGAAAATTTAGACTACCTCAATGCTTGGAAATGCCTAGGTCAGTCCTTTTTTTTTAATCACCAAAAACCAAAAGGATTCTGAAGCTGTTACTGCAATCAGAAAGGCTGAGATCTCTCCAGTGTAGATGGGTTTTGATGGCAGGCCAGACTTGCAGCCAAAAGAATGAGAAAGTCTTTATTAATAATTATTGACAGCATCATTGCCTTAAAGACTTGATGATTTTTTGTGTGTGTTTCTCTCACAAAATTGTCTTGGCCAAAACCAAGAATAGTAAAAATATCTATCTGTCATACCTGTCAACCTGCTACCAAGCTGAGGAACCATGAAAAAACTCCTTAGTGTCTGGGCTACCAAGCTGAGGAACTGTGAGAAAACTCCTTAGTGTCTGGCAATGTTTAAGGCCTGGAGATTATGGCTCATCAGTTTTTATCTTCTAATTGATATAAAAATTATACAATGAAGCTGCTAATTTATTTGCATTTCTAACTCTAACCCAATTAATTCAATTGAAACAAATGTCCACTGTGAAAGTAAATTGTCAGGATTTACATCATTAGCATTTTCTTTGGTGGGTCACTGTAAAATGTGGTAACACGAGTGTGATGGGCTGGCGTTTGGGGATGCTGAGGGGCTGCAACTGTGGGCAGAGCAGTGGAGAGGTGCCCAGGGGTTGGAACAGACATCAGAGTTTCTCCTGAGCCCTCCGTGGGGCCCCATCTGCAGCGTCCTGAGCCTGGAGGAGACGTGCCTGGAATTCGCCACGACCAGAGAAAGCTTGTGTTCCCAGGAGCAAGGTAGTATGTCCTTGCAGTGGACTGGGTACCAGGAGGAGTCCTCGGATGGCATCACCCAGTAGAGATTAAAAACATGCTCTAGGCTTCCCTGGTGGCGCAGTGGTTGAGAGTCTGCCTGCCAATGCAGGGGACACAGGTTCGTGCCCCGGTCCGAGAAGATCCCACATGCCATGCTGCTGAGCGGCTGGGCCTATGAGCCATGGCCACTGAGCCTATGTGTCCCGAGCCTGTGCTCCACAACGGGGGAGGCCACAACAGTGAAAGGCCCATGAACTGCAAACAAACAAACAAAGAAAAAAACATGCTCTGAATGTTCAAGACACAGAGTAAAACGTGGAACTTACCTCAGGAGGTGGGACATAAGTTACATAATGAAAGTCATAACAGAAAGTCTAGATATAAAAAAGCATGATATCTGAGCTGAAAAGTGCACGAATGGGATGGAAAGCAGAGTCCTATTAGAAGAAAAGTTTGAAGAAAAGTTGAGTGAACTTGAAAACAGCAATAGGAAGTATTTTTACTGGAAAAACAGAGCATCAATAAGTGGGAAATAGTAAATAGCTTAAACACATGTATGTGACGATGTGGTGGGTCACAAGATATTTTAAAACTTATGGCTGCAAATTTTCCAGACTTGACAAAAAAATGTAAATCCCCAGGTGAAGGAAGCTCAGTAAACACCACACACGAACATGAAGAGGACTTCACCTCATGACTTCATAACCAGACTGCTGACCCCTGATAAGGAGAGTCTTTAAAGCAGACAGAAGGAAGAGATGCATAGGGAGGGTGGGAGGGAGATGCAAGAGGGAGGAGATGTGAGGATATGTGTAAATGTATAGCTGATTCACTATGTTATAAAACCGAAACTAACATACCATTGTAAAACAATTATACACCAATAAAGATGTTAAAAAAAAAACAAAGGAGCAATGGAAAACACAGCCAGCAGACAAGGGGCGATGCCCTCTTAGGTGTTCAAAGAAAAAGAAACTGTCAGCTGAGCACATTTATTTCAGAAGTGACAGTGATGAATTTCAACTGTGAGACCACCTCACGACAGAGGCAGGAGGAAAGAGGCTAACTGAGGAAACTTTGGAAGTGAGTTATCTGCAGGGCGAAGTGCAAAATAAACTACACAAGCACTGTTGTCTAGTCAATAAAGGTGTTTCCACAGGAGGGGAAGTTGACAGGACGCTGCTGCATGTGCTGGAATTTAACAATCAATTAAATGGAGGCAGGTGCTGGGGCCAAGTCCTGCTGGGGTGGAGGCTACAGGTGAAACTAACACAATATTGTAAATCAACTATACTTCAAGTAAAAATTATAAAATGTAGTTTAGTTACCAATGACGTGTCAATATTGGTTCATTAATGATAACAAATACACCATAGAATGGAAGATGTTATTAGTATGAGAACCTAGGTGTGAGCTATGTGAGAACTCTCTCTACCATCTTCACAATTTTTTGTTGGTCTAAAATTATTCTAAAGTAAAACATTTATTTAAAAGCAAAAGGAAGTGGACTCCCACTTCCTACCAACCAGGAATGACATGGAGTGGATTTACCCTTATACATGAAGAAAATACAGACAAGTTTTCAAAACACAGTGAAGCACAATGAAGAACACTGACCCCTGAGATACTGGAAAAAAGTAGGGTGAGCCCAGGGTCATGAGCTTACTGTCTAGACAGAGTTTCTCTGTGCAGCACAGGGAGGGGAGCCCAGGCAGAGCTCACTGCACTTGTCAAGTGGAGGAGATGGACATGAGAGTTTGGCAGCTGGAGACCAGGGGACAGAGAGCAGAGAGGAGAGAGGGATGGAGAGAAAGTGAGGGAGAGAGGGGGAGAGAGCACTGTTCAGATTTTGGGAGTCATCCTTGAGTAGCACAATGATAACAAAGGGAATAATGATAAACCCACATGCCTCAGGAACTATCCCAGTGAAGACTGGGGATAAAAACACCCAAAGGATTAGAGGGAATGGTGATCCCTGAGGTATGGGTTGCTCCTGCCAGGCAGAGAGGAAAGTCTCCAACTCTACAAGACATGGAGCTGAGGCCTCAGTGCAGAACTCACACCAGCGGGGAACACTTAGACCCCAACCAAGCACTCCTCCAGTCCTGCCTAACACATCTTAAAAGGAGACCCAAAGGGTAAAGCTTTCAAAGGAATTTAATATGGTCCCACAACTAAGTGTAAGAAGATTTTTACCAATACAGAAATACCCAGCACCTACCAACTAAAACTCACATTACTCAACATTCAATAAAACAAATTACCAGGCATGCAAAGAAGCAGAAAATTGCAACCTATAATGAGGAGAAAAATTAATCATTTGAAACCAAAAGAGAACAAAGATGTGAGAATTAGCAGATGAGGATATTAAGCATTCCAAGTTACAGCTTCAGTCCGGTTGTTCAAAAAGTCAAGGAGAGATACGGATGATACAAAAATGACTCAAATGAACCTGCTAGATGGGAAAAATGCAAAGTCTAAGATGAAAAACACACAAAGGGGGATCAACAGCAGATTAGTTCTTTCAGAAGAGAATGTTAGTGAGCTTGAAGACAGCAACTGAAACTGTCAAAAATGAAACATAGATGATAAAAATAATTTTAAAATAGTGAGAGTAGCAGAGCATTAGTGAACCCTGGAACACATTCGAGAAGCCCAGTATACACAGAATACTAGCCTAACATGCAAGCCTGAGGTACTTGGAGCCCAGGAAGGAGAAAGGGATTGGGGGTATAACAAGTATTTTAAGAAACTGTTCACCAAAATTTTCCAAATGTAAAGAAAAGTATAAACATGTACTTCTAACAAGCTCAGCAGACTACAATCATAAGAAACATGAGGGGAGCACAAAGGCACATCAAAATCAAATCTCAACAGCAGTGATGAAGAGAAAATCTTAAAAGCAGCCAACAAATAAGACAAACTGTGTACAAAGAAACCAAGATAAGGAGACTGCAAAGTTCTCACTGGAAACAATGTAAGTCAGAAGACAGTGAAGCAATATCTTTAAAGTTTTGAAAGAAAAACAAAACCTAGAATTCTATACCAAGCAAAACTGTCTTTCAAAATAAAAAAAAATAAAGCTTCAGACATATCAAAGTTGAAAAGTTCACTACCAGCAGACTTGACATGCAAAACTAAGTTAAAGGAAGGTCTTTGGACAGTAGAAAGTTATAACAGATGGGAAGATGTGTCTACACAAAGGGCGAGGAACACTGGAGATGGTAACTATATTGTCAATATGTAAGATCTTTTCTTGTTATTTATATCTCTTGAAAAA
Organism: Delphinus delphis; assembly: GCF_949987515.2. Taxonomy (NCBI): domain Eukaryota; kingdom Metazoa; phylum Chordata; class Mammalia; order Artiodactyla; family Delphinidae; genus Delphinus; species Delphinus delphis. The sequence goes on along the minus strand of NC_082685.1, from coordinate 171,557,611 downwards.
GTAGTTGTCTATCAAAACCAAAATAATGGTAATGTGTGGGGTTAACGGGTAAGAGTAAAAGACATGAAAACAATAGAACAAAGTTTGGAAGGCAAGGAATGGAAGGTTCTTATTTATACAGTATGTGGCATAATATAATCTGAAAGTAGACTGTAGTAAGGTAAACTGCATCCTAAAAACTCTAATAACCAAAGCCAAAGTGAAATACTAAAAGCTGTAGCTAATAAGAGAAAAAAAGGTAGAATAGATAATAAAAATTTAATTAATCCAAAAAAAGGCATAAAAAGAAAAAAGGGAGCACATAACAGATGGGACAGATAAAAACCGATAGGATATGACAGATTTAAACCCAATTATATTGATAATCATCTTAAACATAAATGGTCTAAATTCTCTAATTAAAATGCAATAATTATAAGATTAGATTAAAAAAGAAAGACTCAAGTATGTGCACCCTAGAAGAAACCATTTTAAATACAGAGACACATATAGGTTAAAACTTAAAGTGTGTAAAAACTATACCATGATAAGAATTTGAAAAATTAACATTGCAGTGGCTAGAGTATATCAGACCAAGTAGATTTCAGAGCAAGAAACGTTACTAATTCGCGACAGAGGTATGATTTTAACAGAAGGGGGTAATACTCCTAAATGTGTGTATATAACGGTTCTTCAAAGTAGAAATAACTAATAGTAACTGAAAAAGCAGACAAATCCACAAATATTGTACAGAGACTGCAGTGCGCCTCTCTTAATAATTGGTAGTAGAAACAGACAGATTATTTGTAGGGATATAGAAGACCTGAAAATATACTATAATTTAATTTCCCTAATTTACATATATAGAGCATGTCACAAAACAGTAGCAGAATATACATTCGTCTCAAACACACAAAGCATTTACCAAGATAGAACCACACTGTAGGCCACATAACAAGTCTTAATCATTTAAAAATCATTCAGATACAGAATATCTTCTCTGCTCACAATGGAATGAATTTGGAAATCTATAGCAGAATTAATTCTCGAAAATTCCCTATATTTAGATAGTAAATGACAGATGTCCACGTAGCCCATGGGCTAAAGAAGTAATCAAGAGGGACATCAGGAAGTATTTTTAACTGGAAGAAAGTAAAACTGCAACATGACCACAACAAATCTGAGGGAGGAAGCAAAGTGGTAGTTAGAGGGTTATTAGATTAGATGCCCATGTGAAATAGAAGGAGGTCCCAAATCAATGAGGTCAGACTTCACAGTAAGAAATGAGAAAAAGAACAAATTAAGTCAAAAGTAAGTAGAAGAAATGAAATAAGCAGAGAGGAAATCAATGTAATAAGAAACAGAAAAATAGTGGAGAAATTTAAATGAAACCAAGAGCGGTTCCTTGAGAAGATCAATAAAATTGATAAATTTTTGCCTGATTGCTTAGGAAAAAAAGGAGACACATACTTGGTATCAGGAATGAGAAAGGTTACATTACTATAGATCCTACGGATATTAACAGAACAAGAAGGGAATATCATAAAACAATTTCTTCCAATAAAGTTTACAACTTAGATAAAATGGAAAAAAATTGTTGAAAGTCACAAACTACCAAATCTTATTCAAGAATTGACAACCTGAATAGCGCTAAGAAAAGTAAACTTCTGATCCAGATGGCTTCACACTTAAATTCTACCAGGGATTTAAGGAAGAAATAATACCAGTGCTACAAAAACTCTTAGAGAAAAATGAAGAGGAAAGAATACTTTTGAACTTGTTCTATGAGACCAGTATTACTCTGACACAAAAATCTGACAAAGATATTATAAGCAAATAGAACTACAGACCCGTAACCCTCATGAATGTAGAGGCAAAAATTCTAAACATAATTTTAGCAAATTGAATCCAGCAATATATACAAAGAACAATACATTCCAAAAAGTGATGCTTTTGGAATTCCAGGAATTTGTTTGGATTAACATTAAAAAATTAGTAGATGTAATTCATCATATTGACAAACTATGAAAGAAAAAAAATGTGATCATCTCAATACATGCCAAACATTTTTTTTTTTTAACAAAAACCAACAGCAATTCCTGATGAAAACTCTCAGCAAACCTAGGAATGGAAGGAAACTACCTCAAACTGATAAAGGGTATAGGTGAAAATAAATGTAAAAAACAGCCAAACAAAAAACTGTAATTAACATATTAAATGGTGCAATACTAAATGCTTTCTCCCTAAGATCAGTAAGGAGAAAAGGATGTTCTCTTTTGTTACTTCTATTCAACATTGTAGTGGACCATCTAACCAGTGCAGTACATTTAAGGAAACAAACAAAACAGACAAAGGCATCCAGATTGGAAGTGATGAGGAAAACTGTTTTTATTCTCAAATGACATAACCACCTATGTAAGAGAGCTTATGAAATGTACAAATAAGCTACATAAACTCGTAAATAACTTAGCAGATTGCAGGATGCAACATCAATGTGGAAATATCAACTGTTATTCCATATCCTTGCGATAACAATTGGAAATTAAAGTAAAACAATTATAATCGCATATGACCAAAATGTGTAAGACCTACTAAAAACTACAAAACATTGATCAGATAAATTAAGAAACACCTAAACAAATGGAGAGATATATTATGTTCATGGGTCCAAGGATCCAATATTGCTACTAGTAGGCTTTTATAATATTTTTGTACAAATTGACAAAATTATTCTAAAATTAATTTGCAATTCCAAAACGCTTTGAAACATCAAAACAACTTTGAAAGTGAAGGACAAAGAGGACTAATACTAACTTACTTCAAGACCTAATGCTACAATAACCAAGGGAGTGATTGGCAGCAAGTTAGACAAGATAAATGGAACGGAATAGAGTCCAGAAAATGACAGTGACATATGTGAAGAGCTGGGTTTCAACAAGCATGCAAAGACAATTTAGCAGAGAAAGGATAGACTTCTTAAGAAACGGGGCTGGAACAATTGGATATCCACATGCAAAAACTGAACTTTGATCCATACATCATACAGAAATGGATTATAGACTTAGACGTAAAGCCTAAAACTACAAAAATTTTTAGAAGGGATCATAGGAGAAAATCTTTGTGACTTTGAGTTAGGCAAAGATTTCCTAACTATGAGATCCAAAGCCTGGTCTATAAAAGTAAAAATTTGAAGAATTTGGCTTCATAAAAATTAAAAGATCTGTTCTTTGAAAGAAACTGATAGCCTCATGAAAAGGCAAGCCATTGACTGAGAAAAACATTTGCTAATCTTATATTGACAAAGGACTTATAACCAGAATACGTAAATAACTCTCAAAACTCAGGAAAATAAAAAACACCTGATTAAAAAAAGGACAAGCGCTTCCCTGGTGGCGCAGTGGTTGAGAGTCTGCCTGCCGATGCAGGGGACATGGGGTTCGTGCCCCTGTCGGGGAAGGTCCCACGTGCCGCGGAGCAGCTGGGCCCGTGAGCCATGGCCGCTGAGCCTGTGCGTCCGGAGCCTGTGCTCCGCAACAGGAGAGGCCACAGCAGTGAGAGGCCCGCATACCGCAAAAAAAAAAAAAAAAAAAAGGACAAAAGACTTGAATAGAGCTTCACCATGGAAGATGTATAAATAGCAAATAAGCACATGATCAGATGATCAGCATCATTAGATATTAAGGAAATGCAGTTTGAAACCACTGTGAGATGCCATTAAACCTCTGTTAGATGACTAGGCGTCAGAAGTCCCCTCCGCCATGTGCTGTCGGGGAAGAGAGGAGGATGAGGCAGAATGTGACATGTGACCGCCCGTCTGGAGTTACATCAGTGTGTACGAGGCACAAGGTGCTGTCCTCTGTGGCCCTCTAAGGCAGTCCTTTCTGCCTCTATTTGCTTCACACATTTCACACGTATTTAATATATAATTTCCCATTTTTCCCTCTGACCTATCAACGGGCAGCTTGTGTCTCAGCCTTCGGCACAAGCCACGTTACACGGGCGGCCAGCAGGCAGTGGTGTCCCTAGACGGTCCTGTCCAAAGCATGCATATATATATATATATATATATTTGTACTTACCCAAGAGAAAAGACAACCTACGTTATTTATTACAAAGACTTGAACACAAGTGTTCATAGCAGCTTTATCTATGATAGTTAATAATCAGAAACAACCTAAATGTCCTTCAACACGTGACTGGATAAACATTGGTACCTCTGTTCAATGGAAAACTACTAAGTGATAGAAAGGGGAAAAAACAAACTATTGAGACACACAACTGCAGGGATGAGTCTCAGAATTATGATGCCAAGTGAGCCAGTCCGGACAAAGATGAATACATAATGTATTGTCCTGTGTTATAAGATTAGAAAAAATGCAAACATCTCTGGAGACAAAGCAGATTAGTGACAGCCTAGGAGCAAGGATACTTACAAAGTGCAATTTTGAGGTGCTGGGTATGGTCATTATTTTGATAGATTTGGTGGTTATTTTCTTAATGGGGTACATGGTAAACGTTGGAGAAACCATTAAAAAGAAACCAGTCTGATTCATAGACCACTTACAAAGCTAACACAGATGTAATACAAACACATGCACAGTGCGTTCGAGCAGAATTTCAAAGAAATTGCATCGTAAGTGAAGAACTGATGGGATTCGTCCTCAGAATTTTCTCCTACGGCCTGGCTGACTGAGGGATTCAGCCCACTTTCACGTGAGACAGATTCCTGGGACACGGGACCATTACACTTGCTGCAACTTTGTACCTTTTTTTTTTTTTATATAGTATTGTGCATCTGTTCATCCCAAACTCCTAATTTATGCCTCCGCCCTTACCCTTTTGGTAACTATAAGATTGTTTTCTATGTCTCCGAGTCTGTTTCTGTTTTGTAAATAAATTCATTTGTGTCATTTTTTTTAGATTCCACAAATAAGTGAAATCATGTGCTGTTTGTGTTTCTCTGTCTGACGACTTTGTGCCTTTTTAAATGGTAGAAAGTAGCCCCCTAGTGACTGAGCAACCCCCATAATCCTGAGACTGAAGGAAGCTGGGTCCCAGGTGGTGACGTCACTGCATCCTCTTGGAGACAAGCTCACATTTGCAGAGGGGTGTGGTGGTGTCTGTGTGGTTCCTGCCCCGCTTTCTCTCCTTACTACTGCTTCCCTTGACAGTTAGCAACGCTAACTTCCGTGACACATCTAATGCACTCTTCTATGTTAACTTAGCTTATTCCTCCCTGCACACTTGGTTATCAAATATGTTCTGTACAGTATAACTGAACTTTGTTTCTGTTGTCCATCCAAGATGTTTCCACTCTGCTGCGGGGTGTCTGTGGCCCACAGAACCCATGAGAACTGGTCGATCTGGGATGGGGTGGAGGCACCCGGGGGCTGGGCCACAGGAACGCTACCATCTGCTGATGGTGCAAAAGAAACACGTGAGTCAGCGTGGCTCCATCTCAGTCCGTGTTCCGCATCACAGGTAGTGAGGGAGCTGTGGGGTGTTTGAGCTCCACACCCTGGACCCGGTGGGGCAGGGACCCCCCAGACAGAGTCTCAGCGTGGCCACAGTCCCAGCCTGCCAGCTGACTGACATCCAGTTTCCAATGAGGCTGAAACTCAGGGCAGGACTGTCCAGTAAGCAGTGTCACAATTTGCTCTAAGTCTCTGCATTCTGTGTCCCAGGAAATGGCTTTTCAAAGAGGGCAGCCTGCCCTCAGTCACTTAGCTGTCCACTGCAGAGCTGATGCCAAGGTCTGCGGCTACCGGGCACTGAGCACATCTCCCCAGCCCTGGTGGGAGGGCTTCCCAGAGGGCTTTGGAAGTGGAGCCTGCCATTCAGGGACCCTGCCAGTCAGATAGGCAGTGATGCTCTCCAGGTCCTAGCGTACAGCATCTAAGGGGCCCCCTTCTCCTACTACTGCAGCAGATAACGATGATAAATGTAGGAGTCGTCCTAGTTTGTGTTTCTATGGCAAAAAGCCATAGACTGTGGCTTACACAGCAAATGCTGATTTCTCACAGTCCTGGATGCTGGGAAGGCCAAGACCAAGGCGCCGGCTGATTTGGTATCTGGTGTGGACCCCCTTGCAGGTTGCAGACTGCTGACTTCTCCTCGTGTCCTCACAGGGCGGAGAGCGGAGGGCAGTAGTAAACTCTCTTCTTGTGCAAGCCCATTCACGTGCATCCACCCTCATCACCCGCAAAGACCCCAGCTCCCAGCACATCCGGGCCAGGAGCTCAACACAGACATTTGGGAGGACACAAACATTCAGTCCGTAACATGTTTAAGACATTTATGTATTGATAGAAGGACAAACTCGAGCGTATGAAAATACGGCACTCAGCTGTGATAACTAAAAATGACATACAGTGATCATATTTGCAGACAATTTGATGTTAGGAATGGAAACACTGACCACTCATGTTTTTATTGGGTACCCAGCTCTTACCCGGCACTGTAACTCTATGAATGAGAAATGACATATGGGAACTTTAAGTTCTGTGACTCAGCTTCTAAAGAAGGAGATACAGCTCAGGAAGACACATCGAGCTTGAGAAAAAGAATAAACACAAAATAAAAGGAGGCTCTCGTCTGGGCCTCCGTGCAGCCCTCGGAACCTTGTCTATGGGATCTCTGCTTGTGGTCCTTCATCAGGATGACATTCATGTTCCGAGCCTGGTGGCCTCTTTGACATCACATGATTCCCAGCATCACTGAATTCGTCAAGATTGCCCAGCATACAAATCAGGAAAATTGTCTGCTAAGTGTTAGAAAGAATTTTGAACGACAGGTAGAATTTTTTTTAACACCTTTATTGGAGTATAATTGCTTTACAATGGTGTGTTAGTTTCTGCTTTATAACAAAGTGAATCAGCTATACATATACATATATCCCCCTGTCTCCTCCCTCTTGCATCTCCCTCCCACCCTCCGTATCCCACCCCACTAGGTGGTCACAAAGCACCGAGCTGATCTCCCTGTGCTATGTGGCTGCTTCCCACTAGCGATCTATTTTATGCCTGGTAGTGTATATATGTCCATGCCACTCTCTCACTTCGTCCCAGCTTACCCTTCCCCCTCCCCGTGTCCTCAAGTCCATTTTCTACGTCTGGGTCTTTACTCCTGTCCTGCCTCTAGGTTCTTCAGAACCATTCGACAGGTCAAATACAATTAACAGACAGATTCCAGTCAATCCAGAGATTCCAGTCAACCTCACTCTGTGTTCAGATGTTTCTTTGGTGGGTGTTTTCCTCTCTAGAACACTGAGCACCTGAGACCAGGGGCGGGGCGGAGAGATTCACTCCCCGGTCAGACAAAGAAGCAAACCCTCTGGGAGTGGTTCCTTTGGGTGAGAGAGGAAAATACCTTCCAGCAGACTGTCTGTGGAATCTAAAGTCTTGTTAGTTATGCACTCTTCCAACTGAACGGCCACTTGAGTAGATTCAGCGACCTTCCTGTGACCCCTCAGCAGAAGCATCTCCTGGGCTTCCAGGGGCGACAGGTGACGGCAGTCGACGCTGAGACCATGGAGTCCCTTTCTCACTTGGGATGTGCTCAGTGCATTTCCTACCGGATGCCCTTTGTTCTAATTTCTGAACCCTGCCCTGGTGGGAATTGAGAGCATTTCTTCCTTTCATAAAGCCAGTAACCGTCTCGAGGCCAGTAGGGGGACGTGCTGGTGTCTCTCCTCCGGCTCCCGGCTGCACAAGGCAGGTGTCCTGGCCACCGCTCTGCAATTGCCCGAGACCGTGCACCTGGGCTGACGTCTCTATTCTCCTGTCTGACAAATCTGTGCACCGGCTTGTGAAAAATCAATACTGTTTTTCCCTGGTACTTTCTGCACAGGTGAGTTGATGGATCATCTCGTCTTCCCCTTCACCCCCCCATTTTGTTATCACTTTGTTTCTCTTGCTTTAGGGTTGAGCATCTGATAACATCTCCAGTGGGATGACACCAAAAGAGTTTCCACGACCTTATCCCCTGGCGATCGTGTCCCTGGTGACTGAGTGCCGGCCGAGGCTATGATGCAGGGTCCGTATCATCCAGGATCTCCCAGCCGACTGATGAGACATGTTCTGGAGCCAATAAGAGCAAGCAGCTGTCGCTGGGCTTTTCTGCCAAAGGTGACCCTGTGCACCGTTCTATTGCCGACGTTTAAGAAGACGTAGCTCTATCATATCAAGCTGCCTTTGAACGTGCTTTACGCCTCCTGTGATGGCATGGGGGGAGGGGGTGCTGAAAGCAAAGAAGCTGCAAGAATCTGTCACAAAAGGAGCCGCTTATCTGGCAGGGAGATCATATTAGTTAGAAAAATCGGGGCTTTCCCTGCTCTAGGCAATTTGTGACTGTCTGGTGGCATTCCTGTCCCCACACCTTTGGAGGCAGGGACTGATTTTGAGCAGCGGGCAGACCGCCCTGGGGCCCCGACGGCCGAGGACTCTTCACTGCAGAGGGAAAGTGCGTGGGGCTGTCTGAGCTGGAATGCTGCATGCTGGTCTGAAGTGGGGTTCTTGCCTTCTCTTCCTGTCTTGAGATGGTGAAGTCCGTCCTCAGCTCCCGGGTTCCTGGAGACTGGTGGCTGGAGAAGCGAGGCCTCTGCCAGTTAAGTCCGGGTCCTGCATTCCCTCCTACGTAGGCTTCGGGTCAAATCAAAGCGCTGCCACTGACCCTCCCGTGTCTCCCTCTGTCCCTGTCTCTCTGTCTGTCTGTCTGTCTCCCCCCTCCCTTTGGCTCCCCGTCTCTCTCTCTCTCTCCCTCCCTCTTGCTTGCCCTTGCTGTCTTGTTCTGTTTCCTCCTCTCTCTTTAACTATAAACTTGCTCGTCTCCATCTGAGATTCAACCACTGACCCAACACTGAATGTTATGGGATACTCATTATGAAGATGTTTGATACTAGAAAATGACCGCAGAGAGGTTAGGATTCTTAGCAATTATAAGAAATCTAGAGGTAAGAAGTACTTTTGAAGATTTTAAATGGATTTAAAATCTGACAGTTTTTTACCTAAGATGCTGCTCTTTCTGGCCACTCACCAACATTTAGTGACAGATGAGAGACTGTCCCTTGGGCTGGATAACTGATCTCAGGTGCTCAGCTCTGGGCCTCCATTAGGGGGGGCCGGCACCACTGGGAGAGGGGGTCCACATGCAACCTGCACCCCTAATGGCTTCGACTATATTCCCGCAGGTCTGTGTCTTTTCCAGCAATTTTCACAAATGCATCCCTTTTTTTTTTTAACATCTTTATTGGAGTATAATTGCTTTAAAATGGTGTGTTAGTTTCTGCTTTATAACAAACTGAATCAGTTATACATATACATATGTTCCCATATCTCTTCCCTCTTGCGTCTCCCTCCCTCCCACCCTCCCTATTCCACGCCTCTAGGTGGTAACAAACCACCTAGCGTCCCTTTTAAAGGCAGCATCTTCAAGATTAATCTCATTCAGTGATTCATTTATTAAAAAGTCCGACATTTCCACCGTGCGCTCCTTGCGGAAGCTCCAGTGGCGCTGAAGCTCTCCGCTGCTTCTTTACAGAGATACTCCATCGGGCGTCCCTGAGCTGTGCTCCTTATTTTATCTTAAATGTGGCTTAAACTCACATTTAAAATTTTTATGGCATCTCAAATTATTTTAGTTGGGTTGCATGTCATACGACACCGACATGTTTGCTCCAAATCAGCAGAGACAAACTGATGGGTTTGCCCCTGGGCGGCACTCACACCCCTCTTCCGGCCCTAGGGGTCTGAGCGGGAGGGCGGATGCTGTGCTACTTCCTGAACTTGCTCTGAGGGCAATGGGCCTCTGAGCACGCACCAGGCAGGCGTGGGGGTGGGGGGCTTCCCAGAGCCGATGGGGACGTTATTAGTCCTTGCTGAGCCCAGTGGATCGTGCGGAGTGGCGGCGAGCTAGGACGGCCTGACCGGTGCCCCGGAATGGGCTCCACCTGCACTTCTCCTCCGAGGCGTCTGATTCTTAGCGGTCGAGTGTTCGTCCAGCCCCAGCTCTAAGGGGAAGCCTGGCTTACAGCAGCCCTTACCAGTCAGAGCCAGACCAAGCCGTCAGCAGGCCAGGCTGGCTCAGTCTGTGTGCCTCTTAACCCGGACCAGCCACAAGTGCACGAATAACCCCGCCCCTCCTGGTCGCTGTCTCAGCCTCACACCCACATTTGCCCACCGCATAGTACTGTGACACCCTCAGCCTGCAGGCACTACTAAACCTTAGCTCCTAGAAGGTGGAAAGAGTAAGCTTTCAAAGGAAGGTGCACATGGTGAAGAAGGAAGACCAATCTCTATCTCAGTAGAAGCAAGGGGCACAATAAAATTACTTGGAAATATTTTAAAAAATAAATGCTGGGGATGGGTAAGATCCAGACGATTGAATTATAGTTACGCAGTGCTTGCTACAAGTCAAGTGTGTATAAGACATTGCAGACATCGTGACAAAAACGTATGTCCTAAAGTTTACAGTCACTCTGGGAGGTGGTGGCCGGCAGTACCTTTGAGCCCATTTTACAGATGGGAAAGCTGAAGCTCAAACACTAAAACAGCTCATGTCCCCAGGATTTAAGCCCCGGCTCTCTTAACTCCAAAGCCAACCCTCTTCCTGGCAAAAGGACTTCTGATGGGTCTGGAAGGACATCCCCGGAGACCTTAGGGTGGAGCCTGCAAACCCATCACCCGACAGACGGCCCCTCAGGGCCAATGTGCGTCGTCCACATGGGCTGGGGCTCCAGGGACTGGGTTTGGCTTGTTCGGGCAGGGCTCCTCTCCAGGTGCCTGGCCACTGCTCTGCATACAGCGAGCCTCCCTTCCTTCCTCCAGCCTGGTCCCAACAGCACTGGAATTGTGACTCTTACCTCAGTCTATCTGGACACGCAGAAGCCACTGGTGAAGGGGGAAGGTGACCTAGAAAACTCAGGGGAGCAGAGGTGGCTGCAAAAGGAAAAAGGAGTGACAAGAGAAGGGGAGTCTTACATACCAGTTAAGACGCCTCGAGAAAAGAGGTAAGTTAGATCATTTGCACGCTAGTTTGTCACTGAAAAAGCAGTCCACACAAAGGCGAAAAGTCAAACAGCACAGACGTGGGTACCATGGAGAGGAAGCTGCTGCCTTACTGACCCCCTCCCCGTACCCCAAGATCTTGCTGCTGTAAGAGCAGGATCCCGGCCCCGCAGGCTGTGTCGCTCACTGGAAGAGCCCAGGTCCTGCGAGGTGCAGCTTGAGGCTGTTTCCTCTAGGGAAGCAGGAGCTGCCCCTCGGTGCCTGGGCAGGGCCAGCTTCTTCAGCTTATTCTGTGTCCGAATGCAAGGGGAGTGTGTGAATCACCGGGCCGCTGAGGCCGTGGGATGGGCGGGAACAGAGCACTGATGTGCTGGTTTGCCACCTTCCCGGCCATCAAACCCTGCTTCCTGAAGCTTTGGGGTTTAGTGTTGGCGGGATGATGGAGGGCCTCTGTCCCCGGGGCGTGTGCTACACCTTCTGATCCGAATTGCCATAAGATGTGGCCCATCCACAGCTCACCGGAACCACTGTGGATCGCTTGGGGCCAGGACCCGGGTCTCTTTAACTGCTCGGCCCTAATCACCGGTACAGCTCCTGGCTTTCAGTCAGCACGCAATTAAAACTTGTTGAGTAGATAAAGGTCTTAATGAATAAGCACATTTTAAAATTTAGCAGAGACGGGACAAAAATAAATTATTGGGGTGCAGAAGCTGGGACTTTAAAATTCCACCGACGTATTTCTGTGCTTACGTTAATAGCTTTGCCGTATTCAAATGATCGATTCAATGTCAAGATGTAAGTTTTTAAAGAGCTGGTTTGCTAACTCTGGGCTGGAAACAGTTTTGTGTTTTAAGCATCTCTGCAGTGTGAGACACAAAGGACACGCTTTCTTGGTTCCAACACTTTCACTGTAATATGTCAGTTTCAAGCAGGAAATCCGATCTGAGTTTGCATCCCCTTCTGTCTCTCTGAGAGTCGATAATTCACCATTTTAGGGCACTGGGCCCATTAACACTGAACAGCTGGAGAATACACTCTTCATGGATCAGATAAACAGGTCATGAGATATTTTATTACACAACGATGGACCAATTTAGCCATCTTTTCACCAACAATGGACTTACATTGAATGTGAAATGGCAAGAAATTTGCTTCCTTGGGGAGCTGTCATAAGAAATACAAAGTGAAAACTTATCACTAAAATGGCTTATCTGCATGGATTTATATTGAATTCAACCCAAATTTAAGCCAGACCTCTGATCAACAAAAGTTGAACAGAATGGTGATGGGTTTTTCTTTGTTACTCTAAATCATGTGCAATACTTTGTTTCATATTTATGTCATGATTTTAGCTTTTTCTGGGTGTTTCTTATTGAAATACAGTAACTATATTGGTAACTTATATAAGCATTATTTATCATAGTTCTGAATTAATTTTAGGGACATGGCTGAGACAATTTAAAATCCACCTATGAAGATTTTAAATTGTTTTCTAACTTCTAAAAATATAAGAGTTATTGGCTAGAGTACATAAGCAAGATGTGAAGGGAGCTGGTTTGTACATTTACATAAAATCAACTGCAGTTGTGACTAACAAAAACTGAACAAAAAGCAGATGTGTAGTTGAATCAGGGTGTTTGGGAGGCTGTGGGATTTCCCTTTCCAGCATTATTTCACACTGAATATTCAGAGAAATCCCTCTCACACAGACTCTCTAAAAATGTGGGGTGAAGTTAAAGTCTAGCTGAGAAGGCATCTGACGGCAGCAGTGACGAGAAAGCACGCTGCTGCCCAGGGCATCCATGTCCGTCCTGCGGTGTCTACAGGGGAAATGCTCCCATTACAGCGCATAGTGACCACTCCCCACAGAACGCACCATAAGTAACCTACAAGGATGTATATGGCTGTCCTGCTTCTACAGGTGAAAGCCCTCCTGGAGCTGGTGTTTTCCTGACTGTGTCTGCTGATGCCTGATGGTTTAAACCTGGATGTGAAAGGGTCCGATGTGGGGCAGGAGATGAGGTCAGGGTCAGGGGAGAGATATATCAGAGGCTCCTGCAAAGTCAGGACTTCTGAGGAATGGCATCCTCAAGGGCAGATGGGGGGAAATGTACGTTCTAGAACACACCGCCTCTCTCTAAATGTTGACTCTAGGAGAGAAGATCAAAAGAAAAAGTCCTATTCGTTCTGTTGCTCAAGCAGAAGCAAGCACAGGTCTTTTCTGGAGAAATACAATTTACTTTTTTTTTTTGTGGTTGCCATTATTTTCACTACCTCTTCCCCCTCCTTTTTCTAATTGAAGTATTGTTGATTTACAATGTTGTGTTAATTACTGTTGTACAGCAATGTGACTCAGTTATACATATGCATATTCTTTTTCATATTCTTTTCCATTACAGTATATCACAGGATATTGGATATAGCTCCCTGTGTTACACAGTAGGACCTTGTTGTTTATTTCCATCCTATATATAAAAGCTTACATCTGCTAACTCCAAACCCCTACTCTATCCCTCCCCCAGCCCCCACTTCCCCTTGGCAACCACAAGTCTGTTCTCTATGTCTGTGAGTCTGTTTCTGTTTCATAGATCGCTTCATTTGTGTCATATTTTAAATTCTACATATAAGTGATATCATATGATATTTGTCTTTCTCTGTCTGACTTACTTCACTTAGTATGATCATCTCTAGTTGTATCCATGTTGCTGCAGATGGCATTATTTCATTCTTTTTAATGGCTGAGTAGTATTCCATTGTGTATATGTACCACATCTTCTATATCCATTCATCTGTAGATGGACATTTAGATTGTTTCCATGTCTTGGCTATTGTGAATAGTGCTACGATGAACATAGGGGTGCATGTGTATTTTTGAATTATAGATTTTTCTGGATATATGCCCAGGAGTGAGATTGCTGCATCATATGGTAGCTCCATTTTTAGTTTTTTAAGGAATCTCCATACTGTTTTCCATAGTGGCTGCACCAACTTACATTCCCACCAACAGTGTAGGAGGGGTTCCTTTTGGACAAGTACACTTTAAACAAGAACAATGCCTTCAAAAGTTTCCCACAGATGAAATTCTATGAGACATGAACTCAGAATAAAAATTTAATAAACAAAGGAGATGAGCTGCCACAACCAAGAGTAAATGGAAACCACATGCTACAAAATCAGAACCACACATGGTTCAGATATCAGAATCATAAGAAACAGAATATGAAATAAATACATGTAATACATTCAAAGAAACAAAAGAAGAAATTCATAGCATGAAGTAACAGAGACTATCAAAACTGGCATGTTGAATTGACAAAAAACCAATAGAATTTCTAGAAATGAGAAACACAATAATCAAAACAAAATCCATGGTTCTGTCACATAGAAGTTCAATGGAGCTTAAGTTATTATATATAAAATTGGGAGACAGAATTTAGGAAATGACTCAGAATGTGCCAGTAAGTTAAAAAGAGATGGAAAATATGCCAGAGTTCAAAGCACACAGCACAAAGAGTAAGGATGGATGAAGAGGCAAATTCAAAGACTCAAAGACATATACTAAGAATTTTCCAGAGTTGATAGACAACAGATCTCAAATTCAGGAGGTCTAGTGAATCCCAAGCAAGATAAATAAAATGAAATTATCTCCCAGATACAATCATGAGACTGAAGAACACCAATGACAAGGACAAGATTTCTCCTGTTGAGACAGAAATGAAGATTTACTACAAAGGGGAGAACCTCAGACAGCAGTAGGCTGAGAAGTTCTCCAGGCTTATACAGATCTGGGAATAGCTTGTATTCCAACCAGCCAGGGTAGGAAGCCCTGCAATGCCTGAGGCACCAGGTAGAGCCCACAGGAGTGGGGGGCTGGGGCATCACTTCAGTAGTGGGGATAAATGAGCCCCAGGCTGCATGCCACTGTGACTTTCACCCTCAAAGCTTCAAAGGATCATCAAAAGATCGAGCTAATTCCAAAAACTTAAATGTAAACAAGAAAAACAATAATCTTTAGAGGAATATAACAAAATTTAGCATCCAAAAATGCAACATCCAATAAAAACACATCAGGCATGTGTAGAAGTGGGCAGTATGACCCAGGACCAGGAGAAGAATTAGTTTAACCGACAGCTATTCAATAGCTGCTTCTCTTTAGGAGCCATGGAGACCAGAAGAGGATGGACCAACATCTTTAAAGTGTTGGAAGAAAATAACTGTTCAATCCTAAATATCATATGAAGTGAAAATATTCAAGAATGGAGGCAAAATAAAGACATTTTCAGATATAACTAAAATACCTCATCAGCAGCAGACCCTCTGCACTAGAGAAAGTGTTAAAGATAGTTCTTTAGGATGAAGAATGACACCAGAAGAAAACCAGAATATCAGAAAAAATAAAGAGTACCAGGAAAGGTGAATATGTGAATAAATTCAAAATACACTTTTTCCTTTTGCTTTTCTTCATCTTGATTTTGTATAAGCCAAAAAGATGCTTAAAAAAACTATAACATTGTATCATGTGTTTATAAAGTATGTAGTTGTATTTTAGAATGTTATAACATAAGGGGCAGGGAAGAAATGTACACCTTAAAGTTTCAAGATCTTGATATTTTACAAGAAAAGTAGACCCATTAAATGTTAAGAGTGTATATTGTAATCCCTAGAACAACCATGAAAATAAATGCAATTTTATAAAATTTGTAGTAGTGTAACGTATGGCAACAATTGCCCAAAGAACAGGAATGAAGGAGAGAGATAGATGATAGGTAGATGGATGGATAGATGCATACATTATAGATAGATATCTATAGCTAGATAGATGAGAGATAGAGGTATATAGATAGATGAGAGATAGATGTGAGATAAAGAGAGATAAATAGATAGATAATATCAATATATAGATAGATACATTATAGATAGATGAAGCTATTGAGTCAATAGAAGACATAAGAATAAATTGTAATAATATTAAATTAGTCAAAAATAAGGCAGGAAATGAAGAAAGAAAGATCAAACAGAAAATATAGAAAGCAATTTGAATAGAGTAGAAACACAATTGTCAGATGACTTCCCATTTTTTTTCAAAATTCACGTAATCAATAATGATTTATTTATTTATTTTTTTGCAGTACGCGGGCCTCTCACTGTTGTGGCCTCTCCCGTGGTGGTCCACAGGCTCTGGACGTGCAGGCTCAGCGGCCATGGCTCACGGGCCCAGCCGCTCCGCAGCATGTGAGATCTTCCCAGACCAGGGCACGAACCCGTGTCCCCTGCATCGGCAGACGGATTCTCAACCACTGTGCTACCAGGGAAGCCCCAATAATGATTTTTAATGACCAAATAAAATATTCAGAAAAAGGAAAAAAAAAGAAAATATGGCATGGCACAGGGTTATTGGCTCCGTGCTTTGTGACAGCCTGGAGGGGTGGGATAGGGAGGGTGGGAGGGAGGGAGACGCAAGAGGGAAGACATATGGGAACATATGTTTATGTATGACTGATTCACTTTGTTATAAAGCAGAAACTAACACACCATTGTAAAGCAATTATACCCCAATAAAGATGTTAAAAAAAAAAAAAAGAAAATATGGAAAGCAATTTGAAAAATGGTAGATGTAAACCTAACTGTATCAATAATTACATTAATTGGAAATAGTCTAAATATTGATTAAAACGCAGATATTGTTAAATTGGAAAAGAAAGCAAGACCTAACTGTATCAGTGCACAAGAAACTCACTTTAAATATAGAAAAAAAACACATATACATTAAAAGTAAAGTGTGGATAAATACATATCATGCAGATATAAATCAAAAGAATGTTGAAGTGGCAGGGTTAGTATCAGAAGTGAATTTCAGAATAAGAAATATCATAAAGGATAAAGAGGCAAATTTACCAACAATAAAGGAGTTGTCTCATGAGGAGACCAAAACAATCCAAAATGTGTATGGATCCGATGACAGAGTATCAAAATACATGGAGCAAAAACTGATAGAAATAAAAAGAAAAATGGAACAATTGACAATTATAATAAAATAATCTCAACAATCCTTTCTCAGAAATTGGTATAAAAAGATGATAGAAAATTGGTAAAAATATAAAAGGTTTGAACAACACTTTCAAGCAACCTGACTTTTTAAAATTAATACTTAATTACCAACAGTAAAACATACTTTAATTTTGAAGGAACACAGACAGTTCACAAGATAGACCATATTCTGTGCCTTAAACTCATCTCCATAAATTCAAAAGGACTGAAGTAATAAAAAGTATGTCTTTGGACATTAATGAAATTTACCTAGAAATCAATGACAAAAAGCTGTCTGAAATTTCCTCAAATTTTTGGAAGTTAAACAACTCACTTCTAAATAATTTATACATCTCACCCTCACCCCAACATAAGAAATTACCAAATATGTTGAACTGAATGAAAATGAAAACACAACATATCAAAAATGCAGCTAAAGCAGGGCACAGAGGTAAATTTATAGCATTAAATGTTCATATTAGAACAAAAGAAAGGACTCATGTTAATAATACAAGCTTTTTATAAAAACTAGGAAATGAAGAAAAACTTAAGCCTAAAATAAGCTGAAATAAAGGAATAGATATTTGAAAGAATAGAATCAATGAAAATCAATGAAATAAAAAAAAAACAAATTGTTTGGAAAGATCAATACAAGCAATAATCCTATAGCTATGGAATGACATGTCATAGTATATACGTAAGTATGAGTCTAGCTCTCTTTTCTTCTGTTATGCCTTTAATTTCTCCTCCATCCATTTTCTCTGTTGTCTTTCTGGAACTTGTATATGAACCATGTTTCTTAACTCATTTTTTCCTTATTTTTTCTCGGTGATCAGGGTGGGTTATTTGACCTTTCCTCAGGTCTCTAACAGTTTTGAGCTCTTCTTTATATTTTATTTCAGCAATCCCATATTTAATATTCACCAGTTCTTAACAATATCTTCTTAAAGACCTGTCAGTCTACTTCTATGAATGCAGTCTCTTATTATACCTTTCTGGGATTCTAATAAGAAATGTATATATTTTTACTTTTCTTCTATTCTTTAGATTACTTGCATTCTCTAGTATCAGTGGAAGAGTATTCAGCATCATTCTTTCCACCTGGGATTGCTATGGCATTTGTAGTCATCCAAGTGCTCTTTCCTGTTCCTCTCCTGGCCTTGGACTCTCCCTGAGACCCTGAGTCCTTCTAGGAAGACTGCTTAGTATCCATGGAGACAGTTCTGTGCCCAAACTGTGGGCAATGCTATTGCCACCATCTTGTAGAGGCCATATTAACTGATGACGTGGATTCCTGTCCCAGGGGGCCCTCCCCTCCTCCTTCAGCCTAGGCCTCCCCCCACCCCTGCCACACACACAGTGGTTAGACTTCTCAGGATTCTGGCTGGGGGGAATTTTCACCCTTAACCACATCCTTGCTGTCCCATTCTTTCCTGGGCTGGGACATCCCCATCAGGCTTCATCTGCCACAAAAATCCTAGGTCTGCAATGGTGCCCCATCCACTCTGCACAATTATGGTTGTGGCTTAGTGTTTGCAAATTCCCGGCCATGTCAGGATGTTCAGTGTGTGTGTGGGGCTTGCGAGCTCAGTCTATCATTTTAAATCACAAATTTGTAAAATTGGCTGATGATTGGTCGCCAAGACCGTTGAAGAGATCTACCCGCTGTTGGAATGCAGGTGATTCACTGAAAGTGCCTGCAGGACCCCTTTACCAGCCACACTGTGAGGAAGTATCAGCACAATTTCCTTTGCTTAAACATCTTTGTTCAGCATACTCCCATCAATAGCAAATGGATAAGCCCTCCTGGGGGCCCCACAGCTGACCTCAGAGCACAATCAGAGCACCTGACCGGACCACTCCAGGTGCTCCCCCTGGCGACCCATCACCCTTGGGAATCTTCGAGGGCCTGTGCTCGATACTCTGAGAGTCAGGGCAGGTCCACTCTTGACGCTTCTCTCTGTTGCTGGCTTCTGACGCCCCAGATCCCAGCTCTCCTGTGCTGGCACATCCTCATGGCTGTGTTCTGCCCAGCTGCTCCAGAACCCGGCACTGAGTGGCTCTTCCAGGACCTCTTGGATGGAGATGTCTCTCTAGGAGGCCACACGGTCCATGACAAGCACGTCATAGGCACTCGGCTCACGTCTGGGGATGGAATCAGTGGGCTGTGGGTGCAGGTAAGGGTAAAATCTGGGTATTTGGGCCATTTCCAAGATCAATGGAGTCAGTTTCCTGCTGCAGGGGTTTATGGGAGCCATTTAGACTGTGCAAATGATCAAGTTATATGTCCTATCAATTGCTCCAAATAAAGACAACCTAACGCAGCCTGCCCCAAGGAACAAACAGGAGAGGTGGGATGCAACATCTTATACCTGCTTTAGATACAAAAATCAATAAGGTAAGTCAGAGTCTAAGGAGAAATATTTCATTTGTCAAGTTTACTTATTTGTACTTGTATTCAAATTTGAATGAAACTCTGTGGATTTCTGGCAGAAGCCAAGAATTGTCCTTAAATTAAAAAAAAAATCCAATTCATAAGTTAGCCAATTCATTAAGAGTTTTCAAAGTCTCAAGTGTAAATAGTTTTTAATGACTACAAGTTCATCACTTTGGTGGAAATACATTGATTAGAGAAGTTGAATATATAGTATAAATATCATGTAATCACTGGTTTCAATTGGTTCCAAGAAGAAATAAGAAAAAATATTGCCCCTGTAGTGACAAAAAATGCCAATCTTGGGGTGACTCAAGCATCATGCTGTAACCTAGGCAGACCCTTGCCAGGAGGAAGCGTGGAGGTGAGCCAATGCTGGGAGGCAGAGACTTTCCTAAGCGATTCTCCGGGGACCACTGTCACCTAGACGTCTGACCCTAGGGATGCTCGTGGAAAGTGCAGTTTCATCCCCCTCCAGTTGAGCTGTGTGGACAGTGCAGCATGGTGCCCGTGAATCTCCCTGGGGGTGCCATCCTGAGTGCACTCCGAGCAGACGGGCTTGGTCTCCGTGAGAAAAGACCTCAAGTCCGTCACAGTCCCAGCGAAGCCCGGCAGACTGCGTCCCTGAGAGCTCTCAGTGTCCTAGCCTGGGCGGCTCCACGGCGGGATGCCTGACGTGGCGGGGCTCTGCCTGTCTCTGCGTGTCTCTGTGTCTGACGCGGCACTCAGGAAAACACAAGGCTTTGCTCTCCCTGTTGGAGCCAAAACAGCAACAAGATAGACTGAATAATAGAGAAAGTCCCAGCCAGTGACGGGGAGATGAGTGTCCCCAACTCTCCCTGGAGGTGGGTTCCAGGAGGATGGGGCCCTCGGGCTGTCATCTAGTTCCATCCTTGGCGGAGGGAACTGTCAAATCTACGCCCCTTGGGTCATTTGGCTGCAGCAATGCTAACATGACACCAGGAAGAGAAGCCACTAAGTGATGGTGCCCGGAAACCGAGGGCCTGGGGTGCCTGGTGTGAGTGGGAAGGAGGTCGGGGACTCCCGCCTTGGCGCCGGCCTCCTCTGGGGTTCTCTGTGGACGACCTTGCCCTTGACAGCTAGGCTGGTTGCCCATCCATCTCGTGCTTGAGTGTGATGTGAGGAAAAGGTGGGCAGCGCTGTGCCTGTGGGCGAGTACTGCTGGGCAGACGCTCAGCCCATCATGGATGAGAGAGGGAGGAGGACGGAGGACAGAACCACAGGACCTGGACGGGGAGAGGTCAGCCTTTATAAAGAGCAGATGGGCACGTGAGGCCACGCACGCACAGGGAACGAGCGGGCAGTGTGACACTCGAGGACTTGGAGCTGGGGCCTCGTCAGCCCAAGCCTGTACCATCTGACCCCTCATCTTTCAGAGTGGACGGTCTCACAGCTAAACACACAGCCACAGGCGGCCAGGCTGTGCAGGGAGAGATGTGCAGGACCAGCTTCCGGGCTCTGATTCTGGGAGGATTGTCCTGTGCGTTTGGACCCCAGGAGACCTGGGCTGCTGCTGGGGACGCTTCCACAGGGGAGGGGGACAGCCTCTGGGAGAGAAGAATGTTCTGGAAACACAGCAGGGCTGCGTGGGGACCCAAGGCTCCCGCCTCCTGCATCTGCCCCCCACCCCCCTTCTCTCCATGCCGAGAGCACCAGTAATGCAGCATTGCCTCACAGAGAAACGCCCACCTACTGATTTATCTACTTGTCCCAAATAATTTTGTTTCAAAAGTCAGGCAGCGGTGAGGGCTGACGGGTGCCGAGGGCCAGAAGCAGCCCCCTGCGGGCGGAGGCGGAGGCCGGTGGCATAGATCTGGCTCCGATAATGAAGTCTAACAACAGCTCTGTCGCTGCCCGCCCGCCCATTGGCCTGGGCGCCCTCCAAATTAGCCACAAAGAAGCCAGCCTGTCAATATTAATTCCACCGCAGAGATTACTTGTTCTGGGAGAACAAAGGTGCTCTGGCTTGGGCAGAACAACTTAACTCCTGTCTCATAAAATTTAAGCTGCTATTGATCGCCTGCTCCTATTGTGGGGAGGATTAAACACGCACACACGCGCACACACGCGCACACGCACCCGGGACGTGGCACCGGCCCTGCTGCCCCCATCACTCACGCGGCGCAGCCCCTCCTCCCCGCCTGCCCGGCATCATTCAGCAACATGGAGCAAATTAAATCAATGAATTCATCCTAGCAGATGGCCACTTTAACACTCGGTTAGCCTTTAGATAATTGAGCGTTGACTCCGGAATCATAAAATGGATGGCTCGTTTGTACATTTTACTGAAATAGATCGCGGAGGTTAAATAAATGAAATCCCATTTGTCAGGCGGTAATAAATGGTCTCCCTTTCTGCAAACAGCTCTGCTTGGCCTAATAAACACAGAGACATTACAGGGCCCCTCCCCTGATGGGGTTACAGCTTAATGAAATGGTCTTCCCTCTGCTTGTTTGTGCCCCCTCCTGCACTGTGTGATAAGTAGCAAACCAACGAAGCTTGTAATTACAATCTTACAGAAACCCGGCCAATCTGTGTATAAATCTCACCCTCCAATTACAAGATGTAATAATTTTGCAGTCAAGCTGGTAATGAGGTCTAATACTCATGCCTGCGATAATCCCCCCCGGATGCTGACTCTATCAGATGTTAGCTTTGTAATTATACTGGCAGAAAATCATTATTTCATGTTCAGCAGAAAAATGAGGTTGGTGGGAAGTTAATTTTCTCTATGCTCTGTGAAGCGGAGACAAAATTTTAATGATTTAATCATTACGGTTATCCCTCTCACAATTGACCTGCATTACTTGTGGGGAAACATTGGCACATTTAAAAGTCCCTGTTACTCGATAAAGCTTGCCAGGTATGCAACTTTTAATGTCAGAATAACTGTATACAATTAAACTATTACCCAGCCGATGGGGAAGATTCATTTTATTTTTAGTTTTCATTATTTGCGTGTGCATGAGTCATGGAAATAGCCATGCCTTGCCCATACTGTAATAAATGGCTGATTAAAAACAATTGAATTGTGCTCTCCTGATGATATCAGCCCCAGAAAATATCGTAAAAGAGCAATGCCAGCAGATGACTTGTGTGTGTGGGCCTGAGAAGTTATGCCCCCTGTGTTTCCCGTAAGAAATAAGGACAAAAAAGTTGGGGAGCTGCCAACAGGCCATTTTGTGAATGTGATTTCTCAAATGTAAGATTTAATATTTATAAATTTGGCACACACACCCACACTGCACACTCGACACGTTCCAGCCAGTTACAGGCTAGAGAAAGGCAAGGATATTAACATCGCAGTCTCTAGGGAGTGGGGTTTAGTGACAGACTCTGGGAACATAAAGCGAACGTTCCTCCCAGTGCTGTGCTTTGCGGTAAAGCTAGCTTTGTCCTGAAACTCCAAAAATGTCACAGGGATGTTTCTGCCGGCCTGGTCGACTGCTGGCGGCAGCTTAACTCCTCTATCCGTGTCCACGCCAACTTGCTCCACGGCGATGAAGGTTATTGGTGACAATCCCACACACACGTGAACTGGCTCTCCCAGCAAATAGAGTAAGCGTGTTTGGGGAACACACGTCATGTTTCTGATTCTAGACTTACCTTTTTTCCTGTCTACGCTTTTCTGCCAAGATTAAATCTTCTAAATCAGACTTGGACCAGCCACCTGCCGAGGGCTGTAGCTTCCCCGGGACGGACACTCAGGGCTGCAGGAGCATCGCCACCTTCAAGTCTGGATCTGAAGGGCGTGCGTGTAGCTACACCAAGGGGGAGCCTCTGAGGAAGACAGCCAAGGTCATGTTTTGGGAGGAAAAGTCCTCATTGGCAAATTAGCTTTTTGCTAAACCTTATCCATATGGAGATATTGGCTGATAAAATTCTACACACGCTACAGCGATCGTTTCCACGCTTATCAGGATGAACTATACAAAGCCAGATGTGAGCGTATCAGTAACTCGCAGAACTTGGCTTCTCTCCTCACAAAAATCCAGGCATCAAGATCATTGAAGAATCTGCCTATTCAGGGTGAAAGTCAAAGGGATGGTGCTACAGGGACTCTTATGTCCGTCACTGGTATTGGGACCGCTAAGTATCTTACGAAACATACGAGGGCGTCAGTCCCAAGATGGAGTTCACATCCATGAATAAATCAAGCCGTGTGGTGTCATCATGACGATGCTGGTCTCTCGCTCCAGTTCCTGCCCCCATTAGCTTTCCCCGGGGAACAAGGAGGCCCCAAGTCTGCCCGAGTCTTCCAAGCTTCCTCCCCAGACTCCAGCTGCCTGCGGAGCATTGAGCTTCTGCTTGTCCGGAATTCTGGGGGTCTGGTCTCCTGCCATGTGGCTGGAGATCCACTTTAGCTAGGCCTAAACCTGCACTTGTGGAGGTGCTCTAGGGATGGCGTGTGAGTGTGGGGCTGTGCGAGTGGTGAGGGTGATGGACTCCATCCCAGCTGAGCGCAGAAAAGGCTGTCCTCCTTTCTCCACCAATCAGGCGCCAGATCTACAGGCACATCCCACAGACAGCATCATCTCCTTTACTACTAAAATGTCCATCTATCTTTTGCTTCTGTACGCAGGGGGCATGATGACAGGACAAATTGCATTAGCTTCATCAAAGTTTTTCTTAATATAAGAAAGCCTAGATTTTCCTAAATATTGGAAAAAAATAAAGACATGATTATCATCTATCTTGTCCCTAATATCTTGACAGTCTTTAACGTTCTCTCAAGGCATCTTCTGGTGTGCGAGCTGATGGAGGAGTGATGAGGGCTCAGGGCCGTGTCCAGATTCTTCTGGTTGGTGGACGGTAGGACGCAAGGATCCCTGAGTCCCCACCTCACAGCTTTTGGTTGGTCAACTTGCAACAGTAAAAGCTTGCAGGTGGTTAGAGCTCTGGGCCACAGTGACCTGGGAGAGTGACACTCCCCCCAAGGCCAGGTTTCAGGACTTTAGCTGCAAACTGGATTTTCCTGGGGGGAATTCTCTGTCTTGTAGTTGAATGAGGGTGGTTTTTAAGAATACAGATTTTGGAGTAAGAAAGACAAGGGTTTTTCTCTTCCACGTGCTGGTCTATGCCTCAAGGAAAGTTACTTGAACTCTTTGAGACACAGCACACTTGTCTCAAAAGTAGAGAGTTAACGACTGCTTCCTGTAACTGTTGGAAGAAGACATTGGTAACTTAGTAGTAAAGTAGTTACCAGAGGACTTGGCACCTGGAGCATATGATCAGTGAGGATGCGGGCTTGAAAAGACAGACCAGGGCTGCATGCTCTTCCTGAAATCCCACTTCACTGGGATGGTTGGACACACACACACACACACACACACACACACACACACACACACACACACTCCAGAACACCTGCAAAAGCAATGCATTTCTTCTTGAAGAGAAATAGAACATTGCTGAAATGCTCTGTTAGTGCTAGAGGCCAAAATTCTACCCCATGATATATGAAGCATAGCTCTGAGCCTTCTCTGCTTCTGGTCCCAGGCTCCCCCCTGCCCCCTTCTGGAAACTTCCCCTGACTTGTTCTCCAACAGGGGCAATTCCACACGGCCTCATGCAGAACAGCCTTCTGCCTTCTCCCACATCAAGTTCCACCCACCAATACGAGAAGGAAAATGAGACAATCTGCACACACCCCTCCCGGCAGGAGAGGGGAGAGGGAGCTCCAAGCGCTTTTCATAGTTCCCTGCCCGATGCTGTGAATATCACGATAAATACAAATGTGGTTGCAGAATACCGATAACCAGGCCAATTTCTGATAAACTTTCCCATAATTTCCTGGGAGAAAATGCTGTGGCATATCAACACCAAATTACACATCTTCATCTCTACGGGTCCGTTTGCTTTCTTGTTTGTTTTCCATCCAAGTGGACAAGCCCAGGACAGAGGACCCAGCTCCATGCCCAGGGGGCCTCGGAATTCCCAGTTGTACACAGAGGACTTTCCTGAATTCCAGACCAAAAGATGAAATCTTATCATATGCAGTGGCAAATATTTTTTTAATGATCAAAAAATCTCATTAGATAAGAGGCTCATCCCCTTTAAAATATGGTAATTCTTTATTTTGTTTGTAAAATCTTTCATTTTTGGCTACTTAGAAATAACACGATTCCCCAGGGACTCACGAATACTTAAAGTTCTGTATCCAAATTGTACTTCCGATTCCTGATACGCGCAACAATACGTGTTATCAAATATTGACGGTATAGTCATGCGTGAAGCGCACAGTCTAAGGAACACAAGCTATCAGTTTGTACAGCTCTGGACACAATTTTGCCAGTTAAGGGATTAGCAATGAGATTGAAAGGGGACATTTGTTTATGATAAATATTTCAAGTATCTGTCCTAAAATGTGGCCAAGCCTGTCTGCACTTTAATGACGGATTTCCATGTTTTATCCGCTTCCCCATCCCAAGTTGTTTTCATACATTTTCTTGCCCTGAAATTCCTGAAGTCGGTATGCAGGAACTTTTTTGGGATACTGGAGTTGGAGTGAGGGGGTTGAAGAGGATGAGGTCTCCCCCAGCCCCAAGCTCGTTATTGGGGAAGTGAGAACGGTCCAGACACCTCACAGCAAGTCTACAAGACGGGCCAAGACTGGGCCACGACTGGGCCACAGCGGGTCACATCAGCACTTGGTCAGGCCTTGCAGTATTCGTCCTCATCATTCTGACAGGAGTCATTCTTTTCTCCTTTCAGTGCCCCTGACTTGATTTTATGTCACAGGTTTATTTAACCTTTCTAAGATTTACTTCCAGATAAAGCAGTTTCTTTTATACTTAGATAAGTATTTATTGCTATTCCTTTGGAGTCCTGTTTCTGGCAGATTGCTTTATTCCCCAGAGGAGAGCATTTGCAATTTGGATTAGAGGAAGATTTTTGTCATATTTGAAGTCCTTTTAATCATAATAAAACATGTTGAGGTGGTGTTGAACATGTTTATAAAAAATGCATGTATTTGCATTGGTGAGAAGCCTTCCAGAAAACGCCAAGGATTTCCAGGCATGTTTCAGAGGCTCCAGATAAAACATGATCATTTTGCTGTTTTCAGAAGCCACTGAGTTGCCTTAACTCATCTGTATCAAGAAATACAGGTAAAATAAAAGATTGTGCCGTGTGCTGCCAGAGTTTCCTTTCATTATACTGACTTACTTTAAATGTTGTTAAGTGCTTATAGAATGACAGTCTATTGAGGGAACAATAGATATCATTTCTCCTCCTTCTAGGAAAAGCAATTCTGAACTTTTCCAGGATAATGAATAAAACCACATCCTTTTTTTTTTTTTTCTGTGGTACGCGGGCCTCTCACTGCCGTGGCCTCCCCCGTTGCGGAGCACAGGTTCCGGATGCGCAGGCTCAGCGGCCATGGCTCACGGGCCCAGCCACTCCGTGGCATGTGGGATCTTCCTGGACCGGGGCACGAACCCGTGTCCCCTGCATCGGCAGGTGGACTCTCAACCACTGCGCCACCAGGGAAGCCCAACACATCCTACTTTTAAATACCACCACGATGAAAGCGATTCAGTAAAAACCGTGGGATAATAAATTTGCTAGTGACAAATTCTTCCAGTTTTCCTTCTTCTGAGAATGTCTTTATTCCCCTTCATTCCTGAAGGATAGTTTCACTGCCTAGAGACGTCACAGTTCACAACTGTTCTTTAAACACCGGAAACTTAGTGCTGTGTCACTTCCCTCTGGCCATACGTGGTTCACTGTGGGAAATCTGCCGTCATTCACGTTGGCATTCCTGGAGGTAAGTGTTATTTTTCTTTGATTGCTCTCAAGATTCTTCCTTTGATTTTTGTTTTCAGAAGTTTAATTATATTTGTGTGCTTTTGTTTTATCCTGTTTGGAGTTTGCTTATCTTGTTGTGTGTGTAGGTCTGTGTCTTTCACCAAATTTAGGGCATTCCCAGCCACGATTTCTTCCAACACTGTTTTAGCCTCTCTCTTCCTCCCCTCCCTCGGAGGCCCCAGTGAAATGGATGTTGGACCCTCTGTCATTATCCCACAGGTCCATGAGGCTCTCCTCATTTTCTCCCCAGTTTACTTTCTTTCTGTTGTTCAGGTTGGGTAAGTTCTATTGATCTTTCCTCAAGTTCACTGATTATTCCCTCTGTCAGCTCCACCCTCCTACGGAGCCCATCCAGGCAGTGTCTCATTGATTGAATCTTTCAGGTCTATGATTTCCGTTTGGCTATTTTTACAACTCCTATTTCTTTGTTGTGATTTTCTCTCACTTGTTTCCAGGCAATTTGTAATTGATCGTTGGAGAATTTTTGCAACAACTGCTTTAGAACCCTTGGTGGGTAATTCCAACGTCTGATTCATTTCAGTTTTATCATCAGCTGGTTGCCTCTTCTCATTCCGGGCGTGATTGTTTTGTTTCCTGGTATCACAGTGATTTTCTCCTGGGCCCTGGACTTCCTGTCAGCTCTGTTAGGAGGTACTGTTTAATATTCTGTTAGAACACGCACGCACCCCATTCAGGGGTGGCACGTCGTTCCTGGCTCCCCTTTGTGGGCTGTGGCTCCAGTGACGGTTTAATAGTCAGGACTTTGTGGTGCCATTTGGTTGGCTTGGTGTAGCTGGAACTTCTGTGCTCCCAGTGGCCCCTGCTGGCATTACCTGAGAGGGTGGCATAGGCTCCGGCCAGAGCCCGCAGCATCTCGTTGGCCAAGAGGACCCTCAGGCCCAGGAGAGTGAAGAGACTTCCCCAGCTGGACACTCCTTGTGGGGGGTTTCTACAAATGTCTCTGCCTGCCCCAGGGTCTCTGAGCAGGGGAGGGGGCTCCAGCCCCAGCTCAAGGTGGAGGAAAGTGAGGACAGATGAGTCTGTAGGATGGGAAGTGAAAGAAAGCTGTACCCATAGGAGGAAACAATTGCTGGGTGGGAACCTGAGCATACAAGCTGGAGGAGGGCAGGGTGGGCGGCTGGGATGTTTCCCATGATGATGGGACGTCGCATGGGAGGGTGGTAGGACGGCAGGTGCCAGGAAGGCAGAAAGACATGCCGACTGTGCGCTATCCTCTTTGTCCTCTGTTAGTGCTTATTAACTGAAAAAACATTTGTGTAGGCAGGCAACATTTTAATGTATCTGCATTTTTTCTTTAATATAGATTTCAAAAGAAACTGAAATCAAATTAAATCACATTGTTATGGTATTTTCCTCACTTTTTTTTTTAAATAGTGATCTTGGGGTCTTCTTATTTATTTTTTTTTTAATTTTTTTTTATTTTTGGCTCTGTTGGGTCTTCGTTTCTATGAGAGGGCTTTCTCTAGTTGTGTCAAGCGGGGGCCACTCTTCATCACGGCACGCGGGCCTCTCACTATTGCGGCCTCTCTTGCTGTGGAGCACAGCCTCCAGACACACAGGCTCAGTAGTTGTGGCTCATGGGCCCAGTTGCTCCGCGGCATGTGGGATCTTCCCAGACCAGGGCTCGAACCCGTGTCCCCTGCATTGGCAGGCAGATTCTCAACCACTGTGCCACCAGGGAAGCCCTTCCTCACTTTTTACATTAGCAAAATACCCACAGGGACGGAGGGCATATCTGACAGGGTAACTTTATTCGTCTCTGGGCAGAAAATAGGTGAAAAGCCTAAAGGGCCATCCTCTGTCAAAGCCTCATCTTTACCAGTGGGGCTATGCCTGAGGTGGCGACCGTCCCCATCTGCCTGTGGTTATGGAGGGGCACAGGAGTAGGGTCCTGTCCTGGTCTCCCTCCTGTTCATAAGGGAGAAGCAGAGGAACAGTGCAGGTCCCAGAAGTGAGTCCTGTTCTCCAGCAGTGAGAACTGAGGGCCCTTGGTTTTGTGCAAGAGACACTAGAGAGGGCTTCCCTGGTGGCACAGTGGTTGGGAATCCGCCTGCCAGTGCAGGGCACACGGGTTCGAGCCCTGGTCTGGGAGGATCCCACATGCCGCAGATCAACGAAGCCCGTGCACCACAGCTACTGAGCCCGCGCGCCTAGAGCCTGTGCTCCGCAACAAGAGAAGCCACCGCAGTGAGAAGCCCGCGCACCGCAACGGAAAGTAGCCCCCGCTCGCTGCAACTAAAGAAAGCCCGAGCACAGCAACGAAGACCAAACACAGCCAAAAAGAGAAAAACAAATACCGTAGGCAGCCAAAAATAAAATAAAAAAATAAATAAATTTATAAAAAAAAAAAAAGAGAGAGAGACACTGGAGATGGAAGGAGAAGGAGCCGTGGGTGTGGGGACCCTACGTTGTGCTTCCAGTTGGGTTTTGCCTGGTTTTCAAGATCAGTTCTGCATTAAAAAAGTAATATTCTAGAACAGTTTCAGATTTTACAGAAAAACTTAACAGAAAGCACAGAGTGTTCTCATATTCCTTCATCTCCCAATCCCAACTTTCCTCTCTTTTGAAATCTTGCTTTAGTGTGGTACAGTTGTCATAGTTATGAACCAATATTGATACGTTAGCGTTCACCCTGGCTGTTGTATATTCTATGGGTTTTGGCAAATGCATAATGTCATATTTTTGCCCTGAAAATCCCGTTCTCCACCTATGCATCCCTCCCTCCCCCCAGACCGTGGCAACCACTGATCTTTTTACTGTATCCAGAGCTTTGCCTTTTCCAGAATATCATACAGGATGTGGTCTTTTCATACTGGCTTCTTTCATTTAGTAATATGCATTTAAGTTTCCTCCGTGTGCTTTCGTGGCTTGAAAGCTCATTTCTTTTTAGCTGAATAATATTCCATTCTCTGGGTGCTCCATAGTTTATCCGTTCACCTCCTGAAGGGCACACAGCTTGCCTAGCCAACTTCTTCAGAGGAAAGGCATTAAGGTTAAGATAAATTGTGTATTTTGAGGGGCAAAGATGTTGGTGCCCTGGGACTTCTACTTCTATGAACCTAAGTTTTCCAAGGTGCAAGTGAGCTATGCAAGAAAATCAGAAACTTAAAGGAGCGAATATTTATGAACTGCTTTTAGCTCTGCTGATAACAAGTACTTACTAGAGTTGCTGGTTAGGTCAACAGAAGGTCAAATAAATACTAAATATTTTCCATTTTTAACAGATGCATGGTTTGGCTACTTCACGGCCATAATAAAAGTAAATTTAACATAAAATTTTCAACATTTGCCATGTGAAGCGAACACAAAGACATGATGACATTGAACAGGGCTTTGCCTGAAGGCGCCCCTGTGTTTCCAGGCCTGCAGCTGGTCATGCAGTGACCTCTGTTATGACCGGCCAAGGAGTGTGGGGGGAGAATGGGGTCTAAGACCCAGAAACATGGACGATCAGAAGAGATGTACATTTTGCAAGGCACTACTTTGTGCTTTTCTTCTGTAGTACTTTTTAAAATGTAAAACTTACCTTGTTTTTACAACGAAGATTGCATTATCTTGAAATACACAGGATGAAACTATGATTTCACTTATTAGTACAAACAATGATAACACTGCTCCTTTCTTCCGTGTATAATTACACAGGGGTAGCAGGCTCAGTCGCTTCGGACGCAAAGCATGTCATCTGTTTTAGAGGCAGGATTTCTTTCCAGGAACATTGTTATTTAAAAAAAAACCAAAAATCTAACAATTAGAACATAATCGGATCTAATGAATTCCCCCATTTTCATCATGACTGTAGATGTTGCTTTCCTTGCATGCCTAAATAAAAGAAATGAAAGTTTGCTGTACATGAGACCAGGGCCACTCTGCAAAAGAGGACGTGGGCACGACATTTAGGAACATCAAAGCCCAGACTCCATCACCCACACTTCCATGTTGTCCATCAGAGAGGTTTGCGTCTGGCGCTGATGCCACGTGAAATGCATTGATGGAAACTTCAGTCACACTTGGAAACTTTGGCAGATGGTGTCTCTTCTCGTTTAATTTTTTTTTCCAATTTTTTCCCCTGAAACTCCAGCTCCAGGCCCTGGACCCCCCAGCTCGATACCTTTTTTGTTAATAGATCTAATCAACGGCGTGTTGAACAAGAGGGGCCCTTTATGTGTACGCTGTTAGGACAAGAGGAGCATCGCTGTAGATCACCAGAATAAACAACTTGGACCGATTCAATTACAAGGCTCGGCCCCGGCTTTTATCTGGCTGTGACATCATTTCAATCAAAATGTAAAATAATACAATCCAATAGTTGCAAGAGGAAGAGATAGGACACAGGCGGCTGCACTTAGTCATTTAATAAAAGAGGAGAGGAAGGTGGGCGGCCCTCCCCTGACAGCCAGTGAGGGCTCCCAGCTCCAAAACTCCATTACCTGCTGTAATAGTATTCAAGGACCTGAATGTAGGAAATTGTCTATTACTTTTTATTAGTGGAAGCTGTTATGTAGGATACAGCCTACTGCACTGTTTTCTCTCTCTTTCTCTCTCTCTTTTTTTTTTTTTTGCTTTGTTCGTTTAATTAACCAAAGCATGAAATCTCCCTATTGGCAGCTTTCTCCTGGAAGCTTCTATTGCTTTTCGCCCTCCAAATGGGGATTTTATTCATTTCCTTTGTCTCCTTTGATTTTTTTTTTTTAACAGTGATGTTTTTCAAGTCCCGCACATCATCGTGAGAAGAAAACTAGAATTCCAGGGCAAATATAGTGTCTCTAAACTGCTTGGGCTGTGAAAACCAGCAGCAGGAACGTTTCCTTCTCACGGCATTTATGTATGAAAGTTTCCCTCTCGATTCTGAGACTTTTACAGTCCCCAGGGAAGGGGGCGGTGAGCGTCACCTGCTTTGTGTCAGGATGATAAAAGCGATAATAACCAGTTCTACCCATCGTGCCTGAAAGCCGAGAGAGAAAAGAGGGAGAGTTTCAGAAGAAGGAGACCAAGCGTGTCAGGAGGCCATTTCCCTGGGTCCCGGCCTGTGTGGACACTGTGACCCTGAATATCCTCATCAGATAATCAATGAGTTCATTGTTTTTCCTTGAACTGTATTCAGTTTATGGCAATCAGTCATTGTTTTAAAGGAAAGAATCTGTTTTCCTTCAATATTTTTGGTCATTCTGTACACGAGCGGATCCATCAGAAAAAATCTGCCTTGAATGAGCTCTAAAATGAGGTCATGTCGTGAGACGGCCCACAGATATTTACAGGCTCTCCCGCGAGTACCTGGGGGGTCGTGCTGCTCCAGCTTTGGGACGATTGGATTTGGTGTTCCCCGGCAGAAGAGGGATAGGTACGTGTTTTTCCCCCCGGCCTCATGAAGAGCACAGTGTCGTTGGGAAGGTGGTATCTTAGTTACATAACAGCTTGTTCCATGACAACCAGGAGCAAAACGGGAAATCAGGAAATGGGGCGACTTGCATAGAGGAAGTGAAGTGGGCCTTTCAGCTAAAGCTCCAAGCTGAAGACCAGGGCTCGCCGTCCCACAGAGGCCCAGGCTCACCCGCAGGCCTCACTCTAGAAACACGACCTTTGATCTACTGTGTCTCGCATCCAACCGTGTCAAAGAACAGACACTTGGGTGGAGGTGGTGGCCTTTGTGTGTGGGGCGCGTGCTCCGGCTTTCTGTCCCGTCTCTGCCTGTGGGAGAGGGATGCTCCCTGACCCCTGGGCCAGACGAGTGGCCTCCAAGGAGACCCCTCGTGAGATGGGGGCCCTCACAAGAGGGACGTGGGCTGAGCCATGGGGTGGCAGGTCTCTGTGCTGCCCTGCGGCCTGAGGAAGCTGTGCTGAGATGGCCTTAGAGAACCTGAAGTGCAGCTCGAGTCTTTGGGGGATGGACTTGCACAGAGAATCTGCTCCCAAGAGGGCAGGCTGGCCAGGAGCAGGGGGCCCGGCAGCCCGGTCACAGCTTGGAGGGCCAGGCCGAGTGTCCATGGCAGGGGGACACAGGGGAGGGTAGTGGGCTGGAACCATCTTGACGGGCAGCCCCTTCCTGTCTCATAGATGAGCTGAGAAATGTTAGGGTTACTCTCAGAATTGTCTACCATCATACCCACCTTTCTGTCCATGCTGTTTACAATGGGGCTTCAAAGCTCCCCGTTGAGAGATGAAGGGCATGTCCTACTCCCAAATCCGGGCTGGTCTTGCTGGGGTGCATTTTGGCCAATAGAACGTGGCAGAGATGACGATGTGACAGTCCTCAGCCCAGGACTCCGGCCACTGTCTCCGGACCCTGAGAACATCACGTGAAGGACAGTCATGCCCACCGGCACAGGTGACAGTGGCTGCCATGGGACCGAGGCCACCCCAGGCCCGGCTGCTGGCAGATGTGAGAGTGTGCCCAGCTTGCCCAGGCCCACAGACCCACGGAGCTGACCGGCGGCCTCGTGAGCAGTCCTGAACCTACTGCTGGGGCCACAGAGCACAGGGTACTTGTGACTGATGCGGGGGTGTCCTGGGGCGTGGCAGCCCCTGCATGGGGACTTCACAGAAGGGGCCCCTGTGGAGATGGTCATCCCACAAGCAGCCCCGCCAGAGTGGCCTGATATGATGAAGAAAGCTGGCTGGCTGGTGTGCCTGGAGAGCCAGCCCCACAGGCACTGAAGGCCCCGTCCACGCAGCCTGGACTTGGGAGGGCACATGTCAAGAGCGAGGGCCCCCACCTGGAGCCCTCCCCGCTCCAGGGCTCTGAACTAGGAGGATGAAGCAGACTTCAGTGGAGGGGCTGGCAGGAAACCTCCCAATATGAGTTTGGATCTGGTTGTGAGCCCTTTGACGTCGGGCTGCCTTTGTGAACTCTGGAGGGCACTGGGCGGTCTGTGAGAGCAAGGAGGCATGATAAAATCGCACCCTAGGATCGCGCGTCCGTGCGGTGCCTCGTGCGTCAGCACAAACCACTAAGGAGCCACAGGGTGGCAGGTCCTGGATGGAACGGAGGGCGGGGGACAGGTGGGGCAGGCAGGTGTGAGGACTCAGAGCTACGCCCACTGCCTCCATCTTCTGTCTTCATCCTTGGAGGAAAGGGCTCCCTGACGGAGAACCAGCAGGGCAATAGGAACCGAGGCACAGTCTTGTTTCATGTCCCCCCAAATTACTCAGACTGTGCTGTTTCCAGGTCAAAATGCCTGCCATCTGCTGACTTACGTACCCTCCAGCTTCCGGAACGAACTGGACTGCAGAAGTCTGGACATCGCCGTGTTCAGGCGACAGCGCGGTTTAGGGGAAAATAAGAGTCAGGCTACAGAGGCAGAACAAGAAGAGCTAAACCTGGCTGAGCGCCGAGTGACCCCAGGCAAGATGGCCAGGTGAGCACCGCTGGCGCTCTCACACCTGTCGCTTCACGGGACCCTCGCGACAGCCGGTGGGGAGGCGAGCGGCACCCACTCTTGGGGGGGGGCGGGGAGATTCCCCATGGCCTCAGGCAGACGGCCCAGAGCTGGCAGAAGCGCCCACCCGGCACCCTCTTGCCTGGGCCCTTGTGCTGCGTAATGAGATCTGGAACGTCTATTTATTTACCAAGCACGTGGTAGACGTTCAGTCTCTTTTCTGCTTCAAAAAATGGTCTTAAAAGGGGTCAGGCTCTGAGGAAAAATAATAGATCACATTGGGGTTTGAATACTTGAGGACCTTTGCAGCACATTTAAACTCTTTCTCCTTCCGTCTGTAGTTACATGTTTCAGATCAGTGTTTCCCAACTCACAGTACGTGCAGGGGTGGGGGCAGGAAAGGCCGATGGACAGGCGCTGAAGCAGCTGAAAACCACACGATGTGTGATGTGCGGTCGTCACGTGATGTACAGTGGTCCCATGATGCATGGTGGTTACATGCGGTCTAGAAGTCCTATCGTGGCTGTGGTCACAGGACGCATCGTGGCATAACGTGCAACAGTCACGTGATGATGTGTGGTGGTCACGTGACACGTCGTGTGAGGCTGAAACACCACAAACCACACATCAGAGGTGCCTGTTCTTGAAAGAGTTTCCCTCCTCCAGCCCCAGACCTTCCCTCGACACAGAGCCTGGCTTGTTACCTTTTCCATTGTATTTCAGGGCAGAGACGCCGGCCACTTCCTTGACCCCATCTAGCACTCCTCCGGGGCTTCTGTCCCAGCAAAGCGCCAGGGTCCCCACTGCTCTCCGTCTCTCTTGAGCCTCCTGGTCAGGCTCGTTCTCCCGCCGATGCTCAGATGAGGCTCCTGTCTCGGGCCCCAGCACCGCCACGGTGCTGGACCCACTGGCTACTGAGTCTGCGTTTATCCACAGCAGCGGCAGCACTTCCGACGCAGCGGGACACTTCCAGTTTGAAGGCTTCCTCCAGAAGCCCCCGTCACCACTAATGTGTTCAGCGGTGTTTGCTGAACTTCCATCTGTGCACCCACACCGTGCAGGAAGCAAACCCACACGTCCACCCTCTGGGCTCTGGTTCCAGGTGGGAAGACAGATCCCAGGTCAGACAAGGAAATTGTCCAGTGTGTTAGGAGGAGACTAAGGAGGGTGGATGTGGCAGTGGGGGGCAGAGCTATCTCATCCCTGCTCTCTTTTCCCGTCACTGGCCGCGTCAATGGCTTCCTGATTTTGGAAGCTCCTGGCCTCACTCAAGATGATTTCAGCCTCTCTCAAGAAACTCAGATCTCCTTTATATGCAGAGGAATCCCAACCTGCATCTCCAGAAGCAGATACCCTCCCCAAACTGCAGACCATCCATCCACCTGTGCCCAGGACAGCTCCACTTCCACATGTACTCAGCACCACCAACCCACCTGTGCTGATGTGATGTCCTTCTTCCCGCACCTGCTCCTGGGCCCCGACGGCCCCTCTCAGCACAGGCAGAGGTCTCCTCCCAGGGGCTCAAGTCCCAGCCCTGGAATTAGACTGGGTTTCTCTCCATCTCCAGAGCCTACATCCAATCCAACAGCAAACCTGCAGGGTCCACCTTTCCTCCCACTCGCCTGGAGCACTGCAGAGTGTGACAGCTGGTCCTCTGGGTCTGCCTGAGCCTGGCAGTCTGTCCTTCATCCAGCAGTCAGGGCGATCCTGTCAGATCCAGAAAAGATCCCTGCCCTCAGGGTCTCAGGGTGAGAGCCAGCGCCTTTGCTCAGCTCCTCTGGACCCTCCAGTCTGTAGCTGCCCTTATCTCTCTGGCTTCTGTTCGGTTTTGCTCTCCTTCTTGGCCTCTGCTCTGGCCACACTGAGCCCTTGGTGGTTTTGGACTCTGCCCAGCACACTCCCATGCCCAGGCCCTGCCTCTGCCCTCCATGTAGGGGCTGTTCTCTCCCTGTCCTTTTTCTGCTCCCTCGTCTCCCTCATGTCTGCTCAAATGTCACCTCCTCAGTGAGGCCCTTCGTGACTGCTTCATTCCATGGCTACTCCATCCGTGGCTACTTGATGCTGAGGTTACTCCATCCCTTGGCGACTCCATCCCTTGGCGACTCCATCCCGAGGCTACTCCATCCCGAGGCTACTTCATCCTGAGGCTACTCCATCCTGAGACAACTCCATCCCGAGGCTACTCCACCCCGAGGCTACTCCATCCTGAGGCTACTCCATCCCGAGGCTACTCCATCTTGAGGCTACTCCATCCTGAGACAACTCCATCCCGAGGCTACTCCATCCTGAGGCTACTCCATCCCGAGGCTACTCCATCCTGAGGCTACTCCATCCCGAGGCTACTCCATCCTGAGACAACTCCATCCTGAGACAACTCCATCCCGAGGCTACTCCATCCCGAGGCTACTCCATCCCAAGGCTACTCCATCCTGAGGCTACTCCATCCCGAGACAACTCCATCCCAAGGCTACTCCATCCCGAGGCTACTCCATCCCGAGGCTACTCCATCTTGAGGCTACTCCATCCCGAGGCTACTCCATCTTGAGGCTACTCCATCCCGAGGCTACTCCATCCCGAGGTTGCTCCATCCTGAGGCTACTCCATCCTGAGGCTACTCCATCCCGAGGCTACTCCATCTTGAGGCTACTCCATCCCGAGGCTACTCCATCCCGAGGCTACTCCATTTTGAGGCTACTCCATCCTGAGGCTACTCCATCCTGAGACAACTCCATCCCGAGGCTACTCCATCCTGAGGCTACTCCATCCCGAGGCTACTCCATCTTGAGGCTACTCCATCCCGAGGCTACTCCATCCCGAGGCTACTCCATTTTGAGGCTACTCCATCCTGAGGCTACTCCATCTTGAGGCTACTCCATCCCGAGGCTACTCCATCCCGAGGCTACTCCATTTTGAGGCTACTCCATCCTGAGGCTACTCCATCCTGAGACAACTCCATCCCGAGGCTACTCCATCTTGAGGCTACTCCATCCCGAGGCTACTCCATCTTGAGGCTACTCCGTACCTTGACTACTCCATCCCGAGGCTACTCCATCTTGAGGCTACTCCATCCTGAGGCTACTCCATCCTGAGGCTACTCCATCCTGAGACAACTCCATCCCGAGGCTACTCCATCCTGAGGCTACTCCATCCTGAGGCTACTCCATCCTGAGACAACTCCATCCCGAGGCTACTCCATCCTGAGGCTACTCCATCCCAAGGCTACTCCATCCTGAGGCTACTCCATCCTGAGACAACTCCATCCCGAGGCTACTCCATCTTGA
Source organism: Delphinus delphis (assembly GCF_949987515.2). Taxonomy (NCBI): domain Eukaryota; kingdom Metazoa; phylum Chordata; class Mammalia; order Artiodactyla; family Delphinidae; genus Delphinus; species Delphinus delphis. The sequence goes on along the minus strand of NC_082685.1, from coordinate 171,519,663 downwards.
GGCTACTCCGTACCTTGACTACTCCATCCCGAGGCTACTCCGTACCTTGACTACTCCATCCCGAGGCTACTCCATCCCGAGGCTACTCCATCCTGAGGCTACTCCATCCTGACACAACTCCATCCTGAGGCTACTCCATCCTGAGGCTAATCCACCCCGAGGCTACTCCATCCCGAGGCTACTCCATCCTGAGGCTACTCCGTACCTGGACTACTCCATCCCGAGACTACTCCATCCCGTGGCTGCTCCCCACACCATGCCCCCCTTCCCGGCTTGGTGCTTCTCCTTGGTCTTTATCACCACATTATACATCATCCAGATTTATTCCTTTGATTCTCCCCTGCAACCCCATCTAACTGTGTGTGTCCAGCGATTCTGACCTCAGTCATCCATGCTGGTGTCTATTCTCTAGAACCCGTGAACTGTTCCCTGAACGCAGCAGTGGCTCATTCGATATGTCGGTGAGTGGATGAAAGCCATTCTTGTCCACTTTCTCTTCTCCTTTTCAGGAGTAAAACTTTAAAGCAATCTAATTTTCATACGCTTGTTTCTACAGCCAAGCGCTCTTTGGGTTGTTTGTGTTAAGTGTTTATAGCTATGCCTCAGGGCTCACTCTCCACCCCAAGGGCTTAACTGTGTTTTTCCACAAAAGGACAGTCTATTCACTATGAGGCTTTCCGGGTGGGCTCCCCAGAAAACACACGGATCCTCCCCTCTGTTTAGACGCACAAGCCGATGGGTTTTTCTTGGGAGCTGCCCCGCGTCCTTGGAACGAGCCTGTTAGACGTGAGCTGCTCCGCTGCACAGAGAAGCTGAGGGCGCCATCCAGGCCCCGCCTGTGCTTGCCGCCCGCGTGTGTGGACTCAGCTGCTGCAGCATCTCCTGCTTACGTTTCAGCCTGAGCAGCCCCTTAAGGCCTCGCCTGCCATGGGGCCTGGTGCCATGGACCATTTTAACCCGGTCTCTCCTCTGCTGTTGGTGGGAAGCCGAGGGAACGCAGAGCAGGTGGGTGACGGCAAGTTCCCAGAGCGGTCGGGCCACCTTCTGGGACTTGGTACTCACGCCGGGGAGAGCCCTTGGAAATGTGTGAGGTCAACATGAATGGAAAGGAGACCGTGAACTCCACATAAGCAGGTTCTCCTTCACCTGGGGAGCTCGACTACACCTGGGGTGGCGTCACCTGCCTGAGACCGTGAGCCAGGGTGTCCCTCTCCGAGAGGAGTGGGACGGGTACCTGCCCAGGGCCCCGGGGCCCGAGTCCCGTGAGCAGTCCCCATGCCCAGCGTGGTTCCACTCACATTATCCACAAACTTCTGGGGGCCCTGGTTACGTGGGGGGCCTCATCTCGGCGATCCTTGGGGATTAAGGACCTTTTCAAAGCAGCCGTGGGAGCAGCAGTCCTGGGGAGCTGGCTGGCATGAGCTTGGGCGATGGGCTGAGGACGTGAGGCATCTCAGGGCGGCTGCTAGGGCAGTGGATGAGCAGAGCTCCCCAGACCCACACGGGGGGCAAGCCTGGCTGCAGTTGGGGTTTCCTTGTTAGGGACTCACGGCCTGAGGGAGTCAGACGTGCCTTCCCTGTGTCTCGAGGGCCAGCTGGCACAGGGCAGCTTCTGGGCGGGCGGGCACCTCGGCTCTCTCCCCTCCGGCTGTGGTCCTGGGCTCCTGAGCTGAGTCAAAGGTCGGCTCCTCTCAGGTGTCTCCTGGTCCTGAGTGGGAAGCCCGCCCCTCCTGCAGTGTGTGTCCCTGCCGTGCCAATGGAGGGGTCCTCTCTGTCCTGGGCGACTGGTCTCCAGGAGACGTGAGCTTCCAAAGGGCACACCTTCACACCTCAGAGGTGTTCTGTCAAATACCCTGAACGAAGCAAATGGTGAATATGTGTATCAAGTGGTTAATATGCAGATCTGTAAGCCTCTCCTTCGTAAAACTGGGGACCCGCTCCTGCTGTGTCTGCTCAGACACCATGGCGAGTGGGCTGGCCTGAGGAGCAGGGGGCCCGCAGTGAGGGCCAGTGGCCACAGGGGATATGGGGAGGGATGTGCCCTTCCCTGCCCTGGAGTCCTGGTCGTGGTGCCCTCCTGCTGGGGACCCACATGAGGCAGAGCCCACCCTGGGCTGCTCACAGCAGCAGGCATTGGGGGAGGCGTGGTGGCCCTAATGCGGCTTCACCCACCAGGGTCCCGGCTGTGGGAGCCTCACTCACGGGCCATGTCCCTAAGGAAATCAGAAGAACGCCCACCTTCCTGCTCAGACAAAAGGATTCCTTAGACTTGCGTTTTGGTTGGTACATGACATGGAGGAGAAGCAGGAGAGCTGGTGTCCCTGGCAGTTGTGCTTCTGTCAACACAGAACCTCTTGGTGGTGAGGATGGACAGGGTGGTGTGGGGATGAGGGGTTGGTACCCAGGGACCTGCAGTCTCCTTAGTTCAGGTGCCAAGGCGGCACCGCCATCAATCAGTGAGATGATTAATTAATCAATCGATATCTCTCTGCAGGTGTTTAACTGATCTTGGATTATTTTCCTTAAGACATTTTTACCTTTTCATAGAAATGGTAAAGCATTATTATCCGTGAATTGCTTTCATCTCTCATTTCATGGAGATAAACTCTGACTGGACGCTTGCTCCCTGCCGAGCGCTGCTGGACGTGCTGGGAAAGCCAAGAGCACCGCCGACCCCTGCCCTCTGCCCGGCCTCAGACGCGCACCTTAAAATAAACATCATCTCTAAGGCACCTGTTTACTTACACACTAACTAACTGATGCCCACGCGCCCTTGGTGGCACCCACGCGCCTCCAGAGGGCTCTCTGGCTGGCCTCTCCCACCATCAGAACGAGTGTGGTCCACGCCCTGGTACGTGCAATGGGCCCAGCGTCGGCAATGTTTGCGTTCATCCACTCCCTGCTGGGGCCTTTGCTCCACCCCGCCAGCACCGTCCTGACCCTATGATGCTCAGGTCCAGCGGGCCTCCTCCTCGGTCCCCCCACTGAGAGCGCGGTCCGGGCAGCAGTGAGCAATCAGACTCTGTCTGCAGGGGGAGCCCTTTAATTAATGCAAAAACAGAAATGTGAAAAATACTGACCGTACCTTGTGATGGTCTCTGCATTAGAAATAGGTACTCAGTATCGACAGAATGCCAGAGAAAACCACGATGCTTCCAGAGATGTGTGTTAGCCCCCAGAGGGTAATGGGTGAGCATGGCTTCCAGGGGTCCTCGTGGGGACGGGCATTCTGTCGGGGGGTGGCACGCAGCGGACAGGATGCTGCCTCTGCCTGGACCCAGTACCAGAGACTTGAATTCACATTATCGAGCCTTGTTACCCTGAGAGGCACACGTTTTAGAAGCAAACACATTGTGTCTTGAATGGGGTGAGTCCTCCCTTGCAATGGGCACCACATCACGTGGAGGGCCCCCGTCCAGGAAGGAGGTCTCTGTGTAGGACATGTGCCCCCTTTGGCAGGGCCGACACAGGGTGAACACCCAGCTGGGCACAGGGAAGGGGCCCGGAGCCCTTCCTTCCCCCTCCCTTTTATTTCCCAAACAAGCTAGGAGTTTTATAATTCATCACCTGGCTGACAGATGAGTTCTGCTAGAGAATATTAGAAAATGTCTCAAATCTCATATATATGCTAATGGTATGCCGAGGCCGGTCGGCGGTGTGCGGGGTTTTAATCTGTCTCGGCCGGTGTGGGGAGTGGGAGAGACATGCCGACACTCGACAATTTATGATCAAACGGCTGAGTTGTGAAGGGGGAAGGACATGCAGAAAGGGAGAGTCGTTTTCTGATTTAACAGCGTTGTTACTACAAATAAAGAAATCTTGATTTTGACTGCACTCGACGGTAAATGAGTTTCCTGTGCCCGCTGCTGCATTTTTCATTTGCAGATTCGTAGAAAGAGCCCCGCTTAGATACAAGTGACGGATAAGGAAACGCTTGCGTATGGAAATCAAATGTGTGTAATAAAGTCATCTTCTGTTTATTAAATAAACACATGTAGATTACTGCTGTGGAGGAGGCAGTGATAATTCCTCACGATGTTCCCCTTTCTTAGTGAGTCACAAAGAATCTTATTTAACAACCACGCCTGCTAGATCTGGGCTCTTCTCTTTATTACCTCCCTACCATCCGGGGGTCTGGCATCTGGGATTTATAGCGAACGCCTGATTTTGGCCCTGCAGTCCACACTTCTGGGCCTGATTGCAGTCCATCATCGTGAGTACCACGGTCATCTTGGAGGATGCACCATTCAGTTGCGTCTTGCTAATATTTCCAGTATAGGAATGGCAGGAATACAGCAGGAGGGGAAGCCACAGGGACATTATTCCGAAAAGCGAGGGGTGCCCTGCAGGGCCTGGCATGCCACATCCGCTTCTAGAAAGGCGAGAAACAGAAACGCTATGTCCAGTCAGACCTGGGATCCCCGGGCTGGACCACTCCCAGCTCCAAATGCACCAGGGGCTGGCTGAAGTGTGTCCTCAAAATCGAAGGAGGGACTCAGGGTGTGGGCACAGCCGAGGCCAGAGAGGCAGGTCCCAACCTCGAGAAGTGCGGAGGCTCCTGTGTTTACTGGGAAGGACACCCCGTGAGGCTGGAGTCTGCGGACAAGACCTCGGGACTCAGGCGGGGTTTGCAAGGCACCTGGGTGGTAGGACGCAAGGCACTGCTGAATCCAGCGCCCTCACATCCTCCCACGAGGTCCTCGGGGTTAACTGTCCAGTCACGCAAATGACAGGTTATTCTGCCCAATGGAGAAGGGAGGGGAGAAGACCTTCCAGCTGCAGGGGTCAGAAGAAGCAGGTTTTTTGAAGCATTGAAGGAATGAGCCTGGAGATGGAGGAGGACAGCCCTGCTCTTTTGCCTCCCAGGAGACCTTGTGTCAGGAGAAATGGGCTGTGTTGCTGTACTCCCAGATCTTCTAAGTGACATTTTCTAGAAGTCTCAAGCTTTTTGGAAGTTAGGGTACAAGTCAGTGCCAAAACGAGGCATAAAAGTATAAAGTCCTTCCATTTTATTCAAGTTTCAATATACACCCAGATTCCCAAATATGCTTTTATTTCTTTTTACACCATTATCAGCTTTAAGTTTTTCAACTATCTATCTATCTATCCATCATCTATCTATCTATCACCTACCAATCTTCTACTTTGCTTAACTCACTTTATGTTTCTTATCTTGAAGACACACTACCTGGTTTTTACTCAATGCAATTTGATAAGGAAAATGTCAGGTTATATGTTGATTGACGTGGGAATCTCTTCCGTCATCACAGGTCTAGTCTTAGTTCAGATGAGTCTGATGCAGTCGTTCTCACCTGGATGTGACTTTGCCCTCGGCCCTGCCCCCCCAGGGGACATTTAGCAGTATCTGGAGACATTTCTGATTGTCAAAACTGGAGCTTGGTGGGAGACAGGGGAGGGATGTTACTGGTGTCTAGTGGGTCAAGGCCAGGAATTCTGCTAAATGCCCACAACGCACAGACAGCCCCCACCAAGGAGGTGTCCGGCCCCAACTGGCAATGGTGCTGAGGTTGAGAAACCCTGCCTGATGTACCAGCCAGTGCATCCAGTGGAGAAAGGTTTCAGGATGTGGGCAAATGAGAGGTGAAGGAGGCCGGCCTGGGACCCAGAGGCTGAGTGCTGGACGCCGTGTGAGGTGGGGCTGTGTTTTCACGTCACTCCCCAGCTTAGCATGTCTGTGAGCACATGGTCAGCTTTCCGTCTTACTCCCCCTTAAGGTAACGTGTGTCCTTCAGTTGGTTCTGGAATGTTAAACGGGGGCTTGGGACGGGCACAGTTGGCCTGTGCTGGCCGCTGGACACAGACAGAGGAAGGTGTGTCGGGCAGGCTGGGCGCCACCCTAGCTGCCTCGTGTTGAGTCCGTTTATCCGAGTCAGTTTGGAACACTGCCCTGGAAGGTTCAGGAGCCCCATTCTGCCACGCGACAGAGAGCGTTTTCAGAAGATGCTGTGATTTTAATTTACATTACATTACTGCTCCGTGTGGAGCTTAATTTCACATCTCTTTTGTAAGCTGTTTATTCCAGGAAACACTGTTCTTATTGTACGACTCTAATGAGGTGCTAGAGGTCAGCTTTTATCTCTGAAGAAAGAAGAAATGGCCACTTTAATCTGCTGCAAAGTGAAAGCACAGCGACCTGTTGGAACAGATACCCAGAGCGAGTCTTGTTCTGTGTGTTGGGTCCTGTGAGTGCGTACAGGCTTATTTGAGAAACACTTCTTTGTTTCTGAGCTGGAGAAACACAGCTGAGAGGCTGACAGATACTTTCTGTTTGCTATTTGGGGCTATGAGGACATGGTTTCTCTCCTGAACGTTCCTACGTGGCAGTGGCAGGTGGCGGGGGACACGTGGGACTGGGCAGAGGGAACTCCACGGCAGGCAGTGCTCCCCACAGACTTCCCAGCTTTTGGTTTAAAACCCCCTCTGGAGCCCTCCAAAGTCGTAGAGTGTAGATCAGCCCAGAGGTCTGGACACCCCCAGTGATCGCCTTCCTGTTTGCACTGTGCTTAACGCAGTCGGCTCCCTCTGGGATGCAGCCAGAAGCCCACTCTGGGGGTGCCCTGGTTCCATGGGGACAGCACTCAGCTCTGAGATGGTAACTTGAGAGAGAGATGCCAACGACTTCCCTGCCTGAGTGTTCAGATAGGCAACTGGTCAACCCAGAACCCAGCGAGTCCTTCAGCTCACCCCACCTGAGGCTCTGTTCGGCACCGCTCAGAGCAGGAGGAAGCAGCAGCTGCACCTGCGACCAGGAGCCCGTGCAGGCAGCTCCTGCTTCCCGCACAAACAGCTCAGCTTGTTGTCTGCTTCCCTGGGGCTCTTCCAGAAGTGGAGAACCACATCATCCACCACGGCACGTTCTGGGCTCATCTGCAGACCGTTCCCTCCATGCCCATTTCCTCCTGAGGCACAGACCACGGCTAGAGAGAGACCTCAGCCCAGGGCCTCCGGGAGCACCGGGGGCTGTCCCCAGATCACGCAGATACGCGCCTTTAAGCCAGCTGCCCCCCGGCACGTGGGGCAGAGCAGCGGAGTCGCCACACCTACAAGCTTCTTTTCCTTTGTTTTCCTCGTTTCTTTCTTTATAGCACACCATTTTGGGGGGTTTGTTTTAAAAATAGCCTTTCTTGAATATCTAGATATCAGAGAAAAGCATAAAGATAAAAATAAGAAAGCATTAATCGCTCTATTTCCATCAGGGTAAATACTAATACATTTTTTCTATTCTTTTCTCTATAAAATGAAAACATTATAGAAGTTAGAACAGGCTGAAGTTAACGTTCTTCTATCACACTTATTTCACTTAACATGGTAATAGTGGCGTTTTCCTGTTTTATCGTTGTGTTTGAAAGTATGATTTTAAAAGAATTATGTATCATTTAATTCCCTGAATGTTCCACAATTTATTTAGCTGCCTCGACATTTTTAGATTTCGTTTCTTATCAGTTTTATTGAATGATAAAATTCGGTGATGACCACTGGTGTACATTCACCAATCTCCTGTCTCACCCAGGTCCCTCGGATCTGAAATGTTGGACAACCGGTTCTAGGGGCCCTGGTGCTGGTGCCGGTGATGCTGGCAATGGGTGGACATCTTTGCCAGGACAATAGTAATGGTGATGTGAATAACAGATAAAAATGTTTGGGTTCTCACTGTGCGTCAGGCAATTTTCTAAGTACTTTACATGTGCCAGCTAATCTTCACAACAGCCCAGGAGGGCAGGTACTGGGTACAGCAATATCCCAGCAGTTACAGGTGTGAAAACTGACCCAAGAATAGGGAAGGAGATCTACCTACCCCGGGCCCAGGGCCGGGAAGCCCCTCCTCGCCACAGCCCTCTCCTTCCTGCCACTTACACGCCTGAGCACTTAGCACTTAGTTTTTTGTTTCCACCCGAAATTACATTTATTTAGTCTATCAATTTCTCTCAGTATAAAATGGGGGAGGAGGAGAGGGTGTTATTTTTTTAAAATTAATTTTGATCGGAGTCTAGTTGATTTACGATGTTGTGTTAGTTTCTGCTGTACAGGAAAGTGGATCAGTTATACATACCCATATATCCCCTCTTTTTTAGATTCTGTTCCCATATACGGCATTGCAGAGTATTCCGTAGTTTGTTTCTGCTTGTTACCTACATGTGAACATTCCGGAATGCAAGGGTCATTCCAGGGGGAGGTGCGTGTTCTAGCCTCTTCGGGTCCAGCCTTTGGCCCAAGGATCGACCCCCCATCCTTTCCGAGCTCCTCCCCAGCTGCGTCCTCTCCTGACGAGGACGCCTGCCTGGTGGCGCTCATAGGCCTCTCCCACTGGCCATGCTCAGCACCCTGCCGCCCGGCCTCCCCCGCACGTCTCCAGCTGCTGGAGCATCACCCAGCAGGGAAGCATTGCTCCCAAGCACTGCCGGCCTGGCCTGTGCTCTTGTTCAGTCCACACAGATGATTCTTTCTTTGTTATTAGCAGAGGGGCTTCTAGGAAGGGTCCAGAACTGGACGTACTCTGTGTGTGGAAGTAATGAAGAGATGCCACCAACGGGCTGCCGGTGGACCCGCCCCTCCCCCCACCCAACCCCAGAGGAGGTGGGCCTGTGAACCAAGGGCCTTACACGGTCACTGCTAACTGCAGAGCCATACCCCCTCCTCCCTACACTGACTGCCTCCAGGCAGAGGGGATGAGCTGGGGACCACCTTAAGAAAACCAGCCAGTGGGTGTGCATTTTTTTTTTTTTTTACTGTGTAGAGAGACGTGGAGTGTGTGCAAGTAGACAGTCTAGGATTTGGTTTGAGCAACACGCTTCCTCCATGGGCCACCCAGGTGGGCATGATGTTCTAAGCCCGCAGGTCTGAGCCCGCCCATGCCACCTGCCCACGTGCTTCCCTCCGTATTCATGTGTTCCTTTGCACGTCCCAGAAGGAATCCATTCGCCAGAATCGTGAGTCATCAGTGACGATTTTACCCTGCAGGGGAGACACAGGAGGTTTCCACCTCAAACTCACGTCATCCAAGATACCGGACACATCATGTCTCCAAAATCTGTCTCTCTGGCGTTTTCCTTTTCTGTCCTCCCTGACGTGGCTGACTGCAGTGCTGCGCCTATGCCCTTCAAATCTCCACTCCTTTTTTACGCAGAGGAGTTTATGGGATCCTAGCTTGCATTTGCACACCGAGAAACCGTCTGCTAAGACACCTCTCGTGAGAAGGCTCTGTGCGCGCAGAGATACCGTATTGCTTCTATGACTTATGTCTCCCTCTCTCTCTCTGAGAGAGAGGGAGAGATTTTAACAAATTAACTTGTGCAGTGATGGAGGCCAAGTCCAAAGTCTGCAGGGAGGGCCGGCAGGCTGGAGATTCAGGGCAGAGTTTCAGTTCAAGTCCACAGGCCGCCTGCTGGCAGAATTCCTTCCTCTTCTGTGAGGTCAGCCTTTGTTCTATCCAGGCCTTCAGCTGATTGGATGGGGCCCTCCCTGGGACAGGGAGGGTAACCTGCTTTACTCAAAGTCCACCAGTTTAAATGTTAATCTCATTCAAAAAACACTTCCAAGGAAGCATCCATGAAAGTACTTGAGCCGATGACTGGGCACCGAGGCCCGGCCAACTTGACGCATCAGATGAACCATCAGAGGAAGACTGGAGCACATGCTCAAGCCAGCTCCACCGTGCTTGTGCACACTTGTGACTCCTCTGTCGGGGTGGAGGCTGTTCACACGCTCATCTGGGGCACTGCGTTCAGCCCTCTGTGCTTCCAGTGAACGGCCCTGTCATCCCCATCAACAGCCAGCACACCTGGTCTCAAAGGTGAGCATTGCATGTGGGGAAGGATCGTGGCCTTTGTATCACTGAACAGGACGGGCCCGGGCTCACCTCTCCAAAGCCCTTGGAATTCGGGAAGGATGTTACTGGATCTTGAAATAATCTGTGTTTTGCAATTAGGCCTTCAACTCTATAACTTGTCATCCAGGATTTTCCAGAGACTTTGTCTTTTTACGACCTTTTTTAAAAGCTTGATTTTAACTGATTTAAGAGGCACATGTGGAGGAAGAACCCAGGCTTGGTGCGTATCGCAAAGTGGTGATTGCTCTTCTCACGCGGCTTGGAAGATGGGCTCAGACACGTGCCCCCATTGGGCTGGTTCTATCTCCCGTGGAGTCACTGTTCTCCTTTCCTGGGGGGGCTGCTGTGTGTCCAGGTCACGGGTCCTCGCTGGGCCCAGCACAGGAGGCGGGATGCTTCGCCAGCACGTCAGGAGCGGCTGAAATGCCCCAGGTTAAGTGTCATTGATTTCAGAGCAGCAAGTTGTCTTCTTGCAGTGTGATCGAGTTTCAAGCTAGCTCCCATTGAATTAATGTTTGCTGTTCCGCGTTTGATGTTCAGACGGGAATACCTGGCCTGCGAAGGACTCCTTGCCTTCCCACTGCGCGAGGAAGCTACAGGCGGGTATTTCGCCCCGTCGCCAGGGAGAGGTTTGATTTTGAAGCCTTCGGTGGTTTCTAGGAGACTGTTCTGACTCTGCCTGCAGCCAGTGGCGGACGAGGACGAGCAGGTGGACGCAGGGCTTCGGACCTCCCCCTGTTTCCTCGTGGTGCGTGAGGACGCGGCTGGGGGACCCTCTGCCCTGCGCGGGGGAGGTTTGACACCTTTGATTCCCAGTGAGATCCAGAGCCCTTGGGTTTGCGGTGTGAGCTGGAGGGGAGAGGATATGGCCGGGGCATCACAAAATCCCACTTTCCAGACATCACAGCCTCCTCGGCCTGCAGACCTCCCCAGCCACCCATATACAGACTAGGCTTCAAAGCAGCTGGCCCGTCTGATCCCTCCCTGTTTTGGCTTTGTTTTCATTCTTTGCTTCTTTTATTTTTTTTACATCTTTATTGGAGTATAATTGCTTTACAATGGTGTGTTAGTTTCTGTTTTATAACAAAGTGAATCAGTTATACATATACATATGTCCCCATATCTCCTCCCTCTTGCATCTCCCTCCCACCCTCCCTATCCCACCCCTCCACGCGGTCACAAAGCACTGAGCTGAGCTCCCTGTGCTATGCGGCTGCTTCCCACTAGCTATCTACCTTACGTTTGGTAGTGTATATATGTCCATGCCTCTCTCTCTCTTTGTCACAGCTTACCCTTCCCCCTCCCCATATCCTTAAAAAACTACAAATAGAACTACCATATGACCAGCAATCCCACTACTGGACATATACACTGAGAAAACCATTCTTTGCTTCTTTTAGATCATGTACTGGTTTTACCTGTGTTCAGAGATGGAGGGGACTGTCTTTCTGTCCTCACATGAAATGAGGATGCCTTCCTCAGGGACTTGGGGGCACCTCCTTGGGGGGGACCAGCCTTTCACCACTCTCAGGGCCCGTCAGGGAGACAGTCCATGGCAAGCTTGGTGGTCAACGTGAGACCTGGTAGTTTTGTGACTGAAATTCAATCTGTCTCGCACACAAGGCCTTCGAAGAAATAAATGAGGGCTCTCCGGAAGCCATAAGGGTCTGCACAAACGCTAACCGTTCTCGTCACTAATAAAGTGCATAGAGCCGGTGGAGAGTCAGGCACTGCCTTTTGCGAGGGGTCTGCTTTCCACCCGAGTTCAAGGCACCAGGTGTGTAACAGAATGGGGAAAGAGTCCCCTGGCTTGTCCCCGCCCCTGTTCCTCTCTATTTGCAGAGGTTAAAGGAGAAGCAGCAAACTTTTCAAAACGCTCATTGAGCTGCTAGTTTAGACATTGATCATTTTCTAATCGGAGATGGAGTGATCTCTCTCTGCAGGCGGGGTCTTTGCTGGGGAGTGGGATGTGACACTGTTTTATCTGGACCCCAAGTTTAAATCAGTCATTGGTTTCTTGATACCAGGGAATCCTCCTGGGCAGTGTCTGCAGGGTCGGGGGGCGGGGAGTGGGAAGGAGAGCTGAGTGGTCAGTGAGGCACCCCTCCCATCACAGTGGAGGGGAGGTGTGCAGCTGATGCAGATGAAATGCATGGAGCCTCAGTGCGAGAGGGGTCCTAGCCAGAGAAGGCTGGTCTGGGGAGACGGACGGATCACTGCCTGCCTCTGTGTCCTGAATAGCTAAGGAGGTAAGAGGTATGTTTCAGCCCCCATGAATCTTGTGTTTTGGTAACTGGAAATTTAATTCATTGTAAATATCTGCAATGTATGCCTATTTTATTGCTCTTTTAATCCGATTATGATTTTCCTAAACTTCTGTGCAGTTGATCCTGTCTTCCTTCCAGTGCTTACAAAATCACGTGAAGAGACTTCTAGCAAAAAACTCAGTTTGGTTTCAGGGAAGAACAGGGTCAGCAAAGAGGAGTAGTTAGTGAGGTGCTAGCCTTGTTTCCTGACTGTCCTTATCTCGGGGTGCTGCCTCACCTGCAGGAGGACGGGGGCTCCCAACGAATGCAGATGCTCCCCCCACTTCTGGTCCATGCCCCCAACCCTTCATCTGAAGAGTGGGAACCCGTGTTCTGCTGCCAGAATGAACGAGGGTGACATCTAGTGGCGATATCATTAAACTACAGGCAAGCGTTCCCTGGGTCCCAGAATCTGATTCACTGATTCATTCACTCATTCAATAGATGCTGTTCTGAGACTTTAATCCTGGAAAGCTAAAGCTCATGCAGATTTATTATTATTAAGCTCTTAAAATCTAGAAATTTATAAATGTTTCTGATAGAAACATCCAGTCCAGCACCTCATCCAAAATGTGAATCTCGGCGGTAGCATCACTGCTGGGCAGCCAGCTGGTCTCTCTGTGGACCCCTCCAGTGGCAGAAAACTCATTGATCAGTTCATTCTCTTTTCACAGAATCATGTTGAAGCTGGGCAGGATCTAGAGGCCATTTGGTCGACACCCTCAATGTACAGGTGGGAGAAGGGAGAACAGATGAGAATAAGCTCGGAGGACACTCAGGCAGTGAGTCAGTGGCTGAGTCAGACTAAACCCGATTCTCCTTTTGTGACCCCACAGGTTTTTCTCTAGCAAACACTTAGTAGACTTTTCCTTCCTTCTTTCCTCCCTTTCTCCCTCCTTTCCTTCATCCCGTTCTCCTTTCCTCTTTCTTCCTTTCCCCAACAAATAGCTTTCAACAACCCATTTTATTTACCCAGACACCATGCAGAGTAAATGCAAACCATCTTGGGGATTTGGGAGCAGACATTCTTGTGGGGAGCACAGTGGACAGGCAGTTACAGGATCCTGTAAAAATAAAGAGGGCAGGCAGTGAGGAAAGTGGTCTAATCATTATGCTTATGGTTGACAGGGACAAAACAATAAAAAATGGCTTAAACAAGGAGAAAAGGCTGGCTCATAGCCTGGGGAGCCAAGATGGACAGTCCAGGAACTGAGACTATGTCAATAAGACCCTTTATATTTGTCTCTTGGGTCTGCTTCCCTCTCTGTGTTGGTCACTTTCTCTCCCACTGAGGATGGCTGCTCACAGCAGTGTGTGTGTGGGGGGGGGGGATGGGTAACACCCCAGGAAGGCAGGGCCACAGACAGAGCAAGACGCAGCTGGAGGAAGAGAGCTCATCTTTCCTAAATCTGCATTTCAAATCCCAAGAAAGGACCGGCAGAACTGACTGGCCTTCCAGGTCCACCCAGAAACAAGACTGTGGAAGGTTTCTAGGTGGGTCTTGGTCACTGCCCATCTCTGCAGCCAGGAAGGATGGTCGCTGTGCCTGGTAACCCTACCAGGACACCCAGATGGGATGGGGAAGGCAACTCATTGAAGGTGAAGATGTTGGGCAGATGCACAGATTGGGGCTGCCTTTGGGACTCAGAGAAAACTTCTAGGACCGAAGAAGGTCGGACTCAGGATGGGAATGAGTTTGTCTCCGCCAAGAGAAATGGGTGTGCGGGTGGAACATCACACACCAGGGCCAGGAGTGTGGAGGGGACACTTGGAGCACTTGGTGGGGGGGGTCTAACGGGACTGGGGAGCAACTCCAGAGCTCAGACTGAATGGGAACAGGGACTCTGTAGTCCGGTTTATGCCTTTGAGACTTTATTCAGGGGGTACTCTGGGGCCATAGGCAGTTTTTAAGTACAAAAGCGATCTGTTCAGACTTTGATCTTATACAGATAATGTGGTTGCAATAAGAATTGAGCAAATGCCTAGCAGCAAATAAACCAGTCAAGAGGTAATAATCTGAAATGGAAAGGATGTGGGTGCACCAGGATGTTGCCTGAAATTAAAGTCCATAATATGCTCACTCTACTTTTCACACATTTCTGGGCCAGGGAACTCAGGATGCAAGGGGCTCAGGCCCTCTGGAGGTATTCCATCTCGTGGCTTCAGTTTCCTCATGTGAAAGGAGGGAATTAGAATCAAGAACTTCAAAGACTCCTTTCTGTTCTAAAATTCTGTATTCCATACTGTATAATGAAAAACTAGGCAAGGATCCCTGAAAGGGAAAGACAGAAAGAGGATGGAAGAGGACATGTGATTAGAAATCAGGCCTCTCTTCTGGTCTCTCTGAAAAACCACTGAAGTACTGTTTCCATACTATTACTTTCACATCAATTCCTTTGCATTAAAATCTGATTAAATATAATCAGCGTTTGAACTTATCTCTGTACTTCTCAAAGCACTTCCTCGTGCAGAAACACCCGAACGTGTTTAATCTCTCATCCAGGAACTCCCTGTGAGTTGGGGTTGTAGATGCTCAGACCCTGGGCTCCCCTCCAGACCCCCATTACTCCTTAGCTGTTGCCATTTGCTGACAGGAAAACGGTTTCCAGCAGTTGGTCAATATTTGCCCAGCACTGGAATATTCAACGCAGACATGAACCCACTGCCTAGGAGGCAAATGACACATGATTAATTTTGAATGAGTGAGAGGGGACACAGCCACCTTTCAGATCTGCATTTACTCATGAGCTTTGGCAACGCAAGACAAATTTCCGAGTTCCAAGTTCTTAGATTAAAGGTTGTCTGTTTAAATCAAAAGTAAGCAAATCCTCTGTAATGTGCCTGACATATACTTATTACAATGTTCTTTAGAAGCAATTTCCATTCTGATATGCCATTGCCTGGATTATTATTAAAGAGTTAAGAAAAATTGAGAGAAGGAGATCAAGATTAAATTTTTCAGAGATGTAACTACAAAATGAATGGGGCATATAAGAACGTTGCAAAACCAATAGAGTTTGAACTATTAAACAGATACATGTCAACTGATGGATGCTGCGGAGTTTGTTTTCTTTTTAACACTCCCATCATCAGAATTATGAAGCTGGAGTCTTACAGGCTGTGGTTTTAAAACATCTGTATGGAAAGGTTTTTATATGCTGTAGGGAAATGAATCCATTTGGAAGTAATGCACAATTATTATTTTTATTATTCTTATAATTTAAAAACTACAATAAAATCAAAGTATAATATAACAAACAAAAATGAACCTTTCGCCTTAAATGAGTTAATACAAGCATTTGCATTGGACTTTTAAATTTATTTGTACAGATGGATATAGGTCCACCGGATCCCTCCTTAGAACCAGTGTTAACCGCACCCCCCCCCCCGGGACCCTCCCTGGCATACAGCATGTGTACAGCCCGTGTTCTTATACTTTTATCATATGTATGCTTTTACTCTGCACACAAATTCTTCATTTGAATAACTTGCATATTTGAAAATGGATAGTATGTTCTGGGCTTTGCTTTTTCTACAATTCTGATGAGGCACAGAACATAGGAAAACACCCAGGTGAGTTTAGCCATCCTCATACCGATGAATATTAATATTAAACAGTTTCCTGGGCCACTCTGACAAGTTGCCACAAACCAGGAAACTTAAAACAAGAAGTTACTGTCTCACAGTCTGGAGGGCAGAAGTCCGACACCAAGATGCCGCAGGGCTGCCCTCCCTCCCGAGGCTCCGGGCTGGGTCCTTCCTGCCTCTTTCTGCTCCCGGGGGTTCCAGGTGTGCCTGGGCTGTGGCCGCATCACTCCATCTGCCTCTGTTTTCACATGTCCGTTCTACATGGGGCTGTCCCCAAACGTTCTTTGCCTCCCTCTTATAAGGACACACGTGACTGTCCTCAGGGTCCACTGTGATAATTCAGAACATCCTCCTCTTCTCAAAATCTTTACTTTGATCTCTTTTCCTTAGATGGTGATATCATCTTTTTCCATATAAAGTAGTGCTCACAGGCTCCAGGGAGTGGGTCTGTCTGGGGAGGAGGGTGCATTTCTCAGCCACTTCAGTGTGTTTCTTTCTTGGGACCTGACAATGATGCTGTGGGGACTGTTGATGGTGGGACGTGCATATGAGTGTTCTTGGGGGGCTACCTGGAATCGTGACGCCGAGTCTGTGCCCTCCCACCCCCAGCGGTGTCAGAGGCCTGTTCCCCATGTTCCCACCCACATCCAGTTGACAAACTTGGAAGTGTTTCCCAATATCAGAGCTCAGATGATAATTCATTTGAAAAGGGTTGTTTCCCCTTAGAGTCAGTCAGATGCAGTGGGTTTTCCTGTTTAGGGCTGGGTTGTTGGCATTTTTCTTATTGATTTGTGAAGAGTTCTTTACATGTTTTGGGGATGAATCAGTTTTTTCTATTATATATGATGAAACTTCTCTCAGGATATCACTGCTTTAAAACTTTGCTTGAGTTTTATTTTGGTCATGGAGAAGTTTTCAAATTTAACGAAGTCAATTTGATTCATTTTTCCCTTCGTATATCTATACCTTGCATCTCAAAGTATCCTTCCATATCACCTAATTTTGTCTTATAGTTTTATTTTTCCACATTTGGTTTAAAATCCACCTGGAATATATTTCTGTGTATAGTGTGGGGTAAAGATCTAATTTTATTTTATTTTTCCACATGTGAGGCTTCTATGACTAGGTCTACCATTTTGTCATTGATTTCTAATGCTTCCTCTATTTATTAAGTTTTTTCATTTGATTGATTTCATTTGATTCTAGGTTTTCTTCTTCTTTGTTTCATCAACATATTTCTTGCTATGCACCAGCATCACACTGACTTCATTACTATGTATTTAAAATAAGTTTTGATAGCGGGCAAGGAAAACCTTCACTTTTTTTTTTTGTGGTACGTGGGCGTCTCACTGTTGTGGCCTCTCCCGTGGCAGAGCACAGGCTCCGGACGCGCAGGCTCAGTAGTTGTGGCTCACCGGCCCAGCCGCTCCGCGGCACGTGGGATCTTCCCAGACTGGGGCACGAACCCGTGTTCCCTGCATAGGCAGGCGGACTCTCAACCACTGCACCACCAGGGAAGCCCTGCCCTTTTCTTTTTAATTCTTTTGATTATTCTTATATCTTTCTTTTTATAATTGTATTTTAGAATCCATTTTTCGAATTTATGCTTAAATCCCTGTAGGGTTTTGTTTTTTCAACTGCATTAAACTGAAAGCCAGATTTAGGGGAAACTTAACTTTTCAGGCCTGTTGAGTCGTCCACGTCAGGGATGGAATATGTTTCACTATATTTATTATTATCTTTTATTTTTTAGTTCTTGAAAAATGCTGGATAGTATTCTTCGCAGTGGTGTTTTATACCTTCTATTAGGTTTATTGGATGCATTGTAGATCTTACTTTTTTATTACATTTCCTAAAACCCATTGCTGCTAATCTATAGGAAGTCTACTGATTTTTGAATGTTTGTGTGGTGTCCAGACACCTTGCTGACATCTTTAGTGAGTTCCACTAGTTGTCTATATATTTTATTGGGTCTCCTTGAAAACAGTCCCATCGTGTATACATGTTAGTATCTCCAACCCTGGCTCCCCAGTGTGGATCCACCTATCCCTGCATAATAACTAGCCACAGGCTTAGAGGCTGAAAACCACACACGTTTATCTTCCCACAGTTCGGGAGTCAGGAGTCTGGGTGCAGCTGGGCTGGCAGCACTGCTCACTGTCTTCTCAATCTGCAGAGACCAGTCACTTCAGGCCCCCACAGGCCCCGAGCTGGCCCTCCCATGGAGCACCCTCAACGGCACCTGGAATGGCGAGGGTGTCCTTGTGGGGGTGGGGAGGAGACCTCACATACGAAGCATATTTATTTTGGAGTTCCAATCTCCCTGCGTCGCTGGATACTTTCCTCTGTAGTGTATCGAGGAAGTTCTTGAATCTCAGCTCCATTCACTGTAGATGACCTTTGGGTCCAAGATTTGACAGCTGATGGAGCAAAGTGTTGGAGCCGCTCCCAGGGACATAAGTTCACACCACAAACTCAGGATTTCTGCTTGGTGCACCCGTATCCATTAATTTGTTCAATTCTTGCATTATATTCCTTCTACCTGGATGCAACACCTGGAGATCAGTTTCCAATCCTATTCTAGGGGTTTCTGTTAATATAAATCATGAATCTGTTAATATAAATTAGCAAATCTTGCAATTCTTTGGGTGTGAAGGGTTCATCTTAAGGGGTCACACTTGGTGCTCACTCCTCGAACACCAGCTCATCTTCCTGAACCCTGAACTGCTGCCCAGCAGTAACCCTGGGAACACTGAGAAGGGTGAACATGGGCCTTGAGGAGGATCTGTGTCCCCTACATGTCAAGGTCTCAGGAGAGGTCATAACGAGCTCTTTGGGCAAGAGGGGACTGACCTCCTCAGATAGGGGAAGAAGGGCTACCTCTAGTGTCAAGGGAATTTTGGCAGAATTTGGGGGATTGAGGTTTACAGCCCCATTGGCTCCCACCCCAACGTCCCTACTCCAAGTTTCAGGGTCCCTGCCCTCCCAGTCGATGTCCAAAATGTAATATGACACCTTCACAAGTTGTGCATTCAATTTGTGTTGTAAGTTTTCCATTTGCAGGATTAGAGTTTAGGCTTGGTCTGCAGAAGTTCTGACTTCAGAGTTACAAAGGATGCACGTTTATTTCATTCGCAGAAGCTTTCTGACTACTCACCTGGTCTTTATACCAGACATTGAAAGCCATGGGCTTATGATTCTCTCCCTCCAAGCTCTCCAGCAGGTGGAAGAAACTTCCAAGCCACCCCACGAGCCTTATCTCCCCCAAATTGTTCTGACAGAGCTGGGTCCACACCCAAGCGTCCAGTGGTGGCCCTGGGGCAGCGTTGGTTGTCAGGACACAGTTGAAAGACAAGATGGTACACAGGGCAGCAGGTGGAGGGGCTGGACATCCTCTGAGTTATTTGCTTAAGTATTGCTGCTAAGTAGCAAATAGCTTTTCTTGGTAAGTCTGCCAACCAGTTTTAAAAAATAGACTGTAAAAAAAGAGTTTGCCAGTAGGCTCTTGCAAACCAGTTCACTCTCAAATGCGTCCTTTTCTTTTGCATTTCCCTCCGTTTTACTTGGAGCATCGTACAACCACTCAGCCAAACAAAGGTTCTGAAGTTAACACAACGCTTAACAATATCCTGCTTTCCTCTGGAAAGAAAGCTTAGCACCTCTTCTAATGAACCATGTAGGAAACTTAAAGGATATTTTTCAAGTTAAAAAGGTTCTGCACGCTGGAATGTTTGACTGAGCTTTTCTGATTCATCTTCATTCCCATTCTAGGTGAAAGGCTTTCCCAACTGTCCTGATAGAGGTAATGCCTTGTATTCTCTTGACTACTGGGCAGCAGTGCTTACACAGCTAATATTCTCCTTGGCAATTATTCACATAACGTCCCATACAGAGCAGGCTGCTGGATCTGAGACAGGAGGAGCAGAGGGCATCTCCTCACCTACCTGAGAACTTGTCAAGGTGATTCTCAGATCTTCAAGTATGTGTTTTTTAAAAAATTTTAATAAAAAAAGACCCCAACTCAAAGCCTCAATGGGGGTGGCAAGTAATGGAAACTGAGTGTGTGGAATTTGTAAATGGTAGCTCATTTCTGGAAACACCATGAGGTCCTCAGCTGTGGTTTTCCAATCCCTGCACAGACACGGGGCACATCACACCTCTGGGTGGAGCTTGGCCAGCAAAGTTATCACTCAGTTATCATCAACTGGCCTTTAATTATTAATTGTCACTTCCGGGGCTGTCTGTGGACTGTGCTGTATTTCATCTGAAAGCGGGACCCAGATTTGACAGGTAGGAGGGAGTACCGAGAAAATAATCAGCACTGCCATGAATAATTGAGCTTTAATAATTTTTGCTGTATTTAGAAATCATTTCCCACACTTGTTACGTGACCAAAGTGTCTGAAGCCAAAAAGTTGATTAGACTCATCTCATACTTGGTGAAACTCTGTGGCCTGAATGAGAGCGAGGTGCAGATTTTCCAGAAGAAAGCTTGTGGAAGAGGAGTCTGTAAAGAATGTCTGAGTGACACTGCCTATCTGTGTAGTCACCCAGCAAGGAAGCTCTTCAGATGCTGAGACTGACAGCAGGTTGAGGACAGAGCTGTTTCTTTTAGAACCACTTTATTATTGTTGATTTTAATTAAAAAGGCAACATTTTAATTATAAAGACAATATTTATTCACTGTAAACAAATTTAAAACCTAAGTAAAAAAGGTATGTAACAAGAAAGGTAAATACCTACTTGCTCTCCTGTAGTGGCCACCGTAGAGAAACAGAAGGGACCACCCCTCAGAACTGAGTTTGGATGTCAGGATTGATTGCACCACACAACCAAGAGGGCACGAAAAGCTTTGTCTGTTACAGAATGAGGCCTTTGGGAGAGAGCAGGGCAGAATCCCCAGGTGGTGTGAAAATAGCTCAAGAGAGTAGAGCACAGGCTTTGCCGTGTGGTTGAAGGAGGGAGGCTGAGGGGTTCCCACACGTGGGCTGGGGCTTAGTGGTTTCAGTCTCCCACTGGTGCTGAGGTGGGGACACCCAGGCTGTTTTATCAGCTTGCCCAGATGTGGGGCAAAAGGAAAAAACAGAGAGGTGGGGCTGAAAGCTGTCAGCAGTCAACCATCAAAAATGGGGTCATACTGTTTATTCCATTTCTTTAGATCTCTCACTCCAGGTAAACCATTGTTTAGTTTTCTTAGTACGCAACCAGATATTTTCTATGTATGGATAAAAATATTCTTACATGCAATCTATATCTCCATCATCCACCCCCTCATCCATCCATCCATCCATCCACCCACCCACCCGTCCATCCATCCATCCATTTACCTATCTACCCACCCACCCAGCCATCCATCCGTTTATCCATGTACCCATCCATCCATCCATCCTCTTTTCTTTTCTTTTTTTTTTTTGCAGTACGCAAGCCTCTCACTGTTGTGGCCTCTCTCGTTGCGGAGCCCAGGCTCTGGTCGCGCAGGCTCAGCGGTCATGGCTCACGGGCCCAGCCGCTCCGCGGCATGTGGAATCTTCCTGGACCGGGGCACGGACCCGTGTCCCCTGCATCGGCAGGCGGACGCTCAACCACTGAGCCACCAGGGAAGCCCCCATCCATCCTCTTTTAATGCAAAAACGACATCACATTACACATTCCTTTCTGAATTTGTTTTTCCACTTAACAATGAGTTTGGAAAGGACATTGTCCTAGTTCTCCTGATGGCTTCCTGGTGTCCCATGTCCCTGATGGTGGTCCTTTGGAGTGTTTCTGTTTTCTCCCATCACAAACAATCCTTGTGCCACATGCTGGTGGGATATTCTCTCCGAAGCGTGATCACTAGGCATACACATTATAAGTTCTGATGGATAATGTCAAATTTCCTTCCCAAACTCTGCTCTGGAACACGCTGTGACCACAGGTTAAAAGAACTTCTTGTTCTATCAACTGCGTTGATTGGCGTGGGGAGGGGCACTGGAAACAATCTACCCACCTGAGTGTAAGAAAGTGTTACAGAATTAGTTTCCACCTTCCCACATACTTATCGCCTTTTTATTTCTTATTACTCTGAACTGCCAGTTTTTCTCAAGCCAATCATTTATTTCTTATTAATTTGTAAGAAATCCTTTCTGGTTTTGCAAATATGGCTTCTGGTTTGTCATTTGACTGTTTATAGAATGTTTTGCTCAAGAAAACTTTTTCATCATTGTGAAATAAAAGTGAGCAGTTTCATCTTTTAAGAAACCACTTGTTTTGTTATATTTAGAAAGTCCTCCTCTAATGAAAGATTAGTTGTTTTCTTATTACTTATGAATTTGTTCTAATAGTTTTTAACTTTTATATACAAATTGACGCTCCAAGAAGAGTTTCTTTAGTTGTGAGGCATGAAATAGGATACCTCGCTTTATCAAATTGCTGGCATCTTGTCTCAATACCATTTAGAAATTATTAATCTTTTACCTGGTGATTTGAAACGTTACCTCTATCATACTAATCATTCTGAATTTTGTTTCACTTCTGGAGTTTATATGTTTTATTTGATCTATATGCTGATTTCTCTCCCATGTTATGGTTTTATTTATGGTGCTTAATAATATATTTCAATGTCAAATAAGGCAGCTTCTCTGAATTAGTCTTTATTCAAAACTTTCTTGACTATTTAAAAATGTTTATATTTCTGAAAGATCTTTATGTCATTTTATACAGATCCTCTCTCTACCAGAAAACTTTGAAGATTCTGTTGTTATTCAAACTGGAAATGCATTAAAAATATAGAGTAATTTGGGTAGAAATGATATCTTTATATAGTTGTCTTTTTAGCTAAGAACATGATTTGTTGCCATTTATTCAACATTCTTTTACGTCTTTACATAATGTTTTAATGTTTTTAAAATAAAAGTCCTGCCTTTTTCTTAAATTTATAGTTATTTTAATAATTCTTTTATTGTAAACTGAGTTGTTTCTTCCTTTGTATTTCTAATTGGTCCTTGGTTTTTAAATAGGAAAAGTATTGCTTTTTTATTTTAAATGTTCTTATATTTTGATACTATTAAATTTCTAGATGAAATTTAATTATTTAATAATTATATAGTTATAATTTAATATAAATATATAAATAATAATTATAATGTAATAATTTATTTAACATTTCCAGATTTTATTTAATTACATAATTACACAGTCTACAGAGTAATAGTTTTTTCCTTTTCCTGATGTTGCCATTCCCAGCGTGTGACCAGGGCAAGCCTTCCTCTGTGCTGAGACTCTGCGTCCTCGTCTTTAACGTGAGAACAGCGTCTGCCTAAAGCATACTCGAGGTGGGAGTCTTGGCTCAGCTGAGAGAGCTGCGTGGACACTCAGCCTCCCTGGGAGAGAAGACCTGGTGCTCCTGGACATCCATACCTTCCAGAAGCTCAGGCCGCTTCCTAGGAAGAGATGTGGCTGTGCACCCAGCATCAGGACCAGGACGTGGTGGGGGGCAGTGAGGAGACACCTGCTGTGTTGGGGCTTGGCACACACGTCTGTTTTTACGGGGGATTCGAGGTGGGGTGAGCCAGGTGGCACAAGGAGTATCCCCTGAGGAAGGGGGCGAGTTAAGGGTCCCCTTTTCCTTTAGGGGGCATAAGGGTGTGGCCTCTTGTGGGGGCCACGTTCATATTTATTGAAGAGAAGTGATGAAGAAGCAGCTGGTTGAATATTCGGGCATGTGAATTCACAGCAGACCCAGGGAGACAACCGACCTCACTCAACACGGCTGGGGCAGCTCTGGGCAGCGTCCTGGGGGCTGGTCATCGCCCCGTCCTCCATCACAGGGAAGACCGACTGATCACTGCCCTCCTGGGAGGATCCGAACAGGGCACACTTCTGTCCCCCCGACGGCTGCCCCTCCCATGTGGACGGGGAGGTGGTGTGCTCAGGCCTGATGGAGGCTCCGGAATAGCCCCCCCCCCCGGAGCTGGAGCTTGGTTCCATGAGCCGGCATTTCAGGTGGGGGCTGGGTTGCTCGCAGCCTTGTTTTTAAAACCACAGGCAGTTCAAGGACAAGATTCCCATCCTCTTCCCCGCTGCTCTGACCTTTGCTTCCCGCCCAGCCCAGTCTGCGTACTCCGTCCGGGGGACAGCGTGACAGGACGAGTGTCGTCTTTAGGGCTGCTGCCCCGTGCGGCCCCTCCCACTGCTCAGCACCTGCAGCCCACCCATCGGCAAGCGTCAGCCCCTGGTCCAGCCACAGCAGTCTTCCCACAGCCCCCGACACCCAGCCTCTCTCTCACCCGGGCACGCCTGTATTTAACACTTAGACCTCAGTTCTCTTCAGTTAAAGCCCTTCAGTCGATGTCTGTTGCAAGCAGAAAGGATTCCTGGGCCCACCCCTAGACGGCACGGCCCCCCTGTCTGCCCGGCCTGCAGCTCCGGCCTCACCTGGTGCCTCGTGCGTCCTCACCTGGCCCTCCAGTGCGCACACCTGCCCTCCCTGCCTGTGGTGCTCCTGCCGGGGACCCTCCCGCCCACACTCTCCCACTGGCCTCTGCTCGCCTGCCCGTCAGAAGCTGTAAGTAAGCCCTGGAGAGCGTCTCCCCCGTGGGTCCAGGGCCCAGTGCATAGCGGATGACTCAGTATTTGGTGGCTGAGAGCTCAGATGTGCATCGCCCAAAACTTTAGTTTCCTTCCACCCTCCCTTTCTGGCGTGATTTCGGTGCCATCTTCAGTGACTGGCTTTTCCAAAGTTCTGGACTCTTCTTTACAGAGGTCCTGGTTACACACAGGTTTCTGCTGAGTTTATTTGGTTTTCCATGCTCCCGCCTTCTGCCATCAAATCCACAGGAGACTATGCAAGAACTTAAGCTCTCGGTGCTTTGTAAAACCCAGGGCATCACAGAAGAAACACCTCATTCTGGTATCAGTCCAGGGCAGCTGATCCATCCAGATCAGAGATTAAGGCTGGGCCAGAGATAAGCCCATTCAGGCTTGAGCCTGGAATTATAGCAGCATCCCACGGAGCCCGTGACACAGCACGAGGGGACCAGACGGCATGCCTTTAACAAGCAGGCGCAGTGGCTGGATGCTGTCTCACTCGCATAGAACAGAACACTTCATCATGACGTTTTTCCCCCTGAATCATCCCATGTAAAGGTTTTTTTTTCCCCCTGATTAATTAAAAAGTTAATGAGCTTGATTAAGTACCCACTATTTTTTGGTAAAGATTAAAAAGAGCATAAATACCTCTTTCTACTTCCAATATACAAGTAAAGATTCTATAACCCACTTTCTGCTTCTGTCATTAAATGTGTCCATAGACTTATTTTATAATTTTGTAATTTATACTCTTTGTGGACTTGCTGCTCCCTGGTCTATAATTTTTTCACGAAAGTACACTGGACGATAATATCATGCCATACAAAATATTACGTGCCAGTAAAGATGAAAATGTCAGAGTTGATTTATTTAATTTCTTCAAAGCGTGGTTGATGTGGGATGGAGACAGAGCTGGTGGTGTTGCATTTCTCTTGCACGTGTGCACATGAATGTGTGTGAGTGCACGCATGTGTGTGTGTGCGTGTGCATGTACAGGTGCATCCACGTGCGTGTGTGTGTGCCTGTGTGTGTAGCAAGGCTGAGATCTGGAGCTGGAAGAGCCTGGCCTGTGACTTGGGCCGGTGGCTCCAGACCTGTGCGTGGGTTAGAGCACCGAGGGCTGTTGCAGGCAGATTCCTGGGACGCCCCGCCCTCCTGAGGTTTTGACAGAACAGGGTCTGGGTGGGGCCCCAAGCATATGCATTTCTAATAACTTCCCAGATGACTCTGCTGCTGCCCCCTTAGAAAACCCTGGTCCACATCCTATACAGTTTTGATCTGTGAAATTAGAGGGAGCAGCCCCCCGTCCCTCCCCCGCACTCACCTCAGGCTCTGGCACGAGAAGCACCAGAGCCGACTGTTGGGTGAGATGTTATGAGCATAAAGTACTACGTGGAGCTTTCTGTGCTGGGAATGGCTTGCTTAAAGGACTCCCTGCAGATGGATAAGCTCACCTTATCATTCTTCTCCTGGACCTTCAGGGGGAAACATATGTGGACCCCCAAACAGGTGCTGCATCCCCTCCCCTGGTGGTTTTTACTCAGTAGATGCTCAATAAATATCGCCCACCTCCACTTCTGTGGAGTCTTGTGATTCTAACAGCTCATCTGCAGGATGGTGACTGAGCAGAATGGCCCAATGCGACCCTCCTTTGGGCCCCCTTGGTGCTGTCAGACACAGTAGCGTGTTCAACGGGGTAGCCCGGGGTGGGGCAGCCCTCATGGGCAAGACTGACCTCTGGCTGATGGGAGATGATGCAGATCCTACAGCCAAGCTCATCAGAAGTCCCACCTTAAATGCATGGGGGAGGTAGGGGTTTATATGGAAATAGCTAATTCTGCAGTCAGCAGGATGACCCCGGGACCCCTGCCTCCTCATGTTGCCCTTGTGTGACCCTTGGCCCTTGAGTCTGGTGGGCCCTGTGATTTGCTTCCACACCCGTAGACTGGCGAAGGGGATAGGAGGTCCCTCTGGGGATTATGTCCCTTTACAGGAGGCTCCATCTGCACAGACTGGAGGGAGACGTTCCTTGCAGGCCTGATGAAGCTTTGGGGTGACCTCACACGGGGAGGTGCTGGGGGGGAGTCCCTAGGACCTGAGGGCAGCCCCCAGCCCAGGCCAGCAAAACTGGGACCCTCAGTTAGACAGCCACAGGGAAATGAATTCTGTCAGCATCTAAAGGGGCCTTGGAAGAGAGGTCTTCCCCAATCCATCCTCCAGATGAAAACGCAGCCCAGTGATGCCTGGATCGCTGCCTGGTGAGGCCTGAGCTGAGGGCCCAGCTAATCCAGACTTCCGACCCACAGAACCAGGGCATGACAAATGCATCTTGTTTTAAACTGCTGTGCTTGTGGTCATTTATGCAGCAATTAAAAAAGAGTACGCTTCACAGTTTATGAGCACGCGGGGGTGGTGATAAACGAGAGCGATGCGGGCAGTGCTTCAGGGCTTTAAAGTCACTTCCATCCTCTCTGTTATCCATCCCATCCCTGTCCTGAGCAGGCTGGGGTTGAGTTAGCAGCTGGTGGACAGTGGACGGGCCCAGGGGAGGAGGCTTCATGTGGGCTTCCCCTGTTGGAACCCAGTGTGGCCTGTCTACCCTCATGCTGGGGAGAAAGGAGGAAGATTAATGTCATTACCTAATGACTCAGCATTTGTTGAAAGGCTGTTACACTTACTTCTGAGGTAGGAAGTTCAACGTGCTTTGCTTTGGGCTGGACGAACGGGTCTGAACATGGACGGCTGCCCTTGGGGTCCACACAGTGAGGATGTGAGTTCACCCCGAAGTCTCCTTCCCAGGATGAGACAAACTGCTCCACACCAGGTTGGCTGGGGGGAAAGTGCTATTTCTAGGATCAGTGGAGACATGGAAGTGGCTTCCCAGACAAAGTGGCTCACTTTCCAGACACAAGGGGTGTCCAGACAGGGGGGACGTGGGTGGGATTGGACCTGGAGCCCCACCCAGGGGCTCAGGGAAGAGGAGGTTATCCTGAAGTGGTCATAGATGCGGCAGAGGACCTGGTCCCATCACTTGGGGCCGCTGGGAAAGTGAGCCGTGGGGAGTTGGGGACGGGGGGTGTCAGGGCTCAGCCCACAGGGTCTTTCTGGAGTGACTGGTCTGCCCATGTTCTGGGGCAGGATAGGGCCACACTGCTTTTGTGCCATGTTTTCCAAGAAGATAAACTAACAAAATTAATAAGTAACAAGCCCAGCTGTACTTCCTTTCGGCTCAAGAGACGAGGAGGGAGACCCGTTTGTGACCGTGTTAGGGTGGCATTTACTGATTTCCAGCACACAGCACATTCTGGAGAAAACAGCGGATATTCAAGCCAAACTCTTGTTTTTCCTTCTTTACAGATGTGCTGTGCCTTTCCTCCCTTCATTCTGGGCAAACTGAGACGAGGCATGTGTTTGCCTGTCACATGCGGATGGTTTTAAGTAAGAAATCACCCTCCCCAGCTCACCTGCTGTTTCCCGCCCTCACAAAGGGCCAGGGCTCCCGTGGTTGGACCTGTGGGCTGGGATCTTCTTACAAGATGAAAGGTGAAGCAAACGGAACTGGCGTCCGGGTGGGCTCTCCGCCCCCCAGCCCGCCCCCCTGAGCCAGCTCTCACGGGCCCTCCCCTGTCCTTCGCAGTGATGCCCTTGTTACCTTCTCTACCTGCAGAGGCCTGCCCATCCTTTCTTCCTCTCCACCCCCATCCCCACCTGGCCCTTCCAACGGCAGCCCATGGAAATGGTCACCGTGCCGTGCTTCTCGTGGACACACGGTCGGGAATTATGACGCTTCTGCACTCTGTCTCTGGCCTGCACGGCCCCTCCCAGCCAGCGAGAGGCTGATGAAAACTGTCTGTTCCACTTACACTTCCCTCTCCCACTTTCTTCTGTACGAGGAACAATTTATGTTCTTTCTTTGCAGGAAAAAAAAAATCCTGTTTGAAATATGTAAGAAGCAAGTTAGCAGGTAATAAAAATAGGCAGAAAAGTCACTCTTCCTTGTCTTTTTTGCGTGTGCTTGTCCCAGCAAAGTATTGAAAAAAATCTGTGCCCTAAACTCTCTTCAACCTCAAATGCGTGCAGTATGGGGAAACTTTTATTTAAGGTTTCTAGAAAGTGTCCCCATTTCTGGAAAGCACAGGTGGCCCAGGACTGGCTGCCAGGACCCGGCCCTGGATTCACCTTCCCACCGGCCGCCCGCCTGCCCGCCAGGACCAGCATCCCTTTTTCTACTGCTGCCACTCACGCCTGTGTGACTCTATCAAATAACCATTTGTCTTGAGGTCTTGTCTGAAATAATTTGAACTGCCAAATACTGAAATGAATAGGTTTTGTTAACACAAAAGGCTAAGGGACTGGTTGGAAATTTTAAAGAGCTCCCCGGCCCTGAGTCTTAACGGATCATATTGTTTGGCTCCCAGGCATTCTTTTGTCAGCATCCCTTGGCCTCCGTGGGTGTGGGATGATGGATGGTCCGGCGGCTGGAGGAGAGAGAGGCACGCGGGCGGGGCTGGGAATTGGCTAAGTACTCCTGGGCACTTCAACCTCCTCGTGGCACACAGCGAGCCGGCCGCCGTGATTTATAAACTGGGGTGGTGATGGATGGTCTCTGGAGGGACGCAGCAGGCTGAGGCCTCGCCGACCGGAGCACTCAGACACGACGGCCACTCGCGGCAGAGTCACGGCCCGCTCACACCCATCGGCCCCAGAGGACACCCGTTCTGGACATGGGTCCCCGGGCCGAGGCTCCCGGTCCGTGGTGAGGGAGGGCGCTGTCTCCTGCACGGCCTGGGTAGCTGTGGATGGGGCCAGACGGGAGGAGCTCTTGCCGGGCCTGGATCTGGGCAGCCTGCCCGGGCTTTGTTCCTGCTTCGTGACCCCTCGGGCCCTCTGAGGACCCTAGTCTGCTGCTGAGGGCACCCGGCTGAGCTCCTCCCCCGGACCCCTGGCCGCCTAACTTTGTTCCCCTCAGGTCCTTCCTTCTGATCTGAAGGTGAAGCCGCAAGCGTGGGGTCACCGAGACCCACCGGCCACGCCAGGAGGGACTGGACACAACTCCTCTGGGCCTCCATCCAGGCGCCCCTGACCCAGGCCCTCTCCTGCTCCAGGGATGGGAAGGGCAGGCAGAGGCCGGGACTCCTGCAGTGACCAGAGCCCGACCTGGGGGATGCTCTCTGCCTGGAGGTTTCAGTATTTGTCAAAATAACGATTAAGCTGGAGTCAGCCCTGCTGCCGACTCGTAGATAAACGTGGGTGCCGGGGCTCCGTGGCTGTAGGTGAGCAGTGAGCGGATCAATAGTGGAAAACGACTCCCGAGAAGAAAAGAGCTTTCGCGTCTCCCCAGAGGGAGATTCCAAAATCACTTCGATCTGTTCTGAACTCCGGGGAAGACTTCAGTGTGGCTAAAGGAGGAAAGAGCGGGGAGAAATCTCAGAGGCAGACTTTGTGCGCGTCAGTTACAATGAACTGAGCCCTTTGCTCTGAGATGTGTAATATCTTCCTCAAATGCCTTTTGCAAGGCAAGGGAGTGCAACTAATGAATTATCCTGTGGCTCGGGATATCTGTGGATAATTAACGTCACTCCCTTTTAGGCATTACCGTGGCCGCTGCCTTTTGCAAAAGGTAAACTCGAAACAGGGAAACCACTTGGTGAAGGGAGAGGTTTGAAGGGTGAGCTAAGAACTTCGTTCCAGAATACTGCAGGAGGAAGCATGCTGGTGGAGACCTCAGGAAAAATATTACTTATGCAAATAGATTTCTGTACAGAGGATAAAAGTAGAAATGGGTGGGCAGGAAGATCTGTCTCTACTTATGATGATGTTTCTTTTTCCTGAAGAAATGAATTTTCATTTTCTGTGGCTGGTTTTTGAAGTCAACAGAAGAGACTGTCAGTTCAGAATAGTGTTTAATTTGTGGCTGAAAAAGCCTGTGATTATCTTACTTTACTTCTACTACAAAGAATTTCATCCTGCTGGCCCAGGATCCTGCAGGAAGGACTGAAAAGGGGTCTCCCGGTGGCTTTCTCTAGGAGTTGGGGTGTTTCTTCTTTCCTTGGGCTTTGAACATGTTTCCTCTCTATTTTCTTTGTTTTTCCCCCACATCTTTAAAGCATGTATTAACTTTATTACAGAAAATTTCATTTAAATAGTCGATGAATTTCACCTTGTTCCTTTTGAAGGAACAGGGGCTGGAAGATAAAAGTGACAGCGTGCAGCTGCATTGGGCTCTGCTCCTCAGAAGCCCCCCCAGTTCTCGAAAGAATTCAAAGTGTCACTGACCCCACAAGCCGTGTTAACAATAAGCTCATGCC
This sequence comes from Delphinus delphis, assembly GCF_949987515.2. Lineage (NCBI taxonomy): Eukaryota > Metazoa > Chordata > Mammalia > Artiodactyla > Delphinidae > Delphinus > Delphinus delphis. The sequence continues at coordinate 171,489,050 of NC_082685.1, read as the reverse complement.
AAGGCGCTCATTCACCTTCCTTCCACTTCCAGAAACAACGGGAAGAGTATGGAATTTGGAGTCTAAATGATGTGGTCAGGTTCTTTATGCTGCATCCTCACTGTATCAATTCGAGTAAGGGACCCGGTCTTTCTGGGATAACAAGTAAATAACGAAGATTTCTGTAGCTCATGGCATAACCCAAGTGCCACTCTAAGCCCTATTGCACATCATACTTTGTTAATTCTCATGACAACCCCAGGAGAGAGGTACTATTCTTATGGAAGAGGAGACAGGCACAGAGATGGCAAGCGGCTTGCTCAGGGTTGCACAGCTATCAGGAGGCAAAGCCTGGTACCCTGACACCATACATGAGCTAATCTAGATCAGCTTCGAGGGTTGTTATAAGAATTATGAAAACTATGATATGACTCCTCTCCTTTCAGCCAATCAGGTGGTGCAAATAGGCTAAGTTAAGTTCTACAACAGGTGATCCCAAACTCTGCCAAGCAATAGTCATTTGCAGTGGTAATTCTTATCTCACTGAAGCCTGATCATGTACCATCTTGGCTTCACTTCTCTGTGAATTGTGGTCCTTCAAACAGCTGAACACTCCAGTGCTTCTGATGTAGCAAGTGATAGAACCTCCTGCATTTCTTGAACCCGTGATGCTGTGACACTTTGTGAGGAGCAGTAGACTGAGCTGTAACGACAGTCAGTCGATGCTGCCGGCTCAACTCGGCTTTCCAGACGCAAGTTAAATTTAAAAAAAAACCTCAACCAAAAACCAAAACCAGAAAAAGAAAACAACCGCCCCCCCAAACCACGTTGGATTTATGAACAACCCATAGGAAAAACCTGAATTTTCATCATCGTTCATGAATCACTCACATCTGAAACTATTTCTTTTAGTCTATTTGCAGCTACCAAATTGTAGACCCATTTGCTGGACCTAATGGGAAAAAAGGAGACCAACCTGTCAACGTTTGGAGAACAAAGAGTGTGCTTATAACAAAAGTGTTGTACAAAGTAAAATGGTTCGGGTAATTGACCTTTGGGGTGGGATGATTTGGGGAGACAGAGGAACATTTATTTAGATCCCACGTTTCCACATCTGCAGCAGATACTCTGCGCCTGCAGAAACTGCCGAAGCATCCCTGGAAAGTTTATTTTGCTATGGGTTGTTTCATCTTCAACCAGTTGTAGTATTGATTTCTCTCAGTGGATTAATTATCAGAGGCAGTTTCAGACTTCCCTGAGCTGGACGGAAGGAAAAATGATGTTTTCATTTCAGTGAAGCCTGTTGGCAATTGCACTTGTGTTTCTCTGGAGTCCTGGCTTCGACGAATGGCAGAGAAGGCCCGTAAACAGAATTACTCATCTCCTCTGTGCTCGCGGAGTCTTGGCACGATTGGTAAAAGGGGCTTCTGGTGGTCCTCTGCCCCTATTTGTAGAAGGAGTGTTCAGCCCCAGAGAGGAAGGAAGAGAAATCATGGAATTGCGCAGATGTGTAAGTCAGGGTTATTTACAGCACAGCCGTGGCCTGATAGAGGGAGACTTAGATAGCTCTTCAAGACAGAGGGCTCTGACATGGGCTCCAGGAGACTCTTCTCCACGGGACCTGGATTCAAAGCTACCTCCAAGCACCAGGACTGTGAAAAGCTCTCTGAGAATCACTTCTGCAGACTCCAAGGATCTAGATGATACAGATGAACAGAACACTTAAACCCAAACTCCGTCTCGGCAATTTTTCATGTGAATTCTCTGAGCTGCACCTTATACTTGAATGTTAGCGTTAGCCTTTCAAGGTGTCGAGGCATTTCTCATCTTCTGGAACCCCTCTGAGTGGTAGAGGGTTATGAATTTCTGCAGTGTTTCAACCATTAAACATCTGGTTGGAGCAGGAGTGCAGGGAGAAGGCTGAGCTTCAGGGAAGTGGCAGGATTTTCCTGGTGCTTGGTGGGGGCTGGGACACATTTTCTGGGATGGCGTCATCCTACAGAGAATTTAAATAGAACTTCCAGACGTCCTTTTCTTTTCTTATAAACTTTATTTTTTTCTTTAAAAATGTAATAAAATAACTATAAAATGTCACCATGTCGTCAAATTGAAATCAGATAAAAGACGGAAATAAAAATAATGTGTGTGTATCTTACCACCTAGATGTGATCATGTTAATAATTATATGTTCTCTATATTTTTTCAGATATACAATAACAAGAAGTAGCACTTTTTACATTGCTTTGTGATCTTTTTTCCACTAGAAAAAAAATACATTGAATTTATTCCCTATACTCTTTTATAACAGCATTTCTCAGGGCTGTGAAGTGTGCTTAGACGTCATTGTTTTATTTTTTCCTTCGACCTCTTTTCTAAGTTGATACACTTAAGAGTGTCTCCTATTTTTCACTTCAAACCCCTACACTGAATATTTCTGGAGCTGTGCTTTGAGCTTGTGTCCGTCTGGGCGCAGCCTCAAGCGGGGTTGTTTGTCAGAGCTCAGCGTCCCTCCATCCAGCGAAGGGGAGCCCAAGTCCCCCAGGACAGCCTGGAACCCTCTGGTCTGGCCGAGACGGTGACGCACACACTCTGGTCTCTGTTATGATGTATTTTCCAGAGTCGTGTGGGGTATGGATGGGCCTTTGTCCAAAAGAAATGCCTGTTAGGATTTTCTTAACATTTTGTTGTGGACTGACTTTCATTATACCCTTGCCTGGTGTTTGCTGCAAGTTACCCCTTGTGTTTAAGAGACATCTCAGCCCTTTCCTGCCGTGTGTAACGAAACTGCTTCTGCACCCTTGCCTTTCACTTTATCGACTGTGTCTTTCTGTGTGCTCAGCATTTCATTTTTAGTTTGTGAAACCCATCAGATGGTTTTCCAACAGTGTCTGCCTTTGACATGCTTAGAAATAGCTCCCCTATTCTAAGTTCATGTAAATCTTCAGGTATATTTTTTCTAGCATTTTATACCCTTATTGGTCGCATTTAAAACTTTAAATTATCTGGATAGATAGATAGTTGATAGATGTTGTGTGAGGCACGGTGGGGACCGATCAGATTCCTGTGTGGGGCAGTCACTGATCCCTGGGGAGGCTCGGGGTCCATCCTCCTGCTGTCCTGGCGCTGGAAACTCGACGACTGAATCATGGTGACTTAACCGCATTCAGTGTCCCAAGAGCCCTCATTATATGCTTCTCAAAGTTTATTCTTTTTGAATCAATTCGCCAGATTATCTAAAAGCGCCTTTCACGCTGCTGACGGCTCCTGATTATTTTATTTACTTTCAGGATCCTTCTACGACAATCTCATTATTGCTAACGTTACTTTATTTGTTATTAATTTACTTGGCGTAATGGCTTCCATTTCTAGATTAATTTGGGGGGCAGGAGCCGTTGGGCGGCTGTTTGCTCTGGGCCTTCTCTTGTCCTTGCGGCGGCCTCTCTGGGTCACTGGTGGCACTTTCTCCGACTGAGTCGCAGAAATCCCGCAAAGCGGGAACACTGTAGGGACCGGCTGGCACTCTGCCTAGGAACCTGCATTCCAGGCCCTCCCCCCGGTGGTTGGAAGGCAGCTGTTTGATGGACGGCCTTCGGGAGGACCCCAGTGTTTGTCTGTTTGCATTGTGTGGGGAGGTGGCAGTTCCTCCTCGGCCTCACAGAGCAGCACAGAGCATGACCACCCCGGGGTGCGCGGCCCTCTCCTCGGGGACTCCTGCCCCGGCACGTGGCCTCCTGACTCTCCGAGGTGGGGATTCTACCTCGTAGAACAACAGCCTTGTTCTACCTCTGCGAGGCTGGCCAGGACAGCCGCTCTCCCCCCGGCCGCACCTCAGGCTGGGCCACCTCCTTCTGGACCCGACGGGGCCTGGCAGTAAAGGAGGGACGGTGAGCAGAGGCAGGGCTGCGAGCCGGGCAGTGATGCTCCCACTGTCTTGAAGGCTGTTTACCCAGATTGCTGGGCCTCACCTCCCGGAGCTTAGCTTTACCGAGTCTGCCGGAATTTGCACTTCAACAGGTTTCCCGGTGACGCAGCTGCTCGTGCTGGTCTGGGGACTGCCTTACAGGGAACGGGTCTCTCTCGTCTCCCTCTGTTGTTAATCATATTTAAGATACTGGGTAATTGTTCTTGAATTTTCCTTCTACTATTTAAAAACAGTGAAGCAGATAATAGAAATATTCTTTTAAATTCCTTCAGGGAGAACATTTTTGTCTGTTAATCAATTTTCTTAATTATTTAAACTGATTATTACCATCTACTTCCTTCCTGACTGATTTTCTTGGAAGGTAAATCCGCACCGGTGCTACTGTGACTTGCGGAGTTGCCATGGATCCCAGGAAACAGAAAGAAAGACATCACCAAACCATACAGGCGACGGACGTGAACCAGTGGGGCACTCTCTCCACCACCCTTTGTTCCCTGGAGCCAGTAGGTGAGCTGGGCAGAGAATTAAAGAATCATGGAAGCAGGGCTCTGACTTGCATGCGGGAGGGGCTGGTTCCCCCCAAACACATCGAAGTGGCTGTGGCGTCCCTGAGACATTTGGAACGTACGCTGAGTACGCCGACGGATTCTGGATAAAAAAGTGAGTCAGACATCAATGGTCAATTTATCATTTGATCACTTGCTGGGAAAATGCCTGATTTATTTGTAAAGTCAGTTATTTGTCATTTTCCTTAATCATAATTAGTGTGATCTGTGATGCATACAGCATATGATTTATTTAAAGGTAAATTTTTTTCAGATAACTGAATCTGAGTGTGCATGAAATACAGGCCCTGAGTGAATGATTTAAATGCTCCCGTGCAGGAAGCTTGTATAGACATGGGTTAACCTCCACCAGCAGCCGGCAGAAGAATGGGTTGGAAAATACCAGTATCTCTCACGCAGTTTAAGCACGTGGCAGGCAAGAGCCCCTTCTCCTATGAACTCTGAAGTGTGAACTCAGGGCTGCTGGGGCCTAGCAAGGAGCAGCCGTGCAGGTCCTGGGCCCCAACCCCCCTTTCCCGTCTCTCCTGCCGGGTGGACGGCAGCCTTTCTGTTTGGATTTGTGGCCCCAAGGCTGTCTTTGCTCAGCCAGCCCCCAGCCCAACCCACATGTTCCCTCAGAGTCCCGTGCCCAGCGGTGACCTCCAGTGGGCTTTCTGTGCGGGGAGGTGGGGGAGTCCCTGCAGGCATCTGTCCACGCCGCCCAGGTGCTGAGGGTCCTCACCCTGTCCCACAGCCGCCGGCCTGGGGTCGGGCCGGGGTCAGGCCCGGGAGCCCCCGGGAGCATCCGTGGAGGGACTGGGTCTGCCCCTCCCACTGCCCCGTCAGCCACCGCAGCTCGTGAGGTTGGCAGTTACCCCTCCATTCTTCAGGGTCCCGGATTATCTGCAGGTTCCTAAATTCCGTATTGAAATGCAGAGTCCACTGGAGTGAGGACCCCACCGGCCTCCCGACTACGACGGTCGGTGGGGCCGGTGGGCTGGCTGTGGAGTCCCTGAGGGCAGGAAGGGCCAGGGTTCGGGCCTGACAGGCGGGTCTGCAAGTCTGGACACGACTGGCCGGGGCCAGCCGCCTGCGTAAGGATGACCGCACGGTGTTTCCCCGCATAAGATGCCCGAGAGCAGGTGCTGCTGAACAGGGAGCCCTGGGGCGCGTGTGCCCCGCTGAGCCCAGCTGGTTCAGCTCCCCTGCCGGGCCCTACGCTGAGGACAGCTTAGTTACCACGGACCAGGCAGAGGAGTAGATTCCCAGGTAGGCCTCACTGCAGGGCCACTTCAAACAGCCTCCATGGTGTCCCCAAAGGCAGTGGGTTCAGAACTGAACCAGGGAGGGGCCCACAGGGGAGGCTGTGAGCTGGGCCTGGAGGGCGGGGCCTTCCTCAGCCACGCCCACCGGGCCTTCCACCGTCAGTGTGGAGTCGCAGAGCCACTGACCACTCTTGGCCGTCTGTTACCTGTGGACGTGGGTCAAACACCCGCAGGGGATGGATGTCCCCTCTGAGGTGCGTCAGTCCACTTCCGTCCCCCACGTCCCTTATTGCTGACGGGCGCTCACCAAGAGCCTCCTGTGCCCGATGGGCGGATGGTCTCATGGCATCAGCCTCCCAGGGCCCCGTGCCAGCAAACCCGATCGCACGGGCCGGGCGTGACGGCCGCAAGCAGACTCGGGGGAGTGCGGGGCCACATCTCCACACAGGAGCTGGAGGCTCGCTCAGAGCAAAGCAAAGCGACCGCGTCGTCACAGGCGACAAGCACACACATCGTGCGCCTGCTTATAGAACGCAGGGGCGCGCAGGGTGATAAAGCGAGGGCTGCCGAGCCGCGGGGCGTTCCTGCGAGGGTCACACAACACAAGCCGGTGGGCGGAAGGCTCCTGCAGCTTCCAGAGGCCTACCGTGACGGGGCTTCACGGGGCGGTCCAGTGGCCAGAGACGCGGAGGGAAGCTGGCATGTGGACCTGGAGGTTTCATTTTACAAACTCAATCCAAACGAATAGGGTGACATTTCCTGAGAGCTTTGTAAAGCTGGGTGGGAGGGACCCGCACAGGCTGGAGGACACCCCAGCTACAGACAGCCGTGTTCCCTCTGGCCAGGATGCCGGGCGAGGTGCGGGTCAGAGTCAGGAGCTGCGCCGTCCCAGCTGTATCAATAGCCATCTCTCACTTCAGTTCAAGAACACTGTTTTAATAGTCACTTGTGAATTCCCCGCTTTGTTGCCAATTATAGGATACAAATCATTTGTTTATGGCGGTCATCTAAGGCTTAGGGATGCTCTGCTCTGGAATCGGGCCTCTGGGTGCACTTTAATTGCTATTTTCTCTGGCTAACCAGTCGGCCCAGAGCAGAGACCCTGGAGTCATTTAAGGCCTATCTTCCCCAGCGTTGTTTGCATCTCTGTAAACCAGCCTGCCCACGAGATGACTGACAACATGTTTGGTTTCCTCTGAAGCCCGCTGCTCCCAGTGCCTCCTGCTGAGACGGGTCAGCCCTGCAGCTTGCTGTGCACTTGGGGGGCCGAGCACCCCCTCTCACCTGTCGGCTGCAGGGCTGCCCAGCCCGCCTCCCTGCTCTTGGCTGCGACGCACAGGAGAAGAGGGGAGGCCACTCCCTCCGAGCCTTGCCAGGAAGCCTGGCACCTAGATAAGGCGTGTCCCTGCCAAAGGGAATGCTCACTCAGGTTCCACTCAGCTCTGAGCCTGGACGGGAAGTGTCTGGAGCTGGGGCCCCTCCCTCCTGGAGGTGAACAGGCGAGGAAAGGGACTTCACACCAACATCTACAAGTGTAAATGCGTGAGTCCCTTACTGTAGGAGGTCCAAGGAGATTTCCCTACCCGCTACCCTCATTCCATTCAAATAGACTTCTGTGTAAATAGTATTCCAAGTGTGAACCAGGTGAGACGCTTGCCGAGGAATTATTCAGAAGAGACCGTTCATCTTTCCCTCACACCAAATTGTCTGTTTTGGCTACTTCAAGATATTAAGAGGAAGGTCATGCCAACATTTACTTCTAAAGGCTTATGTTTGTTAATTTGACCCTCAAAACGTCTCTGTGAGGTAGGCAGAGTTGTTGTCCCTTTTTATATTTGGGAACTAAGGCCCAGAGAGGGTAGTACATTTCCCAAGGTCACACAGCTGTAAGCAGCAGGGTCTGAGTGTGCTGTGCTATCTCTCAATGTGGGCGATAGTCCTTTCTCATCTTAACGCTCTTTCCAACCTGGCTTTTGAACCACCACCAAGTACTGGGGTTTCTTCTCCATCCAATGTTTGTACTGTTTTCAAATGTCTTCTGCTGTATGGGTTTCCTGGGGCTGCCGTAGAAAGTTACCACAAATGGGGAGCTTAAAACAACAGACATTTTTCCTCTTGTGGTTCTGGAGGCCAAATGTCTGAAATCATGAGTCACAGGGCCTCGCGCCCTCAGGAGACTCCAGGTGAGTGTCCTTCCTGCCTCTTCCAGCTTCTGGGGATTCCAGATGTTTCTGGGCTTGTGGACACATCCCTCCAGCCTCTGCCTCTGTCTTCACCTATTTACAGCCCTCTGTGTCCTCCTCCTCTTATAAGGATACTTGTCGTTGGATTTAGGGCCTATGTGGATGATCCCAGGATGAACTCATCTCAAAATCCTTAGCTCAGTCTGCAAAGATGCTTTTTTCCAAATACGGTCACATTCACAGATTCCTGGAACAGGACACGGAGCTCTTCTTGGGGTGACCCTTCAACCCACTACAAACCCAAATATAGCTATCACCTCTAGACAGAGGGCGCTATACACACATTTGTTTGTTCAGTGAGCAGTTCCCCAGTGCCTGCCGAGCCCCTGCACGCTGCTGGGTGCAGCAAACGCAGGGGAGAGGAGGGTGGGCCCAACCCTGGCCTGGCGTCCACCACTCCAGTGGGCCCACTTGCCTGTGAGCGAGCATGGGTGAGGGAATCCTGCAGGGGCCTTGTCTACCCACCTGCATGGCCTCTGCCCATGAACCTGCCTAGACTCCAGCTCTGAGGGGCCTCTTGAAGGGAGATCCTGACCCTGGGCATGTGAGCCCCCAGCCATGACCCCCGTGTGGGTGCCAGACACCAGACGTGCCGTGGAGGGACCTGGAATCCAGAGGCAGCCACCAAGGCCCTGGAGCTGGAGAGGTGGCCCATCGGGAGGGGATGGGCCTAGTGAGGTCAAGGTCATGGGGCCAAAGGTCATGCATTGGCCTCACCCACCGCGTGCCTGTGCAGCCCCTCCTGCAGAGGGAACAGTGTCCACCTGGCATCATGATTGATGCCCCTTCCCCAGGGATCTAAGTGGTAAGTGTCTCTTGGTATTTTGCGTCTTCTCGTATAAGCCGTGGAACACCTCTGTCTCTCCTTGTACCTCAACTTCCAGGATGCCCAGGCATGACGTCACTGGCCTGCTGCCTTGCCAACATGACCCGGTTTTGCTCAAGGTACCCTGTGCCCAGCCTGAGCCAAGGCACCATGGCTAGACTTTTCCCATCCTGCCCCGGGTTTCTCAGCGTCCCTCTCAGCAAGCAGTGGACAAGCGACCTGGACTCTGAGACCCAAGGTGAAAGATTGCGATTGCCTGATGAAGGGGACAGGCAAGGATGGAGCAATGCCTGGAGCTGCAGCATCTATCCTGTGACCATGAGGCCACAAGCATGGAGATGACAGTTAGGATGGGGGGACAGGGGACGGTAAGAGATGGGGAGTCCACAAGGAACCTCTCTCTGTGGACTTTGCGTCCCTGAAAAATAATTGCTCCTTACTAAACCATTGTTGGGGTTTTTGTGACTTTCAGGTAAACTGATTCCTCACCAATACAGGTGAATTCTGTGTTCAATTACATTTACTTCTCAAAAACAGCTTTCCTTATATTTACTTCTGCCTTTTCTCTTTATTACTTGAATGTTGTCTTTTATTTTTTTATTTTTATTTTTTTTTTGCGGTACACAGGCCTCTCACAGCTGTGGCCTCTCCCGTTGCGGAGCACAGGCTCCGGACGTGCAGGCTCAGTAGTTGTGGCTCACGGGCCCAGCCGCTCCGCGGCATGTGGATCTTCCCGGACCGGGGCACGAACCTGCGTCCCCTGCATCGGCAGGCGGACTTTCAACCACTGCGCCACCAGGGAAGCCCTGATTTTCCAGTTTTGCATCTTATGATTGCTCTACTTTAATTAATGCATATGCCATATCAATCCTTTTATAAATATGTGTAAATAAATGTGATATTTATATTATAAATTTTTATATATTTATATGATATAAGTACATTTATATATTATAAATATATGAATTTATGTTATGGTGTATCTTGGTAAGTATTTTGTGTGCCCTTGAAAGGAATGAGTATTCTGCACTTGAAAGTAATATTTATCTGCAGTGTTCTATAAATGTAGCATAGGTCAAACGAGTTTAAAGACTGCTTCAAGTTGTCTTTATTCTTACTGATTTTCTCTCTACTTGCTCTATAAGTTATTGATGGAAAAGTGTTTAAATCTCTCACCATAATTGTTTATTTTTTCTCATACTAGCGAAACTCCTTTAGTTTTCTCAGTTTGTACTTCATTTTATTAAATGCATAAGTTTTTAATATTTTTTGTGGTTTCTTGAACACTTTATTATTATGAGATAATCTTCATCCCAGGTAATACTCTTTGCTTCACTTTGATATTAATATAAGCAGTCCAGCTTTCTTTGATTAGTGTTAGCATGGTATATATTCTGCATTCTTTATATTTTAAGTGGGTTATTATAGTTAGGTTTTTTTTTTTAAGTGATGGCCTTAGGGAATATGATCTAAATATTTAACTTATCACTGTCTACTGTCAAGTAATATTATACCACTTCATGTATGGTATAAGAACCCTATAAAAGTATACTTATAATCCTCTCAGTTCTTGTGTTATTGCTGTTGTAAGTTATATTTCTACATAGGCTGTAAATACCTCAATACACTGCTATTGTTTTTCTTCAAATAGTTATCTTTTAAGAGATGTTTTTAAAGAAAAAAATGTCATTTATATTTACCTTCCTTGAGGCTCTTTATCTTGATATTTTATTCTAGATTTCCACCTGGTGTCATTTTCCTTCTTAAAAGACAGTGGCTGCTGGCTATGGATTTTTTTCAGCCTTTGTATGCCTGAAATTTATTTTGCCTTAATCTTTGAAAGTTAGTTTTGCTGGGTATGGTTTGTTTTATTTTGTGTTTTCTTTCAGAACTTTAAAGATGTTACTTCGCTGTCTTCTGGCTTGAATGGTTTCCAATGAGAAATCTGCTTATGTTTGTTCCATATTCATAGTATACGTCTGTATTTTCTTCCCTGGCTAATGTAAAGATTGTTTCTCACTGGCTTAAAGAAAATTGATTACAACACACTTCGTGTTAGTTTTCTTCAAGTTTCTTGTGCGAGAGTTTTGCTGGGTTTTGGAATCTGTCTAAATTCATCAACTTCAACATTTATAGGTTACTTCTTCAAATACTTTTTCCCTTCCCTACTTTCAGGATCTCAAATTACACGCATACTAGACTGTGTGAAGTTACCTGACCTCTCACTCATGTTTTCAGTCTTTTCCTCTATGTGTTTAAGTTTGGATGATTTTTCCTGCTATTTCTTCAAGTTCATTAATCTTTTCCTTTACATTCTCTAAATTGCTGTTGTTCCATCTTATGTATATTTTATCTCAGATATTTTGATATCTTGATGTTTGACTAAAGTTTATTTTTTATATCTTTCCTATGTCTTTATAAAATTTTCAACCTGTACTTTCTTGAACATATGGAATATAGTTTTTTTTTAAAATTGAAGTATAGCTGACTTACAATAATATATTAGTTTAAGGTGTAAAACATAGTGATTAAATATTTTTATAGATTACACACTATACAAAGTTATTATGGTATTATTGACTACATTCCCTGTGCAGTACATTACATCCATTACTTGGAATACAGTTATAATAATGTTTTAATGTCCTTGCTACTAATGATATCCTTTGTGTCATTTCTGGGTCTGTTTCTATTGATTGGTTTTCCTTTCATTATAGATCATGTTTTTCTGTTTCATTCCATGCCTGGTAAACTTTATTAGACTTTGTAAATTTTGTCTTGTTGGGTGCTAGATATTTTTTATATTTCTATAAATATCCTTGAACTTTTCTCTGGATTACAGTTAAATTACATGAAGAAAAGTTTGCCTCAGGCCTTGCTTCTAAGCTTTGCTGTGTGGTACCAGGGAGGCCTTTAGTCTGGGGCTAATTTTGTCCTGCTATTGACTCTCTACAATTATGTCCCATTAATTACATGTGTTTTCTATTCTGGCTGGTGGGAACACAGACTGGCTCTGTTCTTACTCCTGTGTGTGCTCTCGGGACATCTCTCTGTCCACAGAGAGCTTTCTCACATGCGTGCACTGGCCAGCACTCAGCTTTGCTCAGCAGGGTGAGGACAGGGTCTCTGCAGGTCTCTGCAGCTCCCTATCTGTGTATAATTCCTCTTTCTAAGAATACCCTGCCCCATGAGCTCTAGCTGCCTTGAGCACCACAAAAATCCATTTTTTTTTTCAACTCAGGGAATGCACTTGATTTTGCATCATTTTCCCCTCCCTGCACTGACATCTGGACTCTCTCTCTAGCAGGGAGCTGGGGACAATCCTAGGATTCACCTGGTTTGTATTTTCTCACAGCGATTTCTGGCTTGTGCTGCCTGCTGTCCAGTGCCTGAAAACTATTGTTTCATATATTTTATCAGTTTTCTTTACAGTTGTTTCAAGTGGGGGATGTAAACCCCACCTCTGTTACTCAATCTTGATAGAAATCTAGGTTGTTTTTGAAAGTGATTTAAATCAGTTCCTACATTAACAACTGACCTCAGGGAGCTCATACATTTAACTAATATGTGTTGAGCAGCAACTCTGTGCTTGGCTTTGTTCTAGATGCTGGGGCTGTGGTGGTGAGCCAGCCAGACGAGACATCTTCCCGTGTGGAGCTTATACTCCGTGAGGTGTAGACTGACAATAAACAGATAAACAGAGGGCACCAGGTGTTGGGAGTGATAAGTGCTGTGGGAAAAAATAAATCTAGGCAGGTGGGATTGAGAGTCTGTTTGTTGCGCAAAGTACAGTGGCCTTGAGGAGAAGATTCTGGATCAAGTACCTTCAAGACGTGAGTGTGTGAGCTCTGCAGACACCTGGGTGAGAGAGATCCAAGCAGAGGACGTGGCAATGCATAGCACTGACTGATAGTCCAGAATTCCTGAGAAATAATTAGGAGAACACACTATAGACTGAGCAAAATGAGGTTTGAGAAAAGATAGTAGTAGGTCCTGGGTTACATTCATAGTCTGCTTTAGCATTAGAAATAAAACTCTGCTCTCCATGCCTTTGGGGTCCAGATCATCAGAGATGTCTGAGGAGAAACTTCCTACCCGTTTCCAGACAGGGAAACTGTGGTGGATGAGAATGAAAAGATTGACTCAAAATGATCTCTTTTGACAGTGGTTGTGCTGTAGGAAAAGAGGGGAGGGTAATGGTGTAGTTGATAGATGTGTCTAGGGTAGCCTTGAGCACTCATGAAGCCCCTTGGGTCTTCAGGTTACCAATGAAGGGCAGCGACCCATGAAGAAAGTGAGGAAGATGATGTATGTTCTGATGGCTGAGGACGCCTTAGTAACAACTGACTGCATCAGTTCATAATCTCTGTCTGCGATGGACATATTTTTCTGTTTCAATTCTATGGAGCTTGAGTGAAAAATGCAGATCCTGGGGTGTCCTGGAGCATTTTTTCCAACCCTTTAAATCTTAATATTGTCTGTAGTAAAATAATAGGAATAGAAGTCTCTACTTTATAGGGATTTCAGGAAGATTAATGAGGATAATACGTTCAAAGCCTTTATAACTGTGCCTGGTACACAGCAAGTGTACATGTGGTAAGACCTTATCAGATATTAGCTCTCACCTTCATCATCACCATCCTCACCACTACCATCATGATTACTCTCATCATCAACAACATAACCACCATGATCACCATCCTATCATCACCATCACATTATCATCATTACCATCACCACCCTCAGCATCAACCATCCCCATCACCATCATCACTAACTTTGACATCATCACCATCACCACCACTATCATCATCACCACCACCATCACCAGTATCATCATCAGCAGCACCGTCATCTTCACAATTGTCATCCCCACTACTGTCACTCCCACTTACATCATCACCATCATCATCAACAACATAAACCACCACCATTACCACCATCGCCCCCAACTTATCATCACCAGCATCACCATCATCATTACCATCATCACTGTCAACAGCACCACCAGCATCACCATTGTCTTCACCATCACCTTCATTATCACCACCCTCCACACCAGCATGCGCTTATTTCTGAAAAGCTCTTCTTCCTAGTTTGGATATTCAACACCTTTATTACCATCTTCAGAGGAACAGTTGAGTGACATGGACTTCCATCCAGGGGAGGAAACGAGAACTCCGTAAGCTGGGTGCCAAGTGAATCCTTCCATTATGAAGAGTGAAAGAAACCTTGATTTCAGACTCTAAGAAATGACTCCTTCCCACAGACAGTACTAGTTACACAGAGCCCCTACTGTTTCGGATTCCACCCTTAAATTCATAGCTAGAAGTGATTGCACCAGCACCAGAGTGGAGTGAATTTCGATTTCAATCATTTTATTGGCATGACAAAGTATACAGGAATTGCCAATGTTAATACATCGAATCCCAGTGTCTCAGAGGTGGTCATTGATCATGTGTCTTTATTCCTCATTGCTGTCTTTCCAAGTCTGTGTCAGGCTCTAGCTACTTTAATGTTGCTCCTGCCAAAATTTAGGCTTATTTCAACTTTATAGTTTTTCTTCTTATACCTGCCTTGACAGTACTTCTTCACCATTTTCAAAAATTGGAGAGAAATATTGTCTACATTTCTGCATCTCGTAAGGAGGAGTAAGCACCATATTTTGTCTAATTTACTGCTTTCTTGTGACAATTATTGAGTTATGTTCCGTTTACTTTTTCTGGTTAGTAAGATCAATAGCACAGAAGATAAGCCTAGATTATTATTTCAATTATCATGTCTGTCAGGCAAAAATTACAATGTTCAGGTATAGTCAGAGCTGGTCAGTTATTGAATACTTAGGAAATATAATTCATACAGTTTAGTGGTTACATAGGAACCATTTTAGCAATTGTTTCACCATCCTATCTTGAGATAAAATTACTGAACTGAGACGTGATAATTTGGCCAACAATCCAATAGTGCTCCTGAGAATTTTTTTCTCATAACACCCAGGAGCATTACACTATCAATTTTGTTCTTTTTGAGTTTCTATCGTGGAGCACTGTCATGGGTAAGGAGGGGTTCAGCCAGTATATATAGTATATTTTGTATAGTAATAAAGTATGGTCTTTAGCCTGATGGTTCTTTCCCTCATTTTTTAAAATCCAACATAGGAGCTGTAGAAATCCAAGAAATCCTCTATGTTTTCCTCATACCCCCTAATTCTTCCTCCCAGACCCCCACTCCAGACTGCTATAGAGTAAATGAGTATCAGACATATAGAAACGATATGTCCCAGTACCATAGATCAGAAAATTGTAGGTAAGTTTAAATGTATCTTCACCCAATTCCAATGTCCTTAGCTCTATCGTAAAATGTAATCTTTTTGGTAAATTGAGGCTTTTCTGATATTTCCTAAAAATCAGTCATTTTTTATGTCTGAAAAATTGTGGCTTAAAATATTCTGTGTCACAGCCCCCCACTGCTCCTCTCCTGTGGCAAAACAAGCCCCCCCCCCCGGTGAGGCTTTATTTTGGGGAGTCTATTTCTGCAACTGTTTCCTAATACTCCCTGTTTAATATTTTGTGATTGTCTCCCTGGTGGTTAAAATGCTTTGAGCTAGGGCTGCATTTCAAGCAGGTTTGCTTTTCCAAAGCCCGGAGGTGCCCAATTCACTGTGTGCAAAAGAAAATGGATAATGAAGCACTTTAATTAATGTGAATATTATGAAATTTTAACTGCGGTTGATGGGCTCCAGTTAAGAATCAATCACTGTCTCTTACTTCTCTGATGAGTCTGAGAATCTGTGAAATGAAACACCACCAAGGTACTCACATAGGAAGAGCCAGTTGGATGGAAAGACTTTTGATTTATTGGAAGCCAGGTAGGACGGGTCTGATACAGCATCCTGGGGCTTTATGAGCCTATAATACTTGTGTAATGAAGGTTATTCCTGCACTCATAACATTTCATACTCTGGTTTGTACTCAATCATCACCCTACACTGTGAGGCTTGGATGGATAAACATATTAATTATAGAAAGAATCCTTCCGTGGATGGGTGATGCGGAGTGTTCCAGGGCAAGCCGTATTACAGAAAGGAGAAAACTCTCTGTGAGGGTCTTGGCAGACCCCCACAGGTGGTAACAAGCTCCTTGGCAATTCCCTCTAGGGTGCAATTTTCTGAAAGTTGGAAACTGAGGGTTCCTTTGGGGTGTCAATAACCCATAGTTCTAAATAAAGTCAAATTTACAGTTACACTGAAATCTTGTTCACAGCTTAACCTTCACTCTGGAAGGGTTCTAGCCTTTTCCACTGTCCCCAATACTCTGGTGAGTTGCTGGGGGTCCTCCTGGCGCATGAGCCAGTGCTCTTCCCCATCTTTGTTAGCAGGGCCTCCTGGGATGCAGTCCCTCCACCTGAGGTCCGCCCTGCTGAGCGGGGGACTACTGATCAGTCCCAGCATCTTGCCTCTGAGCCTGGTTGATGCTGAGAAGGCGATGCTCCGTCTTTCCTCACAGTGCCCAGTTTGTCAGGTTTCTTGGCCTACAGGGTCCGGGGGCTGGGAGTACCTTGCTGGA
The DNA here is from genome assembly GCF_949987515.2 of Delphinus delphis. Lineage (NCBI taxonomy): Eukaryota > Metazoa > Chordata > Mammalia > Artiodactyla > Delphinidae > Delphinus > Delphinus delphis. The sequence continues at coordinate 171,472,705 of NC_082685.1, read as the reverse complement.
ATGGCGAGGGGGGGATGGGCACCTGTCCCGCCTGCCCCTGGACACCCAGACCCACTGGCTGCCATGGGCTTGGGCCCACACCACAGCCAGCCCCAGCCCATCTTGTCTGCGAGCTCTCTCCACGGAATTTAGTATGTGTGGTTTTGAAGGGCTGGAAACATTTCTGATCATATCACTTTTTATAAGCTTGTAGTTGAAAACTATTGAGCCTTCTTCAGTGAATTGCTGCTAATCTCGGTCACTACCTTCTTGGGTCCTGAAGCTGGCTTTTTAAGCCCCAGTCACACTTGACATGTATCCCTGCAGAATGATACTAGATTGGTTTGCAGCATATCTGGAGGGTGCCCTCGGTGCCTGTGCCAGCAGTGTTGAGTGTTTTGAACAGGTCAATGCAGGGGGTTCCTCTCAAGGCCGTCCACACAGACACCCACCTGTGGGTTGGACCAGACCTCGTCCCCACCAGGTGTGCCTTCGCCCAGGCGTGTTCTGTCTCACCTGGCAGCCAGCATGTCCTTGATGAGCTCAGTGGATAACCTGACCCCAGCGTTTCCCTTCCTGCAAACCTGGAAACTTACTGGACCAGAAGATGACACCTTGGTCTGAAGGCTTCAAGGTTCCGTGACTATGGCCACAGGGTCCCTCCTATTTTGAATCCTAACTCAGGCCACACAACTGTCCAGTGAGCCTTTGACCCTGGATGGTGCCCTATTTGGCCATTTGTAGGCGGATTGAGCTATCAACAGATGTGTACATTTCAGGACAGGTGGACTGGAAAAGAAGAGAGAAATCCTTCCAGAGTATAGTGTGCTCTAGTAGCTAGAGTAGCTGACCTGTGTCTGGTGTTTTAGGTTCACTTGGTGATTTCACAAACACCAGCTTCCTGTTCCCATGGTAACATCTGAGAAATTAGGCATCACAGCATCATGGGCTCAGCAGTGAGAGTTTAGCAGGTGCCCCAATACCGGGTCCTGATCTCAGGTTAGCACAGCCAGAACCCCAGATTCTACCCTCTTCATTCTGATCCGATTGCCTGCGGTTAACATGTCACCAGAGCCCCTGGGACGTGACGACCTCGCCGGCATCAGGCTGCTGAGGGCAGGGACGAGCACTTTAGGGCTAAGCCTGTTCGTTATCTTCTGTGCAAGTGACACGCCCCTTGCAGCTGATTTTGTGTCCCCGTTCCCCCACCAAGCCTGGAGATGGCCGGGCTTTCCCCCAGCCACAGGCAGGTCCTGTCCGTTAGCTATCGCGTCCAATCTCCCTGCATATAATCCTGTGGCCACTCAACCTCAATGATCCCTGCCCTCACTCCCTGTCCCCCAGAAGATGGATGGCCCGCGTCCTCAATCACAGGAAGGCATTTCAATAAAAATCACACTCTGTCTGCATCCCATTTTCCCTCTGAGAGGGGGGAAGCAACCTTATTAAATCAAATTAGATGTGACTTTTAAACTTCCTCTTGCAGCAGTCAATTGAACATCTGAATCCTATCATAACACGTTGCCTTTTTATGAGTAAATTGACTCTACTTGGTCCCTTGGGAGTTTCCAACCTCCTTTCCATATTCGGGGAGAAATGGCTCCCCTCCAGCATGGGTCACAGAGCCCAGTCCCGCCCTTGCTGGACCCGAGGACCTACTCCTGGTCCCAGCTCACCTGTGACCCGGGTTCCTCAGCTCCAGAGTTTGGCCCTGGGGCACCTGTCAGAGACAGAGGCAAGTCAGCGGGCCTCAGGGCCCAAGGTTCGGTATCACCAGCTGCTCCGGGGAGTTAGGTGGTGGCTAGTCTCATGGGAGCCTCTTCTCATGTGAGGCCCTGTGGCTGTGAGCAGGGGTCAGCGTGCAGCCAGGGAAGGCATCTCCCGACCCACCGAGGCCATGGAGCCCACTCATGCTGGGAAGATTCTGGAAGGTGCCCTCAGGGACTGTGTCTGCAGCTTGGAGTCTGGAGGAACCAAATCCAGGGCTGGTGGAGGCTGCAGGGCACCTGCCCTCTGCTCAAAGTCGTGACCAAATCCAGGGCTGGTGGAGGCTGCAGGGCACCTGCCCTCCGCTCAAAGTCGTGGCCGGGTCTGCAGGGAGGGGACGTCAGTGGCGCCGCCTCATCCATGACAGATGCAGCCTGTGCCCTTTGCTGTTTTGTCCATGAGCAGACGTCCTTGCTTCACAGATGAGGAATCAGGAGGTCAGGGGGTTTGGGGAATGCATGTGCCCAGAGCTGTGTAACTTTGTGCCTGCCATTTACCTGCCACGCCAGCGGGGCCACGTTCCTCACTCGGCGCTGGCCCGACCCTAGCAGTAAGGACGGCCCTGGGACCACTCGTGGCTCTGTTGGTGGAGGAACGTGCGGTGTCTGCCTGCCTGGCTGTCTGTCCCGCTGTTCTTTACGGGTCCTGGTCATGGTCCCAAAGAGATTTTATACCAGGGCACGGAATTATTTGTTGGCTAGAAATAGCAAGCATCTTAAGAAAACCTGGAAAGATACCCGGTGTACGTGTGCTCTGTGTAGATACAGACGTAGAGCTAGATGTACGTTTATGTGTGGATGTACATAGAGGTTAGATTTAGATATAGATTATATTATATATATATGACATATATGTATATGTAGATATAGAAGTAGGTGCTCTAGATGTAGATTGTGTGGATACAGATGTAGATGTGGATATAGATAGAGGTCAGATTTAGGTATGGATATAGACTAGATATAGGTACAGAAGATATAGATCAGATATGAATATAGATGATATATACATGCATAGCTATAGATAATACAGATATAACTGTAGATATAGATGTATAGGTAGATGTACAGATTAGATTCAGACATAGATTAGGTGTGGATGTAGGTAGTTGTTCCTTTGCCGCTTTGACAGAAGAAAGGCTCGCTTTGTTAAGGGCACTTGAACTTGGAGTCTTGGTGAGCACAGATGCTTGGCATCAAAGCAGACACTTTTAAGAAAGACAAGACCTAATCTCAACATTGGAGGTTATTTCTAGTAACTCTTAGGAGGGAAATCATCCTGATCTCAGCCAGTGACATACCAACAAACCCACGTGGGTGACAGTGACGTGGGAGGGGGCCATCGTCGCCTGGAGGCTGGCTCTGTCCCACCATCTCCTGAGACCTGGAGTCTGGGACCCTCAGGGAATTGTCAAAGTTAGTGTGGTTGTGGAAAGGGTGCAGTGAGCTGTGGGGTGAACTGAGGGCAGGGCTCCCGGCGAGCGTGCCCTAGGGGAGCTGGAGCTCGGAGGTGAAGGAGGGCAGAGCAGACGTGTGTTCTGGCAGGACCCAGGGTAATTCCTGGCCAAGGGGACATACATGGAGGTTCCCAGAGACTGAAAACAGCTGGGACAGCCCAGGGCCCGAGGGCCCGAGGGCCCGAGGCCCTGAGGCCCCGCACAGGGTCCAGTCACGCAACGTGGCTCAGCCCCACTCCAAAATGGGCTCCCAGAGCCCAGAGGGGCTCAACGGCTGCCCAGGTCACATGGCCAGTGGGCAGCAGAACAGCCCCTGCCCCACCCCTGCAGGCCCCATGGAGCCAGGAGTTGTGCTGGGTGAGTGTGTGGCCCCACCTTGCCCGCCACGCAGGACTCTGGAGAGACCCATCATGTCCCCTTGGAGGATGGAAATGCTGAAAAAACCCACACACCCCAGAGGAAATTAACAAAAGTTAGAAAATAATAAACAGAATTCAGAAATTTTAAAGAATGATGGCATGACCAGAGATTCTAAAGGGAACTGGATCAAGAGGAAACCTCACATTTAACACGTAGAATTCTACCAAGACTACAACCTTTTTAAAGGATAACACAGGCAAAAGAAATGAAAAGATTGCTTCTGTTAATGAAGCTCAACTTCATCCTGAAGTAAGATTTTATAATCGGTGTGTCCCATCAAAGGCATCATAAACAATTGGAAAGACCTCTTAACATAAAAGGCATCCATAGAAAAATTCTGCCATAAAGGTATTCGTTCATTCGTTGCACCTGTAATAGATCAGCACCTGAGGTGGGACGGGGCTGTTCCAGGTTCCAGGAAACATTAATGAGTGATCAGAGAGGGTTCTGTCCCCAGCTGGTTTCTCCTGTAGTGGGATGGACAGAAAGCAGTGTGCCAACACACGTGTATACACACATGCACACTTACACACATGAACACTGTCGGGGGGTAACTGACAAGGGGACGTTAGAGAGAAGGGGAGGCCCCAAGCCTGGCTGTCAGGAATCTGGTCCCAGCCAGTGCCCCAGAGGGAAGGCTTTGGGGGACCCCACAGGCCAGTTTCCAAGGCCCTGAGGCCAGTAGTGCTCATGTTCTAGGAGTAGCAGGAAGCCACGTGTGTTCGGTCTGTCTGTCTGTTTGAACAGGAACAGGGTGGAGGGAGGAGATGAGCTTGGAGAAGGGGGCAGGAGGTGGGATGAGGTAGCCAGTGAGGAACTGGTTGTATTCCCAAGGCAAGGGGTGGGTCTAGAGCCTGGTGAGCTGGGGCAGCCAGTGCGTCAGGGGGCTGCTGTGGGAGAGATGCAGGTGGTGTGGACCAGTGTGAGGGTAAGGGGTCTGCAGTGGGAACCTGGGGAGATGCAGGTGGTGTGGACCAGGGCGGCTCTGAGGGCAGTGAGGTCTGCTTAGATTCCAGACACTTTCTGAGGCCAAGCTGACAGGGCTGCTGGTGGACGGGACATGGGTGCGAGTGAGAGGGACCAGTGGAGGATACTTTGAGTTTTTGGTCCCCGACAGCCAGGTCAGTGGTTGTTCCATATTTACTGAGATGTGGGGAGCCTGGACTTCCAAGTGGAGGTGAGGTTGGCTGGGAGGTGAGTCCAGAGCTCTGAGGAGAAGGCAGGGCTGAGCCATGAGTGTGGGCATCACCCGGGGACTGGCCAGCTGCAGAAAAGTGGATGTGACACAGACACAGTTCATGGGAAAAATATGCAGAAGATTAAAAAAGACTATTTAAATGTTCCCTTTTCTTAGAAAATAAAACTGAGTAGCTGAATGAAAAGAAAGAGGCTTATAGTTTTGTTTACTAAATGATCCAAGACAAAAATAATACCGCTGTTGGAAGGAACGCCCTCTGACTGCAGGTACTTGAGACGTTCACGAGAAGAAACTTGTCAGTAGGTGAAGGTGTTTCACAGCTCAACCTTGCCTCTATTATTTCCCTTCTAGTCATCCAAATTTTGGGAAAAGACTGAAAAACTCATAGATGTTTAGACATAAAAATATATTTTGGGACTTCCCTGGTGATCTAGTGTTTAAGACTCCTCTCTACCACTGCAGGTGACACGGGTTCGATACCTGTCAGGGAACTAAGGTCTTGCATGACATGCACACTGCCCCCCCCCAAAAAAAAGAAAAAAAAATAAAAAATGTATTTTGAACTGATATTGATGATATTGAAAAACTGAGATAGCCTACAAGTTAAACAGTGAAAGATTATTTTAAAAGAGGTCCTTCCATAAGATGAGCTATTATAAGATTAAGAGATATTATTGAGAAGAATTTCATAATGGTGAGAACTCTTCACAATATTTTAGTTGAAACAATGTGCATTTTAAACATTAAGTACACATTCTATATGCAGAGAAGAAAGACTGGAAGGACGTGTATTAACATGTTAAGAACAGTGGTTTCTGGTGGAGAATTTCAGGTGGTGATAACTTCCTCCTTTCTCCTGTGCCGTGCTGTGGGTTGTGGTGTTTCTTCTTTGCTTTACTTATAGTTGTTGTTCTATTTTTCCTCTAGTGATTTAGAAGTTATGACTCTATTTCAGTTCTTCTAGTAATTGCCTTTTGATGTGTAATACAAATATATAAACTAATGATTTTCTATTACAGAAAATAATAGAGTCCAGAGTGAGCTTGTATATCTCGTCCTCAAAGGAGACAAACAGGGCCTTCAAACCCTGTACCATCCCTAACTTGGAAGCTTTCTCTTTCCGGCTTGTGCACACTTTTATTACACCTTGATAATTATTTAGGCTTAATTATATGTTTTTTGGTTCTGTTGTTCATTGATGTTTTAAGTCCTGTGTATTTCTCTTTCCAAATACAATTCTCCTTTTAGAAGATTACATCCTAAGATAATTATTTCAGAAATCCTGATTATTCAAAGACACTTATTGAGCACTTACTGTGTTTCAGGCAGTATTGCAGGTGCTTGGGGGAACACAGTGAACAAGCACGGGGGCTGTGTGTCTTAGGTTCCTGTGAGCTGGGCTTCTGAGTCCTGGAGCGATGGCTGGCTTGCCAGGGCCCAGCACGTATCACAAATTCTTTCTTTCCTGTGTCAGAGCACTTACGACATTACAGCACTGTCTTCTTAAATTCAGTGGTACCGTGGCGGAATGTCACACCAATATTATTTCTGTCTCTTTGTGGATAATCAAATAGTTTTTTTTTTTCCTTTGCATCTTTAAAAGCTTTTCGAATTTTTCATTTATTCTCGGCAACCTAAGATTTCACCAGGGAGTGCCGAAGTGTGAGTCTTCTGACGGGTCTTTAAACCTAAATGTGTTCTTCCTTTCTTGAGCTTCGAGAAGTTTTCTGGCATCAGTTCTCTTTCTGGAGCCTCACTCTGCCAGTGTCCTGGTTTGATCTTCTCATTCACAGATCCGAGCTCTGACTGTGCTATCGAGTTATTTAGCTTCCCATTTTGTTATTTGTTTCTTCTTCTGTTTTTATTTTTGGTTTTAGGGCAGGTATTTCTTGAAGGAGAACTCTTACTTTTAAGACGTTTTCCATTCTGCATATTTTAGTCTGCAGTTTTTCTCTCCTCTGATTCTTCGTTATTTCTAGCCTGTGCTTCTTTTAATTCCATTAATTTATCAACATAAAAATTCATTACTCTATCTTGTTTTCCAGTTCTGTGATGGAATGCACACACATGCATGCTGTTCTGGACTGAATGTTTGTGCCCTCCCTTCCCAGATTCATTGAGGCCTTAACCCCCACTGAGATGGCATTAGGAGGTGGGGCCTTTGGGAGGCGAGATTAGATTTAAATGAGTTTGTGAGGGTGGGGCCCTCATGATGGGATTCGTGCCCTTAGAAGAAGAAAAGAAAATCAGAGCTCTCTCTCCGCCCAGTGAGGACACAGCAAGAAGGTGGCCATTGGCAATCCAAGAAGTGAGACCAGCCAGACAGCATATCTGCCCATGGGCTCTCGGCCTCCAGAACTGTGGGCATACATGCTTGCTGTTTAAGCCTCCCCCCACCAATGCCCCATCAGTGGTGCTTTGTTTTAGCAGCTTGAACAGATGGAGGCATGCAAACAATTCTGAAGGCTCAAGGTTTTCAACATATGTCTCTGATCAATTGTGGAACCTGGTAGAGCTGACAGCTTTGGAAATGGTGAACTGTGGTGATTTTGTAAAAAAGAGAGTGGGCATGGGAACCACGAAGGCTACATAATACTGATTAGTGTACAACTAATCAGATGATTTAGAAGAAGTTACAACGAGCAAGGAGTCAGCTGTACAAGGAATAAGGGCTGAATAAGAAGCTATGCTAAAAAAGTGAATCCTTCCTTGGTAGGATTACAAGAGGGCCGTGTGCCACAGATGGTGGGCCTTCATTTTTAGAGACGTGTAAGAAAGCTTCGCATGACATTTTGATGACCAGGAGCAGTGAAATGATTATGTAAATGATATTGGATTTAGGTGATTAAAAACTGAATTAATTGCTGTATTTGGGGAATATCAGTTAAAAATTTTTCTTTACTTAAAAAAAAATTTTATTTTAATTTTTTCCCCAATTTTATTGAGACACAGCTGACATGTAACGTTATGTAAGTTTCAAGGGCTACTAAATGAAGTACTGATGGAGTTGTGGGGACTTACCCGTGTCACCCCCTGTGGAGTGTTGAAGGTCGCTGAATTATCAGATGTCACAGTTGTTTGGGGACGGACAGGGGTGCTGGAGAAGGGAGTCAAAACTCGAGTTGGTAAAGTGAATATTTTAAAATGAATGAGAAGAAATTAACAAAATCAATGTTAGTAATAGCAAACGTATGTCTTACCTGAGATTTTAAAAAAAACAGGACTAGATTTACAGAAGTCAGGTCCTGTGAAGGCGTTGTGTTGACCACAAGTTAAGCACAAGCCAGAAACACAAGGTGGTGAAAACACCTTCAAAGTCATGGTCCAGGGTGAGATTTTGCAATCAGGAAAGGAGAACAAATGCATGTTCTTTGAGTACTTGAGGTAAACTTGTGATTAAGTCAATGCATCCATACATTATTTCATTAAAGAAAAACGATGGTGGTCACTTCTGTTGCATGGAAAATGTTAGGGGTCAAAATTTGGGGTTACAAATAAAAATCTGGTTTGTTGGCAAAAGCTGTTGAAGAGACCTTTGAGTTACCGTGTTGCCTGTGTGGTAAGAGCATAGGGTTCTCGGTGCCGGTGTCCTCCCAACATGGTTGGGACTGAGATGCTCACTCAGCTGAGGCTTTGCCCCGACTTTTACGCACTTGCTTCCATGGGCATAAGCTTGGGAGGACCCGCACTCTACCCGAATCCCACACCTGGTTTCTGGAAGATAGGTTTCCAAATGTCTTGACAACAAGGGTCTCACTGCTGTTTCTCACCTGTGCTGTGGGGACTGGAAGACAAAGCTGATACTTGGGGTCAAGCAGCTTGGAGTCTGTGCCCCAGGTCCACCACTGACTAGCGGAGTGGCTGGTGGAAATCAGAGCCTGTCCGGGGCTGCCCCACCCCAATCATAAAATGAGGAAAGTAAATCCTGCATCGTAGGATCGAGGGCCAACATGTTAAGTTAGCCCCGTACCTGGAACATGGATTTGATTTTAAAATTGACTTCATTTCCTCATCTCTCTCCCGAGGCCACTGTCTTCCAGGAGCTCCTCCGGGTCGTCCTGCAGGCAGATGGTTCTGGGTTCAGGGCTCTTGCTTGTGCACAGACCTGCATCTCCTCCTTCTGCTGGACCATCCCCCCCCCATTCTCTTCCTGTGCTTTGGTCATTCTAGGGGATCCATTCCACATTCTGTGACACCCACCTTCCCCTTGTACCTATTCAAATCCACAAGCACCCTGCTGAGTTCCTTTTTGTAAATTGCATTTGTGATTTGAAATGATGAACATGGATGTTTTGACATTTGTAATGAGCATGAGTTGGTTTGTATATTTCTAAGGTGCTTCCCCAAATAAAATCTATCCGTGGTCATCTCTTGCCAGATAATCCATCTGTAATGACCCCACGGTCATGTGATCGATGATACTTTATCATTAGCATGATAGCATAATCACATAATGAAACAACTGATGGTGTGTGATCCTTCCTGGGGGAATGGATCACGTGAGAACCTGCCCAGCCACCTGGCAGTCAGGTGGCGGTGAGGACGCACATGCCACTTCACGGCTAGCACTACAGAGGGGCTCTGTTCTCTACGATTAGCAGGTTTGGGCTCATGCACCTAACTTCATTCATCTGCCTTGAAAATATAGCTCACACTCATTCCCACACTTTCTATGTTTCCATTCATTGTATATAATTGCACTTCACTGTCGTGACTGGTTCAGTTGGAATCTCATCCTTGGCTATGGTTTCACCAGAAGGGAATCGAGGGTCCTGGTGGCCCAGGTGTGTGCTCACCTGTGTCACGCAGTGGCTGGGTGCCAGGGGCTCAGCTGACCACACCTGTGCACCTTCGGTGCTGAGGAAAACCACCTAAAATCCACCCAAATGTCAGGGCTGGTAGCCAGGGTCTGCTCCCACAAACCAGGTGAGCTTCCAAGGCCAAGAGGACATTAAGATACCCTCAAGGCCCTGTGGCTCCATGCGGGACCAAGGTCAACAGGGCACTGCTACCTGCTCAGAGAGGCACCTGTGCCCTTGTCCTGGGATCCCCTGGACGCGGCACACTGTCCGCAATAGTCAGTGTGCAGAAGTGTCTATTCTGTCTTCCATTGGGTTAAACAATGGTGAGGGGGACGTTTGGGTGCGTGAGTTTTCCTGTGTCTGTCTGAGGTCTCCCACATTCAAAATGTCAGGGTCTGCGCTTGTAACACCAACAAAATCCAAGGCCAGTATCACCTAAACATTGACACAAAGGAGGGTGTGGTTACAGTGAAGCCCTGAGGCTGATAATCCCAGGACATCTAGAATTTTCTATTGAAAAACATGTATCTTTCCCCTTGCTCACTTAAATTGTTATTCTAATTAACAGTTAATTTGAATGATTTCAGGGCTAACGCGCCCAATGTAAGTTAAGTGACCAGAGCTCTTCCACCTCGACCTGACGGTCCACAGGGTGTCCCTTCATCCCCTTCATCTCCTCCTCCGCGGCTGAGAGTGTGGAGGTTGGACACGGGGCCTGTGCTCCCTTCCCCCTCCATCTCTATTCAGTAGCAGCTTTCTTCTCCCCTCTGTCTGTTGAGGTCACACGTTTTGGTTCAAAAAGTGTGACTTTTGGTACAAAGCCATCCTGCACGTTTGGACGCAGGATTCTTGACCCCGCTGCTTCTCGGGAGCCGAAGCGCCCTTCAGCAGGGCCTCCACTGACTGTTTCTTTGACATGCTTCACTAAACCTAATAGCTCCCTATTACCAGCTACAATTTAGCATCTGAGCCAGGAACTGGATGAGAAAAGGGGAGAAAAGGGTATAAATTATACGGAGTAGCGGGGAACAAAGGTTTTATTTCTCCTGAGCACAACCCTTTGATAGGAAAACGGGGAGACAACTGTGTCACTAATTTAATTAAGTACTATGAGATTTCAGGGCCCGCAGATGCCATTTAGAATGGGATTAATCAAGAGCGGGTGACAAAAATGAATAGTCACACACAATGTTCGCGTTTTTAACAATCCGACACAGTCGACTGGAATCAAGGGCTCTTAAAACAGGACACAGTTTTGCTTGCTAATCCAGATCTACCTCTGCTTCCTCCTTACAATGCATGGCTTGTCCTCATGGGGCAGAAACCTTTTCATATTTTCCTGCTGAAATCCAGGCCCCAAAGTAAGAGGATAAAGGAGCTGGTTCATCTACGGACCGTCTGTTTATTCCCCTTTCTCTGAGCATCCTCTCCAAGAAAGAAGAGATGCCCTTGCGGAATCGTAGAGCATCTTTTGCGAGAACCTTAGTGCATGTTAAATATCAAATACGTTACAACTCAGATCTATGGCTGAACACACAGGTGCAGCCCCGTGGATGGGGAGTGCCAACTGTGTGCTCAGGCGGTGTGTAAGGAGCGCCGGAAGGAACGGGGTTGACGCTGCCCACCCAAACACACACACCACCTGTGCAGAGGCTGCCCGAGGGTGCCTGTAACAGGCTCTCGGACACAGCAGAAAAAACACCCATTTCATAAACTGGACAGAAAGGAGCAAAGAGGGCCCCCAGCCCTGCATTGCCTGACACAGGCCTCGGGACATCACAACCAAAAATGTCTCAGGGTTTGGAAAGCCTTGGGGAGACCTGACTCACTTCCAAATCAAGTTACTGACTTGAATACGTTTGGCATATGGAGCATTTATGCATAAATGGACTTTTCTCAAATTCTTGGAGTACTTGAAAATTATTTTCCAGTCTCTTAAGAGTTTAAGCAGCATTCTGAAAATTCTACTTAGCCTCACTGACTGCTTTATTTCACATATTTTGGAAATGGTGAAAAAGTTTAGGGTGCCCATCAAACGTTTTCAGAAATTCTAAATTATTAGAGGCTGGGATAGGGAGGTTTGGCTTGTCAGGAGATTCCTACGCTCCATGTGAGTCAGGCAGGTGGGCGCTTGCATCTCTGCACACCTGGTTGTCAGACGTTTTGGCATGTGTAGCATCTCCGTCTAGAGATCCTTCCCTGTGGCTAAAATCCACAACTAAACCAAACCACAATCAAAGTCCTTTCTGAACTCTAGAGGTTTGTAACGGCCTATAGTGGCTTTCCCAGGGAAACATTTGAAACTATTAAATATTTATTAAATGTATTTGAGGAATATCTAGGGATTTCAGGTAAACTTTTTACTCCTCCTGCTTCAATGTCACAAATAATTAAAATTGGTTACATTATCTCCCAAATCTGAAGAATAAAAAATGATATTGGAAAAGTTTTTGTTGTTACAACAATCTCCCTCTTCCATGCTCATGAGGAAATCATAGAAGCCCTCCTTCCTCAGATGAACGAGATCCGGCTCTGAGACAGTCTGAGAATGCCTTTGTGAGTCCAAAATGCCTCACTGCCCTGCCAGCCCCGGTTGGGCGGCCCCCTGGCAAAAGGCCTCCAAGCAGGACAGCCAAGCACACAACCCTAATGAAGACCAGGACCCAGAACTCTCTATCTGGTCGCCTGCAGCCCTGTTCTCTGAATCCCTGCAATGTTGTCTCGAAGCTGGTGGATCCCAGACACTGGAAGAGGTGGCCAGGTCTGGCCTTGGTTCAAAGAATGGCAGAAAAGTAGCAGGACTTGGGTTGTAATTGTGTCTCCACAGTGGGAGGGTGATGTTTGAGGAGAGGCTGGGATGCAAGCTGGGCACCAGCCTGGGCATGTGTTTCCAGGCCTGGCCCCCTCGATAGACATGTCTCGTTCAAGTTCCTGGACATTCCCGGCCACAGCTGCCTCCTCACAGACACAGACCAGGTCCTCTCAAGATGCTCTCCAGCCTGGAAATCTGGGAGTTGTAACCACAGGGGCTCTGCTGCCGAGAGGGACAGAGCAGACGGAACGGGACTGAAGCCTCGGTGTTGACCTGGCCTTTGGACCTGGTGGGGATTCGTCCAAGGAAGTGTGAAGAGGAGGTGAGACAGTGTGTCGGACTGGCTGAGCTCAAACCCAGGCTCAGCACTGGGGCCGTTTCTACCTGGCGGGAGGCTCAGACAGGAAGGACTCTGGGAGCATGAGACTGACTTGGCTGACATCGGTTTCCCGGGTGGTCAGGGTGCCCTAGGGAGCAGGAATGCCCCCCTGCTTTCATGCCAGACGCCGGGTCACTCCTGCATCTGCCCAGGAGCTGGAAGCGTAGGGGCAGGGCTCCTCCTTTCCCCACAGGAAGCCTGGCCGCTCACTGAGATGGAAGTGGGGGCGTCAGGCCTGCTAGCGAACAGCCCCAGAAACCTCTGTATGTCTCTTTCCTCTTGGTCCTCCTGGGTCCCCGGGTGCCTGTTTGCCAGGAGACACCCACCGGAAAACTCACAGCTAAAACAGAGCGTCAGGAGCCGTTCGGGTCTGCAGAGGGTGCCTCTGAAGCTGGCTTTGGCCGTTTTCAACCACCCTTGAGCTTCCTTCCGCTAACTGGATCACGTATTTATATTTTGTAGGTGAGATTTCATTTTCTTTAATTGCAGGTGTGTTTTCTGCTATGTTGGCAATAGTACGAAGCAGAGAAGACCTACCTGAGTTCAGATACCCGCTCACATTTACCCCGAAAACCAAGGAGGAACCCCTCGGCCCCTCGGGCTCTGCTTCCTGCACTTGGGGAGCTGGCGGCAAGCATTTCAGGACCAGTGACTGCACCCAGGCAGCACCCGCCAGGTCCAGGGGGCCCCGTGCCCTCCGACCATGCCTCCCAATTCCCTCTCTCCAGCGGGAATTGCCGTGAAGTGTTGGATCCCTAGATAGAGAGGATCTGGAATGAAAGTTCAGGACATTTTGTTATAAACAGTGTATAGACTTGAAAACTACTAGGACTTGTACAGATTTTTTTCATCATTCAAAACTCATTCCTTGGCAGACTGTTGGTTGTTGTTTTGAAGAGACTTAGAGCCCCTGTTATCTTTCTGACATTATGTGTGCGATTACAGTTACGCACAACCTGGAAAATTTTGTTTGACTTTCAACAGACGTTTGCTAGCCAGTTTCTTTAGGAATGATCAGTTGTTGATTTCAACTCAAACAAAATAGCTCTTGTCGATGGCCCAGCCCGAGAGTGCCTCAGACGTATGACACACGGGTCTGGACTGGCGGGAGCCTTTCTTTTTTCCACCATCAGGCATTTGGCCAACCCACACACCTCTCCCATCTTTCTAATAATGCCTCAGTGCAGGAAGGTCTCAGGGATTCCAGGGGTGGCCCTGTTTCTCATTGCAAACCGGACCGGGTCCTACCCCCACTGCACCCCGGAGGAGAAATGGAGGAGGGACTGCCTGGTGTTTGTCTGCACACCCTTAGGGTACAGCTGGGTGCACAGTGGGTGTCCTTGCACTGGGGTTCACCTGGCCAGTCTGGGGAGGGTGCTTAAGAAATCAGGCCTGATGTTAATCTTAGTCAGTGAGGCCAACACACTCGATAAATCAACCTCCCTCTTCTAGATGTACTTTAAAGATTTTTTTTTTTTATTTGCGGTATGTGGGCCTCTCACTGTTGTGGCTTCTCCCGTTGCGGAGCACAGGTTCCGGACGCACAGGCTCAGCAGCCATGGCTCATGGGCCCAGCTGCTCCGCGGCATGTGGGATCTTCCCGGACCGGGGCACGAACCCGTGTCCCCTGCATTGGCAGGCGGACTCTCAACCACTGCGCCACCAGGGAAGCCTTTTAAAGATTTTTAAATATATATATATATATATATATATATATATTTTTTTTTTTTTTGGCTGTGTTGGGTCTCCGTTGCTGTGCGTGGGCTTTCTCTAGTTGTGGCGAGCAGGGGCTACTCTTTGCTGCGTTGAGCGGGCTTCTCATCACTGCGTCTCCTCCTGTTGTGGAGCACGGGATCCAGGTGTGCGGGCCTCAGCAGTTGTGGCGCACGGGCTTCAGTAGTTGTGGCTCATGGGCTCTAGAGTGCAGGCTCAGTAGTTGCGGCGCACAGGCTTAGTTGTTCCGTGGCATGTGGGATCTTCCTGGACCGGGGATGGAACCCATGTCCCCTGCACTGGCAGGCAGATTCTTAACCACTGCGCCACCAGGGAAGTCCTAGATGCATTTTAGAGAAACACAATCTCCATCAGTAGAATGCTTGAAGTAGAAAATATGTTGATATCTGTTCCATGATTTTATTTTGCGATGTCTCAAACTTGAAAGGTCCATGGAAATGGGGTTCAGTAGACAGAGGAGAGAGCTGAGAACCCACAGGCAAGATGATGCTTCATCAGATAAACGTGAGGTCCTAAAACACACAACACAACCACAGCAAAGGTGCTTTTCATAGACAGAAAAAAATAAAAGCTTATGTACAATCCCTTTCAAAATTGTTATAATTTTAAGTCTTAATTAATGCGGTTTTATGTTACAACTCAGTGCAAGACTCAATATTAAATACCTGAGCTCATCTGTAGTCTGGGATTATTGAAACGTTCCCCTTCTTCCATTGCCGGTGAACAGTCCTAAGAGAAAAGGAAGGAGAGAAGATACAAGGTGGCATCAGAAGTGGGCAAACCAAGCACGGGGGGGCAGGGAGACTATCAGAGCCGAAGAGATGTGATTAGGCACAAACGCATAAGACAGAGAAGCTGGTATAAGTAGCCCTCAAGTACAAAGGGAGAAGTATAGATAGTTAAAAAAAGAAGAAAACGCAGTGTGTTCATGCTGGACGGGACATGAATGGGAACCTTTAGAATTAGGCTAATAAGCCATTTGATTAAAAAGTGAGCCGGGCAAACTTCAATGTGATGAGAATGATGATGTCAGTAAAAACAGTCTTGAATTCTCTGAGTTAGCATTCTTTTTCCAAACCTGTTCCTCTGGAAAAAACTAAAGGCAAACGTCTGGGCAATTAGGAAGCAGCACAGATATCATGGGAATGGCTCATGGGGAGCAGACAAGAGACCCCCGGGAAACAGTTGCCCTCAGGATCCCTGGACCCTAAATGTGCACCAGGGAGAGAAGGTGAAGGGTTCCTAGTGGGAACAGACACACAAGCCGTGGATGTGAACGCATCACCATGATGCAGTGTCAGGTGACCCAGACAGGAAGATGGCACGGAGTCAGATTCAAATGCATTTTTTTTTTTTTTGCGGTATGTGGGCCTCTCACTGTTGTGGCCTCTCCCGCTGTGGAGCACAGGCTCCAGACGTGCAGGCTCAGTGGCCACGGCTCACGGGCCCAGCCGCTCCACAGCATGTGGGATCTTCCCGGACCGGGGCACGAACGCTTGTCCCCTGCATTGGCAGGCGGACTCCCAACCACCGCGCCACCAGGGAAGCCCCTGAAGTCGTATTTTCTTGACTTGGAGACAAGATTTAGTTTGGTCTTAAGCCAAATGTGGTTGTGACTTTTTGTCCTTTTGCACGAATACAATTTACTGTGGCTACTGATACCTTGCCCAGGTCAGAATTGGGATTCAAGGCAACTGACAGATGTGCAGAGGGTGTGGTAGGTGAGGGGACAGAAAGCAGGCTGGGGTCAGGCACAGCCTGGGTTTGAGCTTCCTCTCCACCACCCCCAGGGCACGTGTCCCTCCCTGCCCCCTCGGCAGGCGTTCCAGGGGCTCCCGGGCCGATGGCATCTCCCGCCTGTCCATGGCCACCGCAGGGCACTATCCCAACACGTCGTCCAAGGACCTGCTCCTGAGAGGACACTGCCCAGGGAGCTGCGGGCACTGGAGAGGACAGGACGTGAGCACCGTGCCCTGCCGAGGCTTCCAGTGCAGGCCTGAGACAGAACACGAGCCCCAGTGAGCAGAGGCTCCCCTGCGGTGGTGGCACACAGAGGAGAGGGAACCAAGCAGGGGAGCAGGGCAGGAACCTGAGTCTGGAAAGAGCTTCAAGGAGCAGGAAGCTGGGCTGGTGGTCCCCTGGGGGCCTCACTCCAGGCACAGGGAAATGGGGCTGCAAAGGGTCAGAGGGGTCCCAGAGGGGCCAGTGGTCCAGGGAGATGAGGAAGTCGGAGACTGTGGATGGTGAAGCTGGAGAGGCAGGGGCGGGCCTGGGGGCTTCCCACACGGAGTGATGCTCGATCAGCAGGAAGTCTGGAGACAGAGAGATGTGCCCTGACACCTGGGAAGGTGGAGGAGGGGCCGTAGGGGCCGGGGGAGGGGCAGGGACCCCAGAGGAATCTTGTTCCTTAGCCCAGTGCTGACAGGATGGAGGGTTGGGTGGGGTGCCGGCAGCAGGGGTGGCGGGAAGAGACTGAGTTCCATAGCTGTCTCTCTCTTTGAATGGAGGGAGGGGGCCCCGAGGTTTCAATTGTGACCACTGACCACAGAGTGTTACTCACCAGAAGCCCCGCTGCAGGCTGTGCTGGGGCCCCCAGGGGAGGGGGAGCTGGGTAGACGCAGGGATGGGCTGCCCTTAACCCAGCAGGAGGGGTCTCCCTAGTTTGGGACCTGAAGTGCCTCTGAAGGAAGAAAGACGAAAATGAAAAGGGTGATATAAACCGTGTTGAAACCAACCTGCCTTCCCACGTGGTGCTTGTTTTTCCCAAAGGGAAAGACAGGCCAACAGGAGGGAGCCCCTGTCAAGGGGCCAGCTGCACCCTCTTGGCCGGGACCCCTCCCTCCCTCCCCCGGTGCATCTCACGGGGGAAGGCGCTGGGTGAGGGGGTACCTGACAAGTGCCAGGGCGGGGCTTCCACTCAGAACCCCAGATGTGGGAGATTCGGTCGTCACCCCCATGCCGCACCCAGCGTGGGCCCTGTGGTCTCCCTAATCCGTGTGGCATCACAGAGACGGCCGTGGCTGCTGCAAGCCCGAGGTGACGTGGCCGCGGGTACATTCATGCAGATAAAATGGGAATTTAACAGTGTCTCTGGGTGAATGCATGTTGCCCTTTTCTCTAAGTGCGTCACATGATCTCACTGCGTGACATCGCCCAGCTCCAGCCCGGCTTTGTGGGCTTCTATGCATGAAGAATTTTCCCAGTGCTTGTTTTTGGTGGAGCCGGGGAAGGAGCACATCGTGGGCATGCAATCCCTTGTTGCGGGCTCTCAGCATTCTGCTGGCCTGAGCCGCTTACAACAGTGTAAAGGCGCCAGTGGCATGTGTTATAATATATGAGGCATTGTCCCTCTGAAGAACACACGAAAGAAAGAACATTGTTCTACGAGGGAGCAATTCATTGGGTTTTTCCCAGAGACTCTTGGGTCAAGTTTTTATAGGCCTATTTGATTTTCAAATTCTTTCTACTCTCTTTCCTCTCAGCAAGCGTAGTGCCCAAACCTGTCTACATTCACTTCCCATGTTCTGTGGATGCTCGATGTCCTTTAAAAAGAGTATCTCAAATAAGTCTTTATTCTTGTTTTGTTGCCTCTTATTCTGTGTTTTCATGAACTCTGGCCTCAGCCATGGCAACTGCAAGAAAAATGTTAACAGTGATGGACAGGATGAGAAAAAGCAGGGTCCCTATCCGCATTTCAAACACTTTGGGAACAATGGTGTTTGGTGTGATTGAATTAATGAGATACCGTGGGCTGTCAAAAGAGCACACATACTTTACATAAACCTGATTATCTTTGCATGGCAGAAATGGAAAAAAAACAGAGGAGGGAGCCGGGCTCGGCTTTGGGTCCACCTCCAGAGGAGCCCGGCTGCTGGCCCTGCTTGCGGAGGGGCCCGGGCAGCCGCCGCTCTCCTCGCCTGCCCACTCAGCATCCATCAGCCATGGTATTTAACAAGTCTATTCAGGAAACCAGGCTCCCAAACACCACTCTTTTCACAGCTCAGCACCTCTGTGGGGTGTTTTATTTTCTCTGGGAGCCATTGTTTCACGTGAACTAAGCACACATTTCAACAATTAGACCAGAGCGGGCGGCCACAGCCCCATCCCAGCCCTGAGAAGTGACAGCGGGCAGGGTGGTGACACGTACGTAAGGGCCCGGTCCAGCTGGTGCTGACTGGAAACCCCCGGCGAGGGCAGCAGGAACCCATCTCTCCGGTGGTTGGGGTGAGACTCCATTCCTGGAAGCTTCCGCTGGAGCCTCACAATTTTAGTGGCGAAGCGGCGTGAGTGGCTGGGAGTGTCAGAGTCCTTCCCGAGAGAAGAGCTGCTGTCTTTGACTGCAACGACGGCGGCGTGCAGGGAACGGGGCTCTGTGTAAAGGCGAGTGAGCCGGGGCTCCCAGCGCAGCATGGAGAGAGTGGGAACATCGCCCCCTTGTCGTGTCCGTGTCACCCTCCTGCTTCCAGAACGCCCGGTGGCTTGGCCAGCAGAGGTCCAAAAGCTCCTTCCAATGATGCCAGGGTTTGGGAAGCAGAGCTCTGCACCTCCTCAGGCACGCTGACACCTTAGGAGGAAGAAAGTCCCGTCAAAGTGACAGATCAATGAAATAAAGCAAGCAAACGGCTGTGCCCTCAGTCGGTGCCCAGACCCGAGTTTCCAAGCAGTTTTGCCCTGGGAGCTGCTGGTGTGACTCAGAATCAGGAATAAATCAGCAAGAAATAACAGAGGCTGCAAGGCCACTCCTGCTGTGTGCCAGCAGGTCGTAGGTGATGTAGACCTGGCCGAGGAAAGGGCTGAAAGCAGAGCTGCTTCTCCAAAGCGAGTGTGGACTTCAGCCCACCACCCTCGTCCCTGGCGGTTTCCACCCGAGATGCACAGCTCAGCCCAGACACCGCACGCACGAAGCAATTCCAGACTCTCTGGTGTCTTGTGCCTGTGATCTGTCTGTGAACTAAATGCACACACACAGAAATAAAACAAGAGCAGGTCCAATCTGGGTCATCTCCCTGGGTGAGCTCTGTGTGCTGGTCCCCAAGGATGGTGGCACAGGGACGCCCTCAGCTCCTGCAGCACAGCTTTGGGGAAACACGTTCTGTTCTGCAGATTTCAGAGCAGCCTGCGTGCGTGGAACTCCACATCAGGCTCCCATTCAAGGCTGAGGACAGCCCAGAAATGCCTGATCAGCAGGAGCGGGGAGCATGGAGCAGGGCCTGGGGCTTGGCCAGCAGGTGTCTCTGTTTCACACTGCTGGGCATCTTCTCCCTGTGGCTGTTCAGGTCACCCTGCCCACTGGGCGGGGCCGGAGGGAGGTGCATTCCTGCGCTCTCTGGTCCACAAGTAGGACGGGCGGTGCCGGAGAACATTTCTGGAGGAGCACAGTTGCCCCACTTAAAAACACTGGTTAGAAACTCCCCAGACCTCACTCCAGCTTAACCTATAAGTGCATCCCCTCCTCCCTGGGCCTAAGAATCTGGAATTTTCCCCTTTAGTTCCCAATCAGGAAAACTCCAAAGTGACAGCAGTAGCGCTGGAGGTGGAGAGAGGGATAGATATTCATTGGATTTTAGATTCACATTTTCATCGTTTTGCTCGGTAAAATTACAGTCCACACGTAGCTAAAAGGAAGTTCCTGTGTCATCGTCCCTGGCTTACTCTATTTGCGGTCCTTTAATTTTCAGCTTAACGTTTGGTTGTTGTTTTCTTAAGGAAAAGGTCTTTTTTCTCACGGTAAGTAAGAAAGCTTGATGGTGGAGATTTTTGAAAAAGTGGTTGTAATATTTAAGTTCTACTTTAAAATGTCACACTCTTGCAAGATAAAATACACACTTGAATTTGCTTTCCCGTCTTAGAGAACTGTTTCATTTCTTTCTTCCTTCCTCCCTCCCTCCCTCCCTCTCTCTCTCCCTTTCTTTCTTTCTTCCTTCCTTCTTTCCTTCCTTCTTTTCTTTCTTTCTTTTTCTTTCTTTCTCTTTCTTTCTTTCTTTTTTCTTTCTTTCTTTCTTTTTCTCTCTTTCTTTCTCTCTTTCTTTCTTCTTTCTTTCTTTCTTTCTTTTTCTTTCTTTCTTTCTTTCTTCTTTCTTTCTTTCTTCCTTCCTTCCTTCCTTCCTTCCTTCCTTCCTTCCTTCCTTTCTTTCTTTCTTTCTTTCCTTCTTTCTTTCCTTCTTTCTTTTCTTCCTTTTTCTTACCAATTTAGGTTCATTGGGACTATGTAAGTGACTTTACAATGTTCAAACCTAGAAGTAAACAAAAGTCAGTACTCTCATTGGTCCCTCCTATGGTGTGAACATTTGTGTCTCTTCAATTTTCTTTTTTTTAATTTAATAACTATTTATTTACAATTAAATGATGTATACAACACTATGATATATTATAAAAGAGAATTAATATCATTAGATTCATGGATTAAAAATCAGAAGATTTGGGTTCTGCTAACGTTTGTTTTTTGCTTCTAGCTATTGCCTCTTAAAAAAAAATATTGGAGTATAGCTGATGTATCCATTTCATTTTCTTAAGCCCACCAGATATTGCTGTTAATCACATGACAGACTCGTAAACCAAGAACCTGGCAAACAGGTGTGATGAGCTTCTGCTTTGAGCTCTTTGGCTGAAGTTATTTCAGACACTTGCTGGCACTTGAGCCCTGGAAACATGCCTGGCCCAGAGAAGAGCCTCAAGAACTTAACACTGGTGACGTTCAAACAACGAAGTTTCCAAAACTGGAACAGAAATGTCCTGGAAATGAGAGCTTTGCTTCAGTTTTATCAAGTGAATCTCTCTTGGGGTTTTTATATATTTAGCTCATGTTTGGGGGCTGATTTGAAGCAAAATCACATTTCAATACAATACTATTCGTTCTTTATGAACTCCTTGCTGCAAGACAGGGTTTGAGCCCCTTTTCTTAGAGAACACCCCTTCTTTCTGTGGGATTTTCTGGCTTCACTTTCGATGGTGTGCACACTGAGATATAAATCATTTCCAGGGCACAGAGTGCTCTGGGGGAAAGAAATCTGTATTTGTATGTGGGTCCCTGGGACCCATTTGCATTGCTTGGTTCCCCACATTGGAGCCCAGTGCTGTTTACATAGGGTGGCTCTGCTCCCTCACAGCAAGCTCCCTTGAGCCTGGTACATTTTAGTTAAAAAACATGCTTTGGATGATCATAAAACCTTTTAAACAGACATTTCAAAGACTTTACAATCAAGTTTGAACCCCCTCGTAAAGTTCAGTAAAGGAGCGACGTGCCTGGTGTCTCTGTCCTCTGGCCAGGGGGAAAAAGGCTCCCTGGGGCAGCTGTTTTCCACTTGCCTGTCCAGCACCCCCTCAGCACCCCTTCCATGCTCGGCACCTGCCAGGAGCTTCAAGATGTGGCCAGTTAAGGGACAGGAGAGACTGGAGGAGAGAGAGGCTGATGTTACCATTCACAGCAGGGCTGTCCAGGCTGGTCCACGCCGAGGGTCAGATGCCATCAGGGGGCCACCTGCCTCGCCTGTACTCCTCGCTGTTCTGGCGCCGACTCTCCCTGTCCTCTGGCCCAGGGTCCGTGGGCAGCACAACCCACCCGCCTGACCTCTCACAAATCCTCCTCAATGTCTCCACCAGGGTGCTGCCTGACACTTCCTTTCCCAGTGACAGAGATCCCCGCAGTGGTGACCCTTCTCGTGGTGGGGCGGGCAGCTTGGGGCATGTGCACCCGGGGCAGAAGGGAAGGTGTTCTAGGAGTGACGTCCCTGTGTCCCCACGTCGGTGTCCCTGGCCGTGCTGTTCTCACCGGCTAGGCCAGAGCGCTTGGCCTCCTTCCTGGGAGGTGGTAACGCACGGGTGCATCCTCTCTACACATCATCACTCAGATAGCTGCCCGGCCCCTCCCCAGGCTCAGCGTAGACTCTGCCTTAGTGTTGGGGACCAACAAGGTGACAAGGGCAGGACACGGAGGTTAACCTCAGAGAGCAGCCTGGGATGGACCCGATGAGCTGGTTCAGATGCCTGGGGCGAGATGAGATAGAACGCCCTAGGGAGGCGGAGCCAGGATGCAGGCCCGACTGAAGGGCCCCTGAGAAGTCTCTGGGCGGGAGACCACGGCTCCCAGGCCAGGCGCTCAGGCTCCCACAGCCCTGCTTGGACTTTGCAGTGGTCACAGGAGAAGCTCTCTGTACCACTGAAAACTCCTGAGTCTTGGGGAGAACAGCAGGGAATGTCTTGGTGAGACCAGCATGAAATGTCTGGTCCTCATTTCTCAACCCCAACGAGAGGCTGCGGGGACAGCAGGGCCTGGGGTCACCACACGTCACAGGGTTTCCAAGGTGCTGCTGCTCCAGCAAGTTCAAGGCTCTGGGGGTAAACACGTCCAGGAGAAGCGTCAGATGACGTAGACGGTGGACCCATGGGAGGCTGGAGACACACCCCTGCAGAGGGTCCGTTTCGGGGATGGACGCTCCGTGTCCCTGTGTGCACTTGGTGGGGCTCCCGAGACGCAGGGGAGGGTGCTGCCACAAGCACTCAGACCAGTGGGCGGGGCTCAGGGCATCCCCCTCCTGAAATAAGTGAACCCTCCAGTTTCCACAGTCACGTGTATTTTGTTTCTGGCGAAGAACAGCCACTGATTTTAAATAACTGGTTATTGTGGGCAAACAAGATAAAGTGGAATCCCTTTAAATTGTTGGTTAACAAAAATTTTTATAGGATCTGATCCAAAGCACAGATTAAAAGTCAACAGATGCTTTCAAGACCACGTACAGTGTTTTCTTTTGTTTTAGACTTTCACCGAGAAGTGTGCTCTGTCGAATAACCCAAGCACCACTCTGCGATTGTCATATTGAAATAGTTTGCGCCAGCAAGGACGCTGCCGCCCAGAGGGACCTCGGTTAACAGCTGAAGAGAGAGAATAAATCCCCTTCGGCGGCCCCTTCAAAACTTCATAGCTATGGTTTTAGGTCTATTTTTCCCCTCGGGGAATGGGGCTGGAAATGAATTTCTTTTCAACCTGATTTTGGGAAGAACATTTTTGAGCCATAGATTTGGTGTTTTTGTGTCACTGGAAATCATCAACACACAATTATCATTAGAACAAGGGCAGGAAGTCTGTGGTCAGTCCAACAGGGAGGCAAGATGTTCTTTTGGACGGGAAGTTCATGGAGATTAACACAGGGATGACAGATCCAGGGTCCTGGCTGGCTCTTTATTTCAGGGGAGCATAAATATTCTTCTTAACCCTCACAAACACCTGTGATCACGCACACCCATGATCCAGACATGCTGAGGAAGAGGAGAGACCCCAACCTCATGCCCGGGGCTGTGATGAGGACACCCTCCCTTTGTGAGTCACCCCTGCCCCAAGTGACTTGCCCCGGCCAGCGTCCCCAGGGCTGGGCACAAACCGCTACCAGCTTCCGGCCTCATCCAAGTCAGAGCAGAGAGCAGCACGTCGGTTTTCAGGTCTCTGATGGCGCTGAAGTTCTGTGCCTGCCGGGACGTCAGGTTGACCCGTGACCCCAAGGTCTCTAGACATTTTAAAATAAAGCCCATGTTCAATTTCAGAGTCTTTCTCTTAATATCTAGAAGGCTCTGTCTCAGTCTCCGTCATCTAACAAAACCACAGTGGCTCAAGGCTCCGGCCAAGCGTGGGGCCGGGCAGGGAAGGGTTAACAGCCGCCTGGGCCGCAATTTCTCCATCAGCCTCGGGAAGCCTCAGGTCAACTCTGCTCATAAAACTCTGCACAAATATTTCTCTTTCTATCAGAGGAATTCTAATTCTGCACACAGACCAGGGCCACTCAGATTATTACACATTATTAAAAATTAATTTAAAAAGTGGTCTGGTTCTCGAAATGTGCTGTAGAGATGTGTGTCCAAGTTTGAAATTATAGCAGGACAAAACCGAAAGGAAAGCTGTGTGTCGTGTGGGCAGAAACAAGCCTGGAAAATGGCTCCTTTTGCTTTGACAATTGGGAGTCACTGGTTTTGGTCGTGCTCCCTTTACCGTAATGACTAAGTTATTACACCCGACCTTAAAATACAACTTTTCATCCAGCGCCCATCCCCCTGCAGTTTCTGAGTGAGTTAGATTTGTCCCCTGGATGGGGAGTCCGGGTCAGGCCAGGCGATGCCCTCACACTGCACCGGGTGATGGTGTCCCCTGAGGTCTGTGTGGACACATCGTGGGGACACAGGCACTGATTTTACATTTTCCCCTGAGGACGGCTGTGGGTCCCCTACGTAAAGAGTCTGGACTCCAAGCCCTGAAAGAGACACTAAACAGAGGTTTCTTGTTGTTTCATCCCCATGGCAGGCGTCAAGACCGTGAGGTCTGATGACGGTAGGCACGCGTGCCTGGTTGTGTCTTTGATATTCTCATTTCTGCTCATTTGAGAAAGAAATGATTTGGTCCCAGTTAAACACAATAAGAAACAGATTCCACATATATAGGTATAACTGAATCACTTTGCTATACACCTGAAACTAACACCATATTGATAATCAACTATATGCCAATATAAAATCAAAATAAAAAAAAATAGATTCTACATTGCTAGACCTAAAGCATCTCTGGATACAGGACATGGTATTTAAAATACTAACAGTTTCCACTGTCGGGCGGCCTCCTCAGCCCCAGATGCCTCACGTTATGATCTAGTGGGCAGTGGGTTCAGCTCCTGATGCCGGAAGCTCCGCTCCAGCCTCGGCACTGCTGCATCCGCTCTTCTGAAGGGGTGCAGGGGACCCCTCGCTGCAGCCCCTCCTCCTTCCAGGCAATGCCCACCCCATCAGCTCCAGCTGGGGAGCAGTTGAGTGCGTTTTCAGGAAGGAGGGGATGGTTGCTGGGGAAGGGACTGGGCAGGGCTAGAGACAGGGCAGGGTCAGCCAACAAGGACACAGAAGGGACCTCGTCCTGCTGCCCAGACAGGGCAGCCCCTGGGGAGGGGCTTTCCTTAGAAAGTGGCTCTTGGGTTTTCTGTGAGCCTGCCAGGGTGACAGGCTACCCTGAGTTCGTAAACAAAAAGCACCCTGTTAATAGGGACACACAGCCCACATCATCACCCTCGAATGTCAGTGAGGAGACGGGGACACAGAAGTGGATCGTCATCCTCGTCCCTGTCACCTGCCGCATTAACATTCAGTGAGACCAGCCTTCCCGGCCCCAGCGCAGTGACCAGCTGTGCGTCTGGTGGCCAGTGCGGTGCAGCCAGCAAATCCTCCTTTGCCACTGTCCCCCTCGGGCCGGAGTTTCCACTCTGACGTGTCCAGTTTCTTTCTGGCTGGAGTTTTTAGTCTGGAAAGACACACCTTTCCCTTTACGGAGGAGGGATTACAGGGTTAAGGAGGTGAGTGGGTTCCCCTGTCCTTCAGAGGATGGTGTATGTGCCTGGCTCTGTGAGTTCTGAGGAATGTGACGCACGCAGCTGTGCTTCCAGGAGGGATGGGGCAATGTTTCCTGGAACTCTGGTTTCTTCGGAGGGACGGTCACAGTCACACTTTTGTCTAGAGCCTCTACAGCACTAAGTGCTGTTACTTTTCCCAAGAACACATCTTCTCAACTAAAATAAATAGATGACGTGAAAGGTAAGAGCTGGCCTTCCGTTCCATGCAGACTGAGCCCTGGAATCTACCTGGTGGCGATGTCCCAGCACCTGCTTGGCAGGACACCCCTGGGCAAGGGTTCCCAGCTGCATCTCTCACCCTGGGCCCATGGAATAGGGTCTTTTGGCTGATACCCTATATATTAGTCTGCCTGGGCTGCCATAATACCAAGACGGAGTGGCTTAAACAACAGGAATGCATTTTCTTACAGTTCTGGAAGCTGGAAGCCTGAGATCAGGGGGTCGGCAGGGTTGGTTTCTTCTGAGGTCTCTCTCCTTGGCTTGCAGATGGCCGTCTTTTCTTTCTGTCCTCACCTAGCTGTCCCTCTGTCATGCCTGTGTCCTAATCTCTTCTTATAAGGACACCAGTCAGATTGGATTTGGACCCCATCCAGATTAAGTTAAAAGTCTCATTTTAAATTAATCATTTCTTTAAAGACTGAATCTCCAAGTACAGTCACATTCTGGGGTGCTGGGGTTAGGATTCCAACAGATGAATTTTGGGGTACAAAATTCGGCCATGAACCCTGTGTAATCCCCTTCCCAGTGCAGCTGTTTTTTACAGAGAAAACTCGTACACACAAGCCAGGCCCGGGCCCAATAACTCAGACTCAGAGACCCCAGGGCTTTCCCTTTCAGGCACTCCTGCCCTTCTGGCATCTCACGATCAGAGCAAAATTAGTACATTCTAGTTGTGTCTTAATCTGTGGTTAAAGATGGATCATGGGGCTTCCCTGGTGGCGCAGTGGTTGGGAGCCTGCCTGCCGATGCAGGGGACGCGGGTTCGTGCCCTGGTCCGGGAAGATCCCACACGCCGCGGAGCAGCTGGTCCCGTGAGCCATGGCCACTGAGCCTGCGCGTCCGGAGCCTGTGCTCCGCAACGGGAGAGGCCACAACGGTGAGAGGCCCGCGTGCTGCAAAAAAAACAAAAACAAAACAAACATGGATCATGGAAGGAAGGGAAGAGGGGGGAAGTGAAGAGGGGAGGAGGGGGGAGGGAGAGGGGATGGCGGGATTCCCTCCACTGCCAGCACTGTCCTAAGGGCTTACATCTGTGATCTTATTTCATCCTGATAACAACACCATGAGTTGGGTAGTACCTTTGCCACCTTACAGACAGGAGAGCTGCACCTCAGCCGGTGAAGCTCAGAGTGCAAGGAGGTGCTGCGTAACGATCCCACCCCCGTCGGACTCAGCTCCAGGGGAAGGGGCAGGCCCAGGCCCAGCTCCGCGGGTGGTCCACGGACCAGGCCAACCCCACTCTGCACACAGGCGCAGGACCTTGCAGTTATCAGGTGACTCCGCACCAGCACTCCCTGACACGAGGCCAGGTTCTAAGAGTGGTCACTGGCGATAAGGTCATGCTGATGGTAACACTAAATGTTCACTTGCTCCGAGCAAGGGGGCCTCTGCTCACGCTGCTGTACCACCCGCTGTTCCAGGGCCTCTTCGTCCACCGCCCCGGGAGTTAGTCACATGGAGAAGCCCGCGGCCCTTTTCCTTAATCACACCTTGGGACTGGCCGGGGTCTGAGCAGGGCATGTGTGTGTGTGTGTGTGTGTGTGTGTGAGTGTGTGTGTGTGTGTGTGTGTGTATGGAGTCTGCTGGGAGGCCCTGAAGGCTTCTGATGGGACGTGGCACCTGCCCCAGATCGAGTGCGAGGCCAGGGCTCTGCCCCGAAACCACGTCACTTCAGAAACCCCTGGAATCCAGAGCTCCCGGGGGCCGGGGATATGGGTCACGCCCGTGGGCGAGGCAGCTCTGCACTGGAATTGCTCTTTCTGCATTTCTAGGAGAGATGCTGCCTCATAAGCTCCACAAGTGTGTAACGTCTGCTTAGCGCGGTTCAGCCACTGCTCATGTAACGTGTGACCTGACATTTAATTTTGAAATAAAAATATGACTTGGACCCAGAGCTGAATTGAGTCTTCTCTGCCCAGACTTGGTGGATCTGTCAGGATCCCAACAGGAGGACAGAAGCCAGCGTGTGCTTCTAGAATGCATGGTCTCAGTGCAGGAAACTGGGGAGCCCGGAAGCCCCAGGCAGCAAAGCACTACCAGGATTTCAGCTGCCAGGCTGGCAACGTCCTGTCCCCTGGGGAGCTCGCCCAGCTGCCACTCTAGGCTGGGCCGGGCTTCCTGGGCCTCACCTGGAGAGGCTCTGCCCACTCCCGCTGTAGGCAGGAACCCCCTTTCCTGTCTGGGGTCCCACTTTATTCTGCGATGGAGGCGGCCTTGGAGAGAGGTGGGGAGGCTGAGCAGACACCAGAGGATCCCGCACTGGAGTCGCCTGGTCTGGATCAACCCGGAGACACCAGAGCAGCTTAGGTGTGTCGGGGATGGTGGGGCCTCTCCTCCCAGGGCTGCAGCCACTGGAGGCTGTCACCTTGAGGCGTCAGGACACCCTGCACAGTTTCCCGGCCAGGCCCTGCCGGCTCCCTCCAGGGGTCTTCCTGCAGGTGTGCCGACTGATGGCAGAGACCTGAGGGTGGGCGGGCCTTCTAGGTGTTGGCATCTTGCAGGTACCAATTAAAAGGTTTACGTTTATTAATATTTAAATCTATTTCCAGTGACAAGTGGGAACCAAGTCATCTTTGGCCTCCTTGGGTATCTGGGGTACCAGGCCCTGAAAGAGTCAGGCTGGCTGCAGCCCTTCCAAACTGGCCACTGCCCGCTGTGGGGTTTTAGTGCCTGAGGTCAGATGACAGTGGGGGGCACACTCCATCCCCAGCATGACCACCCCTCACCTCCTACTCCTCTGAGGGCTCCTTGTCAGCCCGACGCACGACGTCCCCACAGCTGCTGGGGTCCTCAGCCACAGCGTCCTGCACACACCCCAGCCCGGGCTCCCTGATGCCAGTGGACATGCTGGCCCGGGAGGCAGCTCCAGGGTTAATCCTCAGCAGTCTCTACAAGAAAGCAAATAATCCGATGGGGGGGCTGGTTTGTAGGATGAATCTTCAACGTGTAGCCCACAGATGATCATTGATTGTGGCCAGTAAATACAGACAGCCCTGACGTTTGCCGTTGTTGGGAGTAATTGTAATCGGCGGCGGACACTGCGTGGCTGAATGCCTCGCTTGTGGCCGGCGTGGGCAGACCCGCCAGCCTCTGGCGGCTCCTTTCATGGGGTGTTATTACTCACGGGGGTGATCAATATTTCACCTGCACAACATGCGGACTGAAGGTGTCTGGATCCTATGTTGGCCCGCTGACAGTGACCCCTGTATTCAAGCCAGCTTGTAGGAACAAGAGGATAAAGAAAAGGGGAGAGAACTATAGCATATGCTCAGGAAAGTATTGTGAAGGTTATAAGCAGAAAACGAGGAACATGACAGAACGGGGGGAAATCAAGGAAGAAAGTGTGGAGGTTTCTAAAGTTGTATGGAAAAGAAAAGATGTTCCGCAGATTTTCCTTGGTGTGCTAAAAGGCTCAGTAAGCTTTCATCAATCTTTCTGAAACTCATTCTCTTGCAAAAGATTGATTTTATGAAACTGAAGTTTAACAGCCAAGTGTTTTTCTCATATTCTGAATAATTTCGGTATCTCCTTATAAGTAAGGATTTATCACTCTTTCTCCCAAACCCAACCCCATTTGTTTTCTGTTAGACAAAACTCCAGGACCTGACTTTTCGACTTTTCTAATTTCTCACTTCAAACACACTCCTCGCCAACGATCTCCGTCTACTTCTCTGAGACCCCACCTTCTGTATTTGCCACAGAATTGAATGAAAAGTGAGTTAGGCATGCTGTGTAGACTGCTGACATCAAAAGGCTATGCTTATATGTTGGAAGAGAAATCAGGACGACCCCAGTCTTGCAGCAGCTACCTGGCTCTTCTCAAACAGTTGTGTTTCCCAGTATTCACCACAGACAAGGGCAGCGTCCCAACAGCCAGGGGGAGGGGCACTGCTGGGGTCTGCGTTTTACGAATTAGAAGACGAGGTACAGAGGCGGGATGTACCCTGGGTCAGGGCCCTGGTCACATGGTGGGCGGTGGTGTGCAGAGCTTGAATTCTGAGAGTCTGATTCTGGAATCCAGAGTCTTACAAAACCAGCCATGATCTCTAAGATCGGTGCCCAAGGAATTCCCAGGTCTCTCTGTCCATGTGTGTGATCATTTTATGGTGCCGGGAGGTCCCCACCTCCTAAATGACGGAGCCACCCAGCCTCCCGAGCACACCCTGCCTCCTGAGCCCCAGTCCCCGTGGCATGAAGTTTCCGGCTGAAATGTCTTCTGTTGTTATTAAGGGCCCAGTGGTTTGGTTTAGTTTGATTTTGCTCTAGTTTGTGATGTAATGGGCGGGCAGATGACAAAATGCAGAAGAGCGTTGAGAAGACGCTGGATCCTGTAGATTCTTGATCCAAACATGTTCCAGGTCAATTCTTCTAACAGGCTCATCGTGGATTCTCAAGGTGAACTTGAAAGATGATGTAATCACTTCCTCTGCACATCCGGAAACCTTGCACTTCTGAGCCCTTCCTCCGGATAGCACCCCACATGCAGAGACCCTGCTCTGTCTGAAGGGGGCGGGGTTTGCTCTCTGTGGCTCTGAGGAGCGACCTCCATGGACAGTGCTTAGGGAGGGGCATGCAGGGCTGGATAGAGAAAAGGGGATGGAGCTGATGAAGTGTAAGAAAACAAACAGGACTGCAATGTGGATATTCATCAGTCTCTGAGTGAACAGGAACATCCCACCTGTAAAAGCAACTGGAGAACATACCCAGATCGACTACATTAAACTTTTAAAAATCTACGTTTGTAAAACATCTTAATATTAAAAGGCCAGTGTCACCAACGTATTTATTTTTTTAGCAAATGTGACAGAGAAAAGGTTAATTCACTTAGTATGAGGAGTTCTCTTATATATATTTAAAACTAACAAAAAGCAATAGAAAATACCAGCAAAAAAATCAATAGGCCACTGACAAAAACCCAAAAATGTGTAAAAGAAAAAGCCTTTCATCTCATTAGCAACCAAAAGCATTGCGACTTAGGTAAGATATTCTGACTCATCCCTCAAAGTGTTGCAAGGGAGTTTTGCAGCATGGCAGATGTTACACACATTCTGCAGGTGGGAATGAAAAGAGAACCACCTGTCTGGAGACACGAGTAGAAATAGGGCTCAAGAACCTGAAAGATATGGAAATAAGGTGAGACATTCATTGCGAGTCTAGGAATGTGCCAGAGTGAAAGAAATAGATGCAGACAGAAATTTAATTATAACAGATACAGGCATAAATTCATTTAGTGTCATTTTCATAGTTAAAAATTAAAAACTACTTAATGTCTGAGAATACAGTGACATTCTTTGATTCCTTAATAGTGGTCCCAAAGTACAATGGGACTTTCAAAATCTTAAGTACTATTTGACAACATGGGACAATATTAAAAATACACAATTAGATTAAACTCAAGCACCATAATCTCTAATATGTTTGAAATACACAAATGTGGCACATAGAAAATACCTACGGTAGCAGCCAAGTATCTTAGCCCGGAAAAAGCATGGCATAGCTTCCTGAGTGGAATACTTGGGGGGAGGGTCACTTAATCCCTAAATCTCACTTTCTGTACATAGAGTGGAGATTAAAACGAGCAACTGCCCCCCAGAATTGTGGGGAGGAAGCATGAGCCGAGTGCACAGCCCCGAGTCTGTCAGTGTCTGCACTGGCCCAGGTTGCAAGCACCTTCAGCTCTGGGGGCTGAAGGGTCTCCGTCACCAGTTAACTCTGCAGTTGTCGCTCAAAAGCAGCCACAGGCAAACTGAAAGCAAATGTGGAGACTGTACCAAGAAAGCTTGTTTATGAGCACTAAAACTTGAATTTCAATTAATTCTTGCATGTCATGAAATATTCTTACGTTGATTTTTTTTTCAACCATTTAGAAATGTAGAAATCATTCCTAGCTTGGGGCTGTACCAATGCAAACACAGCCCTAAATGGTCCAGGCACTACAGTTTGTTGTCCTTGATTTAAGATGTTGCCTGGAATTTACATTAGTTACCAAAATGATTATTCCATTGTTATTTGAAAAAAGGGAAGGAAACACAACATAAACCTTGATATTCTCTAATTGTAGTTGATTTTTACTTTCTTCTTTTACCTTTTTCTAGATTTTCCCATTTTTCTAAAGTAAATGTCACAAGTAATCATTTTATAATTTAAAAAAGTAAACTATGAAAGTTATGTAAACCAAGAACATCAAAATCTCTGTAGGAAAAGCAGAAAAAGAAAACACCCAATATCCCTGAGACTCACTTCGTCTCAGTGTTGACGATGCTAAGAGGTCTTTGAATGTATGGGAAACAGCTCAGAGACTAAATGCAAATACCACAGGAGATGCAGCAAAGGAGCCATGTTTCCTTCAGTGGTTGAAGAAAAAATATTTATTCTGCTGGTGGACCTTATCACAGGGGTGCAGTTAAGGCTGAAGCCCTTGAACCACATTTGTGATCTCAATACAGGGTCAAAATTTGTATTCACCAAGGGGAAGTCTTCTTGCTAGAGAATACGTGTCAGTAGAAAAAGAAGCATGTTTGAGATGGAACATTTTTTTTGTTTGCTTGTTGCTTATTTAAAGGTCTGAATGTCCTTGTTTGAGATTTCTTCTAAACTGGACTTACAAGTCACAGAATTTGTTACTGAAATGAATGGATACACTCGGTACCCGGGAGCAGAGTAGTGCAGCCTTTCTGTTATGTTATGGCCCTGATCTTTTTTGCAAGAGGAGTTCAGAGATTAATTAAACTCTCCTTTTTTTTTTTTTTTTTTCAATTTACTGAAAGGGTAAAACAGACCTGGGAAGATGGTGGCTATGATTATGGAATAGCTTTTGGCTCTCTCAGTCTACACCTATAACAGACAGGGCAACCAGGTAGCAAAATAAAAACTGACGAACAACTTTTGGAACAAAACTAGGGGACATGGCACATGTGTGCCTGAAGTGCCTGTGGATGAGGACAAACCTGCAGTTCCCACAATACCTGCTGGGTGTGAGCTCCCACGTGGAGGAAAACAGAGGATGTAACAGGGTGTCTGTGAACACTGGGAGGACCTGTCCACCCCCTCCAGGCTTCCTCCTGGGACAGGGCAGTTCTGGGGAGACTAAAGGAAGTTGGGCAGGACAGACAAAGAGGGGTAAAGGGGGGAGGGATGGCAGCTCCAGAGAAAAGAAGGACAGAGCTGTGGGCCTCTGTGAGCAACAGCAGATTCTCTGCTACTGAAGAAAAGCAGCAGCAGAGGGAATTCCATGAAGTCAGAACTGCCCTGAGCCACACCACCTTCTCCAGTTAAAGAGAACTGAATTCACATAAATGAGCAATAAAAAGACACCAGGGCCAAATCCCAAACAAAGCTTTCATAAAAAAGGAAGGAGGAACAGAATTAAGTCCCTACAATGACAGATGAGGAGACAGATTAGCAGGCCAATT
This sequence comes from Delphinus delphis, assembly GCF_949987515.2. Taxonomy (NCBI): domain Eukaryota; kingdom Metazoa; phylum Chordata; class Mammalia; order Artiodactyla; family Delphinidae; genus Delphinus; species Delphinus delphis. Next base: position 171,439,155 of record NC_082685.1, on the reverse strand, counting down.
AGACCTCTAACACACTCATTCAAAGTAAGATAAAAGACACTAAGAAATGATATGGCAGGAAAAAACAACAACATAAACCAGAATTGTAAACACACAGAAATGAGGTGAAAAAAAAGAAATAATTATAAGAAAAGAATCAGAAATAAACTGTAAACTAAAAAAAAAATATAAAGATGAATAAACAACAGAAATAGAACGTAGAAGTAAGAAAAGTTTTACTAATAAAAACCATGAGATCAAAGGATTTGAAAATGACAAAAACTGTAGTTAAGCAAAGAAAATTCAATCTATAAATAACAGGTGCTCAGCAAAGAAAAAACAAAGTGAGAGGAAACAGGAGAAATACTAAAAAGTATAACTCAAGAAACAATTCTGATTTTTTTTTAAAAAGACTACTTTACATATTCAAAGAGCATAGCATGTGTCTGATAATTTGGACCCCAATGGCCACTATCAAGACATGTTTTAGTAAATTTCCTGAGCTTAACAAAAGAAAGAACAAAATCTCTTTTTGGGGTCCAGGCAAAAATTACAAGTAATTCATAAAGGAGACAAATTATATTTTTGTCATACTTTTCAACTATGACACTTTATGCCAGGAGTAAATGGAGGAACATATCTGATAAACAGGAAAAGAAAATATATGCCAATGATTCTGTAACCAGAGAGACTTTCTGTTAGCTACCTATTCTTTGTTATCAACATGCAAATATCACAAGGAATACTATCTCTGAGTCCTTTCTGAGCAATCTACTAGAAAACCAATAACAGACAACAAAAACCCCAGAGAGGCTCAGGTCCTCCGGCTCAGCTCGCTGTCTGGGCTTGACTGGGCTAGCTCTTCAGCCCACTGCTCTGCATTACGGGCACCAGGAATTTCCTGAGTACAAGCAGGTTGCTGCTTTTGCTAAGAGAGCACCCAAGACTCCAATTGTGTTTCCATTCACAATAAAGGGCTCTATTGCCTTTATTAATTAGCTGAGCAGATGCAGAAGGGAGTCAAGGCCAAGAAGAAACCTTCAAGATGGCAGAGGAGTAAGACGTGGAGATCACCTTCCTCCCCACAAATACATCAGAAATACATCTACATGTGGAACAGCTCCTACAGAACACCTACTGAATTCTGGCAGAAGACCTCAGACATCCCAAAAGGACCTCGGTGCTCCGGCAGGGGATCAGGCCTGTGCCTCTGAGGTGGGAGAGCTGAGTTCAGGACATTGGTCCACCAGAGACCTCCTGGCTCCATGTAATATCAAATGGTGAGAGCTCTCCCAGAGATCTCCATGTCAACACTAAGACGCAGCTCCACTCAATGACCAGCAAGATATAGTGCAGGACACCCTATGCCAAACAACTAGTAAGACAGGAACACAACCCCACCTATTAGCAGAGAGGCTGCCTAAAATCATAATAAGGTCACAGACACCCCAAAACACACCACTGGATGCAGCCCTGCCCACCAAAAAGACAAGATCCAGCCTCATCCACAAGAACACAGGCACTAGTCCCCTCCACTAGGAAGCCTACACAACCCACGGAACCAGCCTTACCCACTGGGGGCAGACACCAAAAAGAACTGGAACTACAAACCTGCAGCATGTGAAAAGGAGACCCCAAACACAGTAAGTTAAGCAAAATGAGAAGACAGAGAAACACCAGTAGATAAGCAAAATGAGAAGATAGAGAAACACACAGAAGATAAGCAAAATGAGAAGACAGAGAAACACACAGCAGATGAAGGAGCAAGGTAAAAACTCACCAGACCAAACAAATGAAGAGGAAATAGACAGTCTACCTGAAAAAGAATTCAGAGTAATGATGGTAAATATGATCCAAAATCTTGGAAATAGAATGGAGAAAAAACAAGAAACATTTCACAAAGAACTAGAAGAACTAAAGAGCAAACAAACAATGATGAACAACACAATAAATGAAATTAAAAATTCTCTAGAAAGAATCAGTAGCAGAATAACTGAGGTAGAAGAATGGATAAGTGACCTGGAAGATAAAATAGTGGAAATAACTACCACAGAGCAGAATAAAGAAAAAAGAATAAAAGAATTGAGGACAGTCTCAGAAACCTCTGGGACAACATTAAATGCACCAACATTCAAATTATAGGGGTCCCAGAAGAAGAAGAGAAAAAGGGAAGGACTGAGAAAATATTTGAAGAGATTATATTGAAAACTCCCCTAATATGGGAAAGGAAATAGTCTGTCAAGTCCAGGAAGCACAGAGTCCCATACAGAGTAAATCCAAAGAGAAACATGCCAATTCACATATTAATCAAACTATCAAAAATTAAATACAAAGAAAAAATATTAAAAGCAGCAAGGGAAAAACAAAAAAATACCATACAAGGGAATCCCCATAAGGTTAACAGCTGATCTTTCAGCAGAAACTCTGCAAGCCAGAAGGGAGTGGCAGGACATATTTAAAGTGAGGAAAGAGAAAAACCTACAACCAAGATTACTATATTCAGCAAGGATCTCATTCAGATTCAATGGAGAAATTAAAACCTTTACAGACAAGCAAAAACTGAGAGAATTCAGCACCACAAAACCAGCTTTACAACAAATGCTAAAGGAATTTCTCTAGGCAGGAAACACAAGAGAAGGAAAAGACCTACAATAACAAATCCAAAACAATTAAGAAAATGGTAATAGGAACATACATATTGATAACTACCTTAAATGTAAATGGATTAAATGCTCCAACCAAAAGACATAGACTGGCTGAATGGATACAAAAACAAGACCCAGATATATGCTGTCTACAAAAGACCCACTTCAGACCAAGGGACACATACAGACTGAAAGTGAGGGGGTGGAAAAAGATATTCTATGGAAATCAAAAGAAAGTTGGAGGGCTTCCCTGGTGGCGCAGTGGTTGAGAGTCCGCCTGCCGATGCAGGGGACATGGATTTGTGCCCCGGTCCGGGAGGATCCCACATGCCATGGAGCGGCTAGGCCCGTGAGCCATGGCCACTGAGCCTGTGCGTCCAGAGCCCGTGCTCCGCAACAGGAGAGGCCTCAACAGTGAGAGGTCTGCGTACCACAAAAAAAAAAAAAAAAAAAAAGAAAGTTGGAGTAGCATTTCTCATATCAGACAAAATAGACTTTAAAATAAAGACTACTACAAGAGAGAAAGAAGGACAGTACATAATGATGAAGGGGTCAATACAAGAAGAAGATATCACAATTGTAAATATTTATGCACCCAACATAGCAGCACCTCAGTACATAAGGCAAATGCTAACAGCCATAAAAGGGGAAATCGACAGTAACACAATCATAGTGGGGGACTTTAACACCCCACTTTCACCAATGGACAGATCATCCAAAATGAAAATAAATAAGGAAACACAAGCTTTAAATGATACATTAAACAAGATGGACTTAATTGATATTTATAGGGCATTCCATCCAAAAACAACAGAATACACTTTCTTCTCAAGTGCTCATGGAACATTCTCCAGGATAGATCATATCTTGGGTCACAAATCAAGCCTTGGTAAATTTAAGAAAATTGAAATCGTATCACGTATGTTTTCTGACCTTAGCACTATGAGACTATAAATCAATTACAGGAAAAAATCTCTAAAAATACAAATACATGGAGGCTAAATAATACACTATTTAATAACCAAGAGATCACTGAAGAAATCAAAGAAGAAATCAAAAAGTACCTAGAAACAAATGACAGTGAAAACATGACGACCCAAAACCTATGGGATACAGCAAAAGCAGTTCTAAGAGGGAAGTTTATAGCAATAAAATCCTACCTCAAGAAACAAGAAACATCTCAAGTAAACAACCTAACCTTGCACTTAAAGCAATTAGAGAAAGAAGAACAACAACAACAAAAAAAAACAAAGTTAGCAGAAGGAAAGAATCATAAAGATCAGATCAGTAATAAATGAAAAAGAAATGAAGGAAACAATAGCAAATATCAGTAAAACTAAAAGCTGGTTCTTTGAGAAGATAAACAAAATTGATATAACATTAGCTAGACTCATCAAGAAGAAAAGGGAGAACACTCAAATCAATAGAATGAGAAATGGAAAAGGAGAAGCAACAACTGATATTGCAGAAATACAAAGGATCAAGCAAGTATATGCAAGCAAGTATATGCCAAAAAATGGACAAACTGGAAAAAATGGACAAATTCTTAGAAAAGCACAACCTCACAAGACTGAACCAGGAATAAATAGAAATTATAAACAGACCAATCACAAGCACTGAAATTGAGACTGTGATTAAAAATCTTCCAACAAACAAAAGCCCAGGACCAGACGGCTTTACAGGCGAATTCTATCAAACATTTAGAGAAGAGCTAACACCTATCCTTCTCAAACACTTCCAAAATATAGCAGAGGGAGGAACACTCCCAAACTCATTCTACGAGGCCACAAACACCCTGATACCAAAACCAGACAAAGATGTCACAAAGAAAGAAAACTACAGGACAATATCACTGATGAACATAGATGCCAAAATCCTCAACAAAATACTAGCAAACAGAATCCAACAGCACATTAAAAGGATCATACACCATGATCAAGTGGGGTTTATCCAAGGAATGCAAGGATTCTTCAATATATGCAAATTAATCAATGTGATACATCATATTAACAAATTGAAGGAGACAAACCATAGGATCATCTCAATAGATGCAGAGAAAGCTTTCAACAAAATTCAACACCCATTTATGATAAAAACCCTCCAGAAAGTAGGCATAGAGGGAACTTGCCTCAACATAGTAAAGGCCATATATGACAAACCCACAGCCAACATCGTTCTCAATGGTGAAAAAATGAAACCATTTCCACAAATATCAGGAACAAGAAAAGGTTGTCCACTCTCACCACTATTATTCAATGTACTCTTGGAAGTTTTAGCCACAGCAGTCAGAGAAGAAAAAGAAATAAAGGAACCCAAATCGGAAAAGAAGAATTAAAATGGTCACTGTCTGCAGATGACATGATACTATACATAGAGAAGCCTAAAGATGCTACCAGAAAACTACTAGAGCTAATCATCGAATTTGGTAAAGTACCAGGATACAAAATTAATGCACAGAAATCTCTTGCATTCCTATACACTAATGATGAAAAATCTGGAAGAGAAATTAAGGAAACTCTCCCATTTATCACTGCAACAAACAGAATAAAATACCTAGGTATAAACTTACCTAAGGAGACAAAAGACCTGTATGCAGAAAACTATAAGACACTGATGAAAAAAAATAAAGATGATATAAACAGATGGGGATATGTACCATGTTCTTGGATTGGAAGAATCAACATTGTGAAAATGACTCTACTACCCAAAGCAATCTACAGATTCAGTGCAATCCCTATCAAACTACCAATGACATTTTTCACAGAACTAGAACAAAAAATTTCACAATTTGTATGGAAACACAAGAGACCCCGAATAACCAAAGCAACCTTGAGAACAAAAAACAGAGCTGGAGGAATCAGGCTCCCAGACTTCAGGCAATACCACAAAGCTACAGTAATCAAGACAGTATGGTACTGGCACAAAAACAGAAATATAGATCAATGGAACAGGATAGAAATCCCAGAGATAAACCCACACACATATCGTCACCTTATTTTTTATAAAGGAGGCAAGAATATACAATGGAGAAAAGACAGCCTCTTCAATAAGTGGTGCTGGGAAAACTGGACAGCTACATGTAAAAGACTGAAATTAGAACACTCCCTAATACCATACACAAAAATAAACTCAAAATGGATTAAAGACCTAAAGGTAAAGCCAGACACTATAAAACTCTTAGAGGAAAACATAGCCAGAACACTCTATGACATAAATCAGAGCAAGATCCTTTTTGACCCACCTCCTAGAGAAATGGAAATGAAACCAAAAATAAACAAATGGGACCTAATGAAACTTCAAAGCTTTTGCACAGCAAAGGAAACCATAAACAAGAGGAAAAGACAACCCTCAGAATGGGAGAAAATATTTTCAAATGAAGCAACAAACAAAGGATTAAACTCCAAAATTTACAAGCAGCTCATGCAGCTCAATATCAAAAAAACAAACAACCCAATACAAAAATGGGCAGAAGACCTAAGTAGACATTTCTCCAGAGAAGATATACAGATTGCCAACAAACACATGAAAGAATGCTCACCATTGTTAATCATTAGGGAAATGCAAATCAAAACAACCATGAGATATCATCTCACACCAGTCAGAATGGCCATCATAAAAAATATACAAACAATAAATGCTGGAGAGGGTGTGGAGAAAAGGGAACCCTCTTGCACTGTTGGTGGGAATGTAAATTGATACAGCCACTAGGGAGAACAGTATGGAGGTTCCTTAAAAAATGAAAAATAAAACTATCATATGACCCAGCAATCCCACTACTGGGCATATACCCTGAGAAAACCATAATTCAAAAAGAGTCATGTACCAAAATATTCATTTCAGCTCTATTTACAATAGCCAGGACATGGAAGCAACCTAAGTGTCCATCGACAGATGAATGGATAAAGACGATGTGGCACATATATACAATGGAATATTACTCAGCCATAAAAAGAAACGAAATTGAGTTATTTGTAGTGAGGTGGATGGACCTAGAGTCTGTCATACAGGGTGAAGTAAGTCAGAAAGAGAAAAACAAATACCGTATGCTAACACATATATATGGAATTAAAAAAAAATGGTTCTGAAGAACCTAGAGGCAGGACGGGAGTAAAGACCCAGACGTGGAGAATGGAATTAAGGACACAGGGAGGGGGAAGGGTAAGCTGGGATGAAGTGAGAGAGAGGCATGGACATATGTACACTACCAAATGTAAAATAGATAGCTAGTGGGAAGCAGCCGCATAGCACAGGGAGATCAACTTGGTGCTCTGTGACCACCTAGAGGGGTGGGATAGGGAGGGTGTGAGGGAGACACAAGAGGGAGGGGATATGGGGACATATGTATATGTATAGCTGATTCACTTTGTTATAAAGCAGAAACTAGCATACCATTGTAAAGCAATTATACTCCAATAAAGATGTTAAAAAAATAAACAAAAACCGAGAGATACTTTCTGTTAGGTACCTATTCTTTGTTATCAACATGCAAATACCACAAAGAATACTATGTCTCTGATCCGTTTCTGGGAGATGTACTAGAAAACCAATAACAGACAACAAAAACCTCAGAGAGACTTTGACTTAGGACTTTGCCACGGTGTGGCAAACATCAACGTGGAGCAGAGCTTCCAGAAAGCTGATCAGAGCTGAGGAGAGGAAGTTTGCAGACACGTCACAGCTTTCCTCACGGATTCCCCAAGGTGGTGTCACTATTACTGACAGCCTGAGGCTGGTCATCTTTAATGTGGGACAAGTAAGTGAGTAACTGTGAGGTATCTAATTACACGATGCCCTCTGTGTCTGACGAATCTAACACGACGCACCTTCCCATGGTCCTGAGTCTAGGGTGGAAATGTCAGTGTGAAATCCAGAGGTGACTTGTCTTTCTGGTAAACATCGTAACACTGTTCTCTCTAGAGGCCTGGAAACACCAGCTGTCAGCTGTGAGCTCCTCCAGTCCCGAGAATGGTGGTCCTGAAGTACCCTTTCCTGCTAAAAGGAGCCTGAGCTTCTTGGGGAAATGTCTGATTTCCAACCTGGAGCAGAAAATGAACTGGAGCCTGGAATATACTGCTCTGGAGGATATGAAGGGACCCATCAATGGCTCCTGGTCATGTCAGAAGGACGCAAGGGCCAGTTCAGCCCAGCTCCCCTGCCAAAGATGGAGCTATGTGACTTTGAAAAAGATAGCAATTTCAGTTAATGATTGCCTGTCAATTATGTTTAAATCCCTGAGTTCTTAACACTATTCAAAAGTGACTTTCAGGGGATGATATAGAACCAACTGACTATCTTGAAAACTCCTGGATAGTGACTAGCTGTGTATCCCACATTCCCTACATAAAGCGTTCTGGGGGACCAAGCAATGTGTAAGGAGAAGAATCTTGTCATCAAATTTATTCCAATGAAAAAGTGAAAAATGAAATAAGACTTAAACGACCTAAGGAATTCAAAAGCAGGGAGGCCTGAGCTACAGCACTAGGGATGTGCACTGGGTGGTAGAGTGTCAGGAAACACAGAAGTGGTTTCTATGACAACCAAGGGGAGGAGACTCCCAGGGGAGGGGATGCTGTGTTGGGATGGGGCTTCCGGGGCAGCTGGACGAGGGCTGTTGTTATAGGATGTTTCCCTTGAAAGACTCGTGACACGATATGTTTCTTTTAGAAGGTTTGCTCGATCAGTGTTTTATTTTACAATGAAAAGTTTAAAAATAAATTTGCAAGGCATCAATGTAGTATCATTACATAATTATTTCCCAATACTATAAAAAAAATTGTCAACGGTTAAGAGAAAATGAGTTCTGTGTTGAGCCGCCACAGTCACTGATCTGCCATGACACTCAGAGGCCAGCGCAGAATGAGGCAGCGGCAACCCTGGAGAGATGTGTGGACCGCCACGTGCAGAGGGTACCATGCAGCACACCCAGGGATGTTTAGAGCTCACATGCGGAAGACTGCACTTTCTCAACTGCTGGATATTTTGTGCTTTAAATGAGGTGTCATGACTAAATTCCTAGGCATTTAATGTTTTGAAAGGGTCGTTTTTGTTTCTTTGTTTATGACCTTTCCTTATTTTGCTATCGGGTGTTCAATCTGCTCCTTCCTGATTCCCAGGGCTTTTTGTGTGCAAGATATATTGACCCTTGTCTCTGATAGGAATTTAAAAACCCTTTTCTCGACTTGTCATTTGAGTTTGTTTATGATGTTTGTTTGTGTGTTTTGTTCTCTTTGGCCATGCAGAAGTTTATTTTTTGAAGGGGTTGGTAGCAGAGATGTTCTGGGTGGTTGGGTGTAGGCCAGGGAAGCTCTCCAAGTGTCCACCGTCAAGGATCTCTTTGTTGTCCCTTTAAAATTGTGCATAGTGTCCCCTGGTGCAGAGGAGCATCATGCCACCTGGGCTCCTAGAGCTCCTCAGAGCCCTGGAAATCTGAAGCCACACACATGGGCTTCCAAGTTTCATCTTGCTCTCTCTTTCTGGGACGTGTCACCTCTCAACCCCTCTGAGATGCCCCACAAGCTCCTGTCTCTTGCCCTAATGACTATCCCATGCCCAGGACTGGACCTCTCCTTCTGGACATTTCTGAGTTCCCCATGCATACCTCCATTCACCCCTGTCCTTCCCAGGACAGCTTGTCTGTGGCTCATCTGCCTTGAAAGCCTTGAAACCCTTTATAAGCATCTCAGGTTGTGCAAGTTCTGTCTCTCTCCAAAGCCACTGAAGTGTAGTTTGGGGGATTTCTTTCTAAGTTCATGCTCCTTGTTGGTGCTGTTTCTTAAAGAAGGAGAAACATTCAGAGCACAGTTCCCGCCACGTTCCCATCAGAACAGACCTCAAAGTCTTCATATGTAATATTTTCTTATTACTTAGCTCCAAGTATTTTTCCAATTTTCATTGTAATTTTGTTTTCAACATTGGCTACTTAGAAGTACATTTTTTTATTTAAAAATTGTGGAGATAATATTCTAATTATCTTTTGGTTTTAATATCTGGTTGGATGTTAGACAACATACCCGCTGTGATTTCAGTCCCTTGAAATGTGTTGAGACTTGTATATGGCCCAGAATTACAACACTTTATGAAATCAGTCAAATCTACACCTGAAAAGAATGCCTACTGTGCCATGTTCACCGTGTTCCATGTTTCTAGCAATTAAATGCTTTAACCATATTTTAAAACACTTCTACATAGTGAAATTTTGTTGGTTCTATCCATCACTAAGAGTAGGGTGTTAGGTATTAAAACGTTCCACTCTGCTTGTGGATTCATGCATTTCTCCATATAGTTTTGCCAGATTTTGCATCATAAATTTTGAGATCATGTTACGTGGTACATATTAATTACTGCTAGTATATTTACCTGATGAATTGAAACTTTGATCACTAGAAGTGACCATCTTTATATGTACAAATGCTTGTGAACGTAGAATTCTGATATTATTATAGTTATTATGGCTTTAAAAAAAAAGAACAGCCTCTTTTGTTATTTATGAGGCATGTTATCACCAAACTTCCAATTCCTTTTTTAACTTTGACGTAGCATTTTATTTGTTTGCTTTTTTTAGCCTTTAGCAAGATCCGTTGATCCATTTACCTTTGCTGCAATACTATTATTCTTGTTTAAATCTATTATTGTATAATGTACTATCTGTTCCACGACCTCTTTTTTTTTTTCTTATCTTCTTTGGAATATAGTGACATGTTTATCATTTTACCTTCTCCACTTTTTTCCTATTCTTTCATTATATTTTAAAATTTCTATTCTTCTGTTCTAGAAATTACATCTGCAATATATAATATAACAAAGCCTAAAGTTAATCAACACTTATTTTTCTCCCAGATTCTATAAAGAGCTTAGACATTTTATTTCCGTTTACCTTTCTCACAACTAATACATAATTGTTGTTGAGTATTTAATTTTACATATTTTTAAACCCTGAGGACATTATTATTATTTTACATAGTCTATAGTCATTTAGATTTTCCACAAATTTAATACTTTATTTACTGTTTATTCCTTCTTGAATCTCAGCATTCTAATCTGGAATTATTTTCAGTCTGCCTGAGATGGATCCTTTAGAATGAACTTTAGTGGGTAATTTTCCCACTGTCTTTTCTTTCCTGTTGCGGAGCACAGGCTCAGGACGTGCAGGCTCAGTGGCCATGGCTCACGGGCCCAGCCGCTCCACGGCATGTGGGATCTTCCCGGACTGGGGCACAAACCCGTGTCCCCTGCATCGGCAGGTGGACTCTCAACCACTGCGCCACCAGGGAAGCCCTGTCTTTTCTTTTTTATTTTCTCTCTCATCCCTGAAACTTTATTCTGGGTACAGAATTCAAGGTAGGAGGTAAGTTTCTCTTGGCATGTTTTACGACACTCTTCCATCGCGGCATTGGGAACTGTGGCTCCTTTGAAGGTATTCTGTGCTTTCACACCCTCCTTGGGCTGGTTTTAGAATTTGCTGCTTGGTTCAGGAAGCAGTGAGTTTCTTTAAACTTATTTTGTTTGGGGTTCACTAGGCTTCTTGAGTCTACTGATTACACTGATTTTCATCAGTTCTAGAAAGTCCCTGGTCATTACCACTTTTGAAAATTGTTTTCCCTGATCTGCTCATTTTCTGGGACTCTGATTAAATGCATGTAGGTTTCCTCTTTCGCCTTTTCTGTGTCCATCCTTTGGAAACTCCATGCTGTGTTCTGGTTGACTTTTCTTACTTTAGCTACCCTTCACTAATTCTCTCTCTGGCTGTATATAATTAGCTGGGAAGATCTTTATTGGATGTGTAATTTAGATTCATTTGTCATTTCTAGAAGCTCTATTTTGGATATAACCTGCTTAGTCATTTTTATAATCCCTTTTTGACACTCATAGTGGAAATTCCTTTTCTATTTTAATTTTTCCAAACATATTCTTTCAAACTTCTAGACCAAATAATTTCATTGTCTAAAGCCTTCCTTTCACACCTTTCTGTCTTCAGCTCTCTTGTTGGCTTTTTTGTATTTATGTGTTTTTCACAGATCCTTGTTTCCCTGGGTGACCAGTTTCCTTTGAAGGATGGAGCCTCACCTTCCCACAGTCCAGGGGGTCCTCTGCAGTGGGTCTCCTTCTGAGGGGTGGTGTGGGACCCCTGGCCTCACCTACCCCTGCATCTGCAGCTGGGGCTCTGTCAGGGGGGAGCCCAGTGTAGAGAAGGGGCCAAGTGCAGGATGTGCCCTCTGGCTAGACTGGTCTTAACCAGCTGGTACTCCAGGTGTCTGGCAGGGTTGTGCACCTGACCTTTTCTAGGTTTCTTGAGCCTCACCTCATCCATACCATGTCATCTGCTGGTCCCTCGGCCCAGGGAGAGGCTGCCTCCCGTGGTAGCTTCCTTCCTCCCTCCCTCCCTGCCTCCTCGGACTCCAGAGCCCCCTCTCTGCTGGTGTCCCCTCAACCTGTGGGGGCGCTACAGACTGAGCGCCCTCCCCAGGGGTGTGGTCCAGAGATGCCTGGACACAGTCAGGCTCACGTCCCCCACACAGCAGCATCCATCCGCCGTCCCCCAGCAGACCAGCGCTCTGGCCATGCCTTATGCTTGCGGAGTTTATCAGGTGAGTCAGCCCCTGTCTGCGTTCCCCCCTGATGCTGAGACCTGGAGCGTGCATCAGACTCCAGGGATGCTCGTTAGGGTCCACGGGGATGGGTGGGGAGTGAGCCCCCCACTAGGGGTGGGGACAGCACCATGACCCCACCGGGAATCTCCAAACATCCTCTTCACAGTCCTGCGGTCTCTCTCCAGGCCCTGGCTTCCCTCCTACCTCCCTGTGGCCCAGCCCTGCAAGCCTTCATCTGCTCTGGTGCATTTGTGTTAAAGTCTCCCCAACTCCCTGGAAGATCTGTCCCAAATCCCCATGGAATTTCCTAACAATCACGTCTGATGCCTCAGCTGAAACGGTTAATTCCAGTGTTGTTACAGGTTCGCGGGCTTACCTGCCCTGCTCACAACCAGTGCCCCTGGATGCCCCCTCCTACATTTGGGCCAAGCTCATTGCCAGGGTCCTCGGCCACCTGAGGCTCAGGCCTGGCCAAGAGGTCCCAGCGCCAGTGGACAGTGTGAGGGGCTCTCACGGAGGCCAGCAGGAGACAGGGACCCACTGTCCAACTGGGAACCTGGGACAGCTTGCGTTTAACACCTTGGTCTCTATTCAGCAAAAATATTCTCCCATAATTGTAACTTAAAATGAATAATAATAATGGTAGTATAGAAGTGCAGGAAGTGAAATTTTTCTGAACATTTTATATTTAATCATGTCAGTAATACATAAATAAATAAAATATTGTGGTACATGAAAAGAAAAATAATGGATTAATACTTTTTAATTACGTTAATACATTTTTTGGAAAAGGGGAAATACACCTACATATTGGTCTGCCATTATAATGAATAATATAATTTTCGTGATTAACCTTAACTTCTGCAATTTTTAATGATGTTATCAGAATTGATCTTTTCAGCATATTAACTTTTAATATATGTAGCCAGATGTGTCACCATCTTCACCCTTAGTTGATCAAAGAATATTTTTCTTAATTTTAATTTTGAAAAGTTTCTTTCATATGAAGCAACATCTACAAAATAGTTAAGAAAGCCTTAAACACGAGGGCACGTTTGGCAGACTTTTATTTAAAAAGCATTTTTACTGCATTCTAAAAATCTCAATCCTGCTCATGATTTTGGTTTATGAAATTGACTCTAGCAGTTTACAAATATCTCTACAGCAGAGTAATTTCCACAAAAATAACTTCATCTGAAAAGTCACCATAAGGTCCTCTGAAATTGGGTAATTGTAAGAAGGATTTTTTGTTTGTTTTTTTTTGTTTGTTTGTTTTTCTGGCATGAAGCAGATTGAATGAAAGCCAAATGGATCAGGTGCCTGAGAACCAATGACAGAATTGCAGAGATTCAAGTTCTCTGTCTTGTCTTTAGGCTTCCTGTGCTGTCATTGTCACTCTGAGTTCCATGATTAAACATGCACACAAAAAGCCCCAGTGGGGTCTGGGCCAGAGCTGCCTGAGCAGAGCTGAGGGCCCTGAACCCCCAAACTGAGCCTTGGAGTGATGCCAGGCGAGGCATCCATGGTGCCAACACCATGACTGGATTTCTCAGAACTCAGCTCCACAGAGCACGTGCAGTTTATCACAGCATAAATAATACAAACATGCTCGTTTAAAGCTCACAGACCCAACGGTAACCAAAGCAACTCTTTAGGACTTAGACCCACCAAAGACGTCTTTCAGGAAAGATCCTTTTCTCACTGGTTCTGTTTAGATTTGTGCGTGGCGAAAATGGAAATCCATGACTCTGGGTTGCTTTAGGGTTCTTTCCAAGTTCTCTACGGATAAGGCACTTTATTTCCTGCCCCCAAGGTGGACCATCACACCCCCCAACCTACCCTTGGGGGCTCCTAAAGTTCAGGTAGACTAAGGCTTATTGTGTACTTACTGGGTGCAGGCATGCCACCAGGGGGCCTGATGTCACACCTGGCATACTCTCCACACAAGCTCTGTGATGTAATCGTCGCAGAGTAAAGAGGATGAGGTGAGCAGAAGATAGTCACCTGCCCGGGGCACACACATGGCTGCCCATTCTTACGGAAGGACCCCAGTCACTGCAGCCCAAACGCACATGCGCCGTCTGCATTCTGGGGCCAAAATCAGGATCACAGAATGCGCCTTCCTGACGCATTTTCAGACTGGGTTCTGCAAAAGAGCCTTTCAGAAGGACATGTGTGGAAACACACTGATAATTTCATGTTCTAATAATTTAGAGAAATTCTGCGTTAAAAGCATATCATTAGAGAAACTAAGTCCTGTGCTTTTCCTGGCGAAGAGGAAACTGGTGAATCAGAGAAAGTTAAGTCTGTATAGTTGGGGCCAGTTGTATTTCCCCAGGAGCTAGGATGGAGCTGTTTGGGGAACGGGGCACATTTCCAAGCTCGTGGCCTTAAGGGACAGTCTCTGAGACTCCTCAGCACAAAACCTGGACTCAAAGTCATAGTGGATAAAGAAAGTTCATTTCACATGCAAGAATAGGGTGTTTTCAAAAGACAATTCAAATGTGTTATAAGGTAATTCTAGAGTAACTCATTGACAGCAACTTGGAAAACAAGAAAAAAAAATGGAAAGAAAAAATAACTCAAAATATCACCAGTGAGCTGTCACTGCAGATGTGCCGACCTTACTACTTGGTGTTTTCCATCAAACTGTGTGGTTCCTGCGTGCCTGGGTCAAGCCAACCTGCAACGGCTGGTAGGCAATTAGGGGTCAGAAAATCGGCAGAAGGCAGTCGGGGGCACTTCTCGCACACAGAGATTCTAGAATATTGGACGTAGTCACGTGGATATCAAATGAACAGCAAATGCTCATTCTACTTTTTTTAGTTGAAATAAAATAAATACATCAGGGCTGTTTCATGTAGATGCTATTTACACGTTGAGGGTCTCCAGGGTTAAAAACAGCAAGAACTGGAACACAAACAGAAGCCACCATAAAGCTGGTGGTGGCCTCTGCCCAAGTCATTTTAGATGTCCCTTTTGTACCTCCACCGGGCCGGGTGGGTGATGCGGGCAGGGCTTGGAGGGTGGATGAGGTGGGAGTCTCTGCCCAGGGGCGGGTCCCTAATAGCCCAGGTAAGAAGCAAATTTGCCAGCCAAGATTTCCCTGTCCTTCTATGTGAAGGCCACAGACAGCACCTTCCTGCTGGGCCGGGAGCCCGCTGACCACTGCAGGTGGTCCTGTAATCTTCTTGGTGCTTTCAACATGAGGGCACAGAGCTCGTGTGTCCTCAGCGTCCTAGCCTAAAACCCAGTCGAAATGAAAGATGTAGTCACGGATCAGTATGAGGTGTTTTCTCTATTGGTTCATAACTTAAATACACCCAGTTAACCCTAGTGTAAAACGTGCAAGGGCTCCCAGAAGCCAAACATAATTTGAAAGCAAGGCAACAACATGGACTTGCAAATAACAAGGAAGTTACCTGAGGTGGTTTTCTCTCTTTTTGGCTTAGTACTTGCACACTGCTGTCCTTTTCTTGATCACTGATCAGCAGAGAGTGTGTAATTAGACCTTTAATGAATGTGCCGCGCACATGACAGTGAGGGACGCACGTACAGCACAAATGGGACGACAGGAAAGCCGGGGTCTGCATCCTGGAAGCGTGACATGTGAGTGCCCTGGGTTTGAGGTGCTTGCACTGCCCTGTTTTAAGTGGTTCCCTGATTTAGCCTTTAGCCCCCATCACCGTGCAGAGGAGAGCCAGGTCCTGGTTTTGTCTAAAGCAGGGGAACAAAGTGTCTGCAGTGGACTTATTTCAGATTAACAACCATGAAAAATGGTCCTGATCATTCCCAGAGGCTAAGTGTCCTCCTGCCATCGGGCCTCAACACACTGACCTCCAGGCCTCTCTCCAGGTCCAGGCCCTCATCCCATCCTCATTCAGTGCTGGTTTGCAGCCCACTGCCAGGGCTGGGCTGGGACGTGGAAGGTGGACCCCTCAGTGAGGGGTGATCGTCAGGTTCCCAGGGCGTGCGCCTCAGGGAGATGCTTGGAGGCGGGGGACGCCACGCTCGAGCAGGGTCCACTGACCCAGCCCCACAGCCATGCCCTGTCGTTTACCTGGCCCTTCGTGAGTATCTGGTGGGGGAGAAAGGACCCCTGGTCTGTGGCACTGGGGGTTGTCCCGGCCAACACTGCCGCTGACTCGGAATAACTTAAGAAAAGGGAAAGGCACTTGTGCTGGGTCTAAGCTCTCCCTCAGGATCCACCTGAGACTGGAGAGACACCTAGAGGCTCAGACAAGGTGAAGCCACAGGGCTCCTCAAGTTAGGGCACGTCTGCTGGTCAGGCCCCCAGGACCCTTGGCACTTGGTTCTTGACTCAGAAGGGACCTCGGTGCTTAGTTCCCGAGGGTCCCGGTGGCCAAGCCTCACCTCCCAAAGACAGGGACTCGGGAGCAGACACACTTGGCTGACACCTGTGCCAGCTGCCCCCCCACCCTGGGAGGCCACCCCACACCCTCCAGCTCCTGTGATGTGGGTGGAGGTCTGCTTCCCCTTGTCCCGCCTGCACCTCGAACGGGAAGGGTCTTCGGCGTCTCCTACCGCACCCTGAGCAGCTTGCATCTTCTTCATAAAGCTCCTGATGCTTCGTTTATTTACTTTAACGGCAGTAAGATCCAGACTTGTGGCTTCCAGCTGGCATGCAGGACCTTGGAAGTCCTCATGCCCATCCTTACAAGGAGAAGAAAGCTGAACACACTGAAAATCAGCGAGTCTTCTTAGGTCCCTGAGAGAAGTGAGGTCGCAAGGCAAACCACCTCCCTCAGATTCGAGAGACGGGCGGGCAGGTGCAGCGAATCAGAACTTGCTGAAGCAGAAGCCTCCCTGGGAACCAGGACCGCAGGGCAGCGGGTCAGCCTGAGTTGCAACTGTGGGGCAGCTGGAGGCCCAGTGCGGATAACTGACTGGTGAAGCTCAGGGCTCCGGCACGGGGAGAGCACTCCACTTCTGTGACGTTTCCCTCCAGGGGCTCCACCACCTGGTCCTCACAGGGCAGGTCAGACAACAAGCTCCTCCAGCTTCTGGGAGCTGGAAGGGAAGGGAATCATTCTGAAATAGGCCAGAGTGCTCTGTCACCATCAGAGGGCTGGCCTTGGGAGGGGGTGTTTAACCAGAGCCTGACCTGCTGGGATTTATCAGAGCCCAGATGGCCCGGGGAGGGGAGTGCTACCTCCAGCCCCTCCAACTCTCCTGCCCCCGCTAAGGGGACAACAAACCAAACCACACACAACCTAAAGCACTTTGTGAAGCTGCAGCCGGACACTCGACTCACTGGAAGGCTGAACACCCCCAACCACCACCAGGGCAGCAGGGCTCCTGTGCAGAACAGGATGGGGATGAGGGCTGCCAGCACAGACCTGATGCACGACAGCAAGATTCTGCACTTCTTATTGATGGAAAGTTCAAAATATCTGACTTTGGTTTTCAGTGAATAGTCTTATTTAGCAATTTTATCCGGTGTGTTTAAATGTTCCTGATTTTATGTCTTTCTTACATTGTTCCCTGAATTAGAAGGAGTATAAGTTACTGTCACCTTTCCAGGGACAATTATGAGCTGATACCATCAAAAACATTATTTATACTTTACCCATATACTAGGAAAGTCTATGACCATTTCCCATAAATGGCTAAAATAGGTAGGCTGCTTTACCTCTTTGCCAGAAGGGAAAACATAATCAAATAGATCTGGTTATTGACAGAAGATTACTTTAGCATTGCTTAAGCTGTGGGTACGTGTGCTCATGTAAGTGACTTAATGAATTGTCATTTCGGAATCAATTTATGGAGTGGAGGAGCGCTGACCTGGAACAGCCTCCCTCTTTGCCCCCACCTCCCCTGGGGGCCCGCCAACCATGCCTCTCTCCTGGCTTCAGCCTCCTTTGTTTTGTGAGAAATGTTTATGGATGAAAAATAGCAAGCAGAGGTTGACTCTGCACCCTCAGCCTGGACTCCAGCTACAGGAGCTGGTGAGGAGATGGATTAAGGGAGGCTGTTACCTGGGCCCCCATGAGTTGATCCACTTTCTGAAGGGAGGACACACCCCTGTGGGGCAGTGCTCACATGGCATCTGGGGCTCCAGGACCACAGTCAGGGGACTGAGGACCCATTTCAGACCAGGATGCAGATTCCCTGATTCCGATGTGCACTATAGTCTTCAGATCCAGTGTGTGGATCTCCACTTGAGGTGTTCATTATCTTTGCAGATTTGGGATCTCCACCCCTAGACCTATAAAATTGGGCAGATTTTCTAGGGTTGGGGCCAAGCATTTTCAGTGATTCTTACAATCGTTAGTATTTGAGAACAACTCCAAGAAGAGCTTCTATCTACCAAACCTTCCCTGACATCTGTTGGAGATGTCTGAATTTCAGGTAAGCTCACATTCCAGAGGCAGCTACCCACAGGCTCCCTGCGATGGAGGGAGGGAGGCAAACCACTGGGAACGATGCTCCCAACTCTTAGTAGTCCCTCCTTCTGCTCCAGGACCTTGAGCCCCAATCTCTGTCTCTGTCTCTCCTGAGCAAGGGTAAAATTTCTTGAATCTACTGAATGTGAAATCTCAACTACATCCTTACTGATCTTGGATCTGTGGTTTCGTGTCTGTCATTAACAGTAGAATGTTCTTGGCCATTATTATTTCAAATATTTATTCTGCTCCATTCTCTCTTCTCCTTCTGGTATTCCAATTATAGATGTTATGTCATTTGAAAATTTCCCTCAGTTTCTGGATGTTGTGTATTGTGTGTGTGTGATTTTCTTTTCCCTGTTCTTTTTTTTTTTTTGCATTTCAGTTTGGGAAGTTTCTATTTCCCACTCTTCAAGTTCACCAATTCTTTCCTCAAAAATGTCAAATGTACTGATAAGCTTTCTTAATTTCTTTTACAATATTTTGGATTTCTATCATTTTCTTTTGGGTTTTTCTCAGAATCTCAATCACTCTGCTTACATTACCCATTTGTTTTCCATGCTTTCTACCTTTCCCATTAGAGCTCTTAGGTTATTATGAATAGTTATTTAAATTCCCTGCCTGAAGTGTCCATCATTTGTGCTATATCTGGGTCTGGTTCTGATCCTTGATTTGTCTTATCAGACTAGGTTTCTTCTCACCTTTTGGAATTCCTTGTAATTTTTGGTTTAAAGCCAGACATCTTACTACATCTGAGGAAGTAGACTCTAGAGTGGCTCCAGTCAATGTGGCTGGAGTTGGTCTGTATGTAAGGTCATCTCCAGCCATGGGTACCAGGGAGTTTACATTCATCTTGTCTTTGCTTTGTCCTTTGTGACCTTGGGCTCACCTGGAGCTCCTCCTTGGAGAACTTCTGCAGTTACTTTGGTGCAGCCGTGGTTGTACTGGGGCCATGTTGAGGCTGGTAGGACTTGGAGAGGGAAATGTCTTCCTGTGGACTGGGGTCCCTGGGTGTGACATTCACAGAGGTTTCCTCTTGGATTGCTTCTTTTTGCCCCATTGGTTGAGACCAGAAGACTTAAGGGGACAGGAGGAGAGGAGCACTGTCCTGTTGGCTTGGGAAAGATGCTGGGGAAAGGCTTCCCCTTTGTTGTAGAGAACTGGGCATATTTCACATCAGCTGCCCTTCCCCTCCCACTGCTGGAGCCATGAGGGTACCTTTCTCAGATCTTCACCTGCAAATAAAGCCAGTGGAAGTGTGGGGGTCTGCTAAGCCCCCAGCCCCCAGGAGTTTCTCCCTGTCACATGGCTCATACTCAGCTGCCAGCAGCTGATCAAATTCACCCTCTAATTGTTCCCACCAGCTTGTGGCTCCAGCAGCTTCTGCTCCAGGTAAGCAGGTCCTGGCGGTATCTCTGTGTACTTCCCTGTCCCTCAAGATTTCAGAACTGCCAGCTCAGATCCCTAAAGGATCTAAGAAAAGTCATTAATTTTCAGGCTTTCCAGCCTTTTCTGGTTGTAAGGACGGGGCGAAAACTTCCATGCTTTTTACATGTCAGAGTTAAATTTAGAAGCCCCTCTGCCCAGCGTGTTAGTTGTTTTCTGTGGGAGACTTGAGCTATTCCACCATCACAAAGAGCAGAAACTTCTTGTCACTCCACCTAATAAATAGTAATACCAGGATGTAGAATAAAACATTTTCCTTAGCCAAGAAAGGAAGAAGTGTCATCTGCTATGTATCACCATTCTTAAAACCATCTCTGGTTAATATTTGATTCTGAGATCCCACTGATGAGGATAAGCTGCCCTTGGAGAGGAGGAATCTTAACACGGATCTTGAGTTTGGTGCCGATATCCTGCACCAAAGTGTGTGTGAGGTCCACACAGGCTTCTGGAAGTCCATACCTCCAATGCCTGATGGAGCCCTTGCTTCTTCATTACCTGAACCTCTTCATCATTATTCCGGGGGAGGTTAAGCTTGCTGGGATCACAACCAGGAGAGGAATAGGAGTGTTTATTTAACAGAAACGGAAAGAAGGTTGTCAGACATTGCCTTGGACATGCGTTGACATAGCTAATACACACAATAATGCCTTGTATTTGTGCATGATTGGAGAATTGAATGAGCATTTCTACCTGCCTATGTCACTCGCATCTTAAAAGAACCCAACAAGATTGGACATCTCGAGGCTGAGATGGCCATGTGTTTTGCTCACTGACCTGCAACTGGCCTGGTGGGAGATCCAGCCCAGAGACAGCAGGTCCCAGTTTGAAATCAACCTGCTCTATGAGCCAGGAAATAGCTCCATTCTGTGGCCTCCTCCCGAGCACAGGTGTGCTGGCTCCTCTTCCCCCAGGGGCGACACAGGCAGCATGCGGGCCTCCAATGGGTGAGAAGCCCCTCCCAGCCCCTCCCAATAACCAACAAGAATGAGATGGAGGTTGGAGGGGTGGGGGCATTTCTGAGCAGATGGGAACTCTTGCCCCTCCTACCCTACCTGATTGGAGCCTCACTGCTCCTTCGAGAACAGGCTGGCTCTGGGGTCCCAGCAGCCTGGAGTGGTGGGCAGGTGTGCTGTCCTATGGAGCCCAGGCTCCTTCTTGAACCACCTTCTACCACAGGGGGAGCTGGTGATGAGCCCCTGGGGAGACATCTTTGGAGCTGGACCCTCCAGCTTCACTGTCGAAGGTAGATGCAGCCAGCCTGACTCCCAGCGCTGGCCCCGAGAGAGGAAAACCCTGTGAGACTCACAGTGACCTAGGAAAAGCCTGTCTCGGGGGTGTACTGGCTGGTGGAGAAGCAACCCCATAGGAGGGGTGTCACCCAACATTAGCTGAGCCAAGAAGGTGAAGGCAGAAGGTGTGGACCACACCCCTCCCCGCCTGGAGCAACAGCTCAGGGTTGGCACCGCTCCCCTCAGTGCAGGGCCTCCTGAGGATCCTGACCACTCCACTTCCCATCGCCCCCATGGCCGGATGGGCCGTAAGAGGAGTCCCCGCCATGGCCTTGACTCTGCCTGTGTCTCCTCGGGGCATCCAGAGCAGCTGCCCTGAGCCATCTCCATGTCACCAGAAGGTGACCATAGGGAGAAGGTTCTTGGGTTCTAGGGGAAACACCGCTGGATAATTCTAGCTAAGGTGCAGGATTGCCAGAGCCTGAAGAACGTAGGCTTTCCCCCACAATCAGTCCCTTGAGTTTCTTTTCAAAATGACACCTCTTTTCACTCACAGAGATTTGCATTTTTAGCAGATAACTGGTTTCCAGCTGCATGGCTGCTGTGGGTGGCTCCCGGGCGGAAACCCAAGGAGACAAGTTGGAGGGCCACTGGCAATGTCCCCGGACTCCGTTTCCTACAGACACGTCTGAAAGACAGTCACAGGGCATCAACAAGTGCCTGCGTATTCAAAGAAAATATGATGATTTTTCTTTAAATATTTAATAAAATCATCAGGATATACTTGGAAGTAATTGAAGAGACCCAAGGACATGACCAAGATTCTAAGATGTTATATGATATGATCGATACTCTGAAAACAAAGTCTCCTTTTTATAAAAAAGGACAATAAACAGTCAACCACAAAACCCGAACCGAAGCTTGCCCTTGCGTTTTCTGGTGAGCAGTATTTGACATTGATGGTCAGGAAAACCTTGAGCACCCAAAGCAACATCCACTGCCAGGTAGGAACTGAGCTGCGGAGATGCAGGGAATATACATAAAGGTAATAGCCAAACACAGGGGGTTTGTTGAGTCTGTCACTGCGGGGAATCCATCGGGTGCAGCCACCCTAGGAACTCAAGTGCCGGGTCCCCAGCCCGGGCTGGCAACCGAATCAAACGTCTCCTCCGTATGTGGGTCCATCTGCCGTTTGCATTTTCTTCCCCAGCCTCCCTCCTCCGCCTCCTGCAGTCTCCATGGTATCTGCTCAGCCCACCTTCTTATCTCTCTAAGGATGACATTTTGGGAATTGAGTTTCTGGGGCCACCAGTGCAGGGAGTGGCAGGTAGAGCCGTGGTCTGTGTGGAGGATCCCTCCCCCTCCCTGGGCCCCTGGCGTCTGGCATGAGGGGACCAGAGGCCCAGGGCTGGTCAAAGTCACCACACATTTCCTCTGGCTGGAGAAAACAGAGTTGGGAGGCCTGTGCCTTGCTTTCTTCTAGAATTGAAATGATTGCTGACGAGCTCACAGTAAATAAACCTCAGCAACATGTGCAACAAATTAGTAAAATAAATGTGTACTTAAGTATTAATGAAATAAATATTCAGCGGGTTGTTTGGGATATTTGTTCTCTCCTCAAATGTTTAAAAAATAATGAGAGGTTTATTGAAACTTTAAACTATGACTCAATATAAGGGTTTTCACAATGTACCTTTCTTCCTAAATTCAGAAAAGAAGAGATTTGTGTTCTAAAGATGGGTGAACCAACCGACAGGATGGAAGCTGGAGACAGAAGTCCTGGATAGCGTCGGGGGAGATGTCCAGATCTGCAAGGATCCACTGTCCAGCCACGGTTGGGTCCCTGGCTCAGAAAGTGCTCCAGCTATGAGGCAAAGGATTTGGAACAGGGAATGGGGGACCATAAGATCACTGGATCAGAATCGAATCTGATCCCAGAGCAACATGGCAGAAACTGCCCCTGAGGGGCTGCCTCTCTGCACAGATGGGGACTGCAGGACACCCTCCCCAGCCCTGTAGAAGGGACCCAGGAGCTGACCCTGTCAGACCCTGGTGACAGGAAAGCTGCAGACCAGTGCCCACAGCTGCTGACCACCCAAGCCTGAGGGTCTGCACCCACACGCAGACAGACCACCCCTCAGCCTCACCCACCCCGCCTGAGGCTGAGGCAGCCCTGGCCCGGGTCCCGCTCAGACACAGCTCCTTGAAGAGCCTGGAGAAGCCCCCAGAGGCTCCTGGACCAGTGCCCGCAGCCTGTGGTCCCAAGGGGGGAGCTTGCTGGTCCCGGGGGCTGACATGGGGCCTTTTCACACTGGCACAGCTACGTCTAGTTTATGTCCTGGCCGTGACCCACCTGGGGGCCGAGGGAGCATCTGCTCACACCAGGAGGAGACCCTCAGCTCCACCTGTGAGCCCTGCCCTGGTCTGAGCCAGGTGCTATGGCCACAGGTGCCCATTCATGTGCCCGCGACTCCCTGTCGATCACCACACCTGCCAGCCTTCAAATGTCCCGGATGGTGGCAGAGATTGAGGTGCTCAGATGGGACATTCCCCTCAGCCTTGGGAGGCCAGGGCGGGAAGACGTTCACACGTGTTCCTGCTGCCTTGGGGCTCCCAGACCCCCCCAAGAACCCAAGAGCCCAGGCACTCAGGGCAGCCGGCTCCTTATCGGTTTGAAAACTGCTTCTCCCAGACACGGAAAGCAAGCCGCCAGCGGGCACATGCAGTAACGCCTGGCTGTCACCATACTGGACAGAAGCACGCACACACATGCACACACGTGCACACAAGGCAACACATGCACACACACGACACACACACAGACACACATGCAACACGTGTGCACACATGTGCAGTGCAACATGTGCACACACACAACACACATGCACGCACATGCACACAGGCAACACACACGCGCACACATGCACACACAGTCAAACACCCTTCGTGCTGTTCACTTATTCAAAAGTAAATTGTGCTCTGCTGATGTGTGAGCATTCTTCTTTTCTTTTTCTTTTTTTTCACTTCTCTCTCTTTTTTTTGGCAGGGGGGCATGAAGTGTTTCCATCCATTTAAAAACCAATAAAGTGAGGGGAAATTCAGAAAGGCACAGTACACCCTCCTAATGCAACAGCTCGATCGGGTCAAGCCTTCTGCAGCAACTTTAAATGGTGTTAATTTTTAAAAAATGGATTCTGTGGGCTATAAGATTATTATTTTTTGTTTGGGGAAACATTGTAGAGGCAACATGTGTCCGTCACGTTGGTGTGAAACCTTCAGACAAGACTTTCAAAAACATTCTGTGAACATAGGAGACCTGTTTTTCTGGTTTTCTGTCTAAAAAAATAAGAAAGAAAACAGTGAAACAGGATGAAAAGTGGCATTCACGTCCCTAACCTTCAGCATCCCCACTCACCTGGAGAGCTCCTCTACCCATAATGCACTAAGTGGATGATTAAAAAGAAATGGGGGTTTAACTGTGGGTAAGCGTGGGGTCCCCAGAGCTTTGCAGAGCATTGAACCGTGCGTCTACAGCTGTCTCCACACAAGCCCGACATTCTTTATTTATTTGTTATGAAATATTTATGGGTGTTATGAAAGGTTTAAAATAATGTGTCTGTCGCTCTCTCCCCTCTCTCTTTCCCTCTTGCCTGCGCACAGCTTCTAATGCATAAATCATTCGGGGCTCTAGACAGTGGGGCTGCACATTAGGTGGGTGTATCTGCTGTATCACATTTTTTCTGCCTGAGAGAAAATATCATTCCTAGTAATTTTCTACACTTATACAATCAGCGTTGACAGTAAATAATTGATGTATGAATTTAGGACTAAACTCCAACACAATATGACTTTATGTCAAGGGTGACTCCCAGCAGGTTTTGAGCTAAATCATCTTGCAAAATGGGTTCTTTCAGTGGGAGAAAAAAAGGGTTTTGAAATTATTTTAATGGAAAACGGGACCTGTGTGCAGCTCTTCTTTTGATGAGGTCTTGCTTTGCATGGCTGGTAATAAAACTGAGCAACCCACCCATTATGAGATTGGAAATGTTTCATTTGTGATCACAAATGGATTTTTTTAAGACCGACACAGCTGTTTTTATTCTGTTTATCCTTTTTCTCTTTTCCTTTTTTCCTCTCCTTTTTTTGGGGGGGCGCGCGTGTGTGTGTGTGTGTGTGTGTGTGTGTGTGTGTGTGTGATTGCGTTTGTATGTGGTAGGCTGCCCTCTGCTTTTCATCCTAGTATCTTCTGTAGAAAGTACAATTATGATTTACATTACAAGCTGGGTATATTTGTGACTTAAAGATATATAACTAGCAGAAAGACCTCAGATAAAAGCTATTACATTCCCTCCCATCCCTGCAATGAAAATCCTTTACATCATGAAAAGAAAATGGTTATTGCAGACCAGGAGGGGGAAGAGTGGGCGTCTGGGAGAGAAAACTTTCATGAGATTGTCAGAAGAGAAATGCTGGATAGCTTTACAACTTCCACTGAAATCCAGACAAGGAGATCAAAGAAAACAAATCAGGTGAGAGACCCAGAGTGAGATTCTCTATTTGTTTTACTCTACTCTGGGGCAATGAAGATTTGAAACTACTGAAAATCTTTCTTCATGTGATGTCATTTTTGCTGAAACCACGATTCAAAGACTAGAGTTCAAAGCAAGGCCCTCTTGTCCTTGAAAGAAAATAATTATTTTCTCTAGTATTCACATTTGTATAAAATTTTATTTATTTATTTTTAGACCCATGGTTTCTTTTAAAAATATTCAGATCTTTCATATACTAAATTTAATTACATTTATTATATAAATGAAGAGAGATGATAAAATTCAAAGCCTCCTGAAAAAAATCCCATGATACAGCAAGACCTGCCCTGAGAGTCAAAAGCTGGAAAGCTGTTTCCTTCCAGAATCCCCCTTCCACGTCTCTTGCTCTTCCTCTGTCTTCCGCTGTTTATCCCTGTATCCTCACTCAGAGGACACGGCTCTCCCTTCATTCTATAGGTGGCACTCATGTCTCTGTGCATGAAGTTCTGAAGAAATTCCAGGCCAAAAAGTGGTTCATAAAAAAGTCCTTGCTCTCAGGGAAGTGTATTGATTTCTGCAAAATGTAACAGATTTCTTTAAAAACAAATTTTAGGTAAACATTCTTAACTGGGTTTATTTGATCTGTACCTTTCTTTATAGGTGGTGGTGAGTGATTTAAAGATTGCCAACAAATGGGTTTTATGTAAAAGACACTCTGGGCCAAACTCTTAGGTTCATGTGTGCATGCACATGTGTGTGCATGTTTGGTGTGTGAATGCATGTGTGTACTGTGCACATGTGTGTTGGTGGTTTTTCCAGCATTCAGGAAACAGCTCTTCCTTAAGCAGCCTCGCTGGGGCTGGCTGGGTGGGTGGGCAGTGCTCCTGGTGTGGGGTGGCCCCAGGCACGCTGTGGCCCCCTGCTCCTCCTATGTGTACGCGTGCGTCTACGTGTGTCTGCACATGTGCACACATGTTTGTGTGTGGGGTGAGGGCTATTAGAGCTGCAGGCAACTGGGAAGTCTGTCCACGTGAAGATGCTGACTGTCGTGACGCTATAACGGTTTCCTGGTCCAGCTGGAAATAGAATCCGAACCTTGGAGCTCAGTAACCCACAGAGACCGTCTTGTCCAAAGGCTTTGTTTTCTACAGGAAGAAACCCTCAGATTCAGGCTGCTTGCCCTCCACTACAGGCTGGTACCCAGAGAGCACAAATGACACCTCAGGTCTCCGACTGCAGGACGTCACCCCCAGAGCTCGGGGGTTCTTCCCTAAGAGTCGAGCTCAGGAACATCTTCCCAAGAAAGCCCTGGGTTTGGTAGAGCTGCGGGGTCAGCACTGCCCCGTCCCACCACCAGGACTCGTGCCTGGGCTGGAGCGCCCACCCCGGGGGTCCTGCTGGCCCACTGAGGTTCCCATCTGGGGCGGGATGGGGAAGGTCAGATATAGGGTCACAGGGTTACATTGCTGCTTTCCCCGTGTCATCATTGACAGAGGCGAGGGGCGGGGAGGGAGGGAGGGAGGGGAAGGGGGGGAAAGGGGGCCTGGGGTGGGGCTGCTGACACACAGCCCTTCTTGACCCCTGGGGCAGCCAGGGCACCCGGCAGAAGGCGCTTCACAGTCCACAGCCAAGCATCTGTCTTCGCAGCCTCTGCTGGTGAGGCTGGTGTTTCACTGAGAAAAAGACTGATTCTTTTCTGAGGTTTGGTCCTTGATGCCACCCAAGGGGGCTTCAGATGCCCAGGCCGGAGCCTCCACGCTCACCATGCTCTCCAAGGCAGCAGAGGCCACGTGCACCGTGGCAGGAAGGGAACCGGTGTTGGGTCAGAGCCCGCGCATGCGTGCTGTTTGGTGGGTGTCGCTCGGGACCTCGGCAGGACAGCCATCCCCAAGGGGCCTGCCAGCGAGGGACGTGTGTGGCTGAGACCCCAGGGCTGTCTGGTTGCCAAGCCTGCGTCACCGAGGGCCACAAGCTGGACAAGTGGGTTTGGCCTCATTGGGAAACACTGGGGCCCTGGAGCGGAGAGCAGTCTACCCCTGGGCCCTGTGTGCCGGGGAAGTGACAGCCTCATTCTCAGAAGGACCAAGTTGCACCCTCCCCTAGACCACCCTTGGCTGTTGTCACCCCCACCATGGTGGGTCCTGCCCTCAGACAAAGGTCGCCTGGATTTGCTCATCGTGTGGGAGCTCCTTACGGGCACCGGGGGCCTTCTGGGAGCTCGGCCTTAATGAACAGAGCGCCTCAGGCAGGGCTGGGGTGCAGGGCAGGTGCCGCAGTCCAGCGTGTCCTACACCTTCCTGAGCCCTGCTTGTGATCCAGACTCTGGAGTCTGCTGGCCCTGCCGGTGGCATCTGTGTCCTGCTAGGGACACTTGATCCCCTTCCCCTACCAGCAGCCCCAGGGCTGGGCTTGGTCCCCATCTGTGGTTTCTCCCCTGCACACCTGGGATGTAGGTGAGAGTCACCAGGCCGAGTGCTGGTGGTATGAATGTGTGGGTGTATGTCTGTGAGTATGTATGTGTGTATAAGTGGGTATGTGTGTGAGTGCATGCATGCATGCATGTGTATGTATGTGTGTAGTGCATGTGAATGTGTGTCTGGTATGTGAATGTGTATGCACATATGTAAGTGTGTTTGTGACATGTGTGTATATATGAGTGCATTGTCTAGTCTGGGCATGTGCATATGTATGGGCACATGAGCACATATGTGTATCATGTGCGTGCATGTATATTTGTGCATCTCTGTGTTTTGTTCATGTTTGTGGGTGCATGTGTATGTGTACATATATGGCCATGTATATGTATGATCGGCGCACATATATGTACATGTGCATGTCACATGTATACATGTGTGAACATACATGCAATGTATGTGTATATGTATAGGTACATGTGTGTACAGCTATGTGTGTCTGTATCAGGTATGCATGTACATGTGTGTTTGTATATGTGTATGTGTGTACATGTGTGTGTGTGTGTGTATGTGTGTGTGTAATGTGCACAGCTGCAGGCATGGGCGGCTCCAGGGTGCAGGGGTCATGCCCAGGGGACTGACTGGCCGTCTGGGCTATTCTCCCCTTTCCTTCAGGTCCTCCTGAGGGTCTTGGTGCTCTAGACCCTCTAGACCAGCACCCACAGGAGCAATGGGGTCCCTGGACCTCAGGGATGCTCAGGGTTCCCATCACTGTGATGAACACAGAAGGGGAGGATGTGACCCTAGCTCTCAGCTCCTCAGACAGGAAGAGTGGATAGACAGGGTCTGATTCGTGAATTCCAGACTCACAGTTATTTTGCAGGAAGACCTCCCTCAAGGTCACATTCGTGTGGGAACAGTCCTACCTCAGCAGGGGGCAGTCTGTGGGTTGGGACTCTGTGGGATGGAGCTCCGTCACGTTCTGTGTCTCTGCTCAGAGGACATGGACGGGGATGAGTTGGATGGGAGACCCACAGCCGGGCTGAGCCACCCGGTCTCCTAAGCAGGCAGTGGGTGTTCTGCGGGGCATGGGGGCCTGTGCGTGGGTCGGTAGAAATGGAGCATCGCATGTGAGAGTCACAGTAACTAGGCAGACACTGCACAGCCACCCCGCAGAAGTCTCAGCCAGGGGATCACACTGGGTGATTTCAAAAGTTTATTTTGCTACTGTGCAGACGGAAAATTTCTAAATATAGCACTGAAGGGTTATGTCTGGGGGGAAAATAATTAGCAAGCTGTCCCACCAAGTTTGAAAACCACAGGTATAGACTCTGTCTTCCCTAAGCTGGCACACGTCGCTGACATTCAGCAGAGGGTGAGTGACCAGCGCAGAGGGGTTTGCGGGCTGTGGGCGGGCATCTCTCTGCAGACCCCGGTCCTAGTGCTACTGCGTCGCCCGCAGCCCAGGTAACAAACGCTGCTCCCACACACGTGACGGCCAGACCCGCTCAGAGCGGGGCAGCTGGGCACACACAGCAGCAGCACCAAGGCAACACGGCGATTTTTAATTCTTTGGAGAACCAATTCAAATAGAAAATGTAATTAAAAATGTGTAAATAGAACTCCCGAAAGCACTCCCCCTGACGCCTATATTTGCTTAACAAACTATCAAGTAGCCGCTTTGTAGGTAAAACATCCCAACTCCTACACATTCGCAGCTTGGCGGCCTGTGAAGCTGTCAACCTCCCTGAGCGGGACCCTGTGCCCAGGTCTTCATCTTGATCACCTACAGAATGAACCAAGGTCTCCTGGAAGAGCGATCCTTGCTCCACGTCCTGCTGTCCTGGCCGCAGGCCTAGTACCCCCTGCAAGGGCCTCCCTCCAGAGCCATGTTCTCAGGTGATTTGGGGGGCAGGCCTCTCCCATGGGTGGTGGTCGTGGGGTTTGCAGAGTGAATCACTGACCTAAGAGACAGGTCAGATTAGGGTTCTGGTAATCAGGGGCTCAAGCAGTGAGGACCCCCAGGCCACGTGGGGGACTGAATCTTGGGTTTGGTATAACTCTGTCTGCAGGGTCACCTTGGGCTCTGAGAAAGGAGCCTGGGGCCACCAATGGCCACTTTGAGCTCACCCTTCCACAGAGACCGTCACCCGTTCTGGGCCACACCAGCAGGTGCCGCATGTTGGTTCTTGATGCACAATGAGCAGGAAAGGCCTGTGGAGGAGAAGTGGGGAAGGTGTGTGTGAGTGTGTGTGCACGTGTGAGTGTGTGAGGCTGCATCAGCCAGTGACAGTTGACTAACAATGTACAATCTAGATCCCTGAAGCTTTTCTTTGGTTGAAAGGACGTTTGAGGTGGGGCCTGAGAGGAGCAGAAAGGAGTGAGTCTCCTGGCTCAGCAAGCCCCCCCGCCAGGGCTGCACACTGTCCACCCCCCTGGGAGCTCCATCCCTTCCAGCTCAGAGCACGGGCTTTCCCAGGGAGCCCCCCTGGGTCAGCCTGTGGTTGAGCCTGGACCCCAAGCTGCTCAGTTGAGCTTCGGGTCAGCTGGGAGTGTTCAGTGGAAGAGATAGTTTAAAAAAAAAAAGCAAAACGTCCAAAGCCGAAACCAAAATCATCTCAGGCAGTGCCTGGAGCACAGCTGGTGCTCAGTGAAAGCTGCCCTGCCTCTTCCTGTGAGGCTGGACCCTTCCGCTTGCCTCCGTGCTGTGCTCAGAGCAGCTCTGAGGCTGGAGGGAAACCTCGGTACCTGCAAAGGAGCCCTACCCACCCACCCACCCAACCAGCCCCAGCAAGGCTGCTTAAGGAAGAGCTGTGTGTATATGTCAATTCCAATCCCCAAATTTATCCCTCCCTTCCCCCCCCACCCCTTTTTTTTTTTTGCAGTACGCAGACCTCTCACTGCTGTGGCCTCTCCCGTTGCGGAGCACAGGCTCCCGACGTGTAGGCTCAGTGGCCATGGCTCATGGGCCCAGACGCTCCGCGGCACGTGGGATCTTCCCGGACCGGGGCACGAACCCGTGTCCCCTGCATCGGCAGGCGGACTCTCACCCACTGCGCCACCAGGGAAGCCCCTAATGCTTATTTCTAAATGAACACAATCTCCTCCAGAGCTCTTTAATGTAATAAAAATATAGCTCAGGGTCAGGTATGAAATTAATGATACAAATTCAAAGTAGTAATGCTCAGTGGGATGAAACAACTTCAATGAAGAAATAATCAGACTCTGCGACCAGACCCGAAAGGAGCAAGACAGAAGCATACGAACAATTCCAACAGCAATCTGTTATGAAGGAATTATGGAAACGTGTATAAAATATTTATTTTTAATAAGATGAATGTCCTATTTCTTAAAACTAAAATAACATTAGACTCTTAACTTATCAAAGCTTAGCAATGATTGCAAATGCCACCTCTCTGTGTGGCTGGAAATGCTAATTTTATTATCTTAATTTGTGCAGTTCTGTCTCTTGTCTATTTCATCCTTTTTAAAGTTAAATAAGTAGCAGTAAGAAAGCTTTGAGGTTTCATTTATATGAAGTGAAATCTATGGTACCAAACATCCAACTAGGAAATTTGACAGATCCAATAATTATAGGGCCAGGACAATTTCCTACATCACAAGACTCCTGAAAAGACCAGCTAAAACCTGATGGAGGCTTAAAAGGTGCAGATGTGGGAGGACACCCTTCACGATGTGAAAGGCATGTGTCGCAATGTCACTTGTAGGTGACACACTCCAGGAAAGTGAAACTGACCATTGCATTGCCCTGGAGGGGGGTCATCTGAAGGAGAAGGAAAACTGGCTTCGTGGCTGCAAAGTCCTGTCCTCGGGTGTGGCATCAACAACTCAGTGAGCAGCCCGGGGTTGGGGGGGGGTGGTCGCAGAGGTCAATTGCACGTCCTTGTCACCCATGGCTCTTCAGGGACCCTAGGCAGCTCAGTCTCCGAACCAGGCAGTGGGAATGGGCTGGCTCAGCCAAAGGCTCCTGGCTCCAGGAAGCTCTCCAGGAACTGTGACCCTGCAGTGGGGATGGGCCATTAGAGTGAGGCAGAGGAGCCAGCAGGCAGCGGTCAGAGATGTGCAAAGGGGGTAGGTTTAAAGTCCTGTCCTGCAGCATGACCTGCAGTAGTGAAAGGTCTAAAAGAGCCCAAACGGACAAAGTGAAGGAAGGATAATTAAAATGTGCTCACAAACTAGGATAGAGTGAAGCCATTAAGGGCATAGGTTTGAGGATATTTAAATAAATGGCAAAAGTGGTAATTACATGCTAGGTGAAGAAGACAAAATAAAAACAGTGTATCTAATATGTCTCTGTTTGCTGTAGGGATATCTTTCCATATGTGCACAGAATATATGTGAACAGATACGTATATTACGTATTATATGTATTCTTGAATATAAATGTGAAAACACACACTCACACCAAAATGCCTGGTAGGAAAAGTAAATATAAACTGCCCACCTGTGATTTATTTTTATGTTTTTCTTCTTACCTTTTTCCCAAGGAAAATTTCTACAATGACTGTAGATCCATTGCATAATTTGAAAAATTATTATCTGAATAGATATTATGAAAACGTTACAACAATTTGGGAGCAGACTGAGGGGGGCATCTTAGCATTCTCTGGGCTCACCGATATTTTAATTTTTAAAGAAGGTTCACAGATTTGGTAGATAAATGTTATTTCCTGATTATTTTTTATTAACTTATCAGTACTTACGAATCTGTGATTGCTATTCTCTTGAGTAACCTTTCTCTGAACTATCTGTCCATGCTTTTTACACTCTGTTTGAAGTATTCATATTTTTTCTCACTGATTTATAAGAGATTTAAAAAATCATATCTGTTGCAATATTTTCTTGGTGTGTCTGCCACTTAGTTTTATATTTAAATGCACAAATGTGTTAATTGCTTATACTGTCAGAGGTATCAGTGAACATTTGCACATTTCTTTCTTTTTTTCTTTTTTTTTTTGTGGTACTCGGGCCTCTCACTGTTGTGGCCTCTCCCGTTGCGGAGCACAGGCTCTGGACGCGCAGGCCCAGCGGCCATGGCTCACGGGCCTAGCTGCTCCGCGGCACGTGGGATCTTCCCGGACCGAGGCACGAACCCGTGTCCCCTGCATTGGCAGGCGGACTCTCAACCACTGCGCCACCAGGGAAGCCCACACATTTCTTCAAAAAGTCACATATTTGGAAAGTCCTGACGCATCTATAGATTTATTAACTCCCTCTTTTCTAGTATTCATGTGGTTGCATTTTTACGTTTAGCTTTTTAATCGTGTCATCATTACTAACACCCCACTTGTTTGCAAACCTAATCCCTATATATTAAATGCTAGTATTCATATCCTTGTGTGTGTATCTGTTTTCTTCATTAGTATATTTTGGCATCAAAACCAAACCTTAATAATTAAAATATATTTAACAATCTTCCAGATTAAGTAATCTTTCTTTACTAAAAAGAGGGTAGGAGAGAGGAAGGGAGGGAAAGAAAAGCTATTTGCAGTTATTTTGTTATTTCAGATACATTTTTAGAAACTTTGTGTCACATTTACCTCCAAAGTTGTTCTCAGGCTAATGCCTTAAATTCAAACAACCTGAGTACTTTCAGATTCTCCTTTGACCCGAACTCTTCTATATCCTTCCATTTATAAAAATACCTTTCCTCGCATGGGTCCTATTCGTTTTTTAATTTTTTTCTGTTTGATAAACTGAATTACCTTCTCCTCATCACATACTCTAAATGATCATTTCCGTTCATCATAAAAGTCAGTGAGCTGGTAACATTATATACATATGTCTCCATCCAACGTCCCCCTATGGCATTTACTCTATTTTTTAGTTGATTCTTTGGCAGAGTCAAACAAATGGCCCCAAATCAGCAAATGATGATCATTTTATTTCCTGCTGGGACTCATTTCTGATTCATGGCAGTGTGTTGGTAGAAATGTATGTATTTAGTTCCTAAACTTTATGACAGCACAGTCTCATAAACTTCACGTGTATCTTCTGATGTAATCCTCAGATTCTCCCAAAAGAAATAAACACAAACCCACTCCAATCGCAGGGCTGGTTGATGGCAAAGGAGGAAGGACTTGGACCTGTGGGTTCCCTGAGTCCAGGTGGAGCTCGCGGCCTGTCCCTTCCTTTCTCAGACTTTCCAGGAGATGGCTGGGAGTTTTGCTGTGATGATATTGATTGCCGGGTTGAGGCAAATATTCCTCATCAGGTTAAATGCATGCTTTTCAATAGTGTTTTAAAATGAATGACCTATACTAACTGAATATTACTAATTACTAATATTAACTTATTATATATAATTAATGCATAGAGATGTTGATGAGTTTGTCATTTGAACATCCATTTGTACGGATGATATCACATATTAATAGATATATTATTCAATTAAGCTATCTCATTTTTCCTTTTTTTATTTTAAAATTTTTTTAGTTCTTTTCTTCAAGTTTTCTTGAGACATAATTGACACACAGCGCTGTATAATTTTAAGATGTACAATATAATGTTTTGACTTACATACATCATGAAATAAGCCACCTTGCTTTTATTTTATGCAGTTGTGTGCTGGAAAATATCTAGCTCTCTGAAAAATTATATACATACACATATATACGTTTTAAGATAAATTTTACTGATAGAGAGGATGTGCGGCACATAATCGACAAATACAAATAAAATATGCAACACTCTGTTGTAAATGCCGTATAAGCAATCGACTCTCAGATTGTCTTCTTGGATTTGCTAAACTCTTGCCTCTGTAGCTGGCCTACGGCTGTAATTGTCATCGGCTTCAGCCTTGTCTTTGTCTCGGAACCTCACTGTCATGACAGTGATGGGAGCAAACCTTTGCTGAATCTCACAAACTGGAAGGATCTTTCCTCACTGTTACGCTATTCACAGTAAAATGGCTAAAGACCTGACACGCTTTTTACATGCATTTTAAACTTTTTCTCCATCACTTTTATCAGTCTAGTCAGTCAACCAAACAAAATGGTAAACCAAAGCCCGATTCGTAGCATAGCCAGTGTCTGTGGTGCAAAGGTTCCCAGGAGGGCAGCCAACTTCACGCTACTGACAGGGATGTGTAGAATACGGAGTTCGGGGGGGTGAGGGGGTCACAATAGTCACCCCCATGCAGAGTATCCACCACACGGGTACAAAGGGCAGAACATACATGACAGCAGAATAATCGAGAAGTGAGAGGTTTTTAGGATGTCCTCTTAAACATAATTTATTTAATTTCAAGTTTACATAATTTAATTTTTAATAATGGCTTTTTGACCAACTGGCTTGCAAAGTTCCTGACAATTTAACTGCTAGCTCTCATGGGTGGCACATAAATTCATACGTGAGACAGAGCTATGATTTCTTTGTCACGTTTCACAGCCAGATTTCGGTTACTTTCAAGAATTGAATTGAGCAGCTTTTCTGTGTTCTTTTTCAGCTTTCTTGTAATTGATATGGTATTGGAATAAAATGCTTCTCGAAATTTTGATAGAATTAGCGAATAAATTCACCTTGCCCTAGAAACCGCTATAGAAAAGACGCTTTGAGTTTTTAACTTCCGTTTGTCATTATTAGTCACCTCAAAGTTCCTTCAACCTGACTTAATTTGGAGCATTTTTATGTGCCAGAGAATTAAAGCAGTACTGATGTGTCCAAAGTCTTATGTGAAAAGCCTGCCCCCGTAACCCTTTTCATCCTTCACAGCACCCTGGGTGCCCTCAGACTGGCCATCCCACCCCACCCTTGACTTCAGCCATCGCCCGCTCTCTCCTGGTCCTGTGAACCAGGAATGCACCTCCAACCCCTCCCCCTGCCCCGGGCACAGCCTTCTTCCCAGTCACCTTGCTGATACAGCTCACGATGGCCTGGAGCTTGGTTTGTTTTAAACTCCTAAGCTTTGGTCCTTCAGAAAGACATCTCCCTGGTGTTCAGCCCAGCCCAGGTTCTCTAGTAGAGAGAAGAGTCCGCACTAGCTCAGTTCCCGGGACCCACATCTGGTTGGCCTTCGAGCCACATGTGCTAATCCACATGTTTACTGCCATCCTACTATGTGCCCAGCCAAGTGGGCCAGGCCCTCCTGTAGGGCCAACTGCCGAGAATGGGGATGACAGGGGCAGGGATACACACAGGGATGGAGGCCACCTGAGAGATGGCTGCAGACCGTGGGTGCTGCTCCAGGACTTGGCGGGGGGGGGCGGTGAGAGAGCAGGTGAGGGGCCTCAAGGAGGGGCTGCCCTCCACAGCTGGGGACCGCGGAAGTGTTTCCTGAGGAAGGGGCAAAGCTGGGCCACGCACGTGGAAGACACGTGGGGGAACCCTCAGGACGAGGGCGGCAGGAGAGGGCAGCACCTTACTGGGGGCCACGCAGCGGCCTGGAGAGCTGGCAGGGCGGGTGGGGAGTGGTCTTCAGGGGAGAGAGCCCCCAGGCTTCACTGTGGGGGGCATATGGAAGAGGCCTTTCTCAGAGGCTGGACCTGGCTGGGCTTCTATTTATTTATTTGTTTGTTTATTTTTAATTTATTTTTATTGACATACAGTTGATTTACAATGTTGTGTTAATTTCTGCTGTACAGCAAAGTGACTCAGTTATACGCATATATACATTCAGTTTTATACTCTTTTCCATGATGGTTTATCCCAAGATATTGAACATAGTTCCCTGTGCTAAACAGTAGGACCTTGTTGTTTATCTGTCCTACATGTAATAGTTTGCATCTGCTAATCCCAAACTCCCTTAGAGCCTTCAAGGGTTTACTCAAAACCTGGCTCTGCAAGAAAGTACGTGAATGCATTTAATTCTCTTATAGATTTGCAGCTGGTCCAACTGAGTGGACCTTTAGGACTGGAAAGGACGGTCAGTCCTTTCAGACCAGTCGAGCTGATTGCCCCTTGAACTGCTTCACCTCAGGAAGGTGCCGGCTGTGGGGAGCTTCCTGGTAGCATCTCTGGTCGCCCCATTTCAGCCACCTCAACCTGCCGGTGGCCTCAGGGCCCCTACAACTCCTCCCTGGGTGCATCCTCTTCCATCCACACGTGTGTTTGGCAAATACTTGCTCCTCCCAGCAGGTAAGGGCATTGTGTTCTCACCTGGAGGGTCTTTCCCTTGCAGGCTGGGCTTCCTACCTTTGCCCACTGCTCAGGGGCCTCTGCCATGGCATCCCCAGCTCCCGGGGGTGCCCGGCACGTGTCTACCTGAAGCGCTTGGTGCTGCTTGGGAAAGAGTTGGGACACTGAGAATGAAGAAGCCATGGCGAGTTCATCAAACTCACAGGGGAAAAGTAGAAGACTTAGAAACGTCTGCAAATTTGTTGGGCAATGGAAATTAAATGATTCATATTCTTCCCCGACCTTTTCTAAATCCACTCATGAAGCTCTATTGCGTTCCTGAGAGGCACGGGTGGGCTCTTAATCTACATGTTTAAATTTGGTATCTTTTCTATTGTACCAATTAAGTTATTACTGCGAGAAGGGGGGGAAATTTCAGTTAAATTTTGTATGGACAGGGTGTGGCAGTGAAAAAACCACATTAAGCTGTGAGTCTCTTAGTTTTTCCATCTGTAAAACAAAATATTTTATCTTAATTTGGTGAACCAAACATCACCTAAGGTGACGTTTATGAAAACCCAGAGAAAACCCCAAGTGCTTAAAACTTGCAGGCTGCAGACTTCGGGGGGCAGACTGAGTTCCCACTTCGAATGCACAGATTCTCCCTGGGGAAGACTTTTCTGAAAATTTCAGCCCATGTATCTCCAAAAGGGCGACCAGGGTGCTGCTGACCCCAGCAGAGTGGATGGCTGGGGGTGTCCAGGTGGCCCAGTGTTGACCATTAGTAGGAAGGGAGGGACGTGGGACTGGTGGTGTAGCTGGCTCTTATCATTGACCCACATGGACAGCCCTGTGTCCATGGGAGAGCATTTGCTCTAAAGGAATGCCTAGAAGCTGGAGAGGAGGTTCACACTCCCAGGGCAAAGGGAAATGCACTCTTTGAGTAGTTAAAGGTCACTGGATTTTATTCTAAGAGAATGAAGCTTAGTCTGCATGAGTTGATCGCATAACTATTTTCCATAAGCATTTATAGTTGTTTATTACATAACTGTACATATAGGTGTTAATCACATTCCATAAGTGAATTTGATTCGTAAGTTTTGCTTAGAAAGTAAAGTTAGTGAGTGGGCGCTACGACATGGTAGTTTCCCGCCCTGCTCTGCAGAGCCCTGGGACGTGGTAGAGGGTCCCCAGAGGCCATGAGGACGTGCAGGAGCTGGGAGAGCTGCCCCTGTCAGCCAACAGGTGTGTCATTCACCTGGTCCTGAAGTGGATGGAGGACGTGTCAGCTCCCCAGCTTCTTCCTGGCCTCGGCCTTGGGCCGGGAGGTGGGCTGAGGCATGGAGACAAACCGGGGAGCTGGACCTCTCCAGGCCGGGCCTGACAGTCTCGGGGCCCCAGCTGCAGAGGCCCATAGAGACCACACAGCATTTTCTCCTGCAGGGCTCTGAGCCACCCTGGAGAAAGGCATCCCGTTTAAACCGATTTGCCCAATGTTTCCAAACTTATTGAACCAACTGGCCTTTCTTTCTTAAACTACCTGTGGAAAACCACGTGATTCAACGGAAGGCCGTCTCTGCTCTTGTGCATGGTACCAACTGCGTCCACTGTCTCCGTGGACCCTCCTCCTCGCTCAGATCCAGGAGGGCAGCGCCCGCTGAGCATTTGGCTTTGCTGCATTAGGAGGCCTTGTTCTGTGAAATGAGATCATTGCAGTGGAGTCAGAAGCACCGGCAGCTCTGGGCTGCGGAGTCTACCGACTGCCTGCTTCCCAGATGCCTGCTTCCACCGTTGTCTTCACCTCGATGGGCGTGTCCACGGCCCGGACTGGATGCCAGCTTTGCAACACAGGCTTGTGAGCAAACACCGGCCAAATCGGAGAGCAGGGGCTGTCCACCGGGAGCGGAGCCACCTGGGGGGCAGACAGGGGAGCTGAGGGGTGCGGGGAGTGTCCAGATCCGTGGCGTATTCCCGCCCCAGCTTGGGATCTCCTGCTGGCCAGGCCCTCTGCCTTCCCCGTCTCCAGCCTCACAGCTACACCTTTCTCACCTCTTTCTCCTTCCTCTGCTTTCTTTTTTCTCTCTTTTTAAAATAACGTTCTGAACACCTTTTCCTTTCACCAGGGAAGCCCGAGGGTGGCTGTTTCTGTCTGACCCAGATGTGCTGCTTCTTGGGGAGCCTCTCCTGGTCGGATGAGGGCCAGACAGCATCACCGGCCGGCCGGCCTGGCCGCCAATCCGTAATGTTCCTGGCCATGATTAATCTGATAAATAATAAATATATCAATCTAGTCTTTTAGACAAGGACAAATTCTTACCAGCAGGGAGGCATGAGGCCTCTTTTACAGCTGCCTGTAGTGCTGGGATTAATTATTTAATGCTTAATTCTTCGGGAAATGAGAAAGTTTTGATTAATGCTGTCCAGTGTCGTTCCTTGCTTGTTTGATATGTGTCAGATAATTTTCCCTCGGCAGTCACTCTGAAGAAGCCAGAGGCTACTGTCACAGGGATCAGACACCGGATTTCTAGAGATTAATTGAAGTGAAAATTTAGAGAAAAGCACCAAAAGTGCCTGCCTGAGATAACCTTTCTCAGGCTAAATTTAGCTCCATCCAAGGTGTTGGCCTCGCTGTGTCCTTATGTAAAATACTTATTTTCAAGGCTGTGAGACACCACATTCGGTTTCCAGTAGATTTTTTTTTTTCTTTTTTTTCTAAGCTCCCTCTCAGGTTGGCAGGATTAAGATACTTGGTTGGCAGGCAGTTCATCTGTCATCTTGTCTCTGGTAAAATAAGAATGAGTGGATAGCTAAGGTCGATGTTTCCTTATGACTTTGAGGCCAGTGCTTTCAGTGATCTGGGGCTCAAAACTCACTCTGCAGACAGTTCAAATCCAGCTCCAAAGAAGAATGTTCCTGACCTTCATTTACCGTAGCAAATAATTTTCTGATCTTTTCATCTTCTTACAAATTCATATTTCCCAGAGCGCTGAATTAAAGACAATACAGTTAACCTCATTTCAAAATACCCTGATTGATTTCAGTTCTAAACACACCCATTTCCACCTGGTCTGAAATTGCCTCCTTAACATGGATTTCTTTTCTCCATTTAGGGACAAGAACTAAGAGAGCACGTGCTCAGGAAGAGTAAGGGCACAGAATGAGATTTACAGACAAGCGTCCAGGGTTCGTGGCAAGGATGGTTTCCTCTAGGATCTGATAGCCTCGTGGTTGCAAACCAGCCTGGGTCTGTTCACAGAGGCAAGCTTTCCCCGCTCTTTAAGGAACCTTAAAACTTCTTAAGACTCTTCCTTCTCTGATTCCTCAGGGTGGGAATGCCCTAGTGCCTGAAGATCTCTGAACCCTTCACTCTGATTTCTCCCAGGTCCTTGGCCACTGCATCACCATGGCTTGGAGCTAAGAGCTCTTGAAAGCAGGTAACCTGCATAGCCCCACAGCCACGAGATGGAGCATGTGCCTGAAACGTTGACAGCGATAGTAATGCTAGACAGAGACAGCCTTGCCCACGCAAAGCTCTCTTAGAGGTTTGCAATATGCACATGGGGTGCAAAGTGGGGACGTCAGAGGCATTTGAATCACGGTGCTGGAATGAGGCAGCTTTACACCTTGATCCCACATGGGGTACAGAAACAACACACAGAGAGCGCCTTTCATGTATTTTGCATGGTTGTTCGTCTTTAACTTGAGGAAGAGTTTATAGGTTGTACTGGCTCTCTCTTTTTTATTTGTTTTGCTGTACACGGGCCTGTCACTGTTGTGGCCTCTCCCGTTGCAGAACACAGGCTCCGGACGTGCAGGCTCAGCGGCCATGGCTCACGGGCCCAGCCGCTCCTCGGCATGTGGGATCTTCCCGGACCGGGGCACGAACCCGTATCCCCTGCATCGGCAGGCGGACTCTCAACCACTGCGCCACTAGGAAAGCCCTGTACTGGCTCTCTTAACATGTTTCTAGTCCTGTGTGTCCACCCACTGGACATGAGCGCGTTCCCAGGAAACGAAGGGAGGGCTGCGGAGGGCGCCCGCACTCCCCTTTCGCTCACGCTCCTCCCGCGGCCGGGCCTGTGCCTGTCCTCACGCGCACCCCCACGTCACACATGCTTCTGTTCCCAGTGCCCTCTCCTTGCTCAGTGCCATCTAAAACTC
Organism: Delphinus delphis; assembly: GCF_949987515.2. Lineage (NCBI taxonomy): Eukaryota > Metazoa > Chordata > Mammalia > Artiodactyla > Delphinidae > Delphinus > Delphinus delphis. The sequence goes on along the minus strand of NC_082685.1, from coordinate 171,397,683 downwards.
ACCCGAGTCGCCGATGAAGAACTCGGACTCCGGGAGATCAGGTGAATGTCCCAAATTCAGGAAATGGGGTGCAGACCTGGGCCTTCAGCTCCAAACCCCACCTCTCTTCATTTCCTGGAAGAGCGGGATGAGGGGGGCCCTGTGGGAACGCCCTCTGTTGGACAGGGGAGAGTTTCTGTCACTCCACGGACACTTGGAAGTTTGACCACATGCAGACCCCTCCCCAGAAGACGTACCCACTCCTGAACCTTGCTTCCATACTGGGCACTTAGCAAGTGCAGGGGAGACGTGGCCCCGGAAGCTTGTGCCCAACCGTCTCTGCCCGATCGTGTTGGACGCTTCGTGCTCCGACCCTACAGACCCTTCCGCCCTCACCTCCTCCAGGCTTCCCGGATGCCCGGCCACAGACTGCAGGGGGCATGGGAGCGGCACAGACCCAGGGTCCCCAGCACACAGGTCCTGGCTGGCCCGTTCCTTCGCCCGCCAAGGGTGTCATCAGGGTGAGATGAGCGTAACTTGTGGGGCGGACCCGTCTCCCCTCCCTCCGCCCTCTGGGTGGGTCGGCCTGGTCCCGCCTGTGTGGAGGCCCCAGTGAGGCCAGTCCTAGGGGAACAGGCGGGCGTGGCCTCCCTGCTGCCTGCTGAGGCCTCACACACTCGTCGCCAGGGCTTATTGAAATGGGTCAAACCTGCACACATTTGTTTAGGGTCGGGCTGCAGGGCGTGGGGACCCCTAAACAAAGATGGCTGGGGTGACCCCACTTTCACGGTGTCTCTCACACGTCAGACCCAGCCCAGCTCTGGGCCACACGGGATGCACCCCATGGTCTGAGTGTCACCCAGCCAGGACTCCACTCCGAGGTGGAACAACCCCGGCCCCCAGTGAGGTCCCTTTGAGGGGAGAGTTGTTTAGGGAATTTGTATTTTCTGCTGCTTTCTTCTTGAACTTATTTGCATTTTAAATAATTAAAGCATTAAATCTGAAAAATTTATAAATGAGAGCTGCTAAGAGGAGCCTGCCTGGCAGACAATAGAAAAGAAATGATCACCCTGCTTGGTTTGCTTTAATGTCCGATCTGTCACTCCCCCTGAGGTGTGTCACCATGGCTGGGACCCCTGCAGCCCTTGGGGCACATGCACAACGCAATACACACAGACATACAACACAACACAGCACCACACACAGAGACACACAACACACACACACATACACACAGAGACACACACACACAGAGACACACAACACACACACAGACACTCCCGCGACCTCTCCTGCTCTCTGTCCCAGGGACTCTCTGGGGAGGACTTGATCTCACCGTGTAAGGAACCCAAACAGAGTCCCACCAGGGCTCAGGCGAAGTCCCCTCCACCTTGTACTTTCCACTGAAAGTTCCTCGGAGGGAAGGGGTAGGAGCGGAGTGCGGGAGTGACAGGCGCCGGGTCCAGCGCGGCTCTGCCTGGCTGTAACAAGCGTCGGGACACCAGGAGCCACAAAAGCCGGGATGGCCACATCATCAATCACTGCGCTGACAGGCGCCTTCAGTTTGTTTGTTCCACTCTGCATAATAAGTGATTGGATCAGGTTTAATTAGATATTGGGTAATCAATCATTGCCAACGAGGCAACCCAGCTTGGGATCTAGATGCTGGGAGGGAAAAGGGAGAAATAAAACCCAGCAATCTCATCTCATGTGTAGAAGGGCTCAGCACAGGAGTGCGCGCCGTGGCGTGTGACCAGGGAGCGGTCCAGAGACGTCGGCAAGACGCGCGCGGAGCAGAATAATTCACCTCTGGGCAGCCGGCTCCCAGGCAGCACCAGGGTGACATTTTACTTTGGCTGCATAATTACTTTTCAATATAATATAATATGCAGACCCGAGGGAGGAAGAAAAAGCAATTAAATCATGCTCTGGCCCTTCGTCCTGCCGCTGTCCCCAGAAGTGACCAGGAGCTGTCGTTCACTGCAGAACTGCTCAGGGTGGAGGTCTGACACCATGTAGGCTAGGGGGCCTTTTGGGGGCCCACCGTGCGGCACTGGGGCCTCAGAACACCCCCGGTTGGCATTCTGTCACCAGCTCTGGGACACTCAGGCTCATGTCAGGAGCCAGAACTTCCCCACAGCTCAACGGAGATTGTTGACCTGCACTGTGGGGGACTTATTTATTCATTTGTAAACTGCATTGAGCCTCCCAAGTACAAATAACAGGGGGCACCACTGAATCCATCATTCAGAGGTCAAAGGTTATGTTTATTCTCATATGAATCTAATTAGACACAAAGGAAATGAGGTCTATTATGAACCTGGGGACTCAAATATTCATTGAGGGGTCAGCAGGCAGACCCTGGTGGTCCTCACTAAACACTGGGCCAGTGGTACCTCCAGTAACTCCTTTGTGTTATAAAATGGTAACGTCCATCCTGATTCTGATTCCTTCTGCACAAGAGGAGAGGACTCCTCCAACTCCTGGAAAAGCAGACCCCTGACATCGCTTGAGGGATGAAGTGGGGAAGCAACTCTCTCTTTCCTGCTGTCCTTTCCATACCATAGGCAGGATCCTCCCTCACTGTAAGGCACTCATCCACTCACTTGGAAAGAGGACAGTTATGGGCAAGTCACAAGTAAATCAACAAGTCTTGATTTGGTGGAAGTTGCTGCATGAGTGAGTAGATGGATGGATGACGGATGCATGGGTGGTGGATGGGTGGATGAGTGGATGGGTGGTGGATGGTGCATGGGTGGATGGATGGGTGGTGGATGGGTGGATGGATGGGTGAGTGGAAGGGTGGATGGATGATTAGAGGGTGGCTGTGTAGGTGGGTAGATGGATGGGTAGATGGATGGGTAGATGGATAGATGGTAGATGGATAGATGGATGGGTAGATGGTTAGATGGTAGATGGGCAAGTGAATGGATAGATGGGTGAGTGGAAGGGTGGATGGATGGATGATTAGAGGGTGGCTGTGTAGGTGGGTAGATGCATGAGTAGATGGATGGGTAGATGGATAGATGGTAGATGGATAGATGGATGGGTAGATGGTTAGATGGTAGATGGGCAAGTGAATGGATAGATGGGTGAGTGGATGGGTGGATGGATGGATGATTAGATGATGGCTGTGTAGGTGGGTAGATGGATGGGTAGATGGGTAGATTGTAGATGGGTGAGTGGGTGATGGATGGGTGAGTATATGAGTGGATGGGTAGGTGGGTGGGTGGGTGGATGGTGGATGGGTGGGTAGATGAATGTCTGGATGGGTGGACGGGTTGGTGGGTGGATGGATGAATGAATGGATGGATGCTTCTAGTCTGTTGTGGGCTTGCTTCCATGTCCTTGCACAAGGCAGTGCCGGCTATGGAGTGATGCTTCAGCTATGAGCTGGCCAGTGACTAACAGTGTGTCAGTGAGGATACTGCCCCCCCCTCCACTTATAGAAAAGGGAAAATCAGGCCCTCTCGGATTAAGTAACCAACTGAAATACTATAATTTTAGAAGTTCTGTTTTTGATAGTTCAGATTAACTGTTGTATGTAAGAAGGATTGGCTCTGTTTTACAGGCAGTTGGACACGAAGTACAAAGTGGTGGCGAACACCTGCCACTTTCGCTGCGGAGCCTGACGATGTGGGAGCCGAGCCCTCTGCACGGGCAGGTCGGCCCCCTCAGCTATTTTGGAGTGGGTGGGCTGTGCGCTTTCCTCATGAACACCTGCCCCCCCTCGCTCCCTGGCTGCCCGGTTGGCAGCCTTGGTGCCTTTGCTCCCCTGTCCCCCTCCAGGGCCAGGAGAGTCCCCAGGCCCTCGCACTGGGGCCCGTTCCTCCACAAGGGGCGCTGGGCTCTCCTTTCTCAGCACCCGCCATCCTCCCTTGTGGAGAAAAGATGCCTTGTAAATTGAGGTGCTTGCAGTGTGTTTTGGGGGACATGGTGAGGGTAGCCCCTCCCACTATGTGCAGAGGACGGTGCACGTGGGTTATGTGGGGTGCATGTGGCTTAGCTCCTCTCCCCTAAGGGTGCTGGGTGGAACCAGGTCAAGGGCCAGCAGGGCCCTGGCAGGGCTGACTGGGAGAAGGGCCCTGAGGGACAGGGACATGAGGATGCAGAGCGCCCCCTCCTGGGTGATGTGGGGAGCCGGCAGGCAGGGCCTGCTGGACCGGGTGGGGCCGGGAGGGCGGTGAAGCAGGTGTCGCGGGCGTGCGGCCTGTCCCTCGTGCGGATGGCAGGCAGACGTGCCTTAAGGGGCAACACGGTGCCCAGCTGGCAGTGTCAGCCCGCTTGTCCCCCGACCCATTCACTTGTCTTCTGTGTGCCTTCTAGGCTGTGCGGTGAAGGACATTTCCATCTGTCTTCAGGGCTCGTTTCCCTTAATCCGTGTTTAGCCCCGTGCCCCGCTCTCGATTTTCAAGGACTGGATGTCGTTTTTCTCCTGTGCAGTAATGAGGAAGGGGATGGCGCCCTGAGGATGCTTCGGTTTCCCAGGGAATCACACGGTCCCAGCGAACGTGTGGCTAAACAGTCCCTGACAGTTTAGCCTTTTGTTGCTTTGGTTGTGTTTTGTATTTAACAAGAGGAGACAGTGTGGAAAGGAACTGCGTTGGGGGGGAGGGGATGGGACTGCACTCGGCTCCCACCTTGACTTTGCAGAGAGGTCGGATTTCAAGGTCTCCTGCACAGCCCCTCTCTCTGCACCTGCCTCAGCCTCCACACTGATCCCAAGACACGACTCACTCTGATGAGATGATGTTCCATTTGTTAAGGGAAAGAGCCCTAAATTGGGGTGGGCGCGGAGATTAGATGGAGATTGAAAAGGTCAGCAGTTTAGGACAAAGAACAAAGCCACGCTCGTACCTGCAGTTCCCCCTCCTCAGTAGGAAAAGACCAGAAGATTTCGAAGCGGAGGGGTTCTCTGTGCCTACACCTGCTTCTCCTCTTGGAAGATGACTTGTCACGTGACTTATTCTTCTAGAGGCTGCCTGGTCCCACCAGGGGCGGAGGGATGCTAACAGACCCTCCCTTTGGCAGAGCTGAGGGCTGTGGGCCTGATGGGCAGGGGCGCTCCGGCCCCAAGGCAAACTCTGAGGATTTGAGGGGCACCCCAGGCGAGGAGAGCAGAGTGAGGGACATCTGGGTGGCACATTCCACACACCAGCCATCAGGATGCCCACCCCGGTTTTCCCTTGAGCCGCATTCCTCAGACCAGGCTGGAGCTGAGGACACAGGTCTCCCCACCAAGCGAAGGGGCAGCAAGGACAGGCACAACCCATGTGGGAACAGAGACTGGGGGCCTGGGTTCAGAGCGCGGGCAGACAGACACAGAGGCAGGGCTGCAGACACAGAGTAGGGTCTCACCCCTTGGCGGGTGCCTGAGTGGACAGGGCAGAGTGTTTGTTCCTGACTGGCACCCGGCTGCCCCTCAGTATTGGCACGTCATGGACCCACCGCCCCCCAGAAAGGAGGCAAACCCATCGGGGCCCAGGGGGACACGGTGGTACCTGAGGAATGGGTGAGGATCCCGTGACAGCAGATAGACCCCCACGGGGACGGGCTTTTCCAAGCAAAGGGAAGCGTCCACAGAGAAGGGAGCAGAAGCCACCCATACTCAGTGGAGGTATAGCGGTGGCTGCAAAACCCCGAGGTATCCCCAGGGGGGCCTCGACGAGGAGAACGATGAAATCGTGGGTCCCCAGAGCTAGTGACGAGCTGCGGGGGGAGAACCTCTGTACATCCACCTGCCGAGGAGTCCAGAGCCCTGCAGTCACCGGTGGGTTCGGGTCTGACAGCAGTGGTTACTTTATGCACTATAATTACAAAGGCATCGGCGAGGCTGCTCTGGGAACTCACAAGGACAAAGTCAATGGTGATAACCAGCTTTTCCAACTTGCGAGAGGAACTTTTGCTGAGGTGGTCATGCCTTTGTGTTGGGGGATAACAGCACGAGGAAGTATGACTGGCTCCTGCAGCTGCTGCTGTAACCTCCGTTTCTTATTCACCTCCCACCTGCTACTCGGCTCAGAGGCCATGGAGAGCAAAGTCAGAAGCGCAGGGACCAGCTTCCGTCCTTCACAGATTATCCGGGAAGGACTGCTGCAGTCTTTGCGGTCCCGGGTCCCCATAAGAGAGTTAACCGCACGTCGACACAGGAGCTTTGAAATCTGCCCCATCCAGGGCCAGAGGAGGCTGATCAAGTACGTGCCAACCCTCCACTTCACCTCTAGGGGAGCCTTTTCAAGGTGGTTACGATGCAGGAGTGGATGGTGGAGTGGGCTTTCCTCCAGCCTTGGAATGTGTGCTTAGCAAAGCCCCCCTTCCCATGCGCAGGAGCGATCTGAGACGGAGCCCTGGGGCTTTGCAGGACCGCGGTAGGTGTCACTGTGGTGCTGGCCGGTACATCACCCTCTTGCATCCTTGTTGGAACACCTCTGGCTCTTGGTAGCAGAATAGACATTTCACTGCAGCGTGGACTCAGAAAGCAACAGAGATCCAAAGCATCAAATGTGTCCAGTCAGGTAGGTTTATTTTATCATCTCAAAATGTTTGACTTAGGCCGAAAAAATAATTTAAAAAAATTTAAACTGGGAATGTGTACTATTGTAAAACTGTGTGTCTGTTTCCATTGCAGAGCTGACAGGTCACAGCTGAAGGGTGTCACCCGGGGAAGTCCCGCATCTGGGGACTCAGATCCAGGGTTGGTGTGGGGGCAGTAAATGTCATGGTAAACTTCATCGCCCCGGTTGCTTGGTGCTCTAGGTCACACACACTCCTTCCTCCCGGCAGGTACAGATCATATGGGTTAATGCACCTGAAACAGCCACAAGGGCAGCCCAGCCCATGCCGCCTTTGTCTGAAAACCTTGGTGGTGACCTTTATTATTCTTTCAAACACACCACTTGGGGAAATAAATGCCACTCGATAGTTACATACATATGCATGACATGCACGTGCATGACATACATGACACACACATGACATTCACATACACATGACACACATACATGGCATGCACACACATGACACGCACATACATGACACACATGACACACATACATGGCATGCACACATGACATGACATGCATATACATGACATACATGTGTGTTGGTACATTGTATACAGTGCTGGTTAATTTATGTGTCAATTTGACTGGGCTAAGAGATCCCCAGAGAGCTGGTGGAACATGAGTTCTGGGTGTGTCTGAGGCTCTTTCTGGAAGAGATGAGCATTCACATGGGTGGGCTGAGTCCAGATCACCCTCACCGGCGTGCAGCCTCATCCAATCCATGGAAGCCTGAGCAGAACAGGACGGTGGAGGGGGGGATCTGCTCTCTGCCTCAGCCAAGATGATCTCCTCCTGCCCTCGGACATCAGACCACATGGTCCTCAGGCCTTCAGACTCAGAGGGGGACTCAGACCAGCTGCCCTCTGGTTCTCTGGCCTTTGGACTCAGATGGAACTACACTACCCTCCCTCTTGGGTCTCCGGCTTGCAGGGGGCAAAGGGTGAAGCTTCTCAGCCTCCATGATTGCATGGACCAATTCCTAGACTGAATCTTGTCATACATATATTGGTTCTGTTCCTCTGGAGAGCCCTAATATGTGTGTGTTTGTGTGTGTGTGTGTGTGTGTGTGTGTGTGTGTATGTGTGTGTGCGTGCGTGTGTTAAAGACAGATCTTCCTTGACCTAGAATTAGGTTATGTCCTGATACACCCATCACAAGTTGAAAATACTGTTAAATTGAAAAGCAGTGAGTACAGCCGACCTTCTGAACACCACAGCTGGGCTCCGCCTTCCTTAAAAGTGCTCAGAACACTTACATGAGCCTGCAGTGGGGCAAAATCATTCAACACGAAGCCTATTTTATAATAAAGTGTTGAATAGTTCATGCAATTGATTGAATACCACCCTGAAAGTCGAAAACAGAATGATTGTCATGGTGCAGAATGGCTGAGAGTGTATCAGTTGTTACTCCCTGATCACAGGGCTGTTCGGGGACAGCTCGGGGCTGCTGCCCAGCATCAGGAGAGAATATCATTCCACATATCACTGGCCCAGGAAAAGAAGAAAAATTCAAAATTCAAAATATGGTTTCTACTGAATGAGTATCACTTTCACACCATTGTAAAGTCAAAAAATTGTCGAAGTCCAACCATGGTAAGTCGAGGACCGCCTGAATATATGTGTGTGCATACACTCACCTGCAGAGCTTAATACTTAAACTAATCTGTGATGAACCTTTTTTAATAAGATTAAATTTTTTTTAAATTAAATAAAATTTTAAAAATTTAATTAAATAAAATAACTTTTTAATTTTGAGTTATTTGTAGCTTTTCATATAGTTTTAAAAATGAACAGAGATCCCATATACCTTTCACCAAGTTTTCCCCAATGGCAACATCTTGTTTAACTAGAGAACAACGTCATAACCAGGGAATCGACATTGGTACCACCCACAGGGCTTATTCAGATCTCACAGTTTTACCTGCACATGTGTGTGTGTGTTCAGTCCTACATGGTTTTATCACACCCGTAATGTAACTCCTTTTTTTTTATTGGAGTACAGTTGCTTTACAATAATGTGTTAGTTTTTACTGTACAGCAAAGTGAATCAGCTCTATGTATACATGTATGCCCTCTTTTCTGGATTTCCTTTAGGTCACCACAGAGCATTGAGTAGAGTTCCCTGTGCTATATAGAGGGTTCTCATTAGTTATCAATTTTATACATAGTATCAATAGTGTATATATGTCAATCCCACTCTCCCAATTCATCCTACCCCTCTTTCCCCCTTGGTATCCATACATTTGTTCTCTACGTCTGTGTCTCTATTTCTGCTTTGTAAATAAGATCATCTATACCAATTTTCAGATTCTACATATATGTGTTAATATACGATATTTATTTTTTTCTTTCTGACTTACTTCACTCTGTATGACAGTCTCTAGGTCCATCCATGTCTCTACAAGTGACCTAATTTCGTTCCTTTTTATGGCTGAGTAATATTCCATTGTATATATGTGCCACATCTTCTTTATCCATTCTTCTGCTGATGGACACTTAGGTTGCTTCCATGACTACAATCACCACCAGCATAGTCTGAACACAAAACCATAACCTCTCGAGGATCCCTGGGGCTAAGGTCACCACGGCCTCACCCTCTCTTCCTCTCCTCTCCAACCCCAGCAGCTGGAAAATTCTCTCCATCTTTCTTTACTGTCATTTTAAGCATTGTCTAAAGCGGAATCATGCAGTATGCATTGAAATGGGCTTTTTTCATTCAGCCTGATGATTCTGAGGTCCATCCCGGTTGCCGCCAACATCAAGAAGCCCAGAGTTGGAAGACACCTCAGGATATCAGCATGCACTCGATAAAGAACCTGCCCCCTGTTTCCCGTTTCGGGATGTTACAGGTAAAGCTGCTGTGACATTCACACACAGTTTTGTGTGAACATCATTTTCATTTCTCTGAGATAAATACCCAAGAGTGCAAGTGCTGAGTCCTGGAGTTTGTTCCTCCTGCAGGCACCCACCAGAGTGAGGACACTTTTCCAGAGTCCCTGAACCTCCCCCCTCCCCCCATCAACGCAGGAGCCAACCTGCTTCTCCAGACCCGCGTCAGCATTCGACACTGTCACTACTTTTGATCTGATGAACCACATTTAACATTAAAAGTCATCTGGAAAAGTGCAAACTATACCTCTCTGTAAACATGGACCTCTGCCTAATTCTAAACTGAGGTTCCCAATAGTCAGTGATTATTTGCAACTAGCTAAACGACGGGTCAACCTCGTGCTGGGGTGACGCATGAACCAGCGTTTGTCTTCTTGGAGAAAGAAGACTCTACCACTGAATTTTCACTTTCCACTTATTTTCTGTTGATGAAGAATGTCTCTTTCCAGAGAGGGGCCCTGTGTTGGACTTGGGGGCCTCTCTGCATGCGTGGCTGTCCCTCCTTTTGCATCCCCTCAGGATGCTCCCAGCCAGGGGTGTCCACGCTCACTTGGGACTGGAGGGGGAGCGGGCAGAGGCCTCTGAAGGCCGCTACCCCCCAGGGGTACCTGTGGTGGATTTACTCACAGCTGGGGGACATTGAGACTCGCAGGAATTTACCACCTTTGTGGAGAAACCTGTCCCAGAGGGGCAGAGCAGAGCAAGCTCTCCACCTCACCTTGCCAGGCGGAGGGTGGCCCTGGGGTTTGGAGGACACCAGCGTACTCCCCGGGCCCCTGAAGCTTCTAAACAGTGTTTTCAAGCTGAGTTTGAAGGTCTCCAAGAAGACGCCTGTCTTCAGCTCACTGTTTGTTGGTCAGCGGGTATCCATGTGTCTGGGACGGCCGTGGGTTGGTGCCATGGAGGAAAGGTGACCTCAAAGGCCCTTTACGGCCCCATTCAAGTGTTTGTCATAGATGTATGGATTGGATCCAATCAGACAGATCTAGAAATGTGTCCATGGACGGATACTCAGCACGAAGCCACAAACTAGGAATTTTCCTTGTAAAACCCAGGTCTCCCCTTTTCGGCAGTCACACTAGAGGGAAGGGGAGAGGTCAGTTCCCTGGGCTGGGAAGAGGCGAGGCTGGGGGGTGGGCAGGGGCACGGGATTGGCCTCCTCCCCGTTGGCCCCCGGCTGGCGGGCGGCATCGGACACGCGGAGCTGCTGTGACCACTGTTTGATCAGGGATGAAATCTGCCGAAGTGACAACATCTAGCTCTGCCTGCCTTTCAGGGCGGGTCATTAAAAATGAAGCAGGGCACAAAGAGGCCCAGAAGCCTTCGGCTTCTCTCCAGATACGAGAGAGACACAAGTTCTCAACTTGTCACGAGCAATATCCATTTGTGTTTACTCTTCACACCTGCTGAGTAGCCTCTTGGCCGGAGCCGAGGACGCCATGCCAAAGACAATCAAAGGATCTTTGAGGATCTCCTGGGCAAGGGGCTGGGGGAGGGGTGTGGAAGACATCTCCCTCTCCTCCTCAAGGAAGGGGCTATCCCCTCGTAGTGTCTGCTCTGAGCATCCTTGGAAAGGAAGTGGTAGCCTGGCTCCACGTGATGGGGGCTTCGGTTCTGCGTGAGGGTTTTGCTTTTAATAATAGATTGATGTGAACAGCTTGGGCACGCCAAACAAATTCTCTACACAAAAAGTCAACTGTCGGAATGAGGCGCGTCCCTGAGACACCAAGTGTACTCAGGGAGAACGTCCCCGCCCGCCAGCCGTGTGGCTCTGGGAAGGGAGGCCCCACCTGCCGGTCTCATGAATGTTTAGTGAGGAACATTTCTGCAGCTTACAGGAACAGCAGCTGCAGGGCTGCTGTGACATGAACGGCCTTTCAAGGAGGTGGTGGGAGGGCTTTCGTGGGACGAGGATCTGTAGGAGCTTCTGCCCTAGCATTGGCCTTGAATCACCTGGCGAGGGCCGGGACCCCGAGAGTAGCCACTCGACGTCTCTAGACCAGCTTTCCTGCGTATTATTCTTTCCTATTCTTGTACTGGAAGAGGAGAAATTATCATGGGTTGTATTTTGATTTACTCCTTGGTCAGTTTTTCCAAAGAGCAAGATTGCTTTGCCCAACTTTCCAAGTGCAGCCTCAGAAAACTGCCATTAGGACATAACTGAGGTCCAGTGGGCCCAGAAAGCTGCCACCAGGGGCTGAGGTGTCCACCCCTGGCCTCGGCGCCTGTCCCGGACACAGCACCATGCTCTGTCCTGTGAACTTTCAGAGAGCCTGGCCCACATGTTCACTGGTCCTTGAACACTCACAGGGACAGCAGAGAGAAAGTTCGGAACCTGTAAGAACTTGTACCTGGGTCCTAATGACCTTTGTGGCGTGGAGACAAGTTCATATGCCCCGTAGCCATTGCTTAGAGAAGAAAGAAAGCTCTCGGGTCAGCCCTGAAAGTGAAGGTAGAAAGATACAAAGAGGTATCTTTGTAGGCAGGTGATCGGCTAGAACAGGTGGGGTGATTTTAAATGCCCTCTCTTGACGGTGATACTCCGGAAATCTGGACGGGCAGAGTGCAAGGATAGAGTGATCCTCTTGTCGGGGGGCTCTCAGGTGTGTTTGGGTCCTGGATCCCCAAAGGTCCCTCCCTCACAATTTGGGCCTCTTCTGTCAGCTGCCTGGGTGCTGCTGACACACACTGACTTTTGGGAACCCCGATTCGGTTCCAAAGCTCATTTTCAGATGATGAAACAGGTCCTGGGAGAGTCGACAGGACTTAAGGGGCCCAGGGCTTTCCATCCAGGCAGGAGGGAGTTGTCTGTGTCCCCACAGTCAAGCTACACCAAGCCCAGCACCCCGCATGGACATAATTGATCCCCCAATGGGCTGAAATGGAAACCCCTCACATCTCCATGCTTTGGGTCCATTTAAAACTTCTTCTTTTTCTTGTTTTGTGTTCCTTTCTTTCATCCTTTTTGCAGACATAGCAAGCATCCCTGGGTACTCTGCCAGGAGGCTCCCTGGCTGGATGGGAGATGGGGTGATGGGCACCTGGGACCACCAAAGACTGTCTCTCCCCAGAGCCCAGCTGTGCTCAGGCATGCGACCAGCACCTTCCTCGCTCTGCAAGGGCTTCTGCCTCCATCTGACAGAAGAGGGAGCTCTGTGTGGACACCTGATTTCACAGTGGAAGTCTGGAGGGATTTTCCTCTCCTTTCCTGGCTCACAGCAGCCAGAGTGGGTCCTGGCAGCACCTGTGCTCAGCAGAAAAGACCCCACCATCCATCAGGGTCAGGAGGGGGCAGACGGTGCTGCTTGTTCACTCTCTTCCAGCAGGGACCATCAGTGACCTCATGGGCAGTGCACAGTTGTCCTGGGCCCTGGGAAACATCCCAGGCTGCCTCCTAGAAGCTGACCAGGGCCGCAGGCAAAAGTCATAGTGCTTCTGCAGGGTGTGACCGTCCCACTGAGATGTCCGAGTCCTGCAGTGGCCGTGCCAGTGGCTGGGAGTGAGTGGTCTTCATCTCAGGCAGGTTTCAGGCCCCTACACAGGCTGTACCCAGACACACTTTAGAGTGTGGTGAGCTGCAGCCCCCAGACCAGGGGCACTGGCCCTTGACCAGTCAACTAGATGCCCTCCATGTGCATTCAGGTCTGTCTGCCCTGCAGCCCCCCTGCCCCGCAGAACTGCCCCCATCCTGGAGCAAATGAGTCTGCCTCTGGCAGGGGGGCCTCCCAGACCCTGGGGACCACTGTCTGTGAAGTTTACTGCTAAAAGCAGGTGGCCACGAGTCAACCAAGCTTGACATTCTTTTCTATACGTGTGTCTTCCTGAACTGGGCCTGAGCAGTTTGTGATGGAAATGTAAGCCTCTTGGGTTACTTGACCTTATTTTGGAGGGTTTGAATTGGCCTGGGAGGAAACCCAGAAATGAACCATTGGGCATATCATTGTCACTTTTTTCCTATCACGTCTTTACCCTCCCTCCACACAATGCTTTCCCAGAGGTCCATTTCCATCTGAATGTGTAGGTAGGACCAAACGCCATCACACACAAATATGTAAGTTTTGAGGTTTGTAAAGATATTTTCAGCACATTCCTGTTTCTGTGTCCCCATGCAGCAGAGTTTTCCTTGCCTGTACTGATGGTTTTACACGTTTAGAATCATGTGGTGCATTTCTTATTTCTTAAAAACACCCCCTGCTATCCTTCTGCCTCTTGAAACAGCCTTACCTTGCTTCTTCTCTTGGCTACATAGTACTTCCCTGTGTTGATAAATGGGACGCACAGAGTGGCACTCACTCTGCGGCTTGCTTGTTGCCAACAGTGCTGCCACATGAATATTGGCGTATTCTGTGCTCTTGAGGCTGTGAGACAGTCCCTGCATGTGGGAAACCCCTCTGCCTACCTGGGAGCCTCTTCATTTTCATCTGTCGTTCCTTCCAGGGTAACCCTCTCTCCCCTTCACTCCACCTCTGCTCCTGCCCTGCCATCATCCCCTCGTTCCCTTAATAGGTCCTAAAATGGATTGAAGAGTTTGCTATTAAGTAAACCTGTATGGTGACTAGTCCTCATGTGTAAAGCTGCTGAATTATTTTCATCCTTATTGAAAAATAAGTCAACCAATAGATTAAATATGTAACCTCGTTGTTCCTGCATGAGGATTGTGTGGGGCTGCCTGTGGTCTGCGGTAGATCATGGCCCCTCAGCACCTTTGTCTACATGAAAGCCCTAATGTCAAAATGGGGCACAGCGGGACTAGACTTGCTTCTTCATTTTGCCTCCAGGGGTCTAAAGCAAGCGACATTGAAGTTGTGCCCGATGGCATATTTGATGCCTTCTTTCAGAAGGCTCCACAGCAGATCTGAACCACAGCACAGTAAATCTAAGCTCGAATTAATGACTCTTTATACTTCTCCCAAATCTGCTCATGACCCATACAGCTTCTGGGGTCCAGGTCCAGATCCCCCGAGAGGCAGCGAAAAACTTCACTGAAGCCGCTCTGGGCTCAGCAACAAAAGAGATTTGGTCCCCTTGCTGCTCATTTTAATTTTAAGAAGTGTAGGTAAAGTCCCACATCCTCACATTCAAATTCCCTTCTAAAAATGGACTGCCATAATTATATGTTAAATATGATTCAAATCTGCAGGGAACTGGGACTCAATAAGCATGAAAAAAATTAATGAAAAGCTTAATTATTATAATAATACCATTAAAATCTAATAAAGGAAGAAAAAACTTGATTTCATTCCATTTTAGCTTGGGCATCTAATATCTTTTCCCCTCTTTAGCAGAACTGTAATTAATTTAGATTGGATTTTAAGAAAAGCTAAATTATATGCTATAGTACTTAAAATTTTTCAGAGAAAAGGAAATGGGAGTATAAAATAAAGCACATGAAATGATAGAGGATAACTGCAGCTCTATCTTATAGAACTCGTTTTAAGGGTTGTCCTTTTCAGGAGGTTCAATCTTTTTTTACCACTTTTTATTATTTATGAACCTTCCAGCTGCTCTGATTCCTGCTGTAGCCCCAGAGCTGCACAGCATATAGGTATTTAAGATTCAAGATATTAATTCGATTAACAGTAGTGAAGAAGTACTTGGATGCTCTGGGTGGTAAAATGTCTGTTCACTCTGGGTCCCCCCTTACCCCACCCTCCACATACACACAAGAAAGCTCACAGCCCAAAGCTCCAAGGCTGATGTTCCCAACTTACTTTTCCAGTGGAAGGAGTATATTTATTTATTTTTAATTTAATTTTTATTTTATATTGAGGTATAGCTGACTTACAGTGTTGCGTTAGTTTCTGCTGTACAGCAAAGTGGTTCAGTTATATATATATATATATTCATTCCTTTTCAGATTCTTTTCCCATGTAGGTTATTACAGTATACTGAGTAGAGTTCCCTGTGCTGTACAGTAGGTCCTCGTTGGTTACCTATCTTATATACGGTAGTGTGTGTGTGTTAATCCCAACCAACCTCCTAGGAGTATATTTCTTTGTCCATCAAATGTCCTTGGTGCTGCAAGCCTCCCCCAGAGCTCGGATGTGCACAGTCCACCAGAGGTGCAGGGCACAGTAGCAGGAAGGCAGGAATCCCAATCTTGACCCCATAGGAGTGACTTAATAGGAAACTGTATTTTTTCCCATAATCCTCTTTTCCTGCTATTTCATTCTGAAGAATGGACCCATACCTGCTATGTCCATCTCTCTGTAACCATTTAATGCAGCCTTGTGGTTTATTCCACAAACATCTATTGGACACACACTACATGGAAGATTCCTCCTTGGCCACTGGGCAGTCAGATCTACACAAGCACTGGAAAAGTTAAAGGGAATCAACTGAGCAGTTTAGGTGCCATTCAATGCCAATCAAAATGCTTGATCTTTGCTCCTACTGACGGTTAGGGGCCTATCACACTTATTTTACTTTTGCTTTTAGTTAGAACAATAAGCAATCATTACGTCCTGTCAGTTCTGGGTCTGAATTCTTTCTGGTGAGACTCTCTCCACAACCAGCTTTCAGTTCAATCTCCAGGTCATTTGCCTGACTCACGAGGCAAGGCGAGGCCATCCTTCACACCCACCCAGCACTGCCAGATGTCAAACTCAGGGCCAGAAGCAAAGATACACGCGGCTGTGGCTGCTTGCCTGGGGCCAACCAGCCCGACGTGGTTTGCCAGGGTGTGTGGAGGTTCCTGCCTCCTGGGAAGTACGAGGCCTCCAGGACGCTCAGCGTCCCAGAGGAGGGGCCGGAGCACGGCTTTGCTGGTCCAGGGGCTGCCGCCTTGCGCCCTCCACCGGGAGAGGCCATTCATGCCTCGTGCGATGGCTGGAGTCAAGCCTGGTGCCTCTCGGTCAAGACAGTCACGGGATCGTTAGTGAGTCAGATCTAGAACGCAACCCAGAGACGCTCACACCTAAAGGCCTTCTTTACCAGGTGAAAAAACAAGAGCAGCTGCCAGGCCGCCTGCTCCAGGACCAAGGGTGTAGGAGCTGGTGTAAGATGGTGTGAACGCGGCTCCCCTGACCCCAGTCCCGCAGACCACTCACCACAACATCCGACAGACAATTTCACCCAAGTCGCCCCTTCCAAGGAACCCCTGGGCCCTTCTCACATGCACAGCTGTGGTTTCTCAAATTTCCATGCTTTTAACTCAAAGAATTAAGAGGCAACTATCTATTGCTCACCCATCCTTGAGTTCCTCGTGGACTTCACCCTTAATAGTCCAGCCTAATTTGATGATCTTTACATGATCCAAAGCAAAGATGGTCAAGGTTTTCTGTTCACTATAACTTCAAAATCAATTCTAAATCTCAGCTGCTCATTGACGTAAAAATGTGGAATAACCAAGTGAGGATTTATAAACTGGCGCCTGGGCCATAGCCCCCGTCCTGGCCAGGAAGCTGCTAGTTGGGGAATTTGTTCAGATGTTGTGGGCATTCAAGGTTGAGAACCCTTTTCCTAACAAAAGTCACCATGGTTTCAAATGGACTTCTTATAAAAAGAAAAGGAATACTGTTTCCCATCATGGCTGCACCAATTTACATTCCCACCAACAGTGCACGAGTGTTTCCTTTTCTCCACACCCTCACCAACACTTGTTATCTCTTGTCTTTGTGATGAAGCTGTTCTAACGGGTGTGAGGTGATATTTTGTTATGGTTTTGATTTGCATTTCTTCAATGACTAGCAATGTTGAGCATCTTTTCATGTACCTGTTAGCCATCTGTATGTCTTCTTTGGAGAAATGTCTGTTCAGGTCCTCTGCCCATGTTCTAACTGGGTTGTTTGTTTTTTCCCTATTGAGCTGTATGAGCTCATTATATATTTTGGATAGTAACTCCTTATCAGATAGATGGTTTGCAAATATTTCTTCCCATTCCGTAGGTTGTCCTTGCTGGCATTTCTTCTTACTGGGACATTAACCCTTAGGACCTCATTTATTTTAGTTCCTGTCACCAAATACAGCCACATTTGGGGTTAAGGTTTCAACATATAAAATCTGGGGGGACACCAGTATACTATCCTAGTAATAGGTCTTAGTTATTGTTATTTGGGGGGCCTAAAAGATACTTTTTACTTTGGAGATAAAGTAGAAGTTAGGGAAATTCTCAGAAGTTGCTATACTTTGTGTGACTTTCTATTAGTAGTTTTTTGTCAGGAATGTTCTGGAAATGTCCTTTGCCCTGGGATCATGACTTTATGTGGCTTTATATGGCTAGTTTTCTATGGTTATCTACCTCCCTCAAAGAAAGGAATACACCCTGGGGTGCAGAAACAACCATGCTCTGTGCGGACAATCTGGGAAACACATGTGGGTGCCAGGGGATCAACCCCAGACCCACCCTTCTTGTTGACAAGAACAAGAAGGTGACACAAGACCAGTCTTTGAGGCTGTCTCTGCATTCACAGGAAGCAAGGCTATTTCTATTCAAACTCTACCTAATGTAGCAGGAGGCATGGGCAAGCAATCGGTACCAGTCTGTGGTTACAGAAATGCACTGGGTCCCAGTGGTGGACTCTCAGAACCCAGCTGAAGACTCTACGTGGGATCCCACGCTGCACTGAACCATCACTTTCCTACGATGGGGAGGAGTCGGGGGAGGGAGCAAATGGCCTGGACTCATGACAGCACAAGGACTAAACAGCTTACAGGGAGGAGTGGTCCTCCCCCTTAGGCAGCTGAGGCCAGAGTACTGAATCAGGGGATTCACTAAAACTACCCCCAGGTGGCTGATAGGACCATTGACACCAGGTAAAAGCAAGAGTGCCAACAAAAGACTGCCTTGCAAGGCCCAAAGGAGCCACTCTGCAAAAGTGCGTTGGGAAGCAATTTCTAAGTCAGCTGGTCAGGCAGCCACCACTTTCGCAACATCCACAAAGAAGCACTCTACCCGAGGAGAAGCAGTTTGGGGGCAAAACTTGTCTAAGTATCCCAAATGAGCCTTCTGTGGTGGCAGCCCCGTCAGAGCCAGCAGCCACCATTGGCAGAGCCCCATCATTGACCCAAGAAGCAGGTCCTGTTAAAGCAGCTGTAAAACACTGCAGGACCCCTTCAAAGCCTGAGTAAGAACCCCAGAGCCCCCTCCCCTGTCATGGGTGCCGACCTCCGTGGAGCGAGGGGCTCAGGCCCGGGGAGGTTGGGACACAGGCTGTGTCATGCTTTCCAGGCAAACTTGAGCTCTGTCTTCACGCAGATGGGAAGACACGTCATGCAGATGATGTGCACAGATCATGCACATCATGCAGATGGGCTCTGCTCATCCTGTTGCCGGGCACACTCTCCATTAGCACCATAGAAATCCTAAATTCTCAGAGTGAACTGCATTTTGTCAGGAGCCTATGAGGTTTTAAAACTCCTTTTGTCTTTTCATTAACTACATGGCTTCTGACTGGTTCTTGAAGTCAACAGAATAGCATGTACCAGTTTTAACAACTACGAGGGCCAATAATTTTGGGAAAAGAATAGATATGTTACGTTGAGCAAACATCACAAGAAGACGTAAAGTTTGTTTTACGATGTGCTGAAGCCATCAGGAAATGAGACACTGGTGCATTTTGGCTGGTGGGGACCATCTGATCACTCCCATTTCCAAACAAGCTGTTGATGGAGTGTAAGAGGGGAGAAACCATCTATGGAAATCAGAGGATACATGCCTTCTTTCACACTATTAAACCAGGCTCGAAAGACAGATGAACCTAAAAAATGTTTCTGGTCTCACGGAGTATGTTGTCCATTACCAGCATGAGGAAGACTTGCTTGTGCAGGGAACCCCGTGGTTCCCAATAGGAGGTATCTAGGTGACCTTCCTCACTCCCATTTTAGTTTGTGGTTCAGAGGTCACCAGCATCAAAACCGGGGACTGCATCAGTATGCAGATTCTTGGGCCCATTCCAGGCCTTCTGAATCAGAACTTTTGGGGGTGCTGGTGAGCTTCGAACATTAATTTTTAATGAACTATGAAGATGAGATGGACAGTCTTTAAATTTTGAGAATTACTAGAGCACACCAAAGAGGCTGTTGGTTTAAGATTTTTCATCTCATTGGAATGCACGAGATTGCATTTGTTCCAGGAAGTGAGGAGACACCAAAAAAGACACCCAAACTGAATCTCTAGTACCATGACTTGGAGTTTGATATTTTTTTATGCGGGATATTTTTAATTAATGGGCCTCTGTAACACTGGCCTGTGTCCACTCTAAAATAGTGCCCTGGCTTTGTCAACATTCTTCCTTCTGAGGTTCCTGGGAACTGAAGTATCACTTGGCAATCACGGTGATGTTGACAGTCCTTTTTAGCCAAGGATTAAAATTTCCCTGTGCTATATCGTTCATACGTGGAATCTAAAAAAAATGGTACAAATTAACTTATTTACAAAACAGAATTAGATTCACAGATGTAGAAAACAAACATATTTACCAGGGGGAAGAGGGAGTGGGGAAGGATAAATTGGGAGATTGGGATTGACATATACTCACTACTATGTATAAAATGGATAACTAATAAGGACCTACTATATAGCACAGGGGACTCTACTCAATACTCTGTAATGGTCTATATGGGAAAAGAACGTAAAAAAGTGTGGATATATGTATATGTATAACTGATTCACTTTGTTGTACAGCAGCAGAAATTAACACAACTTTGTAAATCAACTATACTTCAATAAAATTTTTTTTTTAAATGTGCCCTTGCTGAATATCGAGTTGGGAAACACATCTCAGTGGGATTAGATTCAGAGGCGTGTCACTGGGGGTGTGGCCACACCTTCATTTAAGTTATTGATGAGGATATTTGCGGGAAGAGGATGCCATCACTGTGGCACCACAGGGGCTACAGTCCTGCAAATTCTCTGTATTCTGTTCTCTCACAGGGCTGAATCTCTCCAGTTGTGTTTTCAGCAGACCGACATTTCTGCACTTGCATCATATGGGTCGCACAGGAGACCTGGAGAAAACTGTTGCTGAAGTCTACACGTGCTATTTCTATAGAAACTCCCTGCATGCTCCAGGAGCTGCGAGGTGTCCAATCACCCGGCTCCTGGAAAAAGCACATTCTCTTAGGAAACATCCCTGATGGCTGTGGATGGGCACCTAGTGCTGACCACTTCCTTGGACCCTGCAACGGCCCCAGAGGTGCTGCCAAGACTCACTGTGTCTTTTCGAAATTGATGATGACATCGTGCTCATCTCCAGCAGCTGTGTGTGTGTGTGTGTGTGTGTGTGTGTGTGTGTGTGTGTGCGTGTGTGTGTGTGTCAGTCAGTCTGTCCTGAAGCCTCACTCAGCATATCCCAGGGACCTCAGCTATTCACTGAAGACAGGTTGGTGGAACGCTGAGCTCTCCACTCTGTGCTAGGGATAAAGATACAAACACAGCCTTACACAAGTGAACCAACCAAAGCTGTAACCCTCGTCCTTAAGCACCTCATGTTCTAGATGAGGCGGGAGAGGCACAGTGATTCCAAGCACCCTTCAGAACCAGGTACCATGGGGAGCGCCCAGAGGGCGGGTCCTGGGCTTCCTTCTCCAGCACATCCTGTCACAGTGAGGAGGGATCCAGAGGGCAACGTGCCCACAGCTCCCAGCACTTACAATGTGTCCCAGGCATGACCAAAAGCAAGCAAGCGCGTTTCCACCCCATTTGAGGTGGTGTTTGTGCGGAACTGTCGTGTGTTTGCAGGTTGCTGGAGACCCAGACCAGGGAAGGGGGTGGGAGAGGAACTTGTGATGCTCCCCCACATGGGAGCAGTATTCCTGGGCAGGAGAATAACCGCTTTATTACAGCCAGCAGCTGAGCAGTGGGAGGGGCCACAGGGGGTCGGGACTCTCCCTCCCTCCCTCCACCCAGGCACCGCCCCTACCTGCCTCCTCTTTCCTTGGACTCTAAATATGAACAAAGAACAAGCCTCACCTTTTCTATCACAGGTTTGCGTGTTTCAAGTCATCTGCTGTTTCGGCTTCCTCACAATAAGCTTGCACGTCTTATATAGTCATTCCTGGGTGCGTCCTCATTCGCTCTCATAATCTTTTTGCCTTACTTTGGGCTCTTTCCAGGAGAATGAGACACTTACTTAAGAATATAAAACTGAGACCATCATGGAAAATGCCTGACTTTATGTTGCTCACGGCTGTTTTGACTTTAAAAGATAAAAAAAAGCTTCTATTGAGGGACAGCGGCCAAGATGGTGGAGCAGGAAAACACTGAGTTCTCCTCCTCCCACAGGTACATCAAAACCACAACTATTTATAGAGTAACTATTGATGAAAAAGACTGGAACGTACCAGAAACCATCTTCTACAACTGAAGGTATAAAGAAGGAACGGTAAGGGGCAGAGTCGTGGTATAGTCAAGACTCACAAACAGGAGAATAATTACATTGCAGAGGTTCTCCCCAGGGAGTGAGGGGTCTGAGCCCCACCTCGGGCTCCCCAGCCCTGGGGTCCTGTGCCTGGAGGACAAAACCCCATGACGCTAGTTTTGAGGGTCAGTGGGCCTACTTTTGGGAGACCCAGAGGGCTGTGGGAAACGACCTCCTCTCCTAACGGGTGCACACAAAATCTCACCCACTCTGCAACCCAGGGCAGAAGCAGAAATTTAATAGAAGCTTGCGTCAGACCCCCTGCTGCTCTTGTAGAGCCTCCTGGAGAGACAGGAGGCACTGCAGGTCACCCTGGGGACACAGACACTGGCAGCAGCCATTGGGGAACTCCTTCTACTACCTGGATGCTGTGCTGGTAGGAGTCAATTTGGAATCCTCCCTTGCACCCGCCCCTGCCCACCAGTCTTTAGGAAACAGTACTGGGCACCTCAGGCCAAGCAACTAACTGCATGTGGACAGAGCCCCACCCACCAGCAGACAGGCTGCCTTGAGACCCCCTGAGACCACAGCCACCCCTGGACACAGCCCTGCCCACCAGAGGGCCCGGGACCTGCCCACACCCCAGTGAACAGACACTAGACTTGGGACCCCCAGAGCCCTGCAGCCAGAGGCCTCAAGACCTAGCTCCATGTACCAGTGGGCAGACCCCAGCCCCAAGACAGCTGTAGCCCCACAGCCTGCCATTGCAGGACATAGCCCACCCACCAGCAGGCCAGCATCAGCCCTGGAACCCCTGGGTGTGAGTGTGCTTTATATAATCTGTGTGGTTTTCACATCTTTTTTCCCAGTCTGTAGGTTGCGATTTCATACTCTTAATAGTTTTTTCACAGAGTTCAGGTTTTTAATTGTGATAAAATCCTGTTCTCGCTTTTATGGATCATGGGTCTCTTTGCCCAGTCATAGAGTCCAAAGATTTTCTGCTGTTTTTCTTCTGAAGTTGTATCATTTCACGTTTTCTATTCAAGTCTCTGATATATTTTTAGTTAATTTTTATATAAAGTGTGAAGCTTTTAGGTCATGTCCAATTGCACCTAGTGTCATTTGTTGGAAGACTTTCCTTTTTACATTGAATCACTTTTGGACTTCGGTCAAAAATAAGTTTGGCATATCTGTGTGGGTCTATTTCTGGGTTCTCTATTCTGTTCCATTGATCCATGTGAATATCTATCCACCCATACCACAGTCTGGAATACTAGAGCTATACAATAAGTCTGGAAATCAGTTAGATTGGTTGCCCAAATTTCTTCTTCTTTAATTAAAAAAACTCTTTTAATTCTTTTTCATTTCCATATAATTTTTGAATGATTTTGTCTATATCTACAAAAACCATTGATAGGATTATGATAGGTATGACATTAAACCGTCTTTTTACTTTCAACCTGCCTATACTGTTATGTGTTTTTTTTTTTTTTTTTTTTTTTTTTTTTTGCGGTACCCGGGCCTTTCACTGCTGTGGCCTCTCCCGTTGCGGAGCACAGGCTCCGGATGCGCAGGCTCAGCGGCCATGGCTCACGGGCCCAGCCGCTCCACGGCATGTGGGATCTTCCCGGACTGGGGCACGAACCCATATCCCCTGCATCGGCAGGCGGACTCTCAACCACTGCACCACCAGGGAAGCCCCTATACTGTTATATTTGAAGTGAGTTTCTTGTAGACAACATGTTGTTGAGGCATAGTTTTTTTTTTTTTTTTTTCAATTGAAGTATAGTTGATTTACAATGTGTTAGTTTCTGGTGTACAGCACAGTGATTTAATTACATATATATATATATATATATTCTTTTTCAGATTCTTTGCCATTATAGGTTATTATGAGATATTGAATATAGCTCCCTGTGCTATACAGTAGGTCCTTGTTGTTTATCTGTTTTATATATAGTAGTGTGTATATGTTAATCCCAAACTCCTAATTTACCCCTTCCCTCCCCTCTTTTTCCCCTTTGGCAGCCATAAGTTTATTTTCTATGTCTGTGAGTCTACATCTGTTTTATAAATAAGTTCATTCGTATCACTTTTTAAGATTCCACATATGCATGATATCATATAATATTTGTCTTTGTCTGACTTACTTCACTTGGTATGGTAATCTAGGCATAGATTTTTTAAAAATCCACTCTTTCAATCTCTGCCTCTTAACTGACATTTTTAGACATTTACATTTAATGTATTTGTTGTTGTGTTAGGAATTAATTCTGCTACTTCAGTTTTTGTTTTCTATTTGTTCTCTCTTTTTCATTTCTCTCTCTTTTTTTCTTGATTTCCTATGGGTTACTTGAACATTATTTTTAGAATTCAGTTGTGCTGTATCTATTGTGTGTGTGTGTGTGCACATGTGTGTGTCTTTGTTTAACTTTTATTGTGGGTGCTCTAGGTGTTATACATACTTGATTTAGCACAGTCTGCTTGTGTCATTTTGCCACTTCAAGTGAAGTATAGAAACTTACCTTTCTTTATGTCATTATATCATCCTTGTTTGTAATATAATTGCCTTAAGTATTCCCTCTAAATATATCTAGAATAAGATAAAGTAGTGTTAACAGTTTTATTTCAATCATCAAATATAATTTAGAAAACTCAAGAGGAGAAAGAAAATGCATTGTATTTGTCCACAATTTTACTCTTTCTGCTCTTCTTTCAATATTGTTGCTATTCTAAGATTCTTTTACCATTTTCTTTCTGTTTCTAGAGATCTCTTTAGACATTCTTTTAGGGTAAATCATCTGGCAGCACATTTTCTTAGGTTTCCTCCATCTGAGAATGCCTTGATGTACCTACCCGTCATTCCACAAGGATATTCTCATTTGGTTAGGATTCTGGGCTGGTAGCCCTTTTCTTTCAATAATTGGAAGATGTTATGTCACTTGCTCTTGTCTTCCTACTTTTCATTCAGAAATCTGCTGTAATTTGAATCATTTTTACTCTATATGTAAGGTGTTGTTTCTTTTTCACCTGTTTCATTGCCTTTAATTTTCAGAAGTTTGACTATGATGTGTTTTGGTATAAATTGGGGAGATTTTATTCTGTCAGAAGTTTTGTCTTGAGGAAGTGTTATTCAGCTTCTTGAATCTGTAGGTTTATGTCTTTTGTCATATATAGGAGAATTTCAGCCATTATTTCTTAGAGTATTTTTCTCTCCCTCTCTTCCTCTCTCTGTGACTCCAATGACATGCAAGTCAGGCATTTTGCCTTTGTCCCACAGGTCACTGAAACTCTGATAACTATTTTTTCTATTTTCTGTTAGTTATTCAAATTGGGTAATTTCCACTCTCCTGTCTTCAAGTTTCCTGATTCTGTTTTCTCAGTGTTGGTGTCAAGTAAAGCCATTGACTTTTTTTTTTTTTTTACATTAAAGATGTTGTAATTCTAGTTCTAAGATTTCCATTTGGTTCTTCTTTATGCCTCCTCCTCCTTCTCTTCTTCTGCTGCTGTTGCTTGGACTTTGCATTTTCTTCTTTTATTTAAATGTGTTCCTATTGCTCATAGAAGCACTCTAACCATGGCTGCTTTAACATCTTCTCAGATAATTCTAACATCTCTGTCATCTTGGCCTTGGCACCTACACATTGCCTTTGGTTTTCATTCAGTTTGAGATGTCCCTGGTATGTGGTGTTTTTAACTTTAACATCCATATCGTCATCGTATGTATGAGACTCTGGATCTTATCTACACCTTCTGACTCAGCTGTCTTCTCCAGCACCAGCCCATCAGCAGCAGGTGGTGGAGCTAGACATCCAGGCTCCTCACTGACTTCCCTGACCCCTAAGGGGGGATCCTGCTGAGTGGGATGGAATCCTGACTTCCCACGTGGCCTCCACTGACACCATGGATGAGTGGCTTCATGACCACTGGGCAGTGATGAAAGTCCTGACCCTCCACGAGCCCTCTTCTGACACCACTCCCACAGAGAGAGGAGGTGTGCCCTGTATCTGTTGTTTGGGGTGGAAGTTCAGGCTTCCCATGTGGTCTCTAATGACCCAGGGTTGGGGTCTTGGTTATCTTTGAATGGCCATGAGAGTCTGGTCTCCATGCTCTGCCAGTCTCTGAGCATGGAGACTGGCCTCTGTCAGGGGTGTTGGGTGTCTCGTTACAGCCCATAAGGCTGGAGTCCAGGCTCTCCACTCAGGCCTCAGTGCTGTGATTTGGGTGGAGCCACAGTTTTTGTATGACATTTGGCCGGAGTAGAGTGGCTATTGCCTGAAATAGACTGTCCTTCTAGGCTGCTCCTTTCCTTGTCCTTTGGCTGGAGAGAGCAGACTTCTGTTAAACTCTTTCTGTCCTGTTGGCATGTCTAGGCTGATGGCTTCTTCAGCTCCACATCTGGGACACAAAAAGTAAGAAGAAACCCAGCTGATTTCCCACTGCATCCTCCCGTGGGTCCTGCCCTGAGGTTCCTAGTCAGTCTCTCCTCTTCTCACATTTCAGAGACTTTGTGTATTTGTGCCATATATAATGCCCAGAGATTTTAGGATAGGAATAGGGAAAATACATGTACTCCATCTTTCCAGAGGCAGAGGTTCTGTAATCATTCATTTTTCTCCAAAATAATTTTTTTATGATTCTTGGAAATATCAACATGTTAAGAATCAGTTTTGCACGACCTATTTGAAAAGGTATTGATTGACTTTGCCACTTTCTTGACACAGCTTCCCTGTCCAGTGTAAACATGTTCCTTATTTTTGGGATCCCAAATCTCTTAAAGGCACACAATAGTGGATGGTGATTTTTCATCATTCATCAAAAATTCCTGTGGTATCAAAAATGACATTTAATATCAAATGTAATATCCAAATGAAATCATACTGCTTTTCTTTCTTTTGTATTTGAAATAATTCATTCTAATTAATTATTCCTTAATTAATAAACAATAATAATTAATATTAATTAATAACTGATAATAATTAATTAGTAATTCCTTCTCCTCCTCCTTCTCTTCCCCACACTCTTTCTTTTTTACATCCCATCCAGCTAGTGGATACTAACTCATATTACTTGACAAGGAGTTGGACAATCTTCATGAATCACATTCCAGAATCTGGTACACGTTCTGGCACTGGACTTGGTGTCTCCTCATTGCAATAGTGTCGTGCAGGGAGAAGGTAATGTGTGAATGGGTCACCTCTCATTTAGAGGATAGTGTATCTAACTAAGCCAGCAGCCCTGGACACAGTTCAGATCATAACCTTCCCAAACCTTTCAATTCCAGAAACCAGGGTGGTTATCTCACTTGGCATGAAGTGATTTGGGGGCTATGATCATTAGGAAATGACAGATCTGCATATGCTGCAGTTGTCAGGAGACCTACCTCTAAGTGCCTTAATCAAGACCCGAAATGATACGTTGTGTCTCTTTGTTTATCACCTGTCTCCATTTGTGTAACTTCTGTGAAAGCTGGAGGCTCCTTTGTCATATTTATGGCTTTACCTACATCACCTGAAACCAGGTAAAAGCTCCATGAATGTTCACTGGAAAAATGAAGTCATAGACTTTTCACCCTCAAGGCCAAGACGTTCTGGAACAATGTGTTTCCTCGTGTAAATATATTCTTGAATTTGAACAGCTCTTACAGACTTGAGGATCTTCTTACCTTTATGGAAACACCATATCCTAAGTGACACGTTTAATCACTAGTGACCTCAGAACAGAGTCTAGCAAACTTGGATGACCAACTCTGAGGTACAAAGTGAAAAAGTATAAGTCATCAGCCCAAACTTGAAGCAATTTCAAAATTTTCTATGATGATAAATCCAATTACACCCAAAACTATACTCTCAAAAGGCAATAGCAGTCTAGAGTCATAAGAAAACTGAGAATTTCTTTCAACAGCTGAGACCCGTGTATTTCTTTGGATCCTTTACAGGCTGAATGTTGACGATGTGGCCCCGTTGAGATTCCTCTGTGTCCAGCACAGAGACATTGCTCGGAACCAAGTCCCAGCAGCTCAGGAATGCAAGACTAGCCCCAAGAGAGCTGAACCGCTGGAGTAATGGCTGTAAGTGAACCAGACTTGAAGATCCAGATATTTTAAAAATGATTAAATATAAAAGGACCTTTGCCAGTCCTAAAATTATTTAATTTAGGACAAACGTTGACAACAGAAAATGTAAAACTTTGGAGCTTTAAAAATTAAACTAATAAACAAATGAATTTAAAAATTAAACAAATTCCAGGAATTGTTCTATGGATGAGTGATCAGCTGGATACTTTTGAAGAGGGACTCCCAGCTCACAAATCATAAGGGAGTCCGTGATTCCTGGGGACACTGACTGCAGGGCCTCTGCAGGGACCAGAGAGTTTGCTGGGTCCCACCCTTCGCTGTCCTCCTGGTCTGGGGTGAATGTTCTGTAATTTGCAAAATAAATAGCACAACCTTTCTGAGCACTCAGCTCTGTGCCGACAAATATACAAACGTGGAGAGCATTAGGGAGGCCTCCAGCATTTCAATAATGTGTGCGCCCCAACACTTCATTATTTTGAAAACATCTGTTGAAGATAAAGATGCTTTTGAGGGAAATTAGGAGTCCAAGGATCAGTGACTGTGTGGCCACATTTCTGTCTCAAATCGGGGGCAGGAGCCTGAGAGGTGCAGAGCCCAGGCACTCAGGAAGTGAGGACGGGACTGTCTCCACGCTGCAGAGGAGAAACTGGCCTTGGCACTGACCGTTGCCTGCGCAACTGATGGACCCTCGTTGGAAAGTACACATGTTCACACCCGTGGCTGCCTTTCCTGGCAGTTCACACTCTCTCACAAGAGAAAGACACCTCCTAGAAGGTCAGGCACGTCCCGTGATGCTGCACAGGACTTGTGGGTGTAGGTGACCAACCCAGGAAACCTGCAGGTGTGAGAGGCAGAGGGCTTAGGGAAGAGTCCCCACTGTCCAGCTGGTGATCATGACCAGCAGCTAACCACCCCGGAATGAGGGCGTGGGGCTAATTTCCCCAGGGAACAATCAAGACCATGGTAAACTGCACCAAAAGCCTGCCTGTGCCAAAGTTTATGGTTCAGTGATTAAGCCCCAAGGCCAGGCATCCTCAGAAAATCTCCATAAATGAGGAGAGGTGGCCTAGACACAAATGCATATTGTTCCCGTGCATAACCTATTCATCAGTTATCCAGAGAGTTCTCCTAATTTCTCCTGTGTTCAATTTTTAAATTCATCCTTAGGCATAGGAGCAAAAAAAGAAAACCTTCAGCTCACGCCTATCCGAGCCCCCGCTAGTGGCTAGAACGGGCTCGGAGTCAGGGTGGGTGGGGTGACCTGAGGGCCGGAGGGCTGGGTGGGGGGCCCACTCCTGAGGGTCTGGCTCCGGCTCCTGCGGGACCCCTGCCCGGTGAGCTGACAGCCCTGCCCGTCCACCCTCGCTGCTATGAGTCCCAGTGAGAGGGTTCTTTGCAGGTCCATTTCAGCGTAACCTTTCAGGAGTGATAAATCCACAAACAAACAAGGGAGAAAGAGACGAGGGAGGGAGAGAAAGAACAAATCAAATCCCAAGTTGTGCAGAAAGAACCGTGAGGAATATGGATAATATCGTCCTGACAGTTGTACACTTAAAGCGCAGGATTTATTCTTTGCCATTTCACCTGTGGTGAATAGCACTGCATCCCTTCCACGCCCACCTTCCCCCCACACACGGTAGGGCTGCACCGGGTCATCCTCCCCATGGAATTTATACCTAAGTGATACCAAGCAAAATTGGTGTCATTTTCTTTTCCTTAAAGCTTCAGGAATTTCACACATTCCCTTGGTAACTTATTCAAATATGAAATATCTCCTGGTACTGGTAACTTTTTTTATATTTAATTGAAATCTTATGCTTTGGCTTGTTTTTGTTTTATTAGGATTCAATGAAAGTTAAAAGGCCCATAATTACATGTAATAGCCCCCTATTTTGAAAACTATTATTTAATTTTGATCTTCATAGTATTTGCTACAATAACCAATTTAACCACATTAGAAAATTGGTGTCCCAGAAAATATTCCTTGCTACCTTACAGACCTCATTCACATCAATGAGTACTTAAAACTTGGGCCAATAAATAGGCCACAATTAAATAAAAAATAAAACAATAAAAATAGTTGAAAGGCAGTTTTACAAAGAACATATTGATAGTTTTCTGTGTCTCTAAAATTTCAGGCTGGGAAAAAATAACTGGCAAAGATCTCAGCTGCATTTCAGCACATTCACTGCACTGAGTCTTAAACTGGATCCTGGGGTGAAAAGTCAAGTGCCTGGTGGTTCCCTGGTCATTCACCAGCTGCCCCCATCCTTCCAGGCTCACAAAGTGGACGGGTCACAGGAAAGACTGTACTGCTCCCTGGACAGCTCCCAATGCCCTCACTTCCATCAGCATAACTGATGAATTATTTGGAGAAAAAAAGAGTGAGGAAGACATCACTTAAGGTAATTTGAAATTAACTAGAAATTTGAAAATTAGATTGGGAGTTTGGGATTGACATGTACACATTACTATATTTAAAGTACATAACCAACAAGGACCTACTGTACAGTAAAAATAAATAAATGAATAAAAATAAAGTCTTAAAAAAAAGGTTACAAAACTCTCAAACATCAGCATTGATTTCCTCACATTTTACTCAAAATTGAGAAAGGGGTATGTGTGTGTGTGTGTGTGTGTGTGTGTGTGTGTGTGTGTGTGTTTGAGGGTGTGTGTTATATTTATATGTAAATAAACAGAAGGAAATTAAAATGCTTACAAAGTGCATTGGGATACCACAGGCACCACATACCACTAATGAATTAATATTTAATATGATGAACATGATATTCGACATATGTATACAAATGTCCAATAAACCTACATGTAAGGATTTGGGGATTTTTCATAGATTTGAAAATTAACTTGTTATTTTGATAAATTAAATCCAGTAAGAATTTCAAATATCTTTCTAGTCTTAATAACATCAAAGGAAGAACATGTGGTTCATTTAAAAATCCACACGTGAATTGTCGGGGGTGGGGGTGGGTCTGAGTCCTGTGAAGCAGGGAATGAGGGACTAAGTGCCACGAAGTCACCTGGTGTGGCTGCTTCTCGGAGGTCCTGCTGGGGACCGGCGACTCCTCAGAGTCACTGCTCGGAGCAGGACTGTCTACTGGGGGAGCCAGAGACTACGGAAGGAATCATGCAAAACCCCACGATTGCAGTCTCCAGGCTTCAGGGGCGGGGAGAGCGGGGTGCTGTGAACCAGCTGCGCGCACACAAGGGACCCTGGGATGGAGACCCCAGCAGGACCTGGGTGAGCAAATGTGGAGAAAAGGAGAGTGAAAGGGACAAGGACATGAGAAAAATCAGAGAAAGAAAGTGAAAAGCTTCAGGTAAGAAATTAAGATACAAAGACCTTCACTGAAGTGACTGAAAGACAGACCAACACGTGGTGAACATTAGGAGGAAGTTAGTGCCCTCGGGCCTCACCCCTTGGACATTTCCAAGGCCAGGGCTGGGTCAGAGGCTCCATCAGGGATGTGGGTACATGTGTGTGTGCATGCGTGTGCACATGCATGTGTGCATGCGTGTGGCTGCTGACAGCCCCACATGGAATCAGGGAGGGAGGTGGAGGAGAGGATGCACCCATGGGGGCAGGACTGCTTCCTACCTCTGCCTGGACTCTCTCTGCAGAGACATAATTTATCTTGTCAGAACATGGTGGAAGAGTGACACAGTGTATTTTAAGCACACATTTCTTTGTTTCCTAATATAAATCAGTGTTTCAGTGCATCAGATTTCTTTCTGCAGCTCTCATCAAATTGAAGAATAAAATAGGCATTAACTTCTGAGACGGAGGGAACCAAAAGGAGGACAAAGCCTCACCGGGTGGGTCAAGATGACTTTGGAAGTTGGAGAAAGATGGACAAGTGGGCTGCCGGAGCAGAAGGAGAGAGGGAAGGACGCTGGGGCCTCTGCGGAAGGGGTAACCGACTGGCACTGGAGCCCAGCAGAACTCGGAGCCCCCAGGAAGATCTGGATTTGGGGACGGTGGGTAAGGGTGAAGAGTGGGAGGAGCCTCTGCACCTTATACAGAGCAGAGGATGCACAGACCCCCTCCCTGCCCCCAACTCACAAGCCCACAGGAGTGGGAGGCCCACCAGTGCGAGGGGTCGCAGAGAGGGGCTGTGTCCCTGGGGCACCTGCACAGCTGGGAATGTGGTGATGTCTTTCCAAACATGTGAGCCACGTGGGACGTTCCAGCTTCATCCCCTCCAGGTTCCTTCTGAGCCTGCTGATAAAAGGTGGGGCATTCTTCTCTGGGGAAGACCAGCCCAAGCCAGGAATCCTGGTTTTCAGACTGGAAAAGTAACTTACACACACTGGAACAATAACTTACACAAGTACATTATTCACTTATTTCAATGTACTCCCCAAGTTTCAAATGTGAAAATGAACTTCAAAATTGTTTTCAAACATTCAGAGTCTCTACAGAAGATCTCTTATACAGTCTTTACCCCAAAAAACTTTCCAGAGGTTGAGATGGGGACCGAGACCACAGCATCCAACATGGAGACAGCAGGCAGGTGCCCAGGATTGCAGGTGATGGGTATGGACTCCTCCAGGAGGGCTGAGGAGCTGGCCTTGGGGACAACTCCTCCAGACAGGGCCCTGGGACAGAGGCCCCTCTTTATTAACAGGACTGTCCACGGCATGATGTGACAAGAGGAATTTTCTAGCTCCAACAGAATCTCTGTGTGCAGACAGGTGACAGGGAAAAGAAAATACGAAAGCCAGGAAAAACAAAACAGAAAACAGAGTCTGTACAAGAAAGGAAACCACAGTCCACATTGTGTGGTGTTGTGAACATGTGTGCATGTGACGGGTTGGACATTAGGACACAGTCCTCACTTTCTGTAGTAGAAAGTCAATGCACATTTTCTAAACCTAGAGAGCTAGAAAGCAGCTGTATAACTGTGTTTCTTTGGAAAAATGAAGTCTAATGCTAGCAGAAATATCTAAAAGAATCAAGGGTTGATTCTTTTACCCAGCGGGGCAGGAGTTGGGGGTCAGTGGAGGTGGATTGGTCGGGGGGTGTTGTAACTTTCGCCTTGCAGCATGATCTGACATTGGAAGTTGTTCTCAGCCATGAATCTGACTTTGCATCGGCAGCAGATGGGCCCTGGTGGGGCGGCTGGTGGCCGGGTGCTGGCCCTCCAGGTTTCCTCTCCCACCCACACGCCCGGCAGCAGCCTGGTCCTCAGCATGGCAGGCAGCCTGGCATATTCTTCCTAATTGTATTGCCGTAGCAGCTACCAGGGTGAATTAATGACTGATGTCTTCAACCGTCCAGACTCCTGGGCGGACGGGAAGCATTGTCCATCATTTATCCAGCGATCCCCTGGTGCTTTGTCAGGGAGATACAGCAGAGGAATAAATTACATCTGTTGCCAATAGGATCAGAGAAAGGGAAAGAACTCGATGGATGGAGTCAAGGGCTTTGGATGAATGCGAAGAGGAGCTGTGTCTGTCTCCGCTGTGTCACAACACATCTGCCGAGATGTCCAGTGCCCTCCACTTGCTCTGTGAGATGAACAGCTGGAGCTGTTCGTGCTCTGCTCCCCACACACTTCTGCTCCTGTGGGCTGGGCTGTAGGTTTACTGAGAGTCATAGTTGACGATACTTGAGTGTGTTTTCATAATCATCTCACTTACCAAATGTTACTTGAAAGATAAAACACGAATTTGAACAAAAAGTCAGTTGTTTCTATGAAGCCCAAGTTCAATGCAATTAATAAAGGAAATTAAAAGAAATTAAAAGAAGTTTAAAGTTCTCGTTTGTCTTTAAAGAAAGGGAAACAGGAGACCATGGGTGAATTTGGGTCTGGTATGCGGGAAAAATGTGAGGAATTGCAGTTGGTAACCATGGAGTAGCCTCCACAGGCCTATTGCTGAAAAGGTGCCCTGATGACGCAGCTTGAAGCATGGCAGGTGAACCAGAGGGCGGATGTGCCATGTGGGCAACGAGGTTCCGAAGGCTTTCTCTGCTCTTCTTCGGAGAGAAGCGATGGAATCGCTCGCCCTTGCTTTGTCCATTGATGCATTGATGAGACACTCATTTTCACAAAAACTCTTCCTGAAAGAAAACTGCTTTGTTGTGGTGAAAAAAATAAGTGTTCCTAAGCTGAAAAATCTTCTCAGTGAGCTATACACTGTTTAAAAAGTGGAGCATGACCAAACATGCATGTGTCTTCCCAAGAAAAGGTCCTTATCTACTTCTAAAGGGCCATTCCCCAAGTCATTGTTTGAAATACAAGGGTGGGAAAGTATGACTAAAAAAGACTGCATAATCAGAGGTGTGAAACCCAGTATAATGGAGTCAATGTAAAGGCTTGAGTCCTTATTTGATAGTTTAACAAAAATCAACCAATATGAATTTTAATTGAGTTAAGACTGAGGTCTATAAAGAATAATCTGAAAGGAATATTCCAAAGATCTTCCTCTGCAAAATATTTTTATCTGGATTGTAATTCTGTACCATTACATACTGTCCAATTAACCCTGACGTTTTAAATTATTCATTTTACTACATGCTGGGCAGTGCTTTTAATGGTTTTCATTCATCTTGCTGAATAAGATTAGTACCCGATGTCACAGATGAGAACCTGGGCATGGATTGCTTGGGTAACAAGATCAGATGACAAACATTGCAGTGGTGGAGTTAGGAGTCAAGTGTGAGACCATCCTTCTCCCTGCACAGTTTGACTTTATTTTGGAATGTGAGATAAGTTTCAAATGCCTAGTCAAGATCCCTTCTTAAGAAGCCTTAAATAAAAAAGCTACAAATTTTAAATACACAATGCTTTCTTGAAGCTTACTTGTTCTCCTTCTCCCTAGAGATGTTCCCCATAAGCTGGGGAGGTGGGTTCAATCTATGAAATCTGTATGTAGGGGAAATATAGAAATATGTTTTTGTAGTATATTCATTTATTTTCTTTATATCTATCAATTTATCTGATTCATCTATCTATCTTCACCATCAACATCCTCTGGTATCTATCTCTCTATCCACCTAGCTCTTCCTTTCTCTATCTTATATCTACTACCTATGTATATATCTACTGTCTATCTCTACTTGGGTTGGCCTCAATGTTGGAGATAGAGTGATGGACAAAAGGAACATGTCTTTACCCTCAGGGATCTTAAATTTTAATAGAAAACAAAGATATTAAACGTAATTGAACAAAAAAATTTTGTGTATAGCTGCAACTCATGGTAATATCCACTAGAAAAGATTGCAGGCTCATATGTAAGGGAGAGTGTAGCAAGTAGATACAATTCTGTTTGGGAGGAGAGTGTGTCAGAAAAAGGCTTTCTGTTCTGCATCTATTATGATTTACTAATTATGTCAGCCCATCTTTCCATCTGTGAGTAACTAGAAAAACAGAATAATAATACAAACAACAACAACAAAATTGATGACTGGTTTGGGTAGCCGCTAAGGCAGCTAGGTCTAGAGGGGTAGAGGTCCTTGACAAAAGGAGCAGAGAATGAAGTGAGCCTGGCATTCAGCACCACTCTCCCCTCAAGATGTTTGCAGATTCCAGCATGGTGTGGGGCTCAGAATCAGGAAGGTTGGGTAGAACTCGCAACAATCTCCTTGTCTGGAGACAAAAACTGAAGTTCAGGGTCAGATTTTGCTTCATACATTGCTCCTCCATACATCTGTTATCAGGCGCATATGTATTTATAACAGTTAAATACTCCCGGTGCAATGATTCTTTTATCATGCGAGAGTGAGCTTCTGTGTCTCTAGTCAGGGTCTGGACACAAGTCCCTTTTGTCTGACATTATCAGAGACAATATGGCCTTGTTTTATGCTTAAAGTTAGCCTGGTATTTTTTCTAGTGTTTTGCTTTCAGTCACTTTATGTTCAAGTAGTTAAAATTCATCTCTGATAGAGAGAATATAGTTGGTTCTTGCTTTATTGTTCAGTCTGACAATCTCTGCCTTCATTGATGTAATTATCAATATGGTGGCATTTAGGTCTGCTGTTTTGCTCATTGTGGTTTATTTGTCTCATCTGTTTTTGTCCCTGTCCCTCTTTTCCAATCTTCTTTAGTGTTAATCAAATACTTTTTAGTCTTGGTGGTGGCCATGTAGATATACCTTTCAGGTCTTTAAGTGCAGAGAGTCACGTGACTGACAGCTCCAGACGCTGCAATATGAATCCGTCATTGTGTTTGCATGAGGGTCACAGTCCCCACAGCCAGTTCCCAGTCAAAGAGTGTGGCAGCCCCTTCCTGTGAGACATGGGACTTCCCTGGGGTGTGACTTTTGCTTGAGAATCCCATCAGCCTTGTCAAACTGTATTAGACCCACATCACAGTCTAAGACTTCTACTCAACCTTTCTCCCTTCCCTCACTTCCGCGGGAGGGAGTCTGCATCCTGATTGGATAACTCTCCCAGGCATGAATTCCCTTATGGGCATTTTCTCCTAGAAATCGCTCAGCTATCTAATCCCATCTTGGTGTTTGCTTCTTGGAGAACTCGCACTAACGTGACATTTTATTTTATTCTATTTTTTATAAATTTATTTATTTTATTTTATTTATTTTTGGCTGCGTTGGGTCTTTGTTGCTGCGTGTGGGCTTTCCCTAGCTGCTGCGAGCGGGGGCTACTCTTCATTGCAGTGGGCGGGCTTCTCATTGCGGTGGCGTCTCTTGTTGCAGAGCATGGGCTCTAGGCATGTGGGCTTCAGTAGTTGTGGCATGCGGGCTCAGTAGTTGTGTCTCACGGGTTCTAGAGCACAGGCTCAGTAGTTGTGGCACATGGGCTTAGTTGCTCAGCGGCATGTGGGGTCTTCCCGGACCAGGGATCGAACCTGTGTCCCCTGCATTGGCAGGCGGATTCTTAACCACTGCGCCACCAGGGAAGTCTCGGCATTTTATTTTAATGCCTTTATTGACTTCCTGGTTTATTCTCTTTGCATTAGTGCTTAGTCATCGCTTTAGAGATTACAATGTGCATCTTAAACTTAATCCAATCTGCTTAGAGTTAATATTCAATTACGTCAGGTAAAATGTGGAACCCTTATAATAAAATGAGGACATGAAGCTCAAGGTGATACATGAAGGATGGATAAAATTTAGCAAATAGAAAGGAGGGGTAGGAAGGACTTTCCAGGAAAACATTATAACGTGGAATTACCTGAGATGGAGAGCACTTGGAACAGGGTGGATGAGAAGAAGGGTGGCCTCAGAGGGGGTTGGGGATGAAGCAAAATAACACAACCAGCTGGTGGGAAACACTTAAAATGTGCCCCAAGCCACGCAATATTCCACTGAATGTCCACAGGAACTGTAAGAGGAAGGGGTTTCTATTGCTTCCATCTTACAGATAAACAAATCGAGGATTGCCCACATTCTCAAGGTCACACGGGGAGGGTGACAGCTGGGGTTGCAGCCAGGTCCAGCTTAGCCATAAGGGGGCTGCTGACCATGGCTCTGGCCTCTAGGAGGCAGCGGCCTGACCAGGAGCAATGAAGTAGAGCATGGTGTTAAGGTCATTTTACTTTGCCACAACTGTCACTGAACAGCTTCCCTAGTCTCGGCTCGGCCTCGTGTACGACTGACCTCTGGTTCCTGCTTCCTGTTGTGTCGCCTCCACGACCAGGCTCCTTAATCAATTGAATGCCCTCTGCGCTCTCCCCGACTCTGCCCTT
The DNA here is from genome assembly GCF_949987515.2 of Delphinus delphis. Taxonomy (NCBI): domain Eukaryota; kingdom Metazoa; phylum Chordata; class Mammalia; order Artiodactyla; family Delphinidae; genus Delphinus; species Delphinus delphis. The sequence continues at coordinate 171,360,207 of NC_082685.1, read as the reverse complement.
CCACCTCCAGCCCTGAATTCCTTCCTGGGCCTCTGCCCTACACCTGGATCAGTTCATTCACTCTGTGGCCCAAGCCTGTATCTGGGTTTGGTCCAAAGGCAGTGAGAACACTGAGCACCTGCCCTTGTCTTCGTCAGGAAAGGAGAAGTCTTAGTCCCGAGACATGTTGTTCCAGTGACAGGAAGCTGAGAGGTCCGACAGGGGCCAGAGGCAGCCCAGGGACTGTCGACTGGATCAGGCTGTCACCACCCCAGGGCTGGAGAGAAGCGGGGGGCACGGTGTCAGGGCCTGGAGTCAGGGGTCAGCCTAGGATAGCGGGTCAGACTGTCTAACAGGAATCAGGGGCCAGGAGGAGGTGCTTCCATGGAGTTGCAGAGGAGACCTGGCTGCTGCCTGAGAGGCTGCCCAAGTGCCCTCCCTTCTCCTTCCTCCCCTCTCACATCTTCTGCCATAAGCTCCATCGGCTGAAGCTGCCGGGGGCTGGGGAGGGAGGGTCTGGAAATGCAATTTCCTGCAATTCCCAGCAGGGCAGAGAGGGGGCAGGCAAGTGGCATGCTGTTCTCTCAGTCCATCCCCTTGACCTCAGCCTGGAGCAGGCAGATGAGAGATGGATTCTCATCCCTCTCCTCCAATGTTCTTGGGCAGAACATCTATGTGCCCAGGCCCTACTGCCACCGCATCAGCTGTTTATCCCTCTCTTTCTACATCCCATGCAGGCGGTCGTGACCTGGATTGTGACTGTGCTTTTCCATCTGCATTTGAAGTCCTGCAACTTATCTTAAATACCTGGTGTTTCTACTGCCCTGTGATTAGTTTCCGTTCATGAAGGAAAGACTTCCTCTGGTGAAGCTCTCCACCAGCAGTCACCTGGGCACTTTCCATGTTGTATGTAAAATTCCACATGTTGCCTCCATAGAACCTGGGCTTCAGCATCTTCAGATCATGACCCCAGATCATGACTGTGAATAGGCTACTCAGGACACATGGAAACATATAAGCACTACTTTAATTTAATGTTTGTGGTTGTCCAAATGAATCATAGAAACAGTGGAAATGTGCTGAACCATCACCAGCAATCGTCCTCTCTGTTCTGTCTCCCCTGAGAAATCTTCGAGGTTGTACCTTCAAGAGGCACAGAACCCTCCGAGCAGGTGGTGAGGCCTGGGGTGAAGGAGCCGGACGTGACCCTGAGGTTCCAATGAGCAGCTTCCACGAGCAGCGCACACGCCTGTTTTGTTTTAAGTCAGTAATTTGAATGTTCTGTTCAAAGTCACGACCTAGAAGTGGGACCTAAAGACGTTCAGGCACAGTAGGATGGCATGGCCGCAATGGCACAGGGGCGTTTCCCATCCTCCCCTCGAGGGCTCCTTGCTGGCACCCTGTCACGTTGGCTGCCGGGAGCTCTTCCCCGTAGGCCACCCCTAGCCTGGTGTGGGTCTAGAGCTGGCCTCACGAGGGATTGCGGTGAGATTTGGAGGGTGGAAGGGAAGCAGTGCTGGATATAAGGACAGAGGGACGCAGAGGTGTCAGGGGCCATTGTCCAGCTCTTCTCACCACTTCTGCCTGATGACCAGCAGTGACCAGGGCCACCAGTGGTGCTTGGAGAGGACCCACAGAGCAGAATTTCCCTGGGCCCCTTCCTGAGCTTCCCTCCAAGGCTCCGTCTCAGAGGCTGGACAGGCCTGGCTTCTCGGGTGGACGGACTGGTCCCTGCTCTGACTTCCAGCTTCCCTCTGCCAGCTCGTTCCACACCTGGTGAGTCCAATTCCTCCAGTAAACCCCTTCCCGTAAACCATCAAGTTTCCTCCAAGTGAGAAAAAGGTTTGCCTTGAGTCCAGGGTCTCTTTGACTCGGGGTGGGGGGGTGTCCCAGGACACAAGTAACCAGAGCGCAGTCTGCGGCCTGCCTTGAGCTTTGAGCCAGGGGTTCAGCTGTCACCTCAGTGTCCTAACTCAGCAGTGACACCGTCCTAAGCTCTCCCTGATCCCTGGCATTAAGGAACATGGGGTCTGCTACCTGCTGACGCCCCAGGTGCAGAGACACCACGGCGATGGCAGAGATGGTCCCTCCGTCCTCCCACATGTCTGCGCGAGGTGTCATCCAACCTGCCCGTAATGTCCTCGACAGTGGCCGGGACACGTCCTCCTCCCCAGGCCGACTCCTCTGACTCGCTGTCTGCCTGATGAGTGCTCTTACACCCCGGTCCATTCTTGTTCCACAGGTTGGTCCCCAAGCCTCACAGGTGAGTGTGGGTGTGCGTATCTGCTAACGTCCACAGGTGCAGATTCATGGAGAGCAGGGCTGGCTGACTTTTCCTGCAAACAGCCAGACTCTGGGGTCACGTGGTCTCTGTCGCAACTAATCAACGTTGCCCTTGTCCTGCAAAAGCAGCCACGGAGATAAACAACAGATGTAAAGAAATGGCATGGCCGTGTCCCAAGAAGGTTCACTTACAAACTCAGGTGGCTGCTCTGCAGCTGTGGCCTCAGACCTGCTTCAGAATGAGGGCGGAGGGGAGGCCACTGTGCAGAAGATCCAGGTCCCCAGACCCTCCTGGGCCATACTCGTCTCCACGTGGACAACCTCAGTCAAGCACCACATGCCACGTTGTGATGTTTAAGCCCAAATTTCTCCTACAGCTCTGGAAATAAAACATTAACTATTTAGTCGAGGGGGGATATCTGTCAAAGATATTCAACAGATTTTACCAAAAAATTTACAAACTTTATTTTTATATAGAATGCTAAAATGGATTCCCTCATATATCCTATGATCTACTATCTTTAAACCTGGCAAACAGGCCTTTGTGGGAGGGGGCAGCAGCCCACTCTGGTCCTTGTCCCCTTTGTGGGTGTGTCTCTGATGTGAGAGTCTCACTGGGTGGTGCAGGTCTGGGGCTCCGGGAAAGAGACTGTGGTTTGTTCGTCTCATTGAAAAGCATAATATGATGGAGGAGAATTTGTGTGATGGATTGGAGTCTTCCAACCTGATGCTTTACCTCCCAAACCTCCTTGATTGGAAGGGACCACAAGCACCTGGGAAAAGCCTGCACTGACTGCATCAGGTACGTTTGCTTTGCTGCACATGGAAACAGACATGCCTGCCCTCACTTGGGCGGCGGGGGCCAAGTCCTCGGTGCACAGCGTGGTGGGGGGGTGGGACCTTCTCGCCAGTATCACTCCACCATGTCCTCCATCGGTTGTGGTCGCCACCTCACTCTCTTCACTAAGAAAACAATTATACATGACTTGGTTAAAATCCAAGAGGGCTGTCCAGAGACGGCGCTTAAATTAAAACCCGATCTCTCATTCCTGAGATGTGATCACCTGGAATCATGGAAGAAAGAAACGCCTGAGATGTTGCCTTATTTCAAAATTCAGGAAGATTGTAATCCCAACTTTCTACAGAAATAAAACCGTATCTTAACTTATTCACGAGTTCAGCAAGGCTCAACTCTGGGCTTTAAGGAAGTGAACTGTTTGGTCCGCATTCAGGTCCCCAAGTCACCGTCTGCTAGCTGTGTCCCCTGTCATCCTTTAGCTGGCGTCCAGCACAGTCACACTCATTAGAGCAGGGGCACACGCCTTTGTACACACACACACACACACACACACACACACACACACACACACACTCCCGTGCACCTGTTTTTCTAATGTGCTCATTCTGCCTCCCCTCATGGTATTTCTAAGGAGAACTTGCCCCCTTCCCCATCTGCAGGGGCCTGTGGTGTCCGTGGAAGTGTCCCGAGTCTGGCCCTCCCTGACACACGCAAGCCCCACCCCTCTGCCCTATGTCTCCTCTGCCAGAAGGTGTTACTTCATCCCGGAAGCTGCTCAGAACAAGTTTAGTGAACGATGGCGCATCAGCCTGCCTCAGACAGACCCTCGTCCTTGGCCTGACGGGACGTGCACAGCCTCCGCCCTCCCCGAGGTGGTCTGGGCAGACGACCAGCAAGCAGTCACATCTCTCGTCCCACTGGAGGGCGTTGGCACATTTTGCAGTTTCAGAACCGACTGGGAGTTCAGGAGGGCATGTGAAGACTTACATCCTCCATTTCTTAATGTTCTAGTTTCTACCTCTGAAAGGAAGCACAAGCAAACAGAACCTCTGGCAGAGCAGTGTCCCTTTGACAAACGCTGCCAGCACCCATCTTGCTCTCTCCGCCGCGGCCTTCTTATTTCTGGAAGCCGTGCTGCTCAGTAATTCAGGAGGAGAAAGAATCAGCATATTTGATGCGCCAACAAACAAACTGCAGACTGTTTCACTTCAACGGGCCTCTCTGTCGCCAACAAAAGCCGGACAAACACCGGAGGGAGGCCAGGCCGCAGCGTCGCTGGCGGGGCTTCTCTCTCTCCGGCTCCTCGGGCCTCCGCCCTGACCCTCGTCTCCTCCACAGCGACCTCCGGATGCTCTGGCTCCCACTGTATCGCCTTTCCTGGGATCACGTGGCTTCGCCAGCCCGCAAGTCGGGCTGCCTCCCTCTCCAGGCTCTCTGATCTCCGGGCTAATTGGCTTAGGTGTAAAGCGAGCCAGCAGGGCTGCGGCTTTGAAGTGGTGGCGCTGCGCCAGCCGGGACCGTCCCTGTCTGCGCGTCAATGCCCGCCAGCCGGGCGTGCCGCTGAGAAAACCGGGAGTCGTCCCGTTGCATTGCGAGGCTCGGGGCCACTCTGGTACCTGACCGCAAGCTCGTCGTTAATTGTGCAGGCTGGGCCTGGATGCGGTCGGACCCGGGTTTCACGAGGGAGGCTGGCACCAGAGCGCGTGCAGGGAGTGGGAGAAGCCCGCTGTTCCTGCGCACACGAAGCCACCCCATGCTGTGATCAATAATGCTGTCCCACTTTAAAGTGGGCTCTCTTGTCTGGGTGCAGGACTGGACCCCCACCCTGCGCTGCGGTCTGCTCAGCCGCCACGCACAACTAAGGAAAGGTCAGCCCGCGACACAGGGGCCGCTGGCGGCCTGGCTTGACGTCACTTCTCCCTGGCCTCTTCAAAGGGCTTGTCCACCTCTGGGACGCAGGGCCTGAGCCCCGGCTGCACCCTGGTGACCAGTGATTGCTTTAAAAAGGAGCAAAAGCCAACACAGTTGACCCTGATTTTGCCCAGATTCTCATTCTTAACACCCAAACCTACTTCATGGGCACAGCACAGAGAACCTCCTTTCCAAGGTGTTTGATCAGCGGACACTCCCCAGAATCTCGCTCGCCTCCTGGAATTGTGTGGTGACCGGTCCCCTCAGCCACCCTCTCAGGCTCCGCTCTCAGGCTCTGTGCAGGGCGTGCAGAGCTCACTGCACTCAGCTCGGGGCTAAACGTGCAGCTCCTTCCAAAACCTCTTCCTGACCAAATATTTTGAGAAACTAAACACACATTAACAACCGAGCCATACCTGAGCGAGCGGGCTGCACACTTCAGTGTGGCTTGAAGGATAAAACATGGGACTTCTGTGAGCTTCTGAGCAGGAGACTGCACACGGCCAGGCCCTGGACTGTGCGTGTGCGCGGGCCCTCTGCGGGCGGTGTTAGGCTGCTCAGGGACCACAGCGAAGCAGATGAAACAAGAGAGCCATGTACCCCTCACATCCTGGAGGCAGGAATCTGAGATCCAGGTGTCGCAGGCCTGGCTCCTCCTGAGGCCTCTTTCCTGGGTGTGTAGAGGGCCGTCTTCCCCGTGTCCTCACGTGGTCATCCCCCTGTGCACGTCTGTGTCCTAATTTCTCGTAAGGACACCAGTCCTATTGGACCAGGGCCCACCCTCATGGCAGCGTTCTACCCTAATCACCTCTTTAAATGTCATATCTCTGAACACAGTCACATTCTGAGGTGCTGGAGGTTAGGGCTTCAACGTGAATTTGGAAAACACCATTCAGCCCAGGACAGTGGGAAAGTGTGAGAAGGCTTGCCCTGGACATAAAACACTCAGCTCTGATGTAGCCGGTGGCCTCGGCCCCTGATGGGGCAAGACTCACCCAAGGAGAAGGCCCCGGGGCCTGGGGGCTGGACACCTACCCAGACAGGCTCACTGTGCCTCGGGACCCCTGGGCGGTGGGAGTGAAGCTGTGCTCAGCAGGGAAAGGGGTGAATCTGAGTCCTGGGCCGTCTCCTCCTCCTGTCCACGGCTGCGGACTCCTGCTGGAAAGATTATGCACAATAAGAGGTAATGTTTTCCCTGCGGTCTGTGCCCCATCAACAGCTGTGAGGCCAGAAGATCCCCTGCAGCAGGGGCCCTTCTCTGCCGGGACCACAGCATTCTCGGCCCGAGGCTCCCAGCATCGTGGACGTCACCACTTCTGCACAGCGCCTGTGTGTGAGCTGCCCATTTGGGAAACAGCAGAAGTGGACGTCCAGGGGGTGGAGAGAAAACCAGGCACGTTAGGCATTAGTCCCCAGACTTGCCCAGGGGTACACCTGAGAGAATGGCCTCAGGACCCTCAGAGGCAGTCAGCAGGCATTTTCAGGGGGCAGGACCGCAGCACTCGTAGGTCACCATGGGCTTGTCTGTCCCCCAGTTCTGGCAGGAAGTAGGATGTGGGGTTACAAATCCTTCACCTGTTATTCATGGCAAGTCTAGAACTTATTTACTCTTCCGTCACGGTTGTGGAAGGGGGAATCCCTGGTTATTAGCCCGTTTTTCCTTCGCAGCCCTGTTCCCAGGAAGAAGCCGGCCCCTGTGCATTTGCAAAAAAGCATACACACCACCTTGCGTGTCTGCCTCCCAACAGGCGGGGAGCAGGGCAGCCAGCAGGGAGGTGGCAGCAAGCAATTACCAAGCAGAAATTAGCAGCTGCCTCTGGGGACAGAGGCACAATGACACAAAGCAAGGGGCCCAGGGGAGGGGCTCTGCAGCCAAGGAAGGGAGGCCTTCGCTGAGGATCTCACCATTACCGGGAATAAAGGCTTGTAGAGGAGGAAACGGAAACTGGTGGAAACTGGAACTACTGTTTCACTTCAGTATTAGTAGAAATAACATGCATCGCAGTCACTGTGGGAAATGCTTATGTCAATACCCTCATTCAGAAATCAGCGGAGCCTGATGGAAAGGTTGGTTCAGGGGTGGCTGTGGGGAGAATAAAACACACACACGCACTTCATGGACAGCTGAGATTCCAGCATGACGCTGGTTGACGTTTTCATTTCCATAAATTTGTTATAGGCAAAGTGAAACCAGCAGACACAGGCTGGAACCTCACTCCACCACCAATGCAATGACGAGAGTGACTTTGCTGAATCTGGTGATAGTTTTGGAATCAGGGCAAAAGGTCTCCTTAGTTTTTCATGCCGGTCAGGATGCAGTGGCCACGGAAACACCACATTTAATTTTGACGTACATCATTAGCATTTATCCATCACTTTAAGTCTAGATGATCAATGGAACAATAAATCCAGGCCTGATTTGCAGCATTTGCCAATTTTGATGGTGTCAGTGCTCCCGTCATGCAGGTTTCCAGCTGTCATGTGACATCTCTGAGGGCGGAATTAGATACCCAGTAGATGCCCTTGTACGGTGTTTCTACATACAGGCAAGAGACACACGGATAATCTCAGAGGGATAGATAGTAGTAAAATGTGATACAATAATCAGAAACGGTGAGTTTTGAGTGTTTATTATCAATATCTAGAATATAATTCACTTAGCCGTACATCGAAATCATTTAATCATTCGTAATGGCGCTTTGAACAACCACTTTACCGAATTGCTGCACATCTGACCTTGGTTCCTGTTAGTGTGTGTCAGCTGAGCAGTTTACATGCCCGGACTCAGTCCCTGCTTCCCCCGTGCCCAGCAGCCCCTGGCCTTCGCTTCTGGGCACTTAGCCCCCTGTATCTCCTGATGCTTTGCCCTGTGAGCACAAGACCAGAGCTTCGGTTCCCAGTCATACGCACTTAGCAAGGGTCTGGCACAAGTCAGTCTACAGAGTGAGTAGATGGACATTCACCCAGGGTTACACCTGTCTTAGTCTGGGGAGAAGAGCTGGTCAGTTTGCAGGTAGAGACGTCACCCAAGAGAAGACAAGTGCCCAGGGGAGCCTGGGGGCAGGAGAAGGGGTCGGTGTTCTCTGGGGCAGCGACCCCGGGCTTGCGGTGGGGAGGCCACCTGGCCACGCCGCCCTGGGGTCCTCATTGGAAACTGCTGCTCGTTGCTTGTTTCCAGAAGAGAAGCATTTCCTAGAATTTGATACACGTTAAAGAAGTTATTGCATCTACAAGCATGGGATATTTGAGAGTTCCAAGAATTTACCTATATTACAAGATAAATAATAATAATAAAATAATAAAAATATAAAAATGTTCACTTAGGATAAGATGAATAAAGATAAAATGGGCGTCTTTATATTCCTAGTAGGGGATCAATTCATTTTTAACTTGATTTTTTTTTTAATTTTTATTTTATATTGGAGTAGAGTTGATTAACAATGTTGTGTTGGTTTCAGGTGTACAGCAAAGTGATTCAGTTACACATACACATGTACCTATTCTTTTTCAAATTATTTTCCCATTTAGGTTGTTTGTTACAGAATATTGAGCAGAGTCCTTGTGCTATAGAGTAGGCCCCGTCAGTTATCTATTTTAAATATAGTAGTGTGTATTTGAGATTGACGTATACACATTTTTAACTTTAAAATGACTGCTTCTTAATTCTGCAAGGATGGAACAAGTGATGCAATTATGTAATGGAAAACTCTAGAAAAATATATTCCAGCAAAATATCTCACTCTGTTCATGGCCAGAGGATAAGGTCCGATTTTCAGGGTCTGTCGATGTCCTTGATCGCCAGTTTCTTGTTAATCAGGAGAACACGACAGTGGGCATGGCCCCTGTTTGCTACAAGGCAGGGTCACAGGCTTCCGCTGTATCAGCACTGCCCGTGAGCTTGTTAAACCCAGAGCGCTGGGCAGCAGCCTCTGTCTTCAGAGTCTAGAAGCCTCAGGTGTGGCCGAGGATTTGCATCTCCCCCAAGTTCACCATGAGTCTGATGCTGCCGGTGCAGGGACCCCACTTAGAGAGGCTTCTGTAGTGGAAGCACGATGCTGCTTGACTCCGAGACACATTTAAATGTTTCAACACCTGTTCCTTTGCTATTGACTTGCACGTACAAAGTCAAGATATTTACCAGGAAACTATACATGGGATATTATATATTCTTCACACTTAGAGCCAAGTATTATAGTTTAGTTTCCAAACTTTATAGACACCTCTGATAAGTGTCAGTTTTGAGAACCACATGCAAGATACAATTTATTCTGCAGAAAGTGTGCTTCCTGATTGATTATTTCCGAGAGTGAAATGTTAAGATTTGTTCTGGGAAAACGTTCTAAAAATCCACACCACAAGATAAAACGGCGGAGGTGGTCATAGATCCAGCTTAATTTTCTAATTTTCGTCTGTAGCACCTTATTAAAAGTTATACAGGTTGTGATCTAGAAAAATTAAATGATTAGCCACTTGAATATCAAGAAAAATAGTTTTTTGTCCTTCCTTAAGTGACCCATGTGAAGCATAGTTAAGGTTTTTATGACAACTGTGACCGCTGCGTTTTCCCCCGACTTACATAAATTCCTCTTACTTGGTCATTTGAATACAGAACTCATTTAAATTCTCCAAGCCACATCCTGAGCTTGCAAACTTTCCAGAGGTGCTTTGAAGAATCACACCTTATGCACTCTTGGCATTTCCAGGGAAACTAAGGACCATGATCTCTGCAAAATGATTTAACTCTCTAGCCCTTGGTTTTTAATTATTACTGAGGGGAGGAGGCCTGGGAAGGGAAGAAATACTGTAACGTCCAACCTTCCCCCGAAGCACGGCTAATTAGTGAGTGGCAGCTAAATGACTGCCTTGCATAGTGAGGAAAGGTTTGGAGGATGCTTGCAGGCAAAAAAAAAAGAAAAAAAAAAAAAGCAGCAGCTCAAGTTCATTATCATCCTGCCTGGATCTATCAGGTGGTACAGGATTTAAACAAAGATGTGGGTTTACACAGGTTTATTTAAATTAAAGACAATGTGTTGCACATTGAAGATAACATCTAGGAGGTTAAGGCACCTACAGGGTTTTCGGGTAACTGCTGAAGTTCGGCAGCAGTGAGCTATTCTGGGCTTCTTTCTGCATATTTTATGGCCATCATTTCCGGAGACCTGAGCCGTGTGTCGGCAGCGCTGGGAAACGGCAGCAGAGTCCCAGGGAGCCACCCGCCGACCTGGCCATGATTTGCATGCTTGCTTCGCAAATCCTTCGGAATGGGTGTGAAGCATGGGTCTCTCTGAGTTTAGTGAAGTTTGAAAGAAAGATGTTGAGCCTGTCACCGAAGGGCAGTGGTCCTCAGGTTCATGGAATGAGGGGAGTCTGAGTCGGGTCAGCCTGGGAGGTGGTCCAGCTTCCCTTGCCCATCCTCCCACCCTCCATCCATGAGAGAAATGGGCAGGGGGTACGAGCACACACCAGGGCCCGTCCGCTTCACAGATGGGGAAACTGAGGCAGGGTTCACAGCCAGGTAGTTGAAGCACATGTTTATTGCAAAGCCTTCAGTCACCTTCCTGCCTTAGAATGAAAACCGTTTGAGGACGTGGCTCTCGGGAAACACCCACTCTTGGGAACTGTGCATCTCATTTCCCGGGACAAACAACAGAAGTCATAGAACTTGCAGGAGTCTCTTCTTGTCATTGGCTTATTTGTGTGTTTGTGTTTAAATAGGAGAGTTACCTTCAGATGCTATAAATGAACTGAAGGCAAGGGCAATTTTATTCATCACCTTCCACAAAGGAGGAGGCCACCACGAGTTTGTTAAACACACAAAGGAAGGAAGCTTTAGGGACACCTGCACACAAAGCCCAAGACACAGGTGCTGGAACGAAAAGAGCATGACACTCAGTCAGGTGCCAAGTGACCTTCCTGGGCTTCCGTGAGGCAGACAGGATGCTTGTGCTGTGTCCACGGGGGTCTGTCTCTCCACAGACCACCAGGATGTCATTATCACACCACACACCACTCACCTGGCCTGGCTACTCCTGAGGGCACTGTTATAATGGGCCTCCCCGTGTGATTTTGCAAGGATTATTTTTTGAGAAACTTAGAGTTCATTACAGACATTATCCTGCAAATTCTCCAGCCACCCAAAGAAGTGCTTAATATTTTTATTCCTTTTTTTCCAAGTCCCAGCCCCAGAGAAGAACTTTGCAGAAGAGAGGTCATCTTTGCAGACTGGTGGGTGATAATATTCCCAGTTAATTTAATCCAAATGACCAACATGGGTGATCTATGCCTGAAATGTGATTTTTCTAGGTATCATTGTTTGGTCTGAATTTTCTATCTTTTATCAGTCAGTCAATGAATCAATCCATCTATCCATCCTATTGGTCTGTTCCTCTGGAGAACTCTGACTAATAAACTCTGAGCAAACATTCAGGAAAAGGATTAAAACATGGACATTGAATGTAGATTCAAGCTCCATCAGTGGGCTGGACAACCCTGGGACAAATGACTCATTCCTTCTGGGGTCCATGTCAAGTAAACACACACGTGAGCATGCACACACACACACACACACACACACACACACATACACTCCCTGTCTACACCCTGTATCATTGGAAATACAGTAATTGGTATTTAGTTTAGCAATCCATTTATAGATTTTGCATCATCTTTCCAGCTCTGAAGTTTGCCGTAATCAGGAGAAGACGGCAAGGGCACCAGACCCGAGCCCCTGCGGTGTGAGCAGCTTTCCTGCGAGCTGCCTCTGTAACCCACCCACACGAGTGACACATGGTGCATTCGTGAGAATTCCTCAAATCTCAGCCTGAAGATTTCCATACGCAAGGCTAGATGTTAGGCAAGGGCAGGAACGCCACCTCTAACACAGGGCTGCAGCAACAACTTTGAGAAGCTAAGAATATTTATTTAGATGCTCAAAATAACTTCGGAGTTAATTTTCGCTTTTAGGGCCACCAGGCAGAAATCGCCGCCAGGAGCACAGCTCTGCGTGGTTTGCTCCCCCTGCTAAGACAGCTGCTAATTATTTTCTTTCCATTATTTTGAGACAGCAGGGAAGTTGGGGATTGAAATCTGTGCACGCTCATAAAGCCGAGTGGGGAGAGGAGGGAAGCAGAGCTTTGTTCTCGAGTTCAAGGCCCAACAGTCGTCTTGTCTTTGCCGTCAATCTGTTCGGTGCCCGTGACGCTCAGGCAGGACACGTTCCTGTTCCTCCAGCACCTTGGTTCTTAAACAAAACTCTAAAATAAGCCTATAGAGAGGCAAAGACCTACCCTCCCGGTGCTGGCAGGCCTGTGGCCACCACATACTTTGGGGGGCCCTGCATGGCGGCCAGGGTTGAGCTGGGACTCCTTGAGGCCTAAGGTAACGCATCAGAGGCTGACTCGATAGCCTCTTCGTTCACGGGGCTTAGCATAGCCGTGACCCGGCTCCCCACCTTCCCGCGGCTATGGTGTCCCTGGGTTAACTGTCTGCCCTGGTGTGAGTTAGCTGGCCTTCCACTCCGACCCATGTGAACCCATGGCGTCCTCCCCAGGCCCGCCCCTCTGGACTCTCTGTGGAAGCCCAGGGTAGGACTTCCATAAACTTGGCAAAGTTGACCCATGCCCCCAGCCCCTCTCACGGGGGCCTCCTCATCCATCTTCCTCCAGCTTCACCATCTGACCAGCTGCTGCCCTGGGGGCGCGAGGGGAGAGGCACAGCTTTTCCTTCTGCTGCAGGTCCCCAGACCCTGCACCCAGGAGGCTCAGGGGCCTCGCACTGCCCTTGGCCTCTGCGACATCTCCATCCCTGGACCTCCATTAGGCTGTGCTATGTTGGTTCAAACTCCCCCTCATACTTACAATCTCATCTGGGCTGATGGCATTTTACCTTCTGCACTCAGCGTTCTTATTGGCAGGAAGGAGGATAAAAATCCCAAATTCAAAGTCAGTGTGAGAACAGATGCGGTGGCACTGGAGACGCTCAATGACTTTGCTCTCCCCATCTCCATCTGGACTCTTCCAGGGTCTGAATCCAACTGGCTTCTGCTACCGCCTCTGACGCATTTCCCAGGAGTGGCCCAGGGATCCCCTAAAGCGAAGCTCTGAGCATGGAATTTTCCTCCTGCGCGCACTGTGCCTGGCCCCCTTTCCCCAGAGGTGGGGGAGTGGACCCCTGCCCCTCGGGAGGCCTCTGTGGAGCAGCCCCTGGAAGCCTCTCCCCCCCCACCCCCAGCCTCCAGCAGCACTGACTCCTTGGAGCTGCCTGGCCCTTGCCCGGGTCTGTGTCTCTTGTGCACATTTCTCTAATCTGGGTCATACAGGGGCTTCCTCCCCGCTGATTTGCCAACACGAGGCCTGTCCTTCAAGCCTGGGCTCCGCGGTCTCTGGGGAGAGGTCGCCAAGCCGGGTATTGAACTGGTTGCAGGTTTCCACCTTACGCTGTTCTTAGGACGCTTTATCCTTCCCCCCAGATGAGATCATAAATGCTCAAGGCTCAAGTCTCCAGTTTATTCATCTTTATAATCCCGTGGTGTCGGGCCACGAAGAGACTCTCAATAAATATCTAATAAATGAGACTCAAAGTGGCTGCTCGACAAAGGCCAACATCTTTCTTCTGTGGCAACGGCAACTCAGTGATCATTCAGCCCAATTTATTAGTCACTGATGCAGGTCACTGGCTCGTCAGTAGGATGGCAGGTGTATGAGACGAGAGAAGTGACCGGAGTTCACAATGACCCGGCCCTGTCCAGGTACAGACACAGTCTTATTGGAGATGAGGACTGAGAAAGCGGATCTATAATTTCCAGAGCTCTCCGGAAGGAGAATATTGAAGAAACTCAGTAAAAAGCCTAACCCTCTTGCTGAAGATCTGGGCTGAATTATATTCCACTCATGATTCTCCATCCACACTCCATAATTGTATATTCAAAGCAAATGCATTATTTAAACAATATTATACTCTCTATTAGTTCCTGGCCTGGGTTAATGGTTGGCTAAAGCAATTATAGGGTCCCAGGGATGGACTTGCAGGAGAGGCACCAAGACCCACAGCCAGTAATACGTGCGTTTTCTTTATTACGGTAATTAAAGAGTTTTATACAGTGTACTAAGGGACCGTCAGCGGGATGAGGAATGTATAATGACCAACAATCTCCTCTTCCGCTAATGCAGGAACGAGAACAAGAGGGGCCGTTGAACCCCACGGGACACCTCAGGCAGCTTGCCTTTTGCTTTCACATTCCTTAGAGGTTCTAGCAGACAGGGCTGTGATCAATCAAAAGCCATGATATTACAAACACACAGGAATTAGCTTCCAGGTAGGAATGCAATCTTAGAAATATTTGAGGGGCATGGAAGTCACTCCTGTACTATGTGGGAGATTATGGCAGAATATGCTTGGGAAGTTTTCTGAAAAGTCACCAGTATATACTGTTAGAGCAAGATTTCATGAAGGTGATATGGGCTGGTTTTTCATAAGAAAAGGGCTTCGCTTAGACTGTGAAAGCGGCAGTAGTGGTCACACTGCTGGCGAGGGCCTGGCAGAGCCCCTGTCCCGGTCCTTCTGCATCTCGACCCGTGGGACCCCCTCCTCAGCTCTGCTGCGTGTTCTCCTCTCCCCGTCCACCCTCCCAGGAGATCCCTTTGTAAACACACACGTGTGACTCATTCTTCTCCTTTTTTGTATCCGTCAGTGACCTTTCACCACTCACCCAGGCCACCTCATGTCCTGGAATTTCATCCCAGTGCTTCACAGCCTGACCCCGACCCAGTCACCCCAACACTCACCCAAGATTACACATTATGCATTAACCGTGGCCTGGACCCATGGTCTGAGCACAGAGGCCAGAATACCTATTGGAAATCTGACTGGAGACGAATCAGGAAGCTTAGCGATGCCACACGCACACAGGCACATGCATCTGTTCTCTCTGATTGTCTGCTTGTGGCGCATTTCACGTGATTGCACACCGTCCTCGTTCTGAGGCACCACGCAAAATGTGTGTCCAGCTTTCTCTGCAGATCCATTTCCATTTTCACAGACATATTTTTACCTCCAGCTGAGGTGGTTGGCTTCACATTTGTGCCCTGTTTTCACAGTCTCCACGATACACAATCACATCTCACTGTGTAATGTCAATTAATGATGCTTACCATTCATTAGTGCCTTCTACATTCTAATGAATTATTTGCTAAGAATGTTACACCTATTATTTCAGTTCATCTCATCAAAAATTTAATAAAGAAGTTCAGTTATTCTCGCTTACAGTTAGGAGACATTTATTTATTTATTTATTATTTATTTTTTGCCGTACGCGGGCCTCTCACTGTTGTGGCCTCTCCCGCTGCGGAGCACAGGCTCCGGACGCGCAGGCTCAGCGGCCATGGCTCACGGGCCCAGCCGCTCCGCGGCACGTGGGATCTTCCCGGACCGGGGCACGAACCCGTGTCCCCTGCGTCGGCAGGCGGACTCTCAACCACTGTGCCACCAGGGAAGCCCAGGGGACTATTATTTATTCAAGGTTGTGTGAAAGTAAGAACTGGCCCCAGACTTGACCCTGAGTCTGACTGTCTGGGATGTGCTGGACCACGGGGCTACCTCATGTCTTCCCGAAGCTTCTAGGTCTTTAGGAGCCGTACCGATGGGTGAATATCACCAGGGCTGGCCTTCGTCCTCATCTGATCAGGAGAGCTCTGGGTGGTACTTGTTGTCCTGGAATTATTGTTAAGTCTGTCTGTCTTACTCTCAAAAGTATCTGTTTTTATGATAAATTATAGGGTCACCGGAGGCATGGTCAGTGTGCCTGAGCCCCAGTTTTCCCACCTCGGGTTGGTCTCTGTGCTCACTGCTGTGTCAGGGCAGAGCCAGGGAGAAGCCCAGGTCTCCCGCCAGACAACAACCCTTCCACCGGCACCTCCCCTGAGTCTCAAACAGAGAAGTCAACATGAGATGGAGCTGAAATCCACCCTAGTGCCTTGAGGTCTGTGATATTCTAGCCTTGACAATGCTTCCCTAATAACATTGTGGCAGACGCACTCTCGGGTGACCCCCAATGGGTTCTGCCCTTGTGTGGTCCCCTCCCTTGAGTGTGGGTGAAAACCTCAATTGCTTCTGGCCAATCGAGTGTGACAAGGATGGCAGGTGTCACTCCTGTGATTAGGTCACATTACATAAGGCTCCCTCTTAGCACACTGAGGTGAGAGGGGCTCCCTGTGGCTGTGAGAGTGCACAGGGCAGAGACACCGGGTCCCCTGGAGCTGAGAGTTGTTCCCAGATAAGAGCTAGCACAGAAACTTCAGGGTTATGAGTGCAGGGAGCTGCGTCTTCAGACAACTCAACTGAGCTTGGGAGCACTTCCTTCGCCAGTTGAGAGTCTGATGAGCCTGCACCCCTCTCAACACCTCGATGGCAGCCTGGTGGTCCTGAATTAGAGAATTAGGCTTAACCAAGCTGGTACGTACGACCTACGGAAATGATGAGATGATAAGTGGGTGTTGTTTTAAGCCGCTGTCACCTAGGACAGAGCCTGTTATGCTCATCTCAGTGCCACCCCAACCCCTTATAACCCCCCTCCTCCAGCACCGGCCTCGTCTCCCTAAGGCCTCCAGCGGCAGGACGCAGCCCAGCCTCCCACCCGGACCGCGATGAGGACTTTCTCCTCGCCGTGGTCAGAGCAGCTGCTTTAAATGGCGCATCTGATCAGACCCTTCCCGTATCAAGGCCACCTTCGTCCTCAGGGTCAAATTTAAATGCTGTGACGTGGTTCAGGAGCCAGCGCACCACTGGGCTGACAGCCTCCACACGCTTCAAGCCGCCCTGACGACTTCAGTCAACCTGGCTTTGTCTGGTTGACCCTCACTAACGCCACCCACCTGACATCTTTCTGGCTACTTCCTGATTCTTCTGGTCTCACCTGAAACACCACTTCTCCCAGGAGCTTAGCCTTCTCTAAACTCTCCTGCTGACCTGTGGCCCCCGTGGCCCGAGCTCCCTGCCTCTCCAGTCCTTCTCTATCTGAGCAGTCATTTCACTTCACTGTCATTTCCTGTCTCCCCCCAACCTGAATTAGCCAGGGTTCCTCAGAGGAACAGAACCCATAGGATATTATGTCAGGGAACTACCATCAGATCCACCGCCCGGACTCTTCCTGGGACAATCGTAACAGCCCGGGAGCACTGGAGTCAGCAGATTGACAAACTCGATTCTCAAATTCTGTAGATGCAGAGTGTTCATCAAATGGGTCTCCTCTCCATAGGCATTTGATTTAATTAACAAAATGCCAGAATATTGTGTTGCTATCTTTAAAGGGCTTAGAGAATAAGGAGGAAAATTCTATCAGCAGTAAAAATTCTTCCCCTCAGGGACTTGTTCTATTGCAAGTGTCTACAAAGGTTGGGAACTTTATTGGGCCCAGGATTTGAGCCCTGGAGTGAGAGACTGGTTAGAGATGAAATGTGCAGAGACCCTTGGTTTGCAGGAGACCCTGGCCAGGGCAGCTCACTCTCCCCAAGAACATGAGCCGGATGTGAGGACCACAGGCGAGCAAGTGACGTGTAAAACCTAACAGATAAAAATGCATTCCAGCCGGAGCAACAGATTAAGGATGCAGCATATTAAACAACATCATCAACAACAAGAACAACAATAAATGGAACCAAAAGAGTAAAAGGACACATGACTCTTCCCACTGAGCTCATCTCTCTGCTCTACATTCAGGAGATGCAGAGCTGGGTATCAAAATCCAGACACCTGACTTCTTTGCTTTGGGGGCTACAGTGATCAGGGAAGTGGTGTTGGATGTCTGGCCCATCAGTTTGGCCATTGATTGTATACTGCTGTGTGAGAGCTCTTGACATTTTTGCATAGTTAATCTTATTTAAATATTTTCTCATTTCTTTAAAAAAATTTTTTAACTTTAAAAAATGTATTGAAGTGTAGTTGGTTTATGATGTTGTATTAATTTGTTTTGTATAACAAAGTGACTCAGTTAAACATATATATATATATATATTCTTTCTCATATCCTTTTCCATTATGGTTTGTCACAGGATATTGACTATATCAATAGCTCCCTGTGCTATACCATAGAACCTCGTTGTTTATAGTTTCTGACTGAACTTCCCTTGTGTTTACCTTTGTTTTCCCACAACCTTGTATACATTAGGGTGCAGAGTGCCAATATTATATTAATTTTTATCTTTCTGTAGTAAAACCACCATAATAAATTGCTTAAAGGGAGTGTTTAGCAGAATTGCTTTTATTAATACGCATTTCCAGATATGGAGAAGCAATTACAAACCATCTATAAATTTTAAAGTAAAAGGTAAAATGTCTAACCATTGCAATTAGCCAAAACTTGTTGAAAATATTTATTCATTCAATTAATATTTGTACCAGCCATGTGCATGTCACATAAATATATATATTGTGTATATATATATGTACGTATGTGTATATATATTCAGCCCACTGTGATCATAGGTTCCACATCCTTGAATTCAACCAACTGTCGATCAAATATATTTTTAAAAATCCAGAAAGTGATAAAAGGTGAAACTTGAATTTGTTTCACGCCAGCAACAATCTATATAGCATTTACATTGTATTAGGTATTATTAGTAATCTAGAGCCGATTTACAGTACACAGGAAGATGTGCATATTTTTATTTTTTTAATTTTATTAAAGTGTAGTTGATTTACAATGTTGTGTTAATTTCTGCTGTACAGCAAAGTGACTCAGTTATACATACATATATATGTATATATATACTTTTCCATATTCTCTTCCATTATGGTTTATCCCAGGTCATTGAATATAGTTCCCTATGCTATACAGTAGGACCTGGTTGTCCATCCATTCTATATGTAATAGTTTACTTCTACTAACCCCAAACTCCCAATCCAACCCTCCCCCAACCCCCTCCCCCTTGGCAACCACAAGTCTGTTCTCTATGTCTGTGAGTCTGTTTCTGTTTTGTGGATAAATTCATCTGTGCCATATTTTAGATTCCACATATAAGTGATATCATATGGTATTTGTCTTTCTCTGTCTGAATTACTTCACTTAGTATGATAATCTCTAGGTCCACCCATGTTGCTGCAGGGCTGTGTGTATTTTATGTGCAAGTCTGATGTCATTGTATGTAAGAGACATGAGCATCCATGGATTTTGTTATCTGGAGGGGGTGTCCTGGAACCACTACCCCATGGATGACGAGGGGTAACTGAGCTGACTTGCCTTGGGCACTTGCGATAGAACAAATCCCTGAGGGGAAGAATCCTTACTGCTGATAGACTGTTTCTCCTTATTCTCTAAGCCCTTTAAAGATAGCAATACAATATACTGGCTTTTTAAAAAGTATTAAACCAAATGCCTACGGAGAGTAGACAGATTTTTTTAAGGTTTTTTTTTTAACGAATTTATTTATTTTTGGCTGCGTTGGGTCTTTGTTGCTGCACGCAGGCTTTCTCTAGTTGTGGCGAGCAGGGGCTACTCCTGTTGCAGTGCGTGGGCTTCTCACTGTGGTGGCTTCTCTTGTTGCAGATCATGGGCTCTAAGCATGCAGACTTCAGTAGTTGTGGCTCACAGGCTCTAGAGCGCAGGTTCAGTAGTTGCAGCCACGGGCTTAGTTGCAGCACAGGGGCTTAGTTGCTCCACGGCATGTGGGATCTTCCCCGACCAGGGATCGAACCCGTGTCCCATGCAACGGCAGGCAGATTCTTAACCACTGTGCCACCAGGGAAGTCCCAAGTAGACAGATTTAATGCACATGCTGCATCTATAGAATCTGAGAATGGAACGTGGCTGCAGTGCACCTAGACCCTTATGATTGTCCCAAGAAAAGCCAGAGAAGTGGACTCGTGGATAGTTCTCTGACATCCATGATACACACATACATACATCACACACAAGTGGAGGAAAACATAAGAGCACATTAGAGAATTCTGCTGTAGCCATGGGTCTAAACTCTGGATCCCATTAGGAATTGCAAGAAATACCATTGTGGGACATCATTCCAGGCTAATTCGGTCAGTCTTTGTGTGAGACAAAGCATTGGTAGTTTTGGAAGTTTCCCGAGTATTCTATCTATGCAGCGAACGTTGAGAACCAGTGTTTAATATTCATATAAAAGGATCAGGACTTCCCTGGTGGCACAGTGGTTAAGAATCCACCCGTCAATGCAGGGGACATGGGTTTGAGCTCTGGTCTGGGAGCATCCCACATGCCACGGAGCAACTAAGCTTGTGCACCACAACTACTGAGCCTGTGCTCTAGAGCCCGCGAGCCACAAATACTGAAGCTCACACACCTAGAGCCGGTGCTCCACAGCAGGAGAGGACACTGCAATGAGAAGCCCGTGCACCGCAATGAAGAGTGACCCCCACTCACTGCAATTAGAGAAAGTCTGCATGCAGCAACGAAGACCCAATGCAGCCAAAAATAAATAAGTAAAAGGATCTCAGTCAAATTCATTCTTCCCTGCCCTTAAATCTCCAACTTTTCTCTGTTAAGTATGTATAACTGTAAAACATATATAGAAGATAGCTTAAAAAAGGGAAATGACTTCAAGTTGAAACTGTCATTTTAAAAGAGAAGAACAATCACATCTAGAGAAATCGTAAATCTGATACAGGGATATTTAATAGTCTTCTATATATTTGTGAATAGAGAAACCAAATAACCTATAGTAATGGCTTATTTTAGGCTGTGATTAAGTGATGTATTTTACATGTGAAGTCATTATACACACAGCTTTTGGAAAATTAATTACGTATAAAGAATGCTTTAAAAACAGTGTGAATAAAATACAACAGTCTATTTCTCTAAAATTTTAATGTCAAATAATACGTTTCAGGTCATTGGAAATTAAGCCTCAATTTACATATACTATTCAAAACAAAATAGTTATTTAGGTTTATGAAATAAGCAATATTTTTGCCGAGATCAAGATGTTAATATCTATCCAGCACCACCCAGCGACTGAGTAAAGGAAACCCAGTTTCCCCACCACAGATGCTATTTGTTGGGAGTGGCACCAGCTGTGCTGAATGGTTCAACCAGTGAAGCCCTCCTGGAAAACCCATGTTCTGCAGCCCCACAACAGGAGGCTGGAGGAGCTGGTGGCGGGCTTCCAGGCTGGCTCTCCAAACCTTTGCAGCTCAAGATGTGGTCCAGGACCACCAACACCAGGTTCTCCTGGGAGCTTGTTAGAGCTGCCTAACCTCAGGCTGCACCCCGCCCGCACCCACTGAATCAGAATCCACGTTTCAACAAGCCCCCAGGGATCTGTCTACGCATCAATGTCTCTGGGTACCTATTTGCTCTAAGTCACTTCAGCGCTTATTTTCAACTTCATAATAAAAATATGTAATAAATATGCAAAATCCGTGTATAACAAAAAAATGTCTTTGCATTTGTTTAGTGCTTTTGAGTTTAAGGAATGCTTTCAGGTGTAGCATCTGCTTTATTGTCATGTATTTCAGAGACATTTCAGGAAACTGAGGCTGATTCTTGTGCCAGAGTAAGTGGTCCACTTAAAGCTCTGACAGGAATCTCTGAATGTGGTGCAGGATTCATCCACAACAGCAGATCTGATGTGTGAAATATCTTTGTTCCCCAAATGCACACAGACAGAAGTGCCCAAGATAAGCCCCCTGGACCACAAGTCCTGTGACACGGTCTGGGTCGGCAGTCACCTTGCTGATGTCCTCATGAATTTGCCTTCAAAACACGCACATTGTCAATGAAGCTGTTGCACGTGCCAGCATTGAGGAGGGCAGTTTCTCTCCAAGTAGCTGATTGTTCAGGAACAT
Source organism: Delphinus delphis (assembly GCF_949987515.2). Taxonomy (NCBI): domain Eukaryota; kingdom Metazoa; phylum Chordata; class Mammalia; order Artiodactyla; family Delphinidae; genus Delphinus; species Delphinus delphis. The sequence continues at coordinate 171,338,426 of NC_082685.1, read as the reverse complement.
TCCATAATCTCACATCTCTTACCTAGTGAAATCCTTCATGTTTGCACATTTGCCCCATGAACCTCAAATGCCAGGCTATCCTCAAACCAGATGTTCCTAGATGAGCCCTCTGTTTCTGGTTGTCTCCTGCATCCTAATTCATCTAGGTTGTGCCCAACTGAATCCCCAGGGTTAGCCATTACCTGCGGACTTGGTGCCAGAAATTTCTGTGCAGTTTGCTGACCCACACAGCTTCATCGTGGTTCTCAGTTACTTCTTCTGCTTAAACCAGGTTACTTGGCATTTAGAGGTTATTTTTTCCCCATTTCTATGTCCCTCCATCCAGGCCTCAGGTCATTCTTGATCGTGTCCTTGCAAAGTCCTAAGGACTCCTGTTCAGCACGATGGTCTCTAAGCAGTACTTACAGCTGCCCACTGGATCCGTCCCATCCTGCGCACCTCACTCCATCCCTCCTGGGGGAAACTGACCACGTCTCCACGGGAACCTCGTGAGGGCACCTCGTTCCCAGCACGATGCAAAGGGGCAGAGACGGGATGGAGAATAACAGGATAAGTAGTGCCAAGCATGGCTCCCAGGCCAGCTCTGAGCACTTGTTCCCGAGAGAAAGAGGAGACAGGTTTACAGTGGTCACCCTCATCTGTCCTCCTGGTATCCCTGCTGGTGACCATGGTCCACCCCGTGTAGGTTACAGAGCATGAGGGGCTCATCAGAGCCACGTGGCTGCCTGTTATGAGGCAGGTGCACACACACGTGTGCCTGTACACATGTGCACACACTCACATGCACACACATGTGCACAAGTGCACACGGACCATTCCTCCCCGCCAGGCCCTCTGACCAAGCTTGGTAGCCTGGGTAACAGACCATCTAAATTCCCTGCAACACTGCACACTTTCACAACCTTCCAATTTAACTTTCAGTTTCTTCCCTGCCAAGCGGGGCTGCCAGACGCCGGGGTTGGTAATGAGCTGGCAGCTCGCAATGTCATTAGGGCCCCGAGGACGGCAGCTCGGGTGGCGCAGGTGCTCGGAACGGATCGTCCCCCTGTGCTGCGCGAGGGCTGGGCAGGGCAGCTCCTCTTTCACTGATTTTCCCCAAAAGTGGTATTAAAAGTCGGCGCTTAATGATAATGAATTGAATTGTTCCTCTCCAAAGTGGATGGGCTGGCAGAATTCTGGAAACCAAGAGATCCCCGATGCTGGCTAAGAAAACAAAGGTAATTGGATTACACAAGGAAAATAAGATAAACATTCATTAAAATGACAGTAACAGGAGTGATGAACGAGCTGGCAGAGGAGGTCGGCCTGGCTGTGGGCTGGGACCCCGGGTGCTCTTCCCCTCTGAGGAATCTCCACGGCCGCTCAGGGCAGGGGAAAGGCATTCGGTTTTCCTCAAGGTTCTTTTTTTTTTTTTTTTATAGCTTTTCAAAAATGTTTTAATGGAGTTGAGACCTTCCGGATGGAAAACACTTTTTATCGTTACCATTGGGATCTGTAATTCTGGACGTTTTGAGGGAGGCTGATGCTTCTCCAGGCAAAGGCTGGTCCCCTCACCATCCTCTCTTCACCCAGCGTTGTCCAGCGTGTTCCCAGGAGGGAAGTGACCTTTATGACAATGTCCACAAGCCAGGGGTATCTGGACCTCATTACGGTGACACACAGAAAAGTCCTAGAACGGGAGAGAGACACTGTGGGCCCCGAATGTCTCCGGCTCTGTGACGACCAGCCTGCCCTTCTTCAACTTCACTGAAACAAGCAGACAGGTTGTTAAGTTAAACCGCATGGGGCGTCAAGTGAAGTGGTGCCCGGCTTGGCCGGCACTGGGCACCATTAGATAAAGCCCCAGGTGTGTCCATCACTTTTGCTCAGCTCTGGACAGAGACCGTGACCTCTAAAGCCAGCCGTCCTGGGGGGTCAGCAGCCGGGTCCACTCAGAACCAGCAGGGACAATGTCCATGTCTCAGGCTGAGGGTCCTCCTCACGAGGCCCGGCGTGCAGACCACTCTGTGGGGGTCAGAGAAGCAAGCATCAGACATGCCGGATCCTCCCTCGTCCAGCCAAGGCCAGGCCCTCGGCAGGTGGGGAGGATGCCGTCTTGGAGGGGGCCATGCAGGGCCGCTGAGGGCCAGATGAGCTCTGCCTGCTTCCCCTGGGGCTGTCCAGTGGCCAGTGCTGAGCCCCTCCTGGAACCCCTGCTATGTGGTTCACACAGAACAGACGGAACAGGGACCTCTAGAGAAGGAAACCGGCACGGGGCTGAAGCAACCTGAGAGAATCCCTGATGGCCTTCTCGCTAGTCCCATGAGCCTGAGCGACACCATTAACAGCTCACATTCAGAGCCTCAGTTTTCTCATCTGCGCAAAGGTCCTAATTGCACGGACCTCCTGGCGTCCCTGGGAGCGCGAATGAAGTAACACACACGAAGCGTCTGGTAAAATGTAGAGCCTGTGAAGGAGGGACCAGTGTCCCTGCAGGAGATGCTAAGACACGGTGAGAATGACAATAAGAACAGTGACCGTGGAAAGTAAACGGGTGCAGCCACTAAGGAAAACAGTATGGATGCTCTTTAAAAAACTAAAAATAGAGCTACCATGTGATCCAGCAATCCCACTCCTGGGCATATATCTGAAGAAAACCACAATTTGAAAAGATACATGCACCCCAATGTTCATTGCAGCTCTATTCACAATGGCTAAGACATGGAAGCAACCTAAATGTCCATCAACAGAGGAATAGATAAAGAAGATGTGGTACATATATATATACAATGGAATACTACTCAGCCATAAAAAAGAATGAAATAATACCATTTGCAGAACATGGATGGACCTAGAGATTATCATATTAAGTGGAGTAAGTCAGACAGAGAAAGACAAATACCATATGATATCACTTAAACATGGAATTAAAAAGAAAAAAAAAGACTCACAGACATAGAAAACAAACTTATGGTTACCAAAGGGGAAGGGGGGGATAAATTAGGAGTTTGGGATTGACAGATGCACACTACTGTATATAAATAGATAACCAACAAAGACCTACTGAATAGCACAGGCTGTAAAGTGTAGTTGCCTTTCTGCTGCAGGGGAGGGGCCAGGAGTGTCCTGAGGGCCTGGGACTCCTGAGGGTCAAGGCGACTTGCAGAGACACCCAGGGCTGCTCTGTCCTGGTGACGCCCCTCATCGGCTTCATGCCTCCGAGCAGCGACCCTCCCCATCCTGGCTCTGCTCCTGGAGGGGGAGTCAGGCACAGGGCCCTTACCCGACCCTGGACCAGCTCAGCTGAGGTTTGCTCCCCTCCTGGCGGGGACTCGGGGGTCTCGCTGCACTCTGATCACGTCAGCCTGCACAGGTGCACCCCACCCCGCCGATCCCGAGTGCTGGGCTGCAATGGAGGCTGTCATCTGGAGAGCAGCTGTGCACACGCCTCCCAGCTGGGTCATCACCCAGCAAGGGGGTCCTTCCATGCCCCCTGCCCCATCCGTCATGCCCCTCGGGATGCTGCACTGGGCCCCTAGAGATGATGTAATCTCCATCCAGACAGGGTCACCTGTGAGTAGTGCCCGGACAGGGCCTAGCCAGACTGTCCCAGGGAACAGGACGCACGTCCACCCCACAGCAGAGCCTCTTGTACAGATGTCATCCACTTGGATGGCTTTAAACACAGTCCTGAACCGCACCTCCAGCCTGCCTTTGCCCCAGGGACATCCACCCCTCCCGACCTCTCTCTGGAGCCCACGTTTCTCAGTCACCCTCCTCATCCCTGCCCCCATCCCATCAAATTGGGACCCCAGATTTCACCTGTGAGTCCTTTCTCCCTATGCCCCGTCCATCAGCGCTTGCTCATGGACTATGACCCCGGGTCCCCAACAGCCCTCTCCTCCAGGCTTCCCCCCAGGACTCACTCTCTTCCCGAGGCTGCCTGGGCCATCACCCCCTGCAGAGGGCCTTCCATCCTGATTAGACTCCTGCTGTCTCGTAAAGCTCACAGTTTCACACCTAGCAAGTCCTCAGCTCTGTCCCTGAACCACTGTTGAACTTCACTCCAAGTCTCACACGGAACAGTCTGGGATTTCCAGGCGCCTCCCTTTTCACAGCCTGTGACTCTCCATGTTCTATCTGTCATGACGTTTATCCTATGTAATCATGTTTGTATTCCATGATTTCCTTGGTTAAAAACAGAGTCCATTTTTCCTTGACAATTGGGTCTCCCAAGGCCAGCTCAGGCCCGGCATGAACTAAGTGACTGAAGGAGACTCAGCTGAACCTGAGCCGGGTGGGCAGGGCTCCATCTTTGAGAAGTCTGCCTTCCAGGGTCCAGCACTAGGTTTTTTGTTTTTTTAATTTCCTCCCTCTTTTGTTTTATTTTTGACATTTATTTTTTAAATTATTTTTTAATTGAAGTATAGCTGATTTATAATGTTGTGTTAATTACTGTTGTACAGCAAAGTGACTCAGTTATACATATAGATGCATTCTTTTTTTATATTCTTTTCCACTTTGGTTTATCATAGGATATTGAATATAGTTCCCTGAGGTACACCATAGGACCTTGTTGTTTACCCATTTTATATATAATAGCTTACATCTACTAACCCCAACTTCCTACAAGTCTGTTCTGTGTGTCTGTGATTCTGTTTCTGTTTCATAGATAGGTTCATTTGTACCATGTTTTAGAGTCCACATGTAAGCGATATCATATAGTATTTGTTTTTGTCTGTCTGACTTACTTCACTTAGCACGATCATCTCTAGTTGCATCCATGTTGCTGCAAATGGCATTATTTCATTCTTTTTTTATGGCCGAGTAATAGTCCATTGCATACATGTACCACATCTTCTTTACCCATTTAACGGTCGATGGACATTTAGGTTGTTTCCATGTCTTGGTTATTGTAAATAGTGCTGCTATGAACACTGGGGTGCATGCATCTTTTTGAAGTAGAGCTTTACCCAGATATATGGCACTAGGTTTTAAACATGATGCAGCTGATTGAGTGAGTGAGTGAGGGGAGGAGGGGTAACGAGGGGGAGAACCGAGAAGGAGGTCCAGAGTCTGCTGGCCAGTGGCCATTGTGGGAGTGCTGGATGCCTGTGGGGTTAGAGTGAGGGGCCGGCGGCTCTGGGAGCAGGGGCTCCGTGGCGCACCCCCCCATCCTGACCTCTGATGCTGCTCAAATGGCTCTTCCAACACAGAAGGCTCAACCCACCTCCCTTGCCAACAACCCCGAGAAAGAGGACACTTCCTTCAAGGCTAGACCTTCCCACCCTCCCTTCCTGATCTCCTGCCAAGAGACGGGCAGCCTTGCTGTCTCCCCACGGGGAGGCCTCCCTACCTGGACCAGGAGATGGGGGCCGCCACTGTCACTGTTCCGCAGGGACATAGGACTGTGCTCGCACCATACCTGACCCTCAGCCCAGCAACCAACCGTGGAGGCTGGCATGGAGCCCAGTGTCCTGGGGACCCCTCCCCACAGTGCGCCTGCCCCCATGTGGATGGTGGGAGCCCACCACCATGTAAGCACAAGCAGCATCCCTGCAGTAGCTGTCCAGATGGTCCCTGCCGTGAGCATTTGCAATCAGGAGTTTGTGTGTTTCCTATCCTCAGACACATCATGTGTTTTGCTTTCTCTCGGCATCCATGTCCTGCCTCTTCGGTCTTAGGGGATTTGGAGAAAGGCTGGAGCTGGGGCAACGTGCCCGGTGCCTCTTCTACGGAGAGCCTGATAACATGAAAGAATGTTTCAAAATGCATAGACACATGGAAACACAGTTTAGGCTTTTTCATGATATTCTAAAGAAGACCACACTGCCTACCCGACATGTGTCACTTCTGCAATAAATTACATGGAAAGCTGGAGCTCAAACTCTAATGATCGTACATCTAAGCCAAGACTTATGTGTGCTTACTTTGCTTCCAGTATGTTCAGTCTTACGGGGCGATTCATGAATCAACCGCCGGGCTTCATCCTTCACAGCCTGCCTGCCCTCCCGATGTCGGCTCCAGGCACGGAGGGGAGGGGTGGCCCCATGACCCCGCAGACCACTGGGTGGCCCTTCCTTCTCAGGGAAAGGCGGCTGTGCCTGCGGTCAGCAGGTGGACATCCTTGGCTCCTGGGAGGGACCGTGACAGATTCCCTGGTGGAAGATGCCGAGATGCATGATTATCCTTCTGCATAAAAACGACAGGCCCTGGAAAGGAAAACCAGACAGATGTCCGTGGGCTGGAAGCCACACCAGGACCTGGGCTGGATCATATCCTTGAAGGGCCAGAGGTGGTGCCCAGAGCTGGAGGGAGGCTGTGGGCATGGAAGGTCTCTGAGCTTCAGTGGCTCTTATGTATCTGTCAGCCTCTGTGTCCTGGGCCCGCTGCAGGGTTCATCACATGCTCAGCGATGCTGAATCTCAGGACCTTCATGGGAGGTTTTATCATCACAGCTGTGCAGACAAGGAAATGCCACCTATGGAGACAATGGTTGATGTCACTGTAATTTCAGCCTCTCCACCAAGCACATGGGGTAAAGCAGCACTTTTCTAAGAATTTCCCTCTTAAAAAAAGTCTATACTCCTCGAATGAACGGCGTGCCTTCGGGTGGATTCACGGAGGGGGACGTATTTGCGTTTACACCCACGTCGTGGCTCTGTGGCCTCAGGGCCCCCAGCACCGTCTGGGGCACTGGCGCACACGCTCGGCTCTAAATGACAGGCTTGCAGTAAACTTGTCCGACCGAAGAGACCCCGTCTTTCCCCCACTGCATCCTCCCTGCCTACCTCCTGTCTGGAGGTGAGACTCCAGGGCTGTCGTTTGGAGAATCTTTCTGTGACCAAGGCCACACCTCCAGGTCACAGAACCTCCAGAAAGTGGAGTGTGAAGTCCTGGACCACAGCCTCAACCTCAGCACAGGTGCAGCGGTGGACACCTGGTCTGGCTGTGACCATGACCCTCAGGAACGCAGTCCAGGACATGCTGGGCTGGAAGGTGGTCTCGAGCACCAGCTTGGATCCAAAGCACACGTGTCCTAAGTGGTGTTCTTTTCGCCTTTTCTGTAGGATTTTGGTCAAGTGTCTGCAGGATTCGAGGACGGAAGACAGGACCCCATTCCTCTCTGCCACATCTCCTGTTGTTTGGACATCGCTTGGCTCTGATCCGACCGTGGCCAGAGAGGAGGCTCATGTGATGTGAGGTTTTCTGTTTGTCTGTCTGAGCCAGGGAGGCTACTTCAGGGGAGCAGGGGCCTTCAGGGGCACAGGAGGAGTTGGAGGGACCAGACCCTCTTCAGAGTCGCCGTCCTGCCCACCCTCCACGCCCCCCACCCGAGGGCCAGACCCCTGGGATGGAAGGACAGACACCTCCGTTCACTTTTCATTCCCTGGACGGTGGGACTTTCAGCTGAAACCTACTGACCATAAGTTCACCTCAGAACGAAGCTCCAAGATTTCACCAACTAAAAGGCCCGAGGCCCAAACTGCTGTCACTCAAGCCCCTTTCTCGTCTCGGCTGGGGGCATCTTCCTCTGCATAGGCCACGGACCCAGCGATGTCATCCCAACACGTGAGACCTCCCTCCACTCTCCCGTCTTTCCCCTGAGCTGTGGGTGGCCCCCTGAGGTCCCGGCATCTCGTGTCTAGAACTGGCAGGGACCTGCTGGCCGTGGGGGGGCACCTTCTCCTCGTGTTTGGCCTGTAGGAATATGAACCAGAAGTCCTACATTGTCCCCAGAGCAGGCATCTCCCGCATCATTTTGTGTGAGTGGGGTGGGCTGCAACCCCATCCTACAGGGTGAGGGACCCCCTGAGCTGGGAATGGGTCCTGGAGTCCAGACCCCATTCCCTCCAAAGCACCACTGCTGTTAACACACGGCGGGGGGTACTTTTGTATTTAATAAAACCCCCCAAAACTCGTTATTTTATAGATAAGCCCTTATATGCGTTAGCCTCCCGCAGGGTCACATCACAGAACAGGCTGTCCCGGAAAACACTGGGGACACCCAAACACCCTTAATTCTGGGACCTAAAATTCAGGAACTCCTCCAGGATGGCTTGTTGAGTAATAAGCCTCACCGAGAATGAGAAGGTGCACCTTTCTCAGCGGAAAGGGGGAGGCGTTAGTTTCAACAAGATGTAAGCCCATCACCCTGTGACCTTCCAAACCTCAGGTCAAGGTGAATGTCATTGCTCCAAGGTCAGGATCCAGGATGCAGACCCCGGCCCCTCCCCAGACTCCTCGTAGAGGCCACGAGATGGTGAGAGCGGGACAGACCCAGGCGGACGTGTTCTCCCCGATAAACAGAGGAGAGGAGCCCCTGCCCTGTTTCCATGAGGATTTTCCTAAAACCTGACATACCCACTGCTCTTTGGAAGGCACAGCTGATGCTCAGTGACGAGTGGCGATGAATGGAAGCTCCGCAGCTGCAGACCCACAGGGCGAGGGGCTGGGAAGGACCTCGGGGCAAGCCGAGCCGAGCCAAGCGTCCCACGCGAGGCAGCAGCCTCGGTGGTGGCCCAGCAGACGTCAGCCAGGAGCGCCCCCAGCGGCAGGTGTGGCCAGCTGCAGCTCCTGCGCAGGCAGGTGTCTGGACGGAGGCGCTCGGGGCGCGGGGTGGATGGATGCCCACCGCCCGCAGCCAGGTGTCTCAGCCCCACTTGAAGGTCACCTGCTCCCCACCCCGCCACTCTTCCAGGTGTTGCCGAGGCTGGAACATCTGGCGCAGGGCACACGGAGGGCCCGGTCATCCATTGTTCTGCGGCTGCCAGCGGGGCCGGGGGTGGGAGGACGTTCGCTGGACCGGGTGGTGGTGTGTGGGAGCCGAGAGGGCTGCCCTGAGCACAGACGGCCCTGAACTGATGGTGTGCTGCGCGCACGGCGGTGCCTGGGCAGTGCCTCCGAAGGACGTGGCCCTGCCTTTCCTCCCACTCCTTTCCTCCCAAGTGCCCCTCTTAGGAGCCCCTGCTGTTCCTTGCACCTCCACATCCCAGACCCAGCGAGACGGACACCAGGGCAGCTGCCGGCTCCCGGCCCCTCCGTCCACCAGGCCCCTCCCTGGCGACTCACCGGGCGCCCTTGTCACCTGCCAGCCGGGACGCTGCTGGGGGCCCTGCGGCTTGACCCACAGCAAGGGGACGGAGTGCACGGGGCCCGGCTGGTCCTCCGCCCCTGTCTTCAGGGCCCACCGTCCACCTGTCTGTCTGCTGCTCACAGCTGCCCTTGCTGCTGGCTGCACTGTCCAGGAGCTGCTGTGACTCTGCCTCTTCTGTTCACCTGTCACCAAGCCCCTTTGGCTGATTAGTCACTGTTCCTTCTCATTCCAGCCACGCCGACACTTACAAATAGAAATGAACTTCGTAGGTGGGTGTTCCCTTCGGGGAGATTGTTTTAGAAAACGAGACTCAGTCTGCTCTGCTGGACAGGATAGTCCGTCGGCCCTTAATGGCTTCTTGTGTCCCGGGCTCTTGGCATCTTGCGTGTTCTGGGTCTCTTGGCTCTAAGCCTGGGGGTCAATTCGATTTTAATCAGAATCAGCCCCCAGGACCTCACAGTGTGTCCCTGTCCCCGTGGACTGGCCATCGGGACCAGTAGGAGAGAGGGACACAGCTCCTGTCTTCCTCTAACTGCAGGCCCCGAGATGAGGCTCAGCTGCCGCTGAGACTGGTGGGGCTCCTCGTCTGGGGCAAACATCTGGTAGCACCTTCTCGGGGCGAAGCTCTGCAGACCTGACGCTCTTCTGGAGGAGAACAGCCACTTGACAATGAACAAAACTCGTGTTTCTCGACTCCAGAGACAGAAAACTAGTCGCACAGAGAAAACTGAGCCATCTTTTGGAAAGGGAAGACTCCCCAAAATTAAAGTATGAGATAAACCGCCCCACTGATTCTAAGTCTTCCCACAAGATGAGCCCCAGGGGTACTGCCGACGGCCACCACATGGGCCTTGGGGTTCTCAACCTTGGAGACATTTCTTTCAGGCCCCAGGAGCTCTGCACAGAACCTGGCCCCTGGAGACGATGGGCAGGTGGGTTCTGACCACATGGGTCCTTGCTTGGAGGTGGAGGGCTCACAGTGCTACAGTTTGGGGGTGCTGAGACAGGCAGAAAGGGTCCAGCCCGTGCCTCCTCCCCCGCCCCCAGGCTCAGTGACTGAAATGAAAATTTCCCCAGTCTGGAATCATCTGCAATGCATGGGAAGTTGTCAATAACTATGACTATTTGCTTTATCCTGACAGCAAACTCAAAGTTTCTGGATCAAAAGATTGATTATGCGCTTACAGGATACCTGTGTGCTCCAGGCCCTGGGGAGACACAGTGTGGGCAGAAGTTCCCTTTAGGGGAGAAGCCCAAGCGACAACTCTCAGGGCCTCTGTAAGAGCCGCACAGGGGACATCGAGGGCCACGGCACATGGTTTTTCACTGACATTTGTTGTCTTTAAATGCAAGAGAAGGAAAGAAAGAAAGAAAGAGAGAAAGAGAGAAAGAGAGAAAGAGAGAAAGAGAGAAAGAAAGAAAGAAAGAAAGAAAGAAAGAAAGAAAGAAAGAAAGAAAGGAAGGAAGGAAGGAAGGAAGGAAGAAAGGAAGGAAGAAAAAGAGAGAGAGAGAAAGAAAAAGAGAGAGAGAAAAAGAAAGGAAGAAAGAAAGAAAGAAAAAGAGAGAGAGAAAAAGAAAGGAAGAAAGAAAGAAAGAAAAAGAGAGAGAGAGAAAGAAAGAAAGAAAGAAAGAAAGAAAGAAAGAAAGAAAGAAAGAAAGAAAGAGAAAGAAACAAAGAAAATGCAGCCCTGTATTGACTCAACTAACGCACAGCAAGATTTAAAGACATAGCGACCGACCTGTTTTCTTTCACTCTGCCGGCCTGGGCTTTCCAGCGCCTAGACGTGGGGCATCCTGGCATGGCTGCCTGTGCTCAGACTCTCCTGGGGGGTCCTGTGCCCCCTTCTTTCCCACAGGAGCTCTGCCAGGGAGCAGCTCCAACCACACAAACCCACAAGAGCCCGCAATGCAGGACTGACTCCTCACACAGCCCGGGCAGGTGTAACCCTGGGCGTGGTGCCCTGATCCAGCAGCTGTGGCCACAGCAGAAACAGACCCAACCCCCAGCTAAGCCCATCAGACACTGTGAGGACGGCCCAGGCGCCTGGCTCCACAGCTCTGCCACCCAGGACGAGCCACGCTCCTCTTGGCGTTGGATCTTTTCTACCTACAAGGTGCGGAAAAAGCAGAAACCGGGCTTTCCAGACTCTGCCCTAGGCACTAGTTCACTCGTGGCTAAAAAGCCGAGCAGAATTCCGGGCCATGGACTCTTCTGACAAGACCCGAGTAGGAAACCCAGACATTTCCCATCCCCACCCGGACCACGTCTCACAACCAGCAGCTTGGCTTCTCCAGAGCAGTGATCCGGAATGAGTCTGATCCAGAACTCTGCTCCGCACGCAACGCAGTCAATCACTCGTGCTTTGGCTCAATCCACAGCTGTGCCAGGAAAACAGCAGAAAGTCTCCTCGGGAGGATGGGCTTGAGTTTTCCCAAGGCCGCCTCTCAGGAGGGCGCCTTGACAGCCCCGGCCCTTCTCCCGCGGGGGCACCGTCACCCTCACCCACCAGGATCACAGTGAAACCCCGCACACTCTGCCGGCCACAGGCCACCTTTTCATATGCTCCTGCAGCTACACACACATCACAAGTCCACACTCTGAAGATACCCGTGGATTCCCAACCCTTCCTAAGGGGCCTCCTTTCTCTCCACCCGCTTCCAAAGCCTTGGGGGGTGCTGTGTCATCTCCTTTCGGCTGTTTCTTCCTGCTTTAAGCATCAAGGCTCATTTAAATGCAGTCTCAATTTACCACCCCCCACTGAGATGCCCTGGAGAGCTGGAGCATGCGTCCCAGGTGAGTCCACCCTCGTCAGCATCTCCATACCCTCCGCTTGGTTCTCTGGACTTCGCTGTCTCAGAGTTGCTCCCCACAGACCCTGCTTCCCACCTGTAAGAGGGGTGTCATGCTTCTCGAGGCAGGACATCCAAGTCCTGTTCTGACATCCTTGCCCAGGGGCGGGGTTGGGACCTGCCCTTCCTTCCCCTTCACTCTGTCAACACAGCCCCACTTCCATTCCATTCTCCCCTTTCCTTCATGATTTACACGTCTGTTTCACACCCACTTACCTCAATTGGGGAGTTTCTACTTATACTCCACTGGAAATGCCTCTCAGCTCTCATATGACTTTCTAAAGCATTTTATTTTCCCCCAGTGAAACTGAATCTCCTGAAGCAAGGCTGGATCACAACTTATGAAGAGGAGTGCATGTGTATTTGTGTGTATGTTACACACATGTTCTGTGTAGGACATCTTATAACACTGATCAGAAACTCATACATGGATGGACCTGGAGATTGTCATACAGAGTGAAGTAAGTCAGAAAGAGAAAAACAAATATTGTATATTAACTCATATACGTGGAATCTAGAAAAATGGTACAGATGAACCGGTTTGCAGGGCAGAAATAGAGACACAGATGTAGAGAACAAATGTATGGACACCAAGGGGGGAAAGTGGCGGGGGTGGTGGTGGTGGGATGAATTGGGAGATTGGGATTGACATGTATACACTGATGTGTATAAAATAGGTAACTGATAAGAACCTGCTGTGTAAAAATGAATTAATTAAATTAAATTAAAAAGGAAAAGAAACTCATACGTGGTACACTTGCTGCATCTAAGCTGTCTTGTTTGGAGCACAGGACAGCAGTATCAGAAAATTAAAATTTCTAAGTCAGCGCTTTAAAATAACCGGCTTTTAGCAGAGCCATGAAGTTGTCCCCAGACCCCCTCTCTTAAAGTCCACCCAGCCAGGGCCCAGGGACCTCAGATATCCCTCCTCTGGTGAATGCCTACAGTTAGGCAGTGATCTGATGTCAATGCAGTCCTAAGAATCCCCCAAACACTCACCCAATTATCATGGCAGGGCTCCCCTATGCCAGGTGCACACCCAGCTCTGAGAGACACACGCCTAGCTAGTTCCTGCCCTGATGGTGTTGGCCACCTGGGTTGGCAAACTCAGCTGGTACAGGAGGCACCATGACCTTGCACATGGCTCCAACCGGTGACCGTGGAGGTTTTCCCTGGAGACATGGGTGGGTTTAGACTAAAACAGTCAGGGTCTGCACAAGGCTTGGTCTCCCAACGTCTGTGCTGAGCTTTTCACAGGAGCACTGTATTGGGAGCTCACGTTTACCCATCAAGATTCTTTTTACTCAGATCTCAATTCAACGTCAGGGGACATGTGGGTAATTAGAAATGTGTACCCAAAATTTAGTTAAGGTGTAAATCTGTTGTTCAGATCAAACCACGTTTATTGGGACAAGTGTTTGTATCAACGGGTGTCAACAGGACACTGTGGAGGGGCTGGGACCATGCTGTAGTCACCATGCCCTAATTGTTAAGTTATGTATTTGAGAGATGCCTAATTATAAAATCTGCCAGATTTATTTGTTTAAACAGTGGTTAGATTTCTGTCTTGTATTACCTCAGAATGTTAGCTAGGTTGTGCTAACTCTGGGTGGCCTTTGTTACCAGGTAACAGCCCATCCAGTTGTCTTACAGTGACGCTAGAGCACGGTCTGGATATTAATTCAGTGTTTACAGAGTTACCACACTGACATATTATACTAACGGGCATGATTTTCTATCTTACCAAGTTCCTCCAGACCAGGGATCACATCTTACTTTACTTTGCATCCCCAGAAATACTAAGTTCCTGGCACAAAGATCAGGCAAAAAATGTATTGACTGACGGGCAAAATTAAACATATATTAAGACTTGATAGGGGTTATTGAATTATTGACTTTACAAAAGCATTCCTCATGGACACACAGGGAACACAATTATGTATTTTAAATGAATACAAAATAGAGCAGTAATATTCATTCTAATGAACTATTAGGGTCAATAAGGAATTAGATTATGAAGTATGGTATGAACATATTTTGAATGTCAACTCTATGTCTGTAAACAGCAATGGACACATATATGAATATACACACTCCTGTCAATGGGGAGCTGATCTAGAATATCTATCGGCTCAAATTCAACTTGCAGAAGGCTTACTTTTAGGCTGTTTCTACACTTTCTGCATCTTATTTCTGAAAGTAGCCGGAACACGGGGGCAGATTGGATGCCGACGTTGAGTACTGGCATCTCGTGTTCACACCGCACGCCTATGCACGAGGTGTCAATTGCAGAGTACTTTTTCAGACAGGGGCCAACGGGCGGGCTGGGGAGCCGCACGGCCCCTTTTCCTGGCTGTTTTTGATTTACAGACTGCTGAATCAGAGCTTCAAACTGGTCTGGGAAACTTAAGAAGCTGTTTGAGGTTTTGCCCAGAGCCCTCCTAAGCTGAATGGCCCTCAAGGGTTCAAGTCGGTTCATGGTGTCCTTTTTCTCAGTCTGGTTCTCTGGGGCTCGTCTGTGTGTTTTGGCTGCGTCCTGAGTTGCTGTGGCCCCGACAGTGTGTCAGGAGAAGCGTGCTCTGAGGCAGGATCTCTGGGCACAGGAGTCGGGGTGGGTTGGAAACTGCGCCAGGCCGTTGGTTCCCACCCAGAGGGGGCTCAGTTTCAGACACAACGTGACGTTCAATGTCAGCAGCGGCCTGCAGACTCAGGGAGGCCAACCGAGACCAGGCTGTACCTTTCCAGGAGTCTCCGGGGACAGCAGGACGTGGCTCATTTTGGGTGTTTTGCTTCTTGACTTTGTTTCCAGAGGTTGCAGATATGTGCAGACTGGTGACCCGGACATTGGCAAAGGAAGTAAACCTGAGAACCTCGACTTCTGTCTGCGATTCAGGGTCTCAGGTGCTGTAAGCGGGATGAAGACGCGTCTTCTCCCGCTGTCCATCCTGGGTGGCATGTGGACTTTGTCATTCAAGCCTGGGCTGCTTTCCCAGCAGCTTGTCGCCTAGAAGCTGCGCGGGGCTCCAAGGCTGAAGCACGTGGTCCTGGTCGCGTGGCGCTCTGTGGACTGGGTCACACTGGAAAAACTTCATCACTAGCAGAACGTGTCAAAATGAGTCACTTAAGAATGTAAACAGCCCCGGGGACACAGTGGAGCAGGCGTCTGGCCATCTGTTCCGAGCCTCAGCCTGTGTGGGCACCGTGGGCACCAACTCGCTCCCCTCAGCAGATGAGGACCACGGCCTGGCATCAGCTGACGGTCCCCGGGCAGCCAGGCCTGACGTCCGCAGCCTAGCTCTCCTGCCCGGGGGCCCGGGGCTCCAGCTGGCGTGGCAGGGGACCCGCTCCCTTCTCCACCCTCCCTCTGTAGATGCAGACTGGCCATCATCGGCAGAGGCACACGGAGTGCAGAGATGTGAGTGAGGAGATATGAGTGTGTGTGCGTGTGTGTCCCCCACCCTTGCCCCCTCGCCTGCTGCGTTCCCACGTAAAGCCTACACTTGACCCTGGGGTCACCTGGCCTCAACCAGGCACAGAAGTGTTGTTTGTTTTTTTGTTTGTTTGTTTGTTTTTGCGGTACGCGGGCCTCTCACTGCTGTGGCCTCTCCCGTTGCGGAGCTCAGGCTCAGCAGCCATGGCTCACGGGTCCAGCCGCTCCGCAGCATGTGGGATCCTCCCGGACCAGGGCACGAACCCGCGTCCCCTGCATCGGCAGGCGGACTCCCAACCACTGCACCACCAGGGAAGCCCCACAGAAGTGTTTTTGAGGGACCGTGAAGTAATCCCGACTTCACCTGTGCTGCTGATGGAGAACATTTTCCTTTCAGTGGATCTGACCCAGGAGCACGTTCTGAGCTCCTCATTTTACATTCACATGCTGTGTGGAATTACCCCCAAAATCTAGACTGGGAAGCCCGACCCCTCTCCCGCACAACCACCCATGGAGTCAGAAGCAGCTCCCCAAAGAGTCAAACCAATCTCAGCGACTAGTTAATGCGATTGTGTCAGTAAATTAAGAAAGTGGGCCAAGGACTCCATGGAGAGCGTGCCTCTGTGTGTAGTAATTTGGAATTCAGCCCCAGGCAACTTCCATAAACTGGTTTTGAATCTAGAGTTCATCACCCTCTTGGGCTGTGAGTTGGGGGGATTTACACCCAGAAACGCCAGGAGGCTGTCGGGTTTCTCTGGAGCAGAACCCTCAGCATTTCAGTGACCTCAAGGATGGAGCCATCAGGACTGTGAACATCCCTTCTGGATCCAGGGTCCAGATGCCCCTGGCAGACTGTGGGCCGCCCCAGTAGGGCCCCTTCTGGTCTCACTCTCAGCAACACTGTCCTTCCTTTCTTTCTGGGAAACTTTCAGACCAAACTGGGAGTCGTCCTTCCTCCACTCTGTGCTGCCCTCTTGAAACCATCGCAAATCCTGGAAAACGCACTGAGACCAGATCCTTCTCCTCTGCCTCACCCGCCCTGGCCTGGGTCCCCTCCGGACACCTGTACTTCCCCCACCGTAGCCTCCCGCCTGGTCCCCCTGCCTCTGTTTTGCAGTCATTCCCAACCCGGCAGAAAAACTCATGCAGGAGGTGAATAAACCATGATTGTTTGACCTCTGCTGACCCCAATCTCCAACTGCTTGGAATGTCTCATGGCCTCATCCCCCCAGAAATGCAAGCCTGGGTCCTCACAGGCTCCTTCAAGCCCAGGGAAGCTGCCACAGTCTCTGCCCTGCTCCTGGGATGGGCCAGGGGCTCTCCTGTCACAGGACCTTTGCACGTGCTGTTTTTTCTACAGGAAAGCTCTGTTCCAGGTGGTCTTCATGGCTCTTTCCTCACTTCCTGCAGAGCTGTCCATAAGTCACCTGGGGTTGAGCTTCCCTTGTTGCCTCTCTCTCTGTCTGTAGCTTCCATATGTCCTAGTCTCCTGTTCTGCTTCATCTCCGAGATGCAGCCACTCCTTCTGTCTGCTTCTCCCATGAGAGGTGAGTCCTGCAAGGATAGAGGTCTTTGTGGTTCTCAGTTAGACCGCGTGCCAGGAGGGCTGGATAAGTGAGACCCCTACTCAAATTCTAGAGCTGACACCTGGCTAAGACGCAAGCCTGGCCAGCCAACGTCAGCCCTCCCATGGAGAAGATGTTCCTCCCCCAGTGGTCACAGAGCCAGCGCGTTGCCACGGAGACCAAGTCTCACAAAGCCCACTTCCTTGCGAGGTGTGCACGTCAGGACCCAGCTCTTCCCTCCTGGGCCTTCGGGAGTTGAGTTGATTAGTTGGCCTCATCCGCTGGAAAGTTCGGCTGCAAACAAGAGGAGGCCAGGTTAGCAAATCATGGGTACCAGCTCTTGAGCACGTGTCTTGTGGAAACTTTCTTACAATGATAACGCTTTATTAGATAACGCTCTAGTAGGTGGGCATTTAATTATTGTTCGTGTAATTTAATTGCTTTATGTAGAGTTCTCAATATTCACTATGGGGACATTCTCATGATTTTCCACTTGTAGATTTTCTCTACCTATTGATTATTTATAATTACTCCTGCATTTGCATTGTACACTTCTAGTTTTTAATTTTACAAATATCATTGCCTTTAATCTTCCCAAGCACCTTGTCCAGTTTTAGAACAGGTATAGGACCTCAGGACACAGCTGAAACATTGAAATGCTTGGAGAGGACGCAGGTGTCTGCCCTGCACATCTGTCAGATCAGGGCTGTCCTGGGCCACCCAGGAGCAACACTGAGCAAAGACTCAAGGCCAAGTTGAGACGCTGCATTGGGACCAGGGTCCCTAGAACACACTGTCCCCAGAGACGAGGGTGAGGTGTGACTCTGTGTCCAGACAGAGGTGGCTGCGTCCCTTCCAGTCTGTTGTTTTAGCAAAAACTGATGTGAAAGTTTGGACCAGTGGAGATGCAATCAGAGGTGCACTGAAAGGCAGGGCAGTGGGGCTTCCCTGAGGGCCCTCTGGGAGTCATGGGTGCAGTGCTTTCCCTCTAGATTAGCTCCCTAGGGTGTGGCCTCTGCGAAGTAACCGGCTTGAGACCCTCCATCAATTGAGTCCAGGGGGCTCTGTTCCCTGCCTTTGGGATGAGAGTCCGAGCAAGAAAGACACGAGAGCCCGGGTGCCTCTGCGGGGTCCGAGCGAGTGCTGGCCTCTGGGAGATGGGCCATCCCGTCCCCACTGCAGGGGTGGGGCGCCTGAAGGGAGCGGCACTTCCTGCCAATGCTGAAGACATCAAAGCTCTGCTGGAGGAGGGAGGGTGCTTGTGCCGGGGCAGCACGTGGGCTGGGGAGATCACTGCCGGGCAGGTGACACCACCATCCAGGCGAGTCCAGAAGGACAGAGGGAGGGCCTCGCAGGTGGAAGGGCCAGCTGGGAAGCAGGTGGGCCCCTTGCGCACAGCGTCCACTTACTGTAAAGATGACATGTGCATGTTGAGAGCAGAGCTACTCGCAGTAGGAGGGGAAAGGCGACTCGTGTTCCCCCGTATCAGCTTGAGGGCACCTCCATTCTGCTCCCTCCCCAGAGTAGGAGGGTCAAGGGACGGCTGCCCACTCAGGCACCAGGAGTCTTAGGGCAGCATATTATGGTCTGGACTCTTGCAGAAATTATTCCTGAAAAACCTAATATTTGTTTTATCAAAAGAATATGTGTCTACGTGTGAGGCTAAACAGGGGACCACACCTGTCCCCTGTCAGCCCCTGGGTGCAGGCTCCACACCCCCTGGCCCAGAGCATCACGCTGGGTGGCGGCTCCCAAGCTGAGGGAGCAGCAGGGCCACGGGGAGTGGGTGACACGCTGACAGCGGGGCCCATGTGGGGCGCTGATGCAGGTCTCACGAGTCCCGGGTGAACCCCACTTTAAAAAGCTCTGCTCCGGGTAGACACCCTCTCCTTTAAAATGAATGATTTTTTGGCCCTTGCTTTTTTTTTTTTTAAATGTTATTTATTTTAGACCTTTTCTATTGGGTCCCGTGCACTTTCACCCTCCTTGACATCAGATCCCCACCCTTACCTTCCCCGTTTCTGCAATGGAACTATGTCACAGTTTGGAAAATCAACATTCAGGATTCACCAATTTAAATCTCTCTCTGTCAGTCTGTCGTGCACACACACATACAGACACACACACAGGACAGAGGTACATATAACTCCTGTAGAAGGGTTGATAATTGCTTTGTTTTCTCACTTGCTTAGTCGTTTGAACTTTTCATCGTTTCAGTACTAACTCTAAAACTCTCAATAGAGTCAACGCATCTCGTAAACTGTGAGTCTCTTTCCTACGTGCCTCCCTCCCTTTCATCTTGAGACCTGACTCCCCACCCACTCCTTCCCGTCCCGGCTGCACCGGCTGGGGAACGCTGCTGCCCAGAATCTCTCTGCTGTTCCGGGGCATCTCTTTGCCTGTCCCTGAGGTTTCACCTCCTATTTCTTTGAGCTGACGCCTTACTCTTTTTGAGTTTACTCCCACATTTGGTGGAGCATGTCTTCAGCACCTCCCTGGAAGAGGACACCTGGGGGCAAGTGTTTCAGAACTGCTGTGTCCGAGGATGTCTGGCCCCCTGATCCAGTTGCCGGACTGGCGGGTGGAGAGAGTTTGACCCTGAGAACACGGGTGTCATCCTTTGTGTTTCTCCTCTGGTTTCCAGTGTGGCCTGCTCTTTGGTACGAAACCTACTTCTTTTTCTCTGGAAGTTTTAGACTCTTTCCACCTGGGATGGTCCAAAGTTTCAGGGTATTGTGATGTGGATGAGTGCGTGCCTGTGAGCATCTGTATCAGTATCTGGGTTTATATTTTCGTGGAGACTCAGGAGGACCTTTCAATGTGGAGCTGTGTCTGCCTCAGCTATTGGCTTTTTGCCTTTTCTTCTCTTTCTTCTCTACCTTTTCTCTCATCAGACTTTATGGACTTCCTTTTTGTAAGAAGCTGGAACACTGCATGGACCACCGTGTTCTCTTCTACTTTCTGTCTTTTTGTATTCCTTTCTTGGAGATTATCTCAACTGTATCTGGAAAGCCTCCTTAACTTCTGTTTAAGCATTATACTTTCAATATGTAGGCATTCTGGCTTAGTCTCTGATTTTTCCTATAGCACTTCCCTTTAATAAGAGCGTTCCTCTGTTCTGCCGACTTGGTTACCTCATCCATCAGGTTCCCATCCACCAGAATGCGTTTGGCGTCTTCCACCTGCTATGATCTGCTCTCTATACTCACCTACCTGTTTATTTTATGCCTTCATCATCTTTTACTGACCTCTTGGAGTTTCAGGATGTAACTGAGATAAACACCTGTGTGCATCTGCCCCTGGTTATCCAGAATCTCCTAGCACTTTTTTTCAATTTAAAAAAAATGATTAGGACTTCCCTGGTGGGGCAGTGGTTAAGAATCCGCCTGCCAATTCAGGGGACTCGGGTTCAATCCCTGGTCCAGGAAGATCCCACATGCCACGGAGCAACTAAGCCCGTGTGCCACAAGTACTGAGCCCACATGCCACAACGACTGAAGCTTGCACACCTAGAGCCCGTGCTCCACAACAAGAGAAGCCACCGCAGTGAGCAGCCCATGCACGGCAATGAAGAGTAGCCCCCTCTCGCCACAACTAGAGAAAGCCCACGCGCAGCAACGAAGACCCAGTGCCTCCAAAAACTAAATAAATGAATAAAATTTTTAAAAAAATGATTAAAAAGAAGAAAGACAAGGAATGCGTATCTGGACTGATGTGGAGAGTTATCCATATCGTTGTGTTAACTAAATAAAGGAGCTTAGAGTTTATAAGTTACAAGCATTACATGACCTCTGTGGAAGAAGCATAATTTCTCTTGGCTTTTGAAAAGAAATCTAAGGGCCAGTATCTGGCGCGGACTAGAGAAAAGTGAAAACAGTGGAGGACAACCAGTGGGTGAGCCTGTCAGGGGTCGAGATGAAGACTGTGTGTGTCCCGATGAGGCAGTGCAATTGATCAGGGACAGCACTGGTCGGAGGGCCCTAAACAGAGCACATGGCGATGGTCCCTGTACACACAACTGACCCTCCACTAAAAGGAGGTCACAGTGCACTGCAGGGGTCTCCACCCCCATGTGACAACCTCCCCAAGTGTTCTCTGCTTGGGGGTCTAGCTGCAAAAGCAGCTTCCTGGTCTCTGCAACCTTTTCCTGAGGAGCTGGGTGTTGCCCACACTCTGTGGTGGGCGGGTTACACTGGAGAAATAAACTAGATATAATGGCCTGTCTGAAACAGACTTGTGCCCGGTGGTGGTCCCATATCGGGAAACAAAACGGAGAGTTTCTAGAGTGATGTGAATGCTGACGCTCACGTAATAAGTTAGGATCTCAGTGAAACATTGATCTGCTTCTCAAGACCCAAATGAGAAGGATTATGACATTTTTTCCCTTCTGAAAGTTTTGTTTCTCTTTTGTCTTCTTTTATCACAAAGCTCTTAGTTCAACTATAAAATTAAATAACAGGACAACCTTTGGGCTCACAAGCCACACTCTTCCTCTGCAGGGTGATCGGGGTGTGTTCTGCCCAGACAGGCCCAGGTAGGAGAGCATCCTCCAGCCGGCCGAGCTGAATCCACTCAGGTGCGTCTGTGCCACTCCCTTCACTGGGTGGTGAGCCACCAGCGCACATTGACTTTTTATAAAGCTTATGGAAAAGAAGACAAATCCATGTTGATGAAGACAGAATGGATCTCTCATCACAGGCATCACGCCTGGAGGAGACCCCGTGTCCCTGGGTGCGTTTGTCCGTTCCTGAGGCTGCTGAACCAGCAGGACGGGTCCACACCACGGTGAGGCTTCCCTGCACTCTTGGGATGTGTCTGGCTTACAAGCTCCAGACAAGTGTTTGGACCCAGGTGTCCCTACTCAGCGCTTAGGCGGCTCAAGCACTCCATGGGTGAACGTGGACACACCTGAGCCAAGTGACCATGGGCTCCCAAGGACAGTTCCACAAAGGTCTTCGTCCTCTGGTGCCTGTGGTTTCTTAAACCTCTTATTAGGAGCTTCAGTTAATGATCTGTCTTTAGAAAGCATCCTGGAAGAAAAGGTCTTAGAACAAATGTCTGCGTCTGAAGCCAGGCAGCCACGGTGAGCACCAGAGGAGCTAGAAAGCTCTTCTCATGAGAGTTTGTGGTGACGTTACGTGCCTATAAAACACTGTCTGTATCACAAAGCTGCCTTCTATTCAGAGTGTGGCTCCCCAGTATAACCATCCATTAGTCTATCAAATCACCCACTTTAAACTGTTAGCAACCCACACATGATAAAACTGTATTTTAGCAGATCCATACATCTGTCTCACTCAATCAGATAACCCCTTGACCATGAGCGAGTTACCTCATTCCTCTGTGCCTGAGTTTCTTTATCTGTAAAATAAAGATGGACACTTGCATCCACTTCATAGGATTTTTATGAAAATTAAATGAGATAATACAATTAAGAGCATGTATTCTTTTTACTCTGTACACAGGTATGGAGCTGACAAGCACACATGTAAACTGTCATTACTCTTTTGTCAAAATGTGTCAAATAAACCTAATTCACATGTTCATTAGTTGTCTCCAGTTTCCAAGTCATGGTGTCCTATCAGGTTCCCCTTCCAGGATATTCAGTGGAGTGGATGAGTTCTCCATTCTAAAGAGACGACATGATGGAGTAAATATGGAGTCTGGATTCTTCTAGAACCTCAGGGCTTCTGTTAAAATCCAGATTCTGGCTTGGTGTCTTGTGGGAGAGAGGGGTCTGCATTTCCAGCCAGCCCTTGGGTGACATCAGTACTCTACATGCATGGACCACACTCCTAGCAGCCGAGGTCTGATAACACAGGAAGTCCCAGATCCCCATCACTACCTTCTTAGTGCTTTTTTTTTTTTTGGCAGCTTATTTAATGAGGGGCATGAAACTCAGTATTGAATTCAGGTGCCCAGTGAAGACACTGTCTCTATTTTGCTGCAGTTAAACTTCATTCTCTTCTTGGCTCCGCAATGCTCTGACAGGGGAGAAAATTAGTCTCGGTGGTCCTACCGTTTCCTTTCCCCTGGGCTATGTTTAGATTTTGAGGGTGATTCCTAGCACTGAGGGTAGAACATCAGACCACACAGTGGTCTGCCCAGGGGCCCTTCAAGTCTGCTGGCTTCATGGAGACATGTCTCTCCTCTGGGATGCTTCTGAATGGTGTTAGGACATGTGGTTCTCATGACACTGCTCAGGTCCCACCTGACTGGTCCCTCAGCAAGTGTGAATGGGAGGGGTGGGGGCGGTAGTTGAAATATGCATAAAATCTCCAAAAGGTCATCCCACCATTTCTCTCCTTTGGGATGTCAAACTGAATGGTAGACACGCTTGTGCAGGAGCTTAGGAAGCGGGTTTCTCGTGGCTCAGCCTTCGTGAGAGCCCGGGGGGCTGTCCTCCACGGGCTGTCCCGTGGGCCGACTGGACGACTGGGGACTGAGAGGGACATGGCACCCACGCACACCAGGTGGGCGCGTGCTCCATTGTGCCATGGATGCCTTCACCTGCTAGCCACCTGGGAGTCCAGCAGGGTCAATCCTGGATGCATACCTCCTGCCTCGCATCTGACCTGTGAAACGTTGTACTTCTTTTCCTGTTGGTGGCCAGTGAACGTGCTTGTAACGCAAAGAGCTTGCTAACGAGACGATCCTTCTTCAACAGTAATCAACTTGCTTGTGAGGGTGGTGTCTGAGGGAGAGGAGGACAGGCCTGAATGGAGGCGCTGACCCCGTGCACGTGATCCCCGAGGAGATGCAGCTTTCACGACGTTTTATAGGGCTCATACTGCAGGGATGTGTGTGATGTAGGTAATGTGAGGAGGCCGGGCTTCCTGGTCCCCAAGTTCCTGGGTGTGGGTGTGGCCTTGCCCCGGCGCTGCCAGCTAGAAGCCCTGCAGAGGAGCGGGGGGGGGGGGGGGGGGGGGAGGGGAGCCGGTGCCCTGGGCATCCTGAGGGGCCCACAAGCAGAATGCAGGCACCCGGCGCAGTGCCTGCTATAGCCCTGCCAGGCCCTTTTTAGTGACGTCGGATCATCATCGGGATTACCTAAATTTCATTATGTTTTGAATCTGCAAAATGGAATTCCTTCTGTTTGCCAGGCTTAGCACACAGGGTTAGGACGACTCGGAATGACTCAAGATGCAAGCACTTTAAACACGGAAACATTATGCAAATAGAGGGATGATGGGGCCTCTGGATTACAAATTCACTTTTCACAAAACAGTCTGCAATCCAAAGGACTTGTGTGGATAACAAGGTCCCGAGCCGCGCACGGCCGGCAAAACGTAACACGTGTAAGTGTCCGATTCCCTATTTCGTGTGTGGAGAGAAAAAGACAGATGTGGGAGCAGAGGATGAGCTGGCAGAATAATTATGTTAAATAAGACACAAATGGGCCCGGCTCCATCTCCAGTTCTCAGAGGGGGTCCTGCTTACAAATAATTGTGCCTCAGAGCTGCACATGGGAAGGCTCCATTCCATCAACGTGCGGAAGGATTTGAAAGGTAACCCTTCTCACTCCAACTGCTTTTCTAAATACAACATCCTTAGGGGAAACCATCTTCCGGAGGCAAAATCTTAAAGGGAAAGAAGAAACAGTAAACACCACCCCTCCCCACCCGGTCCTCACATCTGCTTCCTTCAGTGTTATTGGAAAATCAATCTCTCTCCAGGCTCGTCCTTTTCTCTCTTTGTATATATGTATCTGTAGCTGTCGATAAATCAGCTCTGTTGAGTGCTTGCCAAGAAATCAAGATGCTCTCTGGAGCAAAGCAAGCTTCCTGTGGGGGGTGCCCTGGAGCCAGGGACCCCCACCTGAAGAGGGGGTTCAGGTTGACCCTGCCTGTCCACCCAGCCCTAGGCTTCCTTCATAAAAGTCTGCCTGGGGCCGTGGCCGTCTTGTTGATCAGCTTCAGCTACTGGCCAACCCAAGAGCGAGCTGGCTCAGGCCAGTGAACTATGCTCAGTGTGGCTAGGCTCTCAGAAGATGGGCTTTGGCTGCAGAATGCAGTTATTCTTAAGACGTATTCTTCGGTAAAAATACGTCCCTGAGGCCACGTGCGTCCATCCAAGCCCAGGACTGGACCTTGCCCATCTTCCTTCCTCAGATCTCCTCTGGAGAGAGATGGTCCCCCAGGTCTCCTGCTGTAAGAACCACCTGAAATGAAGGCATATATCCGTATGCAAATATTTATAGAAGGGCATTAGTTTTCTATACTTGCTGTGACAAGGGACCACAAGATTACTGGCTTAACAACACAGATCTACGATCTTGCAGCTCTGGAGATCAGAAGTCCAACATAGGTCTCACCGCAGGACTGCACTCCTTTCCGGAGGTTCTAGGGAAGAGCGTGCCTTCTCCCTTGTCCTTCCCCTTGAAGCCGCGCATGTGCCTTGGCTTTGTCTCCTTTCTCTGTCTTCAGGGAGGACTGTGCCTTTGACGCTTCACCTTCCTCCTTCCACTCATGAGGATCCCTGCTATTACACTGGGCTGAGCCAAGGTCATCCCCTATCTCAAGGTCAGCTGATTAGCAACCGTTAAGTCCACCTGCAACCTTAATCCCCTTTGCCATGTGACCTAAATACTCACAGGTTCCAGGCAGTAGGTCATGGGCCTATTTGTGGGATGGGGAGACATCGTTCTACCTACCAAAAGGAGCTTTATCGCTAATCACCCAAAACCAGAAATGATCCAAATCCCCATTAACTGGCATATATGCCATTTTCTAGAACCTTTATTGTTTTGCCCTTTATATGTAAGTTCTTGATCCATCTGGAATAGATACTTTTTTAATTGAAGTATAGATGATTTACAATGCTGCGCCCATCTCTGCTCTCCAGCAAAGTGACTTAGTTATACACATAGAGACATTCCTTTTTTTATATTTTTTTCCATCCCGGTCTATCCTAGGGGATTGGATATAGTTTGGAATAGATGTTTGTATATGAGGCCAGGATCAATGTTTGTTAATTGATTGGTTTATATTTAACCATATGAATATCTAATTTACACAAAACTGTTTAGGAAAAGCCACTATTTAGCCCTGTACTCAAGTGACATATTTTATAACAAATAAGTTCTATTTCTTATATAGTTCTGTCACTTTTTGCTTTGAATATCTTGGTGCTATGTTTCTAAATACATAATAATGTAGAATTTCCATAGCTTTCTTTTAACCTTTTTGCATCATGGCCTTCTTTCGTCTCTAGAAACACTTCTTTCTTTAAAATCTGTCTGACATTAAGATAGCTACAGCAGAGTTTATTTCAGTGTTTTCATGTTTTTTCTTTTTCTTCCTTTTCTTTTCAAATGCACTAAATACAAGAATAAGTTGAGTTTATATGCATTCATCTTGAGAGCTTACCCAGCCCAAGTCAACCAAGTCTCCCCACACACACATCCTCTACCTGGGACTCTTGTTCAGTTGTCAAGGCATTCAGAAACAGTCGGGTTGAGCCCCCAGAACACAGCACGTAAAGGGCTCTCAGAGAGCAAGTACGTGCTTGGGAGAAGAAAAGGACAAACAAAACATAGATCCGGCTCTCAGGGATGGTCAAATGGCTTTTAAAATGATTAAAACCCAAGGACCAATGCATTCAATAACATTTCAGGTATCAAAAACTCCACATCTTGGATAAACAACAAGGTCCTACTGTATAGACAGGGAACTATATTCAATATCCTGGGATAAACCATAATGGAAATAATATATATATATATATATATATATGTATAACTGAGTCATTTTGCTGTACAGCAGAAATTAACACATTATAAATCAAGTATACTCCAGTAAAAAAAATTTTTTTTTTAATTCCACATCTCGTTGTGAGATGCTGAGCTAGAATCATAAAATCCCTTAATAATCTGTTTGAGATAAAGTTTAAAATCTGTGCAAGACCACGAGCAGGGCCAAAGGAGCTGAAGAAGGGATTTCTATGTGGAGGGGACAGTAGCAGTGGCACCATGCTTTGGGGGGGACATTTGAAGGTCCCAGTATAAGGATGAAATTAGTGCTGAGATCTGGTGGGGATCAAGGTAACACAGGTGAGTGGGGGACAGAGGGAAGAGAGACTCGAGGAGCTCAAGAAGCTTGATGTGGTGCAGGTGTGTATGTTAGATGTTAACAGTGAGTTGTATATGTTTTCATTAACTTATCTCTGTCTCCTCTCATTCCAACAATGACTTAAGAAGATGAACACGGATACCCATGAACTTCTGATTTTATCACCAACACATAAAGGACATGGAAGTGGTCACCTCCCTCTTTACTACAAGAAAAAGTATGTACAAAAAACATACAGCTAATATCATCCTTAACAGTGAGAAGCTGGAGGCTTTCTCCCCAATATCAGGAACAACTCAAAGGTGTCCTCATTCACCACTCCTCGGGGATGTAAACTAGGAGTCCCACCAGGAGGAAAAAGAAAAAGGAACAAGACATACACAGATTAGGAAGGAACAAAATTATCTGTATTCACAGATGACATAGATGTCTATGTAGAAAATTGTGAAGAATTACAAGAAAATAAAAACAAAAATATAACCCTTCTGGAAGTAATAAGCAAGCATAGCAAGGTTACGGGATACAAAGTTAATATAAGCAATATAGGCATACCTTGGAGATGTCATGGCTTTGGTTGGCTGTATACCACGGCAACGAAGTGAATACGGCAATAGAGTGAGTCACACACATGTTTTGTGTGTTCCTAGCATATAAAAGTTATGTTTACACCAGATTGTAGTCTACTGTGTGTGCAACAACATTAAAAAAATATACATACCTTAATTAAAAACATTTTATTGCTAAAATATTTATATGAGTCATAATCTTTTTTCTGGGAGGTTTGAAATATTGCAAGAATTATGAAATGTGACATAGAGACATGAAGTAAGCAAATGCTGTTGGAAAAATGATGCCAATAGACTTGCTGGATGCAGGGTTGCCACAAACCTTCAATTATAATAAAACACAATATCTGTGAAGTGTAATAAAGTGAAGCACAGTAAAAGAAAGTGGGCCTGAATATAAAGATCAATTGATTTCCTATGTACCAGTAATGGACAATTGGTATTTTACACACATACACACATACATGTGTGTGTGTGTATATATATGTATATATACAAATCTAAAAAAATATGTTCACCATCTACTCACAGAAAACCACAAAACTCTGATTAAAGAAGTCAAAGAATTCTAAATAAAATGGAGAATTCCATGTTCATGAATGGAAAGACTCAGTATTGTTAACCTGTTGATTCTTTCCAACTTGATTTACAGACTCAGCAGAATCTCAACCAAAATCCCAGAAAGCTATTTTATAGATATTGACACACTGATTCTAAAGTTTATATTGAAAAGCAAAGACCAGGAATAGCCAACACAATACTGAGGAAGAACAATAAATTTGAAGGACTTCCGCTACCCAGTTCAAGATTCACTATAAAGCTGCAGTAATCCAGTCCTCCTGGTATTGGCTAGAGAACAGACACATGGATCAATGGAACAGAATGGAGAGGCCAGGTATAGATCCACACAGATACATACAACTTACTCCTTGAAAAAGGAGAGAGACAATTAAATGGAAAATGGATAGTCTTTTCTGGAACAACTGGGTATCCATCTGCAAAAAAAAAAAAAAAAAAGTGAGCCAAGACACCTTGCACCCTTCACAAAAATTAACTCAAAGTGCATCGTGGAACTAAATGTAAAATGCAAAACTTGTAAGAGTTGCAGAAAAAAGGATAGCAGGCAATCTAGAGGACCCTGGGTTTTGTGACAACTAATATAACGTGGTATCCGGTATGGGATCCTGGACAAATAGGCATAAAATCAGGGAGTCTGAATAAAGTATGGACTTTGGTTAATAACAATCTACTGATATTGGTTCATTAATTGTAAGAGATGCACCTCATTGAACTGAGATGTGGATAATCTGGGAACATGGCTGCAGGGTAGATGGAAGCTCTCTCTACTATCTTTACATTTTTCTGTAATTCTACAACTGTTCTAAAAATAAAGCTCTTTTTTAAATAAAGTAAATACTGACCTGGAGATTTTATATAAAATGCACATTTCTGTTACTTCTCAAGAAAAAAACGTTGACAACATGGGGCCCACATACTGACATAGGCAAGAAATCTGGTTATCCAAAATCAACAGAGAATGTTAACACATGTATATGTGCAGATTTTATAGGACATATATATGTTTATCGGTGGAAACTCTGCATTCAGCCCATTTCTTTAAGTCAGTGCTCACTTCCTGCTGAACCCGTGCCGTGGACGCTGCCCTGCGCCGAGATAACACAACTTCTGTAATTTTGTCCCCTCTCGCTCTCTGATCAGATATGTGGGGCCCTGGCAGCAAATTTGAACACGTGTTTCTCCTGTAGATTTTGACAGAGTGTTGTTATTTCCTCTGTAGGAACAGTCCAATTTCCTGCCCACCATTTCAGGTTTTCTGCAGGAATGGAGGATAACATCTCCTGGCCACTCTGAGTATGGTTTGAACCCTGAAGATGTCTGATGAAGGAAGTGATTGGATCCATTCTTTCCACCCCAAACTTAATGTCAAAATGATTACTCATTTCTCTGCTCATAACGCCTATATTGCAGGCTGCGGTTGGAAATGCAGAAATCTAATTAAAACGTCCCACTGTATTTAACACTGCAGTGCCATGGAAGATTGGTCTTACAAAGCACAAATACTCTGAGGCTTTGTCCATGAACTAACGCAGCATGTTTGATGGTGTTTGGTTTTCTGGAAGAAGCCTGGGAGCGCTACCATCAGCTCACAACTGTGAAGAGAAAACCTTTAAGAGTCTGGATCTGGCCTCCAATGCTCCCGCTTGCTCTCTGCAGACTGTACCCCCGTGTGTGGTGTGTAGACGGACATTGAGACCAGGGGCTCCTGCAGTGCAGCATATCAGAGCCTCATAAACTCCCCGAGGACAGGTCGTTTTCTATAAAATGTCAGGTGAAGCCCTGAAACATTCCTTGGACAGCACTCGAAATGTCTTTTCAAGGACTTAAGATGAAGACCGCCCAGTCCTGCCCCTGCCTGCAGATGCCTGGGACACCGAGAAGATAAATGTACCCTGCCTGGGCCTCTCCTGCGGGAAAGAACCAGGACCCATAGATTTTCTGTTTTTAACACGTGGATTTCTGCTTGTTTTAGCGCAAAGCTAACTCTTTTGTGTGATTCATATTTCTAAAAAAATAACCACGGACCCTTGTTAGCATCTTAGAGTTCACAATGAGCTCTCAAAGTCTGATTTTTTTGTTATTAAATTAATCTGAATTTCACTGTAACCCTGCCAAATAGACATCATCCCCATTTTCAAGGAATGATATAGGGAACCCACAAAGTAAAAACATGGTTCAGAAAGAGGGGAATTAACACAGATTTGGTAAAAATTAGTGTCTTAGAATCATGGTGGGAGGTATTGTTTTAGGCATTTACTGTGGTGACAAAACCCCTGAGAACATTTCCAATTTCCAGCATCACCTTACACCCTCATGACGACTGACTCACGAGGGCAGAGCACAGGCATGGGACACTGAGGGATGGAGAAGGTGAGGATTTAGGAGACAGGACTGGTTCACGGAGCAGGGCCCCTGACAGAGTCCAAAGGACAGCCTTCAGCCTCCTCAGTCAATGGAGTGTGTGTCATTTTTGATGACAAACACCCTTGCTTTGTTTTTTAACTTTGAAGGTGAAGTTTTTATTTTAAGATCTCAGCAGAAAATAAAGGCAGTGGAAAGTGGCCTCTAGTTCTTCATGTGACTTGTACAAGTAAAGTTTGCAGAAGCTGTTGGTTGTGACTATTCAGGCTCCACGTGTTGCCTCTGGAGCACCCATCAATAGGCCCACCTATTGCTGGTGTCACATCCCGTCTGTATAGCTGTGAGCAGTGGCGCCTTCTGCTTCCAGGCTGGTCCTTGCTCCCATGCTTGGTGGAGCTGAGCTCACTGGGGTCAGCGCAGCAGGAGACACACAGAGGGCAAATAATGTTTCCAGTTAACAAACATTTACATGTTAGCAGTCAGGAGAGTGGTTACGGTGATGATGGTAATGTCACAATCATCAGTGCAAACCCACCGGTGAATCCAACGGAAGAATCCCGTCTTCCCCAGTCAGCACCGGGTGGTGAACCCATCTCCCAGAGACCTCTCTGAACTCTTTCCTCCTCCTTGCTCCCTCAGCCCCAGACTCGTCACTTCTCAAAGGTCCCCTTGGCCTCCTGAATCCAGCCCACAGCCACTCTGCTGACCCACACCGCACACCCAGTGCAAGTTTCCACAGGGAACAGGTGGCTGATGTACATGTTTAAGGAGGACAACTGCTCCTCAGCACAGACCAACTTGTTTCCATGAAGAGATGCAAACTCAAGCCTCCTTCCATGGCTACTAAATCATGCCATTTGTGTAAAAATTCTTGCTTTTTAAAAAATTAGGAAGAAAATCAAATTTAAAAAAATAGCATGAGGGATGTGTTGAGGAGGTCGAGAAAATCAGGACCATCACCCCAATGCCCCGTGCCCACCCTCCTCCACTCATGTCCATGACCTTGAGACGGTGGAATATGGCTCAGGGACTGGCAGTGTTGATGCAGGCACAGCCTTCGCCAAATGCATGGCTTCTTCCCCTCCACTCCCTCGCACGCAGGATCTGAAGACTCCACTCTCAATGACCACCCAGGTTCCAGGAATATTCCAGGAGGTCTTCCTGCTCTTTGGCTCTCCTTGAAGGACCTTTCTTTCCCCTGGTTGATGACAAACACCAACCCACTCCTCAAATTCAGCTACTCTTGAAAGCCTTAGCCTATCTCTATGGCCCACAGATTTTTTTTTCTTTTAGTCTGGGAGTAGAGTGAATGTATTTCTTCATTTCTAATTTACAAGGGTTTTCTTTCTCTTTCTCGCTCTTTAGAACTTTCCAGGGTCTCCAGTATAATGGTGAATAGGAGTAAAGATTGCAGATGTTCTTGCCTAGTTCCCAGTCTTAAGGAGAAAGCTTTCAGTCTTACACTATTAAGTATGATATTAACTTGTAGACTTCTTGTAGATGCCATTGATAAGATACCTTACAGGGTAAGATATTTATAAGATTTAGAAATTTTCTGAGAGTTTTTAACATGAATAGATATTGAATTTTGTCAAATGATGTTTTTGCATTTATTGAAGTTATTATTTTCTTTTAAAAATCTCCTAATAAGGTGAATTACATGAATTGCTTTTTGAATGTTAATCCAGCTTCGCATTCCTAAAATAAATCTCTTGTGGTCATTTTATTATTCTCTCTACATATTGTTGGATTGGATTTGCTGAAACTTGAAGATTTTTGCATCTATGTTCATGAGCAATATTTGTCTACAGTTTTCTTGTAATGTCTTTGTTTTTTTGTTTTTTTTTTTTTTTGTTTTTTTTCTATCATAGTAATACTGGTCACATATAATGACTTGGGAAGTGCTCCCTCTTTTCAATTTTCTTAGAGTTTGTGTTCTCAAAGTAATTTTTCTCCCTCAAATGTTTGGTATAATGTGGGAGTGGAGCTTCATATGTGGAAAGTTTCTTAACTAGAAGATCAATTTTTTAACAGCATATGATTATTCAAATTATCCGTTTTTTCTGAGTGAGCATTTGTAGTATATGTCTTTCAAGGAATTTATCTATTTTATTTATGTAAATTGTCTAAATTTTTAAGCACATTATTTATCACATTTCCTTATTGTACTTTTAATTTTAGTAGGATCTGAAGTAATTTTACCTCTTTCATTTCTACACTGGTATTTTTTGTTTTTTGTTTTTTGTTTTCTTAAGCAAGTTGGACACAGGTTTATCAATTTCACTGATCTTTTTGTAGAACTATTTCCCTTCTATTAATTTTGTGTGTTCAATTCCACTGATATCTTGTTTTTTTGTTATTTTCTTCCTTCTGATTGCTTTGGTTGTATTTTACTCTCCTAGTTTCTCATGACAGTATCTTAGGTCATGGATTTGAAATCTTTATTCTTTCTAATATAAGCATTTTAATGCTATAAAATTCCTTTTTAAATAGGTGGTTAGTTGCATCACACATGATTTTTTTCATTTCATTCAATTAAACATATTGTTTCAATCTCTCTTTTTATTTTCTTTGACCCATGAGTTATTTAAAAATATTTTGTTTACCAAATATGTAGGGGATTTTCCTAATAACTTTATGTTATTTATTTCTAATTTAATTCCATTATGATATGAGACATATTTTGTATAATTTGAGGGATTTTTTAATATTTGTTAAATCTTGTCATATGGCTCAGGATATGGTATATGTTGGTGAATATTACATGTACATTCTTGATAAGAATACATAACCTGCTGTTGGATGAAGTGTTCTACAAATGTCAATTAGGTCAAGTTTGTTGATAATGTTATTCAGCTCGTTTGTGTCTCCCCTTAATTTTTTTCTTTTAAATACTAGCTCCGTCTACTTGTTGAGAGAGGAGTATGGAGGTCTCCAACAGTGATTGTGAATTTGTCTAAGAAGTTTTTACTTTATATACTTTAAACCTCTGTTGTTAGGTGCAGTCACATTCAGAATTGTTATATCTTCTTGTTGAATTGGCCTTTTTATCATTACATAATGTTGTTTTGCCCTTGGTAATATTTCTTGTTCCAAGTCTATGTTGCCTGATATTAATATATCCACTCCAGATTTATTTAACATTTAAATAGAATTTTTAAAAATGATTTTTACTTTAAAACTATGTGTTTTTATTATTAAAGTAGATTTCTTTAAACAGCATATAATTGTCTTTCATAAATTAAATACAATTTAATAATCTCTGCCTTTTAGACCATTTACATTTAATGTAGCTATCAAAATTTTTGATGTATATCTACAAGTTAAATTATTTTTGTTTGTTTGTTTCTTCTGTGTTTTGTTTGTCTGCTTCCTCTTTCTTGCTTTCTTCTGAATTATTTGAATATAGATAGATAGGTAGATAGGTATACAGGTATAGATATATATGTTAATATATCTATATATCTTAGTAATCTTAGCAATATGGTAATTAGCAATACAATATTACTATTCTATTTGAATGAACTAGATTTTTTGCCATATTTTTTATATCATTTTTTTCAGTGGTAGAGTTTTTTAAGTACTACTTTTATAGAATTTATCACACTGTATTATTTAATTACCTTGGCTCACTGGACAAATCAAGAAGTGATATTTTTACTTTGTTTTCTTTTTCTACTTATCATTTAGCACATAAGGAGCTTTCTAAAAATGACCTTGGATAAATTAATGTACTTGAGGTATTCAGTAATACATGTATAATATTAACCCATTGTTTCATTCTATCAATAGTACTTTCCTTTTTCCAATTTCCTAAACAAATAGCCTACAAGTCAATTTTCTTTCTTTCCTTACAAGAAGCATTCTGTTTTCTCTTTACTAAAATTGACTGTTGAGTTGTACTCCCTCTTTGGCATTGCTCTGACCATCCTACCAAGCATGCAACTCCTGAGCTATTGGATGTCTCCCAGCCTTGGCCTCCCCCATCCACCCTTTCCAAACTCAGCACCTCAAACAAGTCTCACAGCTGCCTCACATAGAGTGTGTCCTCAATAAATATTTGCTTAATGAATAAAACTAGAGTTAATTTTCTTTTTCTGTCAGACTGGATTTTTGTTTTGATTTATTTTGTTTCCCTTTTTAAGTCCATGGGGAAAAAAGAATAAAAGACAATATCCACAGGCAAAACATAGTAAAAAAATTTATCAGGTTGCATAGAAATAGAGAAATAATACTGTATCTGTCTAACAATAGAAGTACATGGCAATAGTAGATGTTACCAAAAAATTACCAGGGACTTTTCAACTGATTTTGAAAAATATAATAAATTAGCTGTTATTTTTCCAAGTGCCTTTTTGGTTTGATGCTGTAAGAAATACAACTTTCTAAGCCAATGAGTGTTTCAGGAAATCACTTTATATTAAAATCAGATTCTAGGTAGGATGATAATGTCTTTTACATGTCCTTGTCTTCCCTTTGGTACCAAGTATTTTGCCCACATTGTTGAATAACAGAAGTGTTCACATTTTCCGCATTCTTTACTGTCACGAGTTCTGTAGCAACAGTATGTGCTCTGACTTCTGACCTAGAAGGGAGAATGGCGATGATGTTGACGCTTACCTCTTCCACTTAAATGATGAAGTCCACATCCCCCGGTAACACTGGGACAACCGAGCACCCTTGTAGAGATATTGTCAGGAAGCCTGGGGGGAGGACAGCAGCATGTTAGACTCCCTGCTGTGTTACCAGATCATTAGCATTTTCATGATAAATAGAGATATTTACGGACATTTTTTATTACTGTAATCATCACTAAATTGTCCTTTTTTCTTAATCTGTGACCTTTTTAACCCTGAAGGTAGTGTAAATTGTGAGTGGTCCATAAAGCAATGGAAGGACAGTATTTATTTGAATGTATTAACAGACCCAGGGTAGGCTCCGGAGGCCCCAGGTCTTTTGTTTGCCTTCTCACCTGAAACTATGCTTCTTCCAACACACAATGTCTGCTCCAGATAGGCAGGTGCATGAGCCCTGGAGCCTCCAGGTAAATTCCACCTGCAATTCATCTCTTCTTACTTGACTTGAGTCATCTTTCAGAACCCACGTCAAGCTCCACCTCCACCAAAAACTGTTCCTCAACCGTCATAATAATTTACAGTTTGAAATAAAATACTAACAAGGAGACTGACACTCATATGACATCACAGTTATCAAAACATTTATAGGCACAATATTTTGTTTCATCCTCAAAACAGTAGAACAATGATTATTATCCCTACTTTAAGGTGATGCAGCTGATACTCAGAGCAGTTGAAAGTCCAGCCAGAGATCAGCCGAGTGTGAGCACAGCCCCACCAGAGCTGTAGTTCCTTTGAGATTTCTAACCCCAGGCACAACCCTGCTAACATGTGACATATGACATGTGACATGCCTGAACTCCATTTCTAGGTATGTTTGCTGACATTTATTTTGATATATTTTTTCTGAACTAAAGGTACTTTGATAGCGATGAGTATGACATATTTGTTTTTATTTCCCATTGTTCTGCGTGTTGAGTGCATTCATGGATTTTTAAGCAACTGGTACCTATTCAAGACTGAAACGCAGCAAGTGCCTCTTCACTTCTTAGCATGTTTTGGACTCGTGCTTGCACTGATAACCCAGAATCTACTCAGTCAGGGGGACCCTGGAGGGGTGGGAATTTGAACCCCAGGAGGTCTTGACCTGTGCCCCCTGTACCAGGAAACCATCCCTGCTTCTCTATGCTGGAAGGACGTCTTCCGGATGATCAAGTGTCACCTGCCTATGTAACAGGGATGGTGGGGGTCGGGGAGACTGAGGCCGGGAGTGAGGTGACTTTTCAAGTTCATGTACTTGGTTAGTCACAGGGCTGGCACGGATTCTGATGCTGAGTCACTTTCTCCTTGGTATCCTGTGCTGTCCCCCCTTGTTCCGCATCCCCTGGGATAAGAATGTCTCTACATTGATTTGCAAACCTAAGCAGAGTAGATGTAGCCATGCACCCAGGCGTCAAGAACGGCAGCAGAGTATTTTGTGATCAGACAGTATATCTCATAAATCCATTTCAAATGTTTCTTAGGATTAGCTGACTATTTGCATTTTCAAGAGATGTAGAAATAAGTTTTCTCAGAATGTTTTATTACCATTATGATACTATATTCACTACCTACACTTTAAAAATTAGTTATTTATGAATGTTGTGTTAGTTTCAGGTGTAAAGCAAAGTGATTCAGTTATACATATACCGTATCTATTCTTTTTCAAATTCCTTTTCCATTTAGTTTGTTACATAATACTGAGCACAGTTCCCTGTGCTATACAGTAGGTCCTTGTTCGTTATCCATTTTAAATACGGCAGTGTGTGTATATTGACATTACATTACAATTAATTCAACATTGTTAATCAATCATACTCCAGATAAAGCTGGTGGGGAGGGGAGGCGCCGCGGATTGCATCTTCGTTGGTCGTTCCTTTTCCACGGCCACTGCCCGCTCACATTTCGTGCCTGAAGGAGGAAACAGAGTGACAGACCTGGAGACTGCCGTTCTTTATCCCTCGCACAGTTCTTTCACCATGCCTGGGTCACTTCCTTTGAACACAGAAGCCTGCTGGCCAAAAGATGTGGGGATTGTTGCCCTTGAGATCTATTTTCCTTCTCAATATGTTGATCAAGCAGAGTTGGAAAAATATGATGGTGTAGATGCTGGAAAGTATACTATTGGCCTGGGCCAGGCCAAGATGGGCTTCTGCACAGATAGAGAAGATATCAACTCTCTTTGCATGACTGTGGTCCAGAATCTTATGGAGAGAAATAGCCTTTCTTATGATTGCATTGGGCGGCTAGAAGTTGGAACAGAGACAATCATCGACAAATCAAAGTCAGTGAAGACGAATTTGATGCAGCTCTTTGAAGAGTCTGGGAATACGGATATAGAAGGAATAGACACAACTAATGCGTGCTATGGAGGCACAGCTGCTGTCTTCAATGCTGTTAACTGGATTGAGTCCAGCTCTTGGGATGGACGGTATGCCATGGTAGTTGCAGGGGATATTGCTGTATACGCCACAGGAAATGCTCGACCTACAGGTGGAGTTGGAGCCGTTGCTATGCTAATTGGGCCTAATGCTCCTTTAATTTTTGAACGAGGACTTCGTGGGACACATATGCAACATGCCTATGACTTTTACAAGCCTGATATGCTTTCTGAATATCCTATAGTAGATGGAAAACTGTCCATTCAGTGCTACCTCAGTGCATTAGACCGCTGCTATTCTGTCTACCGCAAGAAGATCTATGCCCAGTGGCAGAAAGAGGGAAATGATAGAGATTTCACCTTGAATGATTTTGGTTTCATGATCTTCCACTCACCCTATTGTAAACTGGTTCAGAAATCTGTAGCTCGGATGTTGCTGAATGACTTCCTTAATGACCAGAACAGAGATAAAAATAGTATCTATAGTGGCCTGGAAGCCTTTGGGGATGTTAAGTTAGAAGATACCTACTTCGATAGAGATGTGGAAAAGGCATTTATGAAGGCTAGTTCAGAACTCTTCAATCAGAAAACAAAGGCATCTTTGCTTGTGTCAAATCAAAATGGAAATATGTACACATCCTCAGTGTATGGCTCCCTTGCTTCCGTTCTTGCACAGTACTCACCTCAGCAGCTGGCAGGAAAGAGGATTGGTGTGTTCTCTTAGGGTTCTGGTTTAGCTGCCACTCTGTACTCCCTCAAAGTTACACAAGATGCCACACCAGGGTCTGCTCTTGATAAAATAATAGCAAGCTTGTGTGATCTTAAATCAAGGCTTGACTCAAGAACTTGCGTGGCACCAGATGTCTTTGCTGAAAACATGAAGCTCCGAGAGGACACTCATCACTTGGTCAGCTATATTCCCCAGAGTTCAATAGACTCACTCTTTGAAGGAACATGGTACCTAGTTCGAGTAGATGAGAAGCACAGAAGAACTTACGCTCGGCGCCCCTCTCCAAATGATGACACTTTGGATGAAGGCGTAGGGCTTGTGCATTCAAGCACAGCAACTGAGCATATTCCAAGCCCTGCTAAGAAAGTGCCAAGACTCCCTGCAACAGCAGCAGAACCTGAAGCAGCTGTCATCAGTAACGGGGAGCATTAAGATACTTCTGTGAGGTGGA
Organism: Delphinus delphis; assembly: GCF_949987515.2. NCBI lineage: Eukaryota > Metazoa > Chordata > Mammalia > Artiodactyla > Delphinidae > Delphinus > Delphinus delphis. The sequence goes on along the minus strand of NC_082685.1, from coordinate 171,299,752 downwards.
GGACTTCGGGGCGGGGGGTATGTATGGGAACGGTTGGGGGAATGGGTTGTCTGGGGACAATTTTAAAGGATTACATGTTGCTTCAATTTTTATGTGACTGACATGGAGCCTGGAAAATTATCGTGTTCTTGGGAAAGTCTCTTTGCTCAGTTTCCTAACATGCTTCCTGTTGTGGTTTAGCCAATGCTTAATGTACTCGAATGATGTTAAGGGCTCTGTAAAACTTCATACCCCTCTGGCCATTTGTATGCATGAAGCTTAGTTTTTAAATGTAGTGTGATGAATTGTGCACTTCTGGCGAAGAAAGCAACGGTACTAGTCTCCAATTTTAATTTTTTTAAACACGTAAGAATTTTATACTTTGAACAAACAAGATTACTGAAAGTTCCTGTGGTTTTTGAAAAAAGTTTCTGGTTTAGGGAATGTGGTCTTAATGAGATGTGCACAAACCCTGTTTAAAAATGGCAAGACAGACATACTCTTTTTCTAGAATTTATGAATCCTAAAGAAGGAGAAGAGTTGGGACAGTTACACTAGTTCTAAAAACCGTTGCTTTAAATCCAGGCCAGCAGTGATGCGTTACTGTAATGACCTCTGTGAACAGAGAGATGCTGGCATTGAGCAGACGTCTGGTATAGAAAACATGGATGTAACTCTAGGTCTGCTCCTGACTCAGTTCAAGGTGTATTTTGCGGAACAACATTGAGATGTTATTGGAGTTGTGTATGAGGAAGTTGGTGGTTGCAATCCTTCTTTGCACCTTATTTTGAAGAATAAATAAAACATTTTTATGTCTGCCTTTTAAAAATTTAAAACAAAAAGGAAGGATAGGGGCAGGGCATTATTATTAGGTTATTTCTGATGCTTCAGTGTTATAAATTCAACTTAAAGACTGACAACCGAAACTCATGTTGTAAGTATCCTTTTTGGTTTTTGTATCTGTTCAATGAAAATTAAAAGGTACAACCGAAGTTTTTACATAGTATGACCAGCCAAAAAGTATCCCACTTCTCGAGGTCTGGAAGTAGGATATATAAAGCATTTTTTCAGACTTTCACCTTAAAAAAAAAAAGAAAAAACCAACAAAAACCATCGTATGGAATAAATAAGAAGACTGGTTAGACAGTTTTGTAGATCTTTTTGGTGCTGAACTATGACATGAGCCTTATAGATTGTAAAATAGAGATAGTTGGAACTAATGTACAGAACTAAATTTTTTAAAATTTGCCATTGAATTCTGTGACGTTTCAGTTATCTAAAATAAACTTACACAAATATAAAATGTAAGTTTCAGATTGCAAGGTAATATGTAATGTAGTGTTTGTAAAATACTCTTTGTCTAATATTAACTAGCGGTGTTTTGATTTGTACAGTCATAATTTGTTAAAATGACTTCATTTTAACATCCACGGATGTAGATTAATAACTTAAGTTCAGATTTAAAGATTGGTGGGAAAATGGTGCATGTAATACTTCTGCAAGTATTGGGAGTTTGGTATGTTTTGAAAAGAGTAATTTAACTTTTGGGGTGTCAGGAAATGGGTTTTCTCAAAGTCCATTGCCGGCAATGGGCAGGTCTACTAATACTGGCACAGAGCATAAACTGTACACCTTATTAACAGTGAGGTGAGTAACTTTGAATAAAGTTTTAGAGAAATAAAAAAAAAAAAAAATCATACTCCAATCATACTCCAATCAATTATACTCCAGTATAAAATAAAGTTTAAAAAAATTGGTGATTTATCCGAATTTGGGAAGCCCATCTGTAGCCCACCTTGGGCCAGAAAATGAGGGCTTTGGCAGAATAACAGGTAATCACACTTGCCCTATGGTACAGACATCACTTAAAAAGTGAGGAAATGAAAACTCAGTGAAATTAACTGTCTGCCCAACATCCACTGTAGATGTGGTCAAATCAGCTACAAACTCGACTCCAGAGCCCACACCCCCGGGGGCTGTGCTGGTCAAGCCTTTGAACTAATCAGTGCTTTGCACACCTGGGCTGGTGATGCTGCGGCTTTTTTTGCCTCCTACCCCTTAGGAGCTGACCCTGGACACGTTACACAGTGTTGTGTTGAGACGGCACCCAGGGTGCAATGCCCCCAATGGCACCTTGTTTCCTGAGCTTTGTTAAATCTTTTAATTAAAGCATGTTAACAAAGCCAAAGAAAAATAAATGGCCCTGCTTGCAAGGAAATTAAATGGAGGAACTAAGCCCATTTATAATTATTGTATTTCAATTAGGCGGTAACAGGGCTGGGTGAACAGAAAGATAAAAGGAAGCAACAGTGACATGGGCATTTCATAAATATTTGCAAAGTCTTGTTAGAAAGAGAGCAATATAAATAATCTTTAAAATAGTCCGTGTCCCCGGCAGCACCCTTTATGCTAATTACTATATGGAATAATTCATCTGCCGTGTTCTCACCAAAATTCGTCCTAGGATGCCAACAAAGCCTTTTCTTCCTATTCAACCAATGCATAAAATTCCCTTGAAGAAAGACGTTATATCGATGCATGATAACATTTTAATCTATTATTTTAAAATGAAAGTACAATTACACTTTTGAAAGAGCTAGAATTAAATTTAAACCTTTCCTATCTATTTTCATGTTCAAATGTCCAATTTTCACTGGAACAGGAAAAATATAAATCATCAGTTTGCATTTAATGCGCCTTTCCCCTACTGTTTAAAAGAATAGTTCTGTACATATCTAATTTTTCTATTCTGAAAAATAAAAAAAAGAAAGCATTAAAAGAACTTACTTTTTTTTAGTCCTAGGTAAGCCCTGGCCCATTCACCCCAGTGTGGGGTGGGAGAGAGGTGATGCAGATTTGTCTCTGGGTGGGTGCCATTGGTAGGGCCTGCATCACAGGACGGGGTCTCCCCTGTGACCCCTGTCTTCCCGGGGTGAAGGGGGTTGCTGCTGCCAGGACTCGGGACGAGGTCCTGGGTGAGCAGATGTACCTTAGCCAGGCACTCCTCATCCACACCCTGGTTTTGGTGCCTGTAAAATTTCAGTTGGTCAAAAAACATCATCTCATAGTTTACGTGGATGAAGTGGGAGCCCATCTTTGGCAGAGATGGGCTCAGGGCACTTGCTGAGCTGGAGACTTTACAGTTGCCACCATTTTCCACAGGGATCTTGGAAAACAGACAGGAAGCCAGTCTTGTTTATGTGTGTTCACATCATCAAGGGAGGACCAAACTATTCTGAAAACTGCTATCAGCTCGTGAGGAGGTGAACAGAGACAAGGAGAGTAACACTAGGAGAGTCTCATAACAAATGGATGGAGTGATTTTATGTCTGTTGCATCTAATAACAAAATAGACTTGAGCACCGGATTTCATGACTTTAGGATTCCCTTTTTTTTTTTTTTTTTTTTTTTTTTTTGCGGTACGTGGGCCTCTCACTGTTGTGGCCTCTCCTGTTGTGGAGCACAGGCTCCAGATGCGCAGGCTCAGCGGCCATGACTCACAGGCCCAGCCGCTCCGCGGCATGTGGGATCTTCCCGGACCGGGGCACGAACCCGTGTCCCCTGCATTGGCAGGCAGACTCTCAACCACTGCACCACCAGGGAAGCCCTAGAATTCCCTTTTATTACTGTATTTTGGAAAAGTGTTTGTTCATCAGTAGGTAATCACACACGTGCAGTCTGGGAAGCAGAGGAGGGTGTTTTGCTCTGATGTGACGAGAATCCAGGCTTCATCCCGCAGTGAGTGGAGGAGGGTGAGAAGTTCATATGCTCATGGTCTCGGGCCTGTCTGAGGGCTGAGAACCCGGGGGCGTCTGCCGGGGCGCCGGAGCTTTGAAGAGGGGCCTCAGCACGGGCTTCACGGTGGACAGCACAGCCTGGACCAGATCTCTAATCACATCCCCGAGCACAGAATTGGCTGCAGCTCCTCGGAGCCCAAGCCTGTCTCAGGGACCCCGTCCGAGTGCCCTGTTCTCGGCAGTGTCCCCTCTCACTGCCTGCATAAGCAGGGAGCCTGAGCTGCTATTTACCGCCTGTCATTTTGACAGCAAGTGACCTGCGATTGCTGGGCTTTAAATTATGAATAAGTAAATAATTGGATCCCTACACCTAAAATTAGATGGTAATAAGATACCTTTGTCACCCAGGGAAATGGACCAAGAAGAAAAGACAAAAGAAATAAAAAAGACTAAAGCAAAAAGGACTCCCATGTCCACACTGGGGCCCAGGTGTTCCCCACACACACCTGCTCCTCTTGGGGACCCTGGCTCCCCCCTCCGCCTCAGCTGAGTGCCGTGTTCTGGCACCACACAAGAGGGCTCTGGAGCCTCCCCGCCAGAAATGCGGGCGATCTGGGCTTCGAGGCCATGGTGACCACTGAGGGAACGTCAGCTGCTCTGCTCACTGAGGGTGGCAGCCTCGTTCTTGTCACCAGGGTCCCAGGATGTGAGCGGCTCTTGGTGCTGCAGAGATGGCTGGTCTCAGGGGCGCGACCCCGGTCAGCTGGACCCTCCCTTTAAGCCCCGGGACTGGGCATCTCCTCATTTCTCCTGTCTCTCCTCACTAGTGGGCTGGCGGAGCTGAAAGATTTTCCAGTGTCATTCATTGTATGTTTTACTGGTTTGGGGTATATAAAATATACATCTTCATATGAAACATGAGGGCTTTAGTCTAATTCGTGTAACAATTTCCCTTTTAGGCTACAGGCCATACTCAGTTTGCTATATTAAACCTCTGGAGAAAAAATAAGTATCCAAGTTTGTATGTGTGTGTGTGTGTGTGTGTGCGTGAGTGTGTGTGTACATGTGCATGGCTGTGTGGGGTGTGTGCATGTTGCATGGTGTGTGTGCGTGTTCATGTCTGTGCAAGGTGTGTGCATGTGTATGTGGGCTGTGTGCATGTGTGTGGGTGAGTGTGAATGTCTGTGCAGGGGTGTGCATGTGTGTGTGCATGTGTATGTGGGCTGTGTGCGGGTGAGTGTGGATGTGCATGTCTGTGCAGGGGTGTGCATATGTGCACAGGGTGCATGTGTGCACAGGGTGCATGTGTGTACGGGGTGTGTGCATGTGGTCAGGGTGTCTTTTTATTGAAGGTTCTCCCCCTGTGCAGGCGGGGGTGTGACCTTCAGGGGGGTGCCCTGGCTCGCGGAGCCGTCTTCTGGGGACGGGCTCAGATGGGGACAGTGCGGGCAGCAGGCGGCCGTGCGCAGGCGCGGAAGGGAGGCCGGAGGAGCAGGGGCCACTCGGCCCAGCCTCCCGCTTTGTCGTGGCCTCACGCTCTCTCCCCAATTGCTGTAGCCCGAAGCGGTTGACATTTACCCCAGCCAGATAATCGAGGAATAACATTTGCGTTACAGTTTCACACGACCTCTGCCTCCGCAGCTCTTTTAGATTAGCTTCTAAAAAAAGAGAGAGAGGGAGAGGGATGGGCGTCCGGGCAGCAAGCGGGAGGGGCCGAGCCTATTACTGCGGCCCAGGGTCACCAGCAGCTGCTGCGGGCGGGCGACTATTAAGGGGCCGGCGTTAAGAGCAGGCGGGAGGCGGCAGGCAGGCAGGGGAAGCAAAGGTTAATGGATTGCCTATTACCTGTGCAGGAGGCCCGGGCCGGGCACAGCGGGAGGACAGGGGCTGGATTGTGCCCTTCCTGGGAAACGAGGAGGGCATCACTGAGGCCAGCGTTGGAGGGCGAGTCGGCCTGCTGACCGTTCCCATCTCCAAGCCCTTCGTTATGAAGACTTAGAAGGACCATGTCAGGGAAAGAAAATAGGCTCCATTCCCTAAGGGGAATGGCCCGACTGGGTCCTAACAGCTCGTTTACATGGAACAGGCCACCCGGTGGTGGTCAGTGACCCTTTTGGTATAATCAGTAGTAGTGAAGGATCAGGGGGCAAAAATGAAACCATTGATCCATAGATTGAAAAGGATTTTGGATGACAAAGAGGAGGAGATGGGTTTTAAAAACAGGGATTGAATGGAGCTCTAATAGCACAAGAGACAGTAAGCGTTTGCTTCCCGCCCATGAGAACTGTTTCCCTTAAAAATTCTGTTAGTTGAATAGCTAAGAATCATATTCACCCACAGAAGTATCTGAGCATCTATCTTGTCCAGTGTGTGTCTGATCTGACAATCGAACAGCACCTTGCAAGAGTCCAGGACCCATGCAGACGTGACTGGAAGAAACCTTGACCGTTTATCACCTTGGTGAACAGCTGGTCCCCCAGGGCCGCCCACATCTAAGAAGGACACATGTGTTCAGCCTTTGGTTCTGAGGTGGCCATGCCTAAGCCATGGGGGACAATAATACAATCCTTTAATTGTCTCTATGGGAGAACGGACTGGCAATAAAGCCACTAAAACAAAATTAATTTTTTGCACATTTCACAAAAAATGCCTATTTGCATATGGGTGACATTGAGCTGCAGTACCCACCCTGGAACATCTTTCGTGTTGTGAGCTTAAATTTGCAGACCTGAAAATTCCCAGGATAGTCAAATACCGCACGGATCAGATTCGCTGAGCCTTTTACCCAGAATCAACTCTACTCTTCAGGGAAATAAATATCTAGGAAATGAAAATGGCAGTCAAGTAGGGAAGTCTGCATGGCTGTGATGGGGGACGAGGTTATTTTTAAACCCCAAGCGCTCTGAAGGACATGCATGCACTTCTCTAATTATTTTTACTTTTGCTGGTTCATCTGCATCACCTTTGCATGCCGTCCATCTAGTAGGGGGGCATGGGTGCTATTAGGGTGAAGTAATGACAATTGGCACCACTCTTCGGGGACTTGGATGTAAGCTGGACGTTGTTCTGAGTGCTCAACACCTGTCAATTCATTTAAAATGCATATCAATCTTCCTAATCAATGAAAATACAAAGGTTTGAACTAATGCAAAGAGGTAAAATGCTCCTTCCTAACTAGGCTTGTCAGAGAAGGAGAAACACCACAGGCCAGAGGGAGACTTCTGAAGACCTACATCGATTTCCAGGCGTCCCTCCTTTAAGATGTGTCAATTCATCAGAAAGGCACACTTTGGGGAGGCTTGAAAATTGCATCAAGCTGCAGCGCCACAAATCGCAAAGCACATTCCGCTCTTAAGCCTTTCTGATGTTGCTAACTCTTTGGTTATGGTGGCAGTGTGCCCACAAAGGTCGACTGGGCCAACAGTTCCACCAACACGGTTATGTGTGACCAAAGGCAGCGGTTGCGGGGGGGGGCCTGCAGGGCTGCCTGATCCCCTGAAGCACAAAGAAAATCACCGAGGATGGGGTCGGCCTTCAGCGGGCTCTGAACCTGCCCAATATCTCTGAAAGGATGACCTTCTGACACCAGGGAGGCTTTGCTCGTTATTTAATTAAGGGAGAAAGGGTTTCGGTGGAGAGCAGGCTTTGGGCTCCTTTGTAATTTTCGCTGACCAATCCAATTATGTGGGTAATTGTAAGCGTGTTTCTCAAAGCAGGGAGAATCAGTCACAAAATAAATCAAGATCCAACCAAGTGGGCTGCTGTTCTGAAAAAAAACGTGTCAAGGAGGGGAATTAGAAGCAACAGCCATGGAGTCTCGACTTTAAAAATGTAGTAAGAATCGTTGCACGTTATTAATTCCTGCCGTCGGTTCTGTGTGTCTGATTCGCTCTGGCACGTCCTGTTGGTAGAAGGGTGTAGGCGCCTCTCCTTAAACTGGTTCGACATCCATCTGAATCCATACCACACAGCGTTGACGGCCATAACGAGAATTTGCCTCCTGCAAAGGTGAATATGAAAATACTTTGTTTAGTTTTTAGTTCAACAATCCGCAAGGCCTGTATCTTTCTGCAGACATTTATTTCAAGGTACTTAAAAATTGACTTTTATGAGATAATTTAGGCAGTGATTATTTTTGTTGAGAAATGTGTCCTTTTATCCCTCTCATTCATCCTGGGCTAAGATATTTCTGTTTGTCAGAATGCCACCGTTTCTGATAAATGACTGCAGACGGACTGCTACACTTTATTAAAAAGTAATAACAATTTTTGTACGCACCCTTCACATTGTAGGGGGGGACCATGAATCAAAGGACACTGCCTGTCTGGGCCTGATGAATGCGCCGTTTACCAGCTGAGGAGTTATTTAGGACTGGCTATTAATTTAAATCACATTTATCTTCCCTGGATGGGGGAGGTGGCTGTGATAGGGCTTCCAATGACCAATGGTGCGGCTAAGTGCACGTTATTTATTACCACCACCTCTACAGGGCTGCACAATATGTTAAAAAAAAAAAAAAAAAAAACAGTGCCAATTACCGTGGTTAATCTCGTCAGGGCAATAACAAATTTCTTCCCAGCACAAGGCAATTTTTATGCTCGCACTTTTTCTCCTCCAGACAGACCTGCTTCTAATTCTCCATCATTAAACCCAATACTCTCACTCCCCTGAGCGCTCATGGGAAATTTTTATGTCTCTCTGCTTCACCTTTGTTTGGGGAACAGTGCATTTTTTTATGCATTATTCGAAGGCGAGTGTGTTCTTTTGAGCCCTTAATGAGTCTTTGTGGATACCACGGTGAGCTGGTACATATTGCGAGTCACAATGGCCATATTTTACTATTAAGTGTTTCCTCATTAATAATAATGCCTCTTCCATCATTTCTCAACTTACCGAGCTCTTATTATGCAAAATAACAATTGGGAACAACCGATCATAAGTGTTTTTTTGCCAATTAACTTTCATTTGATGGATCTGCCACGGAAGATTAAACTATTTCTAATAAAATGCATCTTAGGCACAAATTAAATCCAGACACGAACAATTCAGCTTGTTGACAGAGCCTGAGTCCCAGTGGGTGCCACTGTCTGGGCGTCGGTGTCTGGGCGTCGGGCTGGCAAGGGCGCACTTGGCTCAGATGTTTCGGTCCTTAGGTTCTGAGTCCAGCCACGCGTCATCACTGTTCCCACTGGCTTCCCAGACCCCCGTACTCACCACCCTGGCTGTGTAGAGTGTCTGCCTTATTAGTTTATATATTTTCCCAAAGTGGATAGAATGAACTCGTGTCAAACAGAATCAAACTTCAAATTCAAATGATCAGAACATACACAGGTAGACAGTACCTGCACGTGCATGTGTTCATGTGTAAATAGAATGATAACTGTGAAAACATGAATGTGTTGAATTTTCCAACTGTTTCCATCACAGTGACTACACCTGCGTGGTTTCCAAGGGAAAAGACACATACAGGGACGACCAGAACGTGGGATTGAAGGAATGCGACCTCATGACCCAGTGTCACCAGGACAAGCCAGGGCCTTTGCTTCTGATGATTGGTTTGACAGGTGTGGGTGGCTGGTTCCTGGGAGCTCATCAAACAAAGCAGTTTGGAAGAATTCTAATCCAGCCCCACCCCAGGGGCAGGAAATGAGTCCCAGCGCAATCTTCCTCAGAAGGATCCATGCATCTCACGGCTGGAGCATCCCCTATTGCACTGGGTGAGGCACAGGCTCACAGGCTTGGAATAGCCTTACCCGGGCCGTGGTGACTGCGGTCCCCAGAGTAACTTCAGCAGTTTGCAAAATCAAGGTCTTATGTAGAATGTGGAGTTGCACGGCAAAAAAAAGTGTGGGTACATGTATTTGCATACACACCTGTATATATGTGTACATGCTTTCATATATATATTTATGCATTTATATAATCCATTATTTATAAATTTATACATATATATGTATATATATACATATATGCACACAGTTTTATGTGTTTACACACACATACATAAATGTATATTTAAATAAATTTAGCTAATTAGATAGGTTAAATAAATAAATATAACATTTAAATAGGGAGGTTTGGACCAGCATTTGGTGAGGCTTTGACTCACCCCATTGGGAAGCATTTCTGGGGGGTGGGGTGTGCCACCCTGCCCTCTGTCCTGCGTCCCACACGTTGAGGGGTTTTCTAGGTCCAGACCACTCCTTATGAGCCCAGCAGGAATGTCCCTCACACACGATGTTTTCCCTCCTCTGCTGTCATGCACTCTCCGTCAGATACTTAAGTCCTGCCTTTTCACAGACCCTCACCTTTTTCGGGCTGGTCTTCTCTGCCCCTTGGTGTTTCTGTCCCCGAGTCCAGCCCAGGGCTGGCCCCATGACCATGGCGGATAGGAGTTTGGGCTCTGTCACCTCTTCTGCTGATGGGACTGGAGGAGCAGAGCCTCGCTGACTATGCATGTGGAAGCTGTGCTGGCTTGGAAAACTTGATTTTGAAAACCACCCTCTATTAAACACAAGTACCCAGGGCTGCAGAAACTATGTTGATCTCTGTAAGGACTGAGTCATACTCCAACACCACTGCATGCAAAACATGGGGTGAAAACACCTCCATGGGGCAGCACAGAGATCCAGAGACAGGAGCCCTGGAGCTGCTGGGTCTGTAGACTCCCCAGCCTCCCTGAACCTCCTCTTCCTCTATCATAAAAAAGAGCAATGATAATAAAGGCCTCTTCCTGGGGGTTCAATGAGGCACTGCATATAAAGCCACCTGATAGGCCCTCCAGGCCTCTCTGGTGTCATGGCTATGAGTGTTACTGCTATTTCAGAGCCCACACTCACATAATTCCATGAGGAGAGCACGCTTCCCACGTGGAGGATCTTAGTTGACCACAACCACCTGCATCAGTCAGAGAGCTGAGCTGAGTCATGCTTAGTAACAAAGAAGCTGGGAAGCTCAGCAGCTTTCATAGCAGCCAGGTTTCCTTAGGCGACAGGGGTGGGGGTTGGGGGGCAGTTCTCATCACAGTCCCTCAGGATCCAGGATAAAGGAATGGCCTCATGGGGGATGCTGCCGCTGCTGCCAAGCTTAAGAGGGAAAGGGAACCTGGAAGGTCTCGCCCCGGCCTGGACTGGCTCTAACCTGGAGTTCAAGGATTCACTCTCCTCAGGGGAGAGTTAAGTCCAGCCTTTCTCTTCTAGGTGAGGAGACTTGGAGCACACAGACAGAACCCCCCTCCACCACTGCCGTGAAGACAGAAAGGGTCCTCAGGCAGGAAGGGAAGCAAGGGGCTATGGGGTCTCAGTGATCACGCAGGATAACAGGTATACACACACAGAAGAGGGGCCCGTGCTGGGCCTACACCTGCCCCCCGCCCCCCGCCCTCAGGGAGCTGGGTCTTCCCTGGTCCGTCCTGCCAGCACTCACTAAGGTGCATGGCCACAGGTTGCCCAGGGATCTGCAAGCCCCCACTCCCTCAGGTAGCTGCAGGGGCAGGGGCCTCACTCTTGTTGGAAGTAGCCCGGTAAGCATGCCCAGCGCTCTATTCACTCCAAAATGTTAACTGCGGCAGGGGACACAGTGCTGATCAAAACAAAACAAAAGCAATGGGTAAACAAAGCACATGGTTTGGGCCTGGAATGTCCTGGGGCCCCAAGAGGTTTCCTGCATCCAAAGCCATCTTGGATGGTTTCCTGCATCAAACCATCCAAGACATCAGTGGTATTTAAATCCTGCGTGTCAAGGCCATAGAGAACCTTACATTCATTTGGCTTTCCTGCTGGAGGGCTGTCCATGCACAGACCATGCACCCCTCCAGCCTTTCAGAGTCCCTGCTCCTTGACCCTATACCCCCCGGAAAGCCAAGCCTCTCCTCCCCAGACTGGGCTTGATTGAACCTTTGTTCTCCCTGCTTTGAGCACTGGGAACTCCCCCCTTCAGCTGTACCCAGGTCTCTCTGACACAGCTAGACCCCAGCCTCCGAGGCACCACCACTGACCTCCCTCTCCAGCTCCTGCACCCAGAGTGGACCCCATACTGCTCAGACTGGTCTGTGCCCGAGGGAGGACCATTCATCCTCTGGCCCCTGGATGCCTCACTGCATTTCTTCTGATACCTCTGGGGAGGCATCTATACCATCTGCCTCCTGGCCCGGGTGGGCTGACCATGAGATGGCACATTTGCCTGAAAAGGTGGCCATATGAAGTCCCGTCATAGGCAGCTCACGGTCCACTCCCTTCCTGTCCCACTGCAGTAGACCCTCTGGCTTGGCTCCATTAGGGGTTGTGGGAGCCAATATGCTTGAGTGACAACAGAGAAATATACGGAGAAATGTATGAGTCTGACCCAAGGATATGGACACTAGTATCCAACACCTTATCTGAAACATCCATGGTGACAGTCAATCTTCATCTTTTGCATACACAGGTATGTTGTAGAAACATAAAACATAATCATATAGAGCTATGATTGATAAATTAGGTAGGGGAGCAAGATGAGCTGCCTTGCCCAGGTCCCAGAAAATGCACTATTTCAACATTATCCAGCCACCCAAGCTGGAAACTTCAAAGGCAATGTTAACTAATTACTTTCCTTTAACAGAATCTTGTTCTGTCCATTCAGTTCCAAAAGTGTCTTTCAAATAGCATCCTCATCCCTATTCCCAGCACCAATGTCTAGCTTCTACCTTTATCATTCTCATGTGGAAAACTCCAGCAGCTTCCAGCTGGCGTCCACATCTCTGCCATGTCCCCGGCTTAGTCTGTGCTTACCTTTATTCTAAATTTTCTCCAGAGTCCAAAAGTTTTTGAAGGCCTTTCACTTAAGGGTCTGAGATCCTTCATAAGACATTCAAGTCACTGCAATTTAATTTTAAGTTAATTTCCAAATATTTATTTTCTGTCCCATTCTCTCCTTCTTCTTCTACTGAAATTCCAATCACCTGTTTTCCTCTTAGTTATGTGAGATGATCTTTCTTGATCTATTTTCAAAGTCATTGAATTTTTCATCTATTTTTTCCATTTGAGATTAAGCCTATCCCATGATTTCTTTTTATTTCAGGTTTTTGGTTGTAAAATTTCCATTTTTAAAAATATTTATATCAAGTGCCCTATCTTTTCACTCATTACAAACATACTTTCTTTTATTTTACTGAGCATACTTATAATAGTCACTTTAAAGTCTTTGTCTGATAAACCCAACATCTCAGTACCTGGGGTTGGCATCTGTTGTTTGCCTTTTCCCTCAAGATCGGGCCACATTTTTCTGGATCATTTTACGTCAAGTTAGTTTGACATTGTTCAATGTCCAGACGTCCAGAATATTGTTTCCATATTTTATTCATCGTTTAAAGATGTGATTTATTGCAAACTTATTAGGTGAGTGTTCACTCCTCTGTGCTGAAGGTGGAGGTCTTTCTAACATAATTTTCAGCCTTATTTATCAATACTTCCCCTTCAAAAATCTGCCTTAATATTACAGACAAACCAGTCCCCTCACTATTTCATGGAAGTAATTACACTCTCATCTAATACCAAAGGTCTAAAAATGCCCATTAAAAATTGGCTAAGTGAGATACCCAGAAATAAATAGATTGTCCTGGAGTAAGTGAAAAAATAACCAAGATACTTCACCATAATATTACCATGTGATATTCTTTGTTAAATTTAGTATTTTATTTTAAAACAGAGTTTGCTCTTAGTCAAAAAAATATTCTCCACCATTCCTTGTCCCCAGTAGAAACTCAGGGAATTCTAATATGCAAATTAAGATTTTTCTGACAAATTCCTAAACAAATATGAACACTTTCAATTTGTCAAAACATTGTTCTCATTCAATACTCTTTTATGATGGAAAAGTTCTGAATGTTGAGGGAAAAATGTATTAATGTTTATAAGTCATTTTAAAGAATTTCAAGTAAAATGTACAAAACCCATACATTTGTAGACCCACTTACCAAATCAGAAAAGAGAAAAAGAAAGGCTTGTAATGTCTTGTATCTACAAATCATGTGCCACAGAGTGGTAGTGTGCACAAGATTAGGGAGAACGCCCTAACCATGTTACATATAAACTTCTAAATATCATTTGAGACAAATTAAAAATCAAAAATCATTTACGGATTATCTATTACATGTCCATGACTTTCTTGAGCTCTGTAGGGAAATATAAGAGAAGGCTCCTGGTTCAAGGAGCTTAGAACTTAAAAAGTAGTTTAACCTGTAAAATGCTGTACAAATATAACTACTCTTCTATCTCCTAGCTCATTACCCCAATTTACTGACTACAGTGACCAAGGAGATTTGGCAGTTCAGCCAGCCATGCACAGTAGATAAAAGTTTTCCAATAATCTTCACTTTTCATATTTTGAAAACACCTGTTACTCTCCAGGTTCTTATTTATTTATTTATTCTTTTAAATCTTTATTGGAGTATAATTGCTTTACAATGTTGTGTTAGTTTCTGCTGTATAACAAAGTGAATCAGCTATAAGTATACATATATCCCTATATCCCCTCCCTCTTCAGCCTCCCTCCCTCCCACTCTCCCCACCCCACCCCTGTAGTCATCACAAAACACCAAGCTGATCTTCCTGTGCTATACAGCAGCTTCCCACTAGCTATCTCTTTTACACATGGTCGTGTATATATGTCAGTGCTACTCTCCAGGTCCTTTATGTTTGCTTCCTCACAGGATCAACTCAAGCTGTATTTTTTTATGTTTGTTTTTTGCACTTACTTCTTATACCTAATCAGCTAAGCCATTGAAATTCAGACATTCATCTTGGGTCGTTTAAGTCATCTAAGGCTATCATAAAAGTCAGTGGCATAGAGTGAAAAGAGTCAATTTAATACATATAGTAAATGCATAGAAAAATATATTTGTCAGGTTTTTAACAAAAATAAAGCATTATTCCACCTCAAAAGTATTTAACATTATAAAGAGCTTCATTTTTGTGTGATTTTGAATGAAATATTCTGCTGTAATAAGAAATATTTCAGTATCTCACAACAACATAATAATCTTCCTCTTTCTGTTACAGACGAATGATGTGAATATGTAAGGTGGTGATAGGGTGTCATGTAACATTCAAGTAAAAAAGTCTTAAGCTATTGGCGTTCTCATAATGTAATCAAAGTGTTGAAAATCCTTTAAAATTTCATTTGCTTTAACGGAGTTTCTGATTAAGTATGAAAGCAAAGGATCAGCTTTACATGAACGTTAAACTCCTTTTCAAAGCTTCTTTACATTCCATTTTTTCAATTATTTTCTAAAAATACAGAAGGCATTGCTTTAAAATAGAGAAGTCTGTGTATCCATACCTTTAAAATAATGTGAGATGAGGAAAGAACAATTTCCTTTATTTCAAACTATATTAATAACCTACAATATTTATACTGTCCCCTGCAACTCTGTCTCTCCCCTTGAATTTGACAGCTTCCAGCCCTCTGTGAGAACACAGAGGAAGAAAGGCAGGTGCACGTTGCACGGAGGCACATAAGAGAAGGAAGTTAGGGGAGGTGACTAAGGCAGTAGGAAGTAATCCATGTTTAAACAGCACCTGGAAAGAGTAGACTGTAGAACCAAAGAATTACATGCAAAGGGGGGAAAATCCCATTACATAACAGACCAAACAGAGTTCAAGTTTGCAAAACCTGTGCCTTTTACACTAGTTGTCATTGTAAAAAAAAAAAAAAAAAAAAAGGCTCACAGTCAGGTCTCTCTAGCAACCAGCATCAAACACTGAAGATTAAAGGTTTCAGAGGCAGCAAGCAAGACCTGTCAACTAGTTCTGCCACTTCTGAGCTGCGTAACCTTGAACAAGCTAGCTGCTGCTTCTTGCTGACCTGTCCTCATGCAGAGGGACAGAGTTATACTTTTCTACTTTGAGGTAAGGAATACAGAGAACTCCTGTTATGCCCAGTGTGTAGTAGGAATTCAAGGAATTGAAGTTTTTTGTATTACCATCACCACCAACACCATTATCATTATCAACATCCTTATTACCATCATAATCATCATGATCATTATAACCACCATCATATCACCATCCTTATCACCATAGTAACCATCACTATCACCATCATTATAACCACCATCACTATCATATCACCATCCTATCACTGTAGTAACCATCACCATCACCATCATTACCACCATCACCATCATTGTCACACCCTTACTGTCATCATCAATATGACCATCACCACCACCACCACCATCATTGCCCTTTAAGTACCTCAAATAGAGATAAACTAGAGCTCTAAGAACTGAAAGAGTCTTAAGGATCACAAAATTCAGCCTCTAGGAGTCGATGGATGTGGCCCAGAAGAAGGCCAGTCTCAGGGGACACATGAGATACCTGCCCTTGAGTCACTGTGCCCAAGTGTCCCTTGTGCTGCAGGGTGTCTTCTGGGTGCTTTGATAGGAAGGTGAGCACATTCCAGAATGCTCCGTGAGACGGTCCTCTCTTGGTCACTCTCCTTCTTAATATGTTCACTATTCATACCTCAACTGCCAAGCACCAGGTCCTGTGTTTATGACCCTACAGCCCAAAGGAGGGGCAGAGCAGGACAATCTGGCCTCTGTCCCTGTTGTTCTGCATCCCCACGTCTTTCTCAGAGCCTCTGGGATGTCAGAGATTGGGCTAGAATGTTATGATGCTGCAGATGCAACAGCTGCTTTGGACAGAGACACTCAGAAAACCAAACGTCAGAAACGTATGGAATATCTGGTCAACAGGAGAAATCTCACATGGTTACTTTTAACTTTTTTCTGTATATTCTTGAGTTCAAAGTTAAAAATAAATACCAAATTACATATATTTCAAAAAATCGGCTACTTTCCATCCTCATTATTATCAAAATTTATTTTACGTTTTCTTACAGCCTTCAATTAAATGTTGGCTCATGTTTATAAAGTTAATCAGTTTTGTACAGCTATGACTCTAGCATGGAAATCACTGCAATGAAAAACACACAAAAAATGATGATAATGATTATACACACATGATATTTTCCTGATCTATGTTCTATACCAAAGCTAGATTGTCAATTCTTTAGCCTTTGAAATATTCATTAGAGTGAACCCACTCTTAGTTTTCAGGAATTTCTTTCAAGTAACCTTTTAATTTTGTGAACTCCAAAGCAGCTGAGACTCTTCCTTTTCAGAGAAGTACATTTTCTATGGGAGCTTTGGTTTGATATTAAAATGTATTCCATTGTTCCTTTGATAATTCCTAACTTATTTGTATGTGGCAGAAGAAATGAAAATACTCAAAACTGACCTCCTGTTTATGACGTATTGATTCGTGCTAAGACAAGGATGAACCTCGGAAACATTATGCTAAGTGAAAGAAGCCAGACACAAAAGGACAAATGTGGCATGATTCCACTTACATGAAACATCTAGAATAGGCAGTTCATGGAGACGGAAGTGCAGCAGAGCTTTCCGGGATTGGGGAGGGAAGGGATGGGATGTTATTATTTAAGTTGTTGTTCAGGATGTGAAAAAGTTCTGGAAATAGGGATGATGGTTACACACTGTGACTATAATGACACTGAACTGTACACTTAGAAATGGTTCAATTTGTCAGTTTTATGTTCTGCACATTTTGCTACAATAAAAAAGTGTTAAAAATCAATCCCCTTGCAAATCAAGCAAATACACTGAAAGTAAAACAAGCAAACAAAAGCGGCGTGGTTCCGGAGCAGCCCTTAGAGGCTGGCCATTTGGTTCAGAGCTGGGACTCTGGGAGGAGTCGGGGGTGGGTGGGTGCAGGACCCCCGCCCAGCCTTGCACGCAGCTGGCTTCTTCCTCACAAGGTGCTTCATTATTTATTAGCCCAGCAATCTGGCAGGCCGCGTACTCTCAGCAGTGGAATCCAATACGGAAAGGTCACCACCACGAACATCGGAGTGAGTGTTCAAGCAAACAGAAGCACATCTTTTTAATTTCGGCTGGATTGATTAGATAACAATTGGAGGGTGTCACAGGTCAGGAGGCGCGAGCCGCTGGTCAGCGGAGAGAAAGGAGGCTGGCCCGGGGCGCCCTGCCCCTTGGTGCCCCCGCTCTTGTCTCTGCAAATGAAGAAATGCCCACCCCGGACCCCACGGCTTTGAAGAGAGCCGTGCACAGGGCTAAGGCCACACTGGAGTCCATGCAGGCTAGAACGACGCTCTGTTTGAAGTCAAGTACACAAAGGCTCTTCAATGTCATAAAGGCGGGAACTAACCCCCGTGCCTGAGACCTGGCCTTGCTGACACCTGCCCGGGGACCTGCGTGGCGGGTTCCAGGCCCCAGAGCGTGGCCATGGGTCTTCCGAGCCAGGGCAGTGGTGTGGGCAGTATACATCCCAGGGCTTCCGTGGCCGGCTCACAGTTGGCACCACAGCTGCCACCGGGGTTACGGGGACGGCGGGGCGGATGACCCTGGGGAGGTCGAGAGATGCAGGGCTGGGATCCATATGCAAACCATGAACGCTTCAACTGAAAAGTCAGAGAAGGAAATAGATGGAAATTCACAAACAGGCAAACACATGAATATTTAAGTGTGAAAATACGTTCAGTCTCACAAAGAATCAGATATGTACATATGCAAGGAATGGAATAACATTTTTGCCAATTAAAATTGGCAATTATTTTTTAAAAACATGAATGCCCAGGAGTTCCTACGAAGCTCCTGTCCTCTGGTCAGCGGGGCAAGTCCAGAGCTGCTTTGCAAAGCTTCATTCTCAGTGAGAACAGAGATCAGAACAGAGACACGGCTCCGGGGACACCGCACACGGGCCTCGTTTCCCCCACTGTCCTGGTGAGGAGGCTTTGGCCACAGGCAGCTGCATCCCCAGCACAGGCTTTCTCACCCGCGTCTTCATGGCCAAGGGTTTTGCAGACAGCAGCAGGATAGGAGCTGTGGGTAGACCAGCACAGCACAGCAGCTGGGGAAGCAGCCCTGCTCTGGCGGGGGACAGCCAGCAGCTACACTCCCAGCTTTTTCTCTCGCATTCCAGAGAACATTCTAGAATGCAAGTCAGGGAGTGTAACATTATTATTGCCTGGCCACCCTTCAGTCTGCTCTATCTTGTGGAAGAAGAAAGCCATCCTCGGTGCAACAGCAGGCTTTTGTTTTTGGCTGCACTTCAAGGCATATGGGATATTAGTTCCCCTACCAGGACCAGGGATCGAACCTGCGCCCCCTGCAGTGGAAGCTCAGAGTCTTCATCACTGGACCGCCAAGGAAGTCCCTCAGCGGGCATTTAGAACTGATGACGCCACACCTCCTAACAGACTCCTTGCCGCTACTTGGGGTCCGGCTGTCCCAGGTCTAGCCCAGCTCGGCCCCCTCCCACTCTTTCCCCTGGGCACACTCACAGTGGAGCCCAAGAATGTGGGTATCAGTACCTCATTTTTACCAGAACTAACACCGGGCAACTTTTGGAAAACCCAGATAACTTACCCTGAGACCAGGGAGCTAAATTTAGAACAAGAGGCCACGCCTGCATTTGAACAGAGCCGAGCGTAAAGAATAATGCCATGTGCATCTGTGCTTGTTGGTTGAAGCAGGAACAATTTCCAACTTGATTCATACTTTGTGCAATCGCTGTGAGCCTGGCTGCCTTCCATCTTCCAAAAGTTTATGGGTTGAAGGGTAACAAAGGCAAGGAAAACACGTTTTGTTCCCTTTCTATTAAGATTCATTCATGAAATATATAAGGTTAAAAATAAACCTCCCAGCTTATGACTGAAGCAAAACCTCTAAAGGCATGCGGATGTTTCCCGAGAGAAGTTACTTGTCGTCTGTGCTCTTTGCTGATGGGTTTTGTCAGCTACTGATGGCTGAGGCAATAAGCTCTGTTGTTCATCAATGGTCATCTGTTTGACGTCATTCATTTTTTTTTTTTTTTTTTTGCTGTACACGGGCCTCTTCCGTTGCGGAGCACAGGCTCCGGACGCGCAGGCTCAGCGGCCATGGCTCATGGGGTCCTCCCGGACCGGGGCACGAACCCGCGTCCCCTGCATCGGCAGGTGGACACTCAACCACTGCGCCACCAGGGAAGCCCATAGACGTCATTCTTGAAACAGGCTGCTGATTTACTGATTGGTCCTCTTTCCCACGGTTGATGCGGACAGCCGTGGTCAGCTCCGGCTGCCCGGGGATGGACAAGCGTCCCGTCCCCCTGCAGGCCTTGGCCCCCTCGCTCCGCCCTCCCCCCACTCCTCCTCCTTTCCCATCCGTAGGTCCAAGCCTGGGCTTTCTCAGAGGAACCCCACCGGCTGCTCCTGAGGACTTGATCTCCTCCCCCATCCTCCTCTCCTTGTCGGGACACAGGGCAACTCTTTAACTTCGTCGTAGCGAAGCCTGGGGCTCAGGAATGAAGGCTTTAAAAACAACGTTCACCCTGTTCCCTTGCGGAAATGAATAAATACGTTTGTTTTAGAATTTTTTAGGGTTTTTAAAAAATCTTATTGTAGTACAGAATGTGTTAGTTTCAGGGGTACAGCAAAGTAGTTATATCTATACATGTACCCATTCTTTTACAGATTCTTTTCCCATATAAATTATTACAGAATATTGACTAGAGCTCCCTGTGCTGTACGGTAGGTCCTTGTTGGTTATATCTATTTCATATATAGTAGTGTGTACATGTTAATTCCAAGCTCCTAATTTATCCCTCCCCACCAAGTTTCCCCTTTGGTGACCTTAGGTTTGCTTTTAAAGATTTAAATTATCTACGTGCTGGACCCTCTCTTGGGCATCAGGAGGATCTCTGTGTCCACAGGGCAAAGTGCTCTGGGAAGGGCCCAGTGTCAGCAGAGCCAGCCCTAACCAAGATTAATGACCCATCTCTCTCCCGATCAGGGCCGGGCCAGCTATCGGGTGCTGCTGGACACCTCGACAGCGCTGACAGATACGGGAGCCGCGGTATCAGACTGCAGAGAAGCCACTGTGTTTTCTTTTCTTTTTGGCATTGTCAGTGTGTGTTGTCGCAAATCAACATTTATTTATCAAAATCTATGTCTGGGGCATTTCATTTTACTCTCCTGTGTCTCCATCTTTTCATCTGTTAGTAGATAGGGTCACTCATATCACACAGCTGGGCTCTGACACACAGAATTGACACACAAGAAATTAAAAGATCAAATCAGTGAATTTCATGCATTTCTGTGCCATTTAATAAGATGTATTCTCTCATATAATTATAAAAATAACAGTTTTTCCTGTCAAATTTAAACAATTATATAATTTTACATATTTTATAAATATACTCTTAGGTGTAATTATAATACAGATGTATAAATATATAATATATTATATAAAATATATAAAATTATATATATCTTTCTTGATCTGAAGTACTCAGTTATAGAATTATAAGTAATTTGTATTTTATTATCCACACTTTTCCATAATTTTTAAAATGTTATAGAATTTATATTATACATTTATTGTAGTTAGTATCTGTAATGATATAAACTGGTATCATTATATATATAAAGGCTGGAATTCTGGAGAAACTCCATGAAAGCACTGTGCTCTCAGGGAACATAAAATATTTTTACTTCTTCTTGCTTCCAGGGAGCTTCTAATCTAGTAAGGCAGTAAGCACTTGAAAACAAACAAATAGGCATAGAAATAAAATGCTTTCCGGAGAATTCATATTAATAGAAAAGCAATGCTACAAGTAAATGGATGATTTATCAGCAATGACCCTTATAGGCAGTAGTCATATCACTTTGGAGAAAGGTAGGGAAAGGCCTAAATGCTAACTTCAGCACTGTAAATGTTTAGCATGATAGAAATGCTTTAGCATGATGTAAATCCTTTCTATACATTATTCCATTTCATCTCATAACAACCTTAGAATACAACCTTAACAGCTCTCTTTTACAGACCTTAGAGAAGAGACTGTTCAGACGTGGAATTTACTTGAAGTCACACAGCAAGGCTGGGAGGGGTCGATGTCTGGAGGGAGAGAGTCAGTGCGTGCAGTCTGGTCGGGCAGAGGGCCGGGAGGGGGTGTTCCAGGCAGGCTGAATGGATTAAACAAAAACAAAGAGGGTCGTGGTGTCTCCATTGTCATTTGCTTCTAGGTATATTTTGATTTCCTCTTTGATTTCTTCAGTGATCACTTTGTTATTAAGTAGTGTATTGTTTAGCCTCCATGTGTTTGTATTTTTTACAGATCTTTTCCTGTAATTGATATCTAGTCTCATAACGTTGTGGTCAGAAAAGATACTTGATACAATTTCAGTTTTCTTAAATTTACCAAGGCTTGATTTGTGACCCAAGATATGATCTATCCTGGAGAATATTCCATGAGCACTTGAGAAAAATGTGTATTCTGTTGTTTTTGTATGGAATGTCCTATAAATATCAATTAAGTCCATCTTGTTTAATGTATCATTTAAAGCTTGTGTTTCCTTATTTATTTTCATTTTGGATGATCTGTCAATTGGTGAAAGTGGGGTGTTAAAGTCCCCTACTATGATTGTGTTACTGTCAATTTCCCCTTTTATGGCTGCTAGTAATTGCCTTATGTATTGAGGAGCTCCTATGTTGGGTGCATAAATATTTACAATTGTTATATCTTCTTCTTGGATCGATCCCTTGATGACCCAAAACCTATAGGATGCAGCAAAAGCAGTTCTAAAGGGGAAGTTTATAGCAATACAATCCTACCTTAAGAAACAGGAAATGTCTCAAATAAACAACCTAAACTTGCACCTAAAGCAATTAGAGAAAGAACAAAAACACCCCAAAGTTAGCAGAAGGAAAGAAATCATAAAGATCAGATCAGAAATAAATGAAAAAGAAACGAAGGAAACAATAGCAAAGATCAATAAAATTAAAAGCTGGTTATTTGAGAAGATAAACAAAATTGATAAAACATTAGCCAGACTCATCAAGAAAAACAGGGAGAAGACTCAAATCAATAGAATTAGAAACGAAAAAGGAGAAGTAACAACTGACACTGCAGAAATACAAAAGATCATGAGAGATTACTACAAGCAACTCTATGCCAATAAAATGGACAACCTGGAAGAAATGGACAAATTCTTAGAAATGCACAACTTGCCAAGACTGAAAAAGGAAGAAATAGAAAATATGAACAGACCAATCACAAGCACTGAAATTGAGACTGTGATTTAAAATCTTCCAACAAACAAAGCCCAGGACCAGATGGCTTCACAGGCAAATTCTATCAAACATTTAGAGAAGAGCTAACACCTATCCTTCTCAAACTCTTCCAAAATATAGCAGAGGGAGGAACACTCCCAAACTCATTCTACGAGGCCACCATCACGCTGATACCAAAACCAGACAAGGATGTCACAATGACAGAAAACTACAGGCCAATATCACTGATGAACATAGATGCAAAAATCCTCAACAAAATACTAGTAAACAGAATCCAACAGCATATTAAAAGGATCATACACCATGATCAAGTGGGGTTTATTCCAGGAATGCAAGGATTCTTCAATATATGCAAATCAATCAATGTGATACACCATATTAATAAACTGAAGGAGAAAAACCGTATGATCATCTCAATAGATGCAGAGAAAGCTTTCGACAAAATTCAACACCCATTTATGATAAAAACCCTCCAGAAAGTAGCCATAGAGGGAACTTTCCTCAACATAATAAAGGCCATATATGACAAACCCACAGCCAACGTCATCCTCAATGGTGAAAAACTGAAAGCATTTCCACTAAGATCAGGAACAAGACAAGGTTGCCAACTCTCACCACTCTTATTCAACATAGTTTTGGAAGTTTTAGCCACAGCAATCAGAGAAGAAAAGGAAATCAAAGGAATCCAAATCGGAAAAGAAGAAGTAAAGCTGTCACTGTTTGCAGATGACATGATACTATACATAGAGAATCCTAAAGATGCTACCATTAAACTATAAGAGCTAATTAATGAATTTGGTAAAGTAGCAGGATACAAAATTAATGCACAGAAACCTCTAGCATTCCTATACATTAATGATGAAAAATCTGAAAGTGAAATCAAGAAAACACTCCCATTTACCATTGCAACAAAAAGAATAAAATATCTAGGAATAAACCTACCTAAAGGGACAAAAGACCTGTATGCAGCAAATTATAAGACACTGGTTAAAGAAATTAAAGATGATACAAATAGATGGAGAGATATACCATGTTCTTGGAGTGGAAGAATCAACATTGTGAAAATGACTCTACTACCCAAAGCAATCTACAGATTCAATGCAATCCCTATCAAACTACCAATGGCATTTTTCACAGAACTAGAACAAAAAATTTCACAATTTGTATAGAAACACAAAAGACCCCAAATAGCCAAAGCAGTCTTGAGAACAAAAAACGGAGCTGGAGGAATCAGGCTCCCTGACTTCAGACTTTACTACAAAGCTACAGTAATCAAGACAGTATGGTTCTGGCACAAAAACAGAAATATAGATCAATGGAACAGGATAGAAAGCCCAGAGGTAAACCCACGCACTTATGGTCACCTTATCTTTGATAAAGGAAGCAGGAATGTACAGTGGAGAAAGGACAACCTCTTCAATAAGTGTTGCTGGGGGGTTCTCTGGTGGCACAGTGGTTCAGAGTGTGCCTACCAATGCAGGGGACATGGGTTCTTGCCCCGATCTGGGAAGATCCCACATGTCGCGGAGTGCCTGGGCCCGTGAGCCATGGCTGCTGAGCCTGCGTGTCCAGAGCCTGTGCTCCACAACGGGAGAGGCCACAACAGTGAGAGGCCTGCATACCACAAATAAAATAAAATAAAATAAAATAAGTGTAGCTGGGAAAACTGGACAGGTACATGTAAAAGTATGAGATTAGATCACTCCCTAACACCATACACAAAAATAAGCTCAAAATGGATTAAAGACTTAAATGTAAGGCCAGAAACTATCAAACTCTTAGACGAAAACATAGGCAGAACACTCTATGACATAAATCACAGCAAGATCTTTTTGACCAACTTCTTAGAGAAATGGAAATAAAAACAAAAATAAACAAATGGGACCTAATGAAACTTCAAAGCTTTTGCACAGCAAAGGAAACCATAAACAAGACCAAAAGACAACCCTCAGAATGGGAGAAAATATTTGCAAAGGAAGTAACTGACAAAGGATTCATCTCCAAAATTTACAGGCAGCTCATGCAGCTCAATAACAACAACAAAAAAAAAAAAAAACAGCCCAATCCAAAAATGGGCAGAAGACCTAAATAGACATTTCTCCAAAGAAGATATACAGACTGCCAACAAACACATGAAAGAATGCTCAATGTCATTAATCATTAGAGAAATGCAAACCAAAACTACAATGAGATATCATCTCACACCAGTCAGAATGGCCATCATCAATAAATCTAGAAACAATAAATGCTGGAGAGGGTGTGGAGAAAAGGGAACACTCTTGCACTGCTGGTGGAAATGGGAATTGGTACAGCCACTATGGAGAACAGTATGGAGGTTCCTTAAAAAACTACAAATAGAACTACCATATGACCCAGCAATCTCACTACTGGGCATATATCCTGAGAAAACCATAATTCAAAAAGAGTCATGTACCAAAATGTTCATTGCAGCTCTATTTACAATAGCCAGGAGATGGAAACAACCTAAGTGTCCATCATCAGATGAAGGGATAAAGAAGATGTGGCACATATATACAATGGAATATTACTCAGCCATAAAAAGAAACGAAATTGAGCTATTTGTAATGAGGTGGACGGACCTAGAGTCTGTCATACAGAGTGGAGTAAGTCAGAAAGAGAAAGACAAATACCGTATGCTAACACATATATATGGAATTTAAGAAAAAAAATGTCATGAAGAACCTAGGGGTAAGATAGGAATAAAGACACAGACCTACTAGAGAATGGACTTGAGGATATGGAGAAGGGGAAGGGTAAGCTGTGACAAAGTGAGAGAGTGGCATGGACATATATACACTACCAAACGTAAAATAGATAGCTAGTGGGAAGCAGCTGCATAGCACAGGGAGATCAGCTCGGTGCTTTGTGACCACCTAGAGGGGTGGGATAGGGAGGGTGGGAGGGAGGGAGATGCAAGAGGGACGAGATATGGGAACATATGTATATGTATAACTGATTCACTTTGTTACAAAGCAGAAACTAACACACCATTGTAAAGCAGTTATACACCAATAAAGATGTAAAAAAAAAAAACCAAAAGAAAACAAAGAGGGTATGTTGTTTTTTTATTTTTAAGATTCCACATATAAGCGATATCATATGATATTTATCTTTCTCTGTTTGACTTACTTCATTTAGAATGACAATCTCTAGGTCCATCCATGTTGTTACAAATGGCATTATTTCATTCCTTTTTATGGCTGAGTAATTTTGCATTGTATATATGTACCATATCTTCTTTATTCATTTGTCTGTCCATACAAATGAACTTATTTACACGACAGAAATAGACCCACAGACATAGAAAATAAACTTATAGATACCAAAGAGGAACGGAGGGTGGAGGGATAACTTAGGAGTTTGGGATTAACATACACACACTATTGTGTATAAATAGATAACCAACAAGGACCTACTGTATAGCACATGGAATTATACTCAACATTTTGTAATAACATACAAGGGAAAAGAATCTGAAAAAGAACATATATATATATATATATATATATATATATATATATATATATAAATAACTATATATGTATAACTGATTCACTTTGCTGTACCCCTGAAACTAACACAACATTGTAAATCAACTATACTTCAGTAAAAAAAAATAGGGGGTGGACAAGTGTGGAGGTTTTAGGAAACTGTGAACGAGCACATTTGATTGGTGAGAATGACTCCAGCAGAGGAGCCTAACAAAGGGGGATGGGTGGCCCATGGAGCCACAGAGACCAATCTTGAGGTCCTTCTCCATATGCAGTGGACAGTAACAGCCACTCCATCAACTGTAAGAATTCAATAACATAATATATGGAAGTGTCCACACCTAATCAGCTTTCAGCAAAAGGCACCTGTTTTTCCTATAGGATATGAACTTCAGCGCATCATCTGACAGCATCAAGAATGGGTCCAGTGGATCCACGCCAGCCTGGAAGAGGACACCTAGCGATGTCCTCAGACCCTGTCCTAGGTTCTTAGTATCCAACAGTTGAATCAGCATCCTTAATGTGGGGACAGGTACCACCCCACACAGACAGATGGCAGACTGCCGAAGGGCGTTTATTAAGAGGAACGTTCTAATCAGTTAACAATAGGCTGGGTGATGTATGAAAATTAATTATATAGACATAAAGAAACACAAAGTACTTATGGGAAAGTTCACACACACGTGAGTGCACACACACAGCACGCAGACACTGTGAAGCAGAAAGAGACCAGGCTAGAGGGGAGAGCAACAGAGGATCATTTCACTACATTTCCTGTGTTAGTCCAGGGGCCACAGAAATTGGAAGAAGACACAAATTTAGGTGACTGGGTTAATTCAACAGATGTCTTGAAACATGTAAGGTGCTTCTTTGTGTAAAACCCTTGACATACATTTCAAATGGAAAAGGAGTATAATCTCTTGCTTCTAGAAATCTGTACTCTGTTGGTGGGGGGGGGCGCGGGAGTTAAATCAGAAGAAGGGGTTAGAAGTTAAGGCCACGTGTTCACACCCTGGGAGCTATTCCTGGTAAAGGAAATAGGAATTCTGGTCCCAGAGAAGACAAATGGGTGGGGAAATATGTTCAGTGTATGACACGCCGAGGTTAAGCTTAGGCAGCCAAATAGAAATGCTCAAGGCTTATTGCAAATAAAGGGCTGGGAGTCAGGAGCGAGGGTGGGCCTGGAGACACGGAACTAAGAATAATCATCTTCAAGGTATTATCTGAGGGTGAGAGGATCATTTAAATAATTCAGAGTTGGGGTACAAGCAGAGGTGAGGCCGAGAATCCCATGAGGAGCAATGGCAGATTTAAGTGAACTGGGAAGGGGAAGGGCCGGCGGCAGGTGAGCGCTATTAGCCAGGGTGAAGGAGCCAGAAGCAGGAGTCAGTCTAGGAGGGAGGGGAGAGGTCTGCTCCAGGGGTAGGTTAGCACCATATCCACCGCTCAGGACCGACGCACAAAGCAGACTGTGGACAGGACGGTGGACCCGGGGCTGCGGAGGGCCCTTGGGAGGAGGGAACAAAGGTAATGGAGGGAGGGGACGCCGATTCACAGATCAAGGAGAAGCTGATGAAGAATCAGTTTTATCGCCCATCACGTTGAGAAGCTCACCGTGAGAGGAGAGAGAAGCCGGGGGGTTGGCAAAGGCAGCAGAGCCACTCAGGATTTTAGGGGGAGAAGCATCGCAGGATGGAATTGAGTGTAGGGAGAGACCTTGGCCTCCAGCATCCCAGGAAGGACCCTGAAGGGTGTCCTGAACAGGCAGGGGTGCCTCGGGGGTGCTGCCTGAGAGGAGGAGGGATGGGGGCCCAGGAAGGTGTACGGGAGCTGCCTGAGTGAAACAGCAGGGACCCTGCCTGGTGGAGGACGACTAACTATCCCAGTTTGCCTGATAAAGGACACACACTTGAAGGGCTGGGCAGGGGGCAACTCCATGGAAGTGATTAAGTTTTAGGGAGATTTTGGGGAGAATGTCTAGAGAAAGGAGAGACTGGGAGCATCCTGGGAGAGCCGACCGCAACTGTGAATATGAGAGACATGTTGTGGGAGCGTCAGGAATCTTCCAGGGGTGCCTCCAGAAACACCCCTGGGCCCAGAGGGGAACCAAGCTACAAACGCCAGGGCCATGCAGATCTGGGTGTCCACAGAGCGGACAGGGGAGCATGCGGGACACCAGAGTCCAAGGTCAAGTTTCTGTGGAATTGGCCAACCCCAAATCTAGATCCCCGCTTGTCTCAGAACCCGATGGAGCCCAGAAGGGCTGATGGATGGGATGTGGTGCTGGTACAATGTAGGCAAGCAGGTTATCAGAGCAGGGCAGATATCTGCCTTTCATACGTGTATTTATAATTTTCTTTTCTTTCTTTTTTTTTTTTGCTGTACGCGGGCTTCTCACCGCTGTGGCCTCTCCCATTGCGGAGCACAGGCTCCGGACACACAGGCCCAGCGGCCATGGCTCACGGGTCCAGCCACTCCTTGGCACGTGGAATCCTCCCGGACCCGGGCACGAACCTACGTCCCCTGCCTCGGCAGGCGGACTCCCAACCACTGTGCCACCAGGGAAGCCCCAGTATTTATAATTTTTAAGAAAACATATCCAACTATTTGGGGAAAGAGTTATTTAGTAAATGATACAAGGGCAATTGTTTATTTCAAATGAAGTGGGAAAATCCAGTAGCATATCGAAGGAATGGGATAAACAAAAACTTGCATTAGTTCAGTACTTACCTCTAAGCAGACATTTAATAGATGTAATCTACTTTGTTATTAAAAACTGCTCTATGCAGAAAGTAGTGTCAACTCCAGATGACGTGGTGAGAAAACCAACACTTCAGAGGCTAAGAAGGTCTCCAGTCTGCCAAGTTCAGAGGGAGAAGCAGATTTGAATCCAGGCTGCTCCTTTCCCAGCCAGGGATCTTTTCACAGTGCTGATTAGAGCTTTGGGTGCCCAGAGAGGAGAATATGCACTTGGGAGAACATCACTGCTCCAGATTTGGGCTCAGTGATGGAAGGGGGTTGAGAGTGAGGCTGGAGGAGCTCACCCAGCCACGGTGATGCACGGAACACGACGCTGGAGCTGGATGGGTCTGAGTGCAATTGAACCACATGGACCCTCAAGGAAGGAAGATATGAACTCCATACAACTTCTCCAATAATTGAAATTACTTCCCAACAACAACTTACCCAATAAAACTCAATAAAACAAAATTGAACCCCTAATAAAATGTCTAGAAGATAGACTGAACTATAAGAGGGCTGGTTTTGTGTAACTCTAGCTTCACCGAGAGTCATTAATCTCATGTTTTAAAGTGTAAAGTGCTCTAGGATTTTATATGAACCCAGAGCTCCCTTCCTTATATAATGAGTCTGGTGTGGGTGACACTGGAGATGTCACCCAGATGTCCCTTCAGGGGTGGACAGATGCAGAAATGATTTCCTCAGCTGTTGGGAAGAGGCCAGCAGGCAGCCCTCAGCAGTCAGCTGTCTGTAGGGATCCCCTCAGACGTAGAACTGTCCCTTCCCAAGTCACAGCTCCTTCCAGTGGCAACTGTCACCACCCCAATCATCTCCCTTCAGAGCTGTTCAAGGGCTCAGCCTCGACCTCCATGGAGACAGCTTGACCCTGTATTCTCCTCCACCTTCCAAGGCTGACAACCCAAGGGCACCCCCTAAGGACAGCCAGAACCCCAATCTCTGTCTCAGCCTGCAATTATTTGGGAAACCCAACCTGCAACAAGTAAGAACCAAGACGTCCAAGTTCTTTGCTCTAAATTTGTCATGTCACCTGAGACCTACTCACTTACCATTGCAAGGATGTTTCCAGAAGTGAAATTTACATTATGATGTGGATGAAAGACAAGTCACTTCCTACCAACATGAGTCCACTTAGGATGGAGATGACCAGCAAGTAGATGGAAAATCTAAGTGGATTTGTTCACCTTTAAAGCACTCACTGCCCTTCCCAATGGAACACACCAGGGACTTTAGAAGTTGATTTATTTAATCCAGGTTATTCTCACTTTTATTTAGTTACCTATTTCTGTACATTTCTTGTCTCTGAAAGACCTTTGAACATCACTCTGCTAAAATAAACAAACAAAATCAAGCCTGGTGGAGACTTTGGGGGCCGTTTCCCCCAGTGACAGGTGGCAGGTCATCTTCCTTTGAGCGGACAGGATGTGGCGCCACTGTTTGCTCCTGGGACACATCTCCGGACAACCTCCTCTGGCCCATCTGCTCATGAAAAGTCTGGAGAAAAATCTAGAAAACAGGTTATACCCAACACACTTCCATCTGAAATCCTGTAGTTTGCTCCTATTAGCCATCCTTCTAAAAGAAATAGAAAAATGATGGACGCAGGGGCAGCACCCCTGGGATTTGGGGAGAACGTTATCTTTGCGATAACGAGTCTTCCTCCAGGAAGTGTCTTTTCCACTTGGCCGGTTTGTCCCTTGTGTGGCGTGTGGCGGAGGAAAGATGGACACAGCATCTTTGCTTCTCCTCCCTCCCGATCACTTTCCTCTGGACTCTGAGCTGCTTCAGTGACTTCCTTGACCAGTGGGCTGTGCTGGGAGTAGAGTGACCAGCCTGTCCCAATTGCCTGGACTCTTCAAGGTTTAGCACTGAAACCAGCATCCCAGGAAACCACTCTGTCCCCAGCATCCAGAGATGGTTGATCACCCCAGGGCTTCTGAGACCAGGCCACAAGAGGCCTTCGGTGATAAGTTGTGTGGTCAGCCCAGGCCACGGACATTGGTAAATCTGGTGCCGACAAGGTATTTCCATTTCCTAAGCTCTCCCATGGTGGCACAGACCCAGACTGTGACCCCAATCAGACAAAGCACAGGCCCTGACATAGTCTCTGCTGTGGAATTTGGAGGAGTGATTTATATGAATGGAATCATAATTTGATCCTGACTATGGCATTGCTGTTTAAAGAAATTCTACGTGCCATGTGTTGATAAAACAAGGAAAATCTTACTCCTTAACAGTTTTATAAATTTAAGTGAGATTTTCTTAGAGCACTGGATATGCTAAGGAGCAGGATAAATTTCTGTAATTATTGCCAATACACAGATTGGCTCTAGAAACCATCAATCAGGCAACAACTCCAAATGAGTACGGTTACATTTTATTGTTTTTTGTAAGTTAAAATATAATAACCATAGGAACACAATAAAGAGCTAGTAATAAAGGAGTTATGGAGATAAATTATTCTAAATGGGAAATAAAGTGTGGGAGATGAGGATGATGAGGCCTGGGGCTACAATCATCACAGCTGTGTCCTGGGACCCAGACAGGCTGGCATATGCTCCGTGCTCAATAAACTCTTGTTGAATATTTGTAATAACTGATACTCGTTTCTAATAAACATATTATCACTACTTGATTAACTCAATTTTCCAAGAAAGAAAATACACTCTAACTACTTTTGAGTAATCTCTTTAGGAATCCCCATGAGGGACCATTGAGTAGCTCCACCTACCCCCTAACGAGATCACTGTGTCAACTGAGTATTTGATTTTCATGGGATCCAGTCCAGCTTCGACTGACTAATGTGGAATTTCCCTTACAACCCGACCTGCTGTGCCGGGTTTCCATTATTATCTGGGTACACTCAACAGTATTTACCAGGTGGATGAAGCCATAGAATAGAGGGCAGAGGAGAGGCTGGGGGGTTCCTGTGGACACCCCTCTGGTGGACGGGCACCCACTAGAGGAAAGCCTTGAGTTCTTTCCCAGAATCAAAAAGTGTCTTTCCACAAATAGACACTTTCTCACTCACAGGTGAGGACAGCAAGAGGCCAACTTGCCATCTCCATATTGACAAGAGATCTCGTCAAATAGAATCTCTTTCTTTTTAATCTGATAAGAAATTCAGATAAGAAGTAAAACAGATGTGCAGTATCCAGATGGAATGCTGAGGTGTGGCCTGGCAAGCAGGTCACTCGTCTGTCTCTGGGCTGCACTGAATGGGTCACAGTGGGGTCCCCTCTGGGCAGATCCCCCTCTCTAGTGATGGAGATCGCAAGGCTGTGGATGCCTTCAGTGGAGACCCAAGTCACGTGGCTCACCTCCCACCTCACTGGGTAGATGCAGACACTCAGGCAAACCTGAGGGCCCTTCTAGAGATTGTGCACCTGCTTATTTTAGACACGACTCTGAACCAGAGCAGTGAAAGCAGGGAAGTTCACGATTGGCTGAAAAAAAACACACACACACGCATCACGCACACACGCACACACATGCACATCACACAAAAACCACACACACGTCCTCCTACACATGAACACCTTCAGCATTTGTTTTCCCAGGGCTCCACTCTGAACTGAACTCATGGATAATACGATCTCTTGGAAACACAAGCAGCATTATTTTCTCAGCACCATTCTCCAAATATCCTTTCTTTTGTCAAATGCCTTCATCAATCAGGTTTAAAATTTCCTTTTGACGTTATATTCGTAAAGTACTTTGCTCTCTCCATGAAAAGACATATGATCATTGTCTTTTTCCAAGGCAGGCTGTATTCTGCCTGTCTGTCATGACTTTTTGAACACCAGCAATCAGACTGTAGGTACTTACATGGGTGCCCAAACCCTTCATCACATTCTGAGTCCACCCAGAAGAACCTGCTGGGCCTCCATCCCCCAAATTATGGGGCCGGAAGGAAGAGTTACGATATAATGGGGACTGTCCTTCTGCAATTGGCCTGATAAGGTCTAGGCTAACAACAGCACTCAAGTGGCTGATAGAGGGACCCCACGGCAACAGGGTTCGATATCCCTCGCCTGCCGTTTACCTTTTACGTGAAAAGTTCTGAGGGCAGTGCTTACCTCCACAGTTGCAGGTCAAGCTGACTGCTGCAGTGTCCAGGGTGGTTCTCAGAAGCAGAGGCTCCTGCCAGGAGCTCTGACAGGCCTGGGAGCTATTGTCCTAGTGGCCTCTGAGCTCCCCATCTCTCAGGTGGGAGCAGAAAAAGACCAACTTGCCGGGCAGGTGGTCATGCAAGGTTCAAAGCACAGATTTTCTGACCCCCAGACAGCATCCTGGTTCCTTCACCAGGAGTTTGGAGGGGCTATTTTCCTCCACTGCACATCATTCTCCCAGCTCAGTGCAGAAAAATGAGGTGTTTGCTTACAGTATTGATTAAAACATTGTTCTATAGAATAAATTAACACTTGATCATGATATTGCTGTTGTGTTCTCATTCTGTGATTTAACAAAAACAAAAGAAAGTGTGTGTCCAAAGGAATACAAGGCCCCAAGAGCTACAATAAAGACCAGGTGCAAAGTGCTATCGACCTGTGACCTAAAGGGACAGAGCCAGGTTTCTCATGAGTGTCAAGGCTAATTCTCAGCTAGGCATGGACACAGCTGCAAAACTCCACCAAGGTGCCGTTGGTATGTTGGGAAGAATGCATGGAAATCCAGAAGATCTCTGAAGCAGCTGCTTCTTTTCAATGGTGGGAGCGTTCATCCTGCACAAGGATGCCTCACATTCCAGGGTAAGGGTGGCAAATACGCAGCATCAAAGAACACCCCCCACTGCTCGCAGACCACCTGGGCCTCCCAAGCCCCACTGCCAGGGTCGCTGGGTGAGGCCTCCCTCCTCCAACCTGGGCCCTCTCGGCCACTCCCTTTAAGACACTGTACTAGACGTTGTCAGGTGTCATCTACACTCTTGTACAGATGAAGGGATATCTCCACGTGCGTGCACGTGCATTTGTGTGCGTGAGTGTATGCTCTCGTGGGTGTGAGATACACTGCGTTTCAGAGAAAGGAGAGCAGGGCTTGGCCTGTGCTGAGTCCTGAGGGCATCTTGCCATCCAGATGGGGCTGGCTCTGGGGGCCACGGCGCAGACAGACCACCATGGGGTTTCTACACAGAGAATTCATCCTGTCTGCCACAGTCCACTAGCGATCTGCTCTCTGAAAATAATGGCCTTTACCTCTATTCTTTCACAGACAGCTCATCTATCTCAGGGGTCTGTACATAAATATTTATCTTGCATTAAATTCATCCAATTTCACAAATTAAATCAGTAATTCTGCAGCCAGAAACGGTGGGAGGCATTAAAATGGACACATTCACCTCCACCCCTCTTCACTCACAGTCCTTTTCAAGTACCTTAGAGGCAATGATTGCTCCTTTCAACAAGGTGAAATTTAGAAGAAGAAGGACTTGTGCCTTTAATGACGTGTCTTGAACTCTAAGAAGCACCTCGTGGATGACTATCCAACCAGAGAGGCTTGTTCATTTACCAGGTTCTTTAATGAAAGTCATCAGCAGGTTGCTTACACTTAGTAAATATTCTTGTAATACATTTTTTTAAAATGTGTATCAAAAGGAGTAAAGGCCCCAAGAGCTGCAGTAAAGACCGGGTGCAAGTGCTGTTGGCCTGTGACCTAAGGGGACTGGGCCAGGCTTCCCGTGAGTGTCAGCGTGAATTCTCAGCTAGACCTGGATACAGATGCAAAACCCCACCAAGAAGCCCTTGGCGTGTTCGGGAGAATGCTTGACCATCAGAGAAGGTGTGCAAGGGAGACCCAATCGACATGAGGCCCTGATTCTGGTAAACAGAGGACAGTGGCAGATTTCAATAGCAGGCAGTTATTAAAATGGCTACCAAGGACGCATTGGCAGGAAACGTGCAGAGGAACCAGGCCCCTCCGGCCCCCCTTCCGGGTCAGCCCCCTCCGCCCAGGCCTTGCCCCCCAGCCAGTGTTCTCACATCATCCCGGGCAGTGAACAGGTGTCCTGGCATCTCACCCTCTGTCAGGGAAACACTGGGCGTCACCCCAGTGCCCTGAGAGCTCTGCCACCTGCTCCTCACTGCCGGGACCTTGCCACGTGGAAAGCGACAGGGGCCCTGAGCTGGGGAGGGGCCGGGGACTGGACGCAGAGGGCTGGGCCCAGGGGTGTCCTCAGTTCCAGAGGAGGATTTGAAGCAGAAGTGTGCCCAGGCAGGAGCGTGATCCCAGACCTTGACTGGGTGCCGGGGCACCAACAAGGCACGAATGGTCTCTGATAGTCTCTGCGCCCACATGGGACACAGAAGGGGGTGCAGGGAAGGGTGGGGTGGGGAGCACCTTGTTATCTGGAGACTCGTGAAGGCAGGGTGTGATCTCATGCCTCTGAGTCTGGACCGGATGCAGTCACCGAGCCAGATGTCCCAGATCAGGAGGCAGGGTGGGGGCGACACACGGGGACACAGGGCGCCATAACGGCCTAAGGAAATGGGGCTCGGTGACGGGGGCTAGTGGGAAACACGCTTGGTAAATGGAGGGCAGGGAGGGGGGCTCTAGAGGCCGGAATATATGCACTTTCAATGACCAGGGCTTTAGAAAGCACTTCGAGGGGGAGGTGATGACCGGTCAGGGCTCCTCGGGATGAGGGGACTCGGGTGGTCCTGGGGGGTCCAGGTCAGGGGCTGCACACAGCGAGGATACCCTCTTTGTCACCAGACGGGTGGCTGCTTCCTGGGTCTCTTCAATTAGCCTTTTGTCCTAAAGTCATGCTCCGAAGAACCCAAGGTGAAATGTACAACTTTGAGTGGTGGATGAAATCTACCCCGGGTCCAAAATTAAAGCTCCCCACCTGGATGTACTAAATTAATCCTACTCAAAAAAATAAAATCAAACTAAGAAATAAAACAAAACATGATCGCACTTTGGCTTCGACAGACCTGAATTGGTGAACATTTTCATGAGAAAGAAATTTCTTGTCAGATTTCAACCTTGTAAAGCATAGTTAGGACACAGCGTTCTCTCTGAAACAGGGAGAGGACCTGTTTGCCCGAGTAGGAGGCGGAATTGCCATCCGAGAGTCTGAGTTGTGGTGCTGCCCAGCCGGCTGGAGAGCCCCAGGGTCTGGAGGTGACAGCGGGCATCCGGCCTCTGTTCTTAAATTGGATGTTGAGTCCTCAGCTCTTTGAGCACAGACACAGCCTAGTACCACAGGTTCCCCTGGCCGGCAGCAGGGCCATCCCTTCCCAGAATTTGGAATCAGAAAATAGTACCCGAAAGAAGACTAGCTGGGAGAGAAGACGGTGTTTAAGCTTTTATTGTACATGTGTTGAATGGTGATGCCGTTCTGGAGGCAGGATTTGGGGACACTTTCTCTTCTTCAAGTCTCCAAAGCAATATCTCATTGAAATACGTTGGTATAATTTTGGGGTTTGGATCATACAGCCCACTGAGATCCGTTAGAACTCTCCTCTCCCTCAAATGCACCTGGAAATGATAAAAACGCAAAGCCAGCTGCTTACTGTTTGCGCTAGTACAGCTGTGCGGGGGATATGTTTTCGACGCGGAGGGCACGGCGTTAGGGGCCGAATTGCTGCTCCGGGAGCAGGCGTGTGGCCCTAGGGTCTCAGAGTCCACCGTAAAAAAACCCGAAGTCTGCCCGCGGTTGCTCTCACCACTACTTTGAAACACATCAACCAAACACTCTAGAAACAAAGGGGACTCGCTCGGCCGGCCAGAAATCCCTCTGAGCGCTTAAAAAAAATACACATCAAGGAAGAGGTGTGGGAATCGTTTTGCATCTCGAACTAGCAAGAGTATTTTCGTTTGAAAACTTCAGACACATATAAATGTAGAGTCGTGTGTTTGTCTTACACAGCAGCATGCAGCAGCACTTCTTCAGAGAAACAAATATCTAAGCAGCGATGGACTGGATGCAGGCTCTCCTGGGGGCGCAGCGGCAATGAGCGCAGGCCAGGACCCCGCGGAGCGAGAGGCTTGTGTGGGGGCGAGCGAACGTGCGCGTGCGTGCTGGGGCAACAGGGCTGGCGCTGGACCGACCCTCGGGGCCCCTTCAGGCACCATGTCATAGGGAGCCTCTTCCAGGATGGGAGACACGCACGGCTTAGGAAAAGAAGGTGACACCTTCATTCCATTGGATAAACGCGCACTTGCTTCATCTCTACAGCTTTCTTCACCTGGTGTGAGGGGTAGACGTCCCGGGTCCAGCCCTGACCCTGGAGACTCAGGGGCCTTTCGATGCCAACGAGGAGGGTGGGTGACTCTCCAACACAAGGTGAGAGAAAATAGAGAAACGGCCAATATGATGGGCTCTAACCTATTTTGCCTGTTTTACCTGGAGTATTCCAAATCAAGATCCAAGTACATAATCTAATCAGCCATCAGCCGACCTCAGGGATCAGACTGAAGCCACGGTCTTTGTCAGAAAGCCAAAGCTGGGCTCAGAGGGCAGGACAGTCTAGCCAGGCGTCTCTTGAGGACTTTGGAATAACTACCCAACCATGTCTTCCCAACGATGGCAGAGTTTAGGCTGGCTGTGTCCTCGCTCCATTTGGCATCCTTGGTGCTGGGCAACTCATTGGATTAGCATCAGTGAAACACGTGATTAAAGCAGGTAGAAAAGATCTCAGAAAGTCCAGAACACATCACTGCTTTCCAGAAGCTCTAGCCTCTTGAAGACCCGTGGAGGATAGGCAAAGGCCGGGAGGAACTCTCCGCAGCTCATTACCAGCCTGTCTGAGGCCCTAACCTTGCTCGATGGGCTCAGAGAGCAGAGTGCAGCTCTAGCCTCTGGACTGCAGCCGCCTAGGGGGAAAAGATCTGCTGAGATGCTCAGCACAGGCCGTGGGGTTGCCAGTGATGGAATCTTTGAGTGAGTTTGATGAGGAGACAGGAGGACAGCAAATCATTGATATAGGATGAGGCCAGCTCGGGCTGGGTCTGTGAATACACGGCTCCTCTCCTCTCCCACTGACTGATGATGGACACCCTCCGAGTCTTCCCTCGGAGGGAGGAAGCCTGTGGACAGATGTCCTGGGCGGGACACCCATAATTAAACCACGTGCCAATGGAAGCGTTTCCCAGCCCTGGCGCTCAGCTCTGTCTTGCTGCTAAAAGAGCAGGAGCTGTGCGATGTTAGGAAAAGTTAAACAATCGTCAGCAGAAAGCAGATGAGGCTTTACTGAAAAGCCACATTACTAATGCATGAAGAGGGCCTGGCTGGCCCCCGAAGATGCGATCGTTCTTCTAATCATTGTACAAGTTTTATTACCAGGAGTCCCGTTAAACAAAAGGGGCAGGTAGACTTTCTCCCAGGCCAGGTCTCATGTGGTTCTGGGGAAATCGGTGACCCGGGGTCACTGGGATGCAGTGATACTGACCAGAGGGTCAGCTCAGTGCTGCGAGAAGGCTACTGTTACTCCCCAGAGGCCGGGGAGGGCTGGGGTCAGGGGCAGGCCACCATCACTCGACCGCCAGTCAGCTCCCCCTTCTCTTTCAAGTGCCCCCCACCTTGGAAGGTTGAAGAAGACCCTCCTCAGGGAGACTCGGGGCGGTGGGCCTCCTGCTTCCCCATGACGCGTGGAGCCCATGCCTGCTGCACGCACACCCGCCCTGCTCTCTACCGCAGGAAGGACAGTCTGGGGCTGGGGAGTCAATGGGCGGGGGTCCGTCTGTCTCAGGAAATCCAGTGGTCTTCCCTCCCTGGCCTCTATCGGGGTCTCAGTGGGGGCAGCCCTGACACAAGGGCGAGGCCCCCCTGACACTCGGATCTCAGGGCACACGTGGGAGGACCGTCGTCATCCACGGGCACTGATAGCCCCAGGGCGCAGCTTCCTCACTGGCCGGGCCAATGGTTTGGCCTCTGGGACTGAGCCCTACGGAAGCCTGGGGAAGGGGAGGCGCCTGCCTTGGGCGGATGATGCTTGAGGGGCACCAACGGCCTCAGTCATCAAGATAAATACTATTTAATGGGCTATTTCAGAAAATTAACATGAACGCTAACAAAAGTCCATGTTAAGAAAAGAGCACATTTTTTTTTTTTTGTGGTAGGCGGGCCTCTCACTGCTGTGGCCTCTCCCGCTGTGGAGCACAGGCTCCAGAAGCGCAGGCTCAGTGGCCATGGCTCACGGGCCCAGCCGCTCCGCGGCACGCAGGATCCTCCCGGACCGGGGCACGAACCCGTGTCCCCTGCATCGGCAGGCGGACTCTCAACCACTGCACCACCAGGGAAGCCCAAGAGCACATTTTTAAATAAAGGCTGAGCTGAGCTGAGCCAGCTCTGAGCCCAAGGGAGAAGGACGAGTCAGCAGTACTGATCCTGTGTGTGTGCAAACTGCCTGCATTTTGTCCACCGTGGATTCGCTGCATGAATTTGCATATTCTTCAGTTCTTCAAACCTTCAGTTTGATATTCTTCAATGCAATACTACGTATCTTGACGGCTGAGTTTCCGGCACCACTAAATGTTGTGCCTGAGATGCTGTGGGATGAATCGTATCCCCACCTCCACTTCGATGTGACCTTCTATGGAAATAGGGTCACGACAGACGTAATTAGTTAAGACGAGGTCAAGCTGGGTTAGTGGACCCCTAACCCCACAGGACTGGGGTTGGGAAAGGAGAGGAAGTGTGGGCACAGACACACACAGGGAGATACCTGTGAACGTGAAGGCAGAGATGGGGCGATGCTTTGAAGGAACCATCGCCAAGGATCAAGGAACAAGGAAGAAGCCAAGGAGCACAGGTGGTGGCCAGCACACCCCCAGAAGATGGAGAGCGGCCTGGGACGGATTCACGGCCTCCTAGACACCTAGATGTTGGGCTTCTAACCTGCAGAACTGTGAGAGAATCCGTTTCCGTCGTCTCAAGCTGCCTGGTCTTGGCTACTTTGTCAGCACAGCCCCAGGCTGCGGTCCACCGAGTGTGCGCCTCCCTCTGGCTGTCCCAGTCCCGCCGCATCGTCTGCTTTCCCACGGCTCCAGAGGGAACCCGAGCACCCTGACAGTGGCCGCCAGGGTGAAGGACATGGATGCTGGGGTAACACCCAGTGGGCACTCCAGATCTGCTGCGCTCTGGCTGGGTCCCCGGCAGTTCCTTGGCCTCCATGCGCCCAGCCCTGCCCTCTGTACGCAGTGA
Organism: Delphinus delphis; assembly: GCF_949987515.2. Classification (NCBI taxonomy): domain Eukaryota; kingdom Metazoa; phylum Chordata; class Mammalia; order Artiodactyla; family Delphinidae; genus Delphinus; species Delphinus delphis. The sequence goes on along the minus strand of NC_082685.1, from coordinate 171,259,489 downwards.
CGAGGGTATGACCCGCCCCCAGTCTTGCAAGGGTTACTGCTCGGGTCTCTCGTGGGGAGGGGGACTCCGTCAGAGAAGGCGGCCATCCTGTGTCAGCATCAGTTCACTGGAGCGGCTGAGGCAGTGGACACCTGTGTCCCCAGGTGAACGCTGGCGCCGTCGCTGTGGGGGAACAAAGGATGCTGGGCCCGGAGGAGTCAAGATGGGATCCAGGTCCGGGCGGTGTTTCTCCTCCTCCCGTGGGAAGGCCCCTCCCTGCGTGTGGGGTGCAGGTGTCTGTAGCTACACAGGACGTGAGACTCCGCCGTGGCGCACGGAGGCCGTCAGATGGGAGGAGGTGTGGTGAGCGGAGAGCTCCCTGTCGCAGAGGAAGCAGCGCTGGGAGGAGGGGCCCTGGAGACGGGCGGGCCGCCACACCCGGAACGCTGCGCAGGCGACGCTCTGGCCGCGTCTGCAGCCCAGGGCCGCCCGTGATCACTGCCGGGGCGAAAGCACAGCCGGACCGGGCCCACAGGTCCACGCCCAGAGCACAATGCACGCCCCTAGGGCTTGGACCGCGCCGTGGAAAAAGGCTGGACCCTGCGGAGGGACGAGGGCTGAGGGCCGCCCCGGCTGGTCCAGGCCCCAGAGAGCCCTGCCCCATCTGCTCGGACAGCGTTCCCACCCAGCCTCCCTTTGCCAGGCTCTTCTGGGTCACAAAGGGGAAAAGTGAAGAAGCAAAACGGTTTTCAGCCCCTGCTCTCAGCCAATCGTTCTGTGCCTCATCCTCTCAGGCCCTGAGGGGTCGGAGCCTCCATCTCTTACCTGAGAGTTTACTTAGATTCATCCCCACCCGGTGGGTCCCGCAGCCCAGACGTGGTAAAACCTTCGCTGTGCACAGAGGGCTGGGGCCGCGTGACCTTTTCCAGAGGTGGCTTCCGGATGTGGTCCTCGTCCAGGCCGGACTGAGCTCACGCCTCCACGGGCTCTGTGTTTGCCCCTTGGCCAGACTGCTGTCCTCAGCTGCCTTCTCCGCTGCTCAGGAGCGGCCCTGGCCTCTGTTTCCATGGGGGGATCAAGACCCCTGTCCTGACTGTGCTTTACGGGAGAGCGTGTAAACCTGTGCTTACTGAGGTCTCCCTTGACTTGTCTCCCCCGCAAAAGTGGCCCTGACAGCCTCCAGGTTATATATAAAATTTGAATTTCTCGTCCTGGTTACCAGATTCCAGCTGTTTGGTTGGCTAGTTAAGGATGCCCACAGTCAGAAGGAGCTAAATGTACTTTTTCATCTCGTTGTGATTTGCTTTCCCACCCGATGGTTAGAGTAGGGTGCAGGGCTTTGTTCAGGGTGTCACGATCGCGGTAGGACCCAGCTTACTGCCCTAAAGTAGGGTCCGGAGCAGGACAGGCCAGGCAGCCCACCGAGGCTTTAGTCCCCATCAAGCTCGAAGTCGCTGCACAGACGCGTGCTTTGTTTCCTGTGTGTTTGGTACACCTGTGCTGGCCCTTGCACGTGCTTAAATACTATTTTGTTGCACGGCTGGGGTTATAGTACCCTTTCTACTTAGGAATCGAACTGAATTTTGTACATTTTACGGCAAATTGTTAATTTGGTCGTTTTCACCTGGTCCGCACCCAAGAGCTCTCTTGTCTTAAGTTCTTTGCTTTGAATAAGGACTTTTTTTCCTTTGACATTTGGCTGCCAGTACATTAATTTCAGACTTAAACCTGGTAGCTTTCCTCATTAACTTGATCCATGCTACAGGAACTGGGCGGAGGGAGGGAGTCTCTGATCGTGACGGCGGAAATGACCTTCCACATGCCTCTCCTAGAGGAAGGCCTGATCGCCGAGATGCAATTCCATTCCTCTCTCATCCTTTGACTTTTTTTAAGGAAAAAGATCAAATGTTTTACACCAGTATCAAGTTTCCATAACCATATAGGATAAATATAAACCCCCAAGGGGCTGCGTCACCCGGAGGACGGCACCTTCTTTCTGGTTGTGCCTGGTTATGGGTCTACGTGCAAGTCAGAAAGTCAGTTGCTCTGAAGCAACTGCCTTGATTTTAAAACTTGGTCCTGGATGGGAAAACGCTGGGCAGATGATGGGTAAGTCTTCCCCATCTGTGTTTCTCGCTGTCTCCTGTGCTCCTACTGTAGGGTCACAAGGCAGGGCCACCTCTTGTGATACAGAATTCCTAAAAGTATGGGTGATTTAACCAGATCAACGTACAATAACAGTCTGTCAAGAAATGCACTTTAAGTACATTCAAAGTTATCTTTGAGTGAGATGTCCTCTTTAAATACTGTAATTCCCATAATACCCTAACAAAAGCTCCATTCATAGTCCTGACGGTATTGTAATGTTTGCCCTCACCCCAAAAGTAAACATCACTGCCAAAGCCTGCCTAAGAGCCTTAAGCATATCTATCATCCAGTCGGAACTGGTGACAATCATGGCTTCTTTGCATAAGCAGAGGGGAGTTCTACCCACACCACTCCTAGGGTTCGGTTATACAGGAGCTCCAAGAAAAATATCCCGCAGGAGGCTGAGAGAACCTCATTGAATGAGCCCTAACGTGTGTCCTGAGCACCCGTAATCATCCCCTAAGAGCACGGGTGCACGCAGTGACGTGGTCAACACCGTCCTGAACTAACATCTCTTCACAGGCTCCCTGGTACCAAGTTGACTGCTTAGAATTAAGCAGTGTATGTTTCTAAGATCCAAGGAAAACTGAGGCTCCTGTGCTGAGGTCCATCTTTTTTTTAACTTTTTATTTTATATTGGAGTAGGATTGATTAACAATGTTGTGTTAGTTTCAGGTGTACAGCAAAGTGATTTAGCTGTACGTATACATGCATCTATTCTTTTTCAAATCCTTTTCCCATTTAGGTTGTTACGTAATATTGAGCAGAGTTCCCTGTGCTACAGAGGACGTCCTTGATGGTTATCCATTTTATATATATCAATGTGCGTCTGTAGATAGAACCCCACACACATCAGGCATAAATCTGTCCGTCAGGTCCTGCAGAGCCCGGGCCATTCCTTGTTGGACACATATACCCTCCTGACGCTGGGTCGTGTTCTGGCTGGTTCTCAGCCACTTCAGCTGCAGCCCCTTCCCGGTGGTGCGGAAACATGTAGCAGACGCTTTCCGGTACGGGCGCCGTCTTCACCAGACACTTCTTCCCTTTGGGGCAACTTCTGTGTTGCTGGATTCACATCTGCCCACCCCCCACCCCCCACTCACTCCGTTCACTTGGAATTCCGAGAGCAGAGAGAGTGATTAACCAGCGACGCCTCTGCACTCCCAGTTTCAGACTCAGCAGGTCAGAAAAGCTGTCTCCACGACCAGAGATATGAGAAGTGTGGGTCCCAGGTGAGCACCCCAGGTCCCAGGCAGGGCAGCCCCAGAGTCCAGGCGGGATGGCTGGCTCTAGTTTGGATACCTTGATCTCTCCATTTCAAGCTCCTTACTTGTTTGCAAGATGTGTGTGCGCTCTCTCTCTCTCTGCTCTTTAGAAAGGCAGTATCTTTCACGGGAAGTAAAATTTCCCAAGAGCAAGCCTGTGCTCTGTCCCTGGACAGATGCCCGAGTCCAGCTATTCTGTTCGCACTTGAATGAAGCCCACGTTGCGGGGGCTAGACTCCAGGCAGGTTTTGAACTTGAGGCTTCTTTTTTTTTTCTTTGAGAAGAAATTGAAAAGATGTGAAATACCTGTAACTGTGTTAGTTCTTATGGACAAGGGAAACAGTAGGGGCGTCAGGGCGGCCCTGGCTTCCTCAGCACCCGCAACAGATCCCCACATGCAGGCGCGGGCCTCCCCGGCTCCTTGAGCGTCGGGCATCTCATGGCCGGGAAACGCTGGCTTCTCCTCCTGCCTGTGCCCTCCTGCCTGTGTGGCCCGTACAACAGTGCCGTGCCCGGTGCTGGGTCCATTGCCCTCAGACACTGGTTGCTATTGTGAGGCTCTGAACGCAAACATTAACCTTCATAAGAGAACCAGAGGTAAGTTTCTCTAGTGGGATTGTGTAAATCGGCTTCCCCAGCAGAGACACTAACTGACCCTCAGCCGAAGCACACATTGTGCCCAGGACTGTGCTGTTTTGACGCTTTCATCTTCTCCGAATTCCTGCCCTGACTGCATCTTGTTGCCTCATCAGCTGGTGGAGGCTTGGTGTATGGAATGACCAGGCTTTCGAGGGCTGAAGAAACAGAACTCCTCATATTCTAATTTAGTCCCGTAGACCCAGAACTCTCTAGAAATGGCTTATGATAAATATTTCCACATTGTTCAAAGTCAAAAGTTTGGAAATGTAGGCTGTGCAAACAACCCAGCTTCGGGAGACCTGGGTGCAGTTCATGTAGGTGAACTCAGCCAGCATCAGGAAAAGCCGGGGCACAGTTCACACGTGTTCTGGCAGCCATGCCAAGGCTGTTAAACTTGCTATTTTTATTAGGATTCCATCCAAGCGAAGTGCGCTAACAGATCCTAATATCAGATAGCCCTCCTTCTCCCAGATCCCAGTAACTAGCAAGGCATGAAATTATCCTCTTATAGGGGTTCCCAACCGGACCAGGGGTTTCTTGAAACAGGGAAGGAGTGGGGGTTGGGAACAGGTCAGCTGTGACTGGGCCAGGTCCCTGCCTTCCCTGCTCTGCACCTCTGAGCACCTTATACCTGCCAGAGAACTGAAAACAAAGGAAGAGGAGGTGCCCAGTAGGTGACTGAGGACAGTCCCCCCATGAGCTTCTGAGTCAGCCTGCGGAAGGACGGGACGGCATCCTAGGGTCTCTGAGTGACACGGACGCTCAGGGGCCCCCTTTGCCCGTGGCTCCCAACCTCGTCCTTCCTGCCCTCCTGTGCTGACCTCAAAGCCCTCGACCTGCCCCAGGCTTCCAGGCAGTGGCCGGTCCCATCACTGCAGCTCCACCACCTGTATGGGAGCCCGAGGGTCACGATGGGACCAGTGGGGCTGCAGGGACGAGACCTGTGTCCAGACCCCAGCAGGAGGCACCTTTGGGAAGGGGAGGGTTCTGGTCCTTCAGAAGCCACTCCGGGCAGTGAGCCCCTGGCCTCCCAGCCCTGGACAGACCCATCCTGCTCTCGGGTCCCATAGGAAGACACCAGGGATGCAGCACTTCGGGAAAAGAACGACTCACCCCTCCCTCCCAAACCTCAGTCCCCCACTTGAAATCTGGTGATGTTAAGGGGAAGAGCTGGTGGCCAGGATATGGCCACATGACTTCCAAGAGTTTGCACTTTGAGTTTAGATCCAAAAGGTTTAGATGTCCCTTTAAATGTCCTTCTGAATCACCAAGAATGAACTTTCTTCTCTTTTTCCACAGGAGGGCATGCTGGTGTGGGGTCACCATCATTTCTACTCCTGCTTTGGCCCCTAAGCTAAAACGATGTTGTGATATTTAGGATGAGAAGAGGGAAGAGCCTGTGGAAAACAGATTTCCCTGAACGTTGTGATGTGGGTGGGAGTTAAGTTTCTCATTTCTGCAGAAAGCCTTTTCCGATCCCTGCTTCCAAGGCAAGACTCTGGTGCCGCCTTTCAGAAGAGTCTAGAGTAGCGCCTGAAGCAGAGTGAAGCACCTGCGCTCCTTTCATCCTGGCAACCGTCTGGATTAGCGCTCCGCGGCATTCTTTCTCTGCCGTCATTAATTTCCCCCTTGAACATGCTTTTTCTCTCTCTGACCAAACAGTGATTTTACTTGAGCTGCTGCTGAGTATCTGGCTGTATCAGACCTGAAAACTGTAATTTGAAAAAGGTGAGCCCTCTGCCTTAGCGAAGGCCCAGGCTGCCTGTTTCTTTTATCAAAGACAGGTATGAGAGGGCTTCTTTTAAATTTGAGCGGACACTGTTTGCCCAGGGATTTGAAATCCTGTAGAATATTAAAGGCCCATTTTTATCTTTAAAATCTGCTTTTAAAATCTGTTCTCTGTGGGCCTGTTTTAGTCCCTGGATGATTCTAAGCAATATTAAATGGCGAGTGACTTAGACCCAGCGTGAATCACTAAATGGAAATGTATGTTTTAAAAATAACTGATTCAGGTGGGTGTTGTGAGAAGAGCACATCGTGGGAAGAGCAGCGGCTGAGTCCCAGGCTCGGCACCAGCCCTGCGTAAGCCCACCTGCCGGTCCCCGCACGGGAAAGGGCCCAGCGGGGAAGGCTGGGGCTGCCCTCCCTGATGGCGGTCACTGTGTATGCATTGCTCTGTAACTGGTAAATGGTGAAGGGGCAGCAAAAGCCAGAACCAGCAAGTGAAAACAAAGGCCGCTGGGCCTCTCAACATGGTGTATGGGGATAAAACAGGAAAAAGTAAATTCGTGAACAACCATTGCACAATTGTATTATGTTTTTTCTTTATTCTTATCCTCGAGAGCATTGACCACTGCTTGGCCCACGTGTGAGTGCCTTGCTCTTTCTGCTGGTCCACCGTCTCCCACCGCAGACATCCTTGGCAGCCGTGGCACATGAACTGCTCTGCTGGGATGGGGCTGCTGCAGGAATCCCAGGCTCCGTGTACCTGAACAGAAGACTGTGGGTCCCTGGGCTTTTGTGTGGAATCTTCATGAAGAGTCCAGGAGGCCAGGCTCCTGCATCTCCCCAAGGGGGACCGGGCAGGAGGTGTGGACACGCCTGGGGTGGGTGCCAGGCCGAGGGCAGAGCCTCCACTGTCGTCCAGGGGAGGCTGCCTCCCGGGAGGGGTCCCTGGGTTGAGCTGCTCAGGCCCGTCTTGTGGAAGCACTAGCCATCCTGGATCTGTTGCATTTCTGCTGAGATTCGGGTCCACGTTGTCCTGGCTGCACTCGCCCATGGAACACAGAGACCTGGGAATCACCAGGTGGCCGGAGCTCCCCTGAGGGGGCAGGCGTTGTGTGGTCTCTCCCCACATGCGTGAGCTCCCCAACCCCGGCTGTCGTGGGTACAGCTCCCGGACAGCCGAGGGGTGAAGGACATCACAGCACCGAGGGACAGACACAGGCCAAAGGGCCACAGCCACAGGGCCGGCCGGTCCAGGGCCTGGAGCCCAGGGCTGGAAGGAAGAGAGAGGTGGACGCATCAGGGGAGGGAGGAGGACACCGGCGCTCAACCAGAGGGCATCTGGCACTGGACACACTCTTGGTGTCAGGACTGGTGAGTCAAGGCCGGTGGTGCCACCGAGCGTCCTGACAGGGGCCAAGGGCCAGCCCACCTCCAGGAACAGCCCGGCCCAACGTTTCAGGGGAGGTGGGGAACCTCAGCTGGACCTGCAGGCTGTGCCACAGCTGGACCCCACCAAGATCTGGGTCTTACTTTTCCCTGGTTCGTGGGACCCCGAAAGAATCGCCCAAACTCCAGAAGCGTCCATTTCCTCCCCCATAAAATAGAGCCGTGATCAGAGCTCCCACCTGCGAGAGCTGTTGGGCTGAGCAAATGTGATGACAGAGGTGAAGCCGCAGCCCGTGCCGGGTGCGGTGAACCTGAGGCGCCGTCAGCATCAGCTGAACGCTACTTTCACAAACACACACAGGAAACGTCCCAAGCCTGCTGATCTCCTTGGTTAGCAACTACAAAAAAAATACTTTCGAAAGATCTTTCAGGTGTGTCTGTAATGTGGTATAAAACTAAATAAATAAGCAAACAAATACACCAAATAACAAACAAACATCCCCCCCAAGGGCCTTCTCCCGCCAACAGTGGGTTCCTGTTAACAAAAGCAAGCAAAGCAAACTCAGGACAGAGGTGGTTAGTATGTTTGCACAGGAACTTTCTTCTTCTGTGACAAATGTGGCTTTCGGATAAAACATAGGAGGTGTGCGCTCGGTACTTGGGGAGAAACGGCGGGGTGCTTTGTCAGGTGGACCCAGAGTGATCCATGGGCTGGCTGGGACTCTGAGGTCAAAAGCGACGAGACCAGGAGAACAAGCCCCCACATCAGACTGTGTTCACATTCCTAACGACTCCAGGCAAAGTCACACACCGGGCACGCAAACACACTTGCAGAGAAAGCCAGCCCTAAAGGACTTCCATTTCTCTTCTGCAAAACAACGCACCATTCTGTTTTAGTTTTCAGTTACGTGCTTCTTTCTTTCCTGGTCATGGCTCCGCCTCGGGACCTGTTACTTTGCCAGGGCAAGTACCACCCACACAACCTATTTTTGCAACATTATTTTAATCTGGCCGTAGCTCAGTTAATGAAAAAGATCGGAATCCTGGAATCACATGGGATCTCATACTTTGCTATAGCACAGACTTGTCAGCCTTGCCTTCACGTGGCATCATATCCACAGCATCCTTAAGCAAAATCACAGGCAAGAATTAGCACCACACACACTCACGGGTGGAAGCAATTCTGCTACAGTCAAGAACACAGCACAGATGGTGCTAAAAATCATGAAAGCCCTTAATATTTCTCTTCCTAACCCTCTAGACTGTGCTGTGCCACGAAGCTTAGACTCTCACTCCAGGGCAGGGTCCTTGAAGAGTTCAAGCTCGTGTAATAACTAATGCACTCTCAGACGATCTGTCTCCTATGTACTTGAACTCTTTAACACAAAGGCCCCGGTAAAATGCCACTCCCATAAGAGCACATTAATAGCCATCTTTTCATAAACAGCTTCAGAAAATGGAAGGGACGCCTTTGAACATCTTCAAAGAGACACTCTATTTTCATGCAGACTTGAATTTGCAGTTGCACAAAAAGATCAACAGACATTTATCAAACCTTTCACAGTGTAGATTTTTATCTGTGGATCACAGCTCCTTGTGTCCCCTGCAACTATTTTAAGTCCCCGGAAGTAGCTTCTAGGCGAAACTACCCCCCGCCCCACCGCCCAGGACTTTTTCCCAGGAGCAGAAGCACACTTTTCCCACTCACCTGCATCATGCAAAGCTTCTCTTTGTCCAAAGCCAGCGGCCAATGGCTAGCTCCAGTTCGTTCTGCTCTGAAGAAAGTCATCTTTAAAAATGTTGAGCAAACAAACGGCTGTCCCAGTTGTCACTTAATCCTTGATTTCTCTTCACCAACAGCAGATGAAAATGAGGGTGGAGTCACGTGTATTTACAACAGTTCTCGTCATCGTAACTGTCCCAAAGGACACAGCCTTGAACATAAAATATCTAGAAGGGCCATGTGGAAATACATAAGTCACAGCAGAAATTGTCTAAAAAGTGTGACCCCGATTCAGATGCTTTCTTATAAAGACCCAGACAAAGCACCGCGTGCACCCCTTCTGGGTTTACTTCTGATTCTCTGTCCTCCTAGTGTCCACCGGCCACCACTCCTCATGTACAAAGTCCACAGAGTCCTAAACTGAGGGTGCTACAGGGATGTCTTCATTTTTGTTGGTTGGTTTGGTTTGGCTTGACCCACAGCCCTCCTGAGGAGGATGAAATGTCTACCTGGGTCGGGTTATTTTACTGAATAATCAGATTCCGCTTATTTTACTTTGGTTTTAAAGCATCCGGGCGAGAGGATGAGAGGCATTGGCCCGTCAGCCGCAGGAAGTCTCCCTGGAGCCGCGTCCCAGCAGAGCGCCAGCCCCTCCGAAGCCCATTCTCCTCGGAGGACGGAACACGACCCCCCTGTCTCATGTGTCTTCATACCAGGCTGTTTGGTTACACTGAGGGATCACCTCCTGTGACTTACAGCCTATGAAAATAATTAGAAATGCCAAGTGGAGTTACGCACATGCATGTACATTGCAATGCAATTCATAACAGCAACGTGAAATAGCTTAGAAGTCCACCCGTTGGGCAAGGATTGATATGGTACAGTGTGTCCACGTAGCAAAACCCCACGCGATGGCACGCAAAGTGTCTCAGACTATGAACATTCAAACAGTAGAATGTTTTTAAAAAGGCAACCACGTAATTGTTCCAAACTTAAAAGAGGAAAGCTTGAATATCTATATATACATTAAGAAAGGTCCGGGGATAGTTCCCTGTCACTTTGCTGTACACCTGAAACTAACATAACATTGTAAATCAACTATATTTCAATTAAATTTTAAAAAATCAATTGAATAAATATAATATGCAGAGCCTTCTGTTGAAAAAATAAAAACGTCTGGGGAGACATATACACACTCTAGGATGTTACAGAATGTGGCCACATGACACCCAACTGGAAAGTACCCCGTGGAGGAATAAGATGTTAAAATAATTCTTTTTTGGGGGGTGGCAGGGTTGGTGGAATAAAAAGGTCTGGGGATGAAGCTACCCTGATGAGTTTAAAATAGACTTAGGAAGTAAGATTACAGATTTTTTTGTTTTTGTGGTACGCGGGCCTCTCACTGTTGTGGCCTCTCCCGTTGCGGAGCACAGGCTCCGGACGCGCAGGCTCAGCGGCCATGGCTTACGGGCCCAGCCGCTCCACAGCATGTGGGACCCCCGGACTGGGGCACGAACCTGTGTCCCCTGCATCAGCAGGCAGACTCTCAACCACTGCGTCATCAGGGAAGACCTTTTTTAAAAAAATATATATATATTCTTTATTATTTTCTAAATTGCTGATTTCATAATCAGAACATTTAAAATCATATATTCATGTAAAATTTATGGCCGGGAAAAATGTTCCCCATATATTATGAACTGAAAAGGAAGGTCACGCGCCCATGGGACCATTTCTCATAATAATGAGGAAAAATGGAACCATCTGAAAGTCTGATAGGCAAGCGGGAATTGTGCAGGGACTACAGCACAGACTCTCAGAGATGTTCTGGGGAAGGCCTGTGATGTGGAAAGACACTGTAACACATTTTTGGGAGAAGAAGGAAGTTACACAATGCCTGTCTGCCGTCAAGCTGTGCCTGCCTTACTGTCTCTTCTTTAAAAGAATGAGTAACCGTGAGTTCCCAGGCTCGTTTTAACACCTGGTTTGGGGACTTTAAATACAGCGAGTGAAGCTTCAGGTGAGAATAGAAATCCCTAGGAGGTCTTAAGGTGCCTGGGGAAGGGGAGGTTGACACGAGCCCCCCGCCATTCTGTTAGGAAAAGACTGAATCTGAGCGATTTCTAACTTCCCATGGGGAAAAGCAAACTCTCATGACCTGAAAGTTAGGAAGGAAGGAGACCTCGGCCAGGGCTTGGTGAAGCCATTTCCATCCACAAGGCCCCTTAAAGATGTTAACAACCATGGAGTTTCCCCCTGGAGATGGATTTGCCCCAAAGATGCCACTGCAGCATTGTCAAAGGGGTCGTAGGTTGAGATGAAGGTCTGGTACCAACGTTTTTCCACCGAGGAGCATCAGAGGAGCTGTGCAGAGGAAACCATATATTTCTCGCTCCAATTAATGGGTTAATTGTGTTCTCTAAATATAATATGGGAATCATAGACATAATGGTTATTTCCTGGTAGCATATGTACTTAATGTGCTGGTGGATAAAACATCCCTGCATTAAAAGGAATTATTGTATTTGTCATAAATTCCTTTGAGAATAATTCTGCTTTCATCTCCAGGCAGGAGGGTGTCTTTGATACGAGACATGAAGGATTACACGGAGGGAGCAGGACGGGGCCGCACCTGACAGGTGTGCCCCTGGTCCCACGCCAGGTAACTTACTGAGACTAACCTGGGGGCACATCTACATTTGAAAACCAAGCCTGACATCCAGAGAAATCAAAGTGCCTGACGCAGCTGAAGGCTTTATATTTGGAAGTGAAGTTGAAATGCAGGAGTTGGGACGAACACGGGTGAATTCGGCTGGGCTGAGCCCAGCTTGGTTATGGAGAAGAGGACCCAGGGCTGTCCTCTTTAATTTGCCCTCAGGCGTTTCAGCGAACATTCTGGAAGCTGTTCACACCTCATGTTTCCTACACGGCTGTGCTGTTGCAGGGCTGGAGAAGCCACCTCATGATGGAAAATACTCTGCTGTGTGGAGGTGCTGGACCCTGCTGGCTTCAGAATATCATAGGAGGGACTCCACAAAGGGAGACAAATACATATTTATGGGGAGGTGGGGTGGGGAGACAAAAGAGAGAGGGGGGGGAGACAGAAAGAAGAGAGAGGGAGAGGGAGAGAGACTTTATTGGGCAGTATCTGCAAAAAGGAAATTAAAATGGAAAATAAAAACTGCAGAGGCTGTGGAAAGGATTCTTTGAAAAAAACTGTCTCGTTTTCTGTTGAACTGGAATTCACATGGAAACCCAGACTTGAAATGAGAGAGTCCGCAGCTCCTTCGTGGTGATTCGATTTCTCTTCCTCAGGGGTGTTACTTCATGTCTAACGCCACCACCGCCTATTTGTGAAGGCGGGTGAGGCCGGCCCTGTGTGGTCCATGCAGCCACAGGCAGCCCACGCGTGGTGCTGTCGGCACTGTCCCTTGGGGAGAGCCCCTCCCTCCCACCTCTCCTGGGGGGCCAAGCAGGACGCCCCCCCAGCCCCCTGACCGTGGCCCCAGCACCCGCCACCCCGCCACAGGCGCCCAGACCGTCGTGGACTCCTTCCCAGAGCTGCAGCTCCCGGTCTCTCCCTGACGCCAGCGGCAACTATTTTTTGTTTTTGTCTTAAATTCTGCTCCCTGTAAAAATGATTCATTTTGTTTATGGAAACCTCAGCTGAAATGAAGGTTGGGGTTCTAATCACCTCATTTCCTTTTCCTGGTTGCTAGAGACTGAATATCTGAGTCCCCCCAGAATTTGCATAGTTGAATCCTAACCCCCAATGAGCGGGTGTCAGGAGGTGGGGTCTTTGAGAGGTGACGAGGTCACGAGGGAGGAGCCCCCATGATGGGATTAGTATCCTGATGACAGAGAGCTCCCTGCCCCTCCTCCACGTGAGGACACGGTGAGGAGATGCATATGTGAACCAGCAGGAGGCCCTCACCAGACACGGAATCTGCAGGTGCCTTGATCGTGGATGTCCAGCCTCCAGACCTGGGAGAAAGAAATGCCTGTTGTTTAAGACGCCCTGTCGTGGCTTTCCTTTGTAGGAGCCCCAACCGGCTAAGACACTGGTCACGACACCCCTCATTCCATTAACAGACATAGTTTTCTCAGGGTTGCAATCCAGCACCCACAGACCAGCTCCTGACCGAGGGTCAAAGGACCCCTGAGTAAGCACCCCCTCAGGAGGTCCCACTGGACTCGGGCACCAGCCTGATTGAAAGAACGAGCTCCAGCCCCTTCCTGCTCGTGTCAGCATCCACTGAGGCTCAGAAAAGAAACCAGCAGCCCCTGGGCCATCAGCTCTAAGTCAGCGAGGGGTAGACCCCCCAACCACCAGGGACCTCTGTGAGACAGAGGATGGCTTGCCACCCACGACCACACTCAGAGGTGGTGGGGGGAGGCTGGAACTGCGCTCTCCCAGGATGTGCAAACTTCCCCGTGTGGGAGACAGAAGACCCTGAGTCTGCTGGTCATTCAGAGTACAGACCACCTTTGCAGAAGTGGATGCCCCCTCTCTGCCACTGACATGGATTCTGGGTCCTTCTGGAAGATCACACGAGGCTCCCTACCAGACGGAGTGGTTTGGATTTCAGGGAATCCATGCCACCCAACCTTCCCAAGGTGTGGAGGAGCCAGCTGCCTTTGCAGACCATGGAGATGGGCAGTCTGCTAACCTGCCAATCAAGAATTTGTAACCAGTAAGTTTGAAAAGTGGTGAATTCTGAGTAAGCCACGCAGTGGGGCCAGGTGGTGCTGTGGGCATCCTACCATGGAGCCCAGACACCCCTAACCTGCTCAGGACGTGTGTGAGGCTCACAGGATGCAGGGGGGGTGGGGGGCACAGCCCCCCCAAGAGGGGATGTGATCTTCCTACCAGGGCTCACCTCTCGCGTATCCCAATATTAAAATGAAGCTAAATGTATGGTTTGTCTGGTTAGACATATTCTTTAAGTCTCATTACGTTTCAAAGTCTCATGCTTTTCATTTCTGAGATGTGATTAAACTCACATCTGTTCTGATTGAGGTTTGGAATCTTTTATTTCGGGGGGAAAAAAGAGAGTCTTCAGAAGGGAGCCATCTAGTGCTGCGACGCTCATGAGACCATTAAATTTAATCCTCCTTTCACACTCACTCCAGGGGGGATTTCAATTAAATTTGTTCAAAATTTATCAGGTTCCTGCATGTTGGCATAAATGATTCAGGACCACTTATCTATTCACTGAGTAGGATGTACTGAAGGGTACACATTATTGTTATGACTTTTCACAGTTTCTTCATAAATTCACCTAATAGGAGTTTCTATTATTCAAAACCCTCTTCTTCCCCATTAAATGGTCTTGTTGTTCTTGCCACGATGAAATCTAATTACCTATGCAAATTTTGGGAGCGCTCCTGAGTTACAAAAGCTGCCCTTTCCCCTAGTGGGCTGGCTTGCAGGACGTGGAATATGGCACTTATTCTCCTAGGAAAGCAGCAAGAATACAAGTCTCCAGACACTGAGGCCACAGGGGTGACAGTGAGCATGCATGTGGGGGAGGGATTTCAGGTGACTGGTTCAGACAGCCGGAAGTAAATACATGTATTCAGGAGCAGGGTCATAGGACACTGGAACAGGCTGACTTTGTGTAACACGGATAATACATCTCTCTGGGCTGAGAAGGTGAACAGACCAGAGAACACAATTCTCTGGAGATGACACCAGGTTCGTGGGTGGCCACTGAGACTGCATAAAAGTGTATAAAACGATACACTTTATACACTGCATGAAAGTGTATAAAACGATACACGTATCTGTCTAAAATGATTCACTAGACACTTTTACAACCCCAGGAATTTATCTACAGAAATCCATTCAGCAAGGATGTGGTAACATGAAAACTGACTATTGACCACATAGGAAATACTTTTATTTGCTTTTTTCCCTTGAAGAATTACATCAGTGAGAAAATTTTGAGCATCTCATCTGTTCCCTACTTCCTTAATGAAAGGACAATGTTCATAGGAAAATGAGCATCTCACTAACATGACACACAGAAAGTATCTCATCGTTCATAGTCCTCCTTAGCTTGAGTTCAGAATTCACAAGGGAGAAGTGAATTGACCTCAGGTTAATAGTTAGGAATTGTAGGGGGCATGAGGTGGTTTTAGAGAGCTCTTTCCCTTTTAGAACGTTGTCCCTTACAAATTCCTCAAACTGAACGATGTATTGTACATGAAGAATGTACATCTTCGCCTCCATGGAGATAAAACTGAGCGAGTTGGTTGTTGGAAAACTATGGATGGGCTTTTTAAGTTTTATCCTTTACTTGGTAGTGAGAGGTGGAATCATTACATCGTTCTCCATCTACTCTGGCCAAGTCAGGTGTTCTCCTGAATTCTGGGTCCCACCACTCAACATCTCCACTGTGAGGTTCATCAAGGCATCTCAAAACAGAAGTGCCTTGTGGGATTTAATATGATCTTTTGTCTCCTCTGGGACAAGGATTCTATCCCTCCCTCCATCTGACTGCCAATTTCTGAGGGAAAGTATATTTTAATTCCTGCTCTGTTTGTCTCTAAGTGGTTTCCCAAGATACACAGCAGTAGGAACCTCTGAGGACTTTCTTCTGGAGACCGGATTTGCCCAGATCCTGAGCTCATGTTACCCTTGGAAATTTGAATTAAGAACCTCAGTCCCACCAGTGGAGCGTCCAGAGGTTTCAAATGCCACAGGCTGGAGGTCCAAATGTGGGACAGATTTCTCTCCAGTCATTGAACTCGCATCTGCCATAATTTTTCAGTGAGGAATCATTGGAACTTTAGCCAGGAATTCTTTACGGCATTGTGGAGCTCTCCTATGCAGTACAGACATTTTATCAATATAATCCCTGACTTTTGCCAAAAAATGCCAGTAATGATCCCAGTCATTGTGACAATAAAAGTGCTCCCACACACCTCAAATATCTAGCAGAAGAGTGAACCACCAAAAACAAACAAACAATAAATAAATCTTGAAGGGGGTCAGAAAGAAAGGTCATACCAATTTCAAAACTAAGGCAATAAGACTGATGGCTGACTTCTCAATGGAAGTGATGGAAACTAGAATATAATATACGACATATTTTCAATGTAGAAGGAAAACTACTGCCAAAATAGAACTCTATGCTACGTGACACAAACCTTCAAAAGCCATGGCAGGAAAGAGAATGTCAATGAAAGCAGCAGAGAAAGGACCTCTGAAAATTGTCTCACCCATAAAACCAAGGCAAGCACTGTACAAAATTTACAACCATCAACTTTTTCAAAACTCTGGAAATTAAGCAAAGGCTTGTAGCAAACCAGAGAGTGTTTATTCAAGAAAAAGCAGAAAACAAAACACATCTGAATCTCATTAGGAAGAGTGAGCTGTGGGCATTTTAATTTACCCTATTTCCATCCTCTTCCCGCCCCACCCCCAAGTTCTACAGTTGGCTTTAAAACAAATAGCTCATATTCATGGTGGTAAACAGCAGCCTGGCGGTGACTGGAGCAGGAAGAATGTGGAAGATTCTTCAAACTCCTTTCCCAAGAACTGGCCTCGTTTGACTTGTCTGGTAGTTCCCTGGGAGACTCACTCATGAGGTTGTCTTTGTTTGACTCGATTTGGAGCTCACCCAGCAGAACAGGTTTTTTCCCAGTGGAGAATTCTGAAAACAATTACAGACAATTGCTGAACACTGAGCTTGTTTGAGGCAGTAGATCACAGTTGGTGAAACTGTTAGACCAACCCAGAAAGCTAGGGAATGAGATGTCCATGGAAGCTTTAGAAACTCCAAGATAGTTCCTGGAATATGGACAGACATGTGTCCGGAGCTATGCTTGTGTTCCAGAAAGAGCTGAGGACGCCGTAAACTCTCACCTTTCCTACTCTCAAGGCTCTGCACAAGCAGGAAGGAAGAGGCAGAGTTACAACCTGCCTGCTGTCTGTTGAAGGTGTTCCCCACCACACACACAGACCCTCAGCAAAGACTGAGAAGCTTGTGGACATCTCTGTTCAGACATTAGCTGGCTACTAAACTACCTAAGCAGAGATATCAGTGGCCACACATGACAGAGAATACGGACTTACAGAATTAGTTTAAAAAGTGAATAAACAAATCCAGACAACAGGAAAGAGCAACAACACAAAACAGTGCAGGTGGGGAGGGTCTGACCTCAAGAACTGTCATGTTATGTGATTGAAAATGCAATTTTCAACAATAAAAGCAAGTATGAAACATGCAAAGGGACAAGAATGTATGGCCCAAACACAGGGGGAAAAAGAGCAGTAAATAGAAACTATCCTTTAGGAACCCAGACATTGGACATAATAGTCAACACATTTAAATAATCTATTTTAAGTATTTTCAAAGAACTAAAGGGAGCCATGTCAAAATAACAAAGTATGAGAATCATGTCTCACCAAACAGAATATATATATATATATATATATATAAATTAGGGGAAAAAAAGAACTAAATACAAACTGTGAATCTGAAAAGTATAATGACTGAAATGAAAATTTTACTAAAGAGTCTTGACAGCTGGTTTGAGCAGAATTCCATGGATTTGAAGGAAGGTCAACTGAAATTATCCAGTTGGAAGAACAGGAAGAATAAAGAATGAAGAGAAGTGGACAGAGGCCTGTGGAAACCATCAAGTGTGCAAACATACACATCGTGGGATTGAGAGCAGAGGAGAAACACAAAGGAGCACAGGAGGTTCCTAAAGAAGTGATGGCCAGACAGTGCAGCCACACGGGTTTCTCAGTAAGATTAATAATGTGTTCTTATCAGACACCAGGGAGGCCAGAGGACAAAAGTCTGTCAACCAAGCAAGTATATCCTGAAAAACTATTCTTTACAAATGAAGGAGAAAATAAGATATTCCACAGCAAACAAAACTGGACAAATGTGTTACTAGCAGAATAGATCATATGTTAGGACAGTAAAAATAAAGTCTCAATACCTTTAAAAAGACTGAAATCTCACAAAGTATGTTCTCTGACAAAAATAGAATAAAATCGGAAATCATATCTGAAGTAATTTGGGAAATTCACAAACATAGGCAATTTGAACCACACAATTAAAAATAATAATTGGGTCAAAAGGAAATCACAAGGTAAAATAGGAATACTTTCAAATAAATGAAAACAAAAACAGTATACACAATGTTTTGGCATTCAGGTGAAGCAGTGCTTAGAGGGAAATTCATAGCTACATTGCCTGTATTAAAGAAGAAAGGGGCTCCCCTGGTGGTGCAGTGGTTGAGAGTCCACCTGCCGAGGCAGGGGGCGTGGGTTCATGCCCCGGTCTCGGAAGATCCCACATGCCACAGAGTGGCTGGGCCTGTGAGCCATGGCCACTGAGCCTGCGTGTCTGGAGTCTGTGCTCCGCAACGGGAGAGGCCCCAACAGTGAGAGGCCCACGTATGGCAAAAAAAAAAAAAAAAGAAGAAGAAAGATCTCAACCCCATTGCCCATCTGAATAACTAGGAAAAGAAAAACATACAGAACCAAAACAAGTGGAAGAAAGGGAATCATAAGTATTGAGCATAGTAAATTGAATAGATTTAAAAAATAGAGAAAATCAATGAATTGAAAAGTTAGTTCTTTGTAAAGATCAACAAAAAATGACAAGCTATTAGCTAGAATAATTAAGGGGAAAAAGAAGACTCAAATTATGAAAAGGGAATGAAAGAGGAGATATAACTTCTGTCCTTAAAGAAATAACAACCATGATAGAATACTGTGGAAAACTGTATGCCAACAATTAGATAAACGTGATGAAATGAAAAAATTCCCAGAAAGACACAAACTACTGAAACTGACTAAAAGATAAAAATTGAATAAACCTATAACAAATAAAAAGATTGAATTAGTAATCAAAAATTTTCCACAAAGAAACACTCAGGAGAAGATGACCTTATTGGTGAATTCCACCAAACATTTAAAGAAAAATTTATACCAACCCCTCACAAACACTTCCAGAAAACAGAATATGAGGTAACATTTTAAAACTCATGTTACGATGCCAGCATTACCCTGATACCAAAATGAGACAAAAACATCACTAAAGAAAAAAAAGAAAGAAAAAGTACAAAACAATAAATACAGACACAAAAATTTTCAATAAAATACTAGTAAGCCTAATCCAGCAATATATAAAAACGATTATATACCATGACCAAGTAGAATTTATCCCAGTAATGCAAAAATGTTCCATATATGAAAATCAATGGATGAATATACTGTATTAGTAGAATAAAGGACAAAAAGCACTTGACAATCTCAATTGATGTGGAAAAATCATTTGTCTAAATTTAACACTTTTGTGCAATAAAAACACACAAAAAACTAGGAATAGGAGGGGATGTTCTCAACCTAGTAAAGGAAATTTATTTAAAAAAAATAAAACACATAGTTAACATCATACCCAATGGTGAATGACTGAAAACTTTTCCTCTAAGATCAGGAACAAGACAAAGGAATCTGTTTATCATTTCTATGCAAAATAGTTCTGGGCATTCTAGCCAGGGCCATTAGACAAGAAAAAAAAGGGGGGTGGGCATCCAGTCTTCAAAATAAAAATGAGACTACTTTGGTTTGTAAATGACATGTTCTTATACATAGAAAATCCAAAGGAATTCACACATTTGCTTGTACACGCACACAGAAGAAAAAACAACATATTAAAACTAATAAATTGAGTTCAGCAAAGTTTCAGAATAAAAGATGAATACATAAATATCAGTTGTATTTCTTTACTCTAGGAATGAACAATCTGAAAATGATTTTAAGAAAACAATCCATTTAGAATAGTATCTAATACATATAGAAATAAATTTTACGAAGGAAGTATAAGACTTGTATACTTACCACTTCAAAAAGAAGTTAAATTGAAAGAAGTTAAATAAAACTTAAATTAATGGAAATACATCTGTGTCTGGATTGGAAGACTTAATGTTGTCAAGATGGCAATACTCCCCAAATTAATCTGTAGATTTAAAACAATATCTGTCAATTTCCCAACTGGAGTTGTGTGTGTGTGTGTGTGTGTGTGCAGAAATTGTAAAGTTGATGCTAAAATTCATATGAAAATGCAAGTGATCCAAAGTAATTTAAACAAACTTGAAAAAGAAGAACAAATTTAGAAGACTCATACTTTGTAATTTCAATTTTACTATACATATGTGGTAATCAATACTGTGTGAAAATGACATAAAGATAGAGATCAATGGAATAGAATTGAGAGTCTAGAAATAAACTCATATATCCATGGTCAGTTGATTTTTAACAAGGGGTCATGACCATTCTGTGGGGGAAAAATAATCTTTTTAACTAAAGATGCTGGGACAACAGTATATCTACATGGAAAACAATGAAATTTGACCTCTACCTCACACCATATAAAAAACTTTACTCAAAATGGACTAAAGACCTAAATATAAGCACTAAATCCATAAGATTCTTAGAATAAAACATAAGTGTGAATCTTTCTGACCTTAGATTAGGCAATGGTTTCTTAGTCATAACACCAAAAGCACAAGCAAAAGAAAAAACAAAACAAAATAAAACAAAATAAAACAAAATCCCCAAAATAAAAATAAAGCAAAAAACAAAGAAAAAAAAAACTTCATTGGGCTTCATCAAATTTAAAAACAAAACAGAATACTGTGCTTCAAAGGACAATATCTAGAAAATAAAAAGTTAACACACAGAATAGGAGAAAATATTTATAAATCATATACCTGATAAGGGATTTGTATCTATAGTGTATAAAGGCAAATGCCAGTAGAGATATAGATTTGAACAACATGCTAATAAGTATGTTCTAATTAACATACTCAAGACATTGGAGCTAATTACTACAAAATATGAAATTTTTTGAAGACTCATAGAACATTTATGAAAGATGGCCATATGCTGAGGCATAAAATAAGGTTCAAAACATTTCAGACACCTGATATCATCCACAGTACACACCCTGACAACAGTGGAAGCAAGCCATAAATCAAAAAGAAGAGAAAGGAACTAGAAAATACCCATATTTTTCAAAATGAAGCAATACACTTCTGAATGACTAATATATAAGGAATAAATCACAATGCCAATTAGAAAATAGTTTCAACTAAAGAAAAATTGAAATGTATTATATATATATAAATATATAAAACTTGATAATATATAATATATATATTTATATATTATATATATATTTATATATATAATATATACTTATAAAATATATAAATCAAAACTTTTAATAATATATAAAAACTTGAATAATGCCTCCAAAATTTTGTCTGAGAAACATTATGGTATTAAATGTATTTTTCATAATTTATGCATCAAGAAATTAGCAAAAAAAGTTGAGCATAATAAAATATGAGCTAAAATTAATGAAGTGGACATGAAAAATATAGTGAAGATAATTATCAAAGCTAAAAGGTTGGTTCAGATAAACTAATACAATTAATAAAGACTTGGCAAAAGAGATCACCAGGACGGGGGTGGGAGGGTTGCAAGGAAGAGAGACAGAAGGCACAAAATCAATACGCTAGTGAAAAAGGTGATATCACTAGAGATCTCACAGACATGGAAAGAAAAGAACTATGAATAATTTATGATAATGAATTTGAAAACTTAAATGAAATGGTAAAGTTACTAGAAAAACACAACTTTCTAAAACTGACACAAGAAGAAGTAGAATATTGAAATAGCCCTGAAGTTACTATGAAATTAAATACATGATTAAAATTTAAAAAAACTTTAAGCTCAAATAGCCATACCTATAAATTCATTAATATATAAAAGATAATAAAATGCCATGATAATATTTAGTTTACTTCAAGAATAACAGATTGAATTTAACATTTGAAAGTCAGTCAATGCATTTCACTACTTCCACAAAATAAAGGAGAAAACTGACAATGAACAACGTGGGTTTAAACTGTGTGGGTCCGCATAAACTTTTTCAATAAATATGTACTACAGAACTACCAAATGCAGTTGGCTGAAGCCATGGGTGCAGAAACGGAGGGCAGACTGTGAAGTTATACACAGACTTATGACTGCACAGAGGTAGGTGCCTCCCTAAATCCCCCACCCTGTTGTTCAAGAGTCAACAGCATATGTATATGTGTGTGTGAGTTTAAGAAAGTGGAATAATAAAGAGTAGAATGAGGTAAGATGTCTGAAATATCTTTTTTTCCAACAAAAAGCTGCTATCCAGAAGATAAAGGAAATTCTTAAAAATAAGAGTTCATGCTTAGCCAAACAGGAAAGTGGCCAGACTCTGGGCCCAGCCTGTGAGTTTGCAGGCTCTCCCTCCCTTAGCTGACAGGCCTCCTCTGCCAGTGGTAGAAGCCATTCTCATCAGAGCAAACCAGGACACACAAATCCCTTAGATGCCAGGTGTGCACAAAAAGGTAGATTTGAGGCCCAAAGCAGAGTGAGGGAGACTAGGCTTGCTGTGGATGTGGGTTCTGCCCTGTGCTGAGAATTTTAACCACTGTTGTGGCAGGGTCAGATTTCCATGTCAGCAAAGCCCTTTGCAATATGAATAGGAGACCAACACTGGGATAGGAGCTGGATGTTGGAAAGGGGGAGACTGACAGAGAAAACATTGGTGTAGTCCAGCCCAAGGGGAGACCTGGACTCAGCCAGAACATGGGAACTGAGTCTGAGGACATGCATGAAGGAAATGTGAAAAGGTCTTCAGAGGTGACACAGGTGTCTGGTCACAGGAACTGGGAGTACGGTAGAGTCTTCACAGAGATAAGGGTTTATGGGAGGAAAGAGGTCCATTTTGGATTTGTAGTTTCATGTTCACAGAAAGCCAAGAGCTCAGGTTGTGAGTGAGGCAGAGTGTGGTGAAGGTGCCTGTTCAAGGCTGTAACTGGAACAAGTAGGAGAGATGACCCCACGTGAGTTCTGAGAGGGTAACCTTGGAGAGACAGAACCAAACTCCAGCATTGGCCCTTCAGGAAGGGGTGAGACAGAAAACCTGCAGAAAGTGGCCAGGGAGCTAGCACTATCCTAATAGCAACCCCACACAGAGACATTACAAATACAAACAAAAAGAAAACAAACAAAAAATAAAAGAAAACTACAGACCAATATCTCTTATGAATATAGATGTAAAATTCCTTAGTAAATTGAAGCTACTGATGGGAAGAAAATTATACATCATGATGAAGCAGGTTTATTTCAGGAATGCAAGCCTTGTTCAACATTCAAAAATCAATGTAATCTAACACATCAGGTTTTTGTTGTGGACCATTTTTAAAGTCTTTATTGAATTTATTACAATATTGCTTCTGCTTTACATTTTGGTTTTTTGACCATGAGGCATGTGGGATCTCAGCTCCCTGACCAGGGATCAAACCCACACCCCCTGCACTGAAAGGCAAAGTCCTAAGCACTGGACCAACACATCAACAGGCTAAAGAAGGAAAATCACATGATCTTATCAATAGATGTAGAAAAAGATTTTGACAAAATTCAACTTCCATTCATGATAAGAAATCTCAATAAACTAAGAATAGAGGGGAACTTCCTCAACTTGACAAAGAATATCTGTAAAAAACAAAACAAAACAGAAACAAACAAAAAAACCCCAAAAGTCCTATGTGTCTCTACTGTGCACTCCCCTCTCATCACCCAAGCTATATGCCCCCTAAGAGGTCTGTGTTGGTCCTTCTGTTGTGGTGGGCTGATTATGTGGGTGCTCTGGTAGGCTTGGTTGGCCTCTGGCCTAGTTGGTTGCTGGGCCCTGCCTTATGTGGATGCTGCTGGCTGCTGGTCACGAGGCAACTGACTGAAGAACAGAGCTGGAGGAATCAGGCTCCCTGACTTCAGACTGTACTACAAAGCTACAGTAATCAAAACAGTATGGTACTGGCACAAAAACAGACACATAGATCAATGGAACAGGGTAGAGAACCCAGAAATAAACTACAAGAAATAATCTACAACAAAAGAGGCAAGAATATACAATGAAGAAAAGACAGCCTCTTCAATAAATGGTGTATGGAAAACTGGACAGCTACATGTAACAGAATAAAATTAGAACATTCTTTACCACCATATACAAAATTAAACTCAAAATGAATTAAAGACCTAAATGTAAGACTGGATACTGTAAAACACCTAGAGGAAAACATAGGTACAACACTCTTTGACATAAATCGCAGAAATAGTTATTTTGGATCCTTCTTCTAAAGCAAAGGAAACAGAAGCAAAAATAAGCAACTGGGACCTAATTAAACTTAAAAGCTTTTACATGGAAAAGGAAACAATTAACAAAACGAAAAGAATGGTAGAAGATATTTGCAAATGATATGAATGATAAGGGGTTAATATCCAACATGTATAAATAGCTCATACAACTCAACATCATAGGAAGAAAAACTGATTTAAAAAATGGGCAGAAGAAATGAATAGACATTTTTCCAAAGAGGAAATGCAGGTGACCAATAGGCACATGAAAATATGCTCAACATTGTTAATCATCAGGGAAATGCAAATCAAAACCACAGTGAGATATCACTTCACACCTGTCAGAATGACTATCATGAAAAAGAACACAAATAACAAAGGTTGGTGAGGATGTGGAGAAAAGGGAACCCTCCTACACTATTGGTGGAAATGTAAATTGGTTCAGCCACTGTGGAAAAGAGCATGCAGGTTTCTCAAAAAACTAAAGATATAATTACCACATGACCCAGCAATTCCACTCCTGGGTATATATCAAAAAACAAAACCACTAATTCGAAAAGATACATGCACCCCAATGTTCTTAGCAGCATTATTTACAATTGCCAAGGTATGGAAGCAACCTAAGTATCCATCAACAGATGAATGGATAAAGAATATATATATTACTCAGCCATTAAAAAAAAATGATATTTTGCCATTTGCAGCAACACAGGTGGATTTGGATGGCATTATGCTTAGTGAAATAAGTCAGAGAGAGAAAGACAAATACTGTATGATATCTCTTATATGTGAAATCTAAAATATAAAAAACAAACTAGTGAATAAAACAAAAAAGAAGTATACTCTCAGATATAAAGAACAAACTAGTGGTTACTAGTGGGCAGAGGGAAGGGGAGAGGGGTAACAAAAGGGTGGGGGAAAGGCAGGGTTATTATTCGATTATATGTAATCATGAGTGTGAACTTTTGAAAATTGTAAAGCACTATAGAATTTAAAGAATCTTTCATTCAATAACCAAAAGAAAACTGTAGCTAACAAAATACTTAATGGTGAGAAACTCAAAGCTTTAATATCAGGTACAAGACAAGAATGTCCCCTCTCACCACTCCTTTTCAACATCATACTGGAGATTCTAGCTAGCTGGCAACAAGAGAAAAAACTGTCTTTGTTCACAGATATTATGATTATCTCCATAGAAAATCCTAACTAATTGATGAAAACCTCTGGGAACTAATAAGCAATTAAAGAAAGTTTGCAGAATACAAAATTAATGTACAAAATTCAATTGCTTTCCTATATACCAGCAGCAAACAATTTGACTTGAAATTAAAAACTCAGTAACACTGCATTACACCACCAAAAACGAAATGCTTAAGTATAAATCTAATAAAATATATACAGTATCTATGTAAGAAAAACTACAAAACTCTGATGAATAAAATCAAAGCACAAAATAAATGCAGAGACATTCCATGTTCATGGATAGGAAGATTTAATATTGTCAAGATGTCAGTTCTTCCCAACTCGATCTATAGATTCAGTGAAATTCCAATGAGAATCCTAGTGAGTTGTTTCTTGGTACTGACAAACTGATTCTAGAGCTTATGTAGAGACTCAAAAGATCCAGAGTAGCCCACATAATATTGAAGGACAAAAACGAAGTTGGAGGACAAACACTACCCTACTCCCAGACTTACCGTCAAGCTACAGTAATGAAGACAGTGTGATGTGGTGAAAAAATAAACGAATAGATGCCCAGCATTTGTTTGTAAGACTCACCACTCCCTTGTGCTCCTCGTTTCCTCCAGGCTGACCCCACTCCACTCTGACCCTTAGGCCTGTGTGCACCACACCCTGCATCTGTTTGCAGGGCTCAGATCTTGCACAAGTTTATCACAAGGGTCCTCCCTGGGCCCTGCTACTGAATGTCCTCAGGTCCCCTGAGTGGAACGATGCTGGGAACTCCATGGGCTCCAACCCTTCTGCCCCTGCAGGGGGCCTTTCCTGCTTAGAACAAATATTCAGCACATAAAGAAAAGTTATGTTATGCAGCAGTGTTGGTGTAAAGACAACTACATCCGCATTACATATTAAACTGTTTTCTTTGACCTGAAAATTATTTTCCCTCTGATTTTAAAGGGAATTAAAACATTTCCATGGGCCTCCAAAAGTGCTGTCTGCCCAGGCAGGGCCTACTGTGCTCAGTGGGGAGGTCAGTGCTGGCCCCAAAAGTCTCCAACTTTCTTGCCTTTTCTTCTTCTTGCCATTGTGCTTACTTGGGTAATGGGGCGATGTCAAAGGTCCAGAGGTCAGACCTGATGAAAGTTGGCTCTGCAAGACCATGTCAGTGTCTCCTGGGGCGTCCAGCCTTGGCACCTTCTCAGGAAAGCATCCCAGGCTTCACAGCTGGAAGGGCACATGCAGCGGTCAGCGGCAATGGCGGCCACGGAACAAGTGGCCCAGCCTCTCATCTGCTGGAGACACCAAGCGGGGTGGCTTGGAAAGGGTCCTCGCCAGTTTCCATAGTAACAGCATCATTTGATTTCACGCCCTCAGCATTTAATTTTTCCATTTTCTATCTGAGTATTCACCCGCCCCCCGCCCCCCCATGAGGCCTCTCATACTTTCATGACGACTCTACTGTAAGGTCTTCCTTATAATGAGACCACATTGCCTTCCCGTAGCACCCACTCATTGGCCCTGGTTCCCTTTGAAACTACTGAGATGTATATATTTATATATATACATTTTTTTCCTTCTTTTTCAATACTATCCAAATATGTGACTAGTCTAAAGATACTACGATGCTTATTTCTAAGGTGGGCTGGGATGGTGGGCACCAAGCTGAGTTTCTGTGGCCATTCACCCAATGTGTTAATGAATTTTCACTTTCCCAAATGATATTCTGCTCACTTCTAAGTGGCTACAAGATGGCACAGCATTTCCTTCAACTCTCCCTTCCTGCTTTATTCCTTTAGCTCCATTATGTTGGGCTCAGACAGAACATCCAGCACATTTCCAGGCAACTTGCTCTGTGAACAATCAAGTGACATGGCAGCCGCACCATTACTTATCAGCTTGCATTAAAGTTTCATTGGCGAGTTATTAATTATTGAGGAATTAATGCTGAGCTCCAGCTGCGCGCCCCAGTTCCCTTCACAAGAGCCCAAGTATGGGAGCAGGAAGCCACTCCACCACCTCTCACAGCTTCAGCTTCTGAAGCATAAAAAGGAAACAGAACTGAAAACCCATGCTGAAGACAAAGACAGGCATGGGCTGTAAATCCTCAGGGTAGATTATTAATAAGGAACAAGGAAGATCCCTGCTAGTTAGCTCTAACTTCGGCAATTGTCAGGGGAACCTTTCTTTTAAACGATTTGGTGGGTCTGGCTCTGAAGACAAATTCTCCTGTTTAGACCCTGTCTTGTCCATTCACAGGGCGATGAGCTGGCTGCCAGCACTGAATGTCCACGGTCAGCAGCAATTCCCTCCCCAGCCCCAAATGAAACAGATGTTCTGGCTTCCCCAAAGGCAAATGTTTCTTCTTAAATCGTCCATAGTGCTACACATTTCTCACTGAATGATGCTCAGAAAAGCATTTCCCAGCCCCGTAGGTAATAAGGCACAGGGAGAAAGATGACATTTTTGAGTTCTGAAGGCTGTTCCTCAATGAAATGTAATTCCCTCTGTTTAAAAGGTACTCACTATTGGATGAAGACAGAGCATGGGATCATTAAACAGAAATTAAGAATGAAGTAAGTTGGATCTTTCGGACAGGACGAGAGGTCTCAGTCTTCCAGGAGCGCTCAGGTTTGGATGAACGGGTACGGCATGTTTTCATGTTGAGAGTCTCTCCCTGTGTGCCCCCGGGGGTAGGGGCCTGGGGCCTGGGGGACTGAGGGGAGGATGCTGCCACGAGGAGAGCAGGAAGCATCACTACATGCTGTCTGTGCGTGTATTAAGCTCCTCAAACGTCTATTACAAATTGGCACATTACAGTTGTAAGAAGGCAGGAAAGCTTACTACATGACTCAAAATAGGATGCAACTTGGTTTTTAAATAATTGGATTAAGCTACAAAAGATTCTGAGACAAGTGAGTTAACAAACCCCTGTGAACTGGTTATGGGCTGGTTAAAGTTTGGGGACAGTTTGCTGGTTATTAAGGGGGTAGTTACCAGGGTGGGAAAAATTGTCAACTGTGAGGTCCTGACCTGATCTGGGAGGCGAGGGGCAAGGATGCTGAGAAGTAGGCACACACATGCTCAATCAACTACTCAAAAAACCACCCAATTAAGTCGAAAATGAGGTGTTTCCAAGAAGCATGGCTTACACGCCTGGTTGTGCTTGGAGCATGTGCCTGGGGGTGTGGAGCCAGGGACACCAGTCTCTGGGGTCAGGAGAACTGCTTCAGCCCAGAGGACGCATCAGAAGCAGATGCTGAGACAGGCGAGCAAATCCTGCCCCAAGGAGAGCTGCCTCCTTGACACCAGAACAGCAAGGGGCCTCCCTGCCTGGGGACTGAATTGGAGCAGGACGGGGGCTGGAAGGAGAGGCCTCATGGGCACAGGGAGAGGCTGGTGCACGAGGTCTAGGGCTGTCCTGGCCGAGAGCCTCAACGGGGTTTTGCTGGGTGTCACTCTTGCTCCTGTCCTGTGGCCAAGGCTGCCGACCCTGCACACACACCGGTACCCAATGGACAGCTGTGGAGAAGCCGGCCACTCCCAGAAACATTTGTGCCTGGGCCTTTGGGGAAAGATGCACGTCTTCTGGGAAGATGCGAGTGTGTCCACGGCTTGGGGTGAAGCAGCATCGTGGCAAACAAGGAGACCCCAGTGGGGCAGTGAGAGCCCCAGGAAGAGAGAGTTCAGCTCTTGGAAAGAGCCCTCCCCTCAAAGCCTGAACTGGGAGAGGGGGAGGGGGCTGCTGTCCCAGTCCTGTGGGAGCTGCGTGTGCCGACCGTGAGTTGTCCCAGCACGATGATGGTGTGATGCTCCAGCCCCCGAAGGGCTGAGAAGAGTCTGGATGCCAAGCCCAGACCCAGACACCTCCTGGAAAGAGGGCAGTGACCAGGCAAGCAGCAGTGTGGTAGCCGGTCGCAGGGCTCTCCTGCACACAGGGCGACAGCCCCCAGGCCACACTGCAGGCAGGTGAGATGCAGGTAAGACAGTGGGTCTTTGCCTTGTGACTCAGCTCATAAGAGCTCTGCCTCGTGTCGCTGCAAAGTGGGTACTCAGTCAGTGTTGGGCGATCTTGTCTCACATGGTCCAGGTGTGCAGACAGGGGTCTGGACACATGTTTGTGTCAGGAGGGACCATGGGCGGTGAGCACGCATGTGATTCGACAGTAGGTGCCCAAGGCAAGCCCATCCAGCCAGGGCATTTCTGGGTGGGATTTGGGTCCTGAGGAGCAGGTGTGCCCAGGATCGCAGGCTCAGCTGCCACAGGAGCAGCTGGGGGATAGAGCAGCCAAAAGTGGAAGATCCCACCCAAAGACGTCTCTGTCAGTGCATTTGTTCCAAGCTGATGTGCTTTGCCAGCTGTGGGAGACGAGGGGTCAGCAGCTGCTGGTATGGACCGTCGGTTGTCTGTTATACATGTGTGTCTCGTGTAAGTGATGGCAGTGATTAGCTGATTGGCCTGAGAGCTCAAGCCTTCCTTGGTGACTGCCCCCCAAGAATTCAGGTAGAGATGAAACGATGTCACACCGCAGGTCTTCCCAGACTGCACGTCCAGCCCTCTCGACCACACCAGCCGAGCTGACCTTCATGCTGGCAGTGGACCTGTGTATGTGGGGTGGGGGTGCCTGGCTGTGTGCACTGGTGCATGGGTGCAAGTGGCCACATGTGTGTGCATGCAGCTGTGCGAGTGCCTTGCAGGTGTGGGCATGTGTGTGTACTTATGTGTGCATGAGTGTGAATGTTTGCATGTGCCTCTGAGTATGGGCACATGCATGCACGTGTGTTTATGTGCAAAAGTGTGTGTGCACATTTGTGTGTGTTGGTGGGTGCACACACGTGGGGGTAGTGTGTGTGCACACGTGTATGGATGAGTGCCTATGTGCATGCATGTTTGTGTGTACACTTGTGTGTAAGCCACAAGTGAATGCATGCGAGTGTGTGTGTGCAAATACCTGCATGGATGTGTACCCCTGTGTGCACGAGTGCTTGGGTGTGCATACACTACGCGTAGGTACGTGGTATCACATGCCTGTGAGTGTACGTGTTCATGTACACATCTGTGTGCACCTGTGTGTGAGCATACACATGGAGGTTCATGTGTGCACACATACACATATGCAAAAATGAATCTGCACATGATATTTAGGTGTGTGTGCAAGTGTGGTGGTGTGCCAAATGTGCTTTCATGTGCACACATGCACGAGTGTGTGAGTGCCACTGTGAGCATGCATGTGTGTTTGTGTGTATGTTTGTGGGTAGCCTTGTGAGGCTGCACTTGTATGTGTGTGCCTGCACCTGTGTGAGTACCTGTTCTTTTGTGTTCATGTGTGCACATGTGCTTTGTATATGTGTTCATATATGCTTACTTGTGTGCATGCATTTTACACGTGTGCCTTTGTGTCTCTGTGTCAGTGCCTGCCTGGTGTGTTCACATACACGTGTGCACACCTGAGTGGGAGGTGTGTGAGTGTGTGCACAAGTGTGTCTGTGTGCACATGCAGACACACATGGCTATGGGTGTATAAACACGCCTGTGTGAATGGGTACATGTGCACAGACGTGTGTGTGAAGGTCCACAAGTGCATGTGGTGTCTGGGATTCTGTGTGTGCGTGTGTGCTCACACGGGCGTGGAAGAAGCAGTCCTGTGTGAAGCAGTGAGACGACTGTTCTTGGCAGCTGAGTCTGGACCTAGGGCCACCACGTCCTGGCTCTGAGTCCTGTGTGAGTTACTCAGACCCACTGAGCCTCCACAACCTCATCTGTGAACTGGGGTCCTCCTCACGGAACCTTCCACTTGGGTTCACTGTGAGAAGCAAACGAGTGACCTTGTGTGAGCTGATTAGGCAAGACCGGGCGCAGAGGCTGTGCTGTCTTCTTGGTTGTGGTTATTGTTGCTAACTTCATTATTATTATTCTGACCCTGTGGCTGAACTTACCTGGGGCTATCTGTTTTCTGCCTGCTGTCCTGGTACATGTAATAATGTCAGGTTCACTTCAGTGTGGATAATAAATCATATGTTTTCACTATTTAGGTAGAAAGATTTTGAAATCATTGCTTTATTATAAATTCTCATGTCCCTTTATTGAATTTGAGAGAGACTAAATGCTCACCTCTTTGGCTGTGCCTGGCACCCACATCTGCTTTTACCAGCAGCCATCAAACTCATTGTATTATTAAAATCCCAATGATACATGACATAATTATGATGAAGTTTGGAGCATTCAGCAGAGTATACATCACTCAGAGATGTGTACAGTTAAAATTAAAATTCCACCCTCATCCTATCATGATTCGTTAGGTGAAATTAGTAATGAAAAAAAAGATGAAGAATGATGTAATTCTTTCTAAAGAACAAATCTCCACTAACATTCCTATTTAATTATTAAAAAAATATTTAAATGCCATTTGAAAAATTACTTTTAAAATTATATGTATAGAATTGCATTTACACAGGTTTGCCCAGATGCACGTGCCATTCAGAAAAATGAACAATTAGGCTTCTTCCGAAGATTTTCTTTTTGAAAACCATCCAGTCTAAATATGCTGTTATAATTAGAATTTAATAATTTTATGATCAGAGTTAGCTGTCCCAGAGGGTGGTTTTCTGATATTGTTGTTACTGTTGAGGAAAAGGCATGCCACTGGATTTGAAAGCTCATCCACAGTGAGAAGCTCATCAGTTATAAAGAAGAGAGAATCAAGGTCATGTGTGATACCAGGTACAGAGCAGTGTGGTCTCAGGACAGGGCTCAGCTCCCGGTGTCTGGGTGAGCCCAACACAGAGGAACCTCTCAGATAACACAAACTTCTGGGAAGTTGAATACGAAGAAAAAGTCTCCTCTGGTTCTAAATGAGGTTGAAGGAGCCTTGCCGTGGTTCCCATCCAGCACGTGGTGCTCACCTATTCTGTCCAAGTGTGTTCATGCTCCATGTAGAGAGAAGAGTGTGTTGGGGTCTCAGGCATCCCCTAGTGTTTATGATAAGCCATTTACTCTCTAGCTATTTGCTGAGCACCCAGTGTAGCCAGGCTACACAGGTGAGCAGCCAGAGTTGCCTGCAGCTACCTGGAAGGCAGAACCGAAGGAAGTGGATTCCTTGGTCCAAGGCAGCCATTGGAAGGATGGACCTGGTTCCTGGGAATCTCCAAGCTGGGGAGGATCCAAGCAGTGAAACAGGTGTATTTGCTGGTCATTGCTCTGTCCTTACAAAACTGAATATCAGATACAACTATTATGAACTATGTATTGGTTGTTACTTAAAATACCTTTGCAGACTTGGAGCTGGTCCAGTATTTCCTATATTCCCAGGACCGGGGAGGAGGGTCAGTCTATTGATGTTCTAGGAAACTAGCTACAAGAAAACAATTTGGTAAAGATTAGGAAATCATGGTGCTATATTTACATCCTTTCCTTGATCCCTTATTTTCAATGGGAAACATACCTTTAGTCTTTCCACAGTGACCTGAACCCCCATCCCTATGCTGAGCCCCTAACACCCATGACTGTATTTGGAGATGGGACCTCTAAGGAGGTAGTTAAGGAGTTGCCTCTGATCCAATAGGACTGGTGTCCTTATAAGAAGAGGAAGAAGCACCAGAGCTCTCTCTCCACACATGCTCTCTGTGCAAAGGCCATGGGAGGTCACAATGAGATGGTGGCCATCTGCAAACCGGGCAGAGACTTCTCACCAGGAACCAACACTGCTGGACCCTGCTCCCAACTTCCCAAACTGTGAGCAATAAACATCTGTTGTTTAAGCTGCCCTATCTGTGGTATTTGTTTTGGAGCCTGAGCTGACTAAGATAAGTGGGTTCTGATTTATTGACTCAATAATTTTTACTGGATCAAAAAAGTTTAATCATTTGAATGTATTTCTAATGATGCCTCTGTTTTTTTTAACATGGATTTTTGCACAGTGCATAAAAATATCTCTACCCTAAAAATAGAAAAGTACTGAAATCTCATTTTAATTTTAATATTTCATTATAAACTATACAAATATATAAAACAATATGAAGTATAAGAATGTCTGAATGGTATCAATTAAAATAAGAAACCATAACAATATTACATCGAGGGAAAAGGACAACAAAGTAAAAGGACTCAGTGAATGACAGCAGAGGTGTCTTGTGAATGCTGGTGGTGTGCTTCCAAACAGTTAAGCCCCAGACATTTAGCTGCAGTAGCGAATTCCACCCTATAGAGTGATTGAGATTTATCGAGAAAGGTCCTTCCTGATGATTAAACCTCAATTGATTAATAAAAACCCAGTTATGGAGGTTTAGCAAGCGCAGTATATGACTGGTCTGCTTCTGTCACATAGTTGTTAAACCTCAGTAAATGCCTTTTAAAGAATCGTTTTGTCTTTAATCAGCATGCACTAGCTGTCCTATTAAGTCTAAATTAAGTCTTTATTCGAAGCAGTTAATTTGGAGACTCAACCAAATGTGGACACCTGCAAGGTAGTGATTTCAGTTTCTGGCTGTTGTCAGGATCTAGCAGTTCTGTGACATTGAAGGTTCAAAAGCTTGGCTGCCCCTGCCGGTGTGGAATGTGTACGAGGGTATGTGTGCATGCGTGTGCTAGCTAGTGCCTGTGTGTTTAGACCAAACACCCCCGTGGCAACTGTTTCCATCAGAAAAGCACAAGTTATTAAACAGACATTAAAATTAAACTCCATTCTGAAGGTTAGACGTCTTTTAACTTAAAAAAATTCCACCCAAGGAGACACCATGAAAAAATCACAACTTGGGTGCCTGAGGTTCTGGATTTTAGGCTCGTGGCTTGCACCAATTTTATTTTCCAACTTTCATTTCCAAATTTACTTAAAATACTTTTAGACTAAATATTTTCTAAATGTCTTCCAGTGCTAAAAATATATGATGATACAATAATAATTAAATGGCATTCTTTACAGTTAATTGCGCAGTGTCTGAAATTCAAAATTTGAGTGCATCATCATTCACGGAGAACTGAAGATAGGAATGAAAACAACACAGAAATGGATATAAATACAAATGTAAACAAGCTTTAAGAGGTCTTCATATTGATCGTCCTTCCATCCCAGGGTTAGCCCCCTATAACTGGTCTTTAGGCAATAGATGGGCTTGTAGGTACCAGGGGTCCCCAGGTGCTGGTGGATTTGATGAAACCCAGCCCTGTAATGCAAGAGTTAATGATTGTTAAGTTGAACCCTCTAGGCCTTCTCTAAACTATATTTATTCACAAGTAATGACTGAAAAGAACCCAGAGAGAGATAAGAAGATGCAATGCACATTTATCTGTCAAATTAAATTATGTTTCTCTTACTTACAGAAAATGATCAGTGTGCTGTAAAAATAAGATTGTTTTAATTGGCTAAATAATTGTATAAATAATTCTAATGTGCAAATTGGTTTTCTCAATGTATGTTTATCATCCAAAAAATTGTCTCTGGTAATGAGGTAAGATTTATTGCTTGTCTGCTGCGTTGCAGGTCCTACGTTCACTCTCTTATTTAATCCTCACTATAGCCATATGGTGGAGACCTCATTCTTGTTCTAGTTTTACAAATGAAGCAACAGAGGATCAGAGGGAGATTGTTTTAAAGGGTCCGCTCTTTGAATTTGCATGACTTTTAAAGTTCTTTTCCATTTTATTTACTTACTGCCTTCTTGTGTTTTACTTTTATGAACTGATGAATGATCTTTGCTCATGTTTATTTTCAAGTTTTACCTTGATATTTTAATAATTATTTTTACATAGGCAATATTTTAAACAAATATGGACACAACGTTAATCTTTTACTTTGTGTTTTTTGCCTTTGGCGTTATGCTTAGGAGGACTTTTCTCATAGGAGATTATAATGGTAAATGCTCACTTGTTTTATCTTCTGGGGCCCTATAGCCCAGTGCAGCTAAAACATGGCTAGTGTAAATGAGGTGTGCTTAAAATATAAAATGCACACTGGATTACAAGGTCTGAGCATGAAAAAAAACTAAAAGTACTTAAAAATATTTTTCATATTGAGTACATGTTGAAATGGCATAGTTATGATATATTAGATTAAATAAAATATATTAAAATTAATTCCACCTATTTCCCATACTTTTGTTTCTATGTGGCTACTAGGACATTTAAAATTGTATCTGTAACTCACATTATATTTCCATTGTACAGCACTCTCCTGGTGTATTTTACTTTACATTTATAATTATATACGCATATTATCTATATGTGTACCTATGCACATGTTATATATATCATGTACATACACATATACCTTCACATACATATTATTTGTGTATAATGTAT
The DNA here is from genome assembly GCF_949987515.2 of Delphinus delphis. NCBI lineage: Eukaryota > Metazoa > Chordata > Mammalia > Artiodactyla > Delphinidae > Delphinus > Delphinus delphis. The sequence continues at coordinate 171,223,935 of NC_082685.1, read as the reverse complement.
ATTTACATTACACCTATATAAATATATACGTATAATTATATATATGCCATCATAAATTTGTTTTGGTGTTATGTGATTTTTTAAAAAAATGATTAGGCAATAGCTCAAAACCATTTTTTTTTTAATAATGACTCCTTTCTGATGATCGGAAAGGAGTCATTATTAAATGACTTATATTAAGTTCTTACTCATAGTTGGGCCTGTGTCTGGGCTTCCCAGCATATCTCATTGGCCCACTCACAGTGTATTAATTATCAAGCTTTTGTAAGATGCTTTACTGCTTGGCATCATAAAGTGACAATTTGCTATGTATTTATTCTTCCAAATAACCTTTAGAAGAATTAGTACTATTCTAAGTAAATTTAGAAAAAAATATATGCTGGACTAAATTTACAAGTTAATTTACAAAATTTGACATATTTATAGCACTGAGAGTTCCATTCATAAACCTATTTGTGTCTTTTCCCTTATTCAAATCCTCCTTCTATGCACCTTACTAAAGCTGTATTATTATATTTACATATCTCTGTATTTTTCCTCTACACATCACTATAAATTGTATATATTTTTCCATATAGTTTATGCATCTGCTGATATTTGATCAGCAAGTAAATTTTGTATGTGTTTATCCTAACAAGCCACCTCTCTTATCAGTTCTAAGAGTGCTTCAGTTAAGTATCTTAAATTTCCAGGAAGACATTTTTATCTTATGTAAATATGACAATATTGTCTCCTCTCCATTATTCATAAATCATATATTTTTCTTTCCTTATTGCATTGGTTTGAACTGATAGGGAAAGAAATGATAGTATTGACTATGAGATTATTTCTGGTTCTTAAATTTAATATAAACTTCTCTTGATTTAACACTAAATCTGACCTTAGTTAATTGTTTGAGGTAGATATCTTTATAAAATATATTAAGAAATTTTAATTTCTATTTCTTGATCTCTAAGAGAAGTTTTGGTTAGTAATTAATATTTTAAAAATATTTTTATCATCTAATTATCTGTTTTTGCCTATTGACTGGTTGATGTGAAGACTTATTTTAATAGTTTTCTTATCATTGAACATTACTGAATATGTAAAATCAACTCAATTTAATCATGATGTATTGTATATCTAATATACTCTCAATAATGCATTGTCAACACCAGAACTGCATAAGTAAATTTATATTTCATCAACTTTGAATTGAAAAAGTAATAGAAAAATTTAAAAACTTCAGTATCAAACTAGCTTTATATGTGGTAGCCTATGTGTTGATATTGGCATCTCAACGTACTCAGGACAATGGGTTGAGTGAGATTTAAATGATACTGTGTTTCCCTTCCTCACTCCCACCTAGGGCTCCAGTGCTTACACATTGTTCCAAGGAAGTTCTCAGTGTCCTATCCCTAGACTCTCTCTTTATAATACTCTATGCCTATTTTTCCTTTCTTTAATCAAAATGACTTCATTTAAAAAAATTAATCCTTATTTCCAATATTTCTGTCTCTACTTTTCAAGGAAAAGTGTTTTCAACACATTGATAACTTTTTGTTTTACAACATAGCTATTTCTTAAAATTATTTTTTTTTCTTTAAAGCCTTGGGATATAAAAAAGAGGAAAGTAGTATTTGAGTCATATATAAATTAATTAGATATGTTCAAGTTTATATGAACATTTAGCAAACATCAATCAGAAAATTGAGATGTTTTCACGAATACAAAATTTTAATTAGGGTTCTTAACTATACTCATATTTGCCTTATCTCTCATTTTTATGATAATTTATTCAACTTATACAGCATCACGTATCCTCCAACTTACAAAGATAAGAAACTGCAGCTAGTGGCAACTTTTTAAATTGAAAAATCAACCTTTCTAATTGCAAAGTCGTGTTTCAATTGAACCAATATAGCAGCTTGAACAGAAAAAAGAAAATTGCAGTTGTGAAGTTAAATCACTGAGGATGCATAATAGCACCAAACCACATCTTGTGTTTTCTAAGCATGTGATCAAAGGGAGTTCATAAAACTGATGGATGTTTCCACAATCAGTTTGAATCTTCATTCTTCCATATAAAGTATTTTTCAACTGTAACTTAAATGGTATCATAACTTTAATACCTCACACCTCAGTGTTGACTTCAGTCAGGTATCTACTCAAAGTTTCAAAACAACCAGAAGTTATGTCTGTTTCTTAAAATTTCCATCTCTTCCCTGACCTGATGCCCAGATCTAAGCATTATAATATTTTGACCCTGAGTTGTCCAGTTAGGTTATTCACCTTTTTAAAGGTCAGCTAAGAGTTATTAAAACTTCCAAAATGTAATAAGTATATGCTCTACTATGTGGGATGTGCCATATGTTAATTTGTTTTTGCACAACTATTCAGGATGCCAAGATTCCATGTGCTTTTACATCAGCAGACACACACAGGCTTTGTTCTTAAATGACCATACAGAGCCACAGCATTCCTCATCCAACAGCCATGTCTAGATGTAGGCGCAGATTGAAGGAAAGGCTGTATTCTGAAACTGCCTTGTGACCAGAGCTACTTATCACATGTCAGGACCTCCAGTGGTTCCATTTGGTTTACAATGCATTGACTTGTGTATTATTTTAAACTTAGAGTTTAAAAGCATTCTTCTTATGGTGAAATCAGAATCAAACATTTGTGGAACCAGAGAACGCTGAATTTTCTCAGAACTCCAGAGCAGAGATGTTGATTGATGAACATGAGTTAACATATCACCCCTCCTGGGATATTTGAATGTTAGTTGAATTACTCTCTAATATGTGATTACAGGCACTATGGACAAGTAATACAAGATCATGAGGCGGGCTGACCTTCTGTCCTTCTCCAATTGTGTTTCAACAAAACAATCTTATCTGTCACATTAAATTTATATTGCAATTGGAATTATATTGGATTTGAAATTTTCTTTGTATTTAATTTAAAATATGTTTTAGTTTTATAGTTGTATGGCTGATGTAAGAATAGACACTTATACCCACCTTTCAAATTATACATATTTAAGAAATAGTATAACAAAAGTCAAATTAAGTGAACAATGGGAGCATGCAAGAATTTTGAAGGAGTTTAAGAATTATTCAGATTCAAGAAACATGGATAACACATTTATGTTGCAATTTCAAGCATTTTTATTATTTTTAACCCTGCAACAAATAAAGAAAAATTTGTAGATAATCATTGGAACTAAGCAAATTATATTAGTCGAGTTAAAAAATTCTACTTAACAAAACTTATACACAATACTCATATGAGACAAGATAGACTTTAAAGCAAAGATTGTTACAAGATACAAAGAAGGACATTACATAATGAAAAAGGGATCAGTCCAACAAGAAGATATAACAACTGTAAATATATATGCACCCAACATAGGAACACCTAAATACATAAAGCAAATATTAACACACATAATGATAGAAATTGACAGTAACACGATAATAGTGGGGGAGTTTAACTCCCCACTTACCTCAATGGATGGATCTTTCAGACAGAAAATCAACAAGGAAACACAGGCCTTAAATGCCACATTAGATCAGATGGATTTAATAGATATATGGAAAGCATTCCATCCAATAGCAGCAGAATATATATTCTTTTCATGTGCACATGGAACATTCTCCAGGATAGATCACAACAAATCTACAAAGCACATCCCGATAAATTTAAGAAGACTGAAATCATATCAAGCATCTTTTCCTACCTAGCATCTTTTCCCATACAATGATATGAGACTAGAAATGAACAATAAGAAGGAAAAACTGCAAAAAACACAAATGCTTGGAGTGCAAACAAGATGCTGCTAAACCATCAATGAGTCACTGAAGAAAATCAGAGGAAATAAAACAATACCTAAGGACAAATGAAAATGGAAATGCAGTATTCCAAAATCTATGGGACACAGCAAAAGAAGTTCTAAGATGCAAGTTTATAGCAATACAAGCTTACCTCAGGAAACAAGAAAAATCACAAATAAACAATCTAACCTTACACCTAAGGGACGTAGAAAAAAGAATAAACAAAACCCAAAGTTAGTAGGAGGAAGGAAATAATAAAGATCAAAGTAGAAATAAATAAAATAGAGCCTAAAAAATTTATCAGGGAAACTAAGATCTGTTTTTTTGAAAAGATAAATGAAATTGATAAAAACTTTAGCCAGACTCATCAAGAAAAGAGAAAGAGGACCACCCACCCCAAATAAAATCAAAACTGAAAGAAGAGACGTTTTAACCAACCTCACAGAAATACAAAGGATCATAAGAGAAAACTATGAACAATTATACACCAATAAAATGGATAACCTAGAAGAAATGGAAAAATTCCTGGAAATATACAGTATCCCAAGACTGAATCAGGAAGAAACAGAAAATATGAAGACTGCTTACAGGTAATGAAATTGAATAAGTGGAAAAACAAACAAATAAAAACCTCTCATCAAACAAAATTGTTCCGGACCAGATGGCTTCACAGGTGAATTCTACCAAACCAAAAGTTAAGCTCTATCCTTCCCAAACTACAAAAAAACTGAAGAAGAAGGAATGCTTCCAAACTCATTCTATGTGGCTATCATTGAGCTAATAGCAAAATCAAACTAAGACACCACAAATAAAAGAAAATTTCAGGACAGTATTACTGATAACATAGATGCAAAAATCCTCAACAGAATGTTAGCATACCAAATTCAACAGTACTATAAAAGGATCATGAATCATGGTCAAATGGGATTTATCTCAGGGATCCAAAGACGGTGCAATATCAACAAATCAGTTGATATGACACACCACATGAACAAATTGAAGAATAAAAACCATATGATCATCTCAATAGTTGTAGAAAAATATTTTGACAAAATTCAACAAATATTTATGATAAAAACTCTCAACAAAGTGGGTATAGAGGAAACATGTCTCAACATATTCAGGCCATATATGACAAACCTACAGCCAACATCATACTCAACAGTGGAAAGTAGAAAGCATTTCCTTTAAAGTCAGTATTAAGACAGAGACTCAAGAGGGAAGAGATATGGGAACATATGTATATGTATAACTGATTCACTTTGTTATAAAGCAGAAACTAACACACCATTGTAAAGCAATTATACTCCAATAAAGATGTAAAAGAAAAAAAAAAGATGCTATGATGATCCATGTAAAAAAAAAAAAAAGATGTCCATTCTTGACACTTACATTTTTCCAAAGAAGACATACAAATGGTCAACAGGCACATCAAAGGATGCTCAACATCACTAATCATCAGGGAAACACAAGTCAAAACCACAATGAGACAATCACCTCACACCTATCAGAATAACCATCATCAAAAAGACAAGAAATATCAAATGTTGGCAAAGATGAGGAAAAAAGGGAATCCTCATACACTGTTGGTAGGAATGTAAATTGGTGCAGCCACTATGGAAAACAGTATGGAGGTTCCTCAAAAAACTAAAACTAGAGCTACCATCAAGCAATTCCACTTCTGGGTATTTACCTGAAGGAAAAAAAAAAACAACACTAATTCAAAAAAATATATGCGCACCAATGTTCAGTGTGGAATTATTTTCAATAGCCAAGATATGGAAGCAACCTAAGTGCCCATCAATAGATGAATGGATAAAGATGTGATATAGATATAGATATAGATCTATAAATAATAGAATATTATCCATAATAAAAATGAAATCTTGCCATTTATAACAACGTGGATGGACCTAGAGGATATTATGTTAAGTGTAATAAGTCAGACAGACAAAGACAAATATCAAAAGACAAATATAGTATTATCTATCTCACTTATATGTGAAATCACAAAAAACAAACAAACAAATAAATGAAACAAAACAAAAACAAACTCATGGAAACAGAGAACAAAATGGTGGTTGCCAGAGGGGAGGGGCATGGGGTGGGGGCGAAACAGGTGAAGGGAATTAAGAGATACAAACCTCCAGTTATAAAATAAATAAGCCAAGGGGATGTAATAAACTACATAAGAGATACAGGCAATAAGATCGTCATAACTTGTATGGGGACAGATGGTTACTAGACAATTGTGGTGATCATTTCATAATATGTGCAAAAGTCAAATCACTACATAGTACGCCTGAAACTTACATAATATTATCTATCAAATATATTTCAATTAAAAAATTATGCACGCTGTCTGGTCTCTCAGGGATAGTATCAACAAGCCTGACAAGTGACCCCCTTCCATGGGTCACAGCCATGCCTCGCACCTTGCTGTGGAGTAAATGGCTGTAACCAGGAATAAAAAGCATCCACCTGTTTCAGTTCATCAAGGCAGCTTCAACAGTAAATCAGAGGCCAGTGGGCAGATGAGGGCCTCCTGCAGAGGAACCACAGTTGTGGCCTAGGGCTCGTTTGGACCTGGCCATGCAAACACTTCACATTCAATCTCCATCCCGTATGCTTATCCTTACTGCCCATGCTGGACACAACCTTCCTGAATCCCCTCATTGCCTCCTCTGGCTCTGAGGACCATGGCCACTGCTGCCTGGCAGGGCACACTTTTCCAGCTCCCAGACCTGGCTGGAGTCCGAGGAAACTCTAGGCACCACTCTCTGAGGTGACCACTCTGTGTTTTACTCCACCACTTGGGTTCTGGGTGCAATGCCACATTATAATGGAACAACTATGATGGTGGTTAGAGGGTCAGTTCCACAGAGGGGCTACCTGGGTCAAGCTCAGCACAGTCATTGCTGATCATGTAACCTGCCTGTACTGCATTTTATTCCTCGATAAAACTGCATTGTGAGTAGTTCACCCTTGGGGTCTGCATGGCTGCAGGGCCCTAGAGGCAGTTCTCCTATCCTTGCAGGCATGGAGAGGGAGGACACATTTCCCAAACCCTTGGAAGGGAGTCATGATTATGTGACTTCTTTGGTCAATAAAATGTGGATGAAAGTGACTTGGATCACTTCCAGAGAGAAGCATTGAATAGCCTGTGCTCTATTTTCCATCCTGATCTTCCCCTCCCCTTGACTTCGTGGAGGGATGTGTGAACAGAAGGATGCCCAAAGACTAATCACCCTGCAGCTGGGCCAATGCATGGAGGGAGCTGTCCTCAGAAGCCCTGAGGACACCAAAAACATTGCACCAACAGGAAATAAATAACAGCTGTGTAAACCTCTGATGATTAGATATTTGTTACTGCAGCAAAACCTAGCCAGTTCTGACTGATACACCATCATGTAGGATTGCATGAGTATGAAAACAGGTAACATATATAAAGCTGGGAGAAACTGCTTCACAAATTTTCAGTGCTACATGGATTCTGGCCCCTGACTGTCTTGTTTCAGGACATAAACGTTCCTTTGTCAGATGTCTAATTCCTAAGCTTGTTATCATAATCATTTTTATATTTTGATAACCTGGTAGAGTATCTGCTGTATAGTAGGTGGTTGATAAATGTGTGCTGGAAAAGTTAGGAAAACAGCCTCATAGGTTTCTTTGACATATTTAGATAACACGAATTCAAACTATATGTGGAAGAAATTAAACCCTGTTTCAATGATGATGCTAGAGTATTGGTGATTGCTGTATGAATTCCTAGTAGAAAATCAAGTATTCTCTCCATTGAATGTTCTAGAGCCCTGAATTTCTGAACCCTTATTAATGGAACCAACGCGGCCAAGCTCCATGTAAACAAGGTGGAAACACCAGCTAAATACCCCTGAAGGAGGTCACTGGCACCTCTGATTTCCATGGGGACAGATAAACCTGAGTGAAAGACGTCCCTTCAAATCAGAGGAAGTACTCTCTGCTAAGTTACCTATGGGGCTTCTCCACCATCCTGCAGGTGAGCGTCCTAGAACAAAGGGATTAATAGCTGCTCATTTTGTGTACAACCCTTTCATCTATTCTTAACGTCAGCTTGGTACCGGGTAGATTCTGGAAGACTGATGAGGCGCATATCACAGCAGACACTGTGCGGCAGCGGAGCTCGCCCGGAACGCTGGCATGTTGGCTCCATGACGTCACTGTCAGCCAATCAGAGAGTAGCAGTAGCCAGCGGCCTCTCAGGGGTGCAAGTGTGCGAGCGCTCCGCTGGCGGAGTCCTGTCACTCTCCCTTCTCACTTCCAGGTAGCGGGATGTTTGTGGGGCCCGACTGTGCTCAGCCTGCTTGCTGTGAATGCGGGAGAGCGGGCTGAGCAGCGAGCAATGCTCCCACCCCTCGAAAAGACCAGCCACAACTTACTTTAGGATGAAAAATGGTGAAAGGAAAAGGAGGCTGTAAAGGCAAGGCTTGCCAAATTAGCTTCTGGTTTTATATGGACGGTATGTAAATAAGTCATTTATGAAACCTTCAGAAACGACTCTGTTTTCAAACTCTCCTTTTACAGTCTCAGACACCTCAGGCTCGCTGCGGTATGAACCCTCCGTATCATAGTGACAGAAAAATGTGTACTTATAGTGTAACTATTCTCATGCAAATCACTGCAGGGGTCAGCTTGGGCTGCCAAATACAAGCATTTCATGAAAATGCTCAGATCCAGCCCTTCTAAGTGTTTCTCTTTTTAGTCATCTAACGAATTCCAGTTTATTTCTGATAGGAAAAGGGGTAATGGGATTATCTTGAAATATTGAAAGAAATTATATGTGTTTATTTGGAAATAAATTCTATTTAGCTACAATTACACACTCACACATTTATATCCCCTTGTCAGAGTTGGGGGTCCCTTTACTCAAGGTTTAGCCCTTTTGGTGAAAGACCAACTTCTTCAAGGAGCAAAGAAGATTGAATTAAGGAGAATAATAACAAACGGGCAGTAATACACGGTTGTGTTTTAAAAGAGCCCATGATTAAACACAAATCACTCATGATAAGGTGCATGAAAAGACAAAAGCCTCAAAAAAGTTATATATATATAACTGAATCACTTTGCTGTACACCTGAAACTGATACAACATTGTAAATAAACTATACTTCAACTAAAATTAAATTAAAATTTTAAAAAAAGTTATATATATATAACTGAATCACTTTGCTGTACACCTGAAACTAATACAACATTGTAAATAAACTATACTTCAACTAAAATTAAATTAAATTTTTAAAAACTGTTAAAACGTAAAAAAGGGGAAAAAGACATCAGCTATGATTCCCTTTAGGACTTACCTCACATCTCAAGTACGTTAACACCAAGTCTGGGAAAGTAATGGGAGAGCTTTATTAATCGTAAATTCCATGTCACTCTATTCCTTCAATTATCATTGCCCTCTTTCTGGATACTTTATCTAATGATGTGGGCATTTTAAAAGCAAGGTGAACATTGTCTAACCATAACCAGTGAGAAATGAAATTCATGGAGCCCCGGGTTTTGTGTTGTGATTATTGAAGCCTCCTCCCGTGATCTGAGGTCTTGGGCAGCATGTCACCCGAGCCAGAGTTGTCTGGGCTGCTTGGTGCTACTATGAGCTTCTTCTACAGAAGAGCTGGGGGAGTGGAGACAGGGGGCCCGCCCCGCCAGAGTGCACGATGCTGCCTCCTTGGTCTGTAGCCTCGACGTTCACTCAGGGATTCATGTGGATTTCCCGTGCCCAGTTTGAATATCTTGGACTAGCTTTAGAATCCTTAAAATCTCTACCAAGATACTGAAGGGGAGGGAAAAAAAAGATGTATTTGGAAAGCATGGGGTGGTGAGTTGGGGTTGAATATCTTTCAAGCTCTGAGAAAGTTAAAATAATTACATTTCACACATCAGGTTTTCAAGGTGATAACAGTTATCTCTATGTCTGGTAAAAATAATTGCATCCTGGACATATGTCCTTCCCTGCTCTGCTCTGTGGTTCCTGCATGTACTCGCAGTCATTGACTATTTTTGAGAAAAATGAAGAATTATATCTGGGGGGAGTCCACATTTTATGCTGCTTCCCTACAGATAGCCAGTGCCCATTTGTGCGGCCGGTAATTCACAGGCTAACATTTTTAAAGACCCAGTCTATGCATTAGTTTCTTAAATAATGCATAATATACCTTGAGAACATTCAAAAGATTGTGTCTCTCTTCTTTTTGAGTGTAAATTCTGGATAACGATGGTTGAACCAAATAACTCAGCCCATGAAAGAAGTGAGGCTCATCTTGGATACATGATCCTGGTGGCTGCCCTCAAATCATCTGAACGTTCTTTCCACATTTGGACAGCTTTCCCCATTATGAGTGTTAGACCAGCATTTCATAGAGGGGAGAGACCCTTATTTTAGACTCCCAGACAGCTACAGGGGGTCTCACGTGCTGGTGCCCGACTGCAGGCAAGCAGGTGACGGGCGTTGATTGCTCCACATCTGGTTCTCCTGGAGCAGCCCATGGAGCTCCCTGCCCCCACTCAGGGGTGGTGAGGCAGCAGGAGGGATTTTACGCTGGAAGAACGTTGCCCACTGGTTGGCATTGCCTCCAGCTATGCTGTTCTCAGACCTACCTCTGGTCCTTACTTGTCCTGAAGACACCAGGGCTGCCGACAACCTTTACCAACCCCATTCTGCTCTAACACGCTGGAACAGGTTCTCTCCTCTGCAGCTTATTTGGACCCTACAAAGTCTGAATGCAGTCGGGTTCTGGGACCCCTGGACACGCCCGGGAAATTGTGCTTTCAGAGGGGACCTTCCCTGGTCCTTACCTCCTGCTACAACCCTCCTCCCAGAGTGTTCTAGAGGGAAGTGGTGAACTGATACAGTAGCTGACGACAAAACGCTTACAAGGACCAACCTGACTCCTGCTTGTGGGCTGATCCCAGGGACTTTGGTCCAGATGACGTGACATCACGGGGATCCACTCAGGACCCAGCTTCTGCTCCACAGCTTTGTGAAAGAAACCACATAGCTCTGTGATTTTTCTCCTGGTAGAACAGAAAATCCAACAGGTTTAATAAATGACTTGATGAGGAATAAATTGATAAATGGAATGAAATAATGAGGAAATAGAGAATTTTTCAAAATCAGCAATAATCATTGTCTAACAGTATGCATTTTAACAGATTTGTAGAAAAACTTGGGTTTTCGATCAGGAAAAGAATAAGAATGACATACGAAAAATGTATAATCTTTGCCCAAGAGACAAAGAATTACAGTGTATTAACCACTGTCACATGCAAGTCAGTATGACTCTGTAAATGAAGACCAGGTTTTTGTATTTTTTATAATTCAGTTTATTTTGATAGAAGTCAAACTCGGAGTGCATTCTATGGGTATTTAACAGAGGGGGCCAGTTAATTAGAAATTGCTGTTTCGCTGCTTCTTCTGAGCTCCTTTAAGCACCTCGATACCAAGAAACCTGTTGTTGGTGCAATCCAAATACATCCCCGACGTTCAGCGCTTGTTGCACTTGGGGTCCTGTCCTCGTCTGGCTCAGACCTTTGGATGCTCAGACGTTGGGGCCCCTTCCTGAGGGTGGGCTCGGTAGCATCCCCCAGGGCTTGGTCCCCTGACTGCCGAGCCCTGGTCACTCCTGCAGCCCCCTCCACTCTGGTTTACCAGACCCTTTCTGCCCTCCCAGCCATCGGGCACCTGGGTGTGTCCCCACCTGTCACTCGGGGCAAGAACAGAGCCAGCCTTGAGCTTCGAGTAAATCTCATCATTGAGTCTCATCCCCACCTGCCCACGTTTACATCAATGTCCTCATTCTAGCACAACTCAGGGTCTCCGTACCTTCATGAAAGTGACTCTCGTTATTTCCTACCATTATATAATTGTTGACCCGGCACTGTCTCTTCCTCAACTAACCTCCTTCTGCTGATGGCTCTGCTTCTGATCACTGGGGTGCAGGCTGGCACACGACCAGGAATTTGCGAGTCCCTGGTTGTTCACATCCTTTCTCTTCCTCTTAGGCTTCCAGTCATATAAGTTGATTCCCATCCATCTCACATCATCTTGCTGGACTCCCGGCATTGCCGAGTCAGAGCTCACGTCAGTGTTCCCTTCCAGACGCCCCGTCTCGGGGTGCTGCTGTCCATATCGTGCTGTACATCTCATTTTCTGAGCCCACATTCCCCGCTTCCCAACTCTGGACAGCTCCCCCCTTCCCTCTGGAATGCCAGGCCAGCCTCAAGCAAGCCTCTGTCTTCACATCTTCTCTCAATGGTCTCCCCCTTCCCTGTAACTGGAACCTGGCCCTCTGGTGTCCCCTTCCCCCTTGTCCCCTCCAGGGATGGCGGATTTACTCTTTCCTGTCCACCCATTACTGAGCCTGGGGGCTGGCGCTCCTCACTGCTGCTTCCAGATCGTTCTCTCTGCCCGTGCCTAAAAATACCCTCCTTGGAAGCTGCTGCGGTCAGGCTAGCCCTGCTGATTTGCATAATCCACATCCCAGAACTCCCCTCTGTCCCTTCAAGGACCACTGCCCTCTCTCCATGCCAGTCCTCGTGATGATTTCAGCAACTGGGCTGGCAGTGCAGCAGTGCTGACTGGCTCCCGCGGGTCACTGAAGACCGCACAGCTGGGGCTCTCTGAGCACAGGGCAGCCAGGTCAGCCCCCTCTGCTGACCTGACCCGTATCCTCCCCACCCCTCCCAGAACCAGGCCCTGGAGGACTAGCTCTCACACCTGCACACCTGTTCACCCTCCTGGCTCTCAGCAAGTGGCCTTGCTCACTTGAGAGACTGGTCCGCGCTCTCAGCCACGTGCACCCGCCTGCTTCTGAGTGGGTCCTCTGGGCCGTCACCCCCTTTCCTCGGATGAGCCCTCCTGAAGTCCCCCGGGGAGTTGACCTCTACCCGCTCTTCTCGGTGCCCGTGACTCTGGAGATCAGGGTGCAGGTGCCAGGGGGCACCTTTCCAGAGCCAGAACATTTGTGGATTTTAATCATCACATAATATCATCCTGAGTTCACGCTCATATTTCCAGCCTAACCCAGGTCCACAGCACTCCAACCTCATTGGCATCATATTCGTTTTCTCTCCTTTCATGTTGATAAACCCAGTGGGTTTGACACCAATATAAATGCTCATTTGCTTTATCCGGCACCATGTGCAAAACAATATTGAATAATGATGCCAATCTTACCATTGAAGATACAGTTATTAAAAAAGAGCTCGGTGGGTGGGATTTCAGTTTGTTTTGCAGTGTGTGTGTGTGTGTGTGTGTGTGTGTGTGTGTGCGTGTGTGTGGTCTTAAGAGAGCTCCCTCTAGTAATGCAGACTCAGGTCATCCTCTCACACTCACTGCAAAAGGGGTGCCTCCCAGGTGCAGTTGTGTGTCTGTATCTCTTACCAATTCCCTCTTGACCCCCCTCTATTCAGGGTGCCAACAGAGCCACCCCCAACACTGCTCTTACCAAGGGCACATGTGACGCAGGTTGGAGGGCCAAGGCCCAGCTTTCTGCGCTGTGAACACGTTGCTCCTTTGGAGTCAAGGACCCTTCCATTCGGGCCCCCCCACCCTCCATCACCACCTCACCACCATCACTGCCCCCTTTCCTGCTGCTCTTCTCTCTTCCAGCAGGTTGCATGGATGCCCCAGACCCCACTGCTTGGACTCCTTTCTCCATTTACCCCCATTCACTCGATCTCAGTCTTGGCTTCAGGTCCTGTCTGTTTGCTGACGACTCCACAGTTCATATGTCAGCCTAGAAACTCCCCAGGAACTCTGGGCTCCTGTAGCCCAATATGGAGATAAAAACACCGCATGGATGTCTAACAGGAAACCCAGACTTCACACTTCCACAACCTACTTCCTCATCTCCCCTAAACCTGCTCTCTCCACGTTCACAGTAGGACAATGCATCTGCTCGGTAGAAGATTCTCAGGATCCCCTTAAAATTTCAACCCAGCAGTACGTTCTGTTGGTTCCATCTCCGAATTGTGTCCTGCACCCACCCCTTCTCTTTTCCTGGCATCCTTGCCCTGACCTGGATCAAGCACCTGTGTCTCCTGCAGGATGCTGCAGCAAACCCTGAAGGGCTCACATCCCCCTTCCTTGCTCGGGGGGCATCCCCTCAAGAGGAGCCAGAGCAGTCTTCGCACGACTCGACTCTGATGGAGTCGCTCTCAGTTCCATCGTCTCAACAGCTGCCTGTCCGGTCTGTGTGGGAGCCGGGTGTCCTGGGGGGGCCTCTCCAGCTCCTCCCCGCGACCCCCTCCCTGTCCGTGCTCTGGTGAAGGTTAGCCTTCCCACATCGTCTTTGCAGATTCTGCAGGTGGCGATGTCCTTTGGCATCTTCACAGCCATTACATGTCGGCCTCTCAGGGCAACTTCCATTTTAACATCTTATTTCACTGCCGTATTGAATCACGGCTACGGAAAGAAAGGATGAACGTGCACAAGGCAGTACCTTTGGGGGAGGAATCTTGCACCTTTGAGAGTGTTGGCGGATATTAAGTGACAGCGAGTAAAGCACTTTGATCTTGATTAAAGTATTGGTAAAGGAAAGACCTCGTAGAAAAATGCTTAATCTGACATTTTGGAGGTTCTTTAGGAGTGCAGATTGAACGAACCCGTGACAAAGTGTCAGGAAGTCAGTGGATCAAAAGCAGTGGTCTCTGCCTTTCTTCTCCGGTGTCCCTGGCTGATGCGCTGAGGCCAGACATTCTGGAAAGTACTCAAGCTCCCAGCCGTGTCTTCCCAGCTCCTTCTCCTGTGCGACTGACCCTCAGCCCCGGCAACTTCATGTTTGTCCGGCGGAATTCTAGTGCCCTCGTGGAGATGAAAAACGGCCCCGTGGAGGTACAACAGGTGCCTCCCTGATAAAAGGACACTTGGTCAAGTAAGACCAGGTGTACTGTGGCTCCTTAACTGATAGGAGCACAGGAGGGGTCCTGTAAAGCCCTTTGTCGAAACAAAAACAAACCTGTTACCTTGTTTTCCTCAGTCTTTCCCTGGAGTCTTAAATGGGGCCATGCAATCCTTTCTTTGAGGAGAGCTGTCAGCATCCCGTAAAGCCTGACGTCCCACAGAATGCAGCTTGGGGAACGTCTGCTGATGAGGACGCTGCTCTAATGTCTGCTGACATCACCTTCAACCATCACAGTGTGAAAGGACCACTGTTCATATTCAGGCCAAAGATCCAGGCAGGGGTAGGACAGCCCCACCATCCCAAGCAGACCCTGGCGGCGACGCATTAATCGCTGAGCCCCTAACGGGAATGTGACCCACCTACAAGGGACGAGTGTGGGCAGCCTTGTGCTTGGTGCAGAAACAACACACAGCCCCTCTTGCAGGCAGGCACACCCCACTGGAAGGTCAGACACGGACATCTCGCTCCCCTGCACCGGCCACAGGTGAGCACTCACAGCACCGTGTATCCCAGTCAAAGAGATGGAACGGGGGGCTTCCTGGAGGAGGCGAGGCCACACGGAAGCCTCGAAGGACACGTGCTCCATCCCCACTGCCTATGGAGTCCTGTGTGCATAGGGTAACTCTCTCCTGTTCCCCTCAACGATATTCCAAGCCCTGCGCCGTCCCTGAAGAAACACAGGTCTGCCCGAGGCTGAGCTCAGCCCTGGGGAGGGGGGTGGCTCCTAGAACGTGCATCTTCATTTCCCCACTTCTTAGCACAAGGAAGCATGTCCAGCTAGTTTTGCACCTGGTTAGCAGGTAGGTGTGCAGCTGGGATTTCCAGGGCATGGATGTGTGGGTTGGGTTGCAACAGGGCAATTCAAATGCACATCCAGGTCTGCATGGTCAGGGAAGGGCAAGTGGTCAGGGGTAGCTGGCGGCCTTCTGAGGGCGGTCCCAGGGGAGGAAGGAGGCAGACGAGAGGCGTGTACCTCCCAAGCATGTGGTTTCTTCTCTTCGCTCATCTGGATTTCTCACTCTGCCACAGGTGAACATGGATCACCTGTACAATTACTTGTACAGACCATGATGCTCCAGAAGAAGCAGCATTCAAAATCCTTCCCGTCTTTTCTTATTAAAATGAGAAAAAGTCTTCATGGACATAGACCTGGGTCCCTGGAACCGTGGCCACACCTGCAGGATTTATTAGAAAGCAAGTGGAGGTGAGAGGCTGGGGGCCAGCACAGGTGGAGACCAGAACTCAGGCAGGCCTCCTGAGGGGCAGTTTTCCAGCTCCTGAAAAGGCCCTTCTCAACCTTGACCTCTGGACCACAAGAGACCTCTCAGGGAGCTTGGGAAAGCGTGGTGCCTCAGCCCAGCCCATACCAGCCGGTGAGCGCGGTGGGGGATTGCCAGGTGTGTGCGGATGCCCTGTTGCCTCGTGCATTCGGGGAGCTGTATTTGCTTAGGGGGCAGAAATGTCCCTAAGCTTCTGTCCAGATAAATGGGCTGCTGGCTTTGGGCCGCATCCAGAGCAGCCAGAGAGGTGGCAGAGGGACAGGACAGAGATGTAAGCCCGACCTGCAAACACAGCTCAGCTTCTCGTCCAAAACGGAGAAAATTCCCCCAGCTTATATGTCTGTAGTTCCTGGCACTGAGGTCTCTGTCTGTGAAGATTTTTTTCCTATTTAGTAAGAAAAGACTCGAAGGGAATCTTTAAGTCGCAGCTGGCACATAGCTTCGTGGTTGCTATGGCTTGAACGTTAGAGCACAAATTCAGAGAATCTGTTTACATGTTTTCCATTTCATTTTACTGAGAAGCTGGGGGGATGGAGCCCTCAGATGCGTCCCAAGGGTCACACGCCCTGTGTCTCTGCACCCTCTGCCACTTCAGGGTGCGACCACAAATGTTACTGAAACCTGTACTATGGACAACGGCGAGACACGTTTTATTCTATGAAGGAGAATCTAGTAGGGGGACACTGCCTTTCAGCCACATGGCACTGAGCAACTTTAAATGTTATTTTCTTATTTGTATAGCTTCTGATAGGATCCAGCTGAATTACTCAAAACTGAAAAAAAAAAAAAAAAAAAAAACTGCCTCCCATGCCCAGTCAGAAGTTACAGGGAGCTTCAAATTAACTTCCAATTTAGGGAGACTGGCTAAACAGAAAATGTGGTTCTGATTTACCCTTTTTTAAGGGTGTTCGAAACAGCAGGAAAAATTCATATTGGCAGTTTAAAAACCAGTATCTCTGCTTAAGCAATACAGGGTCTTGTTTAGATTTCAGCCATACCTGCAAAGCCTTGCCCACCTTTGTCTTGCTCTGTTCTTCCAGGCAGGAAACAGGATTTGTTTTTTACTTACAGCAGACGTTCTGAGTGCGATTGAAGACGGACAAAGAAAACACCAAAAATATTATATCTAGGTCCATCTAGATATAGGTATATAATATGACATAAATGTTTATATTTAAACATTTAAATATATTGAACTAAAATAATTCCCGGAGAAGAGCTCTCTTGAACCCCTCCGTTCCTCGCACACACAGCACATTCGAAGTGCACCTCTCCTTTCCGATGTGAGAAATCCCGGAAGGCCAGGGCAGGCTTGTGCATTGCTGCTCAGGCCTTCCTGCACGTTGTCAAGCAGCTCCCTTGACAGGACGTGCGTGGCGCAGGACGTGGGCCCCCAGCCTGGCCAGCTCACAGGGTCTGGGTCCCGGGGGCAGGAGTGGGTCTCGGGGACGGGAGTGGGTCTCGGGGCGGGAGTGGGTTCCGGGGGCGGGAGTGGGTTCCGGGGGCGGGAGTGGGTCCTGGGGGCGGGATTGGGTCTCGGGGCGGGAGTGGGTCCCAGGGGCGGGAGTGGGTCCCGGGGGCGGGAGTGGGTCTCGGGGCAGGAGTGGGTCCTGGGGGCGGGAGTGGGTCCTGGGGCAGCCTCTGGAGTTAGCCGCCTGGGCGGGAAGCCCAGCTCGAGAGTTTGCTGATTTGTTACCTTGCTTGACTCACCTGTCCCCTAAAGAGCTTAGTTTCCTTCTTGGTTAAAGGGAATCATACAGCACCCATCTGGGAGTTTGAGGGGACCAAGTGGGGAAACCCGCACCCAGCAGGGGACTATTCATCTGGCAATTCCTCAGGCATCCCTGGTCGTGGACTGAGCCCCAGAGAAAGGACGGTGGCTGCCCTCCTCAAAGTGTGCATTCGGTTTGGTTGTTTTTAGAACGTGTTTGGGATTGACATGTACACACCGCTGTACGTAAGATGGATAACCAGCAAGGACCTACTGTATAGCACAGGGAACTCTGCTCCATAATCTGTAATGACCTAAATGGGAAAAGAATCTGAAAAAGAATGGATATATGTATATGTATAACTGAATGACTTTGCTGTACACCAGAAACCAACACAACGTTGTTAATCAACTCTACTCGAGTATAAAATAAAAATTAAAAAAAAAATAAAACATGTGGCTCAGGCTACTTTCAAGATTTCTAGAAACTAGTCAAGCCGAGGACAGGTCGGAGCCTCCAGGGCACCTGACGTCAGGTCTTTGAGCTCCCGGAGGGCGCCTGCCCAGATGTCACTCGTCCACCTCCAGGAATGGGCTGCCGGAACTGCGTGACCCCTGGGCCGAAATCTCCTCTTCAAAGCATCACATCACTGATTCCGTCCAGATTTGCTCTTCTTCTTTTTTTTTTTTTGATAACATAGTCATTTTTAATGCATTAATTTATCCACATTATTTTTGAACACGAGCAATTAGTCAGCACTGTTAAGTTTGCTGGGCAATGTACTGATAATTAAGGCAGCTACAGCTATAATCAGTCTAGAAGCTTGCAGTCTAAGTAACACTGTAAAAATGTTACTTGCTAATCCCTCTTGGGCTTCTCAGATATCTGGAACTAAAACCTCAGTAGGAAAAAAGAAAGTCAAAGGTATTACAGTGTATACTACAACATAAATGAAAGAGGAATGAAGTTTCAATGATAGATAATATCATTGAACATTTTTAATGAACTTACACCAACTATAAGTGAAGTGTCAAAAGTTAGGATGCATTGTAAAATATTTTTATTAGATTAACTGGAATTCTTTTTCAGGAGAAGAGCCATCTCCTAAAGAAATGTGTCTTCAGTTAATAATTATCGTATTAAACTGATTTTTAAGACCCTGAATTAGACAACGTTCGGCAGTGATATTAGACTTCTAAAGTAGAAAGCATATCTTTAAATACGTGTTTGAGAAAGTGGTTCCACACTTACTGCACCACCATTAGAAAACTTGGATGTGAACCTCAGTTTTGTGGAATTGGAGATGCCATTTAACGTCCCTGGAGCTCAGTGTCACTGATAGAAGTAATATTTATTTAAATGCCATACACTCTCACTAGCCCTTTACGTATATCAATCCTTGTAACATTATCCTCATTGGAGATGGAGAAACTGAGGCCAGACAGTTAAATAATAATGAGCTGGAATTGAAATCGAGAATATCTAGCTTTCAAAAATCCTATATTCTTGGGGTTTTTTTAACCTCTTTATTGGAGTATAATTGCTTTACAATGGTGTGTTAGTTTCTGCTTTATAACAAAGTGAATCAGTTATACATATACATATGTTCCCATATCTCTTCCATCTTGCATCTCCCTCCCTCCCACCCTCCCTATCCCACCCCTCTAGGTGGTCACAAAGCACCGAGCTGATCTCCCTGTGCCATGCGGCTGCTTCCCACTAGCTATCTATTTTACGCTTGGTAGTGTATATATGTCCATGCCACTCTCTCGCTTTGTCACAGCTTACCCTTCCCCCTCCCCATGTCCTCAAGTCCATTCTCTAGTAGGTCTGTGTCCTCAAGTCCATTCTCTAGTAGGTCTGTGTCTTTATTCCCGTCCCGCCCCTAGGTTCTTCATGACCTTTTTTTTTTTTTCTTAGATTCCATACATATGTGTTAGCATGCGGTATTTGGTTTTCTCTTTCTGACTTACTTCACTCTGTATGACAGACTCTAGGTCCATCCACCTCACTACAAATAACTCAATATCATTCCTTTTTATGGCTGAGTAATATTCCATTGTATACGTGTGCCACACCGTCTTTCAGATTTGCTCTTTGTCCAGAGCCTCCCCGTGTTCTTTTTTTTTTTGACAGTTTAAATTTTATTTATTTATTTATTTATGGCTGTGTTGGGGCCACTCTTCATCGCACTGTGTGGGCCTCTCACTATCGCAGCCTCTCTTATTGCGGAAGCACAGGCTCCAGACGCGCAGGCTCAGTAATTGTGGCTCATGGGCCCAGTTGCTCCACGGCATGTGGGATCTTCCCAGACCAGGGCTCGAACCCGTGTCCCCTGCCTTGGCAGCCCCCTCCCCGTGTTCTTCCCGAGCGGCTGGACGGTGGGCTCGCCGAAGCCCTGGGGACACGGAAGAGCTCATGAGTCCGAGGAACCACTCCGCGGCGGCCTCCCCTCGCGGCTGGAGGCGGCTTTCGTGCCTCCCAGAGGTTAAGCGAAAGATAGTCCCCAGCGAGACCTGGCATTGGCCTCACTGCAGGCGCCTTTCTGGGAGAATTCAGGAGAATGGAGAAGCCTTCGACAGAACATAAAGACCAGGATCCCGGGCAGAACTGCAGAAGCTGTGCAGCGCAGTGGCCGAGCCAGGAGGGTGGACCCACGGCAGCCCCAGAATGAAAGGCCCGTCTTCAAGTCGCGAGATGGAGGGAGGGAGGCGGGGGCCTTGTGGGAAAAGAGGGAACGGGAAGATGAGCAAGGGGAGATGGGCACTTCGCTTGAAAATCCCTGCCATGGGCCTCGGGCACTGCTGTCAGTCTGCACCTGCCCCCTGGCACCTCTGTGTGTCAGGTGTGGCTGGCCTTCTGCTGCTGGGAGTGTCTGAGCCGAGTCTCCACCGATGCCCCGCTGTCCCCACCGAGAGGTGAGCACTGATTGGACAGAGATGCTTTGACGCTCCCCAAGCACAGAGCCCCAGGCAGGCTGAGGGCAGGAGGAGGCCCAGCGAATTCCCATTCTAGCCAGGTTGCTGGGGGGATGCTGAATCCTGTTTCTCAGCCAAATTCCCCTTGAAACACAAAACCGTGTGTGCCTGTGTGTGTTCAAATTATTTTAGAAGTGAAAGAGACCCAACATTGTTACGCACTCTCATCCTTCTCAGACTCTGCTTAGTGCAATTTAATTAGCTCTGGACGATTCAGTCGTCACTTTGCCATCCGGTCTTGCCCTGCGAGGCTTCAAGATCCAATGAGGGGTTTAGAGAGGACGGCCCCGAACTCTTTTTAGGAAGGTTTATACCTGTGTTATATGGTCTGTGTCTCCCTTGTTAATAGACTCTCTGACCTACTCCTTTCAGTAGGAATACCTCCTCTGGACTACAGGTGGGGACCCCTACACTTTTCCAAGTTTCTGCTTCCAATTACACTGGGTTTATTTTTACTGAGTGAGTCTGAAGGCTCTGGATGAGGTCAGAAGTCTCCCTCGAGGAGTGGGATTTTTCTGCTCCGTGTTGTGTTCTCACTACAGAATATCCTGTCCCCACTGGGCCGGCCAAACTCCTCACCTCTCAATGTCCGAGGTAGCTCTTGCCTCCCCTGTGAAACCAGCAGCCCTGCAATGAATTGCTCTCTCTGCTGATCCCCACGGAGTGGCCTTGCCTCTCCCCACTCGGGTCCTGACCTGGGGCTGGGGCTGAGTGTGGCCCTCGGGGACCGGCCTCCCTGGGAGGCAGGATTCACTCGGTTTTGGTGCTACGACACTCACCATACTGCTTTGCACTGACAACCCACAGACAGATACACCTGGGGACACACAGACCGGGTGACATCAATTTTGCTCAGAATACTATTTTTTCTCACATTCTAGCTTCTCTTCCTGCTCTGGATTTGTGAGTGTTTAGTCCAACGTCCAGTCTGGAACTCAGAGATGCCATGCACTATTTTAAGAGAAAGAATTTAATATAGGAAATGGCTTAAACAGACACTGGAGCGCTGGAAATGACATAGAGGATCCCTGAGGCGACAGAACCTTCGGAACTGCGGTTGTGGCTCCCAGCCTTGAGCTGGGGGAGGAACAGAGAAGGCAGGGCGTCGAGGCTAAGGGCTTGGAGCACGATCCCCGGAGCTGGACCCAGACCTTCAGCAGGAAGGGTGGTGCCTGTGCCCGCTGGTGTCTGCAGGGGAGGCTGCCCCTGGGAGTGCAGGGACTCCAGAAGCAGGACACTGCTGGGCAGCAGCCACGTGGGAGGACCGAGGCTCTTTGTCCTCCCCGGCGCCGCAGCCTCTGTGGCGCCCCTGCTGGAGGGGCCTGGAGGGATGCAGCTGGCAAAGGAGAGGTGCCACCTGCAGAGTCAGGCCGCTCAGCCAGCGAGCTCAGTACCAGAGGGCGAGTTTGGAGTTGAGACACCCTAACTAGTAAAGGACACGAAGGCTTGACTGCAGTGAGATTGAGGTCACGCGAATTGCGCTGCTCTCTTCAGCACGGAGAGCTGGAATTGGTGGCTTAAAGTGGCCTCCCAGTCTGTAGCATCCAAACACCAAAATACATCGTGTGGTGGCTTGAGGACATTCCCGCTGGCCACGCTGGGCCATTCGATTCCTGAACTGTAGGTGTCTGGTTGGATGATGTAACTCCAAACTCCAGCCAATAAATCCTCCGCAGCTTTTCTGCATGTCTTGCTGGAGACTGAGAGGGTTTCCTTGACACACACGTCACGTTGACCCCAAAGATGGGTTGCCCCTGAGCAAATGGGCACCGGAATCTGATTTTCTTTCCTACCAGTGGGAGATGGAGAGAAGTAAATCATCTGAAAACAGAGATTCTTAAAAGTTAAAGTCAAAGCCCACTTTGGTTTAATGATGCTCCTGCTGGTCTCGCTCTTCCATCCCTGTTGAGAATCCTCACAAGACCGTCTGAAACCCTGTGCTCAGGGCAACTTACTGGAAGATTCCAGGTGTGACTCAGGGGTAGCGGGTGATGGTGCTGGTGGGTCATGGAAGCTGCTGGCCCTGGTTGCCATGGCTACTGATGCCTACATCACCCTTTCCCCATCAGTTTTCAGGAAGATTTAAGGACAGGGTGGTCCGAAGTCCAGATAATTCCTAGTATATTATTTCCTCTTTAGTCCCAAGCAGCTTAAAGCCACACTGAGTTTTCCTGAAATGTCCTGAATGGAAAAGGTAACTATGAAACGCACTAGACACGACCAACTACAGCTCAAGGTCTTTATCTGAGACCCACCTTCTGCCACCAGCCCAGCAAAGTGGGAAGCAGAGTCCCCCAGCAAACACGGTGGTCTGGAGTACCCTGTGTCCTGCTGAGGAGGGGGCCACATCCCTGCAGGTCGATCCTTGTGATTTTATATATTTTGTAGCAGTGACGTTTCTATTAGAACAGACCCTCTATGTGGAATTGCTCTGTGTGGGCTCTATCCCAGGATGTGCATACAGGGGGACCTGCCCTCTTTGATGATGTTTCATTCATCTGGTCTTCCCCTGCTGGCGCCCCGCTCTCCTGCTCTGCGACCTCACTTGGGACGGGAAGCCAGAAAGAGAAGAGTTAATTCATTTTGGAGATATGGAAACTGGAGGACAGAGAATGGACGTATTCACACATCATCACAAAAGCGACAGAAAACTGAGAAAACTCCAACCCTCCTTTTGTCTCCCCACTTCTCCAGGAGACGAGAAGCCCAGGAACGATGCTGTCCTGGACGTGGACCCCACCCGCCTCCCCCATGGGCCACCTGCCCCAGGCTGTCCTTCACCAGGGGCCCCATGTGCAGACCTGTCACTGATCTGCAAGTGGACCGAGAGGGGCCGAGTGTATCTCCTAAAAAGCCCCCCTTCTAAGGACAGGAACTCCTCGCCCATCCCTCAGTTACGCAGATAGCGGAAGAAAATTGAGGGTCTGCTGTTATTTCCCTTTCTGTTATAACTCTATGTTTTTTTTTTTTTTTGTAAATTGAATTATATTTTCAGTGCACTGGTAGTTATGTGTTATTCGAATACTGATCAGGTCAGTATCAGTTAAAAACTTTTTAAAAGTTAAAAATTTTTTAAAGTGGCAAAATCACTTAATTTTCCTGGTTTTGAATCCAGATTTTCATATTATTAGAAGGTGAACTTCACGATGTGGCTTTCAGTTCAGACGTTCTGCGGCACATTGCATGTCGGTCACTTTTTAAGTTTCTCCTTAACGTTGTGTATAGATCTTAATTTCTGTGACAATAATAACTTTAAAAATTATGAATTATGTTCTAAATTTGTTATAACTCGTTTTTGATCGTCATCCTTTGTACTGTGAAAGCAAGAGCCACCGGACTGATGTCCTGCCCTGAAAGGAAGGTGAAGTGCGGACCTCTGAGCCGTGGGTGCCCCACAGACTCACCCTCCTCTAGGGCCAGCGCCTCGGAAGCAAAGCCATGGCCTGAGAGCTTCAGCGCATCTTTCTCTGGTTGGAGGAGGGGCTCTATGGGAGGGTGTCACACCCCGAAGGACGAAGGACACAGTGTTGCCTGAGGGCAAGCTCACTGCCATGGACAACCTCCACTGAAAGTCTCCCCATCACGGTGGCCACAGACGGCCTCCAATTACTTGTCGCAATTTCTCACAAACTTGTGTCCGCACAGAAACCGGTGTCGGTTGCCTTCCAAGCGTGACGGTGACGATCAAGATTGAGGTCTTGGGGGTGCCCGATGGGCGTGCTGCTGAGCAGTCTGGACTGGGGAACCTTCCACCAGAAAGTCAAAGGACAGGTGTAAATCTTACCTCAAGTGATTTGAATTCTGCTTCAAGCTAAATAAGGTCAAACGCAGGTTCCCTGCTGTAGCCTTAAAATCCAGAGTGGAGTGAAAACAGCTATGGTTTAAATGCACATTCAACAGGGAGTCTCATATTCAGCTGTGACTCCAAATCCTCCCGACGAGAATACTGGGTCTGCCGGGTCCTGGAGGAGCAGAGGGTCCCCAGGCACCTCCCACCAGGCTCCTGGAATCAGTTTCCCACTCACCTTCCTGACCAGGGAACAGCTTTTTAAAAGTACACTGGCTTTGTGACTACACACAGTTTAGATTCCAAGATGTGCATGGAATGTGTCACTAAGTAAAATTCGCTGTAAGGTTCCTGGTTCGTAGATGGAGACAGCATTTAGTTGTTGTGCTCTGGATGGCAGGCAGATATGTGAGCCTCCTGTGATGTGGGCCATTTAAATTTAGCTAATTTTATGGCTCTCATCTGCGAAATAAAATCAGGAAGAGCATCCTTCTTCAGTGTATTGCTATGTAAATTAATTAACTAGGAGTTGTGCATAGGGAAAAATAAAAATGTCAATAAATACATTAGTGGTATCATAAATTCCCATCCAATTAACAAAAAGTCCATCTCCAGAGAGACTTAGTTAGACGTTGGGGGTCTACCCTCCCTCACCAGTTCACGAATGTTTCTTGTAAGTGAGTGTTTTTTCCCTGGGTTTAAAATGAAACTCTGTAGTGAATCCAACTACCTACCAGCCGTAAGCAGAGGAGGGCGGCAGGATTTCTGGTCCTCAGGTCTGTTTCCCACCCACAGGCGTCTTGGCCCCATCCGCACTGAGCCCCCGCCGGGCCCCCAGAGCGGAGCCTCTGCCCCCAGAGAGCACATACTTTCTGCAGGCTCCCCTCGGTCTCCCTCCTGAAATGGCTGCCACCCCTTTTCCCTGTTCAGCTGCAACAGTGGCTGCTAGATGTTCGTGGAAAAAGTGTTCTGTGCATTCGTGCAGCTTGGGACAGCATCAGCCTGGACGGGGGAGTCGCCTCCAGCTGCTTCCCAGCCTCAGCTCTGGGCAGTGCGGCTCTCATGCCTTCAGGAAAACGGGGCTCAAAGAGCTCCCAGCTCCCCCTTCCTCTCCTCTGCGCCTTGCAGTGTCTGCAGGCCTGGCTCTGCTCCAGTCCACGCCCTGCTCACCCGTCCCCTCTGCCAGCAGGGCTCCTGTTCTTCTGGGGACGCAAGACCCCCTCCTCCCCTCAGCATGGCCTGCCCCCTCCCAAGGACCTGCCCTCTCGTCCCCTGAAATCCTTTGCCTGTGTTGCCTGTACACCCTCGGAATTTAATGGGCTTTCCTAGCGTCCAGCCCGTCTCCTTAAGGAGCAGCATGGGCCACAGAGCTGGGCAGGCCTTGCTCTTCCCCGGGGATCCCAGCACCAAGCCCAGCGCTCCCGGGACATCGGGCAGCGGCACATTTCGATCTGAATGTAACCCACCAGGGGACTGGCCCGTGGGTCTCATCTTGAACTGTCTAACCCTGCTAGACTGGCTGAGACTCCCGGCTGGGGACACAGTGACCCCTTAGAAACAAGGTCTGTCATGTAACAGATGATTCATCGCCCACGAATCCCAGTTTCTGCGGCGATGACACCGGCCCCCTGTGCGGAGGTGAGGTCGGCAGGGCCTCGGATGGCTCAGCCCCTCTTCTGGGTGCATGTTTCTCTCTCTGCTCACTGAGGACAGCCGTCCTCCAGAAGGGTTGGAACTCATCCCAGGACAGCCTCAATCCCTGTGGCCGGTGGGTGGACAGCAGGCCCAGAGTGGGGAAGGAAGCCTCCTTGGACAGGAGGTGGGTCCGGAGGTTGAGTGCCCAGCTGCTGGTGCCCTAGTGTCATAGAAGGTGATTTTGAGACTTTCTTAGAAGCAAAGGAAAAAAGCTATATTTATCAATGTACTCAGATGCTTGGTTGATGGTGAATTAAGCTGACTGCTTTACCACGTCTATATTCATATGCTTATATTTCCGTGTGTATATTTTAAGGGAAATGTGTTGGCGACTGCCTCCTCTCCCTCCCACCCCCCAGGACAGTGGGACCCCCATCCTCTGTCCTGTAGCCTGAGGCCTTGGTGTCCTCTCTGCGGCTGGAGCATCTTCGCCCAGCCCTGTGCACCATGCTGACGGCAGAGTCACCATGAAACGAGAAGGAAAGAATATGTTTGTGGAACAAAGGAGTCGTCCTTTTACTCTCATTCTCCTTTCTCCTGATGGTTTCAAAGGCAGCAAACTCCTCTGCAGACTCGGGCTGGAAGGGAGCGCCAGCCGCTGCTCCGTCTTGCGGCGTGCGCCCCGTGAAGGTGCTGGCAGGCTTCCCATCCCGGGCTCCCTCTCCTCTCGCCTTCTGATGTCTTTCCAGGTTGGAGCTCCTGCTTAGATGAAACAGATGACTTTCTGGGCCCGCTTCTGCTCACAGCAGGCAGGAGCAACAGTGACTGATTGGTTGAAACATGAGGATTAATGGGTATTTATATTTCATTAAATTTTATGCTCACTGGAGAATAATGTATCACTCGCAGATATTGAAACATATGTCAACCCTATCCACTTACATATAATTCAATTTGACTTAAATGCATTGATCAAATTTTATTAAAGTCCAATATATCTTCCAAAAAGGCTGGGAATGTAGAATTGTCCCTTCGGAATACCTGATGAAAGGGTGCATTTGTGTTACAACCCTATTTATACCATTTTTCGGGAAAAGAGAAACAATTGTGGATGAAATGCTCATCTCAGGTGACCAGGGTTGCGTGGAAGACTTGGCGAGTGAGATTATAAGCAAACTGTAAAGCGAGGCCTGTTGACGTGACCCCAGAGCGGGTGTGAATGTCCCTAGGAATGAGTCACAGAGACACCAGGCGGCACACACCCTCTGGAACCCCCATCTAGGAATCCCCGAAGGCTCTGTGACACCAGGATGGCGCTGTCCTGGCAGGGGCTCCGCTCTGCCTCCCTCTGCCCACCTCTCCCCCACCCCGTTCCCCATCTCTGTCCCTACCACTCTGAGGTATTTGTGTGTGTTCAGATCTACCTACAAACCAGAAGAAGCATGGATGCATGCAGAAGGGCACCCAACACAGGCTTTAACAGATGTCAAGGTGCTCTTGCTGTTTAAAATTCTATCCGAAGTGTGTGTACATGCTCCCTATAAAAACACAGCGCATTACCATTAGAAGGTGAGCGTTTATCTGTAGAAATGAAGACTGTCCAACAGAATATGGTTATTCACTATTCAACCTCACTTGTGGAATTTCTAACACAATGAATGAAATAGGCATTGCCAAAATCCAAGGGGTGTCTCAAGGCGACCCAATACTGCTTTAAGAATCTGGGCCTTTGCACTGTAGATCCTACTCTGGAAAATGAAATTCTGAAGTTAGGCTGGGGTTCCTCAAGCTTGGCAGACTGGATAGATAGATTGATTAGATAAAAATGATAAATAGAGAAACATAATATAAGAAAGAAAGAAAAGAAGGGTCTTTCCATGGTCAAATTCTTCTGCAAAACATTCAGTTAAAGCACAAGTTGTGATGCGGTGGTGTGTCCAGAGCTGGTGGCATTGGAGGGGATCTGTCTTTTCTACTTCTTTCCCAAAGCACCTGTGAACACCCGACAGAGTGCCGTGGAAGAAGCCATGGAAGATGCCATGGAAACCCTGCTCAGGAAATGCTGGGTCAGCCATATTCAGGATCCCTTTGCGCTTAAAAATTCTATGTCTTAGGTTAGGAGGTGATAACAATTGTTAAAAATACTGTTGCCCAGATATTTTAGACATTGTATAAATGAGCGGGAAATACGAAGAGTCATATACCTTCAGGTTTACGAAGTAATCAGCAATAAAGAAGACTCATTTTCCTTAAACACATCTATTATAAAAATCAATATATGGTTGTAGTTTTGAAATAGTATTGATAACATTAATTTCCTGGTTAATTATGCCTATTTCTTTAGAAATTAACCAAATGACCAAGAGGGCCACACACCTGCCCCAGCGGTTGACCATACAGTGCCTAAGATGACAGCGGCCCTTCTGCATCCCAGACGTGGGGGCCAGGTGTGCAGCCAGCCATCCCTGGAGGCCCTGGAGTCTCAGACCGTGGATTCCACAGAGCCTGGCACAGAGAAATGAGACCATTCTGCATGATGTCCCACAGGAGGAAGACGTCCTATGACCCTTCTGGAGAAGCAGGTACCTGGCCCCCTGACCATTTTCAAGCCTGGCTACTGGGCTCCGGCCCCGATGCAGATGCCCTGTGACGTGCAGCTCCCAAGCTCCCTGCCCTGCAGGTGGTCTGGGACCAGCCATCGATCGGGGGCTGCCAGGTGCGTCCTGGGAGGGAAGACCCAGGCCAGCTCTTCAGCTGCCTCGCTGCTGCTTCTCTGACTGTTCATCTCACAACATTCCACCCCTGTTTACTGAGCACCAGAGGGGCCACAGGAGGCCCTGCTGGGTCTCGGGGCTGTGCTCCACGCACGACCCACCTCCACCTTCTGTGCAAGTTTTCTGGGAAGCTCGGTGGTCCTGGGTGGGCCACGCAATCTTGCCGCGACATTTTCAGTTCCTAGTCAGCTCCTCTGGCCTCCTGACTACCCCTCCTGAGCCCAACCCAGCCAGTATCTCTCTGTCTGGAGGCGTCCTCTCACCCACCCATCATGCCAGACCCCTGAACTTGACCCACACTGGGTCCTACCTGTTGAAATGGAGCAGGGCCCTGTGGTCCTTGCCCACCATGTCCTCAGCCTGCCTTTTGTCCTTGAAAAGACTTCAGCCGAAGAATAAGTTTAATCAGAGAAGTGAGAGAATAAGAAGCACAGGAAAACAGCCAGGACAAAACAATAGCAGTTTAGTCAGTAAACAAAGTCAAGGACTTTTAGTTCCTCCTCACGAGCTAGAGAGAATATCCTGAGCCCTATCCTGTGAGCTGTGTTACAAATACTGAAACCTCCACCAGGTAGAAGAATTGAACTACGTGATGACCAGACTGTAGCCATGACATAAGCTGCCACGAT
Organism: Delphinus delphis; assembly: GCF_949987515.2. Lineage (NCBI taxonomy): Eukaryota > Metazoa > Chordata > Mammalia > Artiodactyla > Delphinidae > Delphinus > Delphinus delphis. The sequence goes on along the minus strand of NC_082685.1, from coordinate 171,194,379 downwards.
TCCGAGAACTGGCCTCAAGCAAATGGGGAATCCAACCCTGGAACCGAAAATTAACAGTACTTAAAACAATCAAGAAGACGCTGATCAGACACCACGATTTCAAGATGATGGTCAGAGCTGGCTGTGCTGTTTCTACGTGAAGCCCCCTCCCTCTACCTATGACAGCCCTTGCCCGTTGGTTGTCGGGGGTGGTGGGGGGAGTTGGGAGTCTGCTTTTGGACAGGAGGCTGCCCTTCCCCTGGCTGCCGGCACCCAGAATGAAGCCAACTTTCTTTTCCACCAGCCTTGCCTCTGTATTGGCTTTTGAGCACAGCAGCCAGACCCCACTTTCGGTCACGCACTGCAAGACGGCCTTAGCCGCCAAGACGCGGTCGAGGCAGTCCAGTCTGCCTCTCGGACTCGGGTCCCGCAGGTGCCATCGGTGTTCCCAGAGTTAATTGCATAATAGGGCTGGGGATGCTAAGTTCCAATGAAATAAGCTGATTTGCTGCAGACGAGAGCCTTGAACGTGTTCCTGGGCATCGAGCGCCCTCGGTGTGGAGAGGTGTCCTCAAAGCCGATTTTGCTTCAAACACCTGACACAGGGGAGCCCTGACAGGTCACTCAGTCTAAGTTCCTGAGAAACAGGAATTCCCTCTGGTTCATCTTTTATCTCTAACAATATTTAGGGTGTTCAAAATACGGCTAAGAATGAAAGAAGGAAGGAGTCTGCTCAGGGACAGAAGCCAGCCTGTTCATCCCTCTCTTCAGCCGCTGCTAAATCACCCGCCGCATGACTCGTGCAGAGCCGGGTGCGCAGAGGCCCTTGGTGGTGCCGCGCTGGTGAACGGGTGCCCGCAGGAATGTTGCACTGGATCGGGAACACGTATGTGAAGATGCTGAAATCAATCTCGTTTCACTTCTTGAAACATGAGGGGAAAATGTGAGGTTCGCTCTGGAGATGAGCCTAGAGGCTTTATAGAAAATTACTGTGTGATGTTGATAGCTTTGTTCAGGGAGTCTGCCGTTAGAACTGGCCTGGGTGTCAGCACATGCGGCCAGCCGGGGACGTGGGAGGGGTCGCCAAGGAGGTCTGTGTGTGTGCCCACGTGTGTGTGGAGAGAGGGAGAGGGAGGGAGAGGACATGAACCATCTCTACACTAGATTCTAGTTCATCAAATAGACCGTTTATTTTTTGTTTGTTTTTTTTTTTGGTATGCGGGCCTCTCACTGTTGTGGCCTCTACAGTTGCGGAGCCCAGGCTCCAGACGTGCAGGCCCAGTGGCCACAGCTCACGGGCCCAGCCGCTCCGCGGCATGTGGGATCCTCCCGGAGCGGGGCACGAACCCATGTCCCCTGCATCGGCAGGCTGACTCTCAACCAATGCGCCACCAGGGAAGCCCCAAATAGACCGTTTTTTGAAGACAACTGATTCGCGCTGACTGGTCCTCAGGCTGTCAGGACTGTTGCTGATGACACTGTGTGTTATCCCAGCCTTCCACATCCTTCCATCTGCAAATAAAGTTCATCTCCGTGTTGCCTGCTTGATCTCAAGCAGCGAGGGGCCCTCGTGTCTGCTTTCCATCTCAGGGACGGGCCGTGTGCCGGCAGGGGACACAAGCTCGGAGGTGCGGCTGAATCTTCAGGACCCACAAGAGAGGCCCCGCTCCCAGGTAGCAGAGGGCTGGGGGGCAGACAAGCTCCAGGCGGTGCCTCAGTCTCCCTCCCACCTTGCAGACTTAGGAGGGAGGGCAGGTGGGCCCAGGGACTTGGCACGTGACAGTCACCTCTGGGCCACAGGTTCTCACCTCCAAGGTTGCTTGGCTCACCATGGGGCTGAGGGCGGGGCTGCCTTAAGAGAACTACATTCTGCTGGAGACAGCCCGGCTCCCACGAGCACTTGATTCCAGGCTTCGTGAGGCAGCCTGTGCCCCAAAGTCACGGCCAGTCTCCACGTGCCACACCAGCCCTTCTGAAAACAAGAGTGTAAACCTGCCTCAAACTCCCAAAGAGACACCTTGTGAAAATGAGCATTAACCACCCTCTTTCCCTCTCTCTCTCTCATAAACACACACACACACACACACACACACACACACACACACACACACACACTGGCTTTCCCTCACTCAAGTACAGATGTGACAGCCCCAGGTCACAGTGGCTCTGAGCACTCTTTTGTCATGAAGGATGGACCTCGGCATCCATCCCCGCCTCAGCCCTCGGGAGGCCCCGGGAGGCCCCAGACAAGCTCCGAGAGCAAATCAAGCCAGGTTTGTACAACCGTGAGCCGTGGTGGTGTGCAAGCCTGCTTCCTGGGAAAACAACTCATCAAGCCGCCTGGTCCGAACGAGCTAGCTCGGGCCTGGTCTCCCACAGTCACCTACAGACTGACCGGTAAGACCTCTCCCCCACCCCTCTCCCCCTGAGACACGAAGCTCAAACACACTGACAACTCACCCACATTCCAAATCCAGAAACAGTCCATCCTCCTCCTTCGCAGATTCCATATGTGCTAACTCTTCTATTTGCTAAGACCTATGTGTGACCAAAATCCCCAGATCAAGGCCCGCAGAGCTTCCTGGATCATTCACGGACCCGCTCAGAGCGGTGCAGAGTTCGGGTCTCTGGGCGAACCTTCCCCGACGGAGGAGACCTCTGCCTTCTGTGTTCAGTCTTTCCTGCAGCCTGTTCACGGCCAGGTGTTCTTAAATGTTGTGCTTACTCTTGACGATTTTGCTATTTAAAGGGCCTCCAATGTGGCGCTGCCATGCTTCACACAGAAGACGCCTCTGCTGCGTGAGCCTCATTCAGACCTGCGTTATAGGGCTGTTGGCCAAGGAGTCAATGCTAATGGATCCACAGCATATATTCAACGAGGTGTCTGTAAACGGAAACGCACACAGAACAAGGTTCTGCCGTGATGGGCTGACCAGGAAATGTCGTGACCAGAGGCCCACGAGCACCTCACCCCGTGTTCCCTCCAGGAGCCATGCTCCTGTGCACTAGCTCAGTTTCTCAGTGACTTTGCAGGACACAACCTCCACGGACATCGAGAACCAGCTGTAATGATCACCTGCACCTGGTCTCTTGGGGACAGCAGAGTCCCCCAGATTTGTGATGAATGATTACATGAGGTACATCTGTTCTCAAACTTGGTTGCACGTTAAATCATCTGTGAATCTTAAAAAACAAAACAAAACATGCACACCCGCTGGGATAAACCCCCCTCCCACTTGGAGATCCTGTTTTAATCAGATTGGTCAGGGGCCTGGACGTAGGTATTTTTCAGAGACCCCGATGATTCTAACATGTAGCCAGAGTTGGAAATCTCTAGTGTATCTGAGAGACCAGGTGGGATATTTTCCCAGAAACAAATACAACCAAAACCAGTGGCCCTAAAAGTGGACAAAAGGCCCCACTTCAGTCACAGAAGCTCACAGGTGCTGGTGGGCTTTCTCCGCACGCTGTATACGTCCAGGTTGCTTTCAAAATCCTTCATGGATTGCAATCCATAACCCTTTATGGGTTATATAGGGGATTGACATAAATATACTAACATGTATCAAATGGACGACTAATAAGAACCTGCTGTATAAAAAATAAATAAAATAAAAAACCCTTTATGGAAGGTGCCACCCTTGCCGTGATTTCACGCAGCAGTCCTGCAGTGTGGTGCTGTGGTCACAGCTTGGCGTCTGGGCCTGGCATTGGAGATTCGAGCCCCCGCTGCGGATTCAAACCATGAATCAGCGTTCTCCAGAGAAACCTACCAATAGCATAAATATTTACATATATGATGAGATTTAGTAGAGGGTGTTGACTCCCGTGATCATGGAGGCCGAGAGGCCCCACAGTCCACCTTCTATAAGCTGGAGACCCAGGATGGTGTAGATTCTGACCTGGGTCTGAAGGCCTGAGAGCCAGCAGCACGTAAAGCCCAGGAGCAGTGTCCCAGCTCAGCCCTTGGGCAGGAGGAGTAACTCAACCTCCCTCCACATTATGGTTTACTGGCACCCTCGACGGAGTGGACACAGCCCACCTACCCTGGGGAGGCCCGTCTGCTTTCCTCAGCTCGCTGAGTCAAATGCTGACCTCATCCAGAAACACCCTCACAGGCACACCCAGAGATAATGCTAACCTAACGTCTGGGCACCTCGTGATGCAATCAGGCAGACACATAAACTTAACCATCAGAACCTCTTACAGGTGGTATGATCGTAGGAGACCAGGTCAGCGTCCCTGAGCCTCAGGTCTCTCACCTAGAGCCCGGAGGTGGTAATAGTTCACCCTCCATAAAATCCTGTTGAGTTAAAAAGCAACAGCACAGGACCTGGTGAGTCCCGGCCTGGCATGTCTTTACTGTATTTTTAGGAGCTGAGAATATTGGTACCCTGTTCTCTTTGCCCAAGTTTGGAGCCATGGAGAAAGAGGAGGGTAGACAAGTGGAGACTGAAATATCCAGCTTGGCTGGCACAGATGATAAGAAGGGTGTGGGCGAGGCAGGCTGTGACCACGGGCTTCTCTGTGTGACCCCAGAATGAGAGGGCCACTGCTGCTCCGTCCAGAGTTGGGAACGGACAGGACCTACACCTTGGCCAAGCAGATCCTTGACCTTGCTGGGTCAAGATAGAAATAGCTCCTAGTCTATTTTCCACCCCAAGTTATGTCTATTATTCCTGCCCAACCTAGATATCGGGAACCAAATGCTATATAAAGGTGTTCTTATAATAAAATGCCAAAAAAAAATGATAACATTCCCAGGAAAGTATGGAAGTCTATACAGTATATGTTAAATTTATTTTCTCCAGAGTTTTCTTCTGCTTAGTCTCGGGTGGAGAGGTGGCTGAGGCCCGGGAGGGGAGGGGTGTCTCAGTAGGCGTCTGCCCAGGAAGAACGCAGTTCCTGAAGGACCCCGATCTCCCAGGCACCCAACTTCCTGAAGGCTCAGGGAGATGCTCGGTGGCCTCCCGTCGCAGCCTCTACACCCTAGACATGCAGCATTCCCAGTCCCGGGGCTGGCGGCCTCCCAAGCCCCTCTTGCCAAGGGAGGCTTCTCACCTCTACAGCTCTAGAAGGACCGCCCTCGGCGGCGTGCTGAGCTGAAGCTGATACAAATGTTGGCCATGATAATATTTGCTATGAAACCAAATGTATCGTCAAATGTGTTCACCCAAGTTCTCATGCAAGGAGTTTAGCTCCTGATTTACCAAAGGGAGCTCGGTTTAAAATAGCTGGACTTGAAGCAGCCTCACGCCGTGGAAGCATCCTAGCAAGATTCCAACATAAAACACAACACGATTTAAAGCCCTGTGATTGGTTTCCTCTTACAATGTGTCTTTAGTTCATTTACTTGCACGTAGAAATGAATTCACTCTTCAGGTGTCGAATAGCTGTAGCCAAACCAGTGTCCCAGGGAGAGAAGCCCTGAGTTGTGGCTGCAGTCCCTTCCTCGGGAAGGGGTCCGGTGCCGTGCGCCATGGTCCACAGGCGGGCGCGGCATATGGTGGTGGCAGGTGGAGAGCGGCGTGGCCATGCTGACATGATGAGACCCTTTTAATCATTAAATAGCATTACAAAGGGAAAAGTCCTCTAACAAGCACTGCACTCTATTTAAGTTTAAGCATCAATTAATCTTTAAAAGGCAGCGTTTACCTAATAAACTGCCATGAGCAGCACCAGGGAAACCAGTGGGGGAGGCAGGGCAGCCTCAGCTCCAGGACCCGGGCAACTGGCGACACTGCAGCCATGCCACCTGGAGAGAAACAAAATGGTGAGGAAGGAACCACAGCTCCATCACTCAGACCCTCTTCCAACCAAAATGCTCCCTGTTGTCATTCAGCCAGGGGACCCGAAGGGTCCACCACCAGCCTGTCCATGCACTGGGGACCGGTGTGTTCCCCCCAAACCAGCTCAGGCCTCAGGGATCTGCTCATCTCAGAGAGAGACCATGCATGGACACGTGGACAATTTGCAGACAACGATGGGGCACCAACTTCAGGGAAAGGACGAGTTCTGGGGAGTGGCCGTGTCCATCCTCTCTCTGCCAAGGCGAGATGCAAGGTCGCACAACTCAGCGTTTCCTCAGGTCAGGGCGGAAGGGACTGGGGACCACGCCAGCCCCTCCTAACTCTTCCCCCAAGTTCGTGGACCTGGTGATGTCCTGTAAAGTATAATATGCTTGACTTTGTTTCAGGTCAACTTACCTAAGGTTCTAATATAAAATTAGCACCTTTATTTCTATGACATTTTTTTTATTTTGTTTTATACTCCCAGGATTTTGAGGAAAGAGACGGTATTGTATTTCATAAATGTCTACAATTAATGTCTCCCTCCCACCCACTCACTCACACGCACGCACACACACTCACGTTCTTACCCATGCCCCAAGGAAAGAATACACCAGAATCTAAGGAGGAAGAGAGGTCCACTGGGTTTGTAAACAGGTGTTTCACGGTTGGGTTCGTTGTGGGCCTATTTGCTTTGTTTTTTCTTTAAAAGCAAAACAGAATCTCTGTCCTCTTGAAAGATAAGGCTTTCTTGGTCTCTAAGAACCAGGTTTTTTCCACAGGAGGATGTTTTGGGAGAGGAGCAGATACGTGTGTCGTTTTTCACATTAGGTGGCTACACAGACCCTGGGCCTTGAGCACAGAGTTAGTCCAAGAACAGAAGAGGAGGAAAGAACCTGCCTAGCCAGTGAGACGGGATTAGACACCACCCTTCTGGGCTCCGCGGAAAGTAACACCACAGGAATCAGAGCAGAGCTACTAGAGACGGGGTGCTGTGTCCCTACATGCCTCCTCTACGGAAAAAGCCCCTCCCGCGTGGGGCCCGAGAAGGGTCGTCTGTCTGTCTGTCTGTCTGCGTGGGAGGGAGCCCTGAAAAGCTTCCTGCCCTCAGAGGGATGCAGTCAGACCCAGGGGAGCCGCCTATTGAGACGAGGCACCCCATGGTGTGGCTGGGGCCCCGGCAGGGCTGGGGACTTGGATGGAAGGTGACCTAGGGAAGGGCTTTTGACAGTGACCACGGGCTCCAGGGCTGTGCCGAGGGAAGCTGCGGAGATGACAGCTCCCAGGGGACAGGATGCTACTGCAGCTTTGGGGAGGACGGGGTCTGACTGAGAAATCCCTGGATTTGATGAATTTACCTGTAAAGTAGAAATTAGGCCACTTTTTCTCCCACTAAGCAGAAATAGACGTCAGAAAACACCGAGTCAATGAATGACAAACATGGAAAGCTCTGTTGCCGAGGCTGGCCTGTCTGCGAGGCTGGGGCCCCTGCTACAGAGCCTTTCCCAGTCACCCCTGCCCCCAGGCACAGGTCTCCCCCCAGGGCTCTGAGAAGGGCCAGACTCACAGCAGTTTGGAAACCTTGCAATCATTTTCAACATTTCCAGGAGCAAATAAAACTAGCGTTTAAAGAAATTAAATTTGCCAAACAGGTATTGGAGAAATAAAGTATTTATACCCAAACAAAATAATAAAGTGGTTCACAGCTGCACCTGTGGAACAGGGATTGCACAAGGCTGGTTTTCCCTACTATGGGCACAAAAGCAGTGCTGGCCTCTGCCAGCATTTTACTGATGAAATCAAAATAAAACTGAAGAGAACAGAAAACACCGGCTTTACTGGAGGCGGCAAAGCTGAGTATGTGGGACAGTTGCTTGTGTTGCGTGTGTGCACCATGCCTGATTGTGTGCTGTCTCCTCGGGTCTGGAAGCCACCAAAATGATAAAATGCTGTCTTTGAAATACATCCTCTCCATGCTTTCTTCGATCGCAGAATCCTTCCCACTGATGTTTCGGGTTGGCTGGTACGCCAGTGGTCTCTTGCTGTGTGACAAGCTACCCCAAAGCTTGGTGGTGTGAAGCAACAATCCTCCCATCACGCTGCATGATTTGAGGTTCGGGAGGTGGGGGGCTGAGCTCTGTTCCCTGTGGCATCGAAGCTCTGAGTGTTCAGCCGGCAGATGGCTGGGCCGGGGCTCTCAGGGAAGCGCCTTTCATCTCTGGTCTGGCTGGAAGCCAGGGCTCAGCTGGGACTCTTGACTTGAGAATCCATGGTGGCCTTCAGGCACGGTGGACTCAAGGTAACCAACTTCCTGCCAGGGACCACAACCTCAGAAGTCCCATAGCATCACATCTGCCTTTCTCTGTTGGTCGAAGCGGTCAAGAAAAAAAAAAAAAAAGCCCACCCAGATTCAAGGGGTGGGCCTGCATGGACCCCGTCTCCAGGAGGGAGCTTCCTGGAATTTGCAGCCGTGTTTCAGAACGGCCACACCTGGCCATCATTGTGCAACTTCTTGGGGTCACCAAAACTCCTGGTGACATTGGCTATTCTATTGCTGGCACCTGCGTGGGTGAGCTGTAGCTGAGAGCTGATGCTCAAAGTTTTCTGGGCAGAGCAGACAGCTTTTCAGTTCTGAATTTTTAGTGGCAAATTCAGAGAACACTGACTTGAATTATTTTCAGTGACGAGAAAAAGCCTGTTTCTGAACCGATAAGTGCACTAGTTGATGAATTTATGAGACAAGTGTCATGAGTCATGCATCTCAAATCACCAAGCAGAACTTTGTGGAGGAAGCACAATGTCTGGCCGCACCCTGATTCTGCATCTTGGTTTCAGCAGGTGCCCTAAATCACAGGGGTCCAGGTCTGGGATCCAGAGAGTCCAGGGGCTCTGAAGCGCTGCGCATGGTGCCAGAGCTGGGTGTGGGACTCACTTCCATTTTTCAAAACAGTGAATATTCCTTCAAAGATTAAGAGCCATTGGCTATGTGGATGGTTTGATGATTTCCTAGATCTTAACTATGAAATAATTAGAAAAACTGGAATGACAACAGCTTTTTGTAAGCAACCTCTCCAAAATCCACTTACGTTAGAAAGTAAAAAAGATGAAGCAGAGCCCTGAAAGCTCTCATGAGCAAATTCCATTTTGTTTTGCTTTACATTTTTAAAACAATAGAGGGCAGGAGTTTCAAACTGATTTCAAAACCCTCTGTGTTCATTTTCCCCCCAGTCTAGAAATATTTTGCCATCAGGCATATTTTTTGCGGTGACTTTCAGAAGCACAGTTAGCAGGGGCAGCCCCTTTGTCATTTATAACATCAGGATGCACTATTTTACAGTATTTTGTAAATCTTAACAAGCGAGTTATTTAAACACATCCTTCTTAGTCTCAATTCTCAAGGCATTTTAGGTTTTTTTTTGGCTTGGATTTAGGAAAGGTGTCTGAGCTATTTTCATCCATCTTTATAGATAGATAGATAGATAAATAGATGGATAGATAGATATAGATGATAAATAGATGGTGATAGGTAGATGACAGATGGATTGAAAAGTAAGCAGAGCTGAGGTCCTGCACAGCAAAATTCTTAACGTGAAGGATGTGGGGTTTGTACAGTTTACATAATGAATTGAATAAAGAATTACGTATGTAAGCGCATCCTGGGTGCCAGGCCCTGCGCCCGTCTGAGCTCCCTCCCCCGACACTGCGGGGAGACACGGAGGACCTCCCCACGTTACAGGAGAGGACACTGGGACTCCGAGGTTCTGAGACTGCCCTCACTCGGCCAGTACGTGGAGCAGCTGGGATCGGACCGAGTCTGGGGCTGCCTGGTGGCCCTGAGGCTGGAGAGCCGATCCGCTGAGCTGTGACGTCCCACGTCTCCATGAAAGGGGGACCATGCTCTGCTCCCCTCTGCCTCCCTACCCTCTCAGTCGGGGTGTCCGTGGGCACTTGGGGCGGGGTGACTCTGTTGGGTGGGCCCCTGTGTGTCCTGGGCGTGAGCAGTGTCCCTGGCATCTGCTCCCCAGCAGCACTGGTCACGGCCGTGACAACCCCAAGGCCCCCAGACCTCTCCGGACCCCCTGGGGGCAAAATCACCCCACCCTCTTTAGAGAGTATCACTGCTCTAAATGACCAGACGGCCTTTTATTAGATGTGTGATGAGAAGGATGTCGTTTTCACTCTACAGTTGTCATCAATGTGGGGGATCTAAGTCACCTTCTTCTCAAGCTCTCAGGAGGAGAGAGCGTCCACCTACAACGGATGCCCGTCCCGAGGAGAACCGACCGTGGGTCAAGATCAGGTCACCTCGCCCTGCGTCCAGGCCGAGTTTCCAGCGAGCGAGTCCCGGCAGGTCGCGGCGGCGCTGGGCCTGATGCTCGGCCTCTGCTCTGCGTAGCCCTCTGGGCGGGGTCCCTCCGCTGTGGATGGCGGAGGCCGCTTTCACCACCGGCTGTCACGGTACAAACTATCTGGAAATTTAGATACTAGAGTATCTAATAGGGCACATCAATCTTTTATAGCGAGAGAATACATAAATTATAAACAAATATGTCCTTTGGTCCTCGTAGAACAGCACGATGATCAAAGAGACACAATAGAAATGCATTTGCTTCTGCAGCCGCCGGTCCCCCAGCACCGGGCTGCACTGACGGCCGGCCAGGGAGCCGTCAGCCTTTGTTCCATCTGTCACAGTACACTTCCCTCCTGTTGTTTTACGTAATCAATACGGGGCTGAAATCACCTACTGCTACCTCGACTACCTCCTATTTTGTCCACTCATGAATTATGGATCTCCGCACAACATCAAGTCTACAATTTCGATTGCATTTGCTAATCATTGATCAATAATTCAGGAGTTGCTCTTCTTCAAGGGCCCCTGGTTTCCTGCAGCATATGGCACCGAGCAGGCGTCCCTTATCGCAAAGAGCAGCCGCGGAGACAGCTCGTGTGCAGTTGTTTCTCGTCCTTCCCCTCGGACGTGGACGAGTGTAGCTGTGTGTGGCGTCGGGCGCATCCCGCTCGGCCGCTGCGCTTAGTGACGGCCGCTGCGCTTAGTGACGGCCGCGCTGCCCGGGAACCGGGGGCAGCCCCTGGGGGGTTGGGCGCACAGAATGAAGCAGCAGAAACAGCAGCCCTCTCATCCGTTTTGTGTTCCTTGTTCTTGTTTCGTCCCTGAATTGCACCTCGCAGGGGAGGGGCGCTTCCACCCCGGGTCTGTGGGCACGCAGCTGTGACCCAGACCCCCTGTGCCTCCCCAGGTGCACACGTGCATCCTGCAAATCACCCTGCAAATCTGAACATTATACCCGCAGCCGACTCCTGGCAGGATGAATTTGAAACCTGGAGCTATTTTAAGATGTGCTCTCACTGTTGTTGTTTTAAGGTCTGTTTCAATCCAGTTCTGTGTGTTTGTGTCTATGTCCTTTCAATAAGATGATGAAATACAAAATAACCATCCTTTCACAAATTATCCTGCAGTGTTTATTGTAGGTCATTTTTATTGGAAAGAATCTTTTATGTTAACCTTCTAGAGGGCAGTGGTGTCGACCCCTCTTCTGTCGGAAATGCAGCGAAAGGATGCTGCCTATTGATGGGGAGGCGGCCTGGGGGCAGGGGTGGGCGGGCAGTGGCCTGTCGGGCCTGGCCCAGAGGGGAGGTGGGGTGCAGCTTCCGGGAGCCAGGCAGGGGACGAATTTCTGAGAAACCTTCCCTACAAAAGGCAGCCACAGAGGGTTCTGGAGGTTGCCCAAGCCCAGGGCACAGCCCCCACCCCTCCAATAAGGAAAGGGCAGGACAAGGGACCTTTGTCACCTCCCAGACGGCCAGGCCCTGCTCCACCCCCTCGAGTTCATGCGGGGAAAGGTTCTGAGAAGCCTGGGCCTGCCATTGTCACCCATTGTCACCAGCCCAGCGGGAGAGCCACCACCAGGGGTTCTCCGGTGACTTTTAAAAATCATGAAAAAAGAAACAGCAGGGAGAAGGGAAAGGTTTAAAGCATTCTGCGGCAAGAAGCCAGGAGGACAAAAGCAGGGGGGGATGGAGAGGGAACCAAAACATTATTTTTAAACTGGAAAGAGACAATGATGGGACAGGAAATGGCTTTAAAATTTTAAGCGAAGATGAAGAAAATGAGAATGAGGTTGGAAGCAAGAGATGAGAAAAGAAAACTATTAACCAGAGAATTCAGGAGAGAAAAGGGGAGGAGCTCGCCTCTGCACAGGCTCACCTCCCGCCCCACCTCTCCGCATCCTTACCTGTCTTCCTTTTCCTCCCGCCTCTCCTGGCCCCTGCCCTTTGCCTGGCTTAGTCCCTAGGGGACTGTGGCTGCTGATTCGGTGGAGTGTGCATAGCTCGTTTGGAGATGAAGATAGAGAATAAAAGCAATATCACCTCCCACACCGAAATCCCTTGACCGAGGATGCAGGTCCCCTCAGGCCCCCTTTGTGACTAAAAGTGGAGGTGGTGCTGGTGGGTGTGTGTTCAGGTGCCTGAGGCCAAGCACATCACCTGGACAACCACAAGCTGGAGGGCGTGCCCCTATAACTGTAGCCCCTCCGACTCGTACCTCCAGGTGACTTGTAAGGCAAAGGTCAGGGACCTGCCACCATTGCTGAGTGTTTGCGTGGCTTCCCATCAGCTCTGCACAGCTGTCCCTACAAAGAAAAGTAAACCTGCACCAAACCTTCCCTCAACTTCTGGAACTCAGACCCGAGGATGACCAGAGGTGCCAAAGGCCAGGCAGAGCGCTGACCTGGGGAAGGTGGGCCTCGGTGCCTCCTGAGAGGTGGAGCCGGGGTCCCCAAGCCTCTCAAGGGACACCTGGCTCCTCGGGGCCCCTTGCCTGCTTGGATGATGTGACACGATCACATCTGAGAAACTACCTTGCAAACATTTCTCTTCTCAGGTAGGCTTTTCCTCTGCAGCCTCCAGGAGCTCCCCCCGCTGGCACCAGAGTTGGGGCGACTGTCTTTGAACTGGGCTGAGCCCCTTGGGAGGAACCGCTCAGAAATATGCACACTCACACTCATCTGCTAGGGGGACGTGCCCTGGCGTGGAAGGTCAGTACCCCTCACCCTGGACTCACAGCTCAGACCCACGGAACTCAAGAGAAACTGGCGGGGTGGGGGTTGGGGGTGGCACGGGGAACACAAGAGAAACTCAGAGCCCCTTCTGAGTTTCTGTTTCAAAACCTAGGCTGTGAGCATCTCCAAGCCAAACGAGTTCATTCCTGGAGTGGGGTTCATGCTCCTCACATCATCCCATGAAGATGCTGGAAGTTAGGTCTCATAATAAGTCCTATGAACCATGTGTGTGGTCAGTGCTTTTGTTTTCCTCAGACCACACCATCCTCGTATCCATCTACCTGCCTGTCTATCATCTACCTATCTCTATCATCTATTTAGCATCTATCTGTCTATCTTTCTATATCTATCTATCTATCATCTATCTATCGCCTAGTTTTCATCTATCATCTATCTATCACGATTCTTCCCACTGGCAATTGCCATTTTTCTTCCAACATATACATAAGTCACTGCTTTCCAATAAACTAACTACGGGGGCACTACTGTTACCCCAGATAGCTTTTAGCTCCTTATTTCCCTTTCAATTATGGAATTCATATCGTCCATGGCAAATGCTCTGTCCTCTTTCAGGAGCAAAAGCTTTAGGAGATTTGCTAGGTTCTGAGAAGGGTGTCCGCAGGGTCTGCTCCCATGTAGCCAGGGCAAGAGACCAGCTACCGTCTGACCGCCCCCCAGCTAGCGACCAAGTTGTTAGCTTTGACCAGTTTCCCAAAGACTGGCTGGCGGGTGAGATAACGGTAACTAAGAATTCCGGATACAGATGGAATGGTGGCTTCCTTTCCTGCTGCACACCTCAGTGATGCTCTGAAAACACTAGAACGAGATCTGCGCTGCTCCCTGGACACACCACATGGTCTGGCCTCAGAGCATTTCCTGTTGCAAAGCCCAGTGTCCTGTCCCAACCACCATGGTCCATGTCCAGTCCAAGGCCACCACACCCCGAAGGCTCTGAGACCTCCGTCCTGTCACCTGTTGTCCCCAAGCCTCTGCCCGCCGCCCCCGGACTGCCTGTCACACTTCTCCTGGGGGATCGGGTCTGCCTGGGCCCCGGGTCTGGGGTGCACAAGGCTGCGGCCGGGACGCCGGAGTTCAGTCTTACCCACATGGTCCCGCGTGTGTCTCGTCTGGCCTGACTGTGCCACACCTGCCCCCAGACTCAACCCCAACACAAAGGCCACCTGTATGTGTGTGCCTGGGGACATCTCCCCTCTGCCTTCTCTTCCCTTGTTCCCATGTGCCCGGGGCTGACTCCGGCCAACTGTGACCAGCATTAGACGTGTTGAACTTTGGCCTGAACATTTTTTTTTTATTTTTACTTCTTCAAAGCGTATGCATTTCTTCCTTACTTTGTTCAAATACCTGAGTCTTTCCCCTTCATTTCTGCTGTGCGTGTCTGTCTGTGTGGGGAGGAAGCTCCACTAGCAAACCTGACAGGAGCCCTGGATCCTCCCAGCCCTGGATCCATTCCTGTTTCCAGCCAGAAGCTTCAAGATGTTTTCCTGGAGGCTCGTCAGCTTGGCTATGGGGTCCTGGCCCAGAGGAGGGCAGGGCCGGGGGGTCCTAGGAGGTTTGAACCACGTGTTTTGTAAGTTCAGATGGAGTGGAACTGAATGGCTTTTTTCAGCCCAATTTAAAATGATTGGTTTGACTCCCCCCGGCCCGAGCCCCTTCCGTTCCACCGCGGACTTTAGCACAACACAAAAGCAGTTGTGGGCCCCTCAGTGTCAGCCCTCCAGATGTGTTCTCAGAGAAGAAAGACCTATTTATAAGGTACCTTCTACTTCTGTTCCCTTCAAATGTAAGCTCCAGGAATAATGGCAACGGTGGGGTGCTGGATCCCCCCACAGCCCCCACTCACCCTGGTGCCACGACGGCATCAGGTCATCCACTCCCCCACTCTGCAAGCCGAGGGGCCGGGCGGCTCCCCTCCCTGAGGTCGGGGCAGCTGCCAGTAAGACCATCATGGTGAGGGTCCCCATCCTGAGGAGCAGCCCCACCCGTCACTGGAGCAAAGCTACAGTGAAGGGGTGCAGGGAGGGGAGCCCCCGCCTGGCAGAGCCTGGGGTGTTGGTGTCCCAGGAGAGGAGTCAGCATGCTCCCCCAGGGCAGGCGGAAAAGGGTCCCAGGCTCCATTCTCCCCACACAGCGGGGACCCCTTGAGAACCCCACGGGGCCGTGTCTCCCCTGCACCCCAGCCTCAGGCACAGTGACCCGCCAGCCAGGACCCCAGCACAGCTGTGCAGAACTTTGCTGTCTATGCAGAAACGGATGTTTCTCCCGTGAGCCCCCTTGATCTGCTTCAAATACTTGACGCATTGACCTTCCCGGGCGTGGAATGAATTGTACAGCCTGCAAAGTGACAAGTCAAGTTCAAATCCTTGTTACAAGCTGTGTTTCCGCGTTCCGATAAGTCACGCCTAGAGGATGGCTATGCACACCCTGTAACCTGAAGCCCAGGGCACTTGATGGCATTACCCATGTGACTATCACTGCTCTGTCCCCATTGCCCAGCTCAGCCCCTGCATGACCTAGACCTGCGCTGTCCAGTGCCGGGGCTTCCAGCCACGGGGCCCACCGGACACCAGAAAGGTGGCTGGTGCGACTGAGGAAACGAACTTGACATTCTAATCTTAATTTACATATTGATATGAAAATAATATACAGGTTAATATTCAGATCTTAAGGCTGAAGCAAGGTAAACTATTTTCCCATGAAGCACAAGGTGATGTTTTTCTAGGATTAAACATTTCACTTGAACCACTGAAAATGTGGTGCCTGATTCCAGATGGGACATAAACGTAAAACAATAACAGAGTTTAGACTTAGTCCAATAAAAAATGAATGCAAAATACCTTATGATAAATGTTTATATTAATTACACATTGGCATGATAATATTTTGGGTAAACAGCTTTTTTTTTTTTCAATTTCACCTGTTTCTTTTACTTCTCTTAAAAATGGATACTAGGGCTTCCCTGGTGGTGCAGTGGTTGAGAGTCCGCCTGTGCTGATGCGGGGGACATGGGTTCGTGCCCCGGTCCGGGGGGATCCCACATGCCACGGGGCGGCTGGGCCCGCGAGCCATGGCCGCTGCGCCTGCGTGTCCGGAGCCTGTGCTCCACAGCGGGAGAGGCCACAACAGTAAGAGGCCCGCGTACCGCCAAAAAAAAAAAAAATGGATACTAAACAACTTAAAATGATCCCTGTGGCTCACATTATGTTCTATTGGACGATTCTGATCCACAGGAAGGCATCTGGATCTGAAGATAAACAACACATAAACAAACATGCAATAAACTCAGACTGGGTGGGGACTGATAGATTCTCCCCGCCCGGTAGATACGTGATCTACTATAGACTGACGACTTTTCCCACTCTCTCGACTCCAGGGCTGCTCAGCTATGAACTGGCAGAGTGAAGACCCCTGAAATCATCTCAAACATGTTTGGGAAAATGCATTTTTTCCATCATTCGTTTGTCTTCATTCTCCCGCTCCCCCGGTGGGCAGTGACAGTTGCCACAGCCCTCTCTATAAGGCAGGGGTGCCCAGGACGAGACACGAGCAGTGTAAAGTCCAGGGAAACTCCACTAGGGTGGTCCATGGTGGTCTTACAGGCTAACTACACACACCTGGATTTTCCAAAAGCAGCTAAAATTGGTTGGTGAATTAACTTGCTCTAATCACTTAATAATCATACACTATCAGGGTTTAACTGAAGAGTTATTAGAAATGGATCAACAAAAGCAGGATATATAATCAGTGCATTAGAAAATTCAACAAGAGGCCTAAAGCATCTTCAAAGTCTGCTTATCCTTTCACTTGTCTGGTCCTTTGGAAGTTTCTGAAGAGAAGGCATTAAATATAAGGTATTCCTTATGCATTATTCTATTATAAAATAATAATTGGAAGCAAGGGTTCCTGTATATCCACATATTCCTGGACGCAGTCTTTCCTACATTTTTTAAACAGCTGTAGTCAGCAATCCCTGTGTGTTTCTGAAGACACCTTCCAGCTCCATCTCAAGGGCAAACAACCTTAAGTCTGTCCCATTTACCAAAATTCACCCCAGTGTGCAGGCATATGAATCAAAATATTAGTCAAAAGATCGGCATTTATAGCAGAACTAGGGATCTCATAGACTGGTCTTCTGTGTGTTTTTTTTTTAACAAATTAATTACAATACAATTTACATACTATAAAATTCACCCTTTTTTTTTTTTGTGGTACGCGGGCCTCTCACTGTTGTGGCCTCTCCCGTTGCGGAGCACAGGTTCCAGATGCGCAGGCTCAGCGGCCATGGCTCACGGGCCCAGCCGCTCCGCGGCATGTGGGATCTTCCCGGACCGGGGCACGAACCCGGGCACGAACCCGTGTCCCCTGCATCGGCAGGCGGACTCTCAACCACTGCGCCAATCAGGGAAGCCAAAAATTCACTCTTTTAATGTATACAATTGTAGTTTTTAGTATATTTACAGAGTTGTGCAATGATCACAACTAATTTTAGAACATTTTCATCACCCCCCAAAAACACTCTGTACCTCACTCTTTTTTCCTTCTGTCCCTGACCACCACTAATCTTCTTTATTTTTTTATTAATTTTTATGGGAATATAATTGGTTTACAATGTTGTGTTAGTTTCTACTGTACAGCAAAATGAATCAGCTATACATACATATATCCCCTCTTTTTTGGAATTCCTTCCCATTTAGGTCACCACAGTGCATTAAGTTCCTTGTGCTATACAGTAGATTCCCATCAGTTGTCTATTTTATACATAGAATCAATAATGTATATGTGTCAATCCCCGTCTCCCAATTCCTCCCATTCCCCTCTTCCTCCATTGGTATCAATACTTTTGTTCTTTATGTCTGTGTCTCTATTTCTGCTTTGCAAATAAGACCATCTATACCATTATTCTAGATTCCACATATATGTGTTTATATACGATATTTATTTTTCTCTTTCTGACTTACTTCACTCTGTATGAGAGTCTCTAGGTCCATCCACATCTCTACAAATGACCCAATTTCGTTCCTTTTTATGGCTGAGTAATATTCCATTGTATATATGTGTCACATCTTCTTTATCCATTCCTCTGTTGATGGACATTTACTTTGCTTCCATGTCCTGGCTATTGTAAATAATAGAGCTGCAATGAACATTAGGGTGCATATGTCTTTTTGAATTATGGTTTTCTCAGGATATATGCCCAGTAGTGGGATTGCTGTGTCATATGGTAGTTCTGTTTTTAGTTTTGTAAGGAACCTCCATACTCTTTTCCATAGTAGCCACTAATCTTTCTAATCCTTAATGTTGCTTAGTTTTAAAAGACAGCAGAAAGAGCAGACTCATGTGTGAGATTAGTCTTTGAGAATAGAGTACAGAGGCAGCAGACAAACATGGTTCAAGTACCAGGTGTAACTTAGAGAGTGTCTTAGTCTTCCTGTGCTGTCATAACAAAATACCATGGCCTGGGAGCCTTAAGCCACAGACATGTACTTGCTCACAGTTCTAGAGTCTGGAAGTCCAAGGTCAGGGTGCCCGCATGAGAGCTCTCTTTGGGACTTGCAGATGCCCACCCTCTTACCATGTCTTCACATGGAGGACAGAAAGAGAAAGAGCCCTCTGCTCTCTCTACTACAAAGGGCACTAATCCCATCATGGGCTGCCCACCCTCATGACTTCATCTAATCCAGTTATCTCCCAAATACCCCATTTTCAAATACCAAATACATTGAGGTTTAGGGCTTCAACATATGGATTTTGAGTGACACATTCAGTCCATAACAGACAGATACAAATAGCTACAATGAAATGGAGTTGAGGATCATGCAGTTTCTCTGCCCAAGCCACAGACTGTTCATTTAATAAATATAAATTTCTAGGACTGCTCTGACTCAGCTGGGAGAGTATAATCATGTTGTGATCTCAGTTGGACCTAACAAGAGAAATGAAACCTAATAGTTTAAGTGACAGCCATGATGCCGAGTAACGAGAACATTGGAGGAGTGATGACAAAAGCAGAGAGAACAAAGGGCAAGGCGTCTACCTTTATCAAATGGACACACGTGGTGAGCATGGTTCTAAACACTGTGTAACATGTTTTAAGGTCCATGGGGCAGTGCCACATGCTTCTAAATGACTCTCACTGCTCCTCTGCTGTGGACACTGGTCAGGCCACTAACCATGGCACTGATGACATAGCAAATGGAGTGCTTGTTTCATGGTTACTACACACCAAGCACCAAACTGCACAAACAGTGAGCCCAATTGAAGGTGTTGGCACAAAATTAAAAACAGAGCATCATGAAAACCCAAGAGTGTTAATCAAATGTCTCGTCAGCATCACTGACTGGAAAGGTCAAGTGAAAGCAATGGAAAACACCACGTGTGGTGATGAGGTGGGGCCATCAAAACACACACATTGCTGGTGGGAACACAGAACAGTAGAGACACTGGCAGCGTGTTATAAAATTAGTACCACTCCCACCCAGCAATTCCAGCTTAGGATCTGCCTAGGAGAAGTGAAAGCCCACACAACAAGCATGCTGCTATGTGGATGCTCATAACAGCGCTGTCCACGAGAGCCCCAAAGGAGAAAGGATGCAAATGTCACCTGCCAAGAGTGGATAAGCCCACTGTGGTCCAGCCTTGCTGGGCAGCATACCTGGGTAGTGGGAAGGGATGAGCACTGGTGCACGTGGAACCTCGCAGGGTCTCAAAAGCATTTTGCTAAATGAAAAGAGACCAAAAGACCCACAGAATAATTCCATGGATATAAAAATCTAGAAATGCAAAGTATAGTACAGAAAGCAGATCAATGTTCCTTCAGGCCAGGTTGGGGCGGTCAACCACAAAGGGCAGGAGGAAGCGTTTGGCGGTGATGGAAACGTTCTGTGTGCAAACTAAATGCAATTACGAACACTCATGCAACTGTATTTAATTAATAGCCAAATAATGATGACACAGTATAATTCAGCATGACTAAAATAAGTAAAAAAAAAGTAAGTAAAACTGAAAAAGAAGTCTCGGAGGCAAAACAGTCTGTGTTGTCACCTGATTGAAATGCTGCTTCTACGGCGGTTAATTTGATTAGAACCTCCTCTGAGTTCATGGTTTCCAAACCCCTAGGATCCTGACAATGTCTGTGGCAAATCCTCTGGGAGAGGCCCCCAGGACACCGCAATTGACTGCCCCTGGGTACAGAGGCGGGACAGCAGGAGGAGTGGCCATCCTGAGGAGAACTAGCCCTGTCCAGTTTTCTTGCAGGAATGTACAGAGGGGATCCAGCCATCAGACAGGGCGTCTGCACATGTCTGGAACTAAGATCAGAACACCTCACGTGGAGAGAAGCACCCACAGCAAGAACCCCTGGGAATCCAAAGCCCTCAAACCTGATGCTTCTGCAACTAGTGAACGTCTTGGGGAGCTGCACCATCCCCTGGCTGATCCATTGCCCAGGTGGGGCTCTGGAGGTGAGAAGAGATGGGTGGATAGCAGCCCGTTTCCATCCAGGCAAAGAGCCTCCCTGATGGCGACCGTTCGGGTCAAAGAGGAGCGCCCATTGTCTGACCCTGGGCCCACGTTCCCTCCAGGTGCTGATGCCTCTCTGATATTCATTTTGTTTATAAAGCCCCTCTAACACTTGTTACATTAGAGTGGAAAATAAGTGCAAAATCCTGACCTCTAAAAGTCATTTGAAAGGTTGTTTTTATGTAAAGTCTTCATTACTTTGCACCACTGGCCCATCTGAATGCAGGCATGCTGCGACTTCCCCAGTAGCACTTGTACCTCCGAAGGTCCACACAGGCCACCTGTTCCCAAAGCTGTTGGAGCTTTCTAGAGTGATGCAGGTCCCCCGCCCTCCCTGCTCTTCCTCCACACCCCTACAGGGCGATTTCTTCTCCTCAGCACTTTGGTGGCACCTGAGATCTCTTTCCCAGTACAGCACCTGCCAGAAACTTTGGAGGTTGCCTGGTAGCCCTGCTCCCACTCAGGTGAGAGGTAACCGTGCTTAGTTACCCTTCCAACTCCCCTCTGCCCACCAGGTTGGGATTTTCCCCTTTCTTATGGCTCATCCTATGTAAAATGACGTCCGCAGTGGTTTGTTTCATTCTCTTATTTCTCCTCTTGGTTTCCCATTTTATTCACCCTCTTGCACAGCCAATATGGTCATAGAAGACAAAGAATTCAGTTTACCTAATTCTCTGTTCACCATCTAACTCAGCGTTCTGCACAATTACATCCTTAATAAATGTATCTTGATGATGCTGACGGCCACGTCAATAACAATGGTGCTTAACTTCCTCCCGGGAGAAGTTCATGTACTTTGAGGACTGGGCTTTCTGGAATCAAATTATGAAATGGAAAATCAGTCTCTTTATATCTTTGGTGAACTGCAAGGCTAGTGGTTTAATGAAGAGGAAGATAATTAATGGTGAGCCTGGTGAAGTTCTGTGTTCCTCCTGCTAAGTGTTCACATCTAGTTCAGAAGGGTTTAGTTCTGCCCAGACCACTTCAGTTCTATGTGCCCCTAATTGTAAATCCCGAATAATAGCTCCTTTGTAAGATAAATTAGTAAGAAAACACAATGTTCAAAATAGCAGACTTAGATTAACATTGATTCAGTTGCTAATAAAGGAAGCTAATTTCACCACTGTTGACCTTTATCCTTCTTCATGAAATATCTGTTTCTGATTATTGTATCACACAGCCTTTCCTTGTCTGCATTGGGGAATCTGCCTTTGTGACAGAGCACAAGTACTAGAGGCTCGTGATCAGTTGGCACCAGTTGGGCCCTGGCTGCGAAATAGGGAGAGAGGCAGAGGTGGGGACCACATCTGAATTCCAGATGCCCTGTCTGAAGGTTATACTAATTCTAGGGGGTGCTAACAGCAGGTGACCACCCTCACCCTCAAGCAGGTACTTGAACCACATGGGAGCCAGGGCACTGTTTAACCAGGAGAGGACTCAGAGCAGGAGTTAGGTGCAGGCTGGCTTAGGGTAGCAATCCCACCGCACGTTCTGAGTATATCAGGTGAAAGTTGGGTTGAGGGCCCCAAGTTTGTCCGTCCATCCACCCACCCACCATTCGTTCCACAGACACTGGCTGCACATTTACTGTGTACCTAACCCCGTGCAGGGCTTGGAGACACAGCCAGACACAGCCAGACACAGCTCTGTGGCCCCTTGGCTCCTGGGACTCACATCAGAGGGAAAGACCCAGCCCCAGAGCGAAGGAGCTGGGAAAGCTCTGGGCTCTACTTGCTATGAATTCCGGGTGTCCAGTGTTCAGAGGGGGAAGAACCAAGCAAAGCAGACCATGTCTAGCCCCTTGATTACACTGCCAGCTTAAAATATGGGAGGAAGAAGCAGACTGTCATTTCTGAAAATTATTATTTATGCCTTCATTATTTCTCACTCTTTCCCTTTCTTGGATCCAGTCCTTTGGATGGCTTCACACCACTGAGAATGGAAAAATAATGGATGCCAGTACCTACAGCTCCCTGCTTGGTGCAGCTCTCCTGTGCAGCCCCCAGCTCCATCACACCTGAATTGGAGGATTCTGTACTCAACCTCACTGTGGGGACGTGGACCCATGGTCCATGTGCCCTGGCCACTGCATGACCACTTCTCTGACTACAAGCAGGAATGGGACCTTCCCCCTGTACCCATCCACCCCATGGGGACATTGGTGAGATAACCTGGGATGGAAGGCCTCGGCTTGAGGGGCACAGTGGGGATGAAGGCATAGCCCTGGTGTCCAGGACAGAAGACCTGGTCTTGAACACCACTAAGCTGCCTGGAGAGCTGACGGTCCTTCTCTGACCCATGGTTTCCTCATCCCCATGACCAACGAGGTGTCACTCCCAAGTGTATGGTGTAGAGAGAACTATGTGCTCCCCATCAAGGGTCTAGTGCCATGACTGGTACAGGATGGGCACAAATGTCATTTCCCACTTTCCTCCAAGAAATACACCCCTTCCTCATTCCACAGGGAGAAAAGCCTCTTTTAAGCTTTGCCTTAAATTGGGACAAAATCATCCTTTGGGATCAATATCATTAAATGTGTCACTAATGATCTCCCTCTTTGTGTTACACACATTATCAAGTCAGGGCAGGGTGGGGCCACCCTGTTCCACTCAGAAGGTGAGGGGGGCCCTCAGAGAGTCCCCCCAGTTCTACCAAAGGTCAAGAGCAGCCTTCTCCCATCAAGCCCCTCTATTTCCTCCACAGAGAGCTTTCTCCAAGGCCATCTTCAAATTTCCCAGATCAATCTCGGGATGAAGACTTGAGATGAACCCTGCAGAATGACCTATTGCAGATCTGGTATGCAGTGGGGAAAGGAATCAGAATGTCAGTCTCTAATTAAAACTCATCAAGGAAAAATTAAATCCCATCCTTTAATGATGCCATTTGTTGTCATGGATACTAAGGGGGAATAGACATACTAATGAAAATGTATGGAGGAAACTTTACACACGCGGTGAAAATAGACTTCGGAAGTCACAACTTGTGCAGTATTTACACCACAACTGACTTAGAAGAGTCCCATTTTATTCTGAATATGGGCACCAGCGATTTTGCTTGGAAACAGGGAATAAATGGTCCAGAATTTATCTTTTGAATTAAACTTGTAGCAAATTAAAAAAAAAATTCTGTAACTGCAATAGAGAAGTGTGCGATGCCACACAACCCAAAACCATGAGGCTTCTATGCTTCGGGGTTTTTTTAAACGTAAGGATTTTCAAAAGTGGTGTTGGGTGCAGGTGAGCCCCAGGAGCACAGCTGTCCTGTGTGTCACCAAGCCCTCGTTTTAAGCGTAAACTCTGAGATGTGCTTTAAATCCTCCAGTTTACTCCAGTGGAAGAGCCTCGGATGTCTTCTTGAAAAATTAAGTTAATTGGATTTGGTGTAAGGTTGGTGTCCTTCCTGCCAGAAACTTTCCCAGGCCTTCCTGGGTGTTGGTGGCCACCAGATTCCCAGGTCACCCTGTTAGCCCAGACTTTAATTAGCTCTGGCGTCCTCTTCACCATGATAAATGCAGAGATGATAAATGGAAATGCAAATGACCGTGAAGTGGCTCAGCCATCAGCGCTGAGCGTCATTAACACCTCCCTGCTGTCGAATCGATCACTGTCATCCTGATGCCTGTGTTCAGCGGGGCTCATGGCTGTCGGCCAGAACGCCTTGAGAGCACCGGCAGGCCAGACTTGGTAGGGTTTTCCTCCCCATATGCTTTTATTCATCTTTTGCTGAATATTTGTTTGGCAACCAGAGTTCCAATATATCTCCAGCTGAGATGATAACTATTTTGGGTCAATAAGCAAATAGCTAATTTAGAGCAAAATAAACACCAATACGAAATTATTCTCCCAGCATCGAGATCTGAAAGAAAGTCAACGAAATGCACCTATCTGGCCTGTTTCAAAACTGAAAGAGCTACTTTGAAGCCGTCTAGAATGTCAGCCTCAAAGAGGAAATGACAATCTACAAACCCAATTTAAAGGATGCTAGATTTTTTTTTTCCAAGATCTTGGAACACAAAGTATTGTTCTGCCCACAGTTATAGAGTTGTTACCTCCAGGAAACTGGTGGATTCATAAGGATGAGACATCTTTTCTTTAACTAGCAACCCAGCAAAATCCCTCTGCAACCCACCTCGCTGACAGCCCTGGCACCTCTCTCGGGACAGCTGAAGAGCACCGCTTGTATTTACGCGGAGTTGGCTTCAACCACAACTTAATGACAGGGCCAGTGTTTTCTTTAGCTTTTTTTTTTAATCGTCAGAAAGACACACTGTTGAAGAGAATCTCAACATAGGAAGGACAGTAATGAACCCTACCCCTGCTCCTTTCCCGTACCCCCCCGACCCCACACTCTCTCACAGCGTTCTAACCACACAAGTTTCCCTCCCTTCCTCCACCCCACCCGACCTTCTCTGCTGAGACCCAGCTTCCAGCTGGCTGGATCATGTGACACCTGCAAAAGGGTGCTCCAGGTCTTCAGGGCCAGTGTCAAGAATTGTGCGATGACCGCGTCTTCAGCCCCATGTTACCTGCAAACCTGACTCCTGCCCAAGCCAAAGTGTGATTGAGTTTTGGCCATGTTGTCCAAGACTGGAGACATCAGCCCCTAGAGAGGGAGGTGCGCCTGAGCACGGGAGCTCAAAGCATGTAGTCTAATGTACCATGGAAAAGCTAATAATGTCCTCCTGCCTTTAGCACAGACTTTCTGTGGAGTAAAGTGAGAAAGTAGACCAAAAACCTCTTGGTTTTCTCTCCAAATCTGCCTCTTATACAGTGTTCCCCATCTTAGAAACAACCATCAACCCGAGTTTCATTATAGAAGCCTGAGACCACAGAACACAGGACATCCCCCTCCAGCATCCATCCACATGTCCTGCAGATACAGACACTAAACACATCCACTTGCCCTTATCTTTCCTGATGCCACCCTAGTCTCACCCTTGGTCTTCCTCTTTCTTGATACCCATTCCCCCTTCAATCCACCCTCCACACGGCAGCCAGGCTGATCTTTGGAAACCACGCGTTTGGTCACAGAATTTCCCTGCATAAAATATTTCCGTTTCCTTCTCATCAAGAAGAACATCTAAACTCCCAGAGATGCTTCCAGAGCCTCCCAGGACATGCCCGCCCCTATGATTCCTCTGTGCTCCCCACCATCCTTCAGTTACTCAAGGCTTCTTTCCCTGCTTCCTCCTCATCTAACCAGTTCTGTGCTGAGATCCTCGTTGACTGTTTACAGTCCTGGAGCCCTCATTCTCCTGCTCCTCTGGTTCACCCCTGCTCAGCGGTGCCCACTTAGCCACACAGTGAAGATAAACCTAGCAGTGTAACCCATCACCACGTAGGAAGTTCTGGACTCTTAATACTCACGTGAACTTAGCAGTTGCTTCATGTCTTGTGTCAGTTTCCTTTTCTGTAACATGAAAATAATAGCGTTAGCCATCCCTCAGGGAGATTATAAGGACTATAGATGAGCTAATATATGTAAAGATGTGTGCATCTTTTGCAGACTAACATGATAGTGTTTAATTTACCTCATTAACTTGATGGTCTCAGAATAAACCTCACTCATTCACAGGAGCTTTCTTAGATCCAGTGATAATTTTATTTTCCAGAGTGGACAGCCCCACTATCTCCTTCTGCAATGGGACCTTACCCCTCTCCCAACATGAGATGAGGGTTTTTGTTTTTTTTTTAACCCCATTGCATGGGGAGTGTCCCATGACCGCTTGACCAACCCAGCTCAGCCTAGGTAACACTGTAACAGCCTGGATATCGCCTTTGCTAGCCTGGCAGCTTCCTCTTGGAATGTTTACTCTTGGGATGTTCCCTCTGGCAATGTCTATGGTATGAGAAGACCCAGCATAGGGAGTGGCCATCCTGCAGGCTCTCATTGACAGCTGAGCACCCAATCCACGGCCAGAATCAACGCAGACGTGTGAGGCCGCCGTCTTGGACACCTGGCCGGGAGTCTTCAGGCGGCTCCAGCCCCAGCAACTTCTGACCTCAGCAAGCCCTGACCGCCTGGCTGAGCCCCAGGAGCCCACAGAACCCGAGTGCTTCAATGGCACTGAAGTCTGAAGACACTAATTTTGGGTTGACTTGTTACATGGCAGCCAGAACAGATGCCCGTGACTTCTGTGTAACAAGTCAACCCAAACTTAGTGGTTGATGAGATGGCCTTCTCCCGTCCCCACTGTCTCCTCCAGCACTGCCCAGTTATGTCCCCTCTAGACTGGAGTCTCCCCGAAGGCAGGGCCAGTTGCTTTGCTCTCAGCACTGGATGTAGCCCAGAGCCTGGCAGGATCTCAGTAAATGTTTGCAGAATAAATGAATGTAAAGATGCTTGGTTCTAGTTTTCTATGACACCACCTCCCCTCCTGACCCGCAGGATGGTATCTGTGAGCCGTGGTATGTAGGAAGCTTGAGGACTGATTCTGGGAGCCTCACCAGCTGCCATCCTCACCAGCCACGCAAGACACAGAGCCTCCACATCCACCAGTGGCTCTGCTCTGTCCCGCGTGTTTAGACCCAGCTTTTCTTGGGAGGAATTTAACCATTATTTCAATTAATTTTAAAAGTTTACATCAGGAATGAATAAAACTTCACTAAGTCACCCTTAAGTGGCAAAGCAACACAATTCAATTTCAGGTTCCATTTTTAAAATTTCAAAACTGTTATTCTGCTAAACAGGTTAATAATTGATAGACATATCAACCAAAAGATACAATGAAGATAAACTGCTCCCTTCCTTTCAAGCATCATCGATAGCCATGAACTATCTTTTAAAGTTACTGCTTTATTAAAATTAACATCTTAACATTGCATTTTAGAGCAACACTTCCTTCCTCAATGGAAAATCATAAAAGCAATTTTATTTAAAGTCTCAATGTAATTTCTCTCTAAAATAAATAAAGGTAAATGGATTTCCATCTGACTCTAGGTTAAATATTTTATTTTGTTAGTATGATGAAAACAGAAAAATAAAAGGAGACAAAATGTTTTGTTACCTTAGTGCCTATAAGACTTTGGCATCCTTTCTAGAGAGCGCTGGCCAATTTCAATAACATCCGGAACATGAGGAAATAAATTAGACATTTTAATTGTGAGATTATAACATACTGATGGAGGAGCTGGGAAGGAGCCAGAACAAATTTTAATGACAAAACAATAATCTAAGCCAGGTAGAAACATTAAGCTCTGTGGGCTTTGGAAAAAAATAACGAAGTAAAATTAGTAACACCTCTGAATTTATGAAGCCAGTAAACTATAGACCACATAAATTGTCAGTGACGTTAACAAATACATTCTAGATAATGCAGGCTGCTTTAAGCAGTAAATCAAAAGCATAATTGGGCAAAATGTCATTGAGCCTTAATAACTGATGTTTCAGGTAACTACAAGACAATTACATCCCTAAGGAAAATTTAGAAATTTCTAAATAGGGAGTCCACGGTGCCCGGTCATGTGTGACCATAAGCGAAGATTCACAGAATGTTAGAATATATTAGTACAGTCACATCCTGTAGATAAGTCAGTCTTGGATGGAAGAATTTTACTTTTTGGATCTTCCAAACAATAGGTCTACTCTCAATGTACTTCCCAGCTTGGTGGTGGGGAGAGCCTGGTGGAAGTTTTGAATCTGTTAGAATCTGATTAGCCCTTGGTTGCCACCTTTCTGAGACGTACGACCACAGGTCTTCAGATCTGACCAAACACAGTCAAGGCAGGTGATCACCTGCCCTCAGTTTTGTTGCTCTACCTGGTTGTATTTTACGCAGGACAGCGCCCACATTTGCAGAAATCATGGCAGAGAGAAGCTAGGTGGTTTGGGGAACTCTCACTTGGCCTACTGATTTTTAAATCAACTTTCTTGAAGTGTGATTTACCTACAATAAAATTCACACATTTGAAGTATACGATTTGATGGGTTTTGATAGACTCCTGAGAAATTACTTCCATCAAAATGTAGAACATTTTAATATCTCCAGGAAGTTGTCTTGTGACTCCTCCCACCAATAGACCCCTCCTCAGGCCAATGTTGGTCTGATTTCTCTCCATTCAGAATCATTTTTCCTGCCATAAAATTTCTCATGAATGGAATTATACAGTATTTACTCCCTTGTGTCTGGGCTGGTTTGCTCAACATCATGGCCGTGAGGTGTACACCTGTGTGTGATCAGTAACTCATTTGTTTTATAGCTGAATATTCTTCCATTGTATGAATACTGCCAGGTGTTTATCCATCCATCTACTGATAGACAAGTGGGCTGTTTCTAGGCTGGGGCTATTCTGAATAAAGCTGCTGTGAACATTCTTGTACACGCTAGATTTATGGACAAAACTTTTCATTTATCTGAAGTAAATAGTTAGGAGTGGGTCATGTACTGAATGTATGTTTAACTTTATAAAGTTAACTTTAAAAAACTTTGCTTTACAAAATGAATGTACTATTTTACATGCCCACAAGTAGAGTATAAGAGTTCCATTTGCTCTGCCCTCTTCAACATTTCACACATTTAATCTTTTAAATTTTAGTGAGATGTGGGATCATTACAAATTTAATATGCTTATACCTGACAAGTAATGATGGAGAGCATCTTTTATACACTGATCAGCATTTATTATCTTCTTTTGAGAAATATTTATGCAAATAGTTTGCCCATTCTTTAATTAGAACGTTTGTACTGTTAAAAGAAGTTTTTTACACAATACAGTATCATTAACTATAGTCCCCAGGACTCATTTGTTTTATAACTAGAATTTTGTACCTTTTGACTCCCTTACCCATTTTTGCCCACCTCCCTCCTACCTCTGGCAGTCACCAATCTATTCTCTGTATCTACAAGTTTGTTTTTTTTGTTTGTTTCTTTAGATTCCACATATAAGATAATATGGTATTTGTCTTTGAGAAATTATTTTTCATTATTGTTTTTGTTTGTATACATATATGTCAGTATGTATGTCTATATATTTCACAAATATATGCATACATATGTATGTGTATGTATACATATATATAGGTACACATATACTTGTGAAATATATGCATATATAGATATATGTATTCATATATGTACCCAGATTTTATCCATGTATAAAAATTCTGGGTACAAGTCTTTTGTCATATGTATGCGTTGTAACTCTTTTCTCCCAGGCTTTGGCTTGCTTCTTCATGCTCTTGGCATTGTGTTTTGAGGAGCATAAATAACATTTTTAAGCTGATGGAGTCCAGTTTATCATTCCGTCTGATGTTGGTACAAGCACATGAGCTTTCTTATGTTTGTTTTTACTTTCAGTAAAAGCTATCATTTTACTTTCAGTATTTATCTCTATACGTAAAACACACTTCTTACAGATAAAATTTAGTTGGGTCTGGCCGGCCTAAAATCTCTGCCTTATAATGTACATGTTTAGTTCACTTAGATTTAATGTACTTATATTACATTTGGGTAAAGTCTACCATTTTACTATCATTTCATTTCTCATGTATCCATCCTGCTTTTTGTTCTTTTGTTATTCTATTGCTATTTTGTTTGGGTTAAAAGTTTTAGTTTTCTTTTTATTTCATCTATTACCTTCTGACTTACAACTCTTTATTATTGTTTTTTAGTGTTTACTCAAAGGCTATTTAGATTCAATATTGTACATCTTCACACTCCCGACTTCTCACTTTATGCCTAATGTTTTCCACTACATGCATCAAACTTGTTACATTTTTGAGGTGGGAAGTGGATTGTCCCCAGGTGAGACCTGGATCATGGGGCTTACCTGCTCCTCTTGCCTGGCTTCTTGTACATGGACTGAAAACCACTGCCTCCTGTATTTTGTCAAGTTTTATGGCTGGTCATGGTGGAGAGATTGCTCTAATATCAATTACTCAATTGTGGCTCAATGTTAAAATCTAATCTAATAATTTTCTTGTGACAAATGAACCTTTGGAATAAACATAAATGTTTTGTGAGTTTCAGGAAGTAACAGGTTTGTATTATCTAATCTAAGGCTGCGACAAGAGGAAATTAAGTAAAAATTTAATGATTAGCTGGTTAATTTATTCCTGGTAGATAACTGATTCAGGTCATTATGTTCTTAGAGTTAAATTGCTTGGCTTGATAAAATCGAGTTGACTCTTCTTGACTGAATAACAAGATGTTTACTGAATCTCCACTTTACTTACTGTCAAGTAGACACAGTTTGAGATATAATCTCTGTATGAGAAAATAATTACAGTTTCAACATTATTTTCTCCTCTTATTTCATTAATATATTATCAGTCCCACATTTATATGTGTTGTTAGGCAAATTATTTTTGTTGGTTTAAGAACCTCTTGGTAAGGAGCTTGGAGGTTGCCAATCCAACCTAACAACAATTAAAACGCTGAACAGACTGAACAATCACAAATCCTTCTTGGATCTTTATAGATCCATGTTATGAGAGATGAGGACACAGGAGAAAATGCTACCTGAAAGGTTGGCAAGACAGACACATGAAACAGAGTCATGGCTTTACTGGAGGAGACTCACAAGACCGTCCCAGGAACAAATGACGAGGCAGGAAAACCTGGACTGTAATTGAAGAATTGCTGGGGGTTTGGTATGGACAATTCTGAGAGCTAAAATGTCCAAAGGGACCCAATCACAGGGGGATCTTCACAATATTGTGGGAATTACCAGGAGCCCCACAGCAAGTGTTGGAGGAAAGTGCCCTCATGCTTCCAGCAGGGGAAGTGGAAAAGGAGCCAGAGCCCTCCATTTCCCTTAGCAAGACCTGACGAAGAGAAACCAGTCAACCTGAGCCTCACCTGCTGGAGGAGGACCAGAGCCTCATGATGTCCGTGAAGAGAAATGCTCCCCTCCAGCCACCTTTAGCTTTCCAAGTGAAAGAAGGGAAACATC
Organism: Delphinus delphis; assembly: GCF_949987515.2. Taxonomy (NCBI): domain Eukaryota; kingdom Metazoa; phylum Chordata; class Mammalia; order Artiodactyla; family Delphinidae; genus Delphinus; species Delphinus delphis. The sequence continues at coordinate 171,163,101 of NC_082685.1, read as the reverse complement.
CATATACAACCCACTCCAGCCATCCTGTCTGATCTAAGGAGGGAGAAAAACTGAGCAATGTGTGTGGAACTCACAGACCAGAGGTGCAAGTTCACTACAGCACTAGGACCTAATCAGAGGACCAGAGAACTTTCCCCTCCACCCACTCTTTCCACCACATTAGAAACACAGCAGTTCCTTTCATCCAGTACATGAAGTCTATCAAGAAAAAATATTACAAGACACACTAAAGGGCAAAAAAACACAATATGAAGAGATGGAGCATCAGAACCAGGGATGCTCAACATGACAAGGATGTTGGAATGATCAGCCTGAGGATTTAAAACAACTACGACTAATATTTTGAGGGCTCCACTGGATAAAGTAGACAGCAGGAAAGAATAGATGGGCAACAGAAGCAGAAAGATGGAAGTACAAAGAAAGAATCAACAAGAAATACTAGAGATCAAAAACTCCATAACAGAAATGAAGAACACCTTTGAGGGACTTCTTAGTAGACTGGACATGGTGGAAGAAAGGCTCTCTGTACTTGAAGATAAATCAATAGAAACATCAAAAACTGGAAAACAGGGAGTTCCCTGATAACCTGGTGGTTAGGATTCTGGGCTTTCACTGCTGTGGCCTGGGTTCAATCCCTGGTCATAGAACTGAGATCCTGCAAGCTTCCAGCACAGCCAAAAAAATATGAAAACAAAAACTGAAAAACAAAGAGAAGAAACAAAATAGAGCAGAATATCCAAGAACAGCAAGACATCTACAAAAGATATAACATACCTGTAATGGAAATATCAGAAAGAGAAAAAAGAAAGAACCACCCCCCCCCCCAAAAAAAGAAGAAACAATAATGACTGAGAATGTCCTCAAATTAATGTCATTCACCAAACCACATATACAGGCAGCTTAGAGAACACTAATGATAAATGATAAAAAAAAAAAATGTACACCTCTGCATATCATCTCCAAACTACAGAAAATTGAAGTTTAAAAAAAAAATGCTGAAAGCTACCAGAAGAAAAAGTTTATTGCTTATAGAAGAACAATGATAAGAATTTCATCCAAATTCTTCTCTGCTTATAAACAAGAAGAGAGGGCAGTGAAATGTTTTAAATGATCAGAGAAAAACAACAACAACCCAGAAATCTGTACCTGCAAAATTATCCTTCAAAAGTGAAGAAAAAATAAGACTTTCTCAAACAAACAAAAATTAAGGAAACTTGTTGCCAGTAGACCTGTCTTGCAAGAAATGTTGAGGGAAGTTTTTTAGAGAAAGAGAGGGTGGCATAGGTGAGAAACTCATATCTACATAAAGAAAGGGAGCACTGAAGAAGGAATAAGTGAAGATAAAATAAAAACTTTTATTTTTTACTCTTAGTTGATCTAACAGATAACTGTTTGTTTAAAATAATAGTAACAATGTACCTGATTGTTTATGTTTATATATATATCTTATGTATATATATTTATACATATATATGTACACTTATAAGTATATACATATGCTTACATATGCTCATATATAAAGTATAAGTAAGTAAAATGTAACTTATATATACTTATATATAAGTAAAATGAATGATGACATTGATACAAGATATTAGAGGGAGCAATTAAGATCTTTTTTTTTTTGTTTTAAGGTACTTGTATTGCTTATGAACTGGTATAATATATTTGAAATGAGAAAGTGGAATTGGATTAGTTGTAAATATACACTACAAACTCTAAAATCACTAAAAAAATTAAAGTCACTTTTTTAGTCATTTTTTTAGTCACAATCACTAAAAAATAAAGAAGTATAACTGACATGTTAAGAAAGGAGAGAAAATGGAATCATATAAAGTACTCAAAACCACAAAAAGTAGAAAAAGTATGGAAGACAAAAATAGGAATAAAAACAAGAGCAACAAAACAGTAAAGAATATATTAATAATCCAATTATATCAATAATCACTTTGTGCATCAATGACTAAAGGCACCCAATTAAATGACAGAGATTATCAGAGTGGATAAAAAAACAAGACTCAAGTATGTTTTGTCTACATGAAACCCACTTTGATTATAAAGACACAAAGGCATACCTTGTTTTATTGTGCTTATTTTATTGTGCTTCACAGATCTTGTGTTTTTCACAAATAGAAGGCTTTGTTACAAGCCTGCATGGAATAAGTCTATGGGTATCATTTTTTCAACAGCATTTGTTCATTCATGCCTCTGTCACATTTTGGTTATTCTTTCAATATTTCAAACTCTTCACTATGATTATAAGTGTTATGGTGATCCATGATCAGTGATCTTTGATGTTACTGCTGTAATTGTTTTGGGGCACCAAGAATCGTGCTCGTATAAGATGGCAAACATAGTTGATAAATGTGGTGTGTGTCTTCACTGCTCCCCATGCTCTCTCCCTCTCCTCAGGCCTCCCTATTCCGAGACACAAGAATACTGAAATTAGGCCAATTAATAACCCTACAATGGCTTCTAAGTGGTCAAGTGAAAGGAAGAGTCGCACATCTCTCACTTTAAATCAAAAGCTAGAAATGATTAAGCTGAGTGAGGAAGGCCTGTTGAAAGCTGAGATAAGCTGAAAGCTGGGCCTCTTGTGCCAAACAGTTAGCCAACCTCTGAAGGCAAAGGAAAGTTCTGGAAGGAAATTAAAAGTGATACTTCAGTGAACACATGAATGGTAGGAAAGCAATATAGCCTTACTGCTGATATGGAAAGTCTGAGTGGTCTGGAGAGAAGATCAAGCCAACCACAACATTCCCTTAAGCCAAAGACTAATCAGAGCAAAGCCCTAACTCTTTAATCCTGTGAAGGCTGAGGGCAGTGAGGAAGCTGCAGAAGGAAAGTTTGAAGCTGCAGAGTCTGGTTCATGAGGTTGAAGGAAAGAAGCCGTCTCTATAACACAGTAGCACAAGATGAAGCTGCAAGTGCTGGTGTAGGAGCTGCAGCAAGTTCTCCAGAAGATCTAGTTGAGATAACTCATGAAGGTGGCTGTACTAAACAACAGATTTTCAATGCAGACAAAACATCCCTCCATTAGAAGATGACATCTAAGACTTTCATAGCTAGAGAGGAGGTCAGTACCTGTCATCAAAGCCTCAAAGATCAGGCAGACTCTCTTGTTAGGGGCTAATGCAGCTGGTGACTTTAAGTTGAAGCCAGTACTCACTTACAATTCTGAAAATCCTAGGGCTCTTAAGAATTATGCTAAATCTACTCTGCCTACACTCTATGAATGGAACAACAAAGCCCGACAGCATTGTTTACTAAATATTTTAAGCCCACTGTTGAGACCTACTGCTCAGAAAATTAAAAAAAAAAGGTTTCTTTCAAAATATTACTGCTCACTGACAATGCACCTTGTCACCCAAGAGCTCTGATAGAGATGTACAATGAGATTAATGTTTTTTCATGCCTGCTAACACAACATCCATCTGCAGTCCATAGATCAAGGAATAATTTCCATCTTCAAGTCTTATTATTTAAGAAATGCATTTCATAAGGCCATAGCTTCCATACATAGTGATTCCTCTGATGGATGTGAGTAAAAGTACATTGAAAACATTCTGGAAAAGATTCACCATTCTAGATGCCGTTAAGAAAATTTGTGATTCATGGGAAGAGGTCAAAATATCAGCATTAATAGGAGTTTGGAAGAAGTTGATTCCAACTCCTATGGATGACTTTGAAGGGGTCAAGACTTCAGTGGAGGAAGTAAGTACAGATGTGCTGGAAATAGCAACAGAAATAGAATTAGAAGTGGAGCCTGAAGATGTGACTGAATTGCTGCAATCTCATGAGAAAATGTTAACACATGTGGAGTTGTTTCTTATGGATGAACAAAGAAAGTGGTTCCTTGAGACAACATCTACCAGTGAAGATGCTATAAAAATTGTTGAAGTGATAACAAAGGATTCAGAATATTACATAAACTTCGTTGATAAAGCAGCAGCAGTGTATGAGAGGACTGACTTCAATTTTTCAAGATCTACTGTGGGTAAAATGCTATTGAACAACATTGCAAGCTACAGAGAAATCATCTGTGAAAGGAAGAGCCAATTGCTAGGGCAAACTTTATTCTTCTCTTATTTTAAGAAATTGCCACAGCCATCCCAGTCTTTAGCAACCACCACCCTGATCAGCAAGCAGCCATCAACATTGAGACAAAACTGTCCACCAGCAAAAAATTACGACTTGCTGAAGGCTCAGGAGATGGTTAGAATTTTTTGGTGATAAAGTATTTTTAGTTAAGGTATGTACATTGTTTTTTAGACATAATGCTATGGTACACTTAATAGACTACAGTATAGTATAAACACAACTTTTATATGCACTGGGAAACCAAAACATTTGTGTGACTTGCTTTATTGTGATATTTGCTTTACTTCAGTGGTCTGAAACCAAACCGGAAATATCTCTGAGGTATGCCTGTAAATAGAGGGAGAAAAATATACCATTTTAACACTAATCAAAAGAAAGTAGGAGTGGCTATATTAATTTAAAACAGAAGAGATTTCAAAGCAAAAAGCTTATCAGGGATAAAGAAGAGCATTACATAATGGTAAAGAGGCCAATTCTTCAAGAAGACATAAAAATCCTTAACATATATGTACCTAAAACAGAGCATCAAACTACACGAGACAAAAGCTAACAGAATTGCAAGGAGAAAAAGATGAATTCACTACCATAGTTGGAAACTTCAGCAGCCTTCTATCACAAATGGACAGATTTAGCAGGCAGAAAATCTGTAAGGACATAGCTGAACTCAACAACACCATCAATCAAGTGGATATAATTGGCATCTATAGACTACTTCATCCAATAACAGCACATTCTTCTCAAGCTCACATGGAACATTCACCAGATAGACCACATTGGGCCATAAAACATGCCTTTAAAGTTTGAAAGATCACATCAGAATTGAACTAGAAATAAATTACAGAAACATAACTGGAAAATTCCCAAATACACGAATATTTAAAAACACACTTCTAAATAACATATGAGTTGAAGAAACAATCTGAAGAGTAAAAAAATTATTTTTCATTAAATAAAAATGAAAATACAACTTATCAAAATTTGTGGAACGTGCTTAGAGGGTAATTTATAACGTTGAATTCATATTAGAGAGAAAAAGGATCCAAAATCAATAATCCAAATTTCCATCTTAGGAAAGAAAAAGGAGAGCAAATTAAACCCAAAGTAAGCCAAAGAAAATTAATAATAAGAATTAGAGCAGAAGCCAATGAAAATAAGAAGTCAATAGATAAAATCATGAAACCAATTCTATGAAACCAATCAATAAAACCAAAAACTAGTTCTTTGAAAAGATAAATAAAAGCAATAAATTTCTAGCCAGGCTTACAAAGAAAAAAAGAGAGAGGACAAAAATTGCTAATATCAGAAAGAAAAGAGAAAACATAGTTACAGATGAATGGATATTAAAAAGATGATAAATAAATACTATGAACAACTCTATGCCCACAAATTTGATAACCCAGATGAAATTAACCAATTTCTTCAAAGACATCATCTGCCAAAACTCACACAAGAAGAAATATGAATAGGCCTGTAATTTCTTAAAAATGAATAAATAATTAACAACCTTCCAAAACAGAAAGTGCCAGACCCAGGTGGATTCATCGATGAATTCTATCAAACATTTAAGGAAAAAAATTTACCAATTCTCTATAATCTCTTTCAGATGATAGAGCAGAGGAAATACTTCCTAACTAATTCTATGAGGACATCATTACACTAATATCAAAGCAGACAAACACATTATAAGAAAAGAAAATGACAGACCAATATCTCTCATGAGCATAGATGCAAAAATTCTCAACAAAATAGTACCAAAGTAAATCCAACAATGTATAAAAAAATTAACAACACAATTAAGTAAAATTTATCTCAGTTATGCAAGGCTGCTTCAACACTCAAAAATCAGTTACTGTAATTCATCACATCAACAGGCCAAAAAAAGATCATGATTATATCAATAGAAGGACAAAAAACATTTGACAAAATCCAACATCAATTCATGATAAACACTTTCAGTAAACTAGAAATAGAAGAGGGGCTTCCTCAACTTGATAAAGAGTATTTACAAAAAACCTTACAATTAGCATTATACTTAAGTGTGAGAAACTTGAGGCATTTCCAATAAGATCAGGAACAAGGCAAGGATGTCCTCTCTCACCACTTCTTTCAACATTATGGAAGTACCTGCTAATGCAATAAGATAAGAAAAGGAAAAAAGAAAAAGCATACAGCCTGGTAAGAAGAAAAATAAGATTGACCTTGATCACAGATGATATGATTGTCTACATAGATAATATGGAAGAATCCACCCAAACATCCTGGAACCAATAATCCATTACAGCAAGGTTCAGGATACAAGGTTAATATGCAAAATTTAATGGTATTTCATTTTGCCACCAATAAAGAAGTGGAATTTGAAATTAAAAATACAAAACATTACATTAGCACCCCCCCAAAAAATGAAATAGCTTTGTATAAACCAAACAAAATATGTATGAGATCTATATGAGAAAAATTGCAAAACCCTGATGAATGATACCAAAGAACCACATAAATGCAGAGATATTTCTACTCATAGACAGGAAGACACAGTATTGTCAAGATGTCAATTCTTCCCAATTTGATCAAAAGATTCAATTCAATTCCAATCAAAATCCCAGCAAGTTATCTTGATTCTATAGGTTACTCAGAGAGGAAAAAAAACCCGCAAAGTAACAACAACAACAACAAAAAACAGAATAGCCAACACAATATTGAAGGAGAAGAATAAAGTTGTAGGGCTTATCCTACTTGATTTCAAGACCTATAAAGCTATAGTAATCAAAACAAAGTGGTATTGGTGAAACAATAGACATATAGATCAATGGGACATCACAGACAACCCCCAAAAGACCCACATAAATATAATCAACTGATCTTCGACAAAGGAGAAAAGGCAATATAATGGAGCAAAGACAGTCTTTTCAACAAATGGCCCTGGAACACGTGGACATCCACATACAGAAAGATGAATCCAGACACAGACTCTAAACCCTTCACAAAAATTAATTCAAAGTGGTTCATGGACCTAAATGTAAAACCTGAAACTATAAACTCCTAGAGTATAACATAGGAGAAAACCTAGATGACCTTGGGTATGAAGATGAGTCTTTAGATACAACACCACAGGCACAATTCCTGAAAGAAAGAACTGATGGGCTGGACTTGACTAAAATTAAACAATTCTGCTCCTCAAAAGACAATGTCAAGAGAAGGAGAAGATAAGCCCCAGAGTGGGAGAAAATATTTGCCAAAGACACATCTGATAAAGGACTGTTACCCAAAATACACAAAGAACTCTTAAAACTCAACGATAAGAAAATGACTCATTTTTTTAAAAAAATGGCCAATGATTTTAACAGACACCTCACCAAAGAAGATATGCAGATGGTAAATAAGCATATGAAAAGACGCTCCATGTCATCAGGAAATGCAAACTAAAACAATAGTGAGGTACTACTATATACCTATTAGAATGGCCAAGACCCAGAACACTGACAACACTAGATTCTCTTGGGATGTGGAGCGATAGGAACTCTTATACTGATGGAAATGCAAAATGGTGTAGCCACTTGGAAAGACAGATAGTAGCTTCTTACAAAATTAAACATAGTCTCTTTGGAGTAACCGGTCATTCTTTCAGGCTTCCCTCCCTTCCTCTGCCTCTGGTCCAACATGGCACTTGGGTGTAGGAGTGGTGTAGGAGTGGTCAAATGATTTCCTGGTGGTGGGAATGTGCAGGAACCTGGTTCCATGTTGGGTCCTTGTGGCGAAGTGTCTGATCCAGAGAACAGACTGATGACCACTAAGACACAAAAGCATTTGGAGCAAGATGTTGGCATTCTTCTCCAGAGTCAACCTCCTGACCATTCACATTACTGCCCCAAACTCTGTGGCCTTTTGTACAGGTGCCCATTCATAAGCTCTCCATACCTCCACACCCATGCACAGGGTCATCAGATCATGCAAGAGCATCACAGGCAGCCAAGAACCCTGCCACAGACTCACCATCAGCCACTGCTTCTCTCTGTCCCAATGTTATCATGGGCCTGTTCTGGGCTTCTCCAAGGAGCGAGTTACCCACTGAACTGTACCTGGGCTACCTGTCCTGATCTGAATGTCTTTGCATCTCTCCCCTCAACACTCTCCTTCACATATTCTTCCAGATAACCCCATTCCACTTCTTCTCTGGAGATATTTCCACTACTTCAATGTCCTCTCTTCCTGGGTTGAGCTCTGGAAACATACGGGACCTCTTCTCTCCATGGTGGAAGAAGGCTCTGAGCTGGGCCATCCTGGCCTGGCTTTGTCAGGGTTAATCCAGGATAAAATCACATGGTTTAAATATGCAAAATATATCACCACGATGCTGAGGACAAGCCTGACCTCGTATAAGAGCATGATTAACCACCGTCACCTGTGGGCTGCCAATGGCTGGTGGCTCTCTATAGACCAATATCCAGTCAGGTGGCCCACACCTAGCAGCTTCCCTGCACTAACTCTTCACCCTCCGTACTACTGTCTATATCAGGCGTGCATCTATCCTGTCTACCACTTGATTAAACTAAACCACACACGCTTGTGGATACTGATTTCTGTGACTGGAATAGCATTATAAATAAGAACAGCACTGATGACTATTGTTTGCTGAAGTGTTTTCTGGGTTCCAGTCCCACGGAACTGGTTGGTCGTGAGGCTTACCTCTGATCACCCATCTTTCCCTTGGAGAACAGTCATAAGTCTCCAAGGAGCTGAGCTCCCTGGAGAAGGTCGCACACTTAATAAGTCATGCAGCCGGAATGCAGCAAGATGTAGAGCTGGATTGATTGACAGCTTGATGCCTTAACTCTCAAAAATATATTAGCATCGCATATGCAAAGCTCCAAGGGTGAAACATCAGCAGAAGCTTCTCTGGGTATGCTGCAATCATGTCACATAACAAGTGACATCCTGAGTCAAGAGTGATCCTTGTGAGGATCCAGTACCCCTGCCTTTTGCCTGCTCATCTGTTTCAGGCAGAGCAGAAAGACAGCCCTGTGTTGTGTGGGTCTAGTCCTCTACAACACCACAAACATATTCAACTGTTACAGAAGCCGTTTCTAGGTACCAATTAAAGGCAGTAGCTTAGGAGCTTCAAGACTTTATATTCTTTGTCAAGGATTCAGAGCATGACCAAAGTGTCTCTTTGGGGAAGGCAAATTAAATATTTACTATACTGAAAACAAAGGATTCAAACAACATAAACACATTTTCAGAATTACACAGAAACACATATTCACATAAGCATGTATACCAAAACGTCCAGTGTGGGCTGTGCACAGCCCAACTCTAGAGCCACGCATGTAGATCAAGGCAGGAAGAGCGCCCCCAGAGGTGCCCAGGGCACAAACTGCGTTTGACTCCAACACTGAACAATTATTATCTCCGAGGGTCAGAATTATGGGTGGTACCCACTTTTTAAAAATACGCTCCTTGATTTTCTTGATCTGTTGCAATGAGCACACATTACTTTTATAATCAGAAAAATATAAATTCAGTTTCATTTTGAAAAAAAATAAGGGAACCAATCACATGAGATAAAACTATGATTTCTTCGGCAGTTTATCCTGGGCCAGTAAAATTCTAAACTCCATTCACAGAGGGCAAACCCCATAAAAATCACCAGAATTATTATGATTTTTAAAAAAGCATCCATAAGCACACATTTTAGAAAATACAGCATGTCTGTGTGTTTACATGCAAGTTTTCAGGGGTGGCCAAACATTTTATTTAACTTTACTTAACATCAAAACTGATGTGGCTCATTTAAAAGAGTGGATCAACACCGGTACTTTTATTTTTTCCCTTCGCAGAATGTTGACCCCCTGCTACCGTGATAGAAAGACAGTCAGCTAACCTAATAGGCCCTTTCTCTGCTCATCAAACCTCTCATTAATGATTAATTGGATCAGAAGTTCACAGGACATTATTGCTGTGTCAATGAGATGCGCGAGGTTCGGCTGCTGAAACGGAATGACTCACTCGGGTGATAAATAATTTCCAGCGACGACTCGCCTTACCTCGCAGAGGTCACGGTCCTGGCTGCAGCGGGCAGCACCCGCTGCCCCTCTGACAAGAGCAGATGCGTCTCTCTTATCAGACATGCTAATTTAAGCTCCGAAATCTAAAACGTGTGAAACACCATCTCAGGGCAAACAGGAGATGCGGTCATTGTGTCCAGAGGCCGACACATGGTCCGGCGAGTCTCACAGGAAAAAAAGGGTCCAGGGTTTGGCTGGACTCAGGCCGTACCTGGTGATGAGCAGCTATTGCAGGCTCCCTGAGCCACCCCGTGTGTGTCACCCGTGGTGACGTAGGCCCCCAGACACTGGACTGAGATGCCTTCCTAGTTTAAAACGTTTATTCATGTCACCTCTCCAGGAAGGGAGCAAACCTTACTTAGGGCTGGAATCTGAAATGTTAGAGCATCTCAAAGACTGTCATTCCACACCAAACTCATTAGAGTCTCTAATGGGCCGTGCTGTCCCCTGTCCCCTGGGAGACATCTCAGCTAAAACCCAAGATAGAATCAACAAAATGTCAAGTTAACTGAAGCAGGGGAAAGGTTTGACTATAAAAAGTTCTTTAGAAGATCATGAAATACAGGTTATGGTTGGTGTTGAGCATTGTGCCTAATTCGTAGCTCTCTCTTCTTTTCAGGAAGCCTCCCAGAAGTTGGGAAGCAGGTTCTTTCAACTTTAAATTCTCCGGCAAACCCTGCCAAAGGGTAGACATTCCATGAAAATGTGCTGAAATGGATCAACTTAGAATTGAATTCAATGCAGACAGTAAGTCAACTCGGGCTAGCAAAATTCCTCATGAAACTGTGGGGTCAGTTACTATTTATTCAAAAGCCAGTTTGCATTTTATTAAGTGAGGCCGTAGTGGGCTGTGTTCAGTAGAATGATGTTCTCTATCTGAGAATGTACAAACCAGCTCAGGATGTTTTCAGGATGGTGATGTCACTTTCCCCTCCATCACCCTGTCCTCCTAGGATAGGGCCACTTCTATTCTCACCAAGGACCAAGAAGATGCAGTCTCTTCTTGCCCTTATTCCTCCATCAGAGAAGACCATGTTCATGGCCTCACACCAGAGGGATCATGCCCCATTTTCCAGAGCTCTGCAAGGATCACATCACTCTTCTCCCAACCAGGGAGAAGGAGGGCCAAGCACACCCACCAGCACCCATCCACTCGTGATGACCAATGATACCTGTCAATTTGAGAGGCCACGGGTGTCCCGGATATTGGGTCAAACATGACTCTGGGTGTGTCTGTGAGGGGTTTCTGGGTGTGATTAGCATTTGAATCAGTGGGCTGAATAAAGGAGATAGTTCTCCCCAGTATGGGTGGACCTCATCCAGTGTTTGGAGGGTCTGAACAGAACTAAGGCAGAGAAAGGGCAGAGCCTTGCTCTCTGCCTGGCTGCTCGGCTGGGGCATCAGATTTCTCCTACCTTCAGGCTGGGACTTACTCGATCAGTTCCCCTGGTTCTCAGGCCTTCAGACTGGACTGGAACTTACCCCACTAGCTCTCCTGGGGCTCCAGTTTGGAGATGGAAGATCTTGGGACTTCTCAGCCTTCATAATCACAGAAGCCAATTCCTGGTAATAAATCTGTCTGTCTATGTTTCTATCCATTATCTATCATTTATCTATCTATTATCTATCTATCATCTATCTGTCTATTCATCCATCTATCCTCCATCATATATCTATCTATCCATCATCTATCTGTGTCTATCTATCTCCTGTTGGTTCTGCTTCTCTGGAGCCCTGACTGATGCATCCCTGGCCCCCTTCCCACACCACCAGTCCACGTCGTTCGACTCTGTGTCCTTTAGAAGGGCATCTGTCCCAATCCCCTCGCTTGTAGCAGCACAGAGTGTAAGCAGCAAACTGTTATACATATCTGAGAATGGAACGACATTTCAGCAGAAGAAGGAAGTCACATAGGGCCCCGTGCTCGGGCAAGATGAGAGCTCTCTGATTAAGAAAGGTTGACCAGCTTTAATGCTGCCTTGGAAGGCTAAGTCAATTAAAACGTTGCTTTTGCTTTGCAGTTGTCCGCGAAAGCAAAGGTCAGGCATGCTTCTGCTCCTGTGCTGCGTCCAGGAACTTTAACCAAGTGAAGATCGAAGTCTCAGCTCGCATAAAGGCAGCGATGCCTGAGGCTCTCGGACCCACAGTCAGCTCAGCTCCAACGCCTTGGACAATGGCCAGCACCTCCACCTCCTTGGCAGCTCCTGGCCACGCAGAGACGAGGGTCATCTAGAACAGCCTTACGCTTCAGAGCAGCCTGAGCACTTCGGGATACAGAGCGCCAAGACTCCTGAAGGCATGAGGAAGAGTCAAGGTGGGGAGATGTGAGTGTGGCACGGGCTCACTGTTAAAGGTTCCTCTGTGTTAAGATGAGAACGAGAGCCCGAAAGCAGAACTGAAAACTCACACAAGAGAAGGAAGACAACGTTTGCTTTTTGCTCCTAATGGAGGCTGCCCTGGTGGGGACTGTGGTCCCCTGAGGGGGAGGGAGGGGGAAAGGACCACAGAAGACGGGAAAACGTGGAGATGTGGCACGTGGAGCTCGCCGTGCACATGGAGTACGGTCGACTCTTCACGCGGAGGCAGGTGGTTCTCTGAATAGACCGAAGGCTTTGCCTCGTGCATTTCCTTGTTCCGTGAATGCAGGCCTAAACGTGTTGAGCTCCATAGGGGTTAAAAACACGAGAGTCTGTTTTAGTGCGAACATGTCCACTCGGGCAGCATTCCTACGGTCACACCCATGGTTAGACTCTTACAGGAAATGGCATCACTGCCGGGCATCCGCATCACCCCCTGCCTTTCCACTGTTGACTCACTGGGACCACATGGAGCCCCAGCCGGTGCCCACGCACCAGCACGGCCTTCCGTGTCACCACGCACAGTGCACACGGGACTCCTACAGTGGGAAAGAGTTCCTTGAAGGATTAGGGCATTCTCCTATAGGTTTCATTGTTTTGTTTGTTTTTTTCACTAACTATTTTCACTGATAAGGCAAATAAGGGATTTTTAAAATTAAATAAATACACCCTGGAGATGTTTATTTTATTTCTTCATCTGCCTAGCCAATCAAAACAGCCACCTTGGTGTATAATAAACCTTGGGATTCCAGGGAAGAGGACGCCATTGTGTGCACACTTCCTAATTACCAAGACTCCAATTAGAGCTTCTGGGTGACTCTTCACTTTATTTCTAGTGTCAAAATGTGAGTGTCCAAATTGCAGTCATGCCAACAGTCCCGCTCACATTCTGGCATCTGCTTGGGTCTGAGCACAGCCGAAGGGTGCCGTGCAGGGAGGGGGACTGGGGGCCTCTGTCCATGGGCTCAGAGGAGCCTAACTGGGCCTGAACCTCCTTCCTTTTAAGCCAACGCATCTGACGCTTCAGAATCTTGGGGAAGGCCCCTGCGGGTGCCAGCACTCTGCCCACCCGCACAGGTCCCCACACTGCTGTTGAGGACAACACCGCACACGTCTGTACCTTCAGCACAAGCCCCACTAAGCTCTGTTCCTCGCGAAATAAGTGGATTTTAGGTCCCCTTGCAAGTAGACGAATCTGCCGATTATGGAGAGAACGAAAAGCAAACAGCAGCTCGACGCAGTCGACAGGGACTGACCTTCCCTTTCCCCTGGCTGTCACTATCCTCCCCACAAATATTTAATCGCATGGATCCAAATTATAGACTCGAAGGAAGTTCCAGCGTCGTCCAGAAGTTTCGTATCCGTCTCAGCCTGGTCAAGGGGGCAGAGCCCAAGCCTGCTGGCGAGGGTGAGCGTGGTTACGAAGCGCTGGAGGGACCTAGTACCCCAATTCAGTGTCAGCAGCCAGGGAGGGGCACCCGGGGGGGTGTCTTCAGAGTCTAGCCCCACTGGGCCGATGTAATCTGGAACCAGGACCTCACAAGGGGGCCGCCTGCAGCTTGTGGAACCTCCGATGATGGGGTGTCGGCAGAGCGGAGGAAGAGACATGTCCTGCGTCTCCACCCGCCCCTGTCTCCTGCCAGCATCTGTCCACTGTGACCAGCAGGCAGCGGCCTGGAGGGCCGACCGCAGGGGAAGCTCGGGGTGGGGACCAGGCACAGACAGCCCCAGGCCCAGCTCGGTTTGACGGTATTTGGCCCAAGTCTGCATCTTGGGTGGAGCACAGAGGAGCCTACAAGGCTCAGGCTGAGGTGGGGCTCTGATGCTGCCAGGCGTCTGCTGGTTGGTGTTCTGGGATCTTCGTCACCATTTCCAGAAGATGCTAGGAGTCTCAGAGTGCAGGCTGTAATCTCTGTGGGCATCTCTTCCCTCTAACCAAACATTATAATCGTTGGTCCATCGTGGTGACCTCCAGTCATCAAAAGCTGTTTAATCACGCTCAAGCAATTCTGTCTGCAGAGGGTTCACTTCAGTTCAGCAAACGTTTATCATGAGCAATTATGTGCTGGGGTGAGAGAGCAGGGGGAAGTGACAGCAGATGCTGTGGGCTCAGCCCTAGGGTCACTCCCAGCCAGTACGCCTCGACTGCAAACAGAGAGAAACCCCGGCTGGCTGGTTGCCTCCGACACACACGCAGTGGAGGGTTGAGGCCACCTGCAGCCTTGACTCGGCTCAAGGCCTTTCTCAAGCCCCCACTCCACCACCTTCAGCAGACGTGGTGGCCGGGACGTGGATCGGGGGCCTTTGCTGGTCACTTGTGTCTGGGCTGGACCGGGCTGGGGATGGAGGTAAGGAGGGAGAGAAGGTAGAGTAACCGACCAGCAGCCCATCAGCCCACAGACAACTGAGCCATGAGCAGGCCTGGAACTGCAGGTTTCATAAAGCTCAAGGCTGCTTCAGGACTAATATAAAGTTGCTAGATGTGAGAGAGGGGAGAGCCGACGGGCTCCTGAGTCACACGAAGGTGCAAACCGCCCCTGACTCTTGTCAGTGATGCTCCACCATCCACGTTTGCCACCGTGATAGCCGTGAGTGGGTACCGATGACCTCTCCAGGGAGGCCGGGACTTCGTCATCTCTCCTCCCCAAGAGGACCCCAGTCCACAGGACAGGCCCCAGCTCTTCAGCAGGGCACACGGCTCCACGCCCGTCCCCGAACCGAAACCTGAAGGCAACACCGTCCAGCAGGACCATCGGTCATACACAAATCTTTGCGGGTTTGTTGCTGTTGCTGATGGTGCTAATTGTTTTTTTCTGTTTAGGGTTTTTTTCACTTTCTCACTCTCAGGCACACAACACAATCCAAAGCCATTGGAGACGCTGTATCAGCCCATGAGCCAGTCCAGACCTCCGCTGTCGAGAGCCCTGCATGAGAAACTAAGGCATCGCAGGAAGCCAAAACATTTACATTTACTCCCCGTCACTGGTGCTTTATTCTAGAAAGCAAAACAGACGAAGGAGCAGCACAGCACCAAGAGGAACGTGAGGCTCTTCGTTCCCAGAGACGTTAAAACCCCTCCATTGAAATGGTGTGCTGTGTCTAATCCCAAATCTCCTCCAGGCAGGGCCAGGTCTTGAAAGGCGTGACCTAAGAGGGAGTGGCGCTCGGGAAGGAATAACCCGACCTCGTCAGCAAGCATCACACCTCTCGGAACCACTTCCTGACAATTCTCCTCTCGCCCACCCCACCTGCCTCCTAACCCTCTTAGAAACACAAGGCAGATGTTTCAAGCATCTTCAAAACAGGCACGTATAAGTAAATAGTTATGATGGTAAGTGACCTTCCCAACTACTGCAGCAGGGCACTGTACACAGGGGTGGGGACCGGCCTTTGGACTCAGGCAATACCGGCCAGCTCACACTACAGTTCTCTGAAGATGCACTGTGACATCTGCACCAATCTCTCTAAGTGCCTGTGTATTGTTTTGTTTTGTTTGTTCGAGGGAATAAAAGTTATACCCACTTCATTGTTGTTCTGAGTCTATAAAGAGATAACACACATGAAACAATTAGCGCAGCACTCAGGGTTGGAAGGATTCGACAAGGAACCATTTTTCTTATGGGGTTATTATTACTGTCCATTAATGCAAGCTTATAAGGATATATCTGCTGTTCAGACTCTTGATAATTATGACTTTCTCCACCAATGACAAAGACGAGAAAAATTAGATATTAGCCCATCAATCCCATGTATTTCCTCTTTTATAAGAGAAATACATTTTAATCTTATAATCATTTTGCAGAGATGCCAAGAAAGCCATGCGGGGAGCAAAGTTTCTGTTTTGCTTTTAACATTGAGACGTGTCCAGTGATGTTTCTTTGTTTATTTATTTGAACCCTTGGAGCAGTCTCATCGTTAGGACTGGCATTCCCCTAACTTCGATTGTCCTAGAATGAGCAGTGCCATGAAAACACAAGAACACAGGACCCTGACACTGAGCAAAGGACATTGAAGAGGATACAGGGAGGTGTAATTTCCTCCCGTATGAAGAGGTCACCCTGGTGCTTCTGTCCTGGTGGCCGAGGCGTTTGCAGAAGGAAGTGAGGACATGACAGCAGCTTACCTCAGTTCATTTGGTCTCCATTCTTTGTTGGTATTCCTGCCCCAGAGCCAGGAAAGAGAGGGAACATCACTGCACAGTCTGAAGACGTTAACAGGAATTACTGACATGGCAATAAATTCAACAGCACTGTTGAAATAGGCCAAGTCCTGGAAGGACACAACCCAGCAAATCCCACTGAAGAAGGACGATGACCTGCAGAGCCTGAGACTTTTAAAGACATTGGCTTCACAGCTTAAAGCCTCTCACAAGGAGCCTCAGGTAACACTGCACAGGAACTCTACCAAAAATGGGAGAGGAATGAACACTTAACATCTTATTCTGCGAGACCAACAACATCCTGATAACAAAAGTAGGGAGACACTTTACAAGAAAACTACAGACTGTAAATATAGTCATACAAGCAGCTCATACAATTCAAAATTAAAAAAAAAAACAATCAAAAAATGGGCAGAAGCCCTGAATAGATATGTTTCCAAAGAAGACACACAGATGGCCAACAGGCACAGGAGAAGATACTCGACATCGTTAATCATTAGAGAAAAATGCAAATCAAAACGACAACGAGATACTAGCTCGCACGGGTCAGAATGGCCATCATCAAAAAGTCTACAGATAACAAATGCTGGAGAGGGTGTGGAGAAAAGAGAACCCTCCCTCCTATATTGATGGGAATATAGACTGGTGCAGCCACTATGGAGAATAGTACGGAGGTGCCTCAAAGAACTAAAAACAGAACTACATATGATCCAGATATGCCACTACTGAGCAGATATCCAGAAAAAGATGAAAACACTAATAGGAAAAGATACATGTACCCCAATGTTCAACAGCGTTATTTATAATAGCCAAGACATGGAAGCAAGCTAAGTGCCCATCAACAGACAAATGGATAAAGAAGACGTAGTGTATCCGTACACAATGAAATACTACTCAGCCATAAAGAGAATGAGGTCCTGCCAATTGCAGCAACGTGGATGGACCTAGAGAATATTATGCTTAGTATAATAAGTCAAAGAAAGACAAATACTGTATGATATCACTTATAGGTGGAATATGAAAAATAATAAAAAACACATGTTTCTGTTTCTGCAAAACAGAAACAGACTCACAGACATAGAAAGCAAACTAGTGATTATCAGAGGAGAGAGAGAAATGGGGAGGGACAAGTAAGGATATGGGATTATGAGATAACAAACCACTATGTATAAAACAGGTAAGCAAGAAGGATATACTGTACAGCACAGGGAATTTTAGCCATTATCTTATAACAACTCTTAATGGAATGTAATCTGTGGAAATACTGAATCACTATGCTCTACACCTGAAACTAATATAATATTGTAAATCAGCTAGACTTCGATAAAATAATTCCTTGGTGAATCAAATCCAGCAACGTACGAAAAAGGTAACGTATCATGACCAAGTGGGATACACCCCAGGAAGGCAAAATTGGTTCAACGCTGAAAATTAATCAATGTATTTAACCATATTAAGCTAAAATAATGAAAAGAAATCGTACGATCATATCAACACAGAGAAAAATCTGACGAAATCTGAAACCCACTGATGACAAAAACTCTCAGCACACTAGGGATAGAAAGAGAAAACAAAGCAGATACATTTCTTCTTTCCAAAGAAGAAAAATGTCTTTATGAGGTGGTGATCCCTTCATAATGTATGCAAATGTCAAATCACCATGTAGTACACCTGAAACTAACATAATACTGTACATCAACTATATTTCAATGAAAATAAATAAATACACAAGTTTCCTTCACCCTGATTATCACGATCTGACATTATTCAAATGACTGGTTCACTATGTCTCTTCCCCCACAAAGTATGAGCCCCATAGGGGCAAGGATTTGACCCATTTTGTTTACTGTCACATCTCCAGGATCTGTAACAGTGCTTGGCACCATGGCTTTAAGTAAGTAGTTGTTGAATGAATAATAAATGTCAGTGGATGTTATGAGCTTAAAAGCCACTGAAATTTTAAAACTTGTTTTTTCCAAAGATATTTTTAGGAAAAATGAAAAAAACAAACCATCAGATTGGGAGAAAATATTTACAAAACATTTATCTTATTTTTAAAAAATCTTGCTCCCTGGAAAATAAAGAATACTTACAACTGGATAAGAGAACCCAATAAAAACAAAGTGAGAAAATATAAGAAACACTAAACAAAAAGAGATATATATGGTTAATAAGCAAAAAAAAAAAAAAAAAAAAGGCCCAACCTCATTAGTCTTCAGAGAAATGAAACTAAAATCACTTTTTGAATGTCAAAAAACTAAGAAGTCTATTAACACCAAATGTTGGTGAGGATGTGGAGCAGTTGGAACTTTCATCCACTGCTGGTGGGAATGCAACATGGCGCTGCCACTTTGGAAACCAGACTGCCAGTTTCTTACAAAGTTACACACACACTGACCATGTGAGTCAGGAACCCCAGTCCTGAGTCGTTACCTAAGGGCAATCAAACAGGAAAACACAAAGCCCTGAACATGGATATTGGCAGCAGCTTCATTCTTAGTAGCTAAAGACTGGAAGGACCCAACTGTCCCTCCTCTGGTGAATGAGAAAACAAAGAGTCGCAAAGCCACACAACGGACTGCAGCTCAGTAATCCAGAGGAATAAGCCAGTGACACATGCTACCACGTGGTGAAGCTCAGAAGCAATATGCTGATTGCGTGAAAGAACCCAGACACAAGATGGCAGGCGGCATGTAAGATTCTAGAATGGGCAAGCATAGAGTGACAGAAATAGGTCACGGGTTCCCAGGGCAAGGGAATGACCGACTGGAGAGGGGCATGAGGCGAGCTTGGGGCTGGAGGAAACGCTGCTGGTCTTCCCAGTGATGACGGTCCTAGGGTCACGTACATTTGTCAAAACTCATCAAGAGGTGCCCTTGGGGAGTGTGAATTTCATTGTACATACACCAGACCTCAACAAATATGATTGACCAGAGTCATCCTTGCAGCCATCTGGAGAAGGAATTAGAAAGGCGCTACCAGGGAGAGAGACCCACAAGATTGTTGTGGTGATTCCGGGGAAAACGTGCTGGAAGCAACCAATGGGACCAAAATATTGTGGTGACGTGAACCCCAAAGTCTTTTTTCCCTTTAAGAAATGATGCTTTGGGGAAAGATTCATTGAACAATCAGAATACTTGATAATAACGAATGTCGTATGTTGAAAACATGATATGCTGCATGTTGAATCATAATGCCCCAAAGTGCCCCTAACGCCACTTTTTTGTTTCCTTTGAGAGAAGTGAAGTCAGTTTCTTAGTACAGATCCCGCCCAGCAGGATCTCTGCCAGAGCAAAGACAGGCAGGACCCCTGAGCTGGCATCGCTGCAGCTGCCCCTGCCCTTTCCAGGGGAAGGTGCCCACCTCACAGAACCCAGCTGAACTTGGGCTGAGGAATCAGCCCACCCGACCCTTGGGGAAAGGCCCACCCCCTCCCCGGGAGCCCCAGGCCCATTCTGTGCAGTCAGCTGTCCCTAAAATCCCAGCTGCACGTTCCCCTTGACATTTCAGGAGAAAATGAGACTTAGAGATTTCCGGATTGTTCAAAATTGCTTTCCCCAAAATGAGGTAACCCTTCAACAGTAAAATACACATTTTGTCTGCAAGCTTTCTGGCTATGAGTTCCAAGAGACGAGTTAATTCCACTCATCAACTCCCCTTCCAAATAATAGACGGGTGGCAGCTAAGAACCCAAGCAGGTGAGGAGAGTCCTTACGTACGACATCCGCATTTCACCTACTAATCTCCAGTACTGTGGACGCTTTGCAGTAGACTTTTATGCACGTGGCTCAATGACTTTTATCTCTTTCTGCAGCACTAACCATTTATTTTGCTTCTGTGTGATGTTATTCCAGATAGTTGGTGGATTCCAGGGGAAAAGATATTTTATGAGTTAATAATTCTTACCAAATTATTTGGCTCGTAACTGATTTGCATATTTTTACAGGCTACTGAGCCACTGAATCAGAGGTAGAGAGTTGAAGTACACATTTGCTTCTGGAAAGTTTGAGATGAGCCTAATAATTTACCAGGGATGAAGGTTTGACCATTTCAAATATTTCAGCACCACATTTCCTTGTGAGCCTTCATTTGGCTGAAGATGCAGTGAACTGTTAAATGCACACATCAATTACCACCAAAATGATTTGGAAAGGAAAATATTAGCCAACATATTTATAGCAGCTTGGAGATATTCTTGGCTGCAATTTATACTGTTCACTCTTCTTAACTCAGAATACCACCGTGCAAAAAAGAGTTTAGCAATGAAACATCAAAGAAAAAGTAATGAGAGTTTGGTGATGCAAAAAATTGTCTCTTTTTCTTATTTAGGTCCTTTACCTGGAGGAATAACTTAGAATCTCTGCCATATTCTGCTACTAATGGGATAATAAAATTATAGCTATCTCACGTCAGTTTGCTGCTTTCCCTGCAATGCCACCTGCCCTTCTGCTGTGGGCTGAGTTGTCCCCTGAAATTCCTACCTCCAGTACCTTAGAAAGTGATGGTATTTGAAGATGGGGGGTCTGTAGGGCAGCGATTCAGTTAAAATTGGCTCATGGGAGCAGGACCTGATCCACCTGAGTGCTGTGCTTACAAAAAGAGGAGATCAGGACGCAGACACATACACAGAGAGGGGAGCCCATGTGAGGACACAGGGAGGAGATGGTCATCTACACGCCAACGTGGCGGCAAAACTGCAGCCCCACCAGCCTGGTCTGTAAACAGGGTCCTAATTACCCAACCTCGTTCGAATGATGGCGGCCTCAGCCTCCTGACGCACAGGAAGCTGGCTTTCCTCAAGTGGCTCTGACTTTGAGGGGAATCCCAGGAAACTCTGATCTTCTTTGTTTCTCTGTCCCTGTGTGGTCTCCACATGCCTGTGTGCACAGCCCAGAGCCACCTGGAGGGATAGCCCCTTTGCCCCTGTCTCTGCGACCTGGCTCCAGGGCTCCCACTGAAAGGACTCTCTTTGTCTCGCACTTTGAGCCGCGATACCTTGTCAACAATCCTCAGATTTTTAAGGCACGAGGAGTGGAAATTCACATGTAGAGTTCTGAAATTCTCTCCAAATGCCTTCCTATTAGGTTGCCTCACCTGGGCCAACCTCTCCGACACAGAAGGTCCGGACCCCCAGCTGTGTTCACCGTAAGCCACTGCAGAGCCACAGCCCTGGTCAGCGTGCGCTGCTCCTGCCCCATCAGGCCCTGAGATCACCGGGCTCCCTGCTCTCCCAGCGGCTTGGAGATGGGTAGATGGATGAATGGTTGCATGCATGCAAATGAAATCTTAAAAAGAATGTGGATTCTGAGGTCTCCGTTTAATTCCCTTCTCACAGAGCTGCCTGCTTGGCTAGGAGAGACATATACTCTGGGTGCTTAAAAAATTCTGAGCCAACCTCCCAGCCTCCCTAAAATCCAGCTTGCCTGAGTTGGGTGCTCTGTGAGCTGCCAGCTTATCCCTGTGCTCAAGCACCCACAGACCAGTGGAGTAAAGAAGAAAACAGAAGTAGTATACAGCTTGCTGGGAAACACTGAGCCATAAGTGTGTGTGAGTATGATGTAAGCACACATATGCATTAAGTCATGTACGTCCATATATGACTTAATGTCAAACACACACCAGACCCTGGAAACAAAGGGGATGGAAGACAGTTCCCAACAGAAATCTGCAAGGAAAGGGCCTTGGGGAGCCCGACTTTGGAGGGTGCAGCTCTGGGATGCCTGGTGGAGGTGTGTTCCCGGTGGACGACAGGGACAGAAAGGGACCGGGAGGCTGGGAGGGGGGTGCGGAGGGTTGCAGAGGAGGGGAGTCAGCGTCGTGGGGTTCGCGTGCACACTTGCTGTCCGTTCCATCAAACCCTAGCCCCGTCCCTGCAGTGAAGCCCCGGGTCGTCCCTTCACCTGTCAGCCTCCGTCCTCCGCCCCACCCCCACCCCCCACCCCCCTCCCCCCGCCTACAGATTCATCGTGTTGAGCACAAGAACGTGTGTCAGGCACTGGGCACGGCCCCGAGGGAGGGCCCTGTAAGTAGTGGCTGTGAGAACGCTGCCCCCGTGACAGAACGTCGCCGTCTGAGGCCAGACGGGAGGCCCTGGAGCATCGGGCGGAGAAGTGGGCCTTCCCGCGTCTGCAGTGCGCGTGCGCGGTCTTTCGGGTCCCCGCCTCACTCCAGCCAGGCTCCCACGGCCCCTTTCCTCCTCCCCATCAGAATCTGCTGGTTCTCCCCGACCTCCCCCAAAGCACCCAGGCATTCAAGGGGGTCGCCAGCCTCCCAGAGTATTTGGGGACTGAGAGCGTTTGCCGCGCAGTGTCGTAACTTAAATCAAGTTGGGTGCAGTGCGTCCCGGGACTCTCCCGTGCGGAGGGTTTGCTGCCCCCAGAGTCAGCTGGACGCCTCCCCCGCTTCCTGTCTCCCCAGACATCAAGGTGGTGATCCCGCTTCCTTCCACAGAAATTCAGCTTGCTTCCTTTCCTGCAACAGAAGCCACATTGTCCCAGGCTCCCACCCGGGTTTATGTCTGGTCTTAGCTCTGGTCACTTCCCACCTTAGAGAGTCACGGCTGAGCTGCTTATTTTCTGTCATTCAGGACAGAACTTAAGCTCCATGAGGACAGTGATTCTGCCTGCCCTGCTTTCCACTGTGTCCCAGTAGCTGCCACAGCTGCTGGCTGTGGTCCTTCAATGTTTGTTGAGTCAGAGAATATGTGAATCAATGGACAAAAGAGAGCACAAATATATATAATCAAAAGCTAGCATATCATTAGCAAAAGCAGGGACTACCTAACAAATACCTCTATTTGAAAATAAACATAATGGTAACATCAGCTCCTTACCTCACACTTAAGTTAAACTCCATGTTTTAAAGATATGCAAATACATATAGACTGTAAATGAAGAAAAAGTAAAGGATTATTTTAATAATTTGTAATGAAGAAAGAGTTCCTTAGCAAAATATAAAACTAAAATATAAAGTAAAAGATTTACATATTTGGTATTTTATTTACATATTCGGTATTTTAAGATTAAAAAAACAAACTAAAGACTTCTGAATAAACAAACACATCATAGATAAGTTAAATATTTGAAAGAAAATATTTGCAATACGTGTAACAGACAAAATAAATCATAATCATGGTGCATGAAGAATTAGCACAAGTCAATCATAAAAGACAAATGATCCAACAGAAAGGCAGCAAGGATATTAACAAAGAAGTTCACAAGAGTAGAAATAAAAATATTTCATAAACCTAACAAAAGAAGGTCAACTTCACTAGGTATAAGGAAAAAGTAAATTGATTATGTCTATATTTTCCCACACCCTTCAGACTGGTATTTTTTAAGATGTATAATGACAAGTGTTGGCCAGATGGCAGAGAAGTGAGCTTTTTTGCACACTTTTGGTGATAAAGCAAAAGGGTGAAGACTTCTGGGAAAGCACTTTGACAGCATCAACTTTAAAAAGCTCTATCTTTTGCCCCAGCAACCAGAGTGAGAGGAATCTAGTTGACGTTACAGAGTAAATGTAGGAGGAGGTGCAGCCATTAGGGGTGATGGAGCCCCAGGCAGCATCCTGGGCGGTGAGTTATGTATGGGAGAGGCAAAAGCGTCGGGCACAGCAGCACCTGTGACACCAAGAAGACGAGCTGCCTTTGATCACAAACACACCTCAGAACAGACAGGCATGCAAAGAGTGAGGCTGCGTGGGAGACTCACGCTCGATTAATTGTGTAATTGGGGGCGGGAAGAAAAGTGATTTTAGAAGCAGAAGTGCAGGAAGAGCCTTCCCGTAGCTGCATGGGACCCCTTGTCCCCTGCACAGGGAGACGGCCTGCGGCACCTGCTTGTCCTATTTCCCCAAACATGAACTCCGTGTTCACTCCAGTAACAAAGCAGTGATGGGAACTTTACCTCTTTAAATTCTCAGATTCTCCCACATATCTCCAATCACCCAAGCCACTGCGATGGGCTCCTTACTCTCTCTGATGCTGTGTCTGCCCCCATCCAGACACTCTCTGGCTTAAAAGCTTGTCCTGAGTTCTCTGCTAGTTGGATAAACACCCAGTCTTCACCCTGAACTGCAAGGCTCTGACCTCTCCAGCTCCTGGCTACATCCCAGCACCATCTCAGCTTATCTTCTCTCTCTGCAGGAACACTAGCTGTTCCATGATTTCCTGATCACATGCTTTCCTCATGGCCTCAGGGCCTTTGCACCAGCTGTGCCCTCTGCCTGGAACCACGTGTCCTTCCCCGTAATGTTAAGTCTTCTTCCAGGAAGACTTTCCATGCACAGACTAGGTCAAGTTATCTGGTTTAACGCTTTCAAAATACCCGCTCTTTCTCCTTTATGGAAAGTTATCATACTTTAACTTAATGATTCAATAACTGATTTCTATTGATCCTAAAACATGGAGCTGGGGTGTCAGCTCTGCTAGGACCGGGGCTCTTTACGTGGTCTCTACTGTCCCCAGCAACTTATTGAACACACCAATTATGTGCCAAGTGAGTGAATGAATGAGGTCTCTCTGGAATTTAGAGGTTCTCAGGAGTCACTTGATGGCCGTGTCTCAGGGTGATTCCAGTCTGGACCCCAGGAATTCCGGGGTCCCCTCTCGAAAACAGAGCTGCAGACACCATGGCCACCTTCATCAGTGTTTCTCCATGTTCCAAAGGCCAAGATCTCCTCTGAAGTGTAACCCATCCATGTGGGAAACATGAGGCTAGCACTGGTCTCCTGGAGGTTCACCAGAGAAGGGAACAACCAAACCACAACCTCAGGGAGCCTCTGCACCAGCATCTTAACCCATCAGGTGGGTGCTTCCCCTCCCAACTCTTCTAAGCACCCCCTAGGGTAGGGGAAAACCTCCTCATTCACTTTCTACTAGGAATTTGGTGCTATTTTCCCAAATGCTATATGTCCAACTTTGATCCAATTTTCTCACTCTGTTAACTCAGTCCTACTCCCCAGAAAATCCAGGAGGTTTGTAACAGATGAATCTCTCCCCTCCACGCCCCTCCAGAACCCTCCAGTTGTGGACACATACTTGAAAACAACCCAGAATCCAAACACCCGACCATACAAAAGTGCCTGAGTCTCTGCCTGAGACATTACTATCTTACGTTTTATATGACTGACCCAAGTCCAGAGGATGGATAGTTTGACAACATAAATTAAAGTGAAACAAGTAGACTTTAGGCTGCCCTTATGCTCTTTCAGGAACTTTACTTAGCAATTATAATAATAACACTTAGCATCTTCAAAGGTCCTTTAAAACAGAGCAAATTAATCTCCACCATAGTGGTGCGAGGCAATGGGTGGTACATTATCACCCGTGATTTGCACCCAGAGAAAGTAAGGGGAAGGGGCTGTATTAACGTCCGAGACCACAGATGCGCGCACACACACATCCTGGACGGAGCTGGGCCCTCAGTCATCGTGTGGTCCTGCCTGGTCCCAGGATGGGCACCCATCTCCCCTGTGACCTACTCGTTTGATCTGAACTGTGCCCTGGGACTCAGACTCTCCCAGACATGCCAAGCCCACAGAGGGCATCCACTGCACACGTGCACGTCTCTCTCCTGAATGATTCTCCGGTGACTCCGCATCTGTCAGTCTTCTCAAATCTGCCACTACAATCATCCTGTGAACTAGCAAACAGTAGCCCTCCGCTTGGGGCGCTCCCTTCCCTCTGCAAACAGGGTCGTTGGGCTGACAAGCACCTTAGCCTCGGGCTATCCTGCTGTCTTTGTTCTGTGCTCCCATCAGCATCTCCCCCAGATCCTGGATGGGAGGTCTCCGAGGATCGGCCGTGGGGCTGCCGGAAATGAGGTCTTGGATTCAGTAGATGGCACTCTTACCTCTGCATCAGGGAGCATTTCTCTGCACACTCACACCTGAGAGGAGAAGGTAGCTTGCTGCATTCGGAGTCACAGTGGCATGTGTATCCCCCCCATCACCCCGCGTGGAGATCGTCATCTCTCCGAAAACTCCCCAAAGGAGTTAGCCCATCTGCTTCATCCTTGAACCAACCTCTAGAAATTATACAAAAACACTGAAAGTACTGAAAGGGCTTCTGGCTAGAGAATGGATCTTCCAGCTCAAGACCTTCTAGAATGTTCTTTCAAGTCGCATAGTTGTAGAGCACCAGCTTCTTGCTCCTAATAGCAATTGTCTCCTTTTACTCCAACCCGTTTTCAGGAAAGATGCTCCTCTAGCTTGAGAGTACGCTTAAGCAATTGTTCAGTTATATATTCTCAGGTAAATGTCATCTGTGCCGTGTCACGCTAACTGTTTTGTCTGGTTACTTGATGGAAAAATAATTATGATAAAAATAATGAGTGTTATAAGATACAAACCAGATAACCAATTTATTTCATGGCTTTAAAATCTCTGCTATTTTTTTCTTTACAAAAATATTTGTTTTTCTGATTTTCTTTTTCCCCTAAAACTGTGAGAAGACAAATGAAAATTTCAGGAAGTCTCTTGCCATGGAACTAAGTAAGAAATAAAAATCACTTCACTTCCGTTAGGCGTAAATATTCACTATGAACATTCTGGTAAATGTTTTCTCTCATATGGCTTTAGTGAGGATTCCAGTAGATGGAGGTGAGAGAAATTTAATTTGATTTGGCTTAAAGCCATAGAAGAATTTATGAAAGGATGCTGCATGCCCTCCAGAATTCAGAATAAAGAGCAAACTCGGGCAGCTCCGAACAAGGGGCTGGCGTGCAGTCAGGACCTCCCCCACCTCTGGCCCCCGCTGCCCCGAGGGTCTGCCTCACGCTCTCCTGCAAGTCGTCTTTCTTGATTTGCAGGGCACCTGGGAGGAAGTGGTGCCGCCCACAGCCCCCAAGTTCATAACGCGTGCTTTCCAGAGAACAGTCAGACAGAACCAGAATCCCTGACTCCCAGTTTCCAATTCCCAGCGAAGGTTCTTCGTGGTCCAACCGGGTCATGTGACTTCTCAGGACCAGTCATCTGTGCCAGGACTCAGGGAAACTCGGAACCCACAGGTGTCTCCCAAGGTACCCAAGTGGATGGAGGTGGGTGGAGGGTCAGGCCCCAGAGGAGGCAGGTGTGCATAGGACACAAGTGAAGTGTGTGTGTGTCTGTGTGTGTGTGTGTGTGTGTGTGTGTGTGTACGTGTGTTGGGGCTGAGGAATAGTTTAAAAAAAATAGTAAGGGTAGTGGTTCTGCTATGCAGGATTTTTTTATTAATTATGTAAGTAAATTATTTTTAATGCAAATGACATGACAAGACAGCTTGTAAGTCTCTGTGTGTCTCAAACTAGGTTTGTTACTTTGAATAATTTCTAGATTTAATCACAATTAATGCATGGATTATTTCCATTTTCCTCAAAACTGTGAAGAAATTTCTGGGGTTGGCAGGATTATTTTTATTTATTATTATTTTTTGGCATGTTCATTTTAAAATCCACAGATTATAGAATTTTCCTTTGCAGTGGATGGAAGGAACTGACTCTATTCCAGACCTGGGTCTGTGCTTTCTTCAAACCAATATTTCGAAGTAGGTATCACTATTTACGAAAAGGAAGTCACGATGAAGAGTTAAGAAAACACGTTGCTGTGATGGTCAGTCGGCCCCCTGTGCTCTTCTCACAGCCCGTGGGTAGTTTTCAGGGTAATGCCAAGAAGCAGCATATCTCTCATCTCATTGCCCAACGGTCTCCAGGGCACAGGGCCCGAGCTTGGGCAGCCAGGATGTGCCCGGACCCATCTCCCAGAGCACAGCTTCCCTCCTACAACAGCAAGTTGGCTTACGGCGTCTTTAGCAGCAGAGGTTGTGAAATTATTTCTTCATAAATTGGCTTACATCAACCAGGTAAAGACAAGATCAGTTTTCTGAGTTTGCCCTGAAGCTTGATGGGAGTGATTTCTATTCACCACCTTTCCTGATTGTTGTTGGAGAAATTTCAGGCTTTTGGAAATGCCTCTTAGGAAGTCATTGTTTGTGGAGGTCTGGTGTCTTATGATTGATAATAGATTGCATTTGGGTGTGCCATGTGACTTTCCTCTTATCAATATGCCATTTACAAAAGAAGTTTTCCACTCACAGGGGTGCCCTAGATCCCCACTTGACATGCCGTTCTCTCTCCCCTTACCTGTGTGTCTTAGCACATCACACAGAGCTGTGCGGGCTTTGTAAGCTTTTAATTAAATCTGGGGAAGAGTTGATTGATGGAAAGGGAAAAAAGAGCGGGTAAAAAATGTAGGTTTGAAATTGGCACCAAAAACAAATTGAAGCCTAATTAATAAACAGCAAGAACCTGAAGTCATGCTTGGTTTGGAAACTGTGTCCGACTGCCATCAGAGATGATGGAGATGTTGTACGTTACCAGCGTGTAAATCTGGAAGGGCGTGGCTTGTTCAGAAACGCAGAGAAGGAGGGTGTACGGCACCATCCTTCAGTCTCAACGGAAGCTGTATTTGAAAGCCAGATGGAGAGAGAAAACTTTTAAAAGTTGAAAGCACTGAAATGTTTCTGTGAGATAAAATCCTTAAGAAACTGCTTAATAAAATACTTAGGTAAACCGTCTCTGCGTGTGAGCTCATGGAAGGAAAAAGAGAGCATTTCTGGCAGCAAGTCAAGGGGACCTGATTCAACTGCATTATGGAATTAAATGACACCCCCGCCATTATGCTCAGACACAAGTGCACGCCATCCTCACACCACCAACAGACTGGCAATGAGCCCTGACTCCCCGCTACTCGAAAGAACCAGCTCCTTTGCAGTCACCACCTTATTGGGAACATGGAATTTTGTCTTATGTTTTTCACTGAAGTGCGTAAACTGCATTTGTGTTTCCACCGTCCTCTTCAGACTAAAAGGCACGTCCGTTCTCTTCTGACAGTCACACGTTCGAAGCCTCGTGGAGGACGGCGCTGTGTACGGACCTCCCTGCCTGGACCACAGCTGCCACGAGCGCCCACAGGAATATCAGGGCAGCCGTGCTAATGGTGAGTGACTGCAGGTCAAACGCTAACTAGGGAAGCAGGCATGTTTAAAGCATCCTCACAGACGGACTATTAATATTTCATTCCAATAACCAAAAGGAAAAAGTCCCTTGTAGAAGACACAATAAATAAAAATCAAAGGGATCACTTTTCTCTCAATAGACACATTCATAACTGCTCTCGTGAAGTGGCAGAGCAGGTGAAACATGCCAAGCGCTGCAACAGGGGCTCCACACACACCTGGAGCGATTAGGAAGCCTTGTCGTATCATATCCTGGTGCTCTTCTCCGGCTGGTAACTCAGAGCATGCAATTGTGATGGGCACCACTGGAATGCCTCCCAGCGAGTCAGATGTTCAAAGTGTCCGAATATGTACGTGCAGTAATAAGCCTTACACGCACTCGCCCTGTAATTCTCATCTTAATAATATTGATATTTGCTCCTACTTACTGGGTATCTCAAAACATGAAACACATATGAACTCATTAATCCTTTTAGGATTACCATTTAGGTTAACATGAGTCACCAAGACAATTACCTAATGCAATGCAATATTATGCTGAGTCTTTTGGATTATTAAATGTCAAAAAAAAACCCTATTTCATTCTGTCATCGAGAGATTTTCAGTAGATTATACAAGACTCGCAAACAATATTGGAAAGGAGCTGATCTGAAGATAGCCCTCAGACGACAGAATGCTACTTGGAGTTACCGTGTCTCATTTGCAAAATATTTAAACTCGGTTTCTCTGGGATATCGCTCGGGTTCTGGCCACACCCAGAGCTTTAGATATGTTTTAGTTATCTATTGCTGAGTAACCAGTTATCACACATTTAGTGGGTTAAAACAGCATGCATTTATTGCCTGGTGGTTTCTATCCGTGAGGAGAGCAGACACCGCGTGGGTTAAATCAAGATGTCAGCTGGGTGCTGTTTTAGCCTCATCCAGGCTCACTGTTTGTTGGCAGAATTCATGTCCTGTAGAAGTGGTGTCATTCCCCTCCTCTGAGTGGTGGGTTTTCCCTCTAAAAACACAGGTGGAATAATTCTATCCTTTACAAAGTCTACTACCTGTAGTGGGTTGAATAGTTTCCACCCAAAATTCAGGTCCACCTGGAGTCTCAGATGTGACCTTCCTTGGAAATAATACCATCGCAGATGAACTCAAGTGAAGATGATGTCCTGCTCGACTAGGACTAAGATCCTTTTAAGAAGGGGCGAGAAGCACAGAGACTCACAGGAAGAAGGCAGAGCTTGGGATGATGCAGCCACTAGCCAAGGACCACCAAGGTCTCTAGGAACCATGCAAAGCTGGGAGAGGCCCGGAGCAGATTTTCCCCAGAGCCCCCGAAGGAGCCAGCCCTGAGGACACCTGGATTTCAGACTCTGACCTCCAGACTGGGAGAGAATAAATTCCTGTTGTTTGGGGCCAAGCAGTTACGGGCACTTGGTTACGGAAGCTCCAGGGACTTAACAGAACAGGATGTGGAGTTGACCTGTCCATCCCCAGGCTGAAGAACGCCGCCCCCGACACCCCGCCTGTGTCATGCCACGTCACACAGCACAGTCATCTTGTAGCCATGCTTGATGACAGCGGGTCCTGGAAGGCGCAGGTATGACTTCCTGTTCAGGGCACCAGGGGGAAAGGAGCCTTCATCCCATTGACCCTCCAGGCTCCGGCTCGGATCCCGAAAGCTGCACCCCCTCCCCCCGACTGCCTGTATCTCTCCGTGCTTCTGGAAGGGGCAGCCCCTACATGTAAAACCAGAACCAGGTATGGCTGGGAGCTTTCTGGAAGGTTCTCAGGTGATGTGAGTGGGACAAGGTTTGGGTACAAACAACCGAGCATTAGAAGACAAGAGGTATCTGAGACCAGCTTCTGGAGGAGTTGGGAGACGGAGGTGATGAGTGTGTGCAAGCAGCTCAGCAGAATCTCACTCCATGCAGAAGAGAAGTGTGTCAGGTGCAAGGGAAGGGTGAGCACCTCCACACCTACAAGCCTGCTGCCCGGCCAAGAAACCATCACACAGAAACCACCTGTGTTAATAAGGTTCATGTTTTCCAGGTCACTGTCTTGGTGACCCTTCTAGCATTATTAAATAGGGCTCTCCTGGAAAAATGTAAGCATCTTCAGTTCTTCCAAGGGGAATGAAGGAAGGGGTATATGTCCACGTTAACCTTGAAGGCAAAATCTTGCCTCGCTTCCTCCACTCCCAAAACTGCCAAAGGACGGACATGGAGTTGGAGGAGAGCCGCGGCTCTCCCCTCTGTGGACTGCCTTGTGGTCTCAGCTTCATGACCGTCGAAGAGTAAGGACAGCCGGCATTGATGGACTGCTTATACCCTAAAGGACTTCACATACACCGTGCACCTTCCCTGTCACCATAGCCCAGGGGATGGGCATCTATTCCTCCCTGCAGGTGAGAAAGCCGGCCTCCTAGCCAAACACACACAGCCAGCCGGGCTGGGACGCAGCCCCTTCCTTGGCCTGTGCCCTTGGCCACTGCTCTGAGTGGCTCCTGATTCTTACACAGGGGACTTTCTCTGCAAACCTGCTACACACACTCCAACCACCAGCTGGGAAGAAAGCTGGACTTGGTGTGAAGAATGGCAGGGATCAGGGGCCCCTTCTCTGCAGCCCACACAGGGCACTGTGCTTCTCAGACCATGCCGACTCCCAGGGGAGTCCCTTCCAGGAAAGGAGGGTGAGGTTTTGGCCCTTAGGATGCTGGCCCTCCTTAGCTCTCCAGGGCTTTTAGCATGGCCCAGAGCCACCCCCAGAGACTCCTCCAAACAAGAAGGAATTTGTTTATGGGACAAAAAGTGATTTCCAAGCAAGTGCAGGGAAGGAAAGAATCTACAGTGGAAAGAACCTAGAATGGTCCATGAAGCTTCAGTTCATGGCTGCATCCCCAGAGCCCAGAAATGGGGTATTCACTAGAGCAGTTCAGTGACACCGAGAAGACCTGACCTCTCCCAGGACCCCCAAAGACATATGGTATGAAAGGGAAAGCCACACATCTGGGGTTACCCCCAAACCCGTCATCCCTAGTCATCCATCTATCCACCCATCATCATCCTCCCATCCAGCATCCATCCATCACCCTTCCATCCATCATCCGTTCTCCAGCCATCCATCATCCATCCATCCAAGTGGGGCTCCAGTCCTACAACCACAGGGACATGAATTCTGCCAAAAATCAGAATGAGGAGTCAGACCCTTCCTCACAGCCTCCAGGTAAAGGCCCAGCCAGTGGCACCTTGACCTCAGCATAGTGGGGTGACCTGGAGCAAGCCCCAGCTGACCATGAGGGGATGAATATGTGCCGTGTAAGTCAGTCAGCGTGGGATGATTTGTTGAGGCAGCAACGGGAAAGTAACACAACTTCCATTCTTTAAAGACAATGAATCCCACGGAGAAGATGTCTTCTCCATCTTTTAGGACTTAGTTATGAGTAACTCGTCCTCAATCTCTCCCCTGAGTTGACTTTGGCTGCCCGCTTCCTCAAGGAGACCACCTCCTCTCTCTCTGCCTAGCCCCCATTGCTCCATCGATTGTGACCTGGACCTGTTCCTTCATTCCGCAAATAATTGAGAGGACGGGCACTCTGCCTGTGGGCCCCCCAGGAGGAAAGTGATTGACCCTGAGAAAGACACAGATGTTGGAACAAAGTTGTCAGCAAGGAGTAACAGACATGTAGCTGAACGTCTGTGGGGACAGAGCCGTGAGACAGCGAGGGGACACGACTGGAGTAGGGAGGGGGTGGCACAGACCAAGACCTGCAGCATCAAGCAGCAGGGCTGCCCGGAAGCTTGTCCCTGTGGAACCATGGCCAGGGGATGGGCAGGCTGAGCCACGAGGGCATCCAGGGTGACACGTGACGCACAGTTTGTGAACCGTGGGGAGGAGTGAGAAGGCTTGAAGTGGAGCCTGGCGTTACCAGAGCTGGGTCTGGGGGCTCCTCTGGCTGAGAGAGAAAGAGGGGCTGGAGGGGTCAGGGAGGCCAGTTGGGTGAAGCAGAACCGAGGATGCAGAGGGGACAGAGGGGAGGGTCTGGGGGACGGGAAGGACCCTGACCGTGGGCGCACCATGGCTGTAGCCTGTCCCGCAGACGGGAGAAGGCAGCCGGGGACCCCAGGAAGGGAAGGCCAGCCAAGGGGCAGCAGGACAGATCCCTGGTGAGACCTGGGGGGGTGCTGGGGGAAACCAAAGTGTGGACAGAGCGGGAGGCTCCTGGGAGACTGAGGAGGGCCAGCAAAGGAGAGAGAGACAGAGAGGGGGGTGGCGGGCACCCCCAGGAAACCAGAGGGGGCTTCCAGACAGGAAGAGGGACCAGGGGAAACGGTGAAAATCAATATTGAAAATCAGACTTTAACAAATTTCTATTGGCTTTGGCGGTTAGGAGTCGGGATGACCTTTGTCAAGCATTCAGCTGATTTGAGGGGGTGGGACTGCGGCATGAAGATGGAATGCTTGGGTATAAGAAGCAGTTCACGGAGGAGAGAACCCTATGGGCAGTGCCAGCCAGCAGTGCGTGTGTGTGTGTGTGTGTGTGTGCGTGAGTGTGTAAGCGCATGTGTGCAAGTTTACTTCACACATGTAGGAGACACAGTTGACAATTGGGCATGTGTATCTGCGGAAAGAAGGTAGCCACCAGAGTAAAGAGTGAAGGAAAACACAGTGCAGGTTGAGAAACAGGAGCCCCTGGAGCAGGTCCAGGCCTGGAAGGGGAGAGATTCACCAAGACCGTATCAGTAAAAGTTAAAAATCTGAGCCCCTTCCAGTGGGAGGCCCCAACGAGGAGCTGTGGGCACCTGGGGGGAGGGGGCAGCAGCTCGGGGCTGGACCTACGAGCGGGGCCAAGCGCTGGCCGGTGGTTGCAGGTGAGGGGGCCCTGAGAGGCCTGGGGATGGAGCTGGGGTCTCACCCTGAGAGTCACGGGGAGGCCACTGCGGGTTTGAAGCAGCAACTTTGACCGTCAGGGTCAAAGTTCATTCAGACAATGGTGGAGAATTCCTGGGGTACAAGAGTGGACTTAGGGAGGACCATCTGGGGCGGCTGCAGGGATCCAAGTAGGAGGTGGGGTGGCTTGGACCAAGGTGGACATCTCAGGATTTGGAGTTGGACCGGATGTGGAGGGAGGGATGGGGGAGGGAGGGACACTGCGAGCTTGAGGTCCGGGCACCTGTGGAAGGCAATGCATTGGCCACAAGCTGTGCTGACCACGAGCTCAGAGCTGCCACCCGTGCTGCGGCGAGGAGGGGCTGGATGTTGAGAACTTCCCTCCTGAAACTTCTCATTTCCAGGGATGCTTTCTCAGGGTGGGACCGAGACCCTTGAACTTTCAGAACTGAGAGGCTGTCTTCTCCATGACTCCCAGAGAGGGTGGCTTAGACGAGCCAGCGGCGTAGGGCTGCCCCTGCGAGCTTCAGCCCGGCGCACACACAGAACTTGCAGACCCCTCGCAGGAAAGGCTCAGTCCTGGGCAGGCGCTGCCCAGCTACTGGCTTGGAGAGCAGGATGCTGCCCACACACGCTTCAGGTTTTATCTCTGGGCAGATGCCCTGGACCTGGGACCCAGGAAGCACCGTTGTTTTATGGGTCCAGATCAGCACAGAGATAAGCTGCAGTGGAAGAATGAGAAGTGCTTTCTGATGATGTCTTAACACAGAAACCAGTGCAGATGATTCTAGGAAGAGGTGTTCAGGGAGGACTGCCTGGGGCACCACACCTGCACAGCCCTCCCAATGGGGTAGAGCCAGGCCCACCCACCTGCCTCATTACCTTCCAGACATCGGCTGCAACCGCCTTGAATCCCTGCCCCCGCAACCCAGCCTTCGGTCCCAGCGCTTAGCTCTAAAAACTTCTATTAAACTGGCAAAGCAAACGCACCCCTTCGGGTAACCAGTGGCCATAGCCCCTCAGAGCTCCCTCTGCCTCTGTCCTCCAGCTCGGGAGGGGCCCGGCGGTCTCAGACCCGGACGTGTCTGAAGTCCTCCCTGCCAGCAGACACCCTGTGGCAGCCCTGAGCAGCCCTGTCTTCTTAGCATTGAATGTAAGACTTTTAGGCAGAGAAAGCATGGAGCTGGCCCATCAGTTAGTGCTGCAAAGTCTGACCTTTGTAATGGGAGGCAAGCTTCTTCCATACTTGGGTGATGCAGTTCATGGTTTCATATAAACCCTAGAACATGGGAACGTAGTATGAAGAATCATTCCCTTTCCTAAGGCTGAAACATAAGTGATAAAAATACCATGTACAAATAAGGCAATTAAAACTGAGCCTGAGAAAATGATCTTCCAAGAACTGGGGGGAAAAAATGGTGAAATTAACTGCACTTTGATGAGTATCACAGGTTTGCTGAATGCTGATTTTTGTGGAGTGCTACACATTCCACCCTGACAGAGAAGCCTCCTGTTAGGGTGTGGAGGCTTCCCATTCAAGGATTCTTGTAATTGCATGAATACATAAACCTTCAGCAAGTGAACAGGGCCAGACCCTCGGGTGCTTCTGCTTTCCCTGTGAGGAAGCCTGGATCTACTTCCAACCACTCACCCATTTCTCTCTGGTGATGTCATTTCTCATTTGCCTAATGCCTCAGTTAAACCAAACAAGCAGCACTGCCCACAGACAAATATCTTGTCAGAGATTTCTAATTACAGTGAGTTTTGTAAGTGATTAATGTATGGACAGGTGTAAACCTTTGACTCAATCGTTAACTGAAATGATTTTAATTTATGGGGAAAGAGAAAATGGTACAGGCTCAAGATGACAACACCTACTGTTCAAAATCGACTTGCCTCAAAAAAGCCTGTGTATATATGTGTATGTGTGTGATGTTTGTGTGTTTGTGCGTGTCTGGGATGTGGTGTGTGTGTGTGTGTGTGTTGTCTGCTTAAGGAAAGAAAATACATTTTTCATCTGTAAGAGCTTCTCCCTGTACACATTCCGAGGAGCCAGGCAGACCTAGAGTAGCTGAGTCTTGATCGTGTGAATGGAGACCTGAGTAAGAGCCTCAGCCATTTAGAAGGAAATCGGAGTGTCACCCAGTCCTGGGACAGGTTTCTTTCACACTCACAGAGCTAGAAACAATTCCTAGGGGTGGGGTTGTGTTTTTTTCCTGGAAAATATGAACTTTCAACATAAGAAAGACCAGGAGGAGGGAAATAAAGGCCTCAGCTTCCTCACTATAAACTCCATAATCAAGCGATGACGTGTGTGTGTGTGCACGTGTATGAAATAGAAACCAGGAGAGGTGGGAAGGGGCTCCCACATCCCCACAAGCAGCCGTCACAGGCGGGAGAGCCCCAGACTGGGCAGGCTCTGAAAACAAAGTGAAACCATCGCTGTTAAGTGGTGTTTAGCGTATTCTGACTGAGGAAGCACTTTTTAATATAGAGATGGCCCTACTTACAGGAAAAAAAAAAGGCTTAAAAGAAAGGGTTTAGTTAGGGTTCCCTGGAGGCAGAGCCGAAGATGGAGGTCACACAGGTACTGGCTGAGGCTGTGCTGTCAGGGGACCTGGGGGGGAGGGGCAAGTGAGGGTGCCGCCGGGCTCCAAGAGGATGAGCCCGAGGCCCCCAGGCCCCATCCCACAGCCCACGGGAGCTCTGAAAGTCATTGGCACCACAGAAGCACCTTCTTGAGGCCGACACACACACACACTCACACACACATGCTCAAAAGAACATCTTCAAGTCTCTGTGATCAAAATGATCAGGGATCACGGCAGTAAGGAAGGAAAACGATTTTCGTTGTGCGGCCCTAAAACTTAAACTTCACTTGTAGATTTAGGCAACTTCATATTTTAGCATTTAGAGACTATAAAAGGCATCTCTTCCATTGGGAGCCAAAGTATCTCTTAGGTTTCCCTCCAAAACCACTTTCCTGTTTAACACTTAACTGTGACGAATGAGCTTGAGAGAGAGGAAGTGGTGAGTACAGCATCACATAGTTATCGTTCCTGGCGTATTTTTAATTAAGCAGAAGGAAACATCATTAAAAAAAATGACCAATTATCTGAAAATGTGGTGCGAGTGTCCTGTGTTTCTATGTTAGTGACATAATGCTTACAGTCACAAAATGAATAAATGCAAATGTGAATTGATTCACATAGAAGCTTTTCTTCTAAAAATTAGGTTCTACAATGTCTGTATTCTTTCAATAGAAACGGTTGGCAAAAGAGAAACCTAGGGTGAAAAAAATAGTGACACCAATAAGCTTTCCCTTCAGGTTATATTTTCTTTAAGATAGGTGGTAGATAGATATATTATTCAAGTAACATCTATTTTATGTGTGTGTGTGTGTGTGTGTGTATATGTAATTTAGAAAATTTTGAAAAGCATAAGAGGAAGGAAATATCTCCCATAGTCCCACACTTCAGAATAAATAACTTTGACCTTTTTGGTATATATAGTTCAGTCTTATTTCTATAAGTATTTTTGTTAGCAGTAGGAATAAGGAATATACGATATGAACTGTTTTTAAACTACTTTTATTTACTGGATAGCATACAGTAGCATTTCTTCATAATACTAAATATACTTCTAAAACATTATTTTGATAGCTATAAAAGGTTTATATATTTGGTGTCTCAAAGTGTATTTATAAACACTCTATGGTGGAGCATAATTATTTATAATAAACAAAAATATTAAGATCATCTTTACTCAGATAACTTTGTTTTCATCTCTGATTATTTTCTATTAAATTCCTAGACATAAAATTTCTCAGTCCTAACATAGGGTACTTTAACAGGATATTTTCTAGAAAATGTTATCAAGTTTAACTTCTATCAGCTCTCTGAAAATAATAGAAATTAATATACCTTTCTTGGAAAACTGTCTATATTTTGAGAGTCCCTATTCAATTGTCATTCTTATAAACACTTTAATTTCTTTTTCATGTGCCAGTTTGAAAGAAAAAAATTGGCCCAATATTTTTATGATTACTGTCTGCATCTTTTGCTATCTTTATATTGGTTTCTTAAAATTGTTCTCATTTATTTGTAAAACCTCATTACATATTTAGGCTATTAATCACAAATAAGTTAAGTGTGTTTTAAATACTTTTTCCCAGTTAGCTGTGTTTCCCTTTGCTTTTGCTATGGTAGTTTTAGATATGCAGAGATGTCTATTTTAGTGAATTTCAGAACAAGCTAAAAAATGAAGGGAATGATATAATATATGAAAAACAGAATAAGCCAGTATTATAAAATCTTAAAAACTAAGTGATAGAACACAAGAAAGACTAAGAAAAAAAAAGAAATTATTTTTTTAAAAGAAGACTAAACTAGAAGTAGCACAAGGGTTAATAAACATAACAGAGAGTGGCTAAAAATAAATGAAAATAGCAGTGAAGAAAATATTAATAGTAAACAACTTGAGAAAATGTTTAAAAGGATTTGAAGGTGACAGTGATCAGGGATGGCCAAAGAAGATCAAACCTAATTATAAA
The DNA here is from genome assembly GCF_949987515.2 of Delphinus delphis. Classification (NCBI taxonomy): domain Eukaryota; kingdom Metazoa; phylum Chordata; class Mammalia; order Artiodactyla; family Delphinidae; genus Delphinus; species Delphinus delphis. Next base: position 171,123,999 of record NC_082685.1, on the reverse strand, counting down.
GGAGCCCACGAAGAAGGAAAACAAAGCAATGTGACAGAACAAACAATCTGTAAAAAGGTTTTGAAATTAAAAAAGAAAAATCTCTCTACTACATATTTAAAGGGTACACTTTAGGAAAAGCAAAAGGCAAGTCATGATGACCAGTAATGAAACATTTTAATGTAAAAACTACTGGACTCTCAAGGAACAAATGGCAAAACACAAATTCTTTAGAAATACAAGTCACTTCTAAAGAAGAGAAAATGAGAGTTTTGTGAGAATTTTTGACAGCAGTGCTTTATGCCAGAAAATGCTAGAGTACATTTTAAATATTCAAAGAAAAAAAGTGAGCCCAGGACGTTACCTGTAGCTCAGCTGATGCTTAAATATAAAAGCCATTTTTAAAATGGTTACCAGCATGCAAGAATTCAGGGTGCATTATTCTCTTGAGCATTGAAGACTCTCTTAAAAATCAGTTTCAGAAAGCAAACATTATGAGAGACAGTCTATGTAAGGACCATTTGTGAGCATTGAAAGTGTATCTAGGGCTTCCCTGGTGGTGCAGTGGTTGAGAGTCCGCCTGCCAATGCAGGGGACACGGGTTTGTGCCCCGGTCTGGGAAGATCCCACATGCCGCGGAGCGGCTGGGCCCGTGAGCCATGGCCGCTGAGCCTGCGCATCCGGAGCCTGTGCTCCGCAACGGGAGAGGCCACAACAGTGGAGACCCGCGTACGGCAAAAAAAAAAAAAAAAAAAAAAAAAAAAAAAAAAGTGTATCTAATTGCAGAACAAAGAAAAATGATGATTATTGTCTAGACTATAATATGTAATGGCTTTATACTCTTAAAATGTACATAAATTACAACCATTAAGATTGAGGTGCGATAGGGAGATCATATGAAAAGCAGAATAAGCTTGTCATAGACAAATATATTAATGAGAGGAAAAAAAGGATATTGGTTCATATCAGTTGCTAGAAAGATTAGGAGAAGAGAAGGGTGAGGAAGAGTTTATAATTAATTCAATTATTATTTCTCATAGAATAAACAAAAATAAAAGGGATGATGGTTATAATATCAAGGAATTGGCATAACTATTGGTATAATGGTTAACAGAACACAAACATAAACCAAGTATAAATTCAAAAAGTATACTAAAAAGAGAAAAATAAGGTAAAACTTATAGACGATTTAATGAGTACCTATGTATAAGGATTGAGTGTCTGTAACAATATAACATAACATTTTATATAATAATATAACAGAATTGAAACCAAATATATTGATTTTATCTGTATCTATCAGCCTGATTCATCTATTAAAAGAAAAATATTTTTTCAAAGTAACAAAGCTAAATCCAATACTGTGTTTTATAGTAACAATGTAACAATGTACTTAAAACCAAGACCCAGAAAAACTACAAAGAAAACGGTTTATATATCAGATAAACACGCACAAAAGCAGAAAGTAGTAGATACCATGTTTTCACTTGAAGAAAAAGCATTAGAGAATAAAAATAAGTCACTTCAAACTAGTAAACACTGCAAGCCACAAGGGAAATATGAGCAATTAATATTGATGGCCTTAGTAACAACTTTTACAAAGCAAAAACTAGTGAAGATGCAAAGAGAAAACAAAGCACACTAAGATAGTAGGGACTAATACATTTTATTCATCTAGAAGACATGAAGTGAGCAAAACATGTATAATAACATAAAAGATTTAAATAGACTCAACAGGAAAATCTAATAGATACATATTGAACTCCAATCTCCAGTAGCAGAGAAGGAATATTCTCCACGAGATGATATGCAACATTTACAAAATGTCTTAGTCCACAAAGAAAAACCCAATAAATTTCAAAGTACAGGAAAAGATACAATCAGAATTCTGTGATAATAGCAAAATAAAAATAGCATGAAACCTTTAAAATGTTTTTGTTAAAAAGCAGACTCTTCTACTTTTGCTTTTACAAAAAGTATCACTAAACAAATTATGGATCAAAAGAAAATCTTAAAACAGAATCTTTTGAAAACACACATGTTAGAATCTATGGGTTTACAGTTAAATTACCTGTCAGATAAAAGAGGAAAACATTAAATAATGATATCAATAAACATTAAAAAGAATGGATTAATGAAGGACCCAATTGAAAAAGCAAGAGAAAGAATGGCAAAGTAAATTAAAAGAAGGGAATAGAAAAGAAAAAGGAGGAAGGCATAAACAAATGGGTTAATGAATTTAAAATAAGTAGAACAGTTAAATCTAAAAATTGGCTTATTAAAAAAAATCAACAAATTACCTAATTTACTCAAGGAAAAGTGGAGGTTTAGGGGGAGAGCATTAACACACAAAATTGAAAGTTAAATGGAAGAAGTGACACCCAAAATGACAATTTTAAAAAATGCACAGGAACCACCTTGCAAAAATCTACAAAAAACTGTAACATGCAATAATTGATATATAAGTACTACTTATTGATATTGATTCCAACAGAGATACAAAGTCTAATGGGACAATAACCAAAAAAGATAATGGCTAAAGACTACCCCCTACACAAAAAGAGCTATATATGTCTGATTCTCAGGAGACATTTATCAAACCTTTACAGATTATATAATTCCAATAATTTCAAAGCATAAGAAAATAAGAAAAACTTACAATTTCATCTTATGAAGAATAACAGTGATCTAAAACCTGACAAATATTTAATCCACTAAACAACAAAGAAAAAAAATACTGAACAACCAAATTTATAAATATAAATGCAGGGGCTTCCCAGGTGGCACAGTGGTTGAGAGTCCGCCTGCCGATGCAGGGGACACGGGTTCGTGCCCCGGTCCAGGAAGATCCCACATGCCGCGGAGCGGCTGGGCCCGTGAGCCATGGCCACTGAGCCTGCGCGTCCGGAGCCTGTGCTCCGCAACGGGAGAGGCCACAACAGTGAGAGGCCCGCGTACAGAAAAAAAAATAAAAAAATATATATATATATATATATATATATGCAAAAATCTTTAAAGGAGAATCAGTTGCTTTCCTATGTCTCAGCAATAAACAGTGGAATTTAAAATTAAAATCATAATACCATTTACATTACCAGCTCCCAAAATGAAATACTTAAGTTTAAATCTAACTCATCCAATGTTAGGTATAAATCTGAAAAAAAATATGTGCAAGATCTATATGAGAAAAAATACAAAATTTTGATGAATTAAATCAAAGAACTTAATGATGGAGCAATATTCTGTGTTTGTGGACAGAAAGACTCAATATTGTCAGATGTCAGTTCTTCTCAAATTGACCTATGGACTCAGTATAATCTCAGTCAAAATCCAAGCAAACTATTTTGTGGATGCCAGAAAAAAAAGATTCTAAAGTTTAGATGGAGAGGTAAAAAACCCACAATGGCCAACACAATATTGAAAAAGAACAATGTTCGAGGACTGACATTGCATGACTTCAAGACTTGCTGTGAAGCTACAGTAATCAGGAAAATATAGTATTGGTGAAAGAATAGACAAATATATCAGTGCAACAGAATAGGGAGCCCAGAAACAAACTCACATAAGTAGAGTCCACTAATCTAATCTTTGACAAAGAAGCAAAGACAGTGCAATGGAGCCAAGATTGTCTTTTAAACAAATGGTGCTGGAACAACTGAATTCCACGTGCAAAAAAAAAAAATTATCTAGACACAGACCCTTCACCTTCATAAAAATTAACTCAAAATGGATTATAGACCTAAATGTGATATTTGAAACTATAAAACTCCTAGGAGGAACATAGCATAGGAGAAGGTAATATAGGAGAAAACCTAGATGACCTGGAGTAAAGCAACTGATAAACTGGACTTCATTAAAATAAAAACTTCTGCTCTCAAAAGACAATGTCAAAAGAAGTAGAAGACAAGCCAGAGACTGGGAGAAAATAGTTGCCGAAGACACATCTGATAAAGGGCTCTTATACAACATATACAAAGAACACTTAACACTCAACAATAAGATGACCAAAAACTTGATTAAAAGATGGACAAAAGCCCATAACAGATACCTCACCAAAGAAGACATACAAATGGAAAATAAGGGTATGAAAAGCTGCTCCACTTCATATGTCACTAGAAAGTACAATTTAAAATAACAGTGAGGGAATTCCCTGGTGGTCCAGTGGTTAGGACTCTGTGCTTTCACTGCTGAGGGCCTGGGTTTGATCCCTGGTCAGGAAAGCAAACTGCAGAGTGCAGCCAAATAAATAAATAAATAAATAGATAAATAGATAAATAAATAAATAAATAAAAATAACAATGAGATACAACTACACACTTATTGGAATGGCTAAAATCTGAAACACTGACAGCACCAAATGCTGGTGAGGGTGTGGAGCAACAGGAACTCTTATTCATTTCTGGGGGAAATGCAAAATGATACAGCCACGGTGGAAGATAGTTTGACCGTTTCTTACAAAACTAAACATACTCTTATGATCCAGCAGTCTCATTTCTTGGCATTTACCCACAGGAACTGAAAACCAATATACACACAAAATTTTGCCCACAGATATTTATAGCAACTTTATTCATAGTTGACAAAACTGGGGAGAAACCAAGACGTCCCTCAGTCAGTGAATGGATAAATAAACCATGGTGCATCCAGACAATGGACTATTCTTCAATGCTAAAACGAAGTGAGCTATGGAGCCATGAAAAGACACTGGGGAACATTAAATGCATATTACTGAGTGGAAGAAGCCAATCTGAAAAGGCTACATACTGTGTGATGCCAACGGTATGACATTCTGGAAAAGATAAAACTACGCAGATGTAGTAAAAAGACAGTGGTTGCCAGTGGGGCAGGGAGGGATAAATAGGCAGAGCACCAACTGTATTTAAGGCAGTGAAACTTGTTGTGTGACACTATAATGGCGGACCTATGTCATTATACACTTATCCAAACCCATAGAATATACACCACCTAGAGTGAACCCTAATATCATCTATGCACGTTGGGTGTGTATGATGTGTCAATGTAGGTTCATCAGTTATAACAAACGTACCACTCCGGAGGGGGAGTTGATACTGGGAGAGTCTATGCATGTGGGGGACTGGGAATATGTTGGAAATCTATGTATCTTTGTCTCAATTTTGCTGTGAACCTAAAACTGCTCTAAAAAACTAAAGCCAAAAAACTCATAAAAAGATATTCAGCAAAATGTAAAATACATGCTAAGCAAGACATCATGGCCAATTCGGGAAATTTCAAACATATAAGTGTGGTTCGATATTAGGAGAGTCATCAAATGGAGATAAGGAGAGAAATCATATGATCATCTTTGGAGGTATAGAAGAGGAGATAGAGAAATTCATCCCAATTCACATTAAAATACCCCAACATAGGAATAGATCGGTAATTCCTAAACATTATAAAACTTTTCCTGTGAAAGTAATATATAAAGGGCAATATCCACTCTCTCTACTACCATTTCATACTATGTTGTACAAAAAGAGAGCCAGGAGAGCCAAAATTTGTATACGTGTTTTGCCTGAGCTTTTGACAGCACAATTAACTGTGCACATGCAGAGAATGATTTAAGCAGCCCAACTAAGGAACTGTGTTGATTCTTGAGTTGCTGTCCATTCCAGTGGAGATGTAATTTGCATTTTGAGTTCTTCCAAGTTAATTGTATGCTTAAAAAATAAAGCAATATCCTCCAAGGCACAAAAAATAATCTAGAATTTCTACAGTATATTCTTCACAATATCCAGAATAAAGAAACAGGAAAATATGACATGTTCTCTAGAGAAAAGGCAATCATGGAGGAACAACTCCATGATCCAAATGTCACAATTACCAGACTTGGATTAGCAGCTGTTATTCCTGCTCAGGGATGTAAAGGAAAGTATGTTTATAATGAATATAAAAATAGTGAATATCAGCAGAGAAATATGAACTAAAGCAAAATAAAAAAATAAAAGTATAAAGCTGAAAATGACAATATCAGAATTTTTTTTAAAGTCACTGAATGGGCTTAACAATAGGAGATGACAGAAAACTCATTACTTTTTAAAAAAAAAAGCCATAGAAATTATGAACTCTGAAGAACAGAAAGAAAAAAACATTGAAGGAAATTAAGATTGAACAGTATAAAAAAGGCTAACATGCATGTGATTGGAGTCTAAAAGGGGAAGGAATAGAGGCTAAGGAAGAAACAAATATTTAAAAGAAACAATGACCAGTATTTTTTTCCAATTTGATGAAACAAATAAATTTACAGACTCATGAAACTCAGTGGACCCCAGCAAAATAAATACAGAGAAAAGCATACCTAGGCATATTATAGACAAAGTGATGTAAACCAGGAGTAAACAGAAAATTTTAAAGCAGCCTGATAAAAATGACAGATTGCTTATGGAGGACTGAAGGGCCAAATTCAAATGTAGACGTTATCCCAAACAATGGAGGCCTGAAGACAGTGGGATAACACCTGTAAAAACCTGGAAGTTTAAACATATAGGTTAACCCAGACTTCTGCATTCAGTCAAAAGTGTTTAAGAAGAAGGCAATGTAAAAATATTTTCCAGATGAAAGAAAATGAAGAACTTATGTTTTCAGCCTCCCTTCACTACAAGAAATGCTAAATAATGTTCTTCAAACTGAAGGGAAATGACACAAGATAGGAACTCAGTTCTTCAAGAAAAAATATAGGGAATTGGAAATGTCGAGCGAAAAGAAAAGAGGGGGAGAACCTGAATCATCTTGAGACAGTTTCCTTTTCAGGAGCCCACTTATTTTGGTTGTTGTATCTCAATTTCCTCCTCTGTTTCTCTTTCATGGCATTCATCTCCTTGTCCTATTCACCTGCTTTTGTTTTGTTGAGTTTCTCTTTGATAAGCCTGACCCAGTGTTTGTTACTGGTTCTGACCCCTCCTGCCCCTATGCCTTTTAAATCATCCTAAGGTGATGTTTTTTCTGCTTCTCTCTTGAACCTATCAGATTCCTTTCACCTTCATCTTTCATCACTAATCTCTTAATTCATAGTTTGCATCTTCGTCACACTCAGTGGGAGCATGAAAAAGATTCTGAATGCACTCAACTTGCACTTCCTTTAGTAAAATTTTCATGTATACGTATTCACAAAGCAGGATCATTTTGTAGGCTCCACATTGGTTTCCCGAATTCTCCTGCTTAAACAGAAGCATGTCTTGGTATGCATGATTACCACTGGTTCTCTATACAGTTCCCCTGCAATCTAGGGTGATCTTCATTCTTAGCTGGAGGGCTGAGTGCAGTAATCCCAGATTCCCAGCTCAAGGATGCAATGACCTAGGGAAGAAGGGAAGGAATCTGGAGGACTGATGTTCTCTGGTTAGTTTCGCGTATAGGGAATCCTCTACTCTAAATTTCTATTGTAACTCAATTCCCTGAGGTATGGCTTTGCTCTTTGTGTTTGAGAGCAACCCCGCTGGGTCAGGAAAGAGTCCTTCCAGGCTGACAGAGCCTCAACTTCTCAGAGGCAATTTTCAGCCAGGAGAATCCCCGGGTCACCCCTGTTTACCCTGGAGCTCTGGCACGGCTACTTCTGAGTGCTACTGGTCTGTCCCAAAAAGGAGCTGTGGGGTCCTTCTTTTTCTTCTGGTTCTGGCACACACATTTCAGAGGGTTTGGGAGCTGGGCCAAGAGACAGGAGTGTGCTCTGTGAAGGAGACATGTGGGGCCTCGTGGCTTCTTTTAATCTAGCCCCATCTGCACTTTATAGACAAGAAATTCATTAAACTTTCTGGCATTCTGATGATACCCTTTCCTGGATTCCTGCATGGAATCTATTTTTAGCCTCCTTTGATTATCACTGTTGGTTTTTGAGAGAGGGGTGGTGGACATCTGGGCTTACATTGCTGTTTCTAAAAAAAAAAAAAAAAAAGGGACTGTTCAGCTCTTTAAAAAGACTTATTTCCTACACATCAAACAAGGAAACTTATGAACCTAATACCAAACCAATTATTTTTTTCTGGATAAATCTGTACTGTGTTTCAAATTTATTAATGGAAAAGTATATATATTATCAAGCAGAGCTTCCTTTTCATACTTACAGCCATCAGAGATGCATGAATTATTTAAGTTTAAAATGAATTATTTAAAAACATACTCACATTCTCCTACTTTGCTGGACAACGGGATTATCCTACCGAGTAACCACTGACCCCACCTACCAGCTCTGTAGCCCCCTCCCTACGGTGCTACCAAGATTGAGAGTCATGCTCATGAGCAGGGATGTGCACCTGTAAAATGTATCCTGAAGGTGATTCCCCTGGACCCGCTGAGGGTGACCCTCAAGTTAGATGCTTTGTCCCCTGTTCCCATTTGCCAGCCTCCCTCCCCAGTAAAGAATCTGGAAAATCTTCTTGACTTGATATAGATCCAATCTGACCTCACAACCTGCATTCTGCCTTCCATTTCCAGCTGCCCACATCCAACCTCTCCCTACTGTGGCTTCTCTAACCCTATCCTGGCGTGGACAGCTCAGAGTCACTTTGTCTTAAGTGAGAGACCAGCATTGAATGTCATTACCCAAATAAATCGTGCTTCCCCTGACCTTGTGAACCTGCTTCCTTTATGGGCCGAGGAAGCCAGTTTCCATATGTTCTGATTGCAGCCCCTCCTTTAAAAGCAGATACGTTCCTTAGGCTTACCATGCATTTGTTTCTTTGTTTCCCTAAGAGGGGACGGACACACACACACACACACACACACACACACACACACACACACACACATCACAGAGATAATCTAGGAGTTAAGGACATAGATAACAGTTCTTAAAAGCCCTTACTTACTAAAAAATTATATTATATAAATATCATAAAAGACATTGTTTCTATACTTTAGAATTCTAGTTTGTTAGATGTGTTGGGAGTTACCAGGCACTTATGGCAAGAGGAGTGTTTTGTATCCAATTCCAGAAGACATTTGTTTATTGCAGTTGACATTGCCTTAGCAATTCCATCACTAAAACCCTCTACTTCTAAGTCATTGGGAGAAGGCTAAGTCAGGGCCAGGCATTCCTTACTTTTTCAGACTGTCACATTCCTCTCTGGATTGGAGAAATCAGGAAAAGCTGGAATTATTGCATTACACAACAAAAGGATCATCTCAAAGTTCACAGGGGTGCATAAAGCAAGGAAATAAATCACATTTAGAAGAATTTAGAAGAAATTTTATTCTAGAGTTAGTGAAACCAAAATCTATAATACCTATTTATCTAGTTACCCTAGAATCTACTGTGTGATTACTTTAGATTTTGCTGTTCATCTAAAACCCACAACGTTTTTCTCTAGATTCTTTTCTTAAAACCAAAAATCTCCTTGCTAATAGGGTGGATTCATAAATTTTTTGTGGTTTAAACGTGTGCCCATTATTCCAGCAAGAGCTGTGGGTGCCATGGAGTTTGTGGAGAAAATAGATTATTCCCCCTGAGTTGATGAATTACAATGTTTGATGTTCTAATGTTAATCAGCTTTGCCCTTCTGGGATAAAACCTACCAAAACATCATTTATATTGCTGGATTCAATTTGCCAATCCTTTACAAAGGATTTGTGTCTAGTTTTATGAGTAATATTGCCTTTTTTTATTTTTGCAAAATATTTTTCAGATTTTATTTTTAGGGTACTGTTAGCTTCACCAAATGATATGGGATGCATCTTTTCTCTATTTCCTGAGAGTGTTAGTATAAAACTGGTACTATTTCTTCTTTAATTCTTTAATAAAGTTTACCAGTAGCATAATGTGTATCTGGAGTGTTTCTTGTGGAGAAGATTTTTATTACAATTTAAATTTCTCTGATGGCTGTAGGACTATTTATATTTTCTATTTCCTCATGAGTCATTTTTGGTAAGTTGTGTTTTTCTAAGAATTAGTCCATTTCCTCTGTAATATAAAATTTACTGCCATGTGACAGGGGCCACCTATACAGGCAGGCCTCATTTTATTGTATTTTGTCTTATTGTGCTTCACAGATAATGCATTTTTTTTAACAAATTGAAGGTTTGTGGCAACCCTGTGTCAAGCAAGTCTATTGGCATCATTTTTTCCAACAGCCTTTTCTCACTTTGTGTCTCTGTGTCATGTTTTGGTAATCCTTACAAATTTCAAACCCCCCACCAGAAAAATGATTACAATTGACTGAAGGCTCAGGTGATGGTTAGCATTTTTTAAGCAAAAAAATATTTTTAAATTAAGATTTGTGCATTGCTTTTTAGATTAATGATGCTATTGCACACTTAATAAACTACAGTATAGTGTAAACATAGCTATTATATATGCACTAAGAAACCAAAAAATTCTCATGACTCATTTTATTGTGATATTCTCTTTATTGAGGTAGTCTGGAACCAAACCTGCAATATCTCTGAGCTCTGTCTGTACATATCCTAGAAGTACTAGAAGGCTATTATACATCAGTTAGATTTTAAATGTCTCAAGGATATACGGTTCTCTCCACCCTTTCATGAATCTTACTAGGAGATTATAAATTGTATTAACATTTTCAAATAACTAACTGGGGACTTCGTTAATGTTCTCTACTGTTATTTTTCTGTTTCTATTTCTATTGACTTCTGCTCTATTATTATTCATTTTCCTTCTGCTTGAACTACATTTAATTCACATTTTTTTCTAACTTCTCAAATTGGAAACATAGGTCAGTGATTTTAAACTTTTCTTCTTTGTTATTGCGAAAGTATTTCATAATGAGAAACCATTTATGGATGATACTTAATAAAATTGTGCATAAACACACACACACACACACATCTAGGGATCATTCCAAGTCATGCTGTGAACTATGCTAACCCCAGATGTTAGCGTGTGCAATTTGCAGGAAATGTCCTTCTGATTGTAGGCATTTGGGCTGAGAGCCTCTCTGTATATTAAGTTGTACTGCTTGTGGTCTGTTCATCTGTCTGCATTTCAATGATAACCTTGAATTCTTAGCCTGAAACATTCTACATCACAGGCAGTGTCAGCCGTCCGTCAACACGCAAACACTCAATCACTGGACAGAGTAGAATGCGTTCTGTGTCAAAAGCTAATATTTAACCAGTGATTTTGATACTGAGCTTATGTTCTTGTTCAAGTAGCTTCACCTGTGTGCACTGCATGGGGAGTTTCTAACAACAGTCTCACGTTCTACTTGATCAAGGTGCTGTTCAAGTTAAATCATTACAGACACTGATCTCTGAGTAGGAAAGATCTGAATATATTGACACTAAGTTAGCAGTAAAAATATTCTACATCCCTAACATTAATGTCTGTCCAAATATAGACCATTTGAGAAAATACAAAAGCCCACATGTTCCTTCTATGAAAAATTGAAGAATCTGTGTGCAATGTAGAAGATTTGAGGTCATCTAGAAATGGGTAGGGAAGAACTGAACTTTTCTGTCACCTGTTAATACACTCAGTGGAAGCTGGGATCTCCCTGGTTTCTTTTCTTTAACATTCCTAGTTCATGAATAGGGGGGCATTCACAATGCATTCACCAGCCCAGTGCACCCAGCTGCCAACTGATCAGTAAGGTACCATTTATAATTTGGAACTGTAATTTTGTTTGTTTTTCTCTCCAATATCACATTAAAGCTATATTTTAAAATAAGAAGAAAATAAAGGGTTTTCCAGGTATGTGGAAAGGTTTGGCTGATGACCAAGTGGGGTGATGAATTTATAGAACAGCGATTGTATTCCTCGGTACCACTGTAAAAACACTGTACAGTCCTGCTCAAAACCTGTGCAGTTGGGCTCATTTGGAGAAGATGTGGCTGGAACGTGAGTGGTCTCTGAAAGAAATAAATGTGCACGTGGAACACACAAAAAAATGTTGCTGTTTCCTAATCCTTTGTATAATGGTTCCCAGCGAGTGATTATTAATTTCTATCCCATAGCTAACACGGGACCTAATCTACCTCTTCATGGTGCATAAAAAATACGGTTTTAGGGAGCACAGAATCCAACCAACATATATTACTAATAAGCAATCCTTCACTCAGGAAATTGAATGCCTTAGACTCAAACAGGGCCAAGTAAATAAATTTGTGTAATTTTGAATCAACCATGCCTAGCGTTCTGTTCATTGCTGCTCTTTATAATTTGTGAACCTTGGAATGAATTTTTTGAAATCTCTTTATTAGAAGAGATAAAGGTAAAGGTTTTCAATGTCCACACTTATAAATCTTCCAAGTTCAGCACCCACACAAAAGTGTTCACAAATGCCAAGGGTCCCACTGGCCTACAAGGATTGCAATGGAAAAGTGTAAGAGGACCCATGTATTCCATTGGACAAATCTGGTACCTTTTGGAAGTGAAGAGAGGATTTTCAGCACAAAATGCAGATGTCATTAAGACCATCGGACCCAAAATTATTCATTCCTAAGAATGATTCACTGCACAAGCACATACTGTGTGCCTGCCTATTGGTTCTGACTGCTACAGATGGAAACAAACGGGGCACAGCCTCTGGTCGTGAGCACCTCCATTGCCAGTTTTATTTTCTTCTACTGTCAAAGCATCTGGAGAGAATGTTTCAGTCCCCTGGGCTGGGATGTCTTATCTTTGCAGCAGCAGAGTTAGCACCCTGCCCAGCACATCGTGAGGATAAGCCAGCGTTGCTGATGGTCATTTTGGGATACCCTTCTGGAGTCAGGCCATTACTTTGTAGTATCACCTGCATCGCTGCATCTTCCTCCTTCCAGCCATGTTGCGAGGACCCTGTAACCTCTAATCCATCTTCCTACTATGGTTAATGCCTGGACCACAAACTTAGACCTCCAGAAGGCGTATTGTATGCTTTTTCTCAGGTAATGGAGGTCATGCCCCGGAAATTTTAGGCACCACTGACCATTTGTTATTTGAGGTGAAAATGAGGAATATATAGGCCAAAAAACCTTTGGGGTGAGATGGCTGGAAGGTCCCTCCCAGATGTAGGAGAGGGGGTGACAGGGGCCGAGGAGGAGGTGGGAGTGACCCTGCGTGAGTCAGGGCTCAGGCAGCATCAGGAGGAGCTGGGTGGGAAGTGACTTGGCACTTGTCTGCTGGACACAGGCCTTGGGTCTCCCCTCCCCGTGGACCCTGCAGGGACTGCACACTGGCCTCCCGGCTCCTCCTGTGCAGGTGCCACTCTCTGGGCCTGCGATGCTTGTTCTCCAGGTATGTGTGCGGCTCACCCGCTGGCTTCTGCCTTCAAAGGTCATCCCCTGCGCGAGCCTCCCCTCACCACTGGACTCTGAGAGTTCACAGTCCTTCTTTGCCTCCCTTCCTTTCCTTGGCATTTCTCACCATATGACCCACCCTGCACTTTACTGATTTCTGTTTTTATTGCCTTCTGCCCTCATGAGAATGCAAGCTCCACAGGGGCAGGTACATTCACCTGCCTTGGTCACTGCTCTACCTCAGGCCTGGTGTGCAGTCGTTGCTCAGTGAATATTTGTTTATTTATTATTTGGGGGAGAATTGTTTTATTGTTGTTCTTGTTGTAGAGTATAGGACACACTTTCCATGAACGTAGAAAACCGGAATTATTTGATGTCAACGTTACAGGGATTTAACAGAAACAGAAATAAGAATGATTTACATAACTTTTACACTGAATTTACTTACTAACTTAATTAACTCCATAACTTTATTCCATAATTTATTCCCAATTTTCCATAACTTTATTCACCTCAGTATGGACCTACTCTCCTTAAGCTTTTTTTTTTTTCTTTTTCTTATATATTAAAAAACCTCTAGATCTCGTCACAGCAATTTTTTATTTGGGATGATGTTATGGGTAAACTTGCCCACAGCTGCAGACAGCCGCTTCACAAGTCTAAGCTCAGTGAGTATTTATTAAAACAATGTAATTTTCAGGACTGGCTGTACTCAGACCAAATGTGGAGTAAGAAGGAAGAAATGCCTTTTAGAAAAATGCTTAAACAAATTTTTCACCAGTCTGCCTAAACCCAGAAAATAACGTTAATCATAAGACAATATACTGATGTTTTTTGATTCTAATATATCACTTTGCTAAAATGTGAAAGAGAAATTGAAAAGAAATGGGAAGACAGATATAGCCTCACTTTTTCTAGACAGATAATTCCTAAACTTCGGAGAACAAACCACCTTTCTATGAGTCAGATCAGCAAATGTGCCTCTAAACAGAAAACAGGAGCAAACGCCTCATCCCACCCTTTCTCTGGGAGGCCGGTCTGTCTCCAGCCCCTCTTCTTCTCCCAGGATGGCTCACCCAGCCTCCAGGATGCTCACCTGTGGCCAAGCCAGACCTTCCCAGGTAACCACCTCCCCTGCCCGGCACCTGGGTGGGTTCCGGCAAAGAACTTCCTCCCATGGGAATTCCTCCAGCTCCCCTCTATGCTGGAGCGTCCTGGGAAGAGCAATTAATGGTTTTGAATGATTTTGTTGTTGTTGTTGTTTTTGTTTTTGAGGTACGCTGTCCTCTCACTGCCGCAGCCTCTCCCGTTGCGGAGCACAGGCTCCGAATGCGCAGGCCCAGCGGCCATGGCTCACGGGCCCAGCCGCTCCGCGGCATGTGGGATCTTCCCAGACCGGGGCACCAACCCGTGTCCCCTGCATCGGCAGGCGGACTCTCAACCACTGTGCCACCAGGGAAGCCCTTGAATGATTTTTAATGGCCTTGCTTTTGATGTTCATCTTCTTGCTCCTCTTGCAAATTCAGTTTCGACTCTGTATAAATGACTGTACTCCACCTAAGCCATTCTGTGTACATTGGAAAAGTCTTCGTTTGTGCACAAAGAGATCCTGTGCTTCGGGAAGGCTCGACTCTGAAAAGCACCGTATCAAGACATCAGCTCCACATTAGAGTGGTCCAGACTTTCACAAGGAGCCAGTGACTTTTGCTCTCAAGACCCATGGAAATCTAACTTCTCCTGCGGGATATTAAATACACACGTTTAGTCTTGGCATCAAATGAAAATCACCCCTAGCTGGAAACTTGTCAGAGTATTCATCCACTTTAAAGGCAAATTAAAATAATACGACACTGGTAAAATGATAAATTTGTAAAGATCCATCAGTCATAGGATATATTTCACAACAAAATTTGTCATCTTTGCTTATTTGGGATTTACAAAGCTACTGTTATTCTTTCTTTTTAATTTTAGAACATTTGGGGCACAGAGTTAGGGCGTGTTAACGGCATTACATGGAAACTGCTGAAATTTCCAACTCCGGGCTCTGTGACACGGAGAGGACAGAATCATAGACTCTATGTGTGACTCGTTTCTTTACATGGTGTAATTTTAAATAGATCTGTTTCGGTGGGACTCAGCAAATCCTTGAGTCACGGTCATGTAACTGCTCCTCACAGCAATCCTCTGAAGAATTCCTCTAGAACATTGTTAAATGTCTCCCGTGTCCTAGATCAGAGGTGGGCAAACTTTCTCTAAAGGACCAATAGTAATTATTCGTAGTTTTTCAGCCCTCACCATCTGTGTAGCGACTACTCCACTCTGCCGTTAGCCTTGAAGAAGAGACAGTGGGTGTCTGTGCTCCAATGAACTTCACTTACAAGAGCAGGAGCTGGGCCAGACTGGCCTGTGGGCCAATGTTTGATGACCACTGGCTGGAGAAATAAGATGTTTGCCTGCCCGAGAAGGGCTTCCAGTGATGGCAGGAGGCATGGTGGGGCATCCTCACGAGCTGTGCCTGGGGCTGGAGGGGCCAGAGACACTGAACCCGCCCCCTCCATGTGCGGGACATAAAGCATCAAGAGGACAGGACCCCCAAGCTCAGTCCTAATTTTAATATTTTCATGGAAATGCCATTATATGTTATCAGAATTCCAACTATAATTAATCAGCCTGGGAAACTGACAGACTGGGAAATTCACTGGCAAGTGAGCTGGAAACGGTAAGTGCTGAAGCTGAGCTTTGAAGGTACATTTGCCAGGCGTACATTTTTTTTCTCCATTTATGTGACAAATATTGATCGAGGCCCAGTCATGTGTCAGGTGCATCTCTGGGCATCGGGAAGATGACGATGAGCCAGGTAGAGCCAGGTAGAGCAGGCTCCCATCTCCCTGGTGTTGATGGTCCAGTGAGGGATCAGACATTCACAGACATGTACACACAAGGGGTCCAAGGTGCATGCCCAGGGAGCTGGGTGGGCAGCTGGAGTGAGGTGGGGAGGGCGAGGGAGAGCACGGCAGGAACAAGGTCAGGGAGAGCTCTGGGGATGCCGCGAGCAGCATGTAGACCATGAATAAGGCCGCCAGTCGGGGAGGAATGAGATGGGAGCCACCGGAGGTGCTTGGACAGGCGAGCGGCTTGCCCTGGTTTATCTGCCACAAACTCCGTCTGCTGACGTGGGGAGAACTGGGCCCACAGAGGCACACGTGGAAATTGGGAGACAGTTGAGAAGCCCCCAGTGTGGTCTGGATAGACAGAAACCGTGACCGGGCAGGAGAGCGTGGATGGCCTCTCATCCGCCCATCTCAGGAGCTCAGATGCTGGCACACAGCGAGGCCTCAACTGACAGGTGCGTGAGGGTCACCTGAGAGCAAAAGCAGACCTCCCCCCATTAGCTGTCGGCTCCTATGTGACACATTAGCCCCAAATCAAGTAGCTAGAAACAACAGACATGTATGGCTTCACACACTTCTGAAGGTCTGGAGGCTGAGAACAGCTTCGCCACGTGGTCCTGGCTCCGGGCTTCTTACAAAGGTGGGGTCAGTCTGTCCACTGGGGCTGCGCCATCTGAAGGCTTGACCAGGTCTGGGATGTCCGCGTTCGCTTCCCCTGATGGCTCCTCACGTGGCTGTGGGCTTGGCTGCTGGTGGGAGGCCACGGCCCCTTGGCAGGTGGGCCTCTGCACAGGGCTGCCTGCGTGTCATTGTGACGTGGAAGCTGGCTTCCCCCAGAACCACATGTCTTACGAGCAGCCTTGGAAGTGACGGCCCATCACTGCTGCACTTCTGCCACAAGGGAGGGGCCCCAGGAGAGCAGGGACCAGGGCTGAGTTCAGACATTGGTTAATGTGTCCCCAGTGTATCCCGATTCCGAGACCTCGTGAATCTTGGAGAAACACTGATGCCAGCAGAGGACTTGTGAAAGGACCAGGCTGAAGAGGACCAGTGGCTGGGACTTCAGTTTCAGAAAGAAATCATCCTCTCACCACCACTCCCAGCGCCAAGCACCACCATCTCTCCTGCCACCAACTTGGATTCCACGCCATTTATCACGGAGGTCACTTCAGCCCAACTTAAATCCAATGTCATGGACAGGCTCCCTGTCTCAGGCTCCGGGAAGACCTCAGGCTGCGGGCAGAGCTCAGCCAGCTTCTTCCTGCACACACACAGCTTTTTTCTGGTGGCCACCTAGGGCTTCAGAAAACCATAGGTGGATGAGGTTAACTGTCCAACTCTCCTAAACTCATAATGTGATTATAATGAAAGCAAACATTAGAGTCAATTAGCTACACCTGTGAAACTTGTTAACTACACCTTTGAGGAAGGAGCTGCTAGGAAGTCCCTACAACCTGTTCTGTAAGATCCCTGGGGTCCCAGTCACAGCACTTGAAGTGGGACAAGCCTTTGTGCCTTGAGCTGTAAGTGACTAGTAATGACACCAACACAGTACGTAAACCAGGGCCTTCTGAGGAAACTGGGAAACGTGGTCACCGTGAGGTTAAGTGACACATCAGTTCGGCCAGGCTGTGTGCCCTGTGTTTTGGTCAAACACCAGTCTAGATGTTTTTGTGAGGGTCCTTTTTAGATTGCCTAACTTTTAAATCAGTGGACTCAGAGTACAGCTAATGACCCTCTATGAGGCAGGAGGGCCCCATCCAGTCAGTGGAACGGCTTACAAGCAAAGACTGAGACTTTGCAAAGGAGAGCAGTTCTGTCCACGACGGCGACATTCACACCCTGCCTGAGTTCCCAGCCTGCGGATTTCAGACTGGAGACAACAGCATCAATTCTCTGAATTTCCAGGATCCCGCCTGCCCTGCAGATTCCAGACTTGTCAGCTCCACAATTACATGAGCCAATTTCTTAAAATAAAACTCTCTGTCTCTCTCTCTTGATAGATAGACATAGGAAGATGAGAGAGAGAAAGAGAGAGAGAGATTGATTCTATTGGTTCTATTTTCCTAGAAAGTCCTGACAAAAAAACACCAGCTTCCAAGACAACAAGAAAACCCCTAACTCCAGGGATGCACAGAGGATGGTCTAGTGATCCAGCCTTGGCTTCATTCCTTACGTTCAGGGAGAGCTTTCTGGATCCCTAAGCCCTGTGTACAGAAGGTGCGGAGCACCTTTCAGGTATTTTATCTCACCTACCTAATCGAATTTCATCAAGGAGAACTCATTCTAATGCTGTTAGGGCAACAGTCCGCTATTTTCACCGGTTGGAACCCATCTCAGACATGCATGAGGCTCATCAGCAGACTCCAGAGTGACAAGAGGCAGCTGTGGCCTCTGCAGACACGCCAGCTGATGGCCCTGGCATGCGTAGGGACTTGACCCTTCTGGGCTGTAACACACTCCCTGATGGCGTGCTGTCTACACCGTAGCCACACACTTTCTCCCAACAGGAGCTCCAGCCCTCCCTGCCGTGAGCGAGGGGGAGGCACTCAGGGGAGCACTGTGCACCTGGAACACCTTTACCTGAACGCACGAACATGACTCTCTGCAAATATGAGAACACCGCTGTTTTCGTGGGTGAAACGGTTTTGAGGGGAAGGAAATAGTGGGGGCTGTTCTCCCCAGTCCCCCTTTTCTTTGGGGCACGGATCTCACAGAAGCACTACTCCTTTTACAGATTGTTCCTTTCCCCCTTCCCTGCCTCCCTTCCCCAAAGGCCTCTGCAGCCAGTTAGTGGGTACCATGGTTTGAATTGTGTCCCCCCCAAATGTATAAATGTATGTATCTCAATCCTAACCTGCAGTACTAGTGATTGGGACCTTATTTGGAAATAGGGTTTATGCAGCCATGTATAAGATAAGGTCATAAGGATGGGCCCTAATGCAGTGACTGGTGTCCTTATAAACCAGGGACATTAGGACACAGAGATGCACAGGCGTAAAGGGAAGATGATGTGAAGACACCAGGAGAAGATGGCCATCTACAGGCCCGGGGACACCTGAGGCCACCAGGGCTGGGAGAGGGGCCTGGAGCCTCAAGAGACAGCAGCCCAGCTGACTTGGGACATCTGGCCTCCAGCACTGGGAGGGGGTCCATTTCTGCTGTTCAAAGCCACTCAGCTTGAACTGCTTTCCTGTGGCAACCCAGGGAGCCCACAAGGTGTGGGGGGGCAGCCGGGCAGAAGGAAGATATACCTCGAGTTGGGGGAGCCTGCTTCGTCTCCCACATCCAGGCCCCAAGACTCCCCCCAGCCTCACCTGGACTCAGAGCCCGGCTTGCCTGCCTCGACGTCCTGCCACTCCTTCATCCTCATTACCTGCACTTCAGGTAACACGGCTGCTCTCTGATCAGGCATATTTGCAACGTTCACAGATCACACAGAGACAGTATTTCAACTCAACTTTTCCTGGAGCAAGACTGTGTGGGCAGCTAGCCCAAAGCAAGCAGCTCTGCCCCGCACACCCCAGCCCCCCTCAGGTCTCGGCGGGCACGGGCCAGTGGGGAGTCACGTGGCTGGAGTCCACTTCTTTGTCTTCTAAAGTGATAGCTCTGGAGACAACGATAAAGGTTGTAGAGAGGATCCTTTAAAAATGACAGACGTACTGATGTGAGCTCCAAGGTGGATGAACCTCCAAGTCATTATGCTGGGTGACGGAGGTGGTCACCAAAGGACAAATCTGCATGTGTCTATTAATACAAAATATCTAGCATGGGTAGATCCAGAGAGAGAGAAAGAAGAGAGATGGTTGCCAGGGGCTGGAGGATGAGAGGAACCAGGGAGAAACTACTTAATGGGACCGAGTTCTACTTTCCAGTGAAGGCAGCGGTATTGTACAAAATGTCACTGGATTGTCTGACTTAAGATGGTTAGTGTTGTGTTCTGTGAATTTCATTCATTCCATTGTTTTTAGAAATGCAGGTGGGCTTCTGAATGCAGAGAGATCCGCCCATCCCTCTCACTCTCCATCCATCCTGGCGCAGATTGTATTAACAGAAGCCGAACGCTCACCTGCAGATGGCCCCAGACAGGGAGTGACCCATCTCCAAGAAATCATTGCCAGTCAGCTTTCTGAAGGCTGACTCCAACAGGGGAGCTTGAAGTTCCTGAAGAAATTACAATTTGCATCACAAAAGAATGACCAACCAGGAGCCGCCACTTCCACCAAGTTGGAAGTTTCCATCCATGTAGCAAAGACTCCACACTTTAGCTGTTAATCAAGAAAAGTTTAGCTTTCCCAAGAATTTTCTTCCAATACAGTGAGTAGATATAGAGGGAACATCTCCTATTTTCTTTTTGTGGGTGCTTGTTTACAGAAAATATTATTTTAAGCTAATGGGACTTGTACCCAATTGCTACAAGCATTCAGAATTTAGAGGTAAAATTCCACACTTGAAAACCAAAACTGAATGGAATATGTCACCCCTTTATGGCAACTCTGACTAGAAAAGAAATGTCAGGAGAAGATGCTGGTCCCTAAGGGCAGTGATAGAAGGTCCCCTAAAAGTAAGTTCTCAAGTAATTTTCATCGAGAGAGCTTGTTGGAATCATTAACCTGCAAGTATGGAAAACAAGGGAATGATGACACATGTTAGTAAACTTACAGCCAGAAGAAACAGATTTATAAATCTAGGAACTGAACTTAAAGATCACTGAGGATGGATGACTAAAACATACTTAATATGGCAAGGCAGACTCTCTGAGACCAGCTCTGCCTGTCACTCTGTAATGCTGGGCATATTATTTAGGCATCTCCTTCTCTATAAATCAAGAGACTTGCACCTAATTAAAGACTTATCTTGAGGATTAAATCAGCCAACATACATAAAACACTTAGAACTGTGTCTGGTCCCCAGTGTTTGCTCAATAAATATCCTCAGTATTATTTAAAAGTTATCAAAAAAAAAGTTATCAAAAGCCTGAAGCATACATGATCAGATTATATAAGGACAACGTGGGTAAAGTCTGAGTTCAGATTTTTGAAATCCCCAAAATGAAAATATGAAATTTCATAAAATCTTGACTCAGGTGTGGAAACAGATTACTAACTGGCTATTAAAGACTCTGGATTTTCTAGAATATTCCTGAGCTAGAAACAGCCTTAGAAATTATCTGGGGGTTCTGGCTGAATCTCATTTTGGCAGCAGGGAAACCAAAGAGCAGAGTGTCCTCCATCCCCTGGCTGCCCAGCAAGCCAGGGACAGAGGCTTATCCCAAATGCAAGACCCTAACAAGGGGCGGGGACAGTCTCCCCTCCCACTGCCCAGGGCCCTGGTCCATACCTTGTTTACACCATTCTGCCTCTTCTCTGAAGTCCTAAGTGCTTGACACTTGCTCCATCCTGCCTGATCCTCCCTTACTCAGACTTGCCCTATTTAATGCACAAAGTGTTCTCTCTCCAACAAGAGGGAAAAGATCCCAGAGAGGAGGGACCATGGTACCTACTCACCTTATATGACCTTGAACTTTTAGCTCAGGTCTCTGGAGAAGGAAGAGACCCATGAATTGATGAGACATAAAATGTCTGCTTCTAACTCTTACCTTTAACCCAAGCACAGACGAGTCGGGCAATGAGGTCCCAGCCCTCATCCTCCCTCAACTGGAGGGACTGTCCATGCTTCTCTGGCCATCCCACAGTATGAGGACATGACACTGGAGAAAGAAGAACATCTATCCATCAATTCCCCACACTTTGTTTGTTGCCAGACAAGGCATCTGTGTAACTCTGTCTTCAAGCAGGATGAGAAGTCGGGATGCCTGTTCACAGTGGACAGTTGGGTGTCCTCTCAGGACTGGGGGACTGAAGGGGAGGGAGGAACAGGCACAGCTTTGCTGAGGATGCTGGGAGGTGGCTGCCCAGGGGCCCCTGAGAGAACCTGTCCTAGTCCCATCAATTCACCATCACCCACCTGCATTTCTTCCAGCCTTTTACTTTGGGCCAAATAAACATGCTTTTCTGATCTTAAGAAACAAATCCCCCCTCAGCTCAGTAAAAGCATTTACCCCTCCTTCCCTTCAAGGTCAAGTTCCTTGAGAAAGACCCATCACTGCCCTCCTCCTCTCCCCATCTATCTCCCCACAGCAACCTGGACACCCCCTGGTTGGAACGTAACAGGGAAGAACAGATCTGACTCCATATTGTATCTGCTTCTTTTTTTTTTTTTTTTTTTTTTTTTTTGGTGGTATGCAGGTGTCTCACTGCTGTGGCCTCTCCCGTTGCGGAGCACAGGCTCCAGACGCGCAGGCTCAGCGGCCATGGCTCACGGGCCCAACCGCTCCGCGGCATGCGGGATCCCCCCAGACTGGGGCACGAACCCGTGTCCCCTGCATCGGCAGGCAGACTCTCAACCACTGTGCCACCAGGGAAGCCCGTATCTGCTTCTTTTACTTTAACCTTTGTATCTCTATTGCTTTTGCTACAAGGTCCTCACTAAGGGTCTGTCACCTATGAGCTTAATTCTACATCCTGACCCATGTCTGGGAACCCCGTCTCCAGGTGATGAGCATTAAGCTAAAATACCTCTGTTTAGCTCCCAGGAAACCTCCTGACCAGGCCCACTTGTGAACGGCTGCAGGAAGGAGGAAATTAACACATCCCTTCTGCAGTCTGACCAGAACCAGGACTTACCCTCCTCCCCTTTTAGTACCAAAGAAGCCTGAATTCTCATGCAGGGAAGGTGGTTCTTTGGGACACGAGTCCTCCCTCTTCTTGGTCTGGCACTTTCTGAATAAAGCCACTATCCCTGGCCCCCACAACCCGTCTCTCAGTTGATTGTCCTGTTATGCGGTGAGCAGGACGACCTTGGACTTAGTAACAGGAGGACAGCGGCACATCCTGAATCCACTAGCCACCCGCCACCTTTGATGCTGCCCAGGCTGACTACTTGCTGCCTCCTGGAAGGGTCTGCAGGATGAAGCTGTGTGAATTCCCCTCTTTCTTTCTCTTTCTGGAGTCGTCCTCAGTCTCCCTTCATCCTACCCATAAACTCTGGTACCACATGGAGTTCCATTCTCAGAAAGAACTAAGCAGCTCTGCCAACGGAAACCCTCCAAGGGCTTCACAGAATGTTAGCAAGACTCTACTGTTGAACAAATACAACCCTCACCTTCCTGAGCATCTTCTTACAGTGATAAGACTAGTGTGGATGACGTCACATCCGGCTCTAACCTCCTTTGGTTATATTTTGCTGGAGTCAAGTCTCAATACAAAGAAGATAAATGATTACAACCCACAAAAATTCTAATGCTCAAAAAGTTTTCTTTTACAACTTTATAAGTTTTTTAAGATTATATTAGATTGAATGATTACTGTCATCTAGTAATCATTGAAAGAGCTATAAATGATTGCATTGTTATTTCATATTTTTCATTTGTAAATTATGGTTGACTCACTTTGGGGGGGATGTATAAATAATTTGGATATGTGATCCTCAGTGATTTTATTGTGAATTTATATAAATGGGCTTTTTATAAATGCTCGGGAAAAATATTATAGAGGAACCCAAAGCTTTCATACTAACAGGAATTAAAGTCTCCATTATGTAAATAGGAGTATCATTCATTTTGGAAAAGAATTGCTATGGAAACACTTTCTGTAATATTTCTTCCTCAGAGCTTTTGGCTTTTTAAGATGCCAGGCATTTTGCAAACATTATCCCATGTAATCCCTCAAGCAATCCCATGAGGTGGCAATCATTCTTCTCCCAGGTACGGATGAATAAACTGAAGGGAGCTTCAAAAACGTGCCCAAGATTACAAAGTCACTCAGATAGCAAACAAACAGCACTGGAATTTTCTGAATGACTTTGCCTTTCACCTATGCACAGAGAGGGGTACTTTCTAAGGATCCTGACTCATCATGTTGAAATTTAGGAAGCAGAACCTAGGAAACCTCATGCTAAACCCAGAGAACCAATCAAAATCCTGAAAGTGAGCTAGTGACAGGTGTCCAGTTATCTGCTGCTGGGTAAAAAAGGACCCCTTATTCACCAGCTGACAATGACTGCAGTTTACACTGTAGGGCACGACAGCAGAGTCAGCCTGCTCCACACGATGCTGGCCGAGGATACCTGGGGGTTTTCACCTGAAAGACCTGGACAGCCCAAGACAGCCACCCTCACACACCTGGAAGGCTGGGCTCGGCTGAGATTGGAGTCTTACACATGGCCTCTCTGACAGACAGTCGAGTTATTCCAGCTTCTTCTGTGGTGGCTCCAAGCTTCGCTCCAAGACATGGAGAGAGAGAGCTGCCAATTTCTTAACACCCAGTCCCCATAGCTTCTGCCACTTTCTATTGGTCACGAAACCTCTCAGTGGGCACTGGGCAGAGAACCCATGGTCACCTCAAATCTGCCACAATGAGCACCAAAGCTTTTCTGAAATGTGTCCGACTGAGTCCTCACCTTCAGATTCACCTCCACAGAGAAAACACGCCTAAGACCACAAACTCTGTAGCACACACTCATCTTCTACCCACTTTGTTTCACATAAAAATCTGTGTGCCTCTGCTTTCCTCTCTAAAACCAAAGTGCCTCCCATTGCATAACTAGGTAATTATCCTCCCTCCCCTGACTTGTGTGGAAAGCCTTCTGCCTTGGAAGTAGTTCATCTCATGTTGAGGTACTACCTCAGTGAATTCAAGACCACCCACTTTTGTGCCCACAGATCTTTAACTCTTTGTTTCATATATTAAACAAAACGAGATAAAACAAAAGTTGTCTCCACCGCCAACCTGAGATGAAGCACACAGCCCACGTAGAATGAAAGTGTGGAGCTTACCAACACACCCTTCATCCGGCTGCCTCTGCCCATCTGCCCTCCTGGCAGTGGCTGGACTGGGAAGTTTGGGCTTGCACAGCTGAGGGTAGGTGGGGAGCTTGTCTCAAAGGGATATAGTAGGAGAGGCTCTATTCCTCACCTAAACAGCTGTGGCAGTGCTTTAGAAATTGGTTTTGTTGGTCTATTTAGGACTCTCCTAAAAGGTAAAGCTCATGTCCCTTTTCCTCCATTCATTTTGTCTAATCTGTTTTCACGGGTAGATGTTCAGTCCCCTGTAACTGCATTGCCAGGCCAGGCTATCATTAGACAGCACAAGAATTTATTCTACCAATTCCTCCAACACAAGGTTCTTTTAGAGAGTCTGCCCTCAGGATCGTCTTGTAGAAATGTGCCAGCTTCACACAGAGGGTCCTGTTTTTTCAGACTCCTCCATATTGGGCCATTTTGCCAATCAAAGTTTCCTCTCTTATTTGTCTTCCAAACTAATCATATTTCCCAGGTGATGGAGCTTCCAGGATGCCCTCAAAACACAAATCATGGAGTCCAAAGAAATATACATTCTCTCTGGGGAGAACTTGCTCTAGATACACAGAGTCTGGATCCTCACCCTTCCCAGCTCGCACCTTGCGGTAGGCACAGCCCTGAGTGACTGAGCTGCCCGAGAAGTGTGACTTAAGTCCACAAAACAACTAGCATCGCCCCCTTAGAATAGCAGGGGATGAAGAAAGGGGAGGACTAACAGTTCCCAATTGCTCTGTGGGAGCGGGCCTCCTGTTGAGAGATGTGCCATTGGACAGCATCCGCATTCTCCTGAGAGAGGTGTGGTCCCCATGACGTTCGCCCTCTGCCTCTGCTGAGCGTCCCTCTCCCGGTTACACACCTGTTTTCCAGGCAGCTCCACCGGCTGCACCCACAGCCTGAAGTCACCTCCCCAGAGCACCCACTGTTATCTAAAGTGCTCACCCAATATTCTGTCAAACACAACCACTAATTTTAACCTATTGTGATTTAAAAGTGTGCCACGTGAACTTTGTGTGGTTGGAACCGTCATGGCATTAGGTAAAGATAAGTTATTGCAAACCTGGACAAGATGTGAGTCTTCCTAAATATGGAAACTCTGACTTGCAGCTGTGGGAGTGGGTGATGGGACATGAACTTAATGACACCTGTCAAGCATCACATTTCAGGACTCAGGACAGTCTTGCCCAGAGGCAGATATGATGTTTCTCAATTTCCCTTCCAGTCTTAAATTTAAATATGGAAAATGTATACTTTACCTCTATGTTAGCAGCCCATGGATGTTCCTAACAAAATATTTCAAGATAGTCCTGAAAAGTTTTGGGAATTAGATATTTTTCTCTGAGGCAGAGGCTCCCCATCTTACTTTGGTGACATGCCAAGTGCCTTCCGTTACTTTGTATGCTTCTTTCTTTAGCATAGAGTGAAAAAACATTTCTAATTCAATAAAACAGTTTTAAATGAATTCCAAGTATTTATAAGAGTTAACTAATTCTATACAAGGCAATCAAAATCTGCCTCAAGTTTTTTAAAAAAATAGTTAACTAAAATAACTTTCATTACTAATAACCGAAACAAAATCAGGTTAGATTAAGCTAAAATGTGTAATTTGCTGTAAAGATCCAGGGTGGCCTGGGTACTTCATGAGACGTAACTACAGACCAACAGCAGGAAGAGGATGACAGTCCACACACAGGTGTGAGCATCTTCCCTCCCTCTGCCTGTGGTCTGGCCACCTCTGCACCCTTGCCTGTGGAGGACGATGACCAAACTGCAGCTGCCCCTGTTCACATGCCCTTCCCTTCAGTTCAGGGGGGCAACTTGCAAGCCCCTGAATCCTTGTCCCAACTCCACATTCCTGGGAGGGGAAGGAAATAGCTTGAGTCATGTGTCCATGTGTAATCCAGAGGTGGGCACCCTGCAGCAGGCACTGCTGTCTGGCCTGTTCCCCAGTCATCCTGACTCCCTTCACACGTGTCAGGAGGAGAGCAAAAAGTTCAGGCTCAGAGCCCCCCTTGCAGTGAAGACAGACATGTGGCATGGCCAACGAATCACAAGCAGGAGTCTACATGGAGGTGCAGGCTTTTGAAGGCACAGGTGTTTCCCCTTCTGTTCCCTCCTTCTTCCTTCCTGGAACATGGGTATGATGGCCAAAGGTGTTGCAGCAGCCATGCTGTGACCATGAGGCAGCAATGAGAAGAGAAGACAGTGGGAAATTTGCACAGAGCATTCCTGACAGGCCAGCCCTAAGGTGTACAGCTGGAGAAAGAGGAGAAAGGGGACCTCGGACAGTGGTCGGCTGGTAAAGGATAACAGCCAGTTCTCTGGGGAGAATACCTGATTTCTGGTGTTTGCCAGTTTCCGTAATAGAAGTGCTCCCAGCCAATGTCAAGCTGCCAATTATTCACAAAATGTATGAAAAGGTAAGAGTTAGGTCTTGCTAGCCAGTATGGACATACTGCTTATACCTCTGTGTCTCAATATGTAAAAGTTATAAATCAAATCAATGCTTTTGATAACAAAGAAAAACAGAAAAAAAGGGTTTATCTTACTGCTTGGCCAATGCAACTTCATAACCAGTAGAACCAGAGCATAACCAGAGCTGGTGACCCTGTGAGGGTTGGCCATGGCTCACAGCCCATCTTCTCTCCTCCACCCATGATCTGTCTACACACATGAGTAGCCCAGCTTGCACTTCTGAACTTGAGACACCCTCTCCAACAGTCACCCCTCCACCATCCTTTGGGTCACCATGGCCAGACCTTGGGTAGAGGAAGCCTGGGAGATGCTACAGTGGCCACAATAGGGGCAGGAACTCATGGGCTCCCTGACCCATGAGGCAGCTTCTCACACCAGGAGAGGCACGGAGGAACTGGACAGTAGTGGGCTCTCCAACACCAAGGCCTCTCTTGCCTGGATGTCAGTTCAGTGTGGGAACCTGGGGTCTTGAATGCATCCTTGAGCCATTGCCTCAGACCTGCCTTGAGAGACACATAAAGCCCTATTTATTAAATCCACTTTTAGGCAAGTCATAAGTTATGTTCTGTCAATATATCCCCACTGATTCACCAAGGAAGAGAGAATGAAACATACAGAAACAACCATGAAGGAAAAAAATAGAAGAGAACCACCATCATTTTGAACCAAAGGCCAAAGTTCTTAGATTTCAAGAGCATTCCAGTCACCAACATGTGAATAATAACCAATACTCATTTGGCTGTTTCCTGATAACTTTTTCGGATGATAAGATAAGGGGAAACTGCTATCATTTTCCCAGGAAGAAAAATAAAATATTGCATATTATCTTTTTCTAAGCAGATAAAAATGACTTTATCTCAAATTTTTTAAAATCTGTAACGGATGCCAGAAGGAAATATGGCAAATCTTCCAATCTGAGGGGTTAAACCATAGTCCCAAAGAGTCTGTTCATCCCCCAAAAAGCTGTTCATCTTTCTGGTAAACACAAATGTGCTCAGATAATGCCAGGGTTCAGACCACATACCACACATGTGTCCAACAAAAACACTCACATGGAAATGTCCCTGGAGTCAAGGGACAGAGAGATTTAATGATGACAGTAACTTAAAAAAGAGAGGAGGTAAACTCCCTCTTTTAAGAGCACCAGAATCACAGCTAACTGCTGAACAATCCTCGACAGGAGGACACTGGAAATCACCAGAAAAGATGCCCCACATCCAAGGACAGGAGAGGAGCTGCAATGAGACAGTGGGAGGGGCACAATCACAATAAAATCAAATCCCATGGCCACTGGGTGGGTGACTCACAAACTAGAGAACACTTATACCATAGAGGTCTAACCACTGGAGTGAAGCCCTATGTCAGGCTTCCCAACCTGGGGGTCCAGCAATGGGACAAGGAATTGGAATTCCTAGAGAATCAGATTTTGAAGGCTGGCAGGATTTGACTGTAGGACTTAGACAGGACTGGGGGAAGCAGAGACTATACTCTTGGAGGGCATGCACAAAGTAGCTTGCACATCAGGAGCCAGGGAAGGGAGCGGTGACCTCATGGAAGACTGAACCAGACCTACTTGCTAGTGTTGGAGGGTCTCCTGCAGAGGCAGGGTTGACTGTGGCTCACCGTGGGGACAAGGACACTGGCAGCAGAAGTTCCGGGAAGTACTCCTTGGCTTGAGCCCTCCCAGAGTCTATGCACCACCAAAGAGCTACATAGACTCCAGTGCTGGGTCACCTTAGGCCAAAAACCAACAGGGAGGGAAACAAGGCCCCACCCATCAGCAGACAAGCGGATTAAAGTTTTACTGAGTTCTGCCCACCAGAGCAACACCCAGCTCTACCCACCACCAGTCCCTTTTATCAGGAAGCTTGCACAAGCCTCTTAGATAGCCTCATCCACCAGATGGCAGACAGAAGAAGCAAGAAAAACTACAATTCTGCAGCCTGGGGAACAAAAACCATATTCACAGAAACACAGACAAAATGAAAAGGCAGAGGACTATGTACCAGATGAAGGGACAAGATAAAACCCCAGAAAAACAACTAAATGAAGTGGAGATAGGCAATCTTACAGAAAAAGAATTCAGAATAATTATAGTGAATATGATCCAGGACCTTGGAAAAAGAATGGAGGCAAAGATCAAGAAGATGCAAGAAATGTTTAACAAAGACCTAGAAGAATTAAAGAACAAACACCTAGAAGAATTAAAGATCAAACAGAGATGAACAGTACAATAACTGAAATGAAAAATACACTAGAAGGAATCAATAGCCCAATAACTAAGGCAGAAGAATGGATAAGTGACCTGGAAGACAGAATAGTGGAATTCACTGCCACAGAACAGAATAAGGAAAAAAGAATGAAAAGAAATGAAGACAGCCTAAGAGACCTCTGGGAAAACACTAAATGCAACAAAATTCACATTATAGTGGTCCCAGAAGGAGAAGAGAAAAAGAAATGCACTGAGAAAATATTTGAAGAGATTAGAGTTGAAAACTTCCCTAACATGGGAAAGGAAATAGCCACCCAAGTCCAGGAAACACAGAGAGTCCCAGACAGGATAAAACCGAGGAGAAACATGCAGAGACATATAGTAATAAAACTGACAAAAATTAAAGACAAAGAAAAATTATTAAAAGCAACAAAGGAAAAATGACAAATAACATACGAGGGAACTCCCATAAAGTTAACAGCTGATTTCTCATCAGAAACTCTACAAGCAGAAGTGAGTGGCATGATATATTTAAAGTGACGAAAGGGAAGAACCTATAACCAAGATTTTTCTACCCAGTAAGGATCTCATTCAGATTCAACAGAGAAATCAAAAGCTTTACAGACAAGAAAAGTTAAGAGAATTCAGCACCACCAAACCAGCTCTAAAACAAATGCTAAAGGAACTTCTCTAAGTGGGAATCACAAGAGAAGAAAAGGACATAGGAAAACAAACTCAAAACAATTAAGAAAATGGTAATAGGAACATGCATACCAATAATTACATTAAATGAGAATGGATTAAATGCTTCAACCAAAAGGCACAGGCTTACTGAATGGATACAAAAACAAGAACCATATATATACTCTCCACAAGAGACCCACTTCAGACCTAGGGACACATAAAGACTGAAAGTGAGGGGATGGCAAAAGGTATTCCATGAAAATGGAAATCAAAAGAAAGTTGGAGTAGCAATACTCATATCAGATAAAATAGATTTTAAAATAAAGAATGTTACAAGAGAAAAGGAAGGACACTACATAATGATCAAGGGATCAATCCAAGAAAAAGATATAACAATTATAAATATGTATGCACCCAACATAGGAGCACCTCAATACATAAGGCAAATGCTAACAGTTATAAAAGAGGAAATTGACAGTAACACAGTAATAGCAGGGGACTTTAACACCTCACTTACACCAATGGACAGATCACCCAGACAGAAAATTAATAAGGAAACACAAGCTTTAAGTGACACAAAGACCAGGTAGATTGATATTTATAGGACATTCCATTGGAAAACAGCAGATTAAACTTTCTTCTCAAGCACAAACAAAACATTCTCCAGGACAGATCATATCTTGGATCACAAATCAAGCCTCAGTAAATTTAAGAAAATTGAAATTATATCAAGCATCTTTTCCGACCACAACACTATGAGATTAGAAATCAATTACAGGGAAAACAAATGTAAAAAACACAAACACATGGAGGCTAAACACTACATTACTGATAATCAAGAGATCACTGAAGAAATCAAAGAGGAAATCAAAAAATAACTAGAGACAAATGACAACCAAAACACGAAGATCCAAAACCTATGGGATGCATCAAAAGCAGTTCTAAGAGGGAAGTTTATAGCAATACAATCCTACCTCAAGAAACAAGAAACATCTCAAATAAAAAATCTAACCTTACACCTAAAGGAACAAGAGAAAGAAGAACAAACAAAACCCAAAGTTAGTCAAAGGAAAGAAATCATAAAGATCAGAGTAGAAATAAATGAAATAGAAACAAAGTAAACAATAGCAAAGGTTGATAAAACTAAAAGCTGCTTATTTGAGAAGATAAACAAAATTGATAAAGCTTTAGCCAGACTCATCAAGAAAAAAAGGGAGAGGACTCAAATCAATAAAATTAGATATGAAAAAGGAGAAGTTACAACAGACAGCGCAGAAATACAAAACATCATAAGAGACCACTACAAGCAACTCTATGCCAATAAAATGGACAGCCTAGAAGAACTGTGCAAACTCTTAGAAAGGTACAACTTTCCAAGACTGAATCAGGAAGAAATAGAAAATATGAACAGACCAATCACAAGTAATGAAATGAAACAATGATTTAAAATCTTCCAACAGATTGGGAAGCCTGACGCGGGACTCAGAACCTTCACTCCAGTGAAAGACTCAGAACCTTCACTCTGTGATACACCAGAAATACATCTACACGTGGAACAACTGCTACAGAACACCTACTGAACGCTGGAAGAAGACCTCAGACCTGCCCACAGGCAAGAAAGTCCCCACGTACCTGGGTAGGGCAAAAGAAAAAAGAAAGAGCAGAGACAAAAGAATAGGGACGGGACCTGCACCAGTGGGAGGGAGCTGTGAAGGAGGAAAGGTTTCCACACACTAGGAAGCCCCGTCGCGGGCAGAGACTGCGGGTGGCAAAGGGGGAAAGCCTCAGAGCCTCGGAGGAGAGTGGAGCCTCGGAGGAGAGCGCAGCCACAGAGGTGCGGAGGGCAAAGCAGAGAGATTCCTGCACAGAGAATAGGTGCCGACCGGCACTCACCAGCCCGAGAGTCTTGTCTGCTCCCCCGCCGGGGCGGGCAGGGCTGGGAGCTGAGGCTCGGGCTTCAGTTGGAGCGCAGGGAGAGGACTGCGGTTGGCGGCATGAACACAGCCTGAAGGGGCTAGTGCACCACGGCTAGCCGGGAGGGAGTCCGGGAAAAGGTCTGGAGCTGCGGAAGAGGCAAGAGACTTTTTCTTGCCTCTTTATTTCCTGGTGCTCGAAGAGAGGGGATTAAGAGCACTGCTTAAAGGAGCTCCAGAGACGGGCGCAAGCTGCGGCTATCAGCGCGGACCCCAGAGACGGGCATGAGACGCTAAGGCTGCTGCTGCCACCACCAAGAAGCCTGTGTGTGAGCACAGGTCACTCCCCACACCTCCCTTCCGGGGAGCCTGTGCAGCCCACCACTGCCAGGGTCCCGGGATCCAGGGACAACTTCCCCGGGAAAACGCACGGCGCGCCTCAGTCTGGTGCAACGTCACACAGGCCTCTGTCGCCGCAGGCCCGCCCTGCACGCAGTGCCCCCCCACCCCGCCCCGACCTGAGTGCGCCAGAGCCCCGGAAGCAGCGGCTCCTTTAACCCCATCCTGTCTGAGCGAAGGACAGACACCCTCAGGCGACCTACACGAAGAGGCGGGGCCAAATCCAAAGCTGAACCCCGGGAGCTATGCAAACAAAGAAGAGAAAGGGAAATCTCTCCCAGCAGCCTCAGAAGCAGCGGATTAAAGCTCCACAATCAATTTGATGTTCCCTGCATCTGTGGAATACACGAATAGACAATGAATCATCCCAAATTGAGGAGGTGGACTTTGAGAGCAAGATTTATGATTTTTTCCCCCTTTTCCTCTTTTTGTGAGTGTGTATGTATATGCTTCTGTGTGAGATTTTGTCTGTATAGCTTTTCTTTCACAATTTGTCCTAGGGTTCTCTCCATCAGTTTTTGGTTTTTTTTCTTTTGTAAAAATTTTTTTCTTAATAATTATTTTTTATTTTAATAACTTTATTTTATCTTACCTTTATTTTATTTTATCTTCTTTCCTTCCTTCCTTCCTCCTTCCTTCCTTCCTTCCTTCCTTTCTTCCTTCCTTCCTTCCTTCCTTCCTTCCTTCTTTCCTCCTTTCTTTCTTTCTTTCTTTCTTCCTTTCTTTTTCTTTCTTTCTTTCTTTCTTTCTTCCTTCCTTCCTTCCTTTCTTTCTCTTTCTTTCTTTCTTTCTTTCTTTCTTTCTTTCTTTCTTTCTTTCTTTCTTTCCTTTCTTTCTTTCTTCCTTCCTTCCTTCCTTTCTTTCTTTCTTTCTTTCTTTCTTTCTTTCTTTCTTTCTTTCTTTCTTTCTTTCTTTCTTCCTTCCTTCCTTCCTTCCTTTCTTTCTCTTTCTTTCTTTCTTTCTTTCTTTCTTTCTTTCCTTTCTTTCTTTCTTCCTTCCTTCCTTCCTTCCTTTCTTTCTTTCTTTCTTTCTTTCTTTCTTTCTTTCTTTCTTTCTTTCTTTCCTTCTTTCTACTTTTTCTCCCTTTTATTCTGAGCCATGTGGATGAAAGGCTCTTGGTGCTGCAGCCAGGAGTCAGGGCTGTGTCTCTGAGGTGGAAGAGCCAACTTCAGGACACTGGTCCACAAGAGACCCCCCAGCTCCACATAATATCAAATGGCGAAAATCTCCCATAGATCTCCATCTCAACACTAGCATCCAGCTTCACTCAATGACCAGCAAGCTATAGTGCTGGACACCCTATGCCAAACAACTAGCAAGACAGGAACACAACCCCACCCATTGGCAGAGAGGCTGCCTAAAATCATAATAAGTCCACAGACACCCCAAAACACACCACCAGACGTGGACCTGCCCACCAGAAAGACAAGATCCAGCCTCATCCACCAGAACACAGGCACTAGTCCCCTCCACCAGGAAGCCTACACAACCCACTGAACCAACTTTAGCCACTGGGAACAGACGCCAAAAACAATGGGAACTATGAACCTGCAGCCTGCAAAAAGGAGACCCCAAACACAGTAAGATAAGCGAAATGAGAAGACAGAAAAACACACAGCAGATAAAGAAGCAAGATAAAAACCCACCAGACCTAACAAATGAAGATGAAATAGGCAGTCTACCTGAAAAAGAATTCAGAATAATGATAGTAAAGATGATCCAAAATCTTGGAAATAGAATAGAGAAAATGCAAGAAACATTTAACAAGGACCTAGAAGAACTAAAGGTGAAACAAGCAATGATGAACAACACAATAAATGAAATTAAAAATTCTCTAGATGGGATCAACAGCAGATAACTGAGGCAGAAGAATGGATAAGTGACCTGGAAGATAAAATAGTGGAAATAAGTACTGCAGAGCAGAATAAAGATAAAAGAATGAAAAGAACTGAGGACAGTCTCAGAGACCTCTGGGACAACATTAAATGCACCAACATTTGAATTATAGGGGTTCCAGAAGAAGAAGAGAAAAAGAAAGGGACTGAGAAAATATTTGAAGAGTTTAGAGTTGAAAACTTCCCTAATATAGGAAAAGAAATAGTTAATCAAGTCCAGGAAACACAGAGAGTCACATACAGGATAAATCCAAGGAGAAATATGCCAAAACACATATTAATCAAACTGTCAAAAATTAAATACAAAAAAAACATATTAAAAGCAGCAAGGGTAAAACAACAAATAACACACAAGGGAATCCCCATAAAGTTAACAGCTCATCTTTCAGCAGAAACTCTGCAAGCCAGAGGGAATAGCAGGACATATTTAAAGTGATGAAAGAGCAAAACCAACAACGAAGATTACTCTACCCAGCAAGGATCTTATTCAGATTTGATGGAGAAATTAAAACCTTTACAGAGAAGCAAAAGCTGAGAGAGTTCTGCACCACCAAACCAGCTTTACAACAAATGCTAAAGGAGCTTCCCTAGGCAAGAAACACAAGAGAAGGAAAAGACCTACAATAACAAACCCAAAACAATTAAGAAAATGGGAATAGGAACATACATATCAATAATTACCTTAAATGTAAATGGACTAAATGCTCCCACCAAAAGAAACAGACTGGCTGAATGGATACAAAAACAAGATCCATATATATATGCTGTCCACAAGAGACCCACTTCAGACCTAGAGACACATACAGACTGAAAGTAAGGGGATGGAGAAAGATATTCCATGCAAATGGAAACCAAAAGAAAGCTGGAGTAGCAATTCTCATATCACACAAAATAGACTTTAAAATAAAGAGTATTAGAAGAGACAAAGAAGGACACTACATAATGATAAAGGGATCAATCCAAGAAGAAGATATAAAAATTGTAAGTATTTATGCACCCAACATAGTAGCATCTCAATACATAAAGCAAATACTAACAACCATAAAAGGGGAAATCGACAGTAACACATTCATACTAGGGGATTTTAACACCCCACTTTCACCAATGGACAGATAATCCAAAATGCAAATAAATAAGGGAACACAAGCTTTAAATTATACATTAAACAAGATGGACTTAATTGATATTTATAGGACATTCCATCCAAAAACAACAGAATACACATTTTTCTAAAGTGCTAATGGAACATTCTCCAGGATAGATAATATCTTGGGTCGCAGATCAAGCCTTGGTAAATTTAAGAAAATTGAAATTGTATCAAGTGTCTTTTCCGACCACAATGCTATGAGACTAGATATCAATTACAGGAAAAGATCTGTAAAAAATACAAACACATGGAGGCTAAACAATACACTACTTAATAACGAAGTGATCACTGAAGAAATCAAAGAGGAAATTAAAAAAATACCTAGAAACAAATGACAATGGAGACACAACAACCCAAAACCTATGGGATGCAGCAAAAGCAGTTCTAAGAGGGAAGTTTATAGCAATACAATCCTACCTTAAGAAACAGGAAACATCTCAAATAAACAACCTAAGCTTGCACCTAAAGCAATTACAGAAAGAAGAACAAAAAAACCCTAAAGTTAGCAGAAGGAAAGAAATCATA
This sequence comes from Delphinus delphis, assembly GCF_949987515.2. Taxonomy (NCBI): domain Eukaryota; kingdom Metazoa; phylum Chordata; class Mammalia; order Artiodactyla; family Delphinidae; genus Delphinus; species Delphinus delphis. Next base: position 171,087,834 of record NC_082685.1, on the reverse strand, counting down.
AAGATCAGATCAGAAATAAATAAAAAAGAAATGAAGGAAATGATAGCAAAGATCAATAAAACTAAAAGCTGGTTCTTTGAGAAGATAAACAAAATTGATAAACCATTAACCAGACTCATCAAGAATAAAAGGGAGAAGACTCAAATCAATAGAATTAGAAATGAAAAAGGAGAAGTAACAACTGACACTGCAGAAATACAAAAGATCGTGAGAGATTACTACAAGCAACTCTATGCCAATAAAATGGACAACCTGGAAGAAATGGACAAATTCTTAGAAATGTACAACCTGGCAAGACTGAATCAGGAGGAAATAGAAAATATGAAGAGACCAATCACAAACACTGAAATTGAAACTGAATAAAATCTTCCAACAGGGCTTCCCTGGTGGCACAGTGGTTGAGAGTCCACCTGCCAATGCAGGGGACACAGGTTCGTGTCCTGGTCCAGGAAGATCCCACATGCCGTGGAGCAACTGGGCCCATGAGCCATGGCCACTGAGCCTGCACGTCTGGAGCCCTGGAACCTGTGCTCTGCAATGGGAGAGGCCACAAAAGTGAGAGGCCTGCATACAGCAAAAACAAACAAACAAACAAGAAAAAAAAAACTTCCAACAAACAAAAGCCCAGGACAAGATGGCTTCACAGGTGAATTCTGTTAAATATTTGGAGAAGAGCTAACACCCATCCATCTCAAGCTCTTCCAAAAAATTGCAGAGGAAGGAACACTCCCAAACTCATTCTACAAGGCCACTGTCACCCTAATGCCAAAAGCAGACAGAGATACTACAAAAAAAGAAAATTACAGACCAATATCACTGACGAACATAGATGCAAAAATCCTCAACAAAATACTAGCAAACAGAATCCAACAACATATTAAAATGATCATATACCATGATCAAGTGGGATTTATCCCAGGGATGCAAGGATTCTTCAGTATCTGCAAATCAATCAATGTGATACACCATATTAACAAACTGAAGAATAAAAACCATATGATCATCTCAATAGATGCAGAAAAAGCTTTTGACAAAATGCAACACCTATTTATGATAAAAAAATAATCCAGAAAGTGGTCATAAGGGAACGTACTTCAATGTAATAAAGGCAAATACAGGATATTTTGCAGGATACAAAATTAATGCACAGAAATCTCTTGCATTCCCATACACTGAAAACAAAACATCAGAAGGAGAAATTAAGGAAACAATCACATTCACCATTGTAACAAAAAGGATAAAATACCCAGGAGTAAACCTACCTAAAGAGGAAAAAGGCCTGTACTCAGAAAACTATAAGATACTGATGAAAGAAATCAAAGGTGAGGGCTTCCTTGGTGGCACAGTGGTTGAGAATATGCCTGCCAATGCAGGGGACATGGGTTCGAGCCCTGATCTTGGAAGATCCCACATGCCTGGGAGCAACTAGGCCCATGAGCCGCAACTAATGAGCCTATGCATCTGGAGCTTGTGCTCCACAACAAGAGAGGCCACGACAGTGAGAGGCCTGTACACCACGATGAAGAGTGGCCCCTGCTTGCCGCAACTAGAGAAAGCCCATGCACAGAAACAAAGACCCAACACAGCCAAAAAGAAAGAAAGAAAGAAAGAAAGAAAGAAAGAAAGAAAGAAAGAAAGAAAGAAAGAAAGAAAGAAAGAAAGAAAGAAATCAAAGATGACACAAGCAAATGGAGAGATAGACCATGTTCTTGGACTAGAGAATCAATATTGTGAACATGACTATACTGCCCAAAGCAATCTACAGATTCAATGCAATCACTATCAAATTACCAATGACATTTTTCACAGAACTAGAACAAAAAAAATCTTAAGATTTGTATGAAGAAACAAAAGACCCAGAATAGCCAAAGAAATCTTGTGGAGAAAAAAATGGAGCCAGAGGAATCAGACTCCCTGACTTCCGATTATACTACAAAGCTACAGTAATCAAGACAATACGGTCCTGACACAAAAACAGAAATACAGATCAATGGAACAGGAGAGAAAGGCCAGAGATAAACCCACACACCTATAGTCAACTAATCTATGACAAAGGAGGTAAGGATATACAATGGAGAAAAGACACTCTCTTTAATAAGCAGTGCTGGGAAAACTGGACAGCTACATGTAAAAGAATGAAATTAGAACACTCCCTAACACCATACACAAAAATAAACTCAAAATGGATTCAAGACCTAAATGTAAGACCGGACACTATAAAACTTAGAGGAAAACATAGGAAGAACACTCTTTGACATAAATCACAGAAAGATCTTTTTTGACCCACGTCCTAGAGTAATGGAAATAAAAATAAACAAATGGGACCTAATGAAACTTAAAAGCTTTTGCATAACCAAGGAAACTATAAACAAGATGAAAAGAAAACCCTCAGAATGGGAGAAAATATTTGCAAATGAAACAGCAGACAAAATATTAATCTCCAAAATATATAAATAGCTCATGCAGCTCAGTATTAAAAAACACAAACAACCCAATCAAAAAATGGGCAGAAGACCTAAATAGACATTTTTTTCCAAAGAAGACCTATGGATGGCCAAGAGGCACATGAAAAACTGTGCAACATCACTAATTACTAGAGAAATGCAAATCCAAACTACAATGAGGTATCCCTTCACACCAGTTAGAATGGGCATCATCACAAAATCTACAAACAACAAATGCTGGAGAGGGTGTGGAGAAAAGGGAACACTCCTCCACTGTTGGTGGGAATGTAAATTGATATAGCCACTATGGAAAACAGTATGGAGTTTCCTTAAAAAACTAAAAATATAATTACCATATGACACAGCAATCCCACTAGTGGGCATATACCCAGCAAAAACCATAATTCCAAAAGACACATGCACCCCAATGTTCATTGCAGCACTATTTACAATAACCAAGACATGGAAACAACTTAAATGCCCATCGACAGATGAATGGATAAAGAAGATGTGGTACCTATATACAATGGAATATTAGCCATAAAAAGGAACGAAATTGGGTCTTTTGTAGAGACGTGTATGGACCTAGAGACTGTCATACAGAGTGAGGTATGTCAGAAAGAGAAAGACAAATACTGTATATTAACGCATATATGTGGAATCTAGAAAAATGGTACAGATGAACTGGTTTGCAAGGCAGAAATAGAGACACGGATGTAGAGAACAAACGTATGGGCACCCAGGGGGGAAAGTGGGGTGGGGTGGTGGTGGTGGTGTGATGAATTGGGAGATTGGGATTGACATGTATACACTAAGATGTATAAAATAGATCACTTATAAGAACCTGCTGTGTAAAAAATAAATAAAATTAAATTTAAAAAGGAAAAGAGAGGCGGTATCATGGAAAAAGACTGGCAGTTGGCAATACATCTGGTGCAATGGATTAAGGTCTAGTAATTATTGTATCATATATAAAATAATAAAACAACTCAAGTCAATCTTGAAAAATAATGTCATTTATATAACTGTTAAAACTGTAATAATTCTGTAGAACTAGCAGGTTCTCAAGTACAGTATCAAGAACTGGTGGAAAAATAGAAACAAGTGGGCTGTGACATCCTGCCAGGAGCAAACAGCACACCCCCCCCATTCGTGACACTGATGATTAGGAAAAATGGGACCATCCCCTTCATAATCAGAAAATAACCTTATGAACTTTATGAATTGAAAGGCCGCTGTGGTTGTGAACTGAATGCTGTGAGAGAGAAGCACCCTCCTGCATCCAAAGGTTGCTGGTGGTTTTGAGTCTAATGTGTGAGTGAGACCAGGGCAGGAGTTTTCCTGTATGTCGTTTACTGATGTGTCCCTGGGTCTAGAACAGTGCCTGCCACAGAGGAAGTGCATAATAATAATCACAGTTGAGTCCCCCATATTGCTCAAGAGAACCACTGAAAAATGGTCTAATGTCTCCACATTACCACTAAGAGCTGAGCCCTGGCCAGTGGAGTGGCCAGATGGGGGCACAGCTCAGGTCTGTAGGTGCCCTATCACCTTGCAGGTCAAGACACCACCTCTCTAGCAGCTGAGGTCAGTGGTAGAAACCTCTGGGATCAAATCTTGTCAATGGAGTTATCACTGTAACACGTGTGATGTTGAGTGACACAAGCCTGACAGTAGCTCTTCTGCAAATTCCAAATAGCCAGCTGAGAGGTGTGAATCCTTCTGGATCATCCTGAGCACGAGGTCCTGCAAAGTCTGTGTTCACTTCCAGCCCTATGTGCAGAAATACCAAAAAACATGAGAAAAATCTCCCTGAGCTCTGGAACCGTCCAAGATGAACCCGTGCCCCCAGATCACCTGGAGCTTTATAATCAGCAGGAGCACCTGTTTCAGTCCATGGTGAGTTGTCCGTGAACAGATACAGCTGATATTTAGGGCAATGCCACGCCCTCCGGAAGCAAATTATAATCTCCATATTTCTCAGACCAATTGATTTTCCTTTTTTTTTTAATTATAGTTGGTTTACAATGTCATGTTAGTTTCCAGTGTACAGAAAGTGATATATATTCTTTTTCAGATTCTTTTCCATTATGGTTTATTACACGATATTGAATATGGTTCCCTGTGCTACCCAGTAAGACTTTGTTGTTTACCTATTTTATGCATAGTATTGTGTATCTGTTCATCTCAATATCCTAATTTATCCCTCCCCACCCCCCATTTCCCCTTTGGTAACCATGAGTTTTTTTTCTATGTCTGTGAGTCTGTTCCTGTTTTGTAAATAAGTTCATTTGTAACATTTTTTAAGATTCTACATATAAGTGATATCATATGATATTTGTCTTTCTCTGACTTACTTCACTTAGTATGACAATCTCTAGGTCCATCCATGTTGTTGCAAATGGCATTATTTCATACTTTTTATAGTTGAATAATATTCCATTGTATATATACACCACATCTTCTTTATCCGTTCACCTGTTGATGGACATTTAGGTTGCTTCCATGCCTTGGCTATTGTAAATAGTGTTGCAATGAGCATTGGGGTGCATGTGTCTTCTTGAATTATGGTTTTAGTTGGGTGTATGCCCAGTAGTGGGATTGCTGGGTCATATGGTAATTCTATTTTTAGTTTTTTAAGGAACGTCCATACTGTTCTCCATAGTGGCTGTACCAATTTACATTCCCACCAACAGTGCATGAGGGTTCCCTTTTCTCCACACCCTCTCCAGCATTTGTTGTTTGTGACCACTTGATTTTCTGTGAGTGTGAATCACTAATTAACAGAGAAACTTATTCAGCAAGCACTTTAAGCTTTTTAAGTATGGATTCTTTCATTCTTTAAGAATATGCAAGTTTTTAATTTTTCTCTGAATTTTAGCTATCCAAATTATGACGATTTTCAGTAACGTCAGAGAATGATTTAGGTATCATTCATACCTGCTGTTGATTTTAAGAAATGTATAGATGTAAAGGAAAAAGATTTCCAAATTGATGTGAGTTCTCCAACTAAGCTCCAACTGAGGCAATGACAGGGGGGTGGGTGGGAAGTGGGGACCATCGATCCAGCTCCTGGTGTCCTCCCACTTGGAATCTTGCCTGTCAGTGGTTGTCGGCAGGGTCAGGACCACAGACCAGAAAACTCAGGAGCAAGGAGCTTGCCCATGGAGACACACGGTTTAGGGCCCAGACTGTGACTTCAGCTCTGGACAGTCTGAAGTTTGTTAATATCAAAATTCAAAAGTGGTTCTCTTTATCTCAACATTAAAAATGTTATTTCTATGAAGCCAACATTTTATTTTATGGGCAAAAGCAGTGCAAGGGATGGAACTGTTTATAAACACTTGACATACTTTGGAGGCATTGAAATGTATTATCATACTATTCAATCCACTTGTAAACAAGTGTAAATTTGCATGAATTTTTCAATCTTCATTTAAGAAAAAGGAAACTTTATGGTTTAAAATCATCGTAAGTGATGAGCCTTGCCATCCATCCTTGGACATAAACTATGAAAAAGAATAAAAGAATAAGTGAGTTTTGGGGAAGCAGATGGTTCATCGGTGCCATGAAGCAGGTGATTGTTAAATGGCCACCTCACGATCCCAACCCACAGCTGCGAAGTCTGGAAGGACAGAAAACTTAGAAGTATCAGTTTGCAACTTCCAATAAAGTATGCTAATCCCTGCTCACACAGATCTGTAGAGCAGCTCTCCAGCAGGAAGGAAACGCCAGCAGAACCTGTCACCAGCGTCATGCTTGGCGTGACGTGGCTGGAATCTCTCCACCGTTCCTCTGTGGGAGCTCAGATTGTGGGAAAGAAAATATGCATTTCTAAACTCCCATGTTGGAATCTGCCTCCTTCTGACTTCCCACCCTTGGCTTTTCCTGTAATAACAGAGGACACGTTGAGCTCATAGTTTGCTGACACACCTTCCCTCCTGACCTCCTCACGGCTTCCTCCAGGCTGACGAGGGTCAGGGTCCCCTCGTGCCCCTCCCCGCAGGCACACCCACATGAAAATGCATGGAAGGCAGACACTTGGTCCTGACAGGTGAGTCGAAACCACCCTTCACTTTGTCACAATGACAGCATCATATTTCTGCACTTCTGCTGTTTTTCAGAATATTTCAGACTTTCTCAAAAATCCTGGGACATTTTTCCATAAGGACTTTTTCTGAAGATCATAGTCCCACTTTTTTTCTTCTTACACCCACCAAGAGCCAAGTATGATGAAATCAAGGATGTGACAGTGTCTGTTCTACTGCTTCCTAAGCCCAGGCTAACTGTGGAGTCCTTTGCTCACTTCACCTCTGATTTTTGCACTAAGCTCAGGGTCCCTGGGACCAGCTCTGATTTTCTGAATAAAGAACCTGACTCTGAGACCTCCAGGGCCTCCTGCTGAACCAAGGGTGGTTGTGAGGGCACAGACCATGTTTGCTTCTCATCTGGCTTTACCATGGCAGGGTCCAAGATCTGGTACAGCCAACCCATGACCCTGGTGGACTTACTGAAAACACACATGGAGCCCAGGGGCAGGGTCCTGTTCTTAGCCATGGGCAGGTCTGCTCCTCTGATCTCCATAGCAACCCTGTGCAGTAGGTTTGATCACCATCCAGTTCCACGGAGGGGAGACTGAGGCAGAGAGCAGTTCGTTCCTTGTCCAAGGTCCTGAAGTCTCTCAGCAGAGGAATGTGGGCAACCTGGCTCCAGAGTCTGGGTCCCTGACCGCTGAGGCAGCTGCTCATCAACAATGCACTGAGGTGTCTCTTAAGCATCCCCAGGTCAAAACACTTGAGCCAGCCTCTTCCCCAATCTGTCGGTTTAAGCCCAGAGTTGGCCTGAACAAGGAGACCCCTCTTGAGTGTTTGAGTAGACTGTTTCATTCTACAGTGAGAGAACATCTCCGTGAGAATGAGGGGCATTTGGATAATCCCCCTCATTCTGTCTATAAATGCCATTAACCGGATTTGATCAAGTTTTATAATAGTTCCCATGCTCTTCTAAGTAATCAGCACTGAAAAGACATCCTACCTGGATGAAAGGCAGTGCCACGGCCAAAATGTAGAGTCAGCCCTGAGACTTTTGCCCGGGGCTGGAGCGACCCTACACCACTTGTGAAGTGATCTGGGTGGCTGCACCCCAAAAAGGCAAGACCACCCCCATGGGCACGAGATGTAGCAGCTGGCAGCTGCCATGAGCTGGGTGAGCCCACAAGGCACGGAAAACCCAACACTTAACAACAAATAGCTCAAAAGTGTTTATTTATGTCTTGATGTGTGTATTTATTTATTCCACACTTTTCTCCATTTAAGGAAGCTAGTAACATACCCATTTTGTAGATGTGTTAAAATGTGCATATTGAAGTTTTCCTTCAGGAATATGACCCACCAAATCTTTATATTTTTATGAATATAACTTCAGAGAATATCAAGAAAATCATTTGTGAAACATGAATATAATATACATTTCTTAGACAAAAGCTGAAAGATGGAAGATTATAAGATTGAAGGCAGTCATTTAAAAGCAATTGTTTTCCTTTTAAAATACTGGGATGAATTTTCATCTCTTCAGAGACTAAAAGAAAGGAAAGATGTTGAAAGGAGCCAGTCACAGAGATAAGAGGGGTTCCTAGAGATAAGAGGGTTCCTAGGGAGATAGGCAGCAGCGTGGCTTTTCCTGGAGTTTCCATATTTCTGTGTCTTCTTCCCCAGAGTCTGCCTCATTAGGCATGACCCTGTTCTTCATACTCTGTACTTTGCAGTCAAAGGTAGACCCTTTATATAGGGGCAAAAATTGCTCACCTATAACTGGCCCCATTCTCTTCACTGCCATGGTCTTCCTTCCACTATAAAAACAATTGGTTTGAACCAGAAAAACAATTTTCTTTGAGGCAAATATTACCACAAAATTTCCAATTTATACTGAGTTGAGATGTACCAAAAATACCAGCACAGTGTATTGACCAACTTTTTAGCATCATTGTGTGTTTTTCCATATGCATTCTTATGATCAAAGAAACACAAATTATGTTTATTTATGAGTACGATACAATCAAGCTCATTTTGAAAAGTTTTAAAGAAATATTTATCATCTTAGTAAAATCACAAAAACATTTCTATAATATGAGAAACGTCCATTTATCAACTAAGATGTATCAACAACATAAATTAATGTCTTTCCTGTAGTGATACCTTAGTCCCAAATGAAATGAATTTTTAGAATTGAAAGCTGCAGAGTACTTGCTGAACTTGTCCTGAATATAATTGACATTATGCTCAAAAGACTATTCACTCACTCATTCTTTCATTTCTCCCAAAGCTTTCTTGAGAAAGCAGCATGTGTCTACTACATGTGTCCTCACTTTAACTGCCTGCATCTGAAGTGCTCTTTGGCGGACTTTCCTTGGGCTATTGAAGCCACTTTGCCCAAATGACCAAAGCCAGCCCCCAATGCCCAGTGCGGACCTCTGTCCGTGGTGCTGACGCAGAGGAGGGAAGCCCGGCTCGGCTCCGGGGCTAAGTGGTGAGAAACTTGGAAGGCCGACTTCCCCTCCAGGGCCGCTTGTGGGATCAGGCTGAGGCTGGTTCTTGCATGGTGTCTTCCTATTCCCCACACCCTGGGACTCATTCCTGAGTCACTGCCGGCAAGTCCTAGTCTCAGAGTGTGCTCGGGGGAAACTGACCTAAAAACCAGGCTGGATGGCAGATGGCAGAAACTCAAAGTAAATATTTCTCACTGTGGTTAAAAATCTTAATCTGGTTTTCCACTGACATTCTTAAGATCATAAGTGATAAATTAAATTGAAAAAATCTTAAAGTTTTCAAACTTCTGTAACAAATTGATGTGCAACAGTCAAAGCTTTATCAACAGAGTCACCTGTGGTCAGATTAGAGAAACGCATTATCTGGACTGAAGAGTCTGGGAGGCTCTGGGGAAGTGATGCAGTTGAGGTGTAGGGCTTAGGAGGTGTAGTTGTTCATCTCCTAATGTATGCATATTATGTATGTCAGAGGCTCAGTGGCTTGTGGAGATTAGAGAACAGAAGAAAACAGGCTCTGCTAACCCAAGCACCCCCTTTCCAACCCTGCTGAGGCAAAACTGACTGAAGAAGTCAGTTATGTTGATTGAAGGATTCAAATTTGAAGAAGAAGTAGGAAATCCTGCAAAGTTGAAAAATTCATCCTACTTAAATGCAGGAGGTCATTGATCCTAGCTCCCTGTTTAAGCAAGCTCCATTTCCCCCTTCTGGCTACAAGCCACCCAAGTCCTAGCAAGGGGCCCCCTGATCCACCCCATGGAATAAACTCATCTGAGGTACCCATAGACCTTAAGCGAATATCGCCTGCAGTCCAGTTCCAAAAGCAACTGAGACCTCCGTTCTGCATCAGAATTCCAGGGGAAGGGGTCAAATTTTCTGGTAGTTCTTCAACACAAAAAATATATTTTTAAAAATGATTGTTGTCAAAACCCGAGGGCTGAGTTTCCCACCTTAGACACCCTCAGAGCACAGTCAGTAGACGAGGAGCTGAATCAACCACTTTTCTTCTCAAGTGTGATCAAATGTGATGAAGCAGGCCACTTCTCGAGGGAAGGACAAGCTTGTTCTCACCTAAGTCTTCTCCGTGGGCTTATGGAAACAGCTGGGTGTTACCAAAGACATGCAGAGGGACAGTGAACAGCAGAGTCCCCTCATCCTCCCGGTCATCGTTCAGTAGGGAATCTGTATTTGTGTGGGCAGAGGGCATGACAAATATGACTTCTTGGAAACAAAATTAGTAATTAGTAAGGTAGAACATCTCATCATACGCTCCTATCATCTTCCTACATCACTTGACTTATCATCAAACATTCCAAACTCGTTGCCATAGCACAGGAAATTACTCTCCTAAAGACAGATCTATACAAAGTCCAAAGGGAAGTCTGAGCCATGATTCACACGATTCAATCACTGGACACACAAGCTCTCCTTGGATCCCTGAGACCTCCTCCACTGCTCCTGCTCTTCCTGCCCCCAATAAATTCCAGATGTACTCCTCGTCCCCAACCCCAGCTCTAGACACACCCACTGGACCTTGCCCCAAGCACGTAAGCTCAACATGTCCAAAGGCAAATCCCAGTCTTCCTTGGAAGCATGCCCCTTCTGGAACTCCCTTGCTTCCTTGAAGGCATCACCCTCTATCCAGATACAAAACCAGAAACCAGGAATCACTCTAGACTCTTCCTTCCTTCCCAGGGGCTGGGGACACACAATTTCCATGTGTTTCTTTCATCACAATGGTCTGACGAAGATAGTAACAATTAGGAAAACTCTGAGAGACAACTTCTGAGATCATTCTACACAGGGATTCTCACCATCAACTTGGATGAAAGCACGGAAATGCTTTAATTCAATAGGTAGATTGTTTAAAATGAAATAGAGTACCAGCAGAATAACTTAAAGAGAGGTTAAGGATTTAAACGATTTGAATAAAGAGCAACAACAAACATTGCTCCAAAGTAATAAGCAGTTTGATGTGGTCAAATGAAAATCTGTAAAAAAGAGGGGAATAAACAAAAGAAGCAAGAGGGGGGAAAACGGTTAGGGAAAAATATGTAAGAGAGAAACTTATGAAGGATAGAGCTAATCCACAGCCAGATGTGCGTCTGCAATGCAGGATTCAAACCGTGAGCATATAAGGCTCTGCTGGATGTGAGGGACCTGGCATCCCTTCTTGAGAATTATTGACATTCAAAAGGCAATCTCCATCTCCTCACACTTGTCCTTCCTAATAAATAGTCTGTCCTTTGAACATTATTGCCCAAGATTCCTTAATAACTCAATTTGATTTTATTTGTATCCATCAGAATAAGTTTTGAAAACAAATTTAACACTAATTTTATCTAATAGATACATTGTTATATTTTAGGATGATGCAAACATTGCCCATTTTTCTCATGTATGAAGAGATCCCCACATTAACTTGGCAGCCAGAAGGCTAGTGTCTATCATTTCCAGGGACCACAGTCTGTGGCAGAGATCACACCCTCACTTATACATAGGACATCCCCAAAGCCTCAAGCAAGTATGTGCATTGAGGAATGAGCAGATTTTCAGCTCAGATTAGCAGAACGCTGGAACCAGTAGAAGATTCATCAACTTATGTGGGGCTGCAGGTAAACTCCCTTCTCTGCAAGCAAAGTGTTCCTTCTTTAAAATGAAGTGTGTCACAAGCCCACATTTTTTCCAGCTTTATTGAAATATAATTGACATATAACACTGTGTAAGTTCAAGGTGTACAACATAATGATTTGACATATGTACATATTGCAAAACAAGTACCAAAATAAGGTTAGTTAACACCTTTTGCTTCACATAGTTGTGTGTGTGTGTGTGTGTGTGTGTGTGTGTTGTAGGTGTGGTGAGAACTTTAAAAATCTACTCTCTTAGTAACTTTCAAATACGCAACACAGTATCATTAACTGTAGATACCATGCTGCACCTTACATTGCTAGAACTTATTCTTCTTAAAACTGGAATTTTATACCTTTGATCACCTTCACTCATTTCCCCCACTCCCCAGCCCCTGGCAACCACCAATCTACTGTTCCTGTGAGTTCAGCATTTTTAGATTCCACACATAAGTGAGGTCATAGGTATTTGTCTTTCTCTATTTGAATTATTTCACTTACTGCAATGCCCTCAAGGTCCATCCATGATGTCAAAAATGGCAGGGTTTCCTTCCTTTCTCTGGCCGAGTCATATACATATAGATGTGTATACGTATATCCCACATCTTATTTATCCATTCCTCTGTCGATGGACACTCAGGTAACTTCCATGTCTTGGCTATTGTGAACAGTGTTACAATGAACATAGGGGTACAGATATCTCTTTGAGATACTGAGTTCATTTCCTAGGGATATATGCCCAGAAATTTAAATCTCCCTGAAGCCCAAACTGAAAAGTTTGCTTATGATGTTGACTCATCTAACATACTTGTAGCTTTCTCTTCACTTTTAGGAGGTTTTAGTTTTTCATTTCACTCTTTACTTCTTTGAAAATGTCTAAATTTCTATCTGTCATCTGCACCACTTTCCTTAGGTAAAACACCATCGGTGATCACAGCAAAAGGCACACACGTTAATATCTGCACTGTTCTCAGAGCACTTCATTCATCGTAGGACTCAATACACACTCTACCAACATCCCTATTAGAGGTTGGGATTTTATCCAATGATGAGCCAGGGATGCCTGTCTTCCTCTCCACTAGGTAGGAGAGAATTCTGAGGATTGCTCTAGAGAGAAGACAGCTTTAAAACAGCACTACTTCAAGTCTGCACCACAGCTGAAAGTTACAAATCCATCAAGTTGAAGAGAATTGAGCTTATTAATATCCAGAAATGCGTTAATCTTACTGTTTAGATTACATTTTGCGAGCTTAGAAAAGCAATTCTGCTTGTAATTATCTTCTCATAAAATGTAATCATAAATGACACCCTAGCTCTGAAATAAACCAGAGGAAACCAGAATATTTTATGTAAAATTTAACATTCTACTGTGCTCTTTTTCACAACGTACAAGCTCAAATAATATGTCAGAGATTAACTCGGCCATTCTTTCATTTAGACTTCACACAGCAGATTTCACATTATTTAAAAAGCTTTATATAAAAGTCATTCAAATGTGAATAATTGAAATTATTTCTAATGATTGTCCCATTAGAGACCCAACTTACACAGATCTCAGACTGACTTAGTTTTTTTCCCCTTCCTTTCATCAGTTTATTTTACTGGTGAATTTAAACAGATTCATCTCTAATTAGATATGTACTTTTCAAACAATATTGGAAAACAGTTACCTTTAACATTTGTTCTTTACATCTGTCATCCTTGGAACACAGTGACTTGCCTGTTATGTGTGTACAAGGATTTTCTCCACAAATCTCTGTCAATTACACTGCCAGGAAGCTCTTGATGTCTTCTAACCTTTCATTGTGCAGAACATACATTTAATTACGAGGAAAATGACTATGATGTAATAGGTCAGGCGTGCATGGCTACCACCTGAGAGGGGCCCTGCAAAGGAGCAGGAGGGAGGTTAAAACCCCAAGGCCAAGCTGCACAGTCCATGGAGCCCTGGACACAAGGTTGCCTCTTATTCCATCTAGCTGGGATGAGCAGTGTTCATTAGCAAAACACAAGTCAGTTATAAAGAATACAAACTAGCCTTAAACATTTAAAAGTATAAATACCCATTCAATCACTAATCTTGATATAGGGTCAAAGACTTTTCTTTGGACAAGAGTTTCCTCATTGGAGGGAATCAGCATCTATGGTTTCCAGTTTGTTTTTGTAAAGTCTAGTGATTTGTTAAAATATTTGCAAAGCAATCTGTGTCGAGATCAAGTCGAATTTTTTTTTTTAATTTGTAGAGTTGTACGACAGAATGTTTAAATGATGTCTTGATAAAGTCTTTACAAAGCATGTGACAGGTTTCATGGGGAAAAAAGTAACACTCCTCATACTTACTTATATTAATATTTTGTATTATACCTATATTGATACTGAGTATTCACTTAGATGACAGATCGTTGAATGTATAATTGAAAAACAGGAATAACTAGCGAAATCACAGCTGGTTCTTGGTGAATGTGAAATACAACCTCTGGGGCAGAAGGGGGGGTCTGATGGCAACTCTGGCACCAACAGGTGCGTATTCAGGAGTGATGGAGAGCCAGTCAGTTGGAGAGCCGCTAATGAGAAAAATTAGGAAATTCCTCAGTGAGGCCCCCATTTGGACTCAGCTCATGAGCACGTGCTTCCACCACGTTCCTGCTCCAGATGAGCAAAGCCAGGCGTTTCCACCCCACCAGACAGCTCTCCCCGCGTGGGCTCAGAAAACACGTTCCTGCCGTGAAGCCTGCTCAGTATCAGGACCCCAGCAAGCAACTCCCACAGCGTCGTGAAGAAATCGAAGCAGAGACAATTGAGAGTTTGCCGGGAGGCTTCTGGCTTGGATGCGGTGCACGTTCAGCTTCAGGGTTAAGAGGACAGGAGCCTCTGCAGGGCGGACATGTCTCCTGGCCGGGCCACTCCTGCCTGGCTACCTTCTTCTGGCCTTTCTCAAACTCCCCTTCAGTAGGGGTGTCTCTACCAGCAGTACCCGGAAACATAGGAACAAATAGATGGAAGGAGAGCCTGCCCATTACCTGGGATTTCATGTATTTGTTCTCTAATTCTTATTAGGTAGGAGCTAATAGAAATCTTTGCAAACTGGGGAGGACATTCATCACGTGGTCCCCTTGGAGGGTGCCCCGTGGCCGGTTCCTGACTTCTTGTCACAGGAAGAAGAAGGAAAGGCAGCGTCCACCGATGGGCAATGGAGTGAGTGAGCCATGGTCCTTACGGAAGCGGAAGGTGGGCTCTCAGTCACCTCAGGGAATTAGGAATCCGGGTCCCCTCTTCTGTTTCTGGTGCTCGTCAACTTCCTCCACTGGCTGCAGTTATGCTCAGAGGGGTCCGGAATCTCTGGCCCGAATGGTGTGTTATTTACTTAGAACCTCACAATGGGTCAGAATCCAAATGGTAAATAGCAGAGTATTGCAAAGGTATATGGAGGACTTCTAAGCACTTACCGTGAAATGCCCTTTGCAAGGGACCTGCAGGTGTGCAGACTTGGTGGCACGGAATCAGTCCTCGCTCTGATGGCGATGGGAACAGGGCTGCCAACACCGACACCACGCGTGGGTGTTTCGGCCCTTGCTGAGCCAGGATGCACGTCTTCTGGAAACCAGAGCCCACCGTAAGGTTTAGAAAGTTCTCCTCCTTATTCCCACACAGGCTGATATCTGCTCGGGTTGGCCTCTGCCAGTGAGAAGACCCCCTTATGTGACGAGCGGCTTCTGGAGCCGCGGGCTGACACCTGTGCAGCCGCAGAGGCTGTGGGTCCCCTGCTTCCGAGTGTCTGTGACTCGACTGGGGCTTACATGCTCAGTGGCTGCCACTTCCAGCCAGGTTGCATTTCTACCCTCCCCAAGTCGTACAACATTCGCCTTGAACGCAGATCACAAGGAAGTTTGTTTTTCGGCCCGGCGGCACCTGCTGCTCCAGGCAGTCACGCGCAGACTGAACACAGGACCCTCCAAAGACAGCGCCAGACAACAAAAACCAGCGCACTCTGCGTGGATGTGGCCCAGGCTGGGGCCCTGTGCTGCACCGTGTCAGCTCCTGGACCCCACACCACCGCTCGGGGAGGAAATGCTACACCGGTTCCCTCACTCAGAGGAGCAGCCCGACGCTGAGAGCAAGCTGTGTGCTGGTGAGGATTTACAGCCAGCTTTTGCCTACTTCAATGGCGTACATTTCTCCACCCCAGCCGATTTCAAGCTGCCTACGTGAGGTCACCAACGGTGACAATGGGAAGTGATGGGTACAGCTGGCTCCAGCCCCCACTGAGAGAGATTCGGGAACTCACTAACCCTGAACAAGCCGGGTCTGAAGGCAAACCCAGGCACATCCCTGGTGGAATCCAGTCCTTAGTTATCCTGACATGGGTGCATTGCTTCTAGGCTGAAGCCTTAAAAAATGCAAAAACCTGAGATGGTGATTTAGCCATTGGAAATTCACAGCTAGCCTTGAAGCAAAGAACGTTTTGGTTTTGACTTTTTTTTTCCTGAAAATAATACCACAGCTCCCCGTTTGCTTGTAGGGTCCCCAGCACATGGCAGGAGTTGGAACCCAAGCCAAGGGCTCTGCTCTCTTCCTAGGTGTTATTTCAGTGCCCAGATGCCAGAGATTTTCCCCTCTCAGCCCGTCTCTCCCCGTATGGTTTTCTGATTCCCATCCCCGGCTGCTGCTACTGTCTCCTCTCGGGCAGGAAGAGAGGTGAGCTCAGATCCACAGGGACTCGTCCCTGTTTACCTTTTCCATAAGCAGGTTTGTAATGGTCTCCTTTGTCCCAAAGCCCCCTGTTCTGGGAGCTCCCACCTGCAGGTCTGTGCATCCCTGCAAGGAACATTTGAGCCAGAACCCGGGGATGCTCCCACTGTTTGACTTTCAGCAGACCTTGGTCACGATTCACCACCAGGCTCCAGAAGGGCGAGCAAGTCCCCGGCGGTGGGGACTGCCTGTGTGAACGTTGGCGTGGCAGGACCTCCAAGGTGGATGTGTGCCAGCCCGGGAGCCAGAGCTGCAGGGGCTGCAGTGGCTCCTTGCGGCGGCCTGTTCCCAGCAACCGAAGAAAGGTACTCAGCATCCCGTGAGCTGCACCAGCTCCCAGCAAGGAGAGAAAGGGACTCTGCAATGGCCAGCAGGAGCTGACTCCTTTCCACGGAGCAGTCAGCGAGTTCCCGCTGTGGATCACAGTCTGTTCATAAAGTCATTTAAAATTGCCTGGGTTCTCTGTTACCATGTAAGTCTTTCCCAGTGGAGGAACTGAAATGCACCTGGTTATTCCTATCAGGGATAGGCAGCCTCCCGGCCATGTAACTGAGGCTGACCCACCCCTTATTTACTGTGGAGGAACCCAGACTAGTGTAGGCACTAAAACAACAGAAAGCCATCCCCTGCCCATCCTCTTCCCACCCATCCAGTGAACTTGGAAGTGTCTCAGGTGAGCCAAGGCTGCAGGCAGTGACAGAGACTGAATATGGAATCACACAGGGTGGATCCACGGGGACAACAGGCTGCCTTCCCTGTGCTGGGCATCTTCCCTGCTGCCCGGAGCTGTGGGCCTTTAAGAACATGGGCTGAGTGGAAGCAGGCAGCAGCCCGGCTGGAAAGATTCAGGCACCAGGCAGATGCCATGGATCACCGTAGCGTCCTGCGCCAAAGAACACCTAAGGTTCTGTGGGCTTGAAATGACATGTGCCCCACGCTTGGCATGGCACTGGGTCCTGCCCTTGGAGGGCCAGGCTGAAGAGTCCATGAGGAAACCACTATACATACATACATATATATATATATATATATATATATATATATATACACACACACACACATATATACATACAATGGAATATTACACAGCCATAAAAAAGGATGAAATCATGCCCTTTGCAGCAACATGATGGACCTAGAGATTATCATACTTAGTGAAGTAAGTCAGACAGTGAAAGACAAATATCATGTGATATCACTTTTATGTGGAATCTAAAATATGATGCAAGTGAACTTATTTACAAAACAGAAACAGACCCACAGACCTAGAAAGCAAACTTATGGTTACCAAAGGAGAAAGGTGGGGGGCAGAGATAAATTAGGAGTATGGGATTAGCAGATACAAACTACTATATATAAAATAGATAAACAACAAAGACTTATTGTACAGCACAGGGAACTATACACAAGATCTTGTATATATATATACAAATGAATCACTTTGCAGTACCCCTGAATAACTGTAAATCAACTATACTTCAATTAAAAATGTAAAAAATAAAAATATTTTTTTAATTTTAAAAAAAAATGAGGAAATGGAGGGAAGGTGACATGACCAAGAGAAGACCCAGGAAAACTGCACTCCCCAGTGTGCTTCAGGAGATGGGGGAGGGGCTGCAGCAGGCAAGCTCTGCTTCACACCCAGGAATAAACCTAAGGGCAATCCAAGACAGGGAACACATTCCTACAAGTGACCCCTTCCGTGCACTGAAGGGGCTGCCCAGTGAATCTGTGAGTTCACTATCACAGGCAAGGAAGACAGATAACTTTTCTTCAAAGATGCCCTAGGAGTTGAGGAGACCTCTCCCTCAGGCACCGCCCAGACAGTGGGTATTGCTCTTCCAGTGGTTTCAGAAGTCCCGTCACCTGATTCAGATGACAAGCTTCTTAAGTTGTATGTACGATGTTGCAACCCACTCATTCATTTGTATCTCTATGTGAAATGAGTTTGAATAAGTTCTGTAAAGTTTAACTACAGGAGACTCAACCCAGTATTAGCTAGACTTAGTTTTAAAAATCGTTGCACACAAGGGATATCGGTTTTAAATTCCCATCCGGGGATGTTGGACATTGACTAATTCTCCCATCACTTTTTGTAAATGGACAGGATGCTGCCTTACATAATAAACAATTGGTATCCCATGACAGACCCATCTAAAAACATCCTCGCTCAAGTGACCCCGGCTTACATAAACCAAAGAGGTGGTTCCCATCCACCTCAAATTTAAATTGACTGCTTTGTTTAGCACTAAATAAAACGCACCTTTGTTAACTATCACCTCATCCTCCGGTCCGGGGAGACCCAGCTGATTGCTTCTTAAAGCCACGAACAGACAAAGTAAAAATCCATAGCTACATTAGTTGCAGGTTACCAGTCAATAAGTATTCATTAACTAGTGCATTGCTTCTATTCAGGCTACAGTGTCATTTGTTTTCTATTTTTATTAGCTTTGATCATACAATAAGGCTTCTTTTTTTTTTTTTCCTGGAGCAGTAAATCTGCATCAATACAAGTAAATCTCTGCCTAACGTGAGGCACTGCATCTTTATTAGTGCCGGGAGCAGTCCTGCATACAAACTCCCTCCCATCCCCTCGCTCCATCTCTGTTGCAGGGAATATCTCAGCAGAAGCAGAAACACTGAACATCACGGAGGAAAATAAGGGAGCCAGTTCATGGCAAATCCAGTTAAGACTCAGCTCCACCACTGACTTGCCCATCGTGCTGGTGGGTCCCTGGTGCTGGTGGGTCCCTGGTGCTGGTGGGTCCCTCGAGCACCCCCCCAACTCTTCACCCAACCCCGGGGGCGATCAGTGCCTGAGGGCTGATCACTGGTCCCAGGCTTCCTCTGTGAGTCCGTGGTCCACAGCCCAACGTGGGGAACACAGGCACCTTCTAGCCCAGGATCCGGAGTGACATCTCCCTGGGTCTCTCAGGGTCTGTAAAACGAGACTAGGAATACTCCTGTGACAAGTGATTCAGCCAGGTCAGGAGGATTAAGCAAAATCAGGAACATGAAATCACCATTAATTTGTATCCATTCAATGTTTTGTCCCCACCCTCCACTGTCCCTATTGTGCAAACCTCAATTATGTTTTTAAAATGAGATATTGTCTCTTCATTGTATTATTGTATTTAAAAGAAAGTGATTCTTCTTTTTTACAGAAGAAAAAAGAAAAAAAAAAAACTTCCCTTACTATAACACTTGTAAATCACGTGGAAGTAATAGACATTTAATTTTTGATATTTTTGTCAAAATAACGAACAAGTCATTAAATGTTTCTCTGGGCACCATAATTCTTAAAATATTCATTTGAAAGGCACATCTCCTCATCTGCATCTGAGGATAATCTGTCTCATTTGTTCAAGAAATACATATATGGCTGTTTTTATTCTTCTATTGTTGATTTAGAGCAAGTTCTTGATGTTCTTTTGGGGGAAAAGTACTTTAAATTTCACTTGTTAGAGGGACCTGTTAGAGTTCACACAAAGCCAGGTTGAAAAATGTAAACATTTCCATTTTATTAAATCAAAAGCAGAGATGGTTAAGGGTCTTCCCAGCTATTCCTGGAGGAGCTCCTGTACCACCTGGAATTCTGAGAAACATCTTCTGAAAACAAGTCCCCCTAAAAGTGAGCTCCCCTGCCAAGTCTACATTCAACCTCTCTATCCAAAACTTTCTTGTCCCACCCTGTTCCCTTAAGGATTGAGGAAAGTTAAAGAAAAGGGGGAAGGAAACTGAGCAGGACCCTGTGGGTGCCTCCTGGGTACAAGCCACTCCACGTCCCCTGCTGTGCTTTCATATTCCCTGTGTTCCAAAGAGCATATTTGGGCAGTTAATGATGAGCACATCAGAGTCCCAGGACTCCTAGTTCCTCCTGAAGGATATAGATAACAATCTGATGCTCACCTTTGAGTTGTTCTGCAGATACTAAGACCCCCACCCAGTGGAGGATTGTGACCACATGCTGACCACAAGCATGAGGAGCTCAGACTGGTTGGAAACAGTAGATGATGCTGACATCTGCCTGTGACCTCACCACCAACCAATCAAAAGGATGTCCGGGAGCTGATCAGGCATCCTACAGCCCTCACCCCTAATGTTGCCTTTTAAAACCCTTCCCTGAAAGCCATAGGGGAGTTCGGGTCTTTTGAGCATGAGCTACCCCTTCTCCTTGCTTTGCGCCCTGCAAATAAACACTGTACTTTCCTTCACCATAACCTGGTGTTGGTAGATTGGCTTTGCCTCCCATCAGAAGAGCAGACCTGAGTTCTGTTCTGTTAACACTCACCTGTTAGCACACAAAACGTTCCCCTGTGGATGAATTGAGCCCCAATCCCAGAGGCAGAAGACTGCGGTTATGATGCTCACCGACCTGATTTATTCTGAGTTTTCATTTCCAGTTTTCAGAAGCTTTCCTTATGTCACTTTTGAAAATTTTGTACTTTCAGTTAGCTTCCTTCAGCCTTGTCCACGATATCCTCTCAGTATTTTAGAGAAAAATACAACCCTGATGTGTTCTGCTCACCAGGACAGATGATAGGCAACTACACTTATACAACTCACCTGGGTGACAGGGGAACAGACAAGGACTCCGAGGAGAGAAAAGCACCCCGGCTGACCACGTCCACGCTCAACCGATGCTGAGGGCAGTTAACTCCCACGGGAGAACTGCTCTCTGGCAATGGTGCTTTTATTCTTCACAACTTTTTCCCCTATGATGTTAAGTTACAAGATAATTTGGAAATGCCAGGAAAAGGAGAAAGAGATCGACTTTTTAAAATAACCTCCATGACTTGGACATTTTGATCAGCTCCTGCTTGTGGAGCAAAATGATCCGAGCACAGGAGAGGTGGCCGTCATTAGCTTGAGTGTCCTGGACACGTGGCTGACAGTCAGCAGGAAAATCATCCTCAAAACCTGCGAGAGCCAGATGGGGTGAGTGCGCCGGGTGTGACACGGCTTACTTACCGTAAGGGAGGGAGGGCAGCCCCATCGGCACAGACCGCCTTTCCTGGGGTGATGGCACAATGGGCCTCAGGAGGCACACGGCCACGTTTACCCACTCTCTGAAAATTAAGTTCTGATTTTAAGTTGACCCACACTTAGGTCTGGGGAAATAAACAGTTTTTAATTTTTAAAAAGCAAAACGTAAATATTTGAAAATTCAAAATATTCCTTGTAGAGCCTCACACTCTGTGATCTCACTGAGGTGGTGCTTATAATCCTAGTGACACCAAAGTGACCCTTTAGAACTGGAGAAATGTCCTATAGATGCAGACAGGGCTGTGACAAGAACAAAAGAGAAGCAGTAAATTAGGGAGAAATAACCAACTCCAGGAATGTCTATTTCTGCCCCAGCAGAGGAAATGCAAGCGATCGTCCGGCTTCGAGGGCTGAGTCCACCCCCAGAAGACCCCAAGCACCCCACCTCCCGCCCCCTCCAGCCATGGGCTCCAACTTCTTGCCCACTCACATGATCCCGAGTGCACGTACTGCCCCGTGGCGCCAACCTGGCCCCCAGGATTCGGGGACTTTCTCCCACATAACCTCCATCAAATCGTCCTAAAGGGTCAGCACTGTCCCTGGTTTCCACAAGGAAACCGAGCCTCAGGCTGTGCCAGAAGGAGGCCCCTGAAGGTGCCAGACTTGCCCTGAGGATTCACACACCGTGTTTCAACCACAGACCCTCACAACCATCCTGGTCGGTTTCTTAATTCACAGGTTGTGGATCAAGGCATCAGTAAGGTCAAGCAACTTGGTCCCAGCGGCCACCTGTGGGTACAGCTGTTGGCCCAGAGAGTTCAGGGGTGCCTGGGACCCCAAGCCTGCCGTGTAGGAGCTGGATGTGCTGGAGGGTCCAGGCCTGGGAATCTCCACCAGCTCTTCACCCTCAACTGTCCAGCTCCCCTTCCACAGCTGTGAAAGCCTGGATGTCTCCAGGCCAGTCCCATGCTGTTGCCCTGACCACCGCCCCCCACCTAGTCATCAGTGCAAGCCCACCTGTTGCATTTACCTGTGACACAGCGCCCACTCATCCCGCATGCCCCCATGAGGCCCCATCGCCCCCGACATCAAACGCCAGCCCTGGCCTCCGAGCCTACCAGGGTCCCTGCCCACTCTGCATCCCAACACATCCTCCAGATGGCGGCCGACTCAGAGGACGCGAGGCGTGGGCCTCTGGGCACCACGCTGCTCCTCCTGCAGGAGAATGAAGAGGATGCTGGCAGCGTCGTCCATGGCGGCCAACACAGAGGACCGGGGTGCGAGTCCACGGCGGCACACAACAAAGACGCGTTTACTGTTAATAATGCCGTCAATTAAGGGGGCTGGTCGCGCACTCCTCCCCCCACAGGAATTATGCGGTTTCAGTAAGTGCCGCTCCTTGTACTGGCAGCTTGGGAGCTTGGAGATGAACAGGTTAAACTGGCCTCTTAACTCCTGGGCTTTTTAGCACTTTTCACACCAGTGCGCGTGTGGGTCTCATTAGGGCACAGAACACAGCAAGCCCCACCCATCAGGGACGACAAAGCGCCCTGTCCCAGGGAAGCGCCAGGAGACGGAAAACCTTCACCTTCCGGACTTCCCTGGTGGCGCAGTGGTTGAGAGTCCGCCTGCCGATGCAGGGGACACGGGTTCGTGCCCCGGTCCGGGAAGATCCCACATGCCGCCGAGCGGCTGGGCCCGTGAGCCATGGCCGCTGAGCCTGCGCATCCGGAGCCTGTGCTCCGCAACGGGAGAGGTCACAACAGTGAGAGGCCCGCGTACCGCAAAAAAAAAAAAAAAAAAAAAAAAAAAAAAACCTTCACCTTCCTAAAGACTTTTTACACCTTAGCGCATCACACTCACGCCACACCCCCGTCTGATGCAACGGGTGATGTAAACGACACCCGCTTACAGCCAGGGACCTGCCTGCTGGCGTCAGCATGGGTGTCGCTCCCTGCTCTTTGCCCCTGGCATGAGTGGGCTCAGAGGGTCAGTCCTGTGGGTCCGGGCCACATGTGAGGACCCGCGTGGGAAAGCACCGGGTCACCAGTGGGGCGGGAACTGGCTGAGAGGTGCCTGGTCCACGTGGGCCCCCGCACGTTGATGCTACCTCAGGGGTTTCTTTGGCCCCTCGCAGCCTGATGGGCTGCCCCACCCGTCGGGCACCTTTTTCCAGTGGGCCACGGGCCGCTTGCCAGCAGGACAGCAGTTGGCCCCAGTGTCGCCCCCCATTGTCCCACAGTTGCCTTCCATCCCCCGGCCCTGGACGGGGACCAGCCAGTGTGGACCAGACCCTCTGCGAGAGCAGGCGGGGAAGGGCAGACCACTCAGGTTGCCTTACAGGGGACAGGAGACTGGCCCCTGAGCCTCATCTCAACTCCACACCGAGCGCCGTGCACCACAAACCAGGCAGGCAGGCGGAGGAGGTGCCCTGTGAGTCCCTGCAGTTTCTGAAGAACCTGGACCACACACTCACACACATGCAGTGACCCCTGCACGCATGCCCTCCCCCGGCCCTGGGGGCGCAGCGCTGACATCCCTGTGTCTGTGACAGGGCACACACGCCATCCCCTTCCCAAGGGGCCTCAGCTCCTGCACATCCGGGCTGTTAGACATAAAGGAGGGCCTGGGCTCCCCTGCTCTGCATGCGTCTCAGCAACCCTCAGGGGCTCCGTCTGCCATCCAGGGACCTGAGTTTAGACCTGGCCGTCGACGCGGAGCTCACACCCAGGAGGCAGGGACGCGCCGTGTGTCTTCCACGTCCTGTAACCTGCACTGTGTTGATGCCGGGCTTTACCACACGGCAGGCCACTTACCATCCAGTGGCTCACAGATGGGAGCGTTCACTGGTCACTGGCTGAATGACTGCATGACACGCTGTAAATCTACTCTTGACAGTCAGCTAGAAGAGTATATATTGGCCAAGACCTCTCCTTCGAAATATTACTTTAACTTTCGATAAACTAAACTTCCTGAACTCCTAAAACCCAGGTGGAGTTAAAATTAAGAAAGAAAATTTCCGAATTTTCCCATTTCCGAAAGTCTTCCTGTTGTTGACCTTGAGGTCTCAAAGGTTGTAAGCAGAGCTGTGTCCCTGCCAGGTCACCCTGGGCAGGCGAGGACACACTTCCTCACACAGATGCGAAACCAAACAGGGCTTGGCGTGGCCAGTGCTTGCTGCCACCCTCCTGTCCCGGAGGACAGTGACCTTCATCTCCTGAAGGAGGCTGAGTGCCACCCTTGTGTCCTGGGGGACAGCAGGCTGCCCAGGTTCCTCCTGGGAGAGAAAAACTGGCCCAGGAGATGAGACTCTGAGCACCTGCAGTGCAGAAGCCACCCCCACCCGGACGCCGGCTAGTTCCCAGGGCCAGGGTGTCTTGATTAATGACCGGCTGCGAGAGGCCCCCCTGTCGCCCGCGCCCGCTTCCTGGGGCCTCCGGAGCCGCTGTTCCCGTTTCCCCTCCTTCCCCGCCCGGGAGCCTCCGAGCAGGTCAAAGCAAAGGCAGGCCCGGCCGTTCGCGGCAGAGCTAGGACTGACCGCTGGGAGAACCATCAACCTCGCCGTGTGATGATCAACTGAGCAGTAAATTAATTAATCATCATTTTATGCCTCATCAAGCACTTTGCTGAAGCTCTCAACAGGGGCCTCTCGAGGAGCCAATGAGAAGCTGACTGTTTTGTTTAGCTGGGTGAGACTTCCATAAACAGGGGAGGTTTTGACAAGCTAATAAATATGTCATTCGTCTCTGCCACGGGCAGCAGCCGGCCCCACCTGCAAAGTGGTGAGGCTCTGCCCGGCCTGGTGGGCAGTGAGTGATGGCAGAGGCGTGCCCAGCAAGGTGGCCGTCCAGAGGCACAGGGCGGGCCGAAAGCTCCCAGAAGCTCCTTTGAGCCTTGTGGGAGGAATGCCACCCCTGGGAGGGTCCCCGCAGGTGCAGTACATCCTGACACTTGCCCTCGCAGCCAGGCCTTTGCTCACACCACATGGCCTGCAGGGGCCTCTTCCCCAAGGGATCCCCAATATGGGCACCGGATCACACTTAAGGATGCCCACGCGAGACCCTCCAGAAGCCAAGCTAGTGTAAAATGCACTGTTTCAGGAGCTATATGACCTACTGTTGCTTCTCATCAGCTTCAAAATACATCATGGCAGCTTCTCGGGGAAAAGTTTCAAGCTAACCTCAGCTCATCTCTACTGGAAAAAACTCAGTAGTGGAGAACCACCAATTTTTAGGAAACTAGGTTTTCTTTTTTGATTGAATTCTAGTTGATTTATAGCAGCATGTTAATTTTAGGTGTACAGCACAGCTATTCAGTTATACATACATACCTAAATACATATTAGTTTTCAGGTTCCTGTCTCTTATAGGTATTACAAAATACTGCGTACAGTTCCCTGTGCTATGTAGCAGGTCCTTGTTGCTTATCTATTTTATATATAGTAGTGTGTATCACTTATTCCCAACCTGGAGAAAGGGGTCGGAGGAGAGAAACTAGGTTTTTCAAAGCTGAAGAAGTGTTGAAATTTGGGTGATAATTCCAACGACCTTATCAAATGTTTTATATTTTAAACCCAATACAGTGTTGGGAGAGAATTTTGCAGAATTAAAGAAAAATAAGTATCAGAAAGATACAAATGCAAACGCCTCACAGATCTCTGATCTGTCAATGAATTTTAACCCATCTTTTAAGTGAATTTGAAATGCCCTCTGATGTCGTCTGGAGAACACTCATATCACATGAAGATACAGTTTCTAAACTGCAACTGACACATAACTGGCAGGTCCCACATGAGTCCTTTCTCGTCAGGATAACAGGGGAGGCTGGGGAACCACGGAGTCACCGTGAACCTTGTCCCGCGTGTGGCCCCCTCACATGCCATGCTGGTTTCTAGCAGGTTCCACAGAGCATCTCGAAAAGGCATCAAGCATTCTCCGCCCCACCTCTGACTCACATTTTAAATTCCACTTAAGATTCCAAGCTGCGGAAGAATCCATGGGGTGTTGACCTGGAACTCACGCAGAAGGTTTCTGAGCTCTTGGCGGGCACGGCTCCGTCACAAGCTCCGCCTTTGATAGAGTCAGTGGGACCTTCCACAGTAACCGCTTGCCAGGCGTGGGGGGTTTCTCAACAGGACTCACTGGGTCTGGAACCTGGGCCTGGGCTTTCGTCAAGAACGGCCACCGTCAGCAGAGGGCCAGAGCAGGTGGCCTTGGCTCTGCTGTCCCCTGGTTGCCGGCCGTTCTGATTCCTGCATGCACGGTGTTCATGGTGACATAAGGCAGACCAGCGTGAGCTGCACCAGCTCCCTTCCCAGCTCCAAATCACCATCAAGTTGCGAAGAGATGGCACTGGTTTCCTCTGAAAGGCAACAAGATGGGAGGTCTTGGAAGGAGCTATATGGTTTCAGCAGAGCCGCACTTCACCCCCATCACATCCCATGTGGAGCACACGCCATTCGTTTGTGGTGTGATGGTGTAGACAAATCTATGGGACAGCTTTTAATGTTGGGAATGAACTTGCCCTGTTCTGCACATTATAAAACACAGCGCTCCTTCTGTGCATGCTTCGGTCACATGGGTTATTACGCGCTCAAGGTCACATCCATGATGGGCTCTAAGCGTGTGGAGCAGAGATCACTCCTGTCTCTGTCTGCAGGTCACTGTGTCCTCAGGGTCGGATGGAGAATGCCCAGCATAGACCTTTATTAGAATAAAGGTTCTTGGAGCAGAGATCACTCCTGTCTCTGTCTGCAGGTCACTGTGTCCTCATGGTCGGATGGAGAATGCCCAGCATAGACCTTTATTAGAATAAAGGTTCTTGGAGGAATAATAAGACAAAGGCCAATGACCACAGAGTTGCTTCTTTTGCTTTAAATGCTTTCTTTTTATCTCCAATTTTCTTGATTTTGAAACTTATTTCAGGAGAAAGAAAGAGAAAGTGGGAAGGGAAGTAGGGAGGGAGGTCAGTCAAGTTCAAAGTAGGGACACTGTCTAGTAATATTTCTGTTCTTGCTTGATCCGGCTTTACTGCTTAAAGCCATGAAGACAGTCGCGCGGAGGCAACACTGCTCACCCTGATACTACAGGACTGTCCCAAGAGATATAAATAGAAGTCCCAAGCTAACGGCTTCCCTGAAGGGACCCCTGGAAGCTTAGGACAGTGTGCCCACCTCGTCTCCATCCTTGACCTTCACATAGAAATCAGTGCTTGGAGGACCGGAGTCTTCCTGCAGGGACCAGTTTAATTTGGTCCAACCTAGTTTCCTAAATGTTCTAGCCATGGAGCCTTTCACTGAGGAATGGCTCAGGTAGCGTGGGGTATGCTGCATTGAGCCCGCATTTCAAAGGTCCTTCAGCTGCGCCCCTGCTTCCCAGTGTGCAGATTTTCTTCCTCAGGTGCCCCAAGGACCCCCTAATTTGGGAGGGTCCCCCTGCAACCATGATGCACACTGCCCCTGGAGTCCTCACCTTTCTAATAACACTTTAAAGGCCTTACCAGTTGAGTTGTTCACACTTTTCTGTATTTTTATTTATTTTTTAGTCTATTTCATGCATTCTAGATGGGCATGATATTACCCCAAAGAGGGTAAAAATTGATTTTTAGGGAGCAAAAGAAACCTTGCTCTTTTTATATACAAAGCACAGATACACCTATAATACATTGATATACTGTATGTCTCTAGTGTTTAATTTTATGTGGGCAGGAATTAAGGAAAGAGTCCTAAAAGGCTCATTATGAGAGCAATGATTAAAAATAAGATGGAAAAGCGCTTTTCCACTTGAGCTGTCATATTATGAAAAAAATGTTTTTAACTCTCCCTTGTAACTGTATCCCACATTCTTGTTGTGTATGTAAACACACACACACATTGCTTTTATATTTAACTGCTACATTCTTCGTTCAAAAAAATGTTAAGAGTGTCATGACTCCCTCACAAGCTGCTGGGTCTCCACTTCCATTGCATTTATTTTTGTTTTTTTTGTTTTTAATTTTATTTTTTATTGAAATATAGTTGATTTACAATGTTGTGTTACTTTCAGGTGTATAGCAGAGTGATTCGGTTATACATATACATATATCTATTCTTTTTTAGAATATTTTTCCTTATAGGTTATTACAAAATATTGAGGATATCTCCCTGTGCTATACAGTAGGTCTCTGTCTGGAATCTATTTTATATATTCCATTGCATTTAATACTAATATTTCTACCTCTGCTTTGACTTGTTTTGATTTCAGTGGTATATACTGGCCCATATCTTTAATTTAAATGCTCCCTTGTCACTTCATTTTGAAGAGCTTCTTGCTAACAACAGAGTTGGATTTTATGACCATCACTCCCAGAGTTTTAACATAGATGCTGGGCCCACTCGCAATGAGCTTGATAACTGATAGTCTGGGCTGGATCCTTTTAAATTTTTAATTCCATTGCATTTCTTTCCCATAAGGTCTGTGTTCTTCTAGTTCAAGCATCTTTAGCTAATGTGTATATTACAGATATCTATCGTTAACATGGTGTGTTCAGACCTGATTTTGTACACTGCAAGTTTGATTGCTCATCGCCCTCTTCTCACCTCTTTGTGTTTCCCTATCTTGAAATACCTGATTCAATTGTCATTTGGTAAACTCCTTCTTGATTACTTTCCTTATGTAGCAAACACAATGACATTCTCTCCTCTTGGTGTCCTCACATGTTTAGAATCATTTTCATTTGTCCTGAAAGATGAGCACTATCTTGGTCTAGGACACAAACTTCTTACCCTCCATGCTCTGCTCTGAGGTCCCTCCACCTCTAGCCTCTAGTTCTGCAGAGGAGAAATCTGATGCTACTCCAATGCCCCTCCCCCAGAAGAAAGCTGCAATTTCTTCCTTGAAATTGCTTCAAATTTTTGATGATACAATTAAATAGTAACAGTTGAAATTTAAAATTCACCTTCTGTATAACCTAGCATTCCGGTTTTGAGAAATTTACTTTATATAAAAGTAATGAAAGTAATGAAATTAATGAAAATGAAAGCATAAGTCTGCGATGATATGTATTGAGGAATGCTTGTTTAGAATTGACTCAAATGTTGACCAAAGATGGCATACTGATATTACAAAGTATAACAAAGCCTTGGTAGAAATAGCATCTTAAATCTCTACATATTAGCACATGCGGTGGCCAGAATGTACGCTGTGTAAAAAAGGGGAATTGCAGAGCCATGTGTTTGTATCTGGGTGTTGTGGAGGGAAGACAGTTCCATTGGTGCTCCATTAGATGAGTGACGGAATGGTGGAAGGGTGCCTGGCAGGTATTACCGATGGGGTGGAAGGCCAGAGGGAGGTTGGGTGCTTCCCTTATGTGCCTTTGAGCAGTTCCAGTTGTTACAGTGAACACATTTACTGTGAAATCCTAAAAATAAAGTAACAAATCTGGAAGGAAATAAAATCCACTTTAATCAAGAAGTGATTCACCACCTGAAAACCATCAACACCAGCCTTAAATTGAAGCATTCATGGCACGTCACGCACGACCCCTTGCATCTGGCTTCTAGCTGCCTCTCCAGCCCTAACTCCACCAGCTCCAACCCACAGTCTCTTCATGTCTCTGCCCACTACTCCCTCTTCTCACTCAAGCATGGCTTAAATCTCATCTTCTCCTTCAACCTATTTTCACAAATTGACCTGATTTCTGCCTCCTCAGAAACTTACAGAAGATTTTATCCATGTGTTTCAGGGGGCAGTTAATCCCAGACTACCTTGTATCATTTGTCTGGTTTAGACAACTATCTCCAGATTATATTTTATAAGAATTTTCATATGTCAAGTATTTGCTTCTTCAACTATAAGTTTCTCAGAATATCATACCCATAATAATGCATCACCAATAATGAAATCAATAGAAAGATTGATTGATAATTATTTGATGACTTGCTGGAAAGCTAGACCAGATAGCTGGGTCTTGGAATGTAAGTATTTCTGCCTTCAGGACTTTCTTAGAACATGATCCATGTGCTATTTTATTGGGTGGCATTCAACAATAATGTCACCATCGAGTACTCTTTCTTATATTTCCAATTCCACAATATACTTAATAGCATGTTGAATAGACACATTTATGAACAACTATCAGCATATTAAAAACATAGATAGATAGTAGACAGATATTTAAGATAAAAAGATTTTTCAGCTCTTAAGATAAATTTTTATTGCACAGAGAAATGAAATTGCAATTTGGAAAAGCTGTTCCTAAATAATAATAAATGCCCAGACCACGTTACTGACCTTATTGCCTGAGCACAAAATTGGTCAATGTTTTCTTTTTTCTTTCCTTGTAACTTAGAAAGATTATGTTAAATCCTTGTATTTAAAATCAAGAAAAGTGAATAAATCAGCAATATATAAACAAACTAGCAAAGTAAACAGCAAAGAACCAAAAATAGCACTTTCTCTAAAGTTCTTTGTAACGTGCAATGGGTACTTGGTTTCGGGCCAATGGACAACTCCAATTGCCTCTAATTTATTTGCTTTTAGGATCTCTCTCCCTAACCCCTGGACCTCTGGGAATGAGTCATTGCGGGGGCCCCCCTCAGAGGCCTGGAAGTGTTCCCCGTCCCACTGCCTGCCTACATCTGAGCAAATAAGCAGCGTGATATGCTAACCCTGAGAGAACTCAGCATCCACTTGGACGCTGTAGACTTTCTGCCAAGACACAGATAATGATGAGCCCTAACACGTGAAGCCTCCTGCTTCTCCCCACGCTGACAGGCCTCAAGAACTATACCTGAGGTATTTGCAAACCAGCGGGTGTTGGTCAGGATAGAAGGATAAATTCAGCATGAAATCAGTGTTCCAATATCAATTCTCTTACGGTTCTCCTTGGTTTTATGACCAGCCTATGACCAGGTTTCTTCTAAGTGTCAAAAACGTCTCCCTTTGTGTTTAAGGGCTAGTCCTACTAAGCGTGACTGGTCACCATGGCTCCACCAAATCCTGTCCCCACTGTGTCCAGGAAAAATGTTGTATCTGGACAAAGTGGATCCATTGTCTGAGGGCCCGCAGACAGTGAGGTCCCCTTTGAATTCCAGGTGGACACGCCCACCTGAAACGTCATTCCTGAGAGGTCCCTATGGACAGAGGCTAGGACGTGATTTTAAAGCTAACCTATGAAGCTGCTGTAGTAAAGCCTCTTAGAAATATTTTAAACAGAGAAGCAAAGGGGTTTGTGGCAGATTTACGCAGCTTGCTGATTAAGCAGTCATTCTAACAGGTAGAATGATCTGGGAAGCAATGGCAGGCGAGGCTGCTGGTCACTCTCAGCCCTAAAAGCTCAGTGGGTTAAGTGAGCAAACTTTTGTTTCTCAGTCACTCAACACATGTGCATGTGGTCGGCTGGTGGGGTTCAGTGGGGGGACACTTTCTGTCCATCCTGGTCACTCAGCGACCCAAGCTGATGGAGCCACCATCGCTATACAAGCTCCCTTTGTGGCAGGTCAGGAAGATATGGCCTCTCACACACGGGCTCTGATAATGTCCACGTAGATTGTGTGGCTCCGTGTGGGCCCACATGGCAGAGACTCTCAGACCTGCATTCAGCTCACCGACCACAGCACACACCTGACTCACTGAGTCAGGAGGCAATGCCCCGTGTGGGTACCTGCGGAGACCTAGAACATTTATTGACAGACACCTCAAGGGTCACGAGAGCAGACACATCACAAGGGCTGGCAGAATTAACTCCACAGCCGGAAGAAATAAATGTGGGAGGTAAAGAGATCACAAATGACAAAGAATAAGCAAAGAGTGTTCGCAACATCAGAAAAAGACAATAAAATCAAACAATTTCAAAACAGGGCATCTATTTCACCCAGCTTTAAAAAAAAAAAAAACGTTTACCATAACTTTTTGATAGTTCAGTGCTACTTGATAGTCATCTGTGGCTTTAGGTGCCTAACTGTGTTCTTTTAATTTATTAAATATAAAGTGTGGTGATAAGCATTTTTGCAAACCGTGATTTCCTAAACGTTGCCTTCAGAAACCAAGTTCATAAATTATCCCTAGGCCACCCTTCATCTGCACGATCTTTCTTGAATGCCACCTAAGAAACTCTAGCATATTTTAATTACAGGTTATGTTATATTCAATGGAAATCTGTTATCCTGCTAGTTAGTTAGGATATCAAATTAATAGGATATGAAAAGTAATTTGTGTTCTACAAAGGTTGGATTTTAAGGCGCTATTGTGTTCACATAATACGATTAGATCCGTATTTTACTCAAATCTGTGTAGGAACAAACCAATACACTATGGGCAAAAATAAGTTGTAAAACATGTTTCCAGCACACAAACCAAAAGAATGTCTGGAATGAGAATTCTGACAAGGAGCTGCCCCAACCCGGGGGCGACATGGCATCTATAAATGGCTTTGAACCTTGGTGGGAAGAGAGAAGGATAGTTTCAGGCCAGGGCAACTAACAAGTGCTTCGATTTATAGGGACACGATTTCTGGCTTCAATGTCAAATTACATCACCGAGAAACAGGAAACTTCGTGGAATTAATTGCTCTATTGTTTCCAAGACGACTGCTGATGTTGCCAAAGCCTCCAGACCTTCTCAGTCACACTAGGTGATTTTTTAAAGAATAAAAACACCATTTATGATTTTGTAGAGAATTGAGAGGGGGGGGGGCTCTCCTCTTTTTTATGGTTTGAGCTACAGAGTTGAAGAATCTTCTCTTAAAGGTGATCATTTTTCTCTGAAGCTAAAACTCCCCATGTGTGTGCAGATGAGGGGAAAGAGACAGAGCAGAACTTGGCCTCAATTCTCTGGACGGAGTGAGAAACATTTGCCTCTAAGGAAGATTTCAGAAGAGGAACTAAGGAGATAATATATCAGAGGACACATTCGAGAAAGCTGCCAGTCTAGGGAAGAAGGCGATTCCTTGAACTCTACGCAGCTTGGAAGGAGGAGATGGTGCTGAGGACAGCCTGGAAATCGGCAGTGAGACTTGGGACATTCCGGCTGTGATCCCACTGAAGTTGTGACCTGAACGAGGGCCTCAGGGTTAGAAGGAGTCCCAGCAAAAATCCTAAGCCAACTGAGACATCATCATGTTATTATTTCTGACAGATCAGTGGAAACCCTCCCTTTTCAAGCATCCACAGAAACAGAAAGTGCAATGCCTGCTTCCAAGACATCAGAGGCATTCAGGCATTGATCTCCAACGGACTTGCTCTGATTTTTGGCCTGGGATGGTCTCACGCTGAAGCAGAGCTGGAGGGTGTGAATCTATGCAAACAAGATCTGCTGGAAGACGTTGGCAAATCCTGGGCCAAGGGCAGCCCACACTTCCCCAGCTCCCGGGGCCATTAGCACCCCTGCTCAGCTGTCAGGAATGTTCCCAACCCCTGAGCCTCTGACTCACATCCTTTTTCAAGCTCATCTTTCTGTTCTGTCAATGTAAGATTAACTGTGAACTTCACTTCTCCTCCCCACCAAGTAACGTGGAAGCCCGTTTACCTGCAGGCTTCTGTTCTCCCCTCCAGCCCCTTTGGAAATACTGCCCTGAACACTCACTTTACAAACATTTGGGCTGATTTCCCAAGAAGCAGTGACTTATTCTGGATCATGAAGACAATATCAGAAATAAACTTGTAGAGAGTAAGATAGAGCAGCATGCCTTATACATTGTCATGCTGTTTAATTTTAACTTTCAGGCCCCAATCCTGTTCCAGACAGGTATCTAATCATCACCAAGGGGGCTGGATAGGACTGGGACCCATTTCACAGGTGAAGAAACTGGGGCATTCAAAAGTGATGGGAAATCTTACTTTCCCATTGACTGTGCCACATCAAATTCAAAGTAAGTTTAAAAGGAGATTAAACTAAACATTTAGAGAAGAGCTAACACCTACCCTTCTCAAACTCATCCAAAATCTAGCAGAGGGAGGAACACACCCAAACTCATTCTACAAGGCCACCATCACCCTGATACCAAAACCAGACAAGGATGTCACAAAGAGAGAAAATTACAGGCCAATATCACTGATGAGCATAGATGCAAAAATCCTGAACAAAATACTAGCAAACAGAATCCAACAGCACATTAAAAGGATCATACACCATGATCAAGTGGAGTTTATTCCAGGAATGCAAGAATTCTTCAATATATGCAAATCAATCAATGTGATACATCATATTAACAAATTGAAGGAGAAAAAACATATGATAATCTCAATCGATGCAGAAAAAACTTTTGACAAAATTCAACACCCATTTATGATAAAAACCCTGCAGAAAGTAGGCATAGAGGGAACTTTCCTCAACATAATAAAGGCCATATATGACAAACCCACAGCCAACAACGTCCTCAATGGTGAAAAACTGAAAGCATTTCCACTAAGATCAGGAACAAGACAAGGTTGTCCACTCTCATCTCTCTTATTAAACATAGTTTTGGAAGTTTTAACCACAGCAATCAGAGAAGAAAAGGAAATAAAAGGAATCCAAATCGGAAAAGAAGAAGTAAAGCTGTCACTGTTTGCAGATGACATGATACTATATATAGAGAATCCTAAAGATGCTACCAGAATACTACTAGAGCTAATCAATGAATTTAGTAAAGTAGCAGGATACAAAATTAATGCACAGAAATCTCTGGCATTCCTATACACTAATGAAAAATCTGAAAGTGAAATCAAGAAAACACTCCCATTTACCATTGCAACAAAAAGAATAAAATATCTAGGAATAAACCTACCTAAGGAGACAAAAGACCTGCATCCAGAAAATGATAAGACACTGGTGAAAGAATTAAAGATGATACAAATAGATGGAGAGATATACCATGTTCTTGGATTGGAAGAAGCAACATTGTGAAAATGACTCTACTACACAAAGCGATCTACAGATTCAATGCAATCCCTATCAAACTACCACTGGCATTTTTCACAGAACTAGAACTAGCCAAAGCAATCTTGAGAAAGAAAAACGGAGCTGGAGGAATCAGACTCCCTGACTTCAGACTTTACTACAAAGCTACAGTAATCAAGACAGTATGGTACTGGCAGAAACAGAGAAATATAGATCAATGGAACAGGATAGAAAGCCCAGAGATAAACCCACGCACATATGGTCACCTTATCTTTGATAAAGGAGGCAGGAATGTACAGTGGAGGAAGGACAGCCTCTTCAATAAGTGGTGCTGGGAAAACTGGACAGCTACATGTAAAAGGATGAGATTAGATCACTCCCTAACACCATACACAAAAATAAGCTCAAAATGTATTAAAGACCGAAATGTAAGGCCAGAATCTATCAAACTCTTAGAGGAAAACATAGGCATAACATTCTATGACATAAATCCTCTATAAATCCCCCAATCCTTTTTGACCCACCTCCTAGAGAAATGGAAATAAAAACAAAAATAAACAAATGGGACCTAATGAAACTTCAAAGCTTTTGCACAGCAAAGGAAACCATAATCAAGAGGAAAAGACAACCCTCAGAATGGGAGAAAATATTTGCAAATGAAGCAACTGACAAAGGATTAATCTCCAAAATTTACAAGCAGCTCATGCAGCTCAATAAAAAAAAAAAAAAAAAAAAAAACAACCCAATCCAAAAATGGGCAGAAAACCTAAATAGACATTTCTCCAAAGAAGATATACAGACTGCCAACACACACATGAAAAAATGCTCAACATCATTAATCATTAGAGAAATGCAAATCAAGACTACAATGAGATATCATCTCACACCAGTCAGAATGGCCATCATCAAAAAATCTAGAAACAATAAATGCTGGAGAGGGTGTGGAGAAAAGGGAACACTCCTGCACTGCTGGTGGGAATGTGAATTGGTACAGCCACTATGGGGAACAGTATGGAGGTTCCTTAAAAAAACTACAAATAGAACTACCATATGAGCCAGCAATCCCACTACTGGGCATATACCCTGAGTAAACCATAATTCAAAAAGAGTCATGTACCAAAATGTTCATTGCAGCTCTATTTACAATAGCCAGGAGATTGAAACAACCTAAGTGTCCATCATCGGATGAATGGATAAAGAAGATGTGGCACATATATACAATGGAATATTACTCAGCCATAAAAAGAAACAAAATTGAGCTATTTGTAATGAGGTGGATGGACCTAGAGTCTGTCATACAGAGTGAAGTAAGTCAGAAAGAGAAAGACAAATACCGTATGCTAACACATATATATGGAATCTAAGAAAAAAAAATGTTTTGAGGAACCTAGGGGTAAGACAGGAATAATGACACAGACCTACTAGAGAATGGACTTGAGGATATGGGGAGGGGGAAGGGTAAGCTTGACAAAGCAAGAGAGAGGCATGGACATATATACACTACCAAACGTAAGGTAGATAGCTAGTGGGAAGCAGCCGCATAGCACAGGGAGATCAGCTCGGTGCTTTGTGACCACCTAGAGGGGTGGGAGGGAGGGAGACACAAGAGGGAAGAGATATGGGAACATACGTATATGTATAACTGATTCACTTTGTTATAAAACAGAAATTAACACACCATTGTAAAGCAATTATACTCCAATAAAGAATTTAAAAACAAAAACAAAAAAGGACATTAAACTTCCTGTTTGGCATTGTTATTAGCTCAGTAATTTGTTTTTTCATCCTGAACTGTTGACACAAGGAGAAGGTTCAGGAACTGACGTTGGTTTGCTGTTGCTGTTGTTAATTTTACTTGCCTAAGAAGAGTGGGAAACGCCACAAAGCCCTCATGGAGATGCTGAGGAGGTCTCCCCTGGCTCCGCGAGCTGGGCAGGCACAGGAAGGGGCTTCAGGTCACGGCCGCCAAACAGGCCCTTTACCCGAGTGACCCCCAGAAGCCACACCCAGAGGCCCGTGGTCCTGGCAGGTGGACCACTGAGCCAGCTCATGGACTCACCATCCAGACCCCTTGGAGGGCAGAAGACCATCTGCTTCTCCCTCGTCACACACCACCCCCCGGAAGACCAGGGGGACCGGAGGCAGGGCCTGCAGCCATGAGGAGTGCAGACTGGGAAGCAGGGACCCCATGCCACTGAGGCGCTGGGATCTGCAATCCCAATGTGCCCAGAGGCCAAAGAAGGCTAGCATGAGTGGGATGTGGGTGCAGACAGTGTATGGGACACAGGGGGCCAGTGCGTGGCAGCCCCCGCGCAGCTCTGATGACCTGCCCTGGTGGGTGTGGACCTGTTACAGGTCTGTGAGGGCCTCTCGCACCCATTGAGTTGGAGTGCAAGTCACTGCACCATCCACCCTTAAGATGGATAGACACCTGCGCAAGGCCGAGGTGGTGGGGGTGCACTCAGTTACGGCCTGATGAAGCCCAGGGAGAAACAGGCCCCCCAGGTGGGTCTCCACCACACGTGGGCCTCCACCCCAGAGGGGCCTCCACCACACATGGGCCTCCACACCAGGTGGGCCTCCACCTCAGATGGGCCTCCACCCCAGAGGGGCCTCCACCACACGTGGGCCTCCACCCCAGAGGGGCCTCCACCACACATGGGCCTCCACGCCAGGTGGGCCTCCACGCCAGGTGGGCCTTCACCACAGGTAGGTGTGCCTCTCCTGCCACGTGAAGGAGGGAGGGCGTGATCCTGAGACACTTACCTGGAATCCAGCCAACGCGATCCACTGTGCAAGGTCTTCTTCCTGAAAGGCCGGCAGGCCGGGGGATGTCGGGGCGATGGCGGGGTGGGTCCTTTCTTTTTCATTCATTGAAAATCAGTGTTTTGAAGCTAATCCCTCAGCACAAATACAATTATCTAATTGCCGTCTTCTGTGTTTCACCCCAGATGGTGACAAAGTGCCTGGGATCTGACCCTCTGCACGGCACTCGAGTCTTTAAACACAAGTAGAACCGAAATGTGCTTTGTTTAGGCTCACTTAATGCAGAGCCTTTGGGGAGATTCATAAAATTCCCAGTGGAAAAGGGAAAACTACCACTTCTGAGACTTTAGTGACACTGGTCCACTGTTCTAGACCCTTCTGTACAGAGCTTCTCACTTAACGCCCCACAGCCCTGGAGGGGGCTTAGGCTTCTCCATCTGAGGGGAGTAAAGCTGAGAACCGGGGAGCTAAGGCCCCTGCAGGGCTACCCAGCACATCGGCCCTCCCCAAGGTCTGCAGACACCACGGCCCAGGGTCTCCCACTGCACTCGCCTGGTTCTTTTTTGGATTCTAGACCCAAGTGTCCCTCAATCACCCGAGGTTCCCATAAAACTAGCTGAGACCCCAAAGTTCTGAGTGACCCCCATCCAGGGCTGCAACAAAGACACCACCCTTCAGGGCCTCAGCCAGCAGGAGTCTTCACATGGAATAACTCACGTGGAGGACAGATGGAAGGAAGCCAAATGAACTGATTTATGGGGCTAAAATTCCATCTCCCTCTGCTTCATTGATTTTGTACTTGTCGTAATCATGGAAAATTCTTTTAAACAGGCTATAAAAAGATGCTGTTTCATCAGAGTGGGGCTTAGGTGCCACTCGGAGGCCCTCGGCTGTCAGCTGTTCGCCCTGCAGCCCGGGCCCTGCCCCGAGGTAGGAGGGGCGCGTCCGAGGCCCCCCCTCTCTGCACAGGAGTCCTGCACACCAGCCGCTCCCGCTGCGTTCATTGTGTTACCTTCGCTGCATCAGCTCCAGACTTCCAAATTTAGCAGTCCTCTGCTTAGGCACAGCTTCTTGGAGTCATAGCCATACCTTAGCGATGAGGGCAGCCCATTAAACATGATCTGATGGCTATCTGGAGTTTGAGCGATGTAGCTGACAGCTTAGAATGAAAGAAGATACATGAGTGCCCACAAGATGTGCACACAGAGCGAGCTTGTTACAAACAGGGACAGGAGATTACATCTTTCCAATAAACCCGAGTTTCATCACCCGACTACTGCCCGACGCGAATCGGCCGGGCCTCTCTAATAACCGGGCTAATGAGGGGGCACTGGGGGCGGGGCACCAGGGACCGAATACGAGGAACACGCGAGCCGGGCGGAGGCTGCCAGCCGAGCTGAGGCAGCCGTTTAATCTAGTCTGTTATCCCAACGCGGTTTTGAGGAACAGTACACTGAACCCAGATTTTAAAGGATGAAAAAGGCATCCACCAATTCAGGGAGTGATGTGAATCTGGGGACGCCTTGAGTGGCCCCCTGCCCTCTCTGTGTTCTGGAAATATCAGGACCGTTGAGTTGAGCTCTCGTTCCTTCTGCCCTTGTCAGGTATTGGGTGGGAGGTGAGGGGCCAGGAAGGGCGGCAACCAGATTCCAGAGCCAGGCCAGTTTGTTACCTGCAACGAGGACTGCCCAGGCAGAATCAATTCTTCTCCAGAAAGATGTTGGTGGAAACACTGAGTTTGCTCTTGGGCTAAGTGTCCTTCTTAACAAGTTGCGATACTTGCTCCGCCAGACTCCCTCCACCGCCCCCCCAACAGTGACGCCCTTCTCATCAGGATGATAACATCAGCCCAGGTGCTGCAACAGTCTTCAAAAATCGTAAATCTTAACCTGTCACCTAAGGGAAGCGGAGAAAAAAGGTTAAACAAGTTTGTGAAGAACCTTTCCCAGGTGTTATTTTGCAAGTTGAGAGCTAATTGATGGTTCTGCCATAATAGTTACAAGTGATAAAGATCGTGTAAACACTCCCCACTGGAGGGCACATCGGGGTGTCCCAGGGGCAGCCGATGCCAGATGGAGACGGCAGCCTCAAGCAGGGGACAGCACCCTGCACTGTCTGATGGCTCTGAAAGCCTGATACTCTAATCCCACGGGAGTCAGAGTGGGGACAGTCCATGCGAGAAACAGAAATCTAGGATACTGGATGGCTAGGTAGAGGGGCCGCCTCCTGCCAAGGTCAAGTCCAGTGAGGGCAACGCTCTTCAAGCCAACCAGCTTATTAAGGAACAGAGTGGAGGAACTTGAATTCGCTCTTAGGACCCCATCTTTGCCTGCCCCAGGTCAGCTTCTAAAGGGCATAAGATCCGTCCCTTTTCAATTTTAAGGCTAATAACTCTCTTTGCAAGATGTGAAGGGGAAGGAAAGCGTTCCCATGGTCTCCCCGCAAAGCCCTGGGCCCGCCCCTGGGCCTCAGGGATGTAATTGGATTCCCCAGTGAGGGTGGGAGAGAAGCGATAAAGCAGGGTGACAATTGTCACAGAAAAGCACAAAGCCCATTTACATTTTCATTGGTTTCACAAGAAGAAAATATGGAGCCGGTTGAGTTTTTCTAATTTTTGCCATCGTTGAAAAATTAACATTTGCCTGAGTAAAGACCATGGTGTGTACGTCCATGATATCACCCCCAACTTAGAGGCAGTCTAGAGCATCAGAGAAATTAGAGATGATAACATTTTCATTTTCTCCTTTATATCCCGTAGGCTGGTTTTTAACTGCATTTGCTTGGGGATTTTTTTCTTATGAAAATAGTATTATATGTGACGTTCAGGCTTCCATAAAAATGATGAAAACCACAGTGTCTTTGATGATATGTATTTGGAACCTATAAATAACACCAATATAAATAAGTCCTGAAGCAACAAGGGGCAGAAGTTAAGTCTCGTCAGATTCCATTCACTGCTCAGCTCGGTGGCGCTTCTGTTCCATCATAAGGAACGAATCACTGCCTATTTCAGTAGGATGGACACACCTAGATCCTGTATCTGCCTGGAGTGTGCTGCTTCGCTAAGATAGATTCCCTTCCACCCAAGAGGGCGCAGACGCCCTGGGACCATGCTGGCTCCCGGCACAGGGGCCGGGGTGACTCGAACTTTGACATGGGAGTGAGAGACAGAAAGCATTTTGATGATGGAAGTGCCTCGGGTTCCCACCCTCTCTTTCATTTGCCTCTGGAATTCAGCATCAATTTATCACAAGGATTTCTCCGTGTCAGCTCTTGCTTCACAGAATGCACGCTCCTGAAAATAGTGCTTAAACGTTCTGATTATTTTAAAGTGATTAAGCTGCGTCTTTTTGTTGTCACTCTCATCTTCTGAACGACAAAGCGCTGGATCCCCATGCTGGCCATGTTCACAAAATCAACCTGGGTTTGGAACGGCGCACTCCTAGGGAGCTGGTGCGTGGGTAGGAGCGGGAAGCAGATGGTGCGTCCAGGCTGGTGAAATTTTCAGGTCAGTTCTGGGCAACACCAAGGCCAGGCCACCCCAGCCGTTAGCAGCTGACAATCTGAACTAAAACCTACCCAATCTTTCAAATTCTCTCCTTAAAAAAGCAAAAGAACCATCCGCCCTCACCACCACCACAGACAAAGGGATCTGGTAAAAAAACGGGCCTGCTGTGATACAGAAGTCCGCATGATAAAGTGAATTAACAGAGGAGAGACCACTGCGCCTTGTGGGCAGGGATGCGGGACACATCCCAGACGTGAGGGGACGGTTTTCATGGGAATGAACGGTTTGTGGGCAGTTTTTCCCGGTGAGTCAGGCACAGCGCGGTCTGAGGTTTCTCAGGCTTACGCCGCTTCAATCTGTCTGATAAAAGTATTTGTGTCCGGGAGAGGATGAGAGCAGTGAACTCAATTCACAGGCGTGGTTAAAGCAACAGAAGTGGTACCCAGGGCATCCCAGCTGTGGAGGCTCAGTCTCCAGCCATATGAGGAAGGTGGTACTAGGGCACCTCTCCACTACTCAGCGCCCCCGAGACCAGGAGATGCCCTTGGCCCCTGGGCCTGGACTGCCCACCGACCCCCCACCAGGGGCGGCACCAGGAGTGGAAGCTCAGCTCTGGAGAAGGGGCGTGGCAGCACCTGCTACCCGGACACCGGGCAGCCGAGGGCCCCTCCTGAGATGGTCGCCAAGTGCCCACTCTGCTGTTTTCATTAGATAGACTCCCCTTTTTTTTAACTTAATAAAATTAATTTAAAACAAGTCTTTATGTCACTGCTGTAATCCGAATCATTTGTTAATTCTAAATGCAAGTCTATTTAAAACAAACAACGTTATTAAATTCTAAAATTGAAATGAAAACAGTAATTTAGAAGGATTGGTAAACCTAAACCATTTCTTAAGTGTTGCTCACTGAGGAAAGCAGGTTTCTCCACGGAAGAAATGGACCTGTTTATGGTAAGTCGTGGTAAGGGGCAATTGGCCCCATGTTCAGGTCCATAAGGCGCTGTTCTACATCAGATCAGCCGCCCTGGGGTTCGTTCGTTTGGGGTGCCCCTCCTGCACGCGCCAGAAACACACGGCTGGCGGGCATCTTCTGCAGGACCACACGGGCCCCTCACGCCCAGGACACGGGCTCTGCTGCAGACCCTCCCTTCTGCTTCCCTGCTTCTCCTCGAAAGAATTTGTTCTCAGCAGCCCAGCAGAGCCTCCTAACTGCCCTTCACAGCATCAGTCCTGACCCCGAGGCCTCAGTCTGGACATGGTTTGCACTCTTACCGGAACTCACAGCCACACCCCCCAAATCAGGGAAACCGAGAAGTGCAAAGGTTTTTTCTAACAATAAATAAATAAATGTATTTCCTTGGCCTTCCCTCCCCCCACCCCTCCCCCCCTTCCCCGCCCCCTCCCCCTCCCTCACGCTGCTGCACATTCCCCTTCTCCGATGGGTCTGATGCTGTGACCACCTCGTCCTGCTGGGAGTGGGCTCATCCTGCAGGGGGCGGCTGCTGACCCCCACCTTCAACCACATCTTGGGCTGCCAACCTCGGCCAGGCCAGTGGACCACGCAGCCCAAGCAGAGCACATCCCCAGAGGGGCCACGAAACGTTTGGCAGAGCCGGTGGGGGGAGCGTATTACAGAATATCATCCAAAAGCATTTAAAATGCAGAAATAGCAGAGTCTTTGACTTGACAACTTTTAATGGAGCCAAAATATTTACATTAAAAACAGATCGTTTGGCCCCACTAACACAGTCAGACCCTCCAAACGGTTTTGAATGGTCTAGGCATGCAGAGACCTCTTCTAATTGGCTGGTGACCAGAGATCGTTAGTAAGTGTGGCCAACCCCACCCCCTGTGTAAAGAAAGCCCGAGGCAGCAGCATTCCAGGGCTGGGCCCCTGAAGGCCAGGCAGGAAGGCTGCAGCCCCGGCTTTACCACATGGGCGGCCGCCCTGAGTCTGTGCGCCTCACTTGCATCCTGTTACTTAAATTGAACGGACAAGTGCGCAAATTTCTGCTGCTCCTTTTCAGTCATGAACTCAAGTGAAACAGCTTTGCAGACTCTTATTCAGCCTCTTTTGCTATTTAAATGCATCCCCACCAAAAATGACTGTGAATGTGAGAAATGTTCCAATGTGTTTGTGAGTTAGAAACTTCTAACTCACTACTATGACTAAATATCTCCCTTCAATTCGATCATCAGATGTTCAAAGCACACCCTTTGTCTGCACTGGTCTTGCCTGCTCGTGTGGACTTGCAGCGGGAAGCACATTTTCAGATGGTACAAACAGCACGTTTTTCGCTCACTGACTGAATTGTGCAGACCCCAGAAAGAGTGGCTCCCTTCGCTTACAGAGACTTAAGAACCAAAACCACTAGTAACTTTTACACTGCATTTGTATCTCACGCTAATTAAAGAGAGAAAAAGAGGTCAGTAATGGAAGGGCAGGGATTTTTATTTGAAGAACTTTTCTTTTGTGACTAATAGTCAACATTCTATTCCTCGTGCTAAATGGAGCTTAACCCAGAGAAAGCATCACATCTGGAAAAGATGGGGAGATGGTCATAAAGGAGACGAGGATGAGAAATTCTCTCGGAACGCGGGTGAGGGGCAGGCTGCTCTGGGGCCAGGAGGGACTTCTCTGGACAGCAATGAAAACTTTGTTTGATTGATCATTTTTAAGTTATCAACATAATAAAGTTTTAAAAACCTCTCTCTGCCCAAGAAAAAGAAAGCAAAACTACTCTCTTTTGAGTTTATAGGATTTAAGTGGTACTACATACTTATGTTTTCTTTGAGGACAAATTCTTAACTATTATTTTTATTTTATTTTTATTAAATTGCATTTCCTTTAAAAGTTGGTCTGGGTCTTTTTGTTCCCACCCACTGTGTTCAGGAAATCCCAAGAAGAGGGAAATTATAGAACATAGTGAAAGATATAGACCAAAACATACCCTCATATTTTAGACATTTTTGCTTTCATAAAAGGAAGAGAAACTCATCAATGTTAGAAAAGCTTCTGTTCAGTTTGACTTTCGAGGGGTTTCAATTTCCATAAAGATGTGGTTTTGAATATATTTTTTTCAATGAAACCTGACTTGTTTCAAGTGATTTGGAGGCATGGGTTCTGTTCTTTGTGGATGGGAGAGATTTATTTCCCTAGAAACCACAGAATGCCAAATCTCCCTGTGAATGATAGATCCTCCTGTCTCTCCCCTCCCTGGAGCCTGCCCTGTCCAACTGAGAAAAGATAAACCCAGTGATTTATTCGGGGAGCACCCAGCTTTGCTCGGGGGTAAACAGGGCGCTCCTCCCGTGAGGA
Organism: Delphinus delphis; assembly: GCF_949987515.2. Taxonomy (NCBI): domain Eukaryota; kingdom Metazoa; phylum Chordata; class Mammalia; order Artiodactyla; family Delphinidae; genus Delphinus; species Delphinus delphis. The sequence continues at coordinate 171,043,035 of NC_082685.1, read as the reverse complement.
TGCAGCTGGAGCAAACCAATGGTTTCGCTGGGCTGGGAAAGTGCATCCCTCCCCAGCCTCCTATCAGCTCCGCAGAGGGGAAGCATCTCATTTAACTAAAAGAATAAGATAAATGATCGTCTGTGACTTTTACTCAAAGTAATATTTCAACTCTTGTACCTTTCTAGTACATTTCCTTTGTTTTTACAACTGTTCCCTAATCTGAAAGAGTTTGCCACGTCAGCAATAAATGAGAGTTAATAGTATATGCCCTTTATGGGGAGAAAAATATACATAGAATTCAGTCACGAGAAGAAAATTAAAAACCTGCTTAATCAGCAAGAGTTAGAATGTTTTACAATATCAGATGAGCTAATATATGGCAGGTACTGTGTCTACCCCAAAGTCTTAACATAACCTATAGGAATAGCTACATGATTTCATGATTTTCTCCCCAATGTTAACCAAAGGACCCCAGTGATTCTGAGTGATTAAATACAGGCAGACCTTGGAGATATTGTGGGTTCGGGAATGAAACGAATATCACGATAAAATTAGTCACACAAAATTTTTGGTTTCCCCAAAGTTATGTTTACACTGTACTGTAGTCCATGAGTGTGCAATAGCTTTATGTAAAAAAAAAAACAACGTACATACCTTAATTAAAAAATACTTTGTTGCTAAAAAATGCTAACCATCATCTGAGCCTTCAGTGACTCATAGTAGCAACATCAGAGATCGCTGATCACAGTTACGCGTGAGACATAAATAATCATGAAAAAGTTTGAAATATTTTGAGAGTTACCAAAATGTGACTCAGAGACACAAAGTGAGCAAATGCTGTTGGAAAAATGGTGCCGATAGACGCGCTGGATGCAGGGCTGCCCCAAACCTTCAATTTGTAAGGAACCACAACACCTGCTAAGCACTGCAATGGGAAGCACGAGAAAATTAGGTCCACCCCTACTGTCCACACACAGTTCTCAGGAGAGAAGGAGCCAGGGGGATCATTCACATCTCTGCATTTGATGATGTTAGAACCTGCTGTGTGGGTTCCAATGTCATCAAATCAGAATAAAGAGTCCAGGAACAGAGTAAAGCACAAATGAAAATTTGTTAATTGGTAAGTTAATCTCTCAAATCACTGACTTAAAGAATGAATTTTTTCGTAAATGGTGTGGGGTTCACCACTTGTATAAAGATACAATTTGATACCTACCTCACACTGTATATCCCAAAGAATGGCACCTGTATTACAGATTTTAAGTTGAAAAATAAAACCATAGGTATTAGACAACAATTAAAATCAGAGGTTGATTCACTTCTAAAATTAAAATGTGAGGGGAGATAACTTTTCAAATTATGGCTTAAAATCCAAAAGCAATAAAATATTGATGAATTGACTACAGTTTTTTTTTATGTTGATGTCAAAAATAATCATTATAAGGAAATGCAGAAGACAAACTGAGAGAAGAAATAGTTGTCATTTTTGTGTAGACAAAGGGTAATATTGTGAATATTAACAGAGTTTTTAAGGTTGGAGAAGACCAAAAACTTACAGAAAAATAGACAAAAGACAAGATATGCTTAACTTTTCAACTTCACTCAAAGTAATTTAAAAATCACACCGATACCTTGTTTCTCCTGTATCAGAGCGGCAACATTTCCCCAAATTCGACAACATTCTCTATGGAAATGGGCACAGTCATAATTGCTGGTCATCAGAATGTATTCACAGAGGGTAATCACAGGGATTGTATCCAAATAGCAAACACGAAATCAACATTAAAAAGCAAAGTTCCTGGTCCTTTGGTGAGGAAAATAACTCTTTCCTTTTAATTCTCAGAAGGTTTGGGGATTTTTGTAAAGTGTCTTTCCTATCATTACAGAACCGATTTCTGAGATTATAAAGGGAAGGAAATAGAATCTCTTCTATTTTTAATTTTTAACCATTCTTTTCTTAATATTTTAGTTAATAGATCTGTCAAGATACTATTTCAGAGACTACGAAACTTGGCCAAGTTTTGAAAGAGGTAGTCCCCCGCCAGGCCCAACGATGCACCCACCTGAACCAGGAGAGGGAGAAAATGATTCTCTAGGGGCTCGTGGGATAGAAGAGCAGGGAGACCCCAGCCTCACCTGCTTAGCCTCACCTGCAGAGGCTTCTGGTAGCCAAGCTTCGTGACCCCAGGGGGCAGCATTCACTTGGTTCAGGAGAGGGGGTCATGGATTAACAATGAACTGGACTTTGGTTTTCGTGTTAAAATTTAGATTTCATTTTATCTTAATTGTAAAGATAATTTAAAAGATTGGTTTGGGGACACTAAAATGTCTTGTCCCGCAAAGTTTGGACCGGTCACCCCTCCAGGCAAATCAATAGTGAATTCCTTTGTTCTTCCAGGTGGAGTTATGGAAGGTTGTGTTTCCTCTTGAGAGGGTCATGGTGGCATTTACACCACTGGTGTGTGGCAAGTGGTAGGTTACTGCTGAGGAAGGAATCCCCATTTCGTTTCTGATGTGATTAAAAGGTCATGTCCTCAGTGTGAAGAAATAGCAGTGGCGCAAGCAGCTGGGACGCTATTTCAGACCATAACCTGACCTGTGGTCACGCAGGAAGCCGACACTGATCAGTGCATTTTCCCTCCCATGATTCTATGCATTTCAGGGAGGCAAAAAGTAGCAATGTGAATGTTATTTAGCTGCCAGTGTTTTCACGAAGATCACAAAACAAAGCCTAGAATTGTGAAATCACATGCAACAGTGGATTACTGTGACTGTCTGGGGTTTTGTATGAAGTCTCACAGAAGACAATCACACGCACAATTACACACATGCCCATCCACTCACACACACGTGTACACACACGCACATGCACACGTGCACGCACTCCCCTGAGCACAGACCTAGCTATTGCCTTCTGTTGGGTCCACCCCAGACACGGCCATGACTTTGCAGCCTCATGGGGTGAGAGGCCATCCCCGGAGTTTTCAGCAGGCCCAGGAAGGCACTCTTGTGAATTAAACAGCTCCCTCTTGCATGTACATCAGCTGTGAGTCCTTCCAGCATGTGCTCTGAGTTTCGACACTCGAGGGTCTAGGCTGAGCTAAGCTGCTGGACCAGGAGTGGACGCCCTTGCCAACCTCCAGCCTCCAGCCTCCACTCTGTCTGACCTATCCCCCCACTCACAGCCTTGCCTGTAACCCCACGCCCCACGGCTTCCCACCCTTTGCAGGACAAAGGCAGCTGTGCTGGGGGTGCGGCCTGCCAGCCTGGCCTCTGGCTCCTCTCCAGCCCTCCGACCCGCACCCCTGGGTGCTCTTGCCCCCCCAGTGCCTCCCCACACGGGCCTGCCCTGAACCCCTTGGGCAGCTCCTGTGACACCTCCCAGAGCTTCTCAGAATGCTGTCCCTCCTCTGACACTCTTGTCCCAACGTCTGCTCCCAGGGTGACGGGAGCCTTGCTGGGAACAGAGTAGGTGCTCAGTAAACACCTCCCGAGTGGAAGGGGGAATGAGTACTACAGATGCTGCCACTTCTCCTGAATCCAGGCAATCTTTAGATTAACTTCCAGAGACCTGAGGAACTTCATCAAACACTCCCACTATCTTAGCCATACCACAGAATGCTTTATCTGGCAGTAGAGTAACTAAGAGATGGAAATTTACATACTTCATATTTAACTGCCTTTCTTTCAAGAGTCCCCGATCAAAACAATACAAGGATGACGACTAGAATGCTAAGACATTTATTCATCAGCACACAGTGAAAGCCAATATGATGGCTCCCAAGAGGCACTCTTAGTTGCAGAAGCAGACATAGGTTGTGGTCCCTGCTCTCAAGGGAATTAGAGTCTGGTGGTCCTAGTGGACCCCATCAGCCTCTCCCAGGCACATGCAAACTAAGAAGAACTGTGAAGCCAGCGTGAAGAGCTGGTCCTCCACTGTTCCTCCAGGGTAACGTGCATGAGTGAGCCGTCCTCACTCTTCACACACTGCTCAAACTCCAGCAGGGATCCTACAACCCTGGTAGCAGAGTCCGAGTCTTAGAGACAGGAAAAGTCCTAGAAACCAAAGCACTCCACCTTCCAAAGCCCTCGAGCCTATCCCTGGATCTCTTCCTACTCAGGAGTGGTCCACGGATCCTCAGCACAGCACACCCGGGAGTTCCTCAGAGGTGCAGAGCCCAGGCCGGCCCAGACCTAGGGACTAATCCAAACCCGCATCCTCACAAACGCCCCAGGTGATTCCTGGGCACCTCGCAACCCCACCCAGTCTGGGGATGAAGCCTGCTGCTCAACACAAACACGACTCGCGGACAGAACGCGGCCCCCCCTGCGCAATCCTCCCATGTGAAGTCACAGCCCAAAAGAGGGGACGCAAAATCCCCGCCTGGCAGCATCTACCGTGTGTCCCCGAACAGCTCCAGCGTTGCCCTGACCACTTCTGCCACCATCCACCTTTCCACTCTGACCCCCCAACCTTCACTTCTGGGGGCTCCTTGTCGGCCTCACTCTGCCCAGAGTTTCCTATTTATCGATTTCATGAGAAAACACTGTCTGAGACCCCGGAGGTGGTGGGAGCGGGGTGTCGGTGAGGGAAGACTCGTATTCAGAAGACGCTGTTTCGGGGTCCCCAAGACACCCTCCACATCCAACGATCCCCTGTGAGGACTCCCAGCGCTCGGCCATGAGTTATTCCAACCGCGGGACACAGACCACAGTCAGCAAAGGGAAAGGCACACAGGGTGAAGTGCAGGGGGACCAGGTGGGAGCTCCCAGAGTCCTCACCCTCGGCGTCCCAAGACAGGCTGAATCCCCCAGCAATGCATGGTGACACAGGGACCCCCATTAGAGACTCAGGGCCAGGGATTTTATGGGGGCTGGTCACGTGGGCTCCTTCTGCCCGGCACATGCCAGACTACCAGCAGGAAGGCAGGACTCAGCGCGAAGCCAGGATTTGTACAGTTTGGACACACTGAGGCCCTTTATCAGTCAGGGAGATGAGAAGTCGCCCGAGATCCGTTTCCCATGTGCCACAGAAGGCCAGCCTTGCGAGCAGACCTTTCTAAACTGAGCTAACCCTTTTCTGCACAGATGCATTTATTTCCTTCAAAAGATTTTGGAATACGGACATTATTATCCATGAAATTTGCAGTTTTAAGTTGAAATGGCAGAAACTTAAGTTACATCGTGTAAAGAAAGCCCTGATAGTAAAGGGTTAGAGAAAGAACAAAAATATTTGGGGGCACATTGATCATTGTGTGTCTCTCTCCCTTTTACAGCTGCCATCCCAGGGTCTACAATAATGTCACATCGATGAAAAAAATCATAACTCTTTGGAAATTAACAGAAGCCCCAGTATACAGGAGTCCCTAGCGTAATAACAGAGAGAAAAATTCTCTGTCCCCAGGCCGGAGTCACAGAACCCTGGAGCACCTCCCCCCTGGTGACGGTGACAGTAATTACCACCTACAGTCTACAGACTGGTGACAGTAATTGCCACGCCAAAGGCAGTCTGGCAAAGTTTGAACTTAGCTACCATTGCCTGAACTGTTTTTTTTTTTTTTTAACCTCTTTATTGGGGTATAATTGCTTTACAATGGTGTGTTAGTTTCTGCTTTATAACAAAGTGAATCAGTTATACATATACATATGTTCCCATATCTCTTCCCTCTTGTGTGCCGCTCCCTCCCACCCTCCCTATCCCACCCCTCCAGGCGGTCACAAAGCACCGAGCCGATATCCCTGTGCCATGCGGCTGCTTCCCACTAGCTATCTACCTTACGTTTGTTAGTGTGCATATGCCCATGACTCTCTCTCGCCCTGTCACGGTTCACCCTTCCCGCTCCCCATATCCTCAAGTCTGTAGGTCTGTGTCTTTATTCCTGTCTTACCCCTAGGTTCTTCATGACATTTTTTTTCTTAAATTCCATATATATGTGTGAGCATACGGTATTTGTCTTTTTCTTTCTGACTTACTTCACTCTGTATGACAGACTCTAGGTCTATCCACCTCATTACAAATAGCTCAATTTTGTTTCTTTTTATGGCTGAGTAATATTCCATTGTATATACGTGCCACATCATCTTTATGCATACATCCAATAATGGACACTTAGGTTGTTTCCATCTCTGGGCTATTGTAAATAGAGTTGCAATGAACATTTTGGTACATGACTCTTTTTGAATTACGGTTTTCTCAGGGTATGTGCCCAGTAGTGGGATTGCTGGGTCATATGGTAGTTCTATTTGTAGTTTTTTAAGGAACCTCCATACTGTTCTCCATAGTGGCTGAACCAATTCCCATTCCCACCAGCAGTGCAAGAGTGTTCCCTTCTCTCCACACCCTCTCCAGCATTTATTGTTTCTAGATTTTTTGATGATGGCCATTCTGACTGGTGTGAGATGATATATCATTGTAGTTTTGATTTGTATTTCTCTAATGATTAATGATGTTGAGCGTTCTTTCGTGTGTTTGTTGGCAGTCTGGATGCCTGTACTGTTTTTATCGATTGTTCAGAATAAGAACCAATCTTGGTTCGTCTAACATCACACTTGAGGTCTTCCCCACGGCCAAGCTCCCATTTTTATTCCATTATTAAGAACCCAAGACCACGGATGGACCCAGAGGAAACATCCCCGTGGCCCTCGCTCACGTGCTACAGAAGGAAGCGTGACACAAGTCTATTTGACTCTCTTCTGACCAGCCAAAAGGTTAGCATCATCTGACAAGACCGAAGCCGGTGAAAGCTGGGGCTGGTAAAGTAAGAACTGTAATAAAGAGTGAACCTAAAACACGGTTCCATGCTTCACATTCCCCCAGTGTCACTTGCATTTCAGTTAAAATGGGAGGAATACGGAGGCTGCTGAGGAACTCACAGATGTTTCCAGGAACGGACATATTGTTATACTTCACCTGCACTGAAGGTTGCTTGAAAGCATTATTTGTCATTTCTTTCCGAACAGACATGAGTGTCTGCTCACAACATCCACTAGACAGGATCTGGTCAGACAGTAACTGCAGAGGCTCCAGAAGGCCTGTGTGGGGGAGGGGCAGACACCCCCTGCGTAGCTGAGCTTCTTGTCGGGCTGAGCTTGGCCTCCCGTGTGCCTGGTTTGGAAGCGTTGCTGCTTCGGTCCCTGGAGCCCACCTAGGGCAGGGCGTGCTGTGGCAGCCACAGGGTGGCTCCACTGCAGGAGAAGCATGGCCCATCCTTGGCTGGGGAAGGCCACTCCTGGTGCAGTGGCCTGAGTCGTGGTGAAGGTGCTCCAGGAGGCCCTCCACCACAGCCGGGCTCGGCCGCCTCTGAGTAGAGCTGGCGGGCCTCAGGCAGGCAGCCAGGGTGAGGACCCCCACTCACGGCAGAGTAAACACCCCAACCCCTCTCCGCTCATCCCAAACCACTGAGGCACGCCGGCAGAGTCCGCGTGGTTTAGATCACCCCGTTATCGCCATCCTCTCAAGTGAGTTTTCTCCTCTACCATCTGGTGACAATATCACTGTGATTTAGCCAAAGTTTTCTGTCTCCAGGTTAAAGACTCAAAATTTTCTGCAGGTGCCATTTCCCCTTAACGGGGTGAGTCACGTCCCCGTAGGAGCACCAGAGCTAACCTTCAGAAAAGATGTTCAACGCGACCTTGTAGGATGTGAAATGCCTCCCTCGAATTTTCCCTATGGCTTGCCATATTTGCAATCTGAAACTTATATGGTTGGAAAACAAATATGTTTTCCTCTTAGATGTGTTCTAAAAACATCAGTGCTTGCAGACCATTGTGAAGCCCTTGGTTTCAACCTTTTGTACCATTGTACGTTGTGCATTGTACCATTGTAAAGCAATTATACCCCAATAAAGAAGCAGAACAGACTTAGAGGCTGCTGTCCAGGGCCCTGTGGCTGCAGGCAGGTCCCGGCAGGTGTTTGCCTGAAAGTAGGTCACCAGAAGCCAGGGCAAATCGGGGCAGCTCCCCACGCTATGCAAATGAACCCCATCAAAGCACGGTGGCAGAGGTATCTATCAGGAAGGCAGCATTCTGCGCCCCAGTCATCCCCACTCCTGGAGCTGGAAGGGAAACCCAGTGGCTGATTCAAAAACGGACAAAAACCTCACGTAGAGGCAACATTCGGTGTCAGGCTGTGTCCTTGAGGGAAGCGGAAGAGTCCTTCAAGATGCAAACAGGTGATAGTTCTTCAGAAACAGGAGACTTCAAAAGCCTGTGTTCCCTGGATCGCCTAACGCAAAGGTAGCAAAGTCCTCAGAACGCCCCCAGCAGGGGAAGTTTCCCTCTGAGGCCCCTCCACAAGGGGCAGTGCTGGTCAGGGGGGGGCCACTGGGGAGAAGACTGCAGGATGGCGGTGCAGGGCCCAGCTTGGCCTCACCTGGAGCAGCCCCCCGACCCCTGGTACGAACACAATGAGTTTCCGAGAACGATGTGAGTTGAGCAAGGGCTTCTGTGCCCCACAAAAATTAAGAATTCTGTTTCACAGATAAGTAAACAAAGGTCCCCAGGGATCAGCGCCCTCCTAGGAAAACAGAACTAGGACTCAGCTCTTTCCACTCAGCCCCGCAGTTCCGGTGATAACAAGAACGCGGGCCCCGGGAAGAGAGTCAGGGAGGGTGACCAGGAGGCACTGGGTGACAGTGAGGCTGAGAAGGCCTGGGCAAGGGTCGTTTGGCAGGGGGTGGGGGGGTTTGGTTATCCTTTGCTTATTCCTCTTCTGGTCCATGAGGATAGGGCCAGTCGCATCATGGCCCCCAAAAATGCCCACGCCCGGCTTCTCTGGAACCTGTGACAATGCTGCGTTTGGTGACAAAGGAGTCTCTGCAGAGGGGATTAAGGTAACAGCATCATATAGACTGCCGGGTAGGCAGACTCTCATCTTGTGCGCCCTTAAAATAGAGACTTTCCTTGCCTGGAGGCAGGAAAGCTGCAGGTGTTTGAAGCATGAGAGGGGCGTGACTGGCCATTGCTGGGGGGGCAAAAGGACAGCAGGAGAAGCGCTGGGGGGGGGGGGCGTGGCCCTGCAGGAGCACAACAGGCCCTCAGCTGATCTCCTGCAGGAACACGGACCTCAGTCCTACAACCTGGACTACCTGAATTCTGAAAGCAACAGGAGGGGCTTGGACGTGGATTCATGTCAAGAGCCTCCAGAAAGGGGAGCGGCCCCGCCAAGACTTTGATTTCGGTGTGTGAGTCCCCGAGCAGAAGACCCAGTGCAGCCAGGGGTCCCTGGACTTCCGAGCTACAGAACTGTGTGTTAATACATGTGTGTGGTTTCAAGCTGCCAAGTCTGTGGTATCAAACATCATTACAGCAGCAACAGAAAGCTAATTCAGGTGACGAAACGTCCTGGAGACACTTAGTAAGGAGGACTCAAGAGATGCTATAGGGGAGCACCAGGGAGGCCCCATTAAGACAGCCAGGTTGATTCTTGCCTCCTTAAAAATCAGCCAGTAAAGGAGAAGTCACCATTCTGAAAGAAAGGAACTCATGGTCCCTAGAACAACTTACTCACATAGAAGAAAATGACACAGAGGTTAAGTTTTTTTTTTTTTAATTGACCATTTCCATACAAAATTTTGGGGGCCAGATGAACAAAATCCCTTTCATGATGATGATGATGATGATGATAACAGCAGTAAATATTTGTGCAGCACTTGAAAATCTGTGAGATCCCTTCACATCACTATTCCCTTCCATCCTCCACATTCCATGAGACATGTATTATTATTTATGTTTTATAAAACATATACATGTACAAGGGGGTCACCAAGAGTCAGAGAAAATCAGGGAAGTTCCCCACATCACACACACAGGCCTGAGCTCCACCGGGGCCATGGCCTCCTTTGTGCAACGTCATCTCAGCTCCTGGAGAAGCAGCAGATCCCAGGCAAAGTGGTCCAGAGTCCCTGAGACCCCCTTTCCTTATGGCTTCCCAGACTCCCTCTCCACCCACATCCCCAAATTTCTTCCAGATGTTCCAGGAAGCTCCGCTCCCTCCCCAAGGGCTTCCCCCTTCCCCAGGCCCAGGTCTTCAAACTCCGGGCTCTGCAGCCAGGCCAGCCATGGCCATCCCTTCCCCCACATGGGCTTCCCCTTTCCTGGCCAGCGTCGCTGCTGAGAAGTGGTTCCCGACGGTGCCCCACACGTCCCCAGCTGAGCGTGCACCCCACCGTGAAACTCACAGCTTCTGCCTCATGGACAATGTGTGCCTGCCTGCCCCCGGGCTCCAGCAGCTTGGGGGGCTCTCGCTTTGTCTCCCCAGGTCCCAGCCGGTGTTGGACCAGCAGGCACATGATCCTCACTGCCACACAAGGGGAAGAACAGCATCGTCGTCCTGGCCTGTACCTTTGAACGACAATTCCGGGCCAGACCACCTCTCCTCTCTCCAGCCGGGAGTCCCAGTACCAACTGCAAGGATATAAACTCCGACACCCCAGCTTGCCATCTGTGCTCCTATATTGACGTTGTGACTCCCTACTAGGGCTCAGACATTATGCTCCGTGGTGAGGACAAGATTAAAAGCAGCTCGGGAGGCTGTCGGTCTTACAGAAGAATGTGTTTGTGGTGAAGTAAAGCGTGGGAAGGGGGAAGGGGCTCTAGGGGGGGCATGAGGTCCAGTCGGTGTGCCTGTGAAAGAGCCGACCCCAGGCAGTTCAAGGACCCTCCTCCTCCGAGTGCCCTCTTCCAAGTTTACAGCGAGATGGTGTGTCCTGCTCCCTGGGGTTGGGCGAGGCCCCGGGACTCATTCTAGGAAGGCTCTGTGAGTCCCTTCGGGGCGGAGGTATTTAATAGGCAGGACAAGACACCCCTGCAGAACTTTCTTGCCTTTTGCACAACAATTGGCAACATTCAAACTGGGTCCTTGAAAGATTACTATGAGCACAGCTTGGAGATTCAGTATGAGAAAGAAATAAATCTGTGGTTTTAAAGTACGGACATTTTAGGTTTGCTTGTCACTAAAAAATAGCTTACTGTAAGTGACACTAGAATTGGTACCAGCGCTGGGATGCTGTCACCACAGAGAATCTGAACTATGTCGCGCCGATTTAGGGGTTAGCTGCCAGCCAAGGAGGAAGCTGGTATTGGAGCTTGTAAGGGTGCCAGTCCGTCCTATGAGGTGGTGGAATATGTGATAAAGCCCTCGCCTAGGGCAACATGGATGGCATGTAATATACCTAGTAGACTGAAGGGATTGCATGATGGAAGGTTAGCATCATCTTATTGTTAACCTAGTTACTTTGGGCTGCATTGGAGATAATACTACAGGAAAGGTTTGAGCTCAGAAAAGAAAATGAGGAGTAGAGATCTGAGCCCAGAAATTAAGGGGCTTTCAGAATTGGAAGGTACAACTTCTTCTCATCAAGGCATGGCCACCAAGCCCGTCGTTAAAACTTCAGAATAGATGCAGAGTCCTGTTGCCAGTGGATAAAATGTCTTGGGCACATGACTAAAGGCGTCCCTCCCACCAGAGCCAGACAGGCTTATGCAGATGGAGAGACAGAGACCCGGATGGAGAGACTGGCCAGGGGGCAAAAGAGTAAAGACAGCAGATCTAAAATGGACAAGAGGAAATGGGCACATAGAGCTGAATGGGATCATATAAGTAAGAAATTCATTATGTGTTGTGCTTTTTGTTTTTTTTAATTTTGGTAAAATGTACATACATAATATTTGGCATTTTAACCATTTTCAGGTATACAGTTCAGTGGCGTTAAGGACATTTGCATTGTTGTTCAGAGTCCCACCGTCCATCCCCAGGACTCTTTCGTCTTCCAAAGCCAAAGCGCTGTCCCCGTAAAACACTCATTCTCTGTTCCCTCTCTTCAAGTCTCTGCCAACCACATTCCACTTTCTGTCTTATGCATTTGAAGGTTCTCGTCAATGGAATCACACAGTGCTTGTCTTTTTGTGATTGGCTTATTTCACATCTCATTATGTCGTCAAGGTTCATTCGTGTTGCAGCCTGTGTCAGAATTTCCTTCCTCTTTGAGAATAAATAATATTCCATCATCTTTTTTATCCATTCATCTCTCAGTGCACACTTGGAGTGCTTCCACATTTTGGCTACACTGCAATGAACATGGATGGACAAATATGTCTTCTAATCTCTGTTTTCAATTCTTTTGAGTATTTACCCAGGAGTAAAATTGCTAGATCACGTGGCAGTTCTAATTTTAATGTTTTGAGGAGCCTCCATACTGTTTTCCACAGTGGCTAGACCTTTTTATGTTGCCACCAACAGTGTACAAAGGGATCCAACTTGCCTACATCCTCGTCAACTCTTTGCTAGTTTCTGAACCTTTTTGGTAGTAGCCACCCTCATGAGTATGAAGAGGTACCTCACTGTGGTTTTGATTTGCACTTCCCTAATGATTAGTGATGTTGAATATCTTTTCATGTGCTTATTGGCCATTTGCGTGTCTTCTTTGAAGAAATGTCTATTCAAGCCCCTTGACATTTTACAAATTGTTTGTTTCTTCGTTGTTGAGTTGTACCACTTCTTTATATATTCTCGATATTGCCCCTTGTCAGATATGTGATTTGCAAATATTTTCTTCCATTCTGTGGGTTACCTTTTTACTCTGTGTCCTTTGATAAACAAGAAAATTTATTTGGTTGAAAGATAACTGTCCTTCCAAAGAAACCATAAACTAGGGTAAAAAGACTGTAAAAGTTAAATGAGATTTGCATGTAAAACACTTAGCATAATATTTAACGTATTATCGTGTTCAATAGGGGTTAGTTTTAGTGTATACTCTAATAATAAAAACATTGCTTTAAAAGTTTCAAAACTTTAAAAAATTTCCTTTTGGAATCATTTTATAAAACACATGTTTAAAATTTCAAAGATAATCTGTCTCATTATTCATAAACACATTTTATTTTAAGGCCCCCAAAAAACAGTACTGCTTTATTAGTTATGGATTTTGCATTGGAATTTTCTTTACCTGCTAAGTGTTAAGAGACTTTGGGCTAGTTCTATGTACTAAATCTACACTAAACCAGAGAATATTTGCCGTCACTGAAGTACATAAAACCATAGTACAATGGAGGTTCTGACAGCTCTGATCTTCAGTATCACAGCTTAAAATGGGCCTTGGGTTAAATGTCTTCTTTAAGAGAGAAAATATAAATGCAAAATCATAGTTCAGGTCAATATACAAACAACAGCCTTGTCAGTTGCCTTGTGCAACTGAGGAAACTCTCCTGAGATCCTCAAGATTGTAACTGTGGTGTCGACACCCTCGGGTCCTCTGACGAGCCTGGACGGGAGGCATGTTCTCCTCTCCCGTCCGATCGTAGCCGAGTCACAGCCAGCGTCACCCACCTTAACCATCTGCAGGATTACGTGGAGAGGCATCAGAAACCCAAAGGTGATTTTGATGCTGTGCCACCGTTGAGCTGATGATGGGCATATTCTGTGTCACCGACAAAGCTCTGTAGTGACCTGAAAAGGAGAGAAGTTATTCATTTATTCAACCAGTAACTCTGAAGCTGGCAAGTGTTCCATCCTGGGAATGAAATGTGCCTGGGTAAACAGTGATCCGATCGACCTGAAAACTATGCATGCTATGATGGAAACCAAGGTCTTCTTGTTGTTAAATCGCTACAGAACAAGAGCCTTTCTGTTTATACCCGTTATCTGAAGATGGATCGTTCTGACTGGTGAGTTCAACAGCCAATCATTCAATCATGCGCTTCTTCAAAGACGATTTGCATAACTCAATCTGGAAACGTAGAACTGAGTGAAGTGCTAACAAGCTGATCGTTTCACCTGGGTTTTCTTGCAGAAATATTGCTGCATTCGCTTCAGTGCTTCTATTTCTGTTTTGTCTTAAGCTCCAGCCCTTAAATAATGATAAACTTTGAGCAAGTGGCTGGCACGGTCTGTGCAGTGACACGGTCCTCTCGGCCAAAATAAATTCAGACAAAGAAATTAAAGTCTGCCTCTCTGAAATGTTCTGAGTTGCCCAAAGCCAGCGGTGAGCATAAACTATAAAACCCAAAGACGATGGATTCCTTGGCTCACTCCACATCACAAAATTACCGAAAGCCAAAGAAGAATCAGATGAACGCCAAAGACCACATCTCACATGACATGATATTCTCAGGATGGCAGATCAAAGAGAACCTTTAGGAATGGAATTTAGCTTAAGTGGAAACTGGCAAAAGGACTTTGTGTAAAAGTTGTTGAATGAGACAACTCTTCTGGAAGTCACCACATTACCTGCTTGTTTTTCGTCCATTTCCCGTGGACAGAAGCATATTTGGGGAGATTTTAAAATTATCCCTGACTTGAGACTAAATAACAACTGGGTTTCATTTCATTTATAGCTGAGGTAGAAATAGGACAGTCGGGCTGACAAGTAAGCCATGGAGTTTGCCATTCCCTAACCCCGCTCAGCCCCGCAGCCTCCAAGAGCCCGGCAGTCAATATAAAGTAAGAAAAATGCAGTGCATGGGGGCTCCAAGCAGCTCACTGACTATGCTTGGAAAGCATTCTTTCTCCTTCTGAGATTAGTTTGGAAGATAAAATGCCCTTTCCTTCACAAAATGCAATGACAGGAGAGAGTCACAGTTGTGCTTTCTGTTTATTTTTAACATCTTTTTTGGTTTAAATAAAAGTTGGCAACCTTTCCTGCAGCCTACAATACAGTTATTTTAATTACCAGTTCTTGAAAATTGAGAAGCTCCAATCCATTCTCACAGGAAGCAAAAGCAATTTGCACTATGGTCAGGGGTTTGGGTTTGAGGAAAGTGGGCGGTGGAGACAGAGGGCGCGGTGGGAGGAGAGATGCAGGACAAGCTCTTGTTCCCCTGGGCTCAGGCACTCCTCGGGAGCTGGACGGCTCCCCCGGGCCCTTTGCCCCTCCACCCTCGGTGGGTCCATTCCTTTGTTCCAAACTCAACAGTGAAGCACCCGGTGGGGAGCAGCCGTGGAGGCGGAGAGTCTGAGGTACCAGGGAAAATTCTGACACATGGTTTCCGTTGGATGAAGAGGTCTTGCAAAGGGAAGACATCCCTCTGGATGTGGAGTGGTATCCAGCTCAGTTAGCTATAGACTCCACACATCAGGCCGTATAGAGCCTATGGGTGATGACGTAGCCTTGGTGGTGTCCTTCCAAAGATGCATAAATCCGGTGGACCGCGTACTGTCAGAGCTGCTGTGAAAGGCCAGCCAATCCAGCCGTGGAGATGTGGCTGCCACGCTCAGTGTGGAGGCCCCACTTAGCCCTGCAAACACTCTACCCAGTTACAGCAGCCATGGCAGACAGACACAAAGGCAAGCAGAACTTTGAGATGCATAACTTCCAAACTCCAGGGCCTGGCAGCCTTGAAAGGCTCTGTGGTCTGTAGCTCATCTGCCCACCTGTAGCTTGAAGGAAGTCTGGGTGGCCTTGACTGATACCTGCAGTGGTCCACACTGGAGGCCAGCTGGCCTCACCAGGCTCTGGCCGCAGGTACACCATGTACAATGAATTCACTCATATAATCCTACGCTTAGACTCGCCCACGTTCTGTGCGTTATCTCAGTGCTGAGAATTTAAAAGAAAGAAATGATGGGTTGACCAGAAAAAGCTAAACAGAGTGGGGGACTTAGAAGCTTAGGCTCCCATCTGTACCTCCAGGTGCCATCATCAAAAAAGCCTTGCAGGGGGCTTCCCTGGTGGCGCAGTGGTTGAGAGTCCGCCTGCCGATGCAGGGGACGCGGGTTCGTGCCCCGGTCTGGGAAGATCCCACATGCCGTGGAGCAGCTGGGCCCGTGAGCCATGGCTGCTGAGCCTGTGCTCCGCAACGGGAGAGGCCACAACAGTGAGAGGCCCACGTACCGCAAAAAAAAAAAAAAAAAAAAAAAGCCATACAGGTCACTGAGTTGATGAGTAGAGATGTTGAGACCCTGCCTGGAGAGCCAAGGTCATGTAGACAAGCAGAGATGCCCACAGGCATCACAGGTGTTGGGAGGGGACCAGGAGGAGCTCGACCCTCCCTCTGGAGAAGATCCCCCCTATTAGCCAGAAGTCCTTTTACCTTGTCAGTAGGAGGGGACCCCCATCCTTGGGACTCTATTTATGAAACGTCCTCAGAGGAACTTCTGAATGGGCTCAGCCAGATCAATGGCTCTTTGCTTAAACAAGTCCTTCGGGTGTTATCTTCCGGACACGTGCCTTTTTTTTTTTTTTTCCACAAATTAGCTGATGGAAAGCAGGAAACGCATGGGAAGTTCATACAGTCTGCGTCCTCTCCACCTCCGCAGTGTCCCTACCCTCTTGTCTCTTTTTCTCCTGCTCTCGCCCTTCAGACGTGGATATCACTTCCCGTGGACGCAGAAGCCACCTCACAGCCTTTCAGGAACAAGAAGGGGTGGAATTAAAGAGTAACTTCTACTTTGCAAATTGGATTTCAAATCCTTAGGGTTTAAAAAAGTGCTACATGTTTATGAAAAAGAATGCAGATTAAAATAATCAGATAGCAACAAAGAAGAAAGGAGAAAATCATCCTTTTGATGAATTTGTACATTTTGAATTTAAATATATTTTGTTAACTTCCTCCAAAATATCTGCAGCAGGAGCTGTGACGTGGTGGTGTGGAGAGTGTCCACCTGGGTGTCACTTCTAGTGAAATGTTTGCCAGTTTAAAAATATAGACTTTTCATTTCAATTTCATTGACACTTTCTGCCATCAGCAGGGTTACAGACTTTTGATAGGTTTGAGGTCCTCTGCATGGTTGCAGCTGCTATTAAGTATCTGTTCTTCAACTTTGAGGATTTTTCTATTGGGTGTGTATCTCCTTCTCGATTTGTCATAAATGTTGTATTTTTTTTTCATTTTATTGTTTCTTCTCACTTGATTTTTCTTTTTATTTGCCCTAAGTAGGCTTTAGATTTTTATTAGTCAAATTTTTTATTCTTTTTCAGAATAATTCTGATCCATATTAGGGAAGTTCTTGCCAAAACTAGAACAACGTAACAAAAACACCCTTAATTTTCTTCCTAAACTTCTGTGATTTTATTTCTTTGTATTTGAATACTTTTATCCACCTTAAATTTATTTTTTGTGTAAGCTATAGATTCATATTTTATCAGATGAATTTTTTACAGAGGATTTCTTTATATGAGATATTTCTTTTTCCCAAATGGGTAGCCAAGAGTGTCATGATGAAGTAAATATCCCATCATTTTCTGGTCAACATAAATGCCTCCTTTGTAATTTGTTAGGTGCCACTCTGCTTGTCCTCTTTCCTTGGACAAGGAACCCAATTCCCTTCATTGTTCTGTCTTTTCCTAGGCAAGTACTCAACGATTTTACTTACTAGGACTCCTTTTTTTTGGGGGGTCGGGGGCAGGGCCATGCTGAGTGGCTTGCAGGATCTCAGTTCCCCAACCAGGGATTGAACCCAGGCCCCCAACAGTGAAAGCCCGGAATCCTAACCACTAGGCCACCAGGGACTCTTTGGAAAGTAATATGAATAACTCTCAAATAACTGTTTAAAATAAGTCATCTATGGATAAAAATATGCAATGACTAATGTAAAATCACACTAAGCCAATAATAGAAAAGTAAAAGAGAAACGTTTGTATCAACAAGCTGGAAGAAGTCACAGAGCCAGGATTATCAAATGCCATGTTGACACAAAGTCAGGAGAGATCACTAATACTGAGGAACGGAATCCGCCTTTGCAAAGAATGCTAAGGATGAGAATTAGCAAGGTAAAGTCCCAGGAAAACTGATGCTGTGCACTTGGGGTTAGCACACCGGCTCCACCTGTACTGGAGGGAAAGCCCTGGATCAACACAGCCTCTTGTGAAAACGACCAAGAGCTTTAATTCACCACAAGTGCAGCGTCAGCCAACAGGGTGAGTTTGGGCAGCACCAATGGAATTAGCGTCTCCATGGCAGCTGGGAGGTACATGCGTTCCCACTCCATTCCTAGCCAACCTCCCAGCCCCTGCTGCTCCCCTGTGACTTCACACTGGGCCCCCCAGTAAACCAACAGCCATTTGGGGCAGGGCCTCTGCTCTCTATCAACTGCAGCTCTTGGTGGAGACCCAATAAATGTTTTTGGAAGTAATAATCTCTGTCTAAAAACTGGAACTTTCTTACAAGTATTTGCGATTTTCAACATGTTCTCTCAAAACCTTGTGTTTAGAAAAATAACCCTTGTACCAACTGAAACTATGATATTTTAATAAGAAGACCATGAACCACTATCTAGATACCTTCTTAAAAGGTGCTCCTAAGAATATTCAATCTTCACTTGCATCAAGGAGGTGGAACACAGGTGGAAGGGAAGCAGGGACTCCCTTACCTTCTGTGAGGTGGAATGCAGGCAGCTTCTCAGTCAGGAGTGGTGGGTATCTAGGAATTGAAAATTGTGTTGGCAACACAAGACGCTAAAGTTGGTAACGAAATAGAAGATGCTACAGAAAAGACAAAGGTTATAAGGATGTAAATCTGAACATATACCTGGATCTCTGCAGAAAATAAAAGACTAAAGCAATTTTCCCCTCACTTTGAAAAACTGACCTAGTTTAAGAAAGTAAAAGAGACAAAAGGAAAGAGGAGCAAGAAGTTAGTGGAGGGACAGGAAGTGAGGGAAGAGGAGGAGAAACAGGAGAAACAGGGAAAGAAGGATCGCACTGGTTTCTGGGAATATCGGATAAATGGATGAATTACCAGGAAAATACCAAACAAATTGCACCAGCTTTTAAGGACTGTCTATGCGCTCAGTGTCCTGAACCTAGGTCCAAACCTGCAGTGTCCCCAGCTGCGTGGACTGTCCTCAGTCACAACCCCAGGACAGTGCGGGGAAGCCCCACAGGTAAGAGCAACCTCGCACCACCACGTGTTCCACCAGTCACTGGAAGGAGCAGAGTCGTGTCCACATCCTGAGCTAAAGCTCAGAATACATCTTCTCCTGGAATCAGCTCCAGGGAAGTCAGCTGCGTTGCAAAGGACCAGCTGAGCTTCTTACGGTTTAGCCCAAGACCCTCACCACCGTATATAGTGCTGTCTTTGGAACTTGCACATGAACTTTTGGAGTTCAACCCATTCATAAACTGAAGACTGCTCATCCTTGCCGCAAACATATTCGCCCACTCCTGGGATGACAAGCGCAGCAGCTGTGAAATCCGCCTTTGATGTGAGCCTAATTGATTCCAAATACTTCCTTTGCGAGCAGAGGGCCGGGAACTTTAGAGTGGAGTCCTTGGATCTTCTTGGGCTGGATCTGCTTAAACTCCTCCTGCTGGCAAGTGCAGGCTGTGGCTGCCTGAAAGCCTTTGACCTGGACGTTCAATTGCAGACGTGGATATGGTCCACCCAAGATAAAGTCACACAATAACCATGCGGGGATCATTTTTTTAAATCTTTTAAATTTATTTTAATTTTGGCTGTGTTGGGTCTTCATTGCTGCGTGTGGGCTTTCTCTAGTTGCGGGAGCGGGGGCTTCTCTTGTTGCGGAGCACGGGCTCTAGGCGCGCAGGCTTCAGTAGTTGTGGCGTGCAGGCTCTAGAGCGCAGGCTCAGTAGTTGTGGCTCATGGGCTTAGTGGCTCCACGGCATGTGGGATCTTCCCGGACTAGGGCTTGAACCTGTGGCCCCTGCGTTGGCAGGCGGATTCTTCACTGCGCCACCAGGGAAGCCCCAGGCGGGGATCTTAAGAGCCACGTGCTGACTCCGACCCAGGCTTGTCATTATTTCAGCCATGTCAACACTCCCAGCTCTGCTACTCCACCATTTTAAGTGACTGATAAAATTACACAGTTGCTTATTTACTTGTCTAAACACAGCCTGGAAAGTGTCAGGTTGTATCACAATGTTTAATTGCTACCAAAATAGGTGTGTGTCAAGTAAACAGTTACAAATAAACGGAAGTTATTGTTCAGAAAATGGATTAATTAGTATTTAATTGCTATAACTTACAATTAATCCCTTAATATTAGGAATGCAAGCTTGTAACAAACTAGTGAGAACAAAAAAATGCATCAAGGAATGAGAGGTCCTTTCCCAAATCCATAACCTATGAGAGCGCCCAACCCCCTGCAGACTTGACTGGAGCTGGTCAGGAATCTCAAGGTCTTTACACTGGTCAAAACTCAGTTTCTCTTTCCAACCTCGGAAGTCATTTTAAATGGTTAAGGTGGATTCGGCATCCACTCTGATGACTCAGAGGTGAGGCAGATGCGGGCGTCTTCGACTGAGAGCACATCTGAAAATAATTGATTTGCCGGGAAGACGCGTTTAGTAAGGCGTGTTTGCAGGGATGCAAACCCCAAATGTTCTCTACCTCCGCGGATGCTTCCGGCAAGTCTGAAAGCTCGGGCTCAAACCAGGCGAGTCTTTTCTAAACAGCTCTGTCCAGGGGGCCGGACATGTTGCCCATAGGCCTCGCTCACCACTCGGGAGCTGGGCCCCCTTTAGGATGAATGCATTCCCAGTGCCCACGCCTGACATCGCCCAGGAGACTCAGGTGGGACCCCTACCCAAGTCATTGGGAACCCAGCCGGCTTCGCCTGGTAACCAGGCCCCCGTCAAGGCTGAAGCTGCCCCGCAACCTGGGGAGCTGAGTCCAGCTGCTTCTTAGGAGATCAGAACCCCACACACGATGGGTCCCAGGCAGAAGTGGCTCCCGCCCACCCCCTCCACCCACCGCCTGCTTTTTAAGGCCTTTCTGAATTGTTTGCTGTCAGCAGAACAAGTGTGTGCCCTGCGATCCCACAGACAACAAAGCCCCCAGCGGCATTTCACGCGGGTGATGTCACCCAGGTAAAATTGTACTGACAAGCTTTTAATTAAAGTTTTCCCACACATCTTTCCACGGGTCCCCGGAGCAATTATTCATTATGTGCAGACTGCCAGCCAATTGTGAGTTGGGAGGGAAGTGTTTTATTTTCAAAGCTCTTGCTGACAGCTAGAGAACACTCTGTTATACAATCTGTTTACGTTTTCACACACACACGCACACACACACACACACACACACACACACACACACACACACACACGGTCTCGCTCAAGGGGAAATGGCCATGCAGGGTGTTTAGCATGCATGGCAGTAATTAAATGTGTCTGCTGTTAAGATAAATAAAAGGGGGGGGGAAGCACAGCTCTTCTGTAAACAGTCCCCCATCCTGACCAGGTCCCCACAGCCTGGCAAGGAGAGATGTTTCCAGGAAGGCACAGGTTAGAACAGATGTGGGGACCCATGGCTGGGGGAGGGAGGCGCCTGGGATCACCCTGAGCTTTGCCAGAAGGAAAAGGGCCCTCACTGTTGAGACAGCAGGCCGGTGCCCTGTGCGGGGCCACTAGGAGGGAAGCAGGCTTTTGTCAGCACCTGAGACACAGACCCACCTTTCGTAGCTGAGAACCTGCAGGAAGGTGCCCAGACGTGAAGAGCAAGACTGAGCTGGAGATGGTCGGGGCTCCCCGGGTCCCTGGTTCCTGCTGGTGGAGCTTCTGCGGAATCGGACTCTTCATCCCATCCCTGTGTCACCAGGACAAACTCTCCAAAACCTGGAGAGGAAGGCAGGGAGGGGCCTGCCCAGGAGAGGTGACCCCGACCTTGAGTCTTAGAGGATGAAAGTCCATTTGCACAATGATCACCGCACGGGGCCACTCTGGACACCTGTCAGGCCGGCCTGGTGCCGCTTGGGAGCTACGGGGCCTGCAGAAGCGGCTTCCCCTTCTGAACGCACCCCTCAGTACAGGGGAGACTCCACACACCTGCCTGGCCTCCCCGGTCTCAGGGTGGGGACGAGGGTCTGTGACCACCTGATCTCAGAAAGCGTGAGCTCACCGAGGGTCCCCCAGTCATGAACTGCCGAGACCCCCTTTTGCTCCCTCCCGTCGTGGCTCCAAACAGTGGAGCAGAACGAAGATTGGGAACCTCAGCCAGGTGTGCTTGGGCCCATGATGCCCCCATGCGGTCCTACCTGGGGCCCTGCTTCCAGACGCCCAGAAGGGCTTGACAGAGACTCTAGCTTGGGTGGAAGCAGGTGCCTTCGGGCAGGCCCATGACAGGTATTTTCACACCTCAGGCCAGCGGGCCCATAGCACTTCCCCTCTCTTGGCCCATCTGTCTGTCAAAATCAACTGTGAATTGGGAAAAGAAAATGTATGCATATATATGCGGCCATCTGGAAAACTGTCCCCTCTCCCGATGCAGAAGTAGGAGGAGATGTCGGGACCACAGCCGTGGCACCATGGAGGGTGTCTGGTGCCTTTTAAGGGCCAGCCCCTGTTCTCAAACCATCGCCTGATTGGGCTCGTACGCTGAACCAGATCCTGCATTCCTGGGCCACAGATATGTGGGGGGACTTAGGATACATCCATGGCGAGCGACTGGGAATAAGCTCACGTTCTCTTCCCTTGACATTGACCGAACAGGTTTGGATTCCCACTGGTCTTGCCTCAGCCACCCTCTGGCCCCCTCCGTTGGAGCCTGACACCCACTGACCCCGAGATGTCAACCAGTGAACTAAAAAGAACTTCTGTCTCACACGGGCACGATGGGAAACAGGACTGGGATTCACAGCATGGATGCAAGGGTGCTCAGGAAGCCCACTGTCCCCGCCACTCTGGGCAGATGTCCCCCCTCCAGTGTCTGACATCACGTTTCACGTTGCTGGGCAGGGAAGCAACATGGACTCCTCCCACCCGGCTCAGGCCCCAACCTGCACAGAAGTGACCACAGTCATCTGAAGAGGCAGTTCCTGAAACAATTCAACCGATGCTCACTACTATCCTAGGTGCAGGGCGTTGTGCTAGGGGCTAACATCACAATGCTGAGTGAGACACACTAGTCCTGTCCTCCTGGAGTCCAGCTATGGCCACAGACACTGAGCCAAGCACAGAGAACCTCTGGATGGGGGCCCATGGACGCAGTAGCAAGCCAACCCTGGGCGTCAGGAAAGGCTGGAACGCCGAGAAGGAATTACTTGTCAAAGGGAAAAGCAGAGAAGGCTCCACGCACAGTTACCAAGGCCAAGGAGAGAGAGAGAAGGGGAGAGACTGAGAGTGAAATAGAGACAGAGCCCTCAAGCGTCCGGGTAGAGCTCTGTGTTTGAGGCTCGAGTCCATCAAAGGAGAGCAACAAAGGAAGGTGGGGGCTGAGACGCCAAGCCTGGACAGAAGCGCAGGCCCGAGTCCCCGAGGCCTCAGATAACACTCCAGGGTACCTGGCTTTGTGATAGAAGCAGCTGGAGCCCCTAAAATTGTGAGCAAGAAAGAATACAATCCACCTTGCGTTGTAGAGCGAACTTCCTAATGGCTGGAAGTACAGTGGACAAGAGAGGGGTGTGGAGGAAGCAGGGGGCCCTTGGGATGCTTGACAGCCCCCCCCCAGAGTGGGAGGGGTCCTCTGAGACAGAGCGGAGCCAGTGGGGGTGGAGAAGGGTGGGCACAGCTCTGCAGAGCCCGTCATGTGAGCTACATCGTGGGAATATGTGTGTAAACACAGGGATGGGTGGATGGATTCCATTAATGAATGAGTAGAAAATCGTTTGCCCTCAGCTACCTGGCAGTTTCATTATTTGGAATTGGTTTAGTTAATTTTAGTTTGGCATAATGCATGAGGTGATTTAAGAAAAAAAAAAAAAAGCAGCCACAGAAGTCTTCCTCGCTCCTCCCCTTGAGCTGTGGGCCACAAGCCCCCTCCCCTTCAACCCTCAGTGGCCAGCATCCGCTCCAACCCACACAGCACTGCATCAGAGGCACATCTTACACATCTGAGGCTAGTTTAAAGCACATAACACGGCTTCCATCTTGCTCTTTTGAGCCCTGGAGTTGGAGAGTCCATCGGGTTGAAGAAGTTCAGCCACATGGAAGCATTCTGGCTGACAGTTCCAGCACCAGACAGTTTTGCTGAATTTTTCTTCAAATCATTCCCCCCCTCCCCCAGCCCCATCCTATGGGTCAGGACAAACTTGGTGTGTTTCTGTCCAGACGCTGCAAATCAGAGACACACCATCTCCTCGGTGGGCTGTTTAAATCCTTAGCTCCCTGAATATATTAGCAAATTTCAATGGTTGTTTATGCCCCTAACTTCTGGGTGATTTGCCTTGCATCAGTAGGAACGGGGACAGAATCTGACAGCTGGAAGTGAGATGCCGCCATCATGAAAACCTAAAACACACTGGTTTTCAGGGTCTTGAGGAGACTGTTGGCGGAAGCCAGACCTGTGTCATAAGAGGTGTCAATGAAAACTCAATAAAAAGTGAGGAAAATGTTATCAGAGGAAAGATGACCCTTGCTATTCAGTGGTGGAAATGTTAGCAAAATTATTGCCTGAAATAATGGAGAAAATAGCAAATGCATACAAGGAAATGATGGATTTGTCTATGGAAATATTTAGGCAGAATGCTGAAAGTGTCAACTGTTTTCTTTTTAGATGAACATCATAAGGTAAGGAGAAAGAAGGATGAGTTGCAGAAGGAATTATTCGGGTTTCAAGAAGGATTCAGAGGAAATATAAACAGGCAGGACTTGCTGGCTTTGAAAATAAACTATTTCACATCTTCAGTTTCTCCAGAGAAAGATTTAAGGCAGTCCTTCACAGGCTCTTTCAAACTAACTTATCTTCTAAGAATCCCAAGACACAAACCTTGCTTATTAAACAATAGGGCTTCTATGAATTTTTAAGATGTTTCCCACTCTGTGCACAAAGGGAGCTCAAGTTAGAGGACTTATCTTGAAAATTTTGTGGATGTGACTTTTGACTATATGGATTATAAAGTGATACAAATGAAACCCACAACATTTTTAAAGAAATTGTATCAAGTTGAACTGAAATAGTACAAAAACAGTAACAAAAAAGAAAAGAGCGTTTGGAACTAAAACATTTAACATCAGGAAGTAGGCTGAGTAAGCTATTCAGCTACAAACTCAGGTCATTTCTTGTAGAAAAGGACGAATGACTCTTTTGCACACAGGGCTTTTGATTTTGTTTGTTTTTTTTTTTTAATTTTTATTGGAGTATAGTTGCTTTACAATGTTGTGTTAGTTTCTACTGCACAGCAAAGTACAACTATCCGTATAAATATATCCCCTCTTTTGTGGATTTTCTTCCCATTTAGGTCACCACGGAGCACTGAGTAGAGTTCCCTGTGCTATACGGTAGGTTCTAGTTAGTTATCTATTTTATACATAGTATCAATAGTGTATATGTGTCAATACCAGTCTCTGATTTCATCCCACCCCCTTTCCCCCTTGGTATCCATATGTTTGTTCTCTATGTCTGTGTCTCTATTTCTGCTTCGTAAATAAGATCATCTATACCATTTTTTTTTCAGATTCCACATATGTGCGTTAATATATGACATTTGCTTTTCTCCGTCTGACTTCCTTAACTCTGTATGACAGTCTCCAGGTCCATCCACGTCTCTGCAAATGGCACAGGTCTTTATATCGGGAGGAGCTGTGTGCAAGGAACCACACACAGTTGCCTCATCCTCACAAGGAGCCAGAGCCTGGCGCCAGAATGGCTGAACATGGTCTTGACCTGTTTTGCGCAAGAGAAGGATGTAAACAATTTGTGACCAGAGGACAGGCTGTAATATTCTTTTGAAGGAAAATGGCCATGAATTTCTTTGACAGTCCTTCAACTGAGATTCAGGGCTCTGTCCCTTCTTCTTAAATCTGGGAGGGCTTGTGGTTGTTTTAACTAAGAATACAGCAGAAAGGATACTTGTGATTTCTGAAGCTAGTCCCTGGCAATTACCCAGGCTTTCCCTGGCTCACTGGAACCCCCAGTATGGACCCTGAGCCACCCAACAAGGAGCTCCACTGCCCTGAGGCTGCTGGGCCACGAGGAAGCCCAAGTAGCACGAGGAGACCATAGCACCTGGTCCACAGTCAGCTGAGACACGTGAGGAACTGAATCTCCAATTTCAGCCGCAAACCAAGGAACAAAATGCAGCCACCGGCTGCTGCAAGAGGCAAGGAAGGAGCCTGGAGCCTCCAGAGGGAGCGTGCGTGGCCTTGCAGGGATCTTCATTTCAGACTTTGGGGCTCCAGAGCTGTGAGAGAATGCATTTCTGTTGTTTCAAGATACAGCGTTTGTGGTATTTTGTTACAGCAGCCCCGGGGAATGACTGCAGTGATCCTTCCTCCAGAATGTGTGTGAGGAGGAAGTGCCCTGTGATGCAGCCTGAGGCCTGGGCCACGGTGCAGCCTGGTCAGCGTTAGCTGCCACTGCAAGTCCACCAGCCCTGGGGACTGGACATCAGGGACAAAGCACGGAGAGGTGAGGTGGACGCGGAAACGCAAGGGCACAGTGGTGAACCCGCCATGCCTGCACGATGACACGGGCAGGCGCGAGAATGCCCGGGGTGTGAGGGCCAGGGCGGTAGGGCCCCCGCAGGGCGGGTGAGCTAGGGTTTGAGCCAGCTCTTGTCTGCTCCCCCAGATGCTAACCATCCTTGGGCAGGATCAAAGTGCTGGTCAGTCAGAGCTGGTGCAGGTCTGTGTGCATGGCCAGCTCGGCCAGGACGAGGACACCGTCAAAGGCTTAGACGCTAGCCCCTCAGGAGCGCTCACTGCCCACAACGACTCTAGGACTCACGGTCCACAGTCCTTCCCAGCGCTTCAGGTAACACTGGAAATGAGGTGCCATCCTTCCTGTAAACAGACTTGATCTCTACGGCTCCGTCATCCAAGGAGACGCTCAATTACCGGGGCTAAATCAACACTCAACAGTGGAGGACCTCTTAGTGCAAATCCCTGTCTTCAGGCTTGAACTTTTCTCTGGAATTTCTCCCATCCTTTCCTTCCTTTTTCTCTGCTCCACGCCCCCCCCCCCATCTTTTCTTCTTTCTCTCTTTCTGTCTTTCTTAATATTCTTTGGAAGCTCTTGAGACATACAGAAAGAGGTTGGGAAACACAATTCCCCTGCAGCTGTGGGCGGATGGACTTGCCCTCTCCCTCCGTACTCAGACTCTGTATGGACCACAAGGTCGTGTTGTGTTTTCCTTTGGTCCCTTTGTCTGTCTTGTTCCTCCTGTTTTCAGGTAACTTTATGGAGTTACCTGGTAACTAATGTTGCATGAATATGAACAGCAACACTATCTAAATAATTGGATCTGACTCTACAAGATTCACTGGGTGGCATCATTTGAGGACTCACATCTCCAGGAGAAGTGCTGGCCCAGGAATCACGCATGTCCAGCTGCAGCGGCACTGAGAGAGCTGTGCAAACTGAAGGGAGGACCCATCCCTGCAAATGCACACGTCGCCAAGTGCCTGGCCTGAGCCCTGACTGTCTGCCCACCCAGCAGAACCACGAGGAAGAGTCAATCAAAAACTAATACAGAAAGCTTTTCCGTCTACCCACGAGGCAGAGTACACCCAGACTTCCAGACTCTTAGATGCTGAGAGGTTCCAACCACCCCCCTCTGTGGTAATGGAAACGAGCCTGGATCCGTCCCTGCCGCCTGCTAGCCCAGGCCCCAGCTGCTACCTTGCCTTCCCAGAGGGGCAGCCTGCTCCGTGACGTGGGGACACATGCTGGTCCAGGATGGAGGGCAGGCCCGACACACCACAGCAAGCACCTTGACCTTGTGGGCTTCCCCGTGGGCTCATCACGGCTGCGGTTGGGAGGTTCCCAGGGGGTCCAGGAGAGAATGAAGTCAATGATGTGAGTCAAAAGGCCTGAGGACCCTGGCTCCATGGAGATGACCTCAGCCTGCCCTGACCCAGGGCAGCCACTGATGGACCAGACCTGTGCACCAGACCTGGGACAGCCGCTCCGAGAGACGCGGCCTGAACTTCTGCTCTTGGGGAAAATGGCCGAGATGAGGTTTTCTCACCAAACAGTTTTCTGGTTTTGTTTTTATTTTCTTGCTGGTTTTCTGGGAAGAGTTGCTTTTTCCTCTCACGAGCTGCTTTCTCTGCTGCCTGCAAGAATACTGGAAACCAAGCGAACCCGCCTTTTGGGTTGTCCTGGTGTTCACTATCCAGACGCCTCCTGAGTTTGGACAGGTGTGTTAATCACATTCCCAGGCTCTCAGGCTTCGGCTTCCAGAACTATCTTTCTTAACCTGCTCTGCAGTGGGTGCTGACCAGCGAATAAATGGTGTCGCCGCCCCGTGGGCTCGGAGAGGAATGACGTCATGGAGAGAAACTCAGCCAAGTGAGGTGAGGAGAGTGCCCTGGGTGGAGGGAGGAGGTCCAGACCCCTGGGAAGACAGACGGGACTGTGCACAGCCTCAGATGGCACTCCTCTGCAGAGAGTGGGCTGGGTGGGCCAGGTCAGATCAGTGTCAGCCTGGGAGCAGTGCAACTGGGGCTTCCAGGAGCATGGCCTGATATTAATCCAAAATTGTTCCCTCCAATTTCTCATCACAGATTCTATTGCATTGACAAATAAGATGGAAACACAAGAAGGAAAAATAAGACAATAGCATCAGGAAGACTGCTAGTCAGCTCCCCTTCCATGTGTGAAATCTTTTCTTCACCCACGTCTGGCAGAGGACCCAGGAGTGTCCAGGGAGGCCAGGCTGGGTGCAGACGTGAGCTACCCCAGCTCATGCGGCTGGCAGATGTGTGGGGCTTTGATAACCAGGAAACCCCAAAACAGATTGTGGAGGGAAATTATCTGCAGATGTGTCATAGGGAGAAGAGTCAAACAAGTGCCAATAAATTAGTCAAAATTACATTTTCCCAGATCAGCCTTATCTTCTGAAGTATAAATTATGTGCGATCTAAATTTTCCGAAGTCTTCAAAGGCAAAGCACCCAGAGTCCTGGATGTTCTTGGCAAATGTGTGTTCTTCCCTGAAAGTATTCACAGGAGAATGAAAGTGTGTACCAGCAGCTTGCCACTTGATGGTGGAGCGAGTTATGCAAGAGGGCAAGGGGAGGAGCAAGGCTGCCCCAGGAGCTGGGCTGAGGGTTTGCTGCCCCAGGTCCAGGACAGCAGCTTCTCCTCTGCTCCCAGGAGCCCAAGGTTCACCCCCCTGACACTAAACTTGCCACACCTGGGACTCTTCCAGCTCGGCAGGGTTTTCATGTGGTCCTTATGTGACTCTCCCCTTGGGGAGTACTAATCCTCGGCACGAACCCTATATTCATCTGATGACCCTGACATCATTATGGTGAACAGAGAGATCCCCTTTTTATTAATTCCCATTTTGAAAGAGAAGAAATCCAAACACAAAGAGATTCAGGTTAAATCCCCAGCCCTCCCGAGACACCCAGGAATGAAGCTGGGCCAGTCATCCCCACACAAGAGAGCTGTGTTCTGTTCGGCACTAGAATTTTTCAGAGCAGTGGCTCATCTAAAACGTGTCATTATCTCAAGGGATTTTCAGAGAGTCTCAAATTCCTAAGACAAAATGCAAAGCAAACCCAAAGAAAAAGTTCAAGGAAATATACACACAAGAAGTTTCTTTTTGAAAAATCCCTCTGACACTGGGTTTGAATAGGTGTATTGAATTTCTGTCCTTCCCTTAGAAACCATGCTGACTGGTTTATCATAAAATGGTTAGCATGCTGATTTGATAAACATGCAAGAAGGAAAACAAACCTCCTTTTTTTCTTGGCTCTCATTTTCTCCCTATGGAGATGCACTTGTCTACGCAGGGGCAAGAGTCTAGACAAGAATACTGAGCACACCTGTGGGGGTTGCAGAGCATACCTGCCTGGTGTGTCTGGACCATGCAGGGTGGGTGCCTCTGATCCTTCCACCTCGAGTGCAAGGTGCCATTTAGCTAAACCTCACCGTAGTGGGTTGTACAGCGTCCCTCCAAGAGCTATGTCCACTGGCAACTTCAGAACGTGTCTGTCTCTGTCTGCCTGGGCTGCCATGACAACATTCCACAGACTGGGTGGCTTATTAACAGCAGAACCATATTGCTCACAGTTCTGGAGGCTGGACGTCCAAGATCAAGGTGCCAGCAGGGTGAGTTCCAGTAAGAGCCCTGCACTGGGCTGTAGACAGTGCCTTCTCACCAGGTCCTCACCTGATAGAAGCTCTTTCATAAGGGCACTAATCCCATCCCTGAGGGCTCCATCCTCATGACCTAATCACCTCCCAAAGGCCCCACCTCCTGATACCTTCATCTTGGGCGTTAGGACTTTAAAGTATGAATTTGGGGACACACACACATTCAGACCACAGCGGTGACCTTATTTGAACTAAAGGACTTTGCAGAGGATCTTGATATGAGATCATCCTGGGTTTGGGTGAGCCCAAAATCTAGTGGTGGGTGTCCTTGTAAGACAGAAAAGGAGGTGACAGAGAGGAGAAGCCAACATGAAGGTGGAGGTGGGGACTGGAGTGATGAGGCCTCTATAAGCCAAGGAAGGCCACAGCCACCAGGGGCCCACAGAGGAGTGGGATAGGGTGCCCCCAGACCCTCCAGAGGGAGCCAGCTCTGCCCACACCTGGATTTTGGACTTCCGGCCTCTAGAGCTGTGAGACAATAAATGTCTGTTGTCTAAAGTCCCCCAGTTTATAGCAGTTTGTCACAGGACACTCGAATACTTACGCGCCCAGAGTGGGAGGAGGTGGACGTGCCTGGGGGAAGGGACAGCACAGCCCTGGCTGCTCCTCAGGGATGAATCTCTGGGAGGATGATGCCCGAGCCCTTGGTCTTCTCCTCTGGGATTCACAGCAGAGGCCACCTGAACACAGGAATAGTCACAGAGGGAGTGGGGGCGATTACCAGGGCTCCTGGCTGCCCTCCCACACACACACACACACACACACACACACACACACGCCACAGCCCAGGCTGCCCTCGGTGCCCGGCTGACCTTACCCTTCTCACCCCTAAGGAGGGAATTGATGAAAGCATGAGGGACAGAGCTTCTGGGGGAAACAGCACAGACTGGGCAGGGGTGTGGCCTCTAGGGACACTGGCCAGACTCTGAGAGGGATGTGGGCCTGTGCCTGGCTCCCTCATTCCCCAGATGTGCCATGGGTGGGGTCCAGGCTCCGAGTCCCCCCACTGAGAGAAGACCACACCCCTAGGAGGAGGGAACCACCCCTGGGATGACGGCAGCTGGTCACCGTCCACCGCCAGCACCAGGCAGGCCTGCAGCCAACTCGTGTCTGAGACATGTCTGCTGGGTTTTCGGCATCTCGGGACCTCCTCCTTCCACTTGGGACATGAGTTCCTTGTCTGAGTCGCCCCTGCTGACAGCCTCCTCCTCAAGGACCGGCACCTTATGGGTGTGTCCTATGTCCTGGCGTGTCCTAGGGTATGTTCTGGGTCTCCTAGGTTATGTCCTGGCGTGTCCTGTGTGTCCTAGGGTATGTTCTGGGTCTCCTAGGTTATGTCCTGGGGTGTCCTGGGGCGTGACCTGGTGTGTCCTGGAAGTGTTCTGACGTGTCATGGTGTGTGTCCTCAGGCGCCCTGGGGTGTGTCCTGGGAGTGTCCTGGCATGTCCTGGGCATGACCTAGTACAGATGAGGGCCCTACCAGAGGAGGGCGGATGACTGGGAAGCAGCAGGACAGGACAGGACACAAAAGGGGACCAGGGGCCAGACCGTCTGGGGTCCAGGGCTGCCTGCACACACAGAGACAGGAACACACCTCCACAAAGGAGCAGTGAGGGCTCTGGAGATGCCACTCCCGTGAACTCACCACCTGGGAGCAAGAAAGGATGGAAGGCCTGGGGAAACCCTCGGGTGGCACCTGGCGAGGACTTCCACATGAAGACAAGGACCCCCCCAGCCCACCCATCACGGGAGAGCCATACGGGTGGTACCCGGGCCTGATGGCTCCGTCTATCCCTGTCGCCCCAGCAGCCTGTGTCCTCTGGCTCCACGCACCAGAGATAAAATCAGAATCGATGGCGCAGACAAGCCTCATCTTACCTGCATGTTAGCAGCGATGAAACCCAGTCCAGCAACTCCTTGAGGCATCTGGCCCAGCTAAGGCAGAAGCAGATCAGGCCAAATCCGGCGGCCCAGGGAACAGGAAGGGCCAGAGAGGATGCCACCCAACAAGGCCTCCCTCGGGTCAAAATGGGGCCGGTTTCCAGGGACCTCACAGCCAGTGTGCTCCTACCTTCCCTGCCCGACCTCCTCTCCATCCACACCTCACCCCCACCCGAAGCACACACCTCTCAGCTCTCATTGTTTTTAAATCAGAAGGATCTGGGGTCCGTGCTTGTGCCTGAAATGGAGAGAAGCCATGCCCTTCTTCCCCCTCCAACTCTGATTAAACCTCCTGTCCATCTCCAGCCCCGCCTAAGACACCAAGCCCGGGCCTCCTTGTGAATTTGCTTCGGAAGCCCAGCCCGGCCAGGACTGCCCGCCGTCTCTGCTGTGTGCTGAGCGAGCATGGTGAGGACAGGCCCAGGGAGGAACAGCCAGGGAGTTCTCTAGAGTAGACAGTTATCCTCGCAAGGGCTCTGGGCATGCATCTGGGGCAAGGAAGGGGATTCCTAGGATGTCATGTAGCTATCCAAGGCTGGAAGATTGATTTGCAAATTTACACATTTAAACACCCTTCATATCCCATGAAAAAACATTAAGGAACGTTATCTGCTCTTCTCAGATACAAAACAACTGAAAATGTGTGAGACTGTCATGCTCTTGGTGTTTGATTATTTAAAGTATTTACCAGACTATGGCCACACCCGTCTTCCATGGGATTTCAGCTCCCCTCCTGCCACCAAACTGTCCCGCCCTGTCACCACCCTGGTCATGTGATGCAGAAACCCAAAGACCACTTCTCTCAGTTCCTCTTTCTTGGCATCTTGGGGATGTGGAATCATCTGGAAACATGCTCTTCCCATATGGTTCCAGGAGGTTGCAGGCTCTGCCTCCACTCCCGACCCCCTTGGGGCTCCTTCTCTGCTTGATCCTCTTCCTCTGGTCCCCCAAGATGCCGGGCTCCTGGGGTTCCATCCTCAGCCCTCTGCTCTTCTCCATTCCCACCCTGCCCTGGGGGCTCCTTGTGCCCCCCCGGCTGCCCATCCTCCAAACATGCCAAATCCACACACCCAACAGCCTGCTGCAGGTCCCCCAAATGACCTGCTGTTGTCACCTGAAGCTCTACTTCTCTGCAACGCTCACCTGCACCCCAGCAGAGCCCTTCCCCCGATCCTGTCCCCTCCACCCACCATGCCATCACATCTTCATCTGCTCTCCAGTCCCTGCCTGTCTCCACCTCTACTGTGTCCTTGGGGCCCCTCCATCCTCCCCGGACCAGTGCAGCCCCCTCTGCTCACCCTCCCCTGCCCGCCCTCCATGCACACCAAGGGACACTCACAGGGGTTGCCTCAGGACTCCCTGCTTTGTCCTCCTCACATCAGACTGCTGTCTTGGGGTGAAAATGCTGGGCTGCTGCCCACTGGTCCCACCTGCTGCTTATTATCCTGTCTTGTCCTCCAGGAAGCCTTCCTTGCCTTCCCCACGCCTGGCAGACCTGAGCAACCTTTCCTACCATCCACAGCACCACCACAACTGGGTGTATTACAGACCCTGGAGGTAGCCCTGTTTCCTTATTAGCCTGCAAGCTCCTTGAGAGAAGGAGCACATGGGGTCTGTCTTTGCCACTGGACACTCGCTCGCTCGCTCAGCCACTCACTCACTCACTCATTCACTCACTCAGCCATTCGCTCACTCGTCACTCACTCAGTCACTCACTCATTTGACTCCACCACTCATTCACTCACTCAGTTGCTCACTCATTCACTCACTCATTCATTCACTCACTCATTCATTCACTCAACCACTCATTCTCTCACTCATTCACTCTCTCACTGATTCACTCAACCACTCACTCATTCATTCACTCATTCACTAATTCACTCAACCACTCACTCTCTCTCATTCACTCACTCATTCATTCACTCACTCATTCATTCATTCACTCATTCATTCACTCAACCACTCATTCACTCACTCACTCGCTCACTCATTCACTCACTCATTCACTCAACCACTCACACTCTCACTCATTCACTCAGCCATTCATTCACTCACTCACTGATTCACTCAACCACTCACTCACTGATTCACTCAACCACTCACTCACTCATTCACTCACTCATTCATTCAATCACTCATTCATTCACTCAACCACTCATTCTCTCACTCATTCACTCTCTCACTCATTCACTCAACCACTTACTCATTCATTCACTCACTGACTCATTCACTCAACCACTCACTCTCTCACTCATTCACTCATTCACTCACTCACTTTCATTCCCCTGGTCAGTTTTGGTCACACAGGACCCCTGTGCTGGGCAGTGGTAAGGAGGAGCAGTGATGAGACAGGCGAGGTGGCCACCGGGAGCTCACTCAAGACAGGGGAGACCGACACCCAGTCCAAAGTCCAAAGACAAAATATCCCACACAAGTTAAAAGGAAATGCTCCAGCTTTAACTCGAAGTGACCAGACCTTAGAAACATACTTCTGAGAGGGGAAAAAAGCAAGTTTTGTATACGTTTTGATCTTACAGACATTAAAAACACGGGAAGTGAGTGTCTTTTCTGTGTCACTAACATGCATGGCGTCTTTCCAGACACCAGCACATCAGCTGACGTTTGCTGAAGTCCTTTCCACCAGCTTGTGTGTCCTGACAAATACCCACCTGTACCTCCTCTTTCTGTCACCCTGTGGGGTGGCCCCAAATACCTGAAAACCGCCCTGTCTACTCAGGGCCTCGGCCAGGGCCGCCTGGCTCGTGGGAGGAGCATCCAGCCCCTCCCAGGTCTCCTGTGTGTCCCAGGGTCTCTGGATACCAGGCTGGCCTCAGGGTCCCACAGAGCCGGGACTGAGCTGACCACACTTCTGGGCACCCCCCTAACTTAATATTTTTGTCCCTTGCACAAACAACTGTGCTATGGGATTTTCTGTGTAACACACACACGGAGCCTCGGAAGTTAACCTGCCCTGGTGTTTATGAAGAGCCGTCTGCGTCCCTGTGACACCATCCGGCAGCTCCAGGGAGCCTGGCCTTGGAAAAACAAGACCCCAAAGTGTGTTGAAGCCGGGCCTCACTCGGCCATACACTGGGACCAGCCGGGGGGTCTTTCAGACAAGATGTGCCGGAACTCCCCCAGGGATTATACTGGGCACACGGCCGCCAGGCTGTTCTGCCCCATTGCTTCTTGGTGAAATGAAAATAATAATAATTTCTAAGACTTCAGATTCTACCTCCCAAAGTACTTTTCCAGGAACATACTTTGAAAGAACACCATAGAAAATATGGTCCCAGCGACACAAAGCTTCAGACATTCTCATGATTTAGGGGATGAGGCCGTGAAGGGGCTCCTGTGAGAATTTGTTGTTTCTGAAATTTTGAGCTGAGCCTGGACTGTCAGCACTCAAAGTTCCATGTGAGCTTTGCTGGGCTGGTGCTTGTTCTGAGAAAAAAGAACATGTGTGCCATGGGGGTCTGGCTGTCGGCAGGCATTCCCATCCCGGGGTCAGGGGAAGCAGCACTAAAGATGGCGTCTCAGGTACAAAGTCTTGTACGAAAGTCTCCGTATGAAGCACAGAAGAAGAGCAAATACTCTAGAGCAACCCCTGTGAGCGAGTCACAAAGCAATTCTTCAGGGTACGTGAAGGTCCCAGAATGAGCTTGCGGACTCCAGGTAGGCAGAGCACAGATTCACCCAAACACGCCTGGATGCACTGGGCACTTGGTGAGCACCTACCGGGTGCTTGGTCCGTACCAGGCTCTGGGGAGAGAGCGGAGACAGGTGGTGGGTTTGTCCTGTGACTGTGACCGCTCGTGCACTTGAGGCCCCCGGGCCGCCACGGGAGGGACGCAGAGCCACCTCCTCGGGGCTGACTCGCTCTAGACTTGATGACACGCACACCAAGTGCCGCTCGGACCAGAAGACCTTTGTCTTTTCTGAGGGAGGAATCAAAGCTGGAGTTTCCTTGCACGACACAGAATTCCCAATTCTGCTCCAGAAAAATGGACCTTAAACTGCAAAATGTAAGAGGAGGAATGAAAACTTCAGCCTGCCTGGAACACAGCCATAGTTTAGCGGATTCAACTCAAAAAAAGTCCCGGGCAGCTGGTGAGGTTTCAGGCGGCGCTGTTGATCCAAACTCTTGTTTTTACGCACAAATCCTGAAAAGCAACATGTTGAAGGGAATGGATGTCTCTAACATCTTCCTCTTGCATTCCCTGGGAATTCAACATTAAACAATGAAGAATATTATTTATTTCTTTCAAGAAAATTGTGAAGATAAATACAGAGTGGGTCACATCGTTCCAAGACTTAGCTGGAACAAGTAAACAGGTTTTCCCCTGCGTCCAAAGAACAAAGTATAAAACTAATCACTTTGGGGGGATGGTGGGCACGTCTCCTCCTTGACATCAGGTCAGACCAGGTAGCCCTTTGGTCCAAACACCCCGTGGACCTGTTGCTGGAAGCGTCTCAAAGCCCCTTAATGCTCCATTGAAGAGCTGCCACGGCCTCGTGACAGTTACACCGCATCTTGTGGGTAAGAACACAGGACAATGCACTAGATTAATACTTTGCCTTTTTAATCTATTAATCTACCACCTTTGGGACATGATTTTAAATCCACTCCAGAGCAAAGTGACTGGAAATCACTCTGGTCTGACAGCTTTAAAAGATCACAAGTGAAACGTGTTAAGAAGGTCTCAACCCATCGATACGGTGCAAGCACGGCTCTCTGGAAGTTTCCCTGGCCTGGTGATGCCTCTACACCCTCCCGCTGGGAGCGTCCAAAACAGACAATCACGCACCAGCAAGAAAATATTTCTACTAGACAGAGTTAAAGGGGTGAGTCCGTGTTCTGTCAGATCTGGGCCAAGGATGTTTATCACTGCTGGGGTTGAGAATCCTCCGAGTTCCCGGAAAATATATGCTTCCTCCTTGCTGGGTTGGGTCCTGGTATCATCTGAGACAGGGAAAGGGGAGGGGGGATGCAGGCTAGGAACTTAAATAGATGGAGCCTTGCAATGTGACAAAACAGAAAACTGATTTAAAAAAAAGCTTCATTTTGATGACACTGAAGTAAAGCATGTCTGTATTTTTAAAACCAATGACTGAGCCCCTGCTTCCCTTGTTGGTCCCTGTGCTCACTGGCCAAGGTCACCCCCATGGCCAGGGATGGCCCCGCTAAATAGGCTCTGCAGGCATCTCTCCACGAGCGTGGTCTGGGGAGAATGCCGAGGAGGTCCTCAGGCCACAGGCGTCCCCGGCCAGCCCCCAGCCAGCATGGGGCGATGACTCACAGCTCTCAGCCTCCCACGTAGTGGGAAGATGAGATAGTACATACAAAACCTCACTTTTGTAAAGCAACTATAAATAAAAATTAATTTAAAAAAACACCTCACTTTCTCCTGTGGTCAAGGACCCACACCACACATCTGGCCATTTGGACGCAAATCCCGAAGTGTAGGAACCTCTAGGAACCGCTTACATATGGAGGAGAAGAAAGAGGAAACATCACCGCGAGAGATGGGTCACCTGGGAAAGCAGGAGGGGTGGACTCCTGTAAAGAAGGAAAGCTCCTGGGGACAGCCTGGGAGCTATGGACAGTGGGCTGAAGATTCCGCCTCTGCCTCTGGACAGCAGGACAAAACAACTCAACAGGACCGACTCCAGGGGGCTAAGGTGTCCTGTCGTGGGGACAGATAGGGAAGTGTGGATGCTCCTTCTAGGATCTGCCAGAGAATGGAGGGAAACCAGACGGGTGCATGGGGATGGCAGGGGCCAGGAGAAGGTCTAGGGTGTGGGGTGGCCATGCTCACAAGGCAGAGACAGCAGGCACATGGGCCAGCACAGAGGGACAGGGGGCAGGTGAGCCCCAGCACAGACGATGTTGTGCCCATGATGAGGCTGGAGCAGAAGCTTGGGGGACCTGCCCACGGCAGCCCACCTTGGAGGCCACCTGTGCAGGGGCCTCCGCTCCTGCCAAGGCTTCCTGCTTGACAACCTTCCTCTGTGCCCGGAGCCACCTGCAGCCACTGGGCTGGGAATCAGTGGATAAATACCCAGCTCTCCTACCCTCGGTGTTCCCGCCGAGGTTCCAAGACTCCCACCAAGCAGTCTCCTGACCCAGCCTCCGGAATCCCCTCCCAAAGAAACTCCTGGCCCTCAAATCTTTACTCAGAAGCTGCTTTGGGGTCACTGCAAGCAATTATAAGGCATGAATGGGGAAGTGGGGGGACTGTTAGCAGAATGCCTCCTGGGAGAAACCAAAAGGACGGTCAGGGCTGTGCAGACGGAGAGACAGGGAGACGTGGGGTCCCCTAGGGGGAATGCAGGGGAGGCTCAGGGGGCAGAGTAGAGAGGGATTCAGATCTCAGAAAATGCTCACTTTTGCCCTTTGAAAAGAATTGATAATACGATGCTGAAGAAGAAACGTCGTGCAGTCAAGGTTACCAACATGGGATTCCATGATGAGTAACAGGGAAAGGCTGGGTTCCACCACGTGCAGGACAAGCAGCCCTCCTGTAACAACAGTGCACTTCTTAAAAATTATGATTCATTTTTATTGGAGTACGGTTGCTTTACAATGTTGTGCACAGCAAATGAATCAGCCACACACATACAGATATCCCCTCCCTTTGGGACTTCCGTCCCATTTAGGTCACCACATATACGTTATTGATACTACGTATAAAATAGATAACCGATGACAATGCACTTTTATCAGCAAGTCTAGGTGGATTTGCACAATCCAGTGAAGCTTCCCCTTTCTTCCACCAAGTTGCCCTGCAGGTTAGAGAGGAGCCACCACTGTTCTCTCTCGCCCTGGACATATTCCTAATTAGTTTGCTTTTCTTAATTAGAAGAGGCTCTACATCCCCACCTTGTCCCCAACTTTATGGGCTCCTCCAGATGTTGAATAGGAAACAGGAAGCCCCAGAAAAACAGCTGGATGTTAAAGACAGCGAGAATTACCAACAGATCACTTTGGAAATGATGCCTTCTCCTCACATTACCTCTGAGTAACCACTGCTGTGGCATTTTCCTTCTAGAAGGACCGAGTGGTGTGAGCCTGGGGCAGGACGTCCACTCTCGCTGTGCTCTGGGGTCTCCTGCACTTACTTCCCTGGGGTGCACCCACGCCACCGCCTGCCCCCGCTTCCAGTCGCTGCCCTGCATCTCCCCCGGGCTCACAGGACCTGGCTTCCCTCTTCTGGCTCTGCAGATGGCTTTGCCGAAGGTGGTGGGTGGAGGTGTCCTCTCACCCAAACTTCCCGACTTCAGCCACTAATGCTAACCTCCCCTCCCTCAGGCTGAGAATGATTTGGCATCTTCTCCTTAGAAAACCACATCTCTCAAGTGACTTAGAATTGGCAGAGATGTCTCCCTTCCAGACCAGTGACCTGCCTGTTCTGGAGCGAGAGCCTGGAGTGAGGAGACCTCTGCAGGAACGCACCCGGCATCCACAGTGGTAACCTCAGCCGCTGCTCAGGGCCGTTGCGTGGGTGTTTGTTGAGGGCAGGACCCTCCCTCCTCCCCCCACCCCTTCGGATGGAGGTCAGTTGGGGTCCAGAGCACAAGCTAGCACCCCCAAGGCCCTCATCCTTGGTCACACGGAGCTTTCTCTAGCAGGACTCACTCTTCCAAGAAGACAAGGGGAGATGGCAGGGGGCCTGCTGGTGTCAACCCAGCAAATTCTGGTCATCTCTGCAGCACCTGGTGGGGAGGAATTGCAACTCGTGGACGCCTGGCCAAGCGTTCCCGTCTTGATTCTGTGAAGAAGAACGACCTTGGTTCTTGTCTTCTTTGAAGAAAGAATTCAGCAAAGAGACCAAGATTGTGTAATAGGCACGGTGTTTATTTGAAGCCAAGTACGTGTGGAAGGGCACATGGGCGAGCTTGGAGTGAGTTATGCGGGCAGTAGGGGAGGCTTCGTTTGCTTATGTGGGGACGGTTTTCTGGGTTGTCTCCAGCCTATCATCTCACTTGTGCCCACATTTGGTCTGACTCCTTCCAGGTGTGTGCACATCTCTCGGCCAAGATGGATTCCAGCTGCCTCTTCTCCCTCCTTTTGTCCTTCCTCTAGACTGAGGGCCTTCTCTGCACACGTGTTGGGCTGAGAAATCCACAGGAATGCACCCAATCAGAGCCCATCACGAAGCATCAGCAGGAGACCAGCTGCAGCTGCTTCGCCTGGGGCCTAACTCCTTCCTCAGACTGAGTCCTCTATCATTCCTGAAATGATTAAAGCAAAACGTATGACAAAAGCAAAACCCAAAGTATCTTTCTGTCATTTTCATGACTGCGTTTATATAATTAACATACATAATAAATAAATAGATATTCAAGTTGAGTTAAGTTCAGGATAAGTTCATGGTGATAAATACACTCGTTTATTACCAAAAAATTGAAAAATGGAATAGAAACACCTGTGTGAGTTGACCAGCCCATAACTGCCTTGTTCCAGGTATCCTGTTTCAGTGTTTCTCTATATGCATCGCTTTTTCATAAAATTCCGTTTATTCACGGCTTCTGTGACCTCACGTCCGGCTCCTTTTATTTACTGTCACAAAAAATTATACGTTTGGTCTCTGCTCATTATTTTTTGTTTAAAAGAAATGACTTTGACGTTTCAATCTTTTGCTGTCTGAATTATGTTTAGTTTACCTTGTCTTTTCTAAGAAACTGCAGGATATATTTCTCCTGGCTTCAATTTTTCACATGATTACTTTAAATTTAGAAATGTGTTAATTCATATTTTATCATTGGAGTCAGAAATTACAATCGTCTTAATCCCTTCGCGCAAGATAAAATTTCAGTCTATTTTTTACCATTTCCCAACATCCTAGATTTTCTTGACAAAGTTTGAGGGTTGAAACGCGAGTTACCCTCCTTTGAAGAGCTGGGTCTTCATTTCGTTGTGGTTTGTAAACAGCTCTCCAACTTCTTTCTGGATTTACTTGATATGCACTTTCTAAGGCCCTCTGCCAAGCCTGGGCCTGCCTGCTCCACTCTGGTTTGCTTCAACTCCCAGCCTCCTCATGCTTCCTCAAGTTGTAGAACTTTTGTTTTTCGAAGAAGGCAACCACGCACCCTGCTCTCTGAGCACTGTCCAGCTGGGTGGCTTGTCTGTGGGAATGGAAGCTTTCAGCTGCAGTAACAACAGGCCCTAGTCCAACAGGCTGGAGCAGCAGGGAACACCCAGCCGTGTGCAGGGTTGAGGGAGGCCACCCGGGTGCTAGATGGAGAAGTTAAATGGGGCCACGGATGTCGCAGGTGTGTTCTGCATCTCTCTCTGTGACACAGGCCACCAGTGTCGTCCTAGGCTGGAAGCCCTCATGGTCACAGCAGGGCTGCCAGTGCCCAGCAGGACTGCATAACTCTTCCCTAGTCATGCCCTCTGGACAGAGAGTGGCTCATGTGACACCATCAGAGTGTTTTCCCAGCAACCTCCACAAACCTCTCCTGAGCTCTCATCGTCAACTCTCGCTCCTCCCAGGGGTCAGGCTTGGCAGGGATAGGGTTAGTCCTAGAGCAGTCAGGCCTCCTGCTAGCCGAGGTCTGTGACCACATAGGGGGAGCATGGGGAGCCCCCAACACAATATGGGAAGAGGGAGTGGGGAACACACACACCCTCCAGGACAGAGATCTGTTGACTTCCTACATAAACAGCCCATTGTCTGGGCCCACGACAATGTTAGAATAAGTGTATTCCTTTGGCCTCTGTGCAGCTGGGGAGGCCTAACCTCTGTTCCCTTTATAGAACAGTAACTAACTTTGGTTGCAACTCTAAAATTAACAAAATGATAGAACTGCAAGCAGTATTTCTGCCTGGAATATTCCAGGCATCTAAAATTTCCTTCCTTAATGAAAGAAAATTTTCTTCAATTTTAGTTCTGATCATGCTTCTCTTTTAGTTGCCCTAGATTTCCCTACAAGGACATTTATAATTCTTAGTCTAGATTCTTTCTCTGTCCTCTCTGTCTTCATTTACAAAGAACAAAACAATTAGTTTCATTTATTCTGCATATTAAAAAAATGTTTCTTATTGCAGTGAGCCAATACCAGAAGTTAGACATAAGAACACAAACGCCCATCACCAGGGGGAAAAGCAGTATTAATAGTTCACCATGTATCCTTTGGTCTTTTTTCTATGTGACGTACGTCAAGCCACGTGTTAAACAGTCATCAAATTCTTCTTGGCGACCTATTACGTTGGCCTTAGAATATATCCCTCTGAAGGTATAGAGAATGCAGCGCTTAAAAATTAATCCAATTGGTTATTTTTCCCCTGTACTTATATCAGTGTGGTCTACATTTATTCCTATTTTGATGTTGCCTTTGATCTCTTTTAAAATTGGATCGTAGTTTTGCCATGTGCAGCATGTCTTGCTGCAAACATCATCTGGCACTCTGCACAGAGCTCTCCCGCTTACACCCTCCCCGCTCCCCTCCTGAGCGAGCACTTTCACCATCGGTCCCCGTGGGCCCTTACCAACGTAAGGAAGCTGCTGGCCTTCTTATTTCATCTTCTCTCTGATTACACATGTAACATCCTCGCCCCTGAGCATCTGACTCCACAGCGTCACCATATCCTGCTCTGGGCGGGGATGGGGGGCGGACAGTCCTCCACACCTTTTCCGCGTGTGGCCACACGACTTTGTGGTCACCTTCTCCCCGACGGGCTCTCTGTGTTTGTTTCCTGTGATTGCTGTGATAAAACACCGCAAAATGAGTGGCTTACAACACCCAAAACTTTTTCTCTCCCAGCTCGGGAGGCCAGAGTCTGAGATCAAAGTGTCAGCAGGGGCTTAGAGCCTCCAAAGGCTCTAAGGGAGGCTCCTTCCTGCCTCTTCCGGCTTCTGGGGCCCCAACACTCCAACCTCTGCCTCCGTCTTCACGTGGCCTCCTCCTCTGTGTCTCTCTTTTCCCCGTCGTCTGTCTAATCTCCCTCTTAGAAGGACACCTGTCATTGGAGTTAGGGTCCACCCAGGTAACCAGGATAAGCTCCTCAACTCGAAATCCTTAGTTACATCTTCCGAGACCCTCTTTCTGAATAAGGTGCCATTCTCAGGTCTGAGGTCAGGACGTGGACAGTGTTCTGGACACCGCTGTTCAGCCCACTGCAGTTGGTGGCTTGCCATGTCTTACTGCAGCAAACACCACCTCGTGCACACACCGCTTTGTGCTGTGCAGATAAATCTTCGGCACAATTTCTAGAGGAGGTGTTGAGACTTGCAGGGTGACCGTTTGCACGGTTTTGTTAGATTTTGTCCAATTCCCTTCCATGAATGGCATCTCTCTTAACACAAGTGACCTTGAACATCTATCCATGGGTGTAAAGGCAATTTGTATGTGTTTGCATTTGCAGTGAAATATCTTTTCATGTTGTTTGTCCACTTTTCTTTTGAGTGTTTGGGTCTTTATTTCTCCTTGATTGTTTAAAACATCTTAAAATTTAAGGTTTTTAGCCCTCAAGCTAAGATAGGAACTGTTGATATATCCCCCAGTTTGCCATTGCTTTGGATCAAGGCAGTTTGGTGGGGGCGGGGAGATTTTTGGGCCACGCAAACATTTATATAGTGTTGATTTTATTCATTTTTTTTCTTATTTACTTGCGTCTTTTTTTTTTTTTTTTTTTTTTTTTTTTTGCAGTATGTGGGCATCTCACTGTTGTGGCCTCTCTCATTGCGGAGCACAGGCTCTGGACGCGGCATGTGGGATCTTCCCGTACCGGGGCACGAACCCGCCTCCCCTGCATCGGCAGGCGGACTCTCAACCACTGCGCCACCAGGGAAGCCCCTCCATGCACAGGCTCGGCGGCCATGGCTCACGGGCCCAGCCGCTCCGTGGCATGTGGGATCTTCCCGGACCGGGGCACGAACCCGCCTCCCCTGCATCGGCAGGCGGACTCTCAACCACTGTGCCACCAGGGAAGTCCCTGATGTCATTTACTTTTACCTTGATGGTATGAGATGCCACCTTTGCCATAAACAAAAAAAGTCCCCTGGGTTGGTCTCTCTACTCTGCCCCTAGGGCCCATTTGTCCA
Source organism: Delphinus delphis (assembly GCF_949987515.2). Classification (NCBI taxonomy): domain Eukaryota; kingdom Metazoa; phylum Chordata; class Mammalia; order Artiodactyla; family Delphinidae; genus Delphinus; species Delphinus delphis. The sequence goes on along the minus strand of NC_082685.1, from coordinate 170,999,126 downwards.
GCCAGGCATGAGAGCTATTAGTTACAGGCTTTGTACCATGTTTGCATGTCCTTCCTCGAGCGTCTTTTCGGGATATTCATATTCTTACATGATTATTTGTCCATACAAACTTTAAGGTCAACTGCATGTCTATAAAAAATACCTGCTGGCACGAGTGTTGGATTTATGCTAAATTCGTATATTAACTCAGTAGAATTAACTCTTCTTATCCAAGAGCAAGGTACAAGTCTACCTAGGAAACTTTGAAAAGTATTTGAGAGTTTCCTCATATAGATTTTACAATTGCTTATCAAGGGCATAAGAATTTCATGTTCTTAGTTGTTTTAAACAAGATTTTCTCTTTCTTTCTGTTTTCTAAGGGGCCGTTGTGGGTCCATAGGAAAGAGATTGATTTTTGTTGGTTAGGCTTCTATCCTCCTAACTGTTCCGAAAGGCAGCTTTTAATTATTTAAAAAACTTCCTTAGTTCTCAAAGTCACGTTGATGAAGGGATAAGAGTTGAATCTTCTCTCTAAACACATGGATATGGTAGATAAAGATGATTCAATATTTTAAAAAATGCACAGCCACCCATGACAGCAAGCAAGGAGAATCCCTGTGGCTGGAAATGGGTGAGTGCACGGTGATGCCAGAGGCTGGGTCCCACGGTCACAGTGGACCCAGAGCAAAACAGGTCCTTGTGCAGGGCCGGACTTGGTGGGTGAGGACTTTGGGTCTCGGCAGGAAGCTGCCCACCCAGGAAAGGGTTGAAGTTACCCATCCCTCACTCCCTCCCACACACTCAGGGTTGAGATTGGGAATGAGTTTCCTGCCCAGAATGGGCCCAGCCACGTATTCAGATCAAGCAGGCCCCCAGTGCCTCCGTGTGCAGCCCCTGACCTGGGCTGTCGGGGCAGGATGGGGCCAGACCAGGTGCCTGCCCCGGGGACTGCGTTCCAAGCAGGTGGGAACAGTTGGCAAAGGGCCCTGCAGGAGAGGCCCTGCTCAGGATGAGCTCTTAAAACACAAGGATTTGAAAAACAGTTAACAGTCCCATAAATGGGTGACGTCAATAATGATCAAAGAAATGTTCACATGTTGAGGTGTGGGGAAGTCATTCTGGCTTATACATGAGATAACTTGAATTTTCTTCTAACTAGAACAGCCTGTTTGCGGCCCATCAAACACACATTGTGCATCTGCTTTAATGATTAAAGAAAAGGGCACATAGACTGGAAGGAAAGAATGTCCGTGTTAAAAATAAAGATTAAATGCCCCTCTTGCTTGGACGCCAATGCCGGTCCTCCTCTGACGATAAGAACACCTTCCCAGGCACCAAGGCCATACTGACTCACTGTGTATGTGCAGATCTTTTTTTTTTAAAACCAGGAATGCCTCCCTGACTAGTTTGATGTTCTTTGTTCTGACGAGACATAAAACTGTGCTGAAAACCGTGCTTCTCAGGAGCAGTTCTGCAGAGTGAAATCTGAGGGGCTATCTCCCAGGCTATAGTCCTCAGTTTGACTCACATAAAACTCTTTTCCCTTCCTATTATACATTGTTTATTGATTATTTTCATCCGACAATAAGGAGGATATAGAAGTAGCAGAGCGGGAATTCCCTGGAGATCCAGTGGTTAGGACTCCGCGCTTTCACTGCTGAGGGCCTGGTCAGGAAACTAAAATCCCTCAAGCCACGTGGTGTGGCCAAAAAAGAGAGAAAATAGCAAAGCAATTTTCAAGAAACACTAAGCTAAGCAAGTGTGTACTACATTCTCAAGTAAATAAAGTCAAAATCTTATCTGTGGCAAAATAAAACAGAAGGTTATAAAGCACACATAGGCAGATTAGAAAAATGGAAACACTGGAGACAAGAAATAGCAGCGATTAAACTTACCCAAATTCTTACACACAAATCCCAGGAGGAGGGCTGGGCTGTGTAGCAGGCATTGTGGAGCCTGTTGGAAAGGGTGGGTGGTGGGGTTGGAGCCAGTGGGGCCCCCAGCTGTGCAGTTGCTCCTGCACTGAGGTCAGCCCAGCAGCCAGCAGGGTGGTCTGGTCCAGAGATTCCTGCCTGCTGTGGGGGGACAGCAGGGTCCCAGGGGTCACACTGGCGCCTCTGGCCCCAGAAAGTCTTCCCCTTTGGACGGAGCTGCCGCCCCAGTTGGGTCTTCGGGTCTGATCAGGCTTCATGCACCACCACCACCACCACCACCCCTCCCCACAGTCTGGCTCACTCCTGCGTTTAGGCCAGTTCCTGGAAAGAACCTTTTGGAGCATCTGCCCACCTGCAGCCCATGCCGGCCACTGGGCCTGCGTCCTCGGCAAGGACATCCACCCCACTGCCAGCGCCCTGCCTGGAGCTGACCAGCACCGAGACCCCGGGCGGCCATTGCCTTTCGGAGGAAAGTTAGACTTACTCTGGGGCCCCTAAGGGAAATCTTCTCAGAGCAGAGAGAGTTCCCCCACGCCCTGGGCCCAGACCCCTTTGATGGGGTGGGCAGGGGTCTCTGAAGGGAGCTTCCGGCTGGAGGCAGGTGAGGCCTTGGATGTTGTAACTGATGGAGACCCCTGTTCACTCCGACGGGCCAATTAGCTCGAGGTGACCCTTTGTCCAGGACGGACCTGCCCCTCAGGAGACCAGGGAAGGTGCAGGAGGCACCCTGCACTCCGGACAGGCCTCCATTCTCCCTGTCCAGGCATCCAGCCTCCCATCACCCCTTCGGGCAGTGGAAGGTCTGTTTGAGCTGCAGCCCCTTGCCTGTAACCCTTAATCCAGTGACACCAAAAGGGAGCTTCAAGGTTCAGGAAGGAGTCTGAGAGTTACAGCGAGGGCCTGGATTTCAGACCCAGGATGGAAACGGGGAATATAGCATCAGACAGGACCCAACCCCCTCCTCAGAGCACTTTGCAGGGAGCACCCCAGCTGATTCCAGGGTTTGGGGTATCTCCGCAAACTCCTGGATCAGATGCCCTCCCGGGAGAAGCAAAACCACTAGAGAATTACCAGAAGACAGATTCTAGAGTTTCAATCGCATTTTTGTGAAGTTCTGTACCATATACATTCAATTTCAAATGTCAACACTTTTCTTTTTCCATCTGATGGGCAAATGTAGATCTAAAAAACAGTCTAAAACCAAATCTAAGACAAAAAATAACCATGGATTTACAGAATTTAACATATCCTTGTCCTCAAAGATGAGGTTAGTTCATGCACAGTTTAAGCAAAATACCTACAATTACAGCCCCAGTTGCATGTTTAGATAAATTCACAGAGGAGCGATCAGTCAGTAAACTATCTCATGGTTAATAAACCGTCGCATGGAGGTAGACCCTCCGTGGTAACCATGCCCGAGCATTTCAACATACAGTTCCTGGTCTTGTTGCTGGAAGCTTCCAGCCCACCTGAACGCCCAGAGTGGGTCATTTCACAGGTGCACAGACACAAAATAATCTCTACAACTTACACTTTAGACCATTGTTTGGACTCCTACTTCTGAAAATGTTCAATGTTTCATAGTAGCTGTTTTTAAACACCAAAACCAGCAAAGAAAATACTATGCAAAAAAAAAAAAGAGAGAGAGAGAGAGAAGTATAGTTCTCTTGCACGGTGCATTGACGGAACATTTACAGACGGGCTGTGTACGGAGGCCCTGCCACCAGCATATTTAAAATAATCATTTTCAGAGCCGGGAGCTGGGCCGGGCGGGGCTTGCTCTCCTTTGGGCGCTGAGGAAGGACCACTGGAGGAAGGGCAGGGAGTCCCCTGTGGAGCCCACTCAGGAGCACGATGTCAAGGTGGGGATCCTACCTGTGGCTTCAGTATTACTCACGAGTTTAAAATAACAAAGTGTTAAAAAATATATCAGAACAAGTAACTCCCAACGATAAATGCATCAAGGCGGTGGAAAGGATTACATTTAAGGTATCAAAATTGAAGTTGATGCTGATCCCACATTATTCATTACTTCAAATGGAGATGCCTTTAAATTTATATTAAATTCAATTTAAATGCCATCAGAACCATGGTTGACAAAGTACTGATGGATGAATATTTTAGTCTGATTCAATAGCAGTAAACTTTATTTTCTTACCTTGAGGCAAGGTGATGGAGTTTTTATATGCAGTAGGTTGAACTGGGTTTGTAGTGACATGGCTTCTGATTTCCATAAAATAAAATTCTATCTTTAAAAAATGATTTTCAAGGGTTTAAGCCTTGAACTCCGAAAACATTTCTTCAGGGTTCTTTCTGCTTCACTCATTAATTTATACTCTGAAATCCAAAAGCTTTCTTATGCTTCCTTCAAAATATCTTCAGGTTCAGAATTAACAATTAGTCGTCTTAAAGGTCTTATGTTTGATGTTGCTATTCAGTAATATTTCAACTTGATTTTTCCACTTACAGCTCTTGGTCATAGGGGAAAAGCGCCTTATACAGAAACGCACTTGGAGTTGGTGTTGAATGCATGTGCGTTAGGTGAATGAATGAAATGATTCAATAATTGATTAATTATAATTAACTAGTCTCTGTAACTGTTTCTAAGAAAGAAAAGGCAGCCACTGTCCGTCTGCTAGAATAGCCCTTGGCTTCAGAGTTTGCAGGTCTCGTCACAAAATGATACGGGCAGTCCCTCTGCAGAGATTATTAGTGATGTAAATATTGATTATTACTGATGCAGGGAATTAAATAGTCGTCTCTGGGCTGAGTCCTTCAGCCTCTGGCTCTATGTGCTTCCATCTAAGCTCCTAGAATTCAGAGAAGGTTTTTCTCTCTGTATCTCGTTCCCAGTGTGCTGTCTTTCCCAGAGATGTACAGGAGCTCCTGTGGTGGGATCACATTCTGCCAACCCTTCCTCGTGTATTACTATTTTCTTTAGCACAGTGTATTTTTAATTCCTGTCGATTCTTATCTAGCTAATGGCTCATTTCTCCCCTAAACCAAGGCAGCCACAGCTTCTGGGGAAGGACAGGTGCAACTGAAGGTCAGGAAGCCATGGCTTGGCTGTGACTTTCAAAATAGCCTTCACAAAAGGGCAGGGGCGTCCACGAGATTTGGGAGCCAGAACTTCAACTGTAAAAGCCAAGTCCTTGATAAATAAAAAAGGCCCACAGACATTTTCCATTTTGCCTCGTTGAATAGAGTGGGTCCTGTAGCCAAGGCTGGGCTACAGGGAGCTCTGAGGAGTAAACACACAGCTTTTCCAGGCTCTACTGGGGGAAGGGGGAGGGGGAAGGGGCTGAGCATGAGGGACAGCTGGCAGTGTGGGACCGGGACCGGGATGTGGGCAGAGGCGTCTGCCTCAGAGTCCGTCCCAGGCTCTCCAGGCCGCTGTGCTGCATTCCTCCCTGTGTCTCAGGTACGGCCACTCTGGTGATGAGGGCTGGCAGCTCACAGAGACGCTGTGCACAGAGGTTTACATTTTAACCATCCCTCTCCAGACTACTGAGCAAGGCCTTCGGGGAGACATTGTCACAATCTTATTACGATTAGCATCATCCATTATTTCATCTCTGGGATGCAAGGGCTGCATCCTGGTGGCCAAAAAGTGGGTTTGGGTCTTCAGGTCCCACATGCCATAGTCACCGTCTCAGGGCTCCCTGAGGGGCCACCCAGTCAGAACAACAGTCGTCAGTCCAGCCTAGTTTTAGGTGGTGACCACTTCAAGTGCTTAATTCTGATTGCCCTATTATTTTTATACATGTTTAGAAATTGTTTTCCAAATGTATTTTTTAATTAATCCAAAATGAATCATTTTAAATAATCTGCAGTAGGAGGGAAGAATCAGTGCGGAAAGGTGATTCATTTCGGCATAAAATCAGCCACTCTGGCTGAAAAGCAAAGATCTGTGACTGACATATAGAGTATCGGGAAAATAATCTCAGAACGGGTTTTGTCTGTTTCTTGGCTTTGCAGTACCGAAACACAGATTCAGAAATAAAAAATAACTTCATCACATAATGACATGCCGAAAGTATCGCATCTTACTAACCTTTCACATGAGTAATTTATAATAAAGTCGCTATGTGATTATATAGATTTACATGTTACTTGTCAATTAGAAATATTTTATTTGAAAGGAATATGGATTTGTTTTACTTATCAGAATCCCAATATACACATTCATGAAATGACTTACAAACTTCATTTTATACTTTTGAATTATCCCAGGCTCTGGAGGCTCCAGGGAGTCACTAAAACTTATAATTCTGAGCAGAGTATCCCCGTCTCCCACTTAAAATAGAAGCTATAATACTCTCGAGCTTTTGCCAAATTGCAAATAAGCGAGCAGAGTGAAGAGTGATGTGATGAGTCAGAGCTGAATATTCTCAAACCCAACAAGTGTCAAAGTGCGATTACACAGCCTTACCCTGGGTCCCGCACCCTCAGCTCTGGCCCGGAGCCCATCTCAGGTAGGCAGGCACCAAAGTCAGGTCCATTTGTGCACCCTGGAGCATCTTTGAGGAAAGCCGGCAGATCCCAGCATTGTAAGTAACTTCACAAATGTGTCTCTTGGGATTCTGATAAGCAGAGCAAATGCATACTCCTTTAGGAATACGTTAGGACACATTGTTTCAGTTACTGTGGATAGCATTATAATTAATTTGGAAAATACAAAACATATAAAAGACAAGCCGGGGCTTCCCTGGTGGCGCAGCGGTTGAGAGCCCGCCTGCGATGCAGGGGACGCAGGTTCGTGCCCCGGTCCGGGAAGATCCCACGTGCCGTGGAGCAGCTGGGCCCGTGGGCCATGGCCGCTGGGCCTGCGAGTCCGGAGCCTGTGCTCCTCAACGGGATCACGGCCCCCTCCTCTTTCACCCTCAGCCAGAAGAATCCTCACTGCCCACCTGGTCTTCACTAGAGCACTGTGAGGCCTGGGAGCTCCTCGTTCACTGAAGGTTGAGCCCCCAAGTCCAGAAGAATGGCCAGGTTGAAGGGGAGTGGCCCTCACCCCAGTGGCATGTCCTGGCTGCACTAACGTGTTGCTGGGACATCACATGGGAGAGGGTTTATTCCCCATCAGAACAGAAACAGAGCCAAGGTCACGTGTGCCAATGTCATTCCATCTTGACATAGTGCATAGTGACCACTGACGTGTCTGCACAGGAGAGAAGGGGATTTACCGATGGAAATGAAGGTGGGCGTCTGCAGACAGGACACCCCAGAGTCCCGTCGCTCTGGGATAGGGGGACCCTCCTACATCCTGGTCACCTCAGGGTCCACAGTGCACCAGGCTCCAGCACTCAGCAGTGGTCCATTTATTGGTTTAAACAAACCAGAGCTTCCAATTCACCATGCTGGCGCTGTAGCCAGAGAATGTGAGATTTCAGGATAACTGCAAAGAGAGCATAGCGCACTGGAGCAACATGTTGGAGGAAAAGCCTCCTTCGTATTCTGAAGTAGAGTCGCAGAGAAGACGTAGCGTCTCACAGGCACTGGGCGCACGAACAGACCGCCGGTCAGTTATACTTGTACCTGGCATGCCGACTATGGTTTCTTTCCCCAACCATTTTGGGACTTCAAGCTCAATGCATTTGAAGGGGTAAATGTACTTGACAAAACAAAGACTTAGCTGGAAACGGTTTCCACAATCTCCAGAAATTTCAGGGTGTGTAATATGTATTAAGGCGTGTCAAAAGTCAAGCCCGTAAGTCACAGAACCTCTGCTGGATTTGGACTCCAGCTCAGGAATGAGATGATGAAAGTGTAAATACGCAGTCAGCTGCGCTGAGCACCTCGGAGAGTTCCCAGGCTCGCCCTCCGCCACGTGGCAGGGAACAGCTGGCCAGAATTTCTGAGCGCCTTTAATGAAGAGGATTCCTCGTTGTTCGGATTTGGTGATTAAATGGAATAAGACATATTCCTTAGTGGGTTTCCTGAAAGAAGGTTGTCCTGGAAGACAACTGGGTCTATGAATCCATCCTGGGGCCCGACAGGGCAAGGGCCGGGGTGGGGGGACCACACTTGGAAATCAAGCTTCTGGTCACATGGTTCTTGTCAGTGTGCTTTTTGTCTTTCCACACATTTCAAGAATCTTTCTTAGACTCAACTAAGAAGTCCGGGCTACTTTATGTGTTGGGATTTCCTTCCTCAGAATACAGCACCAAGGATTTGTAAAACAGTCTCTGTGTGGGTCCATGCATCATGGCTGGCGGAATTATGGCGTGAAACTACGCTGCATTCAGGGCAGAAGCGGGGAGACTGAGGAGCCTCCAGAAGCCAGGACGCCTCCAGGGGCGCTGCGGACACGTTCCCAGGCCTTGGGAAGTTTCTCTCCATGATGGAAGAAGCTGTGATCATCACTAGTAGCTCAAGGCTGAAGTCTGTACCTACGAAGTGTTTACTGAAACTAGCAACAGTCCCCATGGTCCCCGCGTTCCCACTTAATTAGCTTCTGTCTCACTCACCTTTCAGGGTTATTTATTGTCTTTCTTGACAGACAGAAATGGAGGCCTGGGGTGGTGGGTGGTGGAGTGTCCGGCTGGGCTGCCTCACCCCACACTAGGAATTACACAGGCCCAGCTCCGTGCTGGTTCACTGACCCTGAAGCCAGGCACCCTGGCTCTGCTGCGCAAAGCCCCGTGGAAATGAAGGGTCCCAGGTAGAACACAATTGAAATCCTGCTCACCTATCAGAAAAGCATGAGTCATCATTTACTTGCCCAAGCAGCGGACTTCAGACTGTTGACCAAAATCCTCAGAAAGAAATATGTTGTGTTATCTACACACGCACACGCGCACACACACACACACACACACCCCTGAAATACAAGTTCACAAAACACTCCTTATATTCCCGGTGTGATACTATCTCTTCTATCCTATTTCATTTAAGGAAAATTGGACACACAGTGGATAGACACCCACAGTTTGAAAATAAGCCTGAATCGCTTAGACCGTCTTGCATATTCACGGCTGCATCCCTACAGATCCACGGCCCAAGCATCTATCCACTAGGCTGTTTCCACGTAGGGTGAGACACTTCCGTTTCTGTAGCCACAAGAAATGTGTATTCAAGAGACACTGAGCTAGATTCTCAGTGTGGTTTCTAACCACCACTGCTGTCTGAGCCCTTGTGTAGTTGAATCTATGGCTTGAGCCTTTATCCAAGGTAGTTTAAACAACTTCATGAAACAGATGTGTGTTATCAGCAAACTTCATAGGGGATGTCCTTTGTTTAAGGAGCTCTTACTAACTCCAAGAAGATCACATGTCAATCCAGAGAATCTTGGGATTGTAAACTCTTAGGTCTAGAAGAAATCAAATTGGTCCTGCTTCCCAATTCTTGTTTTATTAATTAAAAGGAAAGCGTCTGTGGACTAAATTGTCCCACCCAGCATCTGGTACACGACGGCAGGGCAGTTATACGAATTGAATTAATGAACTTGCTAACGTGGCAAGGCCAAGGCTGAACAACAGGCACCAGGCTGGGGATGCAGACTTTGTATCCACGGTGGTGTGTGTGGGAAGTTCTGGGTTTGCACCACAGTGTCCATGGCCCGAGCTCAGCTTCATGCCGGGAGAGGAGCCGCTTGCCCACAGCCAAATGCACTCCCAGCAGAGTGAGCAGACTTACGGCTACTCTGTACCATCTGCACATTCCCGTGTGGCCTCCCACACCTCTGAGCTGAGAGATAAGATGGGGTCCTGGCTCCCCCAAAGGCTTCATCTCTCCTAAGCTCGTCTAGAAGGCAAACCGACAACCCTAGCCTCAGGAGCTCCATGTTTTGATGAGGTTGGAAAACATGGCGGGGCGGGGGGGGGAAACATGGAACAGGAAGTTTTGTTTAATCTATATTCACACCCCTGAGATGGCATTCCCAAGGGAAGTTAAAATAAGACTTTGAAATGGAAATTGCTTAAGAAGGGCCACGCAAATGATAGGGAGGGACAGGAACCCACAGGGCCCTTCTGCCTCCTCACCCCTGGATGTGGCTGGGAAGGTTTTTCATTTGTAAAATCCAAGGTCATTTTAGTCACTAGTGAAGTGCTTGTGAGGAATTATTAATAGAAATTGTGAACAATACCACTCAGACAGAATCCTGATCTATCTGCCTGTGACAAGCAGAGTGTTAGGGGTTCTGAGAGCTTTGGATAACAACAGCTGGTTCTTCTCATAAAAACGGGGCACCTGTCAGCTTTTCCAATGAAGAACTTTCATGCGAAGCATACTAAACTCCCCTCATCCGGCTGCCAGCGCCCTGCCATCGGGCAAAGGTATTTTTAAACGTCTTCCAATATATTTTATTACCTGCAAGGGCAGCAGAAATAGTTTGTCGATGTGTGACGCCCTCCTTTCCCAGCACGACCCGAAGCGAGCCAGCAGCTTAGAGATGGCAAGCCATCACCCTAATCACTTTTGACTTTTTTCTTCAAAACCACATCATGAAAATGCTGCACTATGAAAAAAGGGGATTGTTCGCAAGGAAAAACAAAAAAGCCGGGGTTTCCGTTCAGAGTGCACAGAGTCTCCTGCCGCTCCGTGTGCCACCCTGGGCCGTGGTCAGGGTGACACTTGCACCGTTAAGGGTGATGGGCTTCTCCCCAGTCCTGGGACAACCAGGTGACCTCAGAAAAGGCACATGGTCTCTGGGACGCTGCCCCAGGTGATGTTGATCTGCCTTCCTGCTCCCACCCCCCGCCAGCTGTTGGTGCACTGATGAATTAATATTTGTAAGGAACTGAGAGCTATTTGCAGAGGGTGTCAGGGGTCAGGAATCACACACCTCCTCTCAGAGTGAAAACGCATGAGGAAGAGACGTGCAGATACGAATCAGGCTGAATGCCCGTTGTAAGTTACAAGTCTGCCCTAATTCTTAGTTTCCCGTGAGCCCGCGGCTCCATGAATTCAGATGTCCTCCCTAAAATAGGAACACAGAAGCTCCGGGGCCCACTTTTGATCTAAACAACTAGCCAGGACATTCTTCTGATTTGCCAACAAAGGTCCTAAATCAGTGGAGCTCCCCCTGGCTTTCTTTCCAATGTTATAAGGTCTCTGTCAGTTTCCCCCCTTCCATTGGAAGGTTACATCACTTCCTTTTTCTTCTCTATTTCCTTTTAGGTTTGGAATCACATTCATGGACAACGCCTATTTGCCGTCTATAAGGTTTAGGAACCTTTCTGAGTTATCCCTCCAACAAAGAATTCTATAATTAGCACACAGAGTTAATAATATTCAATGAATTGAATAATACATTACATAATCCTTAACAGTGTCAGAAAATCTTCTGATTGTCTGGTGTTTCACATGGGCTCCATTTTACTTATTTTTGTTGTTGAAGTGTAGTTGATTTACAATGTTGTGTTAATTTCTGCTGTATAGCAAAGTGATTCAGGTATGTATATATATATATATATATATATATATATATATATATACACACACACACACACACACACATTCTTTTTTTATTCACATGGGCTCCATTTTAAACACAGCCTTTTCATGAGAAAATCATCTTGAATTTGTTACCACAATGTACACTTTGCAGCTAAGGAATTCTAGAATGAAAACAGACATTCCTTCCAGATAACACATTAATGACTATGTCATCTGACATTCTTTCAATTTGGTAGAATTGCAGGGCTGCCTGATCCGGGAAGGCCCCGAGTCCCAGTGCCTCTGTGTGGATATGGCTTTAGGGATGGTTTCCTACGACCTGCTCCTGGCACGGGTGAGACGGAGAAGGCCAGGGAGTTGAGGGAGGCCACGTCTGACCCCTCCCTCGACGACCCCTTCCCACGCCTTCTCAGATCACAAGATACTCGATAAAGGCACATTTAAAATGTGGCTTTCAAACTGCTCCCTCTTACAATGATTCCTTGGGACACAGGAGTCAGACACGGGGCCAAGATTGGAGCCAACAGCAGGTAAGGGAGAGTTTCTCCCGGGGCACCCCCTGCCCCCAACAGGGAAGAGACGCTGCATCCCTGCCGCCCCCAGGGGCACTGTCAGGGGGACCAGGCGGTGCCCCGAGGGGCAGGGACGAAGACAGTCCCCATGGAGAGGCCTGGGAGCAGGATGCCCAGGTCACACAGCCGGAGGGGGACCCAGGTCACCAGGAAGCTGTGCTGGGGGAAGACGACCTCAGGTCCCAGTCCCAACCTTCGCCCATCATTCCCCAGAAGCACATCGCTTGTTGAGCCCCCAGTGGTGTCTCTAACCCGTCATCCTGAACTTGAAATATTTACTTGTGCTCAGAATCTGGAGATGCGTGTCCACTGAAACTAGGCACGTGGACCCCGCTCACTCAGCTCCCGATGTATCTGAAAGAGACAGAGTAACACAAGGAAAGAGTGAACTCCACTCGGGCCTGTCTTTCCCCAGGCAGCTGGTGCAAGACAAGCGGTGCCGAGTTGCTGACGGGTGATGAGTGACAGTCCCCAAATATTCCTGAAATACTCGGTCAACTGGATACATCTTGCTTAGGGGCTGTTACTCCACATGATGTAAGGTAGACATACCTCCTGCTCCAAATTAGATTGTGCAGGTGAGGCAGGAATCTGAGGGGCCCAACTTCAGTGTGCAGTTAAGGGAGCATCGCGGTCTGCCCTGGGAGCTTAACAGGGTGTGTGTTTGTGTGTGTGTCAAACCGAAAGGCAAAAATGTGCCTGATTCCTGAGGTCTGAGCAATTTCAACTACTGTTTGTGCCAAGAACACTCCGTTAAAAAAAAAAAAAAAGGAAAGGAATTTACCGGAAAGAGCAAGAGATGGGGCCTGCCTATGTAAGTTGAGGGAGCCTGGGGGGCATCCTGTGGAACTCGGGTCAACTGGAAGCTAACGGTTTACTCTTTAGAAGAGAGTAAATTCAAGCAATGTTTGCATAAGTCACGGCTCTAGACTTTATCTCCCTTTCACATTTTGATTTATTCTTGGAAATTTAAACTCCATGGGTGAGTGTGTGTGTGTGGTGTGTGTGTAGAAAGAGAGACAGACAGACAGAAACAGAGAGAGACAGACACAGACAGAGACACAGAGACAGGTATATCATATCAAAAAACTGGAAGGTCTCAGGAAAGAAATCAAGGGCTAACATTTTAGTTTCCAGTTGCAGAAGATAAAAGGCCAGAGGCCCTGTTGGTCCTCATCCGCTGAGCCCGGGCAGAGAGCAGGTGAGCACCCCTGGAGGATGGCAGAGGGTGGGCGCCCCCCTGAAGTGGGCCCCCGAGGTTTGAGGGCTGAGAGCACCATCATCCCTGCCTTTCTGCGGGGCAGGGGTTTGGATGCTACAGCGTGTCTGTCTGTTTCTGCAAATCCTGAAGCCCTCTTTTGTGAACTTGCTGTAGAAAAATTTAAGGAGAAAATGATGCTGACAGCTGCTCTACTGAAACCAAGAAGGACTTTCCACCGTTCCCCACCTGCATAGGAAATTGCCGGCTGCACGCAGGATTTCACGTTGCTGTGTTTGCGCCTGTCTACAGGTCCAGTGGGCATTTACTGGGCCGCCCCCTCTGGCAAAGCTGAGACACGAGGACGCCTCACCCCCGCCACCCTTGGTCGGCCCCAGCCCATTGACGTCACTTCATCCATGACCTTCGGGCAGCAGGGGAGGCCGGGGACAGCGCTGAGGGCCTGCGTTGCAGGGAGGGGAAATAGCCTGGAAAAGCAGGTCTGGGCTGGACCACTCGAGGAGCGTGGGGTTGGTGCCTGGCCCAAGGTGGAATCCGCAGCACAGCCCTCGCCCTGGGTTAATCTGGGCAACTCACAAATCTCAGGTGTCTCACCTGTGAAGCCAAGAGGACAATCACGACTCTTTTGTAGTTGTAGGGAAGATTAGGTGAGACAACCCAGAGCAGGGGCACAGAGTAAGCGCTAACTGAACACCGGCAGCTACTTCCTTTACTTATTAACTGCGTGTCCTCAAACAAAACATTCAGAACTCCTAGTGGCCCCCTTGTACCACGTGAAGAAAGTAGCATCAACCCAGAGAGGGCTGAGGGATGTCGTTTAAATGAGATACTGGACGTGGTCTGCCAGGTGAAGGAGATACAGCTTGTCCACAAGGATGTGTGTCAACCCCAGCTCTGCTCGTTAAGCATCTCCAGCCAAAAGGCCCCCTGCCCCATGCAAGTTCCATGAGATTCCCCGGTTTCTCTTCCAAACTACCGAACCTTCCCACCTCTTAACTTCACCCGGATCACTGGAATGAACTGAGGTTTAGACAGTAGCCATAAAAGGTACGTGTGTTTTAGATGAGTGGGTCTCTTTTGGGTCCCAGAAACTGACACATAAGGATGGAATGGCTGTGCCCAGCAGCGGCTGAATGACAACTTTCCTGGTCATTGGCAGCTCTCAGTCTGTCCAACCTCTGTCCTCTGAGACTCCCCCCACTACACCTGCTACCTTCCAGAAGCCCAGGGCTAAGTTAGCAGAAGCACAGTGACACAATGATGCCTCCCTCCACACGCTCCATGTGGGCTAACCGTGCCGCCGCCACCATCACCCCAAAACAAAATTTCCTCAGAAGCCAAAGAGTAAACACACCTCTGATCTATTCCCTTCCCAGCCCAACGTTGTCTGAGTTATGAAGCAAATTAGTAGCCACTGATTAAACAACTAAACTCCTGGGTTGAGAGGAAAGTTTTCAAATGCACTTACCTACTTAACTTTTCTTTCAAGGCCACTCATTAAAACTAATGGCAGTTAACGTTAATAAAAGTCCCTTTTTCATCATTGAGCTGCCCCCGATCAACATGTGTGTCTGCTGAGGCTTGTGAGGTGGGAAAAGGGCCCGGAAGTAAATCCACGCTTCAGGGGAAGCTTCCCCGCCCCTCAATCCGGTGCCTGCGTGGACAGACGCAAGCACACACACGTGCACACACGCACACACACCACACACACACGCACGAGCACACACACACGTGTGCATACACGTGCACGCGCACACACCCACGTGCACACACACCCATACGCACACACACACCACCCACACATGCACACGCACATCCCCAAACAAATGCACACGTGTGTGCACACACACTCTCTCACACGCACACACACACACACACACACACACACACACTGTGTTCCTGCAATTTCAAGTTTTTGGCTATAACATATACAAAATGTATTTCTAAGCAGAGTTGTCAAATTAATCGATGTAATTGCTAAAAAGCCACTGCTTCTTCCATGGCAGTTAAAAGCCCATAACTTCAGTAACGTAGTAAACGAACTTGCTTTATCCACGTCAGACCCCTTTGAATTTTCACCTAACAGGGATCCAGCACATATCCCAGAGAATTTTACTAGAAGATGTCTCAGGTGAGAAAACATGTTTCTTCTCACTTCCTGCATAAAGAAAGCTGGAGGCGTGCGGGAGATGGTCAGTCATCGCCCGCAAGGAGCCGCCAGCAGGTGGCTGGACGGGAATGGAACCCCAGCTGCTCCCTCTTCGACTTCTCACCTTGCAGACACTTCACCTGCACGTGGCATTTCAAGACTCCAGGATCACTTCACAAGTGTTTCATAGGACACATATTTAAAATAGATGCCAATTGTCTGCATCTATCAAATTGCACTAAAAAGCAGCTGAGGCAGCGCCGTGTGGAGTGGGTCCAGACAAGGTCAGAGATCACCAAGGAGAGAGAACAAAGGGTGCTGGCGGAGACCACGGCTTTGTGGTCCTGGCCTCCAGGACCTGTCCTCACCGCCTCTTGCACCCAACTGTCTACACTACTTTCTGCACTGGACTGTTCACACTGCTACCTGCACCCAACTTTCTGCACTGCCTCCCTCACCTGACTGTCTACACAGCCTTCTGCAGTTAACTGTCCACACAAGACCCCTGCAGCTAGCAGTATGTGCAATTTCCCAGCACAAAGATGTGTTTTCAAACAAGAGCAGGCAAGGAAATGAGGATGATTATGTAGGAAGATGGCGCTCCGGGTCCTGCTGGGGGGTGAGAGTCTCGGGTCTGATTCTGCAGGCAGCTGGGTCCCCCCTCCGCCCCTCCACCAAGAGACTGTTAGGTCTGCGATATTTTGGAGGTCAGTGTAGAACAGCTTGGTGCAAGGAGGCCTTCGAAGCAGGATCCCAGGGCTTGGATACTGCAGGGGGCAGACAGAGGGGTGAGGGCCACAGGGAAGGCCAAGAGAAGGATGGAGAGGCAGCAGAAGGGGACAGAGGAGGCGGACCTCAGGCATCACTTTTCCGCTATCACGTGTCTTCCCATCAGAACAGCTTGGGGACTTCCCTGGTGGTCCAGTGGTTAAGACTTCGTCTTCTAATGCAGGAGGTGCTGGTTCAATCCCTAGTCCGGTAGCTAAGATCCCATATGCCTCGCAGCCAAAAACACAAAAAAAACATTAAACAGAAGCAATATTGTAACAAATTCAGTAAAGACTTAAAAAACCTGTTGAAAGGACAATGTTCAATTTCACTTGAGTCTGTGGCTTAATGCATCTCTGGTTCTTCCTTCTCAATAAGTTCTCTCTGCTTAGAGCATAAACTACTACTTGAAAGTCACGGTCTCTTTGAACAAACCCCGATGTCTTTCCACAGACATGCAAGGCAGCCACCGTGAACGAGAAATGCACAGGGCCGGGCTCTGGGCGTAGGATTACTCTGCCCTGTGCTCGTATACAAAGACCATGGACCAAAGACCACAGATCACTGTGTTCCAAATACATACTTTGATGGATGCCCAGTGACTGAAGTGCTGAGATGCCAATAGGAAGCTCCTAAGAAACCCACATCCCCTAGAGGTTTACGGAGGATCCTAAGGGGCTCATTGATAACACACTTGGATTCACTAGTGGGACTGTGAGTCACTCACACAATGAAATCCAACAAGAAATTCTTCAAAACTCATCCTGCTTCTCCTGCTTTTAATTCTTGTTGAACTGAAAAAGTAAGTACTTTAAAGAAACCCAAGTCCACCCCCAAGAGCCCAGGATTCCAACATGAACCAATTTGAAAGCAGCTTGCGCAGGTGACTACACGTCCCAAGATTCCAGAGCTCAGGAAGCGCCTCACGACCAAACCTATCACTTTGATTCTATCATATTGTTCCTTACCTTTTCTATCTGCAAACACTTGAGTCGACAAATATTCAGTTTGATGTTGAGTTCACATCAAGGCAAACCTAGGAAGCTTCCCTACCTATTGCGTTCCTGGATCTCGGAGCTGGCTGGAGCCGGAACACGCAGGCTTGTATCTAACTGTCTGCACAAAAGGGGTCAGGGCCCAGGTTTGACCACCAGCATGCCTCCTTCCTGCTGAGTGTGGTGAAGGGTGATCTGTGCACCCGCAGGGCTAAAGCCTCTTCCCACCCTGGGTATCACTACCTATAACGCAGACACTTCCCTGCCTCTGATGAAAACCAAAGGGCTTTCGGACCACCCTGTGGTGGCCACGCCAAGCCACTGTCTCCACACAGCTCTGTTTGCAGGACGTCGGTGGCCTCTGGAAACGTCTGACACATTCAAGAGCTTGTGGGGTCATCACATCCCC
The DNA here is from genome assembly GCF_949987515.2 of Delphinus delphis. Classification (NCBI taxonomy): domain Eukaryota; kingdom Metazoa; phylum Chordata; class Mammalia; order Artiodactyla; family Delphinidae; genus Delphinus; species Delphinus delphis. The sequence continues at coordinate 170,981,699 of NC_082685.1, read as the reverse complement.
GATCTGCCCTGAAGGAAATACACCCATGCTGCAGAGGCCCCAGCTCTGCCTCACAGGGCTTCACCACTCAAATGCTGCCTGAATTTCCACGGCAGGCATTTTATATTTTCTTGTTTTCTCACCTCAGTCCTGCACCCATGGCCCTGCCAGACCAATGGACCCCAAATCTCTCTCCAGGTGAGTCCAGTGCCATCCTGGCTTAAGGGCCATCGGATTAATGCATGAAGCCACTTAATGTGGAACAGAAAAGCCCTGAATGTGGGTGACTGTCAACAAATCCATGCCAAGGTCAAGTGACCGTTTTAAAACAGCAGCATTTACTTGTGAGAGGAGCATGTGATTTGGGAATGGGTTTTCGCGAGGGAAAGGTGAGGTGGAGGGTTTGGAGGGCCATGCTTTGGTGGGAAGGATTGTTCAGGTCTCTGTGTGTAAAAAGAGACCTGCTTCCTACCACAGTGCGATGGGATTCTGGTTTGAACACGAGCCACCTTACACCCCTAATTCCATCCACTCACCGTCACTAAATTCAGTTCTGTCCATTCTGCCTCAATTTCTCCCTTCCATACACCTCTGCTCCAAGCCATGCGTGAAAAAATCTCACTTGACAAAGATTTTTAATGTATCTCATCAGTATGAGGTTTGCCAGACTTAGCAAATAAAAATAAAGAAAAGAAAAAATTACGTTTATTCTTATTTTTTGCATGTGGTTTACTACACAGTTTCTATTGAAAATATACTTAAATGTACACTTTAAATACAATCACTTTTTAATTTTTGAGTGATTATTGCCAGTGGAACACAAATTATGTGAAAATCTTGATTACTACAAGGTAAGGAGTGATCCTGCTGCAAAGAAGACAAGGAAAGAAATGAATCAATATATAATTTATGAATTACACAGTCTTTATTACTAATCCGAGCTTTGCCACCCCTCAGAATGAAACACCCAGACATGCACAGTAATCGTTCAATTCAACCCTCTTTGATATGGTGATGACTCCCGTGCAAGTTATGCTTTGCCCATATTTTGTGACTGTGTCAGGTGAAGGTGTATTTTCCCAGGTAGAAAGCTAAAACATATGGCATGGAACAGTTTATAAGCCTGATTTACAAATGTTCAGGATTCAGACACTGAGTGGGCCTCATTTATCCTCTTGGCCTGACCCCGGCATGGCTGTGCCTGGGCCTCGGGCTGGGATGAGGTCTGTGAGTGGACCGACCGGGGCAGGCAGACAGTGAAGCTAGGGCCAGCCTAGCCCGACGAGGAGTACCTTGGAAGAGCCTCTGGGGCAGGAGGCTCCGGGCTTTGGGAGGAGAGCCACTTGGGGCGCTCAAAGGGCCACGGCAGAATCGTTAAGAGCTGTTCCCTCCCCTGCCAAGGTTGTGGAGGTCACCGGCTTCCATTGCCTTGTCTGGGGTTCTCTGCCTACCAGAGTGCAGGCACTACCCCTCCTGCAGGACCACCGTCCAGAGCCGGCACTGGGCCCCTGCTAAGGAGGCGCCTGCCCACCCTGTTCAGAGCTTCCACCCCATCATCTCCTGTGGGACACCCTCCAGGCGACGACCCCATCACAGTAGCCCCTTCCTCTAAGCATCCGGCCTGAGGCTGCCGGTGCCCTTGTGCATAAGCCCCTACCGGAAAAAAAGTGCCTCCTGGGCCTCCTAACACCACGGTGATTCAGGAACGCGCCTGGTCCCTGTCCCACAGATTTGCTCTCAGCGGCTTTTCCTCACCTCAGGGTAAGAGGCCAGGAGTGCACTCAGCCTGGGACAACCCGCCCAACTCCTGCAGCCCACAGCCCACCTGCAGCTGAGCCTCTCACCGCGCACTCTGCCGAGTTTGCACGGGGAAGGCAGGCAGAGGAGGGGCTTCGAGCACCTGAGCACATCATTTGCTTCTGCTTAAAGATCTAACGTCAGTCGAAAGTTTACATTATAACTCATCTGTGTGCTGAGTCCTGGCGAGACGGCTTCATCTTCTTTCAAAGCACAGCCTTGACTCAGCGCCTGCTTCGTAAGAGGTCCAGCCCCGCGGAGAGGTTAAACCAACTGTGTTTCCCATCAGGGCTTGGGCTCATCCCACCCACCGCAGACAGGCCCTCCCGGAGGAAGTGGGCCCTTTCGGTGACTCCTGTTTACATGTGGGCCCGTTACCACCTAACTCACTATTATTTGAGGGGCTGAGTATCACTAATCATTTTAAACGGATTATTTTTCCACTGCTTGAGAGCCAGAAAGAATAAACCTGAAACTGGCCTGGGCCTCCTATTTAAATAAACTAGCGTCCTAGCGCCCGATCTGCCCCACACTTGGGCCCAGGGGTCCCCAAGGCCCCGCTTCCTGCCTCCCGCCCCACCCCCTTCCCGCCTCCAGGCCTTGGCGGGCTGGTCCAGGCTCCGGTCCACCGTCTCTGCTCCAGTCCACCATCTCCCCATCTCGGCTGTACGGACCTCCAGGGTCGAGTTACCCCCAGGAGTCGGATGGCGGGAGGGATGGGGCCGAGGTCCCGTCGGGGGCACAACTTACCCGGATCAACAACAGGGCCCGACTCCCAAAGGTTACAAAGCACACCGCCTCCCCGGACCCAAACTTCACTGCCCCCAGCCCCACCCCAGAGCCTCCCCCGCGGCCGCTGGGGCCTCCTGCAGGTCCTGCCCTCGGGGACCCTCTCCCCACCGGTGGGAGGATGGGGACGCTGCTCCCATGGTCCCGCCCCTGCACTACCAGCTCTGAGCGTCCAAGTCAAAGTCGCCAGTGGCCACCCGAGAACAAGGACAGTATGGTCTGGCAGCCAGAAGTCCCGGAAATGAAGTGCTGGCAGTGAGGCTGGGTTCCAGGACATCCCCCCCCGCCCCCGCCTTTGACTCTGGAGCTTGTCCTGAGGGGCTGTAGCTGGACGAAACCCAGGCGACCTGGCGCTCGCGGGCGCCCCCATCCAGGCCGTGAACTCCGCTGCGTCCACGTGGGCTTGTCACCACCTCCAGGCAGCCCTCCAGCTGGTTCTTAAAGAGAAGTGTGGGACGGGAGTGGGGGGGAGGGAGAGTGTGTCGAGGTAACTAAACTTGCTTGATCGGGCCTGTAAAACCCTGACTTCTCCCGGTAAATTCCCTGAAAAGGAGAAGAGGTGTCTCAGGCCACTGGACTGCGTGCGGGGAGTCGCACCCAGACGCCAGCGGCTCAATCGAGCGCCCTTCCGCCCCTGGCTAGGTTTATCCACGTCGTCCCAGAGATGCAGCCCCGCCAGGCGAGCTGTGCAGTCAGGCTCCTCCGCGCGGGTCCTGGGAAGGCGGCTGGGGGTGCACGGGGTCCCCGCCCCGGTCACTGCCCGGCGGGACCTTCCGGGCGCGCGCCACGAAGGCGGCCACCGGTGCGGGGCAAGTGCTCTCAGCTGCCGAGCGAATATCACCTCGAGCTCTCCTCCGGGCACCGCGTAGTTGCCTGGTGCGTGCCGTAAAGACCTGCAAAAGAACCGAGGGAAGGGGGCAAACAGCAAGACTGGCGGCGGCTCCTCCCTCCTGGGCGTGGGGAAGGCGCCCAGCCGACCCTCCCTCATCCTAAACTTGGAGGCAGTGCTTTCGATTTGCGGCAGCTAGGGCGTGGACTCTGCGCCCCTTCCCCGCGCACGCCCGCGCTCCGGAGGGGCAGGGGTGCGGCACCCAGAGCCGCCCGCGAGGGTGTCCGGAGCAGGGCTGGAGGACAGGGGGCCCGCGAGAGGGGCCGGGAGGAGGAGGGGAGACTTGTCGAGGGGAGGGAGCAGCAGTAGGGCCAGGGTGGGGGCTAGCGGAGTGGAGCTGGGGGCGCAGTCGTCGGAGGAGCCCGGGATGGGGCCTCCTCTGGGAGCTGGCAGGCGTCGCGCGTCCCTGCAGGCTGGTGGACGGGCCCCAGGCGCCCGGCTGCGGCCTCCCCTAAGGAGGCTGCGAAGGGCCAGACCGTCTCCCCTCGAGGGGACGGGGCCTGGAAGTGGCGGGAGGACATCAGCAGGCTGCTGGACCCGGGCCTCCCGGAGCGAGATCTGGGCGGGGCTCTGCCCTCTCCTCAGCGCCCCCCGCGCCCTCTGCACTTCCCAGTGCCCCGGGCGAGGGCTCCCAGCCGGGCCCTGCGGTCCCTCCCGCGCTCTTCGCGGTCCCTGGACCTGCCAGCTGAAGGACGTCCTCAGCCCGGACGGCCCGGGGGCTGGGGACCGTGGGCGAAAGATAGTTCCTTTAAGAAATGATTGTAGTAGTTGTGCAGGGGCCAAACGTGGGCTCAGAACCGACCCCGGGTTAAATGCCATTAATGAACTTCGGGCCCCCGGGTGTCCCCGTGGAGAGCGCGGCCGGGAGCGGGGCGCCTCCAGGTCACGCACCTCACCCGGGGCCGCCGGCGCCCACGGTCCCCCCCTCCGCGCGCTGCAGAGCGGCCTCCCCGGCTGACACTGCCTCTCCGCACCCAGCACGTCGGGGCACCGATTGGCCTTCCCCCTCTCTCTGGGCCACCTACATGTCCCCACCTGACCTGCTAACTCACCTCCCAACTTTTCAGGGCTCGTGACACCCCCGGGTCACGCGGGACCCGCACCTGCTCAGGACGAACGCTCGGCACCCTTCCCATCCCCAGGCCAGGGTGGTCTCACTGTGCTGGTAGGAGCAGGGCCTGAAAACAGGGGTCCTCCCCCAGCCCGCCTTCCCCTGTTCGAAAATGTCAGGGGTTAAAATGTTCGCTTTGCGCTTTCTTTTGATCTTGGAGGAGAAAGGCTAAAATGCTGACACCTTTACGGGCCTTGCTTAGACCTGCGCTGCGAGCAGTCCCAGCCCCACTAACTTTGGTCCGCCTTATTAATTCCAGCTGCACTCTATTTGTTTGTCATTTTCCCCTTTTCCTCGCGAATCCTTATTTATGGCAGAGGGAGGACAGAAAGGTGCCCGCTAGTAGAGTGGAGGCTGGGAGGGAATTTCTGACAAGGAGAGCATGAATGTGTTTTCCCTAAAGGTCACCAACAGAAGGGGCCTGGTCTGATCACCTCTTAGAATCGTTACTCAAGTGCATTAACTAATGACCCAATCAGAGAAATGAAAAAAAAATATTCTTTAAAATAACCAAAGGTAATTATAACCCGGTTGTTGACACTAATGGTTAATAATTGATCAGAACTTACACACAATCAATTGTTAATTCCCCCAGCCCCCCACCTAAAAAAACGTGAGTGCTTGTGTAGTGTTATTTTGTTCCTTCCCTCTGGGCATTGCCTATGAAGATCCAGTTAGTTTCCATTTGGAGGCAGCCCCAAACCTCACAGCTGCTTCTTTAAGAATCTTAGATTTAATTTGTTTTCAGTTTCATCTAGAACCAAGTAACACTGGGACACCTTTTTAAAAGATGCTTCCTTATTATCTTGGAGCCACACTTAAACAAACAAACAAAAATCATTCTTCCTCTTTCCTTTTACCTGGGGTTGCAAAAGAACAGAAGGCAGATTTCCTGACTCATTCCATTTGCATTATATTACCAGTAGAGTCCTCCTTGCAAACAGCTTCCATTTTTATCTTTCTTAGAAAGAGCGAGAACACTCTGCCCTCAGCAGAGGGAATACAAGCCTATTTTCTCTGCCTAGAGAGTGGAGGGTGGAGGTGCCAGCTGAGACTATATCCCTCTGTTTGCAAGAGATGCAGGTGAAAAAGCAGAGGAGAGCATGAAAGTGGGGGTATTTGCTCCCCAAACTGGGGCTAGAAATGGTGCCTCCCTCGCCTACCAATGCCTGACGTCCAAGTGCATAGCATCAAACACCGGTTTCCTAGCATTCTAGCCCAAGCAAAGGGAAGGGCTGGCGTGTGGTTTCATCATGGCCAATAGAAAGTAATTTCCAGCAACTGGAAAATTATATTGTCATAGATTACTTCTCCTTATAATAAGCCTTTAAAATATCTGCAGGGATTTGTCACTTACATAAAGGTTTGCAAATACATCAAAGGGATATGTCCCCTTTGCGATTTGTAGAAATTCAAATGATGTTAATCATAATATCCACATATCACAGACTGTTGTGTATTGTTCCCAAGATTGTCTCTTGGGTTAACACATTTTTTTAATGTTTAAAATGTTATTTTTGTAAAAGGTAGTGTAAAAACATATTTAATGGGTCTATTTATATCCTTAGTTTGGGGTTAAAATGAATGTTTTCCTTGGGATTTTCAATGCACTGGGAAGCTAAAGAAAAAGTATGTGGTGGATAATCAGTGTAGACTGTTACTTTGAGGAACTTTCTAATAATCCAGCGTGTTGTTTACATTTGAAAAGGGATGCCTCCGGCTGAAAAGATAAATGGCTTTGTAATGATTTTTGCAAACTTATGTCTCTTTACTGCGACTCGAGCAGAGAATTTAGGGCACATTTATTCCGTCACGTTAAGAAACAAAAGGGTCGACTTGACTCTTAGCCTCTGATAATATTTCAGCGCGATTTTAAATGACCCTAAAACGCACGCGGCCAGTGGAGGGCGGCTGCTCCGTCCGCGCTTTCCGCAGCGGTGCGCAAGGGCCAGATCCAAAGATGCCGGATAACCACGCGCGGGAGGACAGCCTCGCGGGCACCCGGCCGCTTCCGCGCTTCCTGGACCTGCTCGGCTGCGGCGGCGGCGGCGGCAGCGAGGGATGCGGGATGCGCGGAGCCCCGGCCCGGGCGCCCGGCCCCTTCCTCTCCGCCGCCCCCGCGGCCTCGCCGCAGACAAAGGTGGATGAAGTTCTTTTTAAGTTTCAAAGGCAGTTGCCCGGCAGCTTTGCAGAAACAATAACTCTTTTATTGGGAACAAATGTTGACATTTGACGGGCGCGGAGCCTGCGGCCGCCGGGCAAGCGCTCCCCTTGCTCTCAGCAGCGCCCGGCCCCGGGGCCCACCTGAGATTAAAGCGCGAATTCCGATAAATCTGCTTTAAAGCACCCGGGGCCGCGCGGGGCAGAGGCCGGCAAGCCGGACCGCGGGGCTGCATCCCAGCCGAGGGGCGGGAGGCCGGGCCAGGCCCGCGTCCCCAAGGCCCCGCGTGCTCGCCACTGCGCGCCCCCCTCTCCTCCGCCTCCGCTAACATCTGCGAAAGTCTTCGTAGGCCAGGTCGTAATGTTTGATTAGCTCGATTTTAAAGCAAAAGATAAAAATCAGACGCAGCAACTTCCTTCCCTGTCTCTGTGTCTGTGTCTCTATGGGTCTCTCTTTCTCCCTCATCTTCCCTAAGGATCTGCGTGGAGAAACCATACCCCACTCTGCATTTCCTTAAAAAGATCCCGCTAAACACCTGCAGCTTTTATGTGCTTAGAGCACATTTCAAAATCAAGTTTTCCAGAAAGAAATTCAGGTCAGGAGGCAGGGTGGGTAAGTTATGGAAATCTTTGATAATTTGTTGGACTTATAAACATCAAAGAAGATTCGTTAGCCTGGGCTAATCTCCTGCGCTGCTTTGAGTTTTCACCCATTGAAAGGTATGCGTTGTCCCTGAGCGGAGGGCTGCTGTGTGTGTGTGTGTGTGTGTGTGTGTGTGTGTGTAGGGAAGGGATCACATGTCCAGGTAAAACAATCGTCAGTTCCAAAGGGAGACAGCTTTTATCCAGGCTTCAATTTCTGAACATGTGCAAGGAGACCAATTTTTGCCTGGGTTTCCTACTTCTCCACTCCACACTTCTTTAAGAGATGGAGTGCCCTCAGTGTGTATATTCACTGGGGACATGGTCTTTCAGTGCTTAATTTGTTGAATATTGTTAACTTTCATACTTTTCACTGAAGTCTTCAAATATTCAAATTATAATACTGCATATAGCAGATATTGCTGCCATGTGCACTGTATTCCCTGCTGATTTAGAAAATATAGCTAATATTAATAAAAGCAAAACTACTTAACGCCTTCGTATGGCAATGTCAAATGCTATCTGGAGGGGAAATCATTATCTTCACAGTAATTCTACAAAGCTTTCATCTAAGACAAAAACAGGCAAAGGAGCTCCCGCCTCACTTTTATGTCCACAGACTCGAATTTGTTTTCTTCCAGACATGCTGCCACAGAGTAACCAGGCTGCCCACGTGAAAAATCTTCCCTGTTGCCAAGAGATAGCTCAGATCCAAACATGTCAAGGTCTCTTACTAGGAGAGGCAGGAAGGAGAAAAAAAATAGTTGTGTACCCCCAGAGATTCGCTTTCTGCTAACCTCCAAATGCTTATCTACTCAAAGCCAACAAAATGCCTGAGAAGTAATAGAAAACCGAAACCTTGGCCTGCGTCTCCGTTGGCAGTCAGACCCCACCGTTCCTCCCCACAGGCGTGGCGCTGTGACCAGTTCACAGCCCCCTGGATTTTCCTCAAGTGTCTAAGATTACTTTCAAATACCCTTTCTAACAAGACCCCAGCAAGAGGCCACTAATTTCTAAGGCACAAAAAGCCACTGGAGAGAGCTCCGTTTGTCAATATCAACTGGTCCAGCAATTTCCCATCCTCAGACACGTCGGCCTATCGGAGCTGGCAGACGTGTAGACAAGATTTTATAAATTGTTCAATATCAGCCCATAATGAACCCCAACTGACCATTCCAAAGCAGCTAAAAGCATCCGGGATGACCCCCGCTGGGATCCAATAATGCTCTCAGGCTGCAACATTATTAATCATGGAATAAAATAGATGAACCTCTTGAAAAATAAGTGTATGATTGATTAAAGGGCAATCTAAGAAGCTATTATTCTTGTTTTATAACCGTAAGTTATATTCACTCAATTTATCTTTGGAGAGGAAATAAATGATTGTTCATTCCTTTTCTGAAATTATATTATATGGATATCCATATAATTTTGCTGAAAATTAAAGTGACAGTTTTGCTGCTTTTATGATACTAATCAAAGGGAATATGTTCCCTGACTACAAATTCTAGACTTGTCCTATCATTAGATAGTAACACAATAACGAGGCAATAGGCTAAGGTTCTTTAAACTTTTCTTTCCCCCCAGGGTAAGGGTAAGAGTCACTGTAAGGAAAATAAATCGCTCCTCCCAGATTTTCGCCGTGTGTTTAATGTGAGTTATATGAAAAGGAGAGTTAAGAAGCCATCCGATAAATCTGAATAATCTACGCCAATTTGGATAATTCAAGGTTACGATAAACAATTATTTCCCTCAATAATTTATGGTGAGGGTGTAAGTATTATCCATGTTATCGCAATTCTCTAGCTACTGAGAAGGTTCAATAAGCCTATACCAGAAATAAACATAAAATGGATCCCAACGCATCGGCATATCAGATCATTTTATCTTGCCAGGCTTTTCAAATGTATACTAACAAACCATTTTCATATTCAGAACGCAAAATCGGAATTTTCTTGCAATGCATGTGTACATAAATAACCTAAAACCATACATATCTCCCTACTGTGTACGTCTCTGCCATCTGCCTTTTTGTAGGAGCAGAAGGGAGAGATTATTTTACACATTTTCATTAAAAAGACTGAGGTCAGATCACCTGGGCAGAGGGGCTACTGTCACCAGGACTCCCTACGCAAATCACTCTTCCAGGACAAATGAGCCCCAGACACCACATTGTTGTAGACTAGTTTGCTTTTATTTACAATTTAAGATATAAATTAGTAAAGAATTCTTGTTAAACAACCAACAAAGATTATATAACCAGCAATGTTCAAATAAAAACCAGGCAGAATTTATTTACAAAAGGTTTAGATTCCATTGCAATACAACTTGCATAAATTACTAGAAGCTTTATATCATTATAAAAATAAATATCAAATTTGTTTCCACTTCTTAAGTACTCAAGTTCTATAATCACGTTTTATTTCTACTGTGTACATCTTTTACAAATAAACTTTACAGTAAATCCTATCACACCTATAGAATATATACCGTGGCAATGAAGTGATCAATTCAAGAGATCCTGAGAAAAAAGATTGTTTTCAAAAGTCACACATACATTGGGGAAGCTATACTATGCCAACAAATTCACATATGTCCAACAAAAGTCTGTTCCGATAGAGTCTGTGGGTTGGCAGTGCCCTGTGGATCCTCCTCGTTTACAGTGGCACAAGATGTGGTCCGGATTTAGAGATCATTTTTTTTTTAATACATCTGTATATTTATGAACTTGGGAAGAGAGAATGGCCTGCTGACTTTTTTTCCAAAGCAATTGTGACACCTACCTGTGGACCAAGGAAAAGACCAAATCATCCCAAATCCTTCAGTCCCATGCCAACATCATCATATTCTAAAAAGGAGTCCATCTGAAATGGCCTTGCCTCTTTCCCATCTCCAAGATCTGTGATTAGTAATCGTGCCTACTTGTAAAGTGGGTATTTTTTGAGTTGCCGCTGTCAGCCAGGTGAACTGCACGGCCCTACCTAGTCCATCTGGACATAGGGACAAGCCTGATAAAAGCTAGACTAGTCCTTCTATGTCTCTCCAGTCTGACTCTGCGAAGATCATCTATAAAGGTGTTTGATACCCCAAGTTTCAGGGGCACTCGCTCATCAAAGCAAGTGTCTATTAAGGGTCTAGCATAGTTAAAAAACAAAGTTCCAAGTTGCATACAAATACCCAGATTTTAAGAATCTATTTTTTCCAAAGAGAAAACAACAGCAATAAATACATTCCAGTTAAAGGAGTGATTCTGTAAAGCAGAACTTGAGCAGAAAAAGGACTCTCTAAAAGAGCATGGATCCCCTCCCACTTAAAGGGGAAAACAAAACAAAACAAAACAAAAAAAAGGGGGAAGATTGCAGTGCTCTGTCCTCATACCCCATGCCAAAAAGCAAGAAATACACATTAAGCAAGTTTACAGGGCAACTGGTTCGGGGAGGCTCCCCAAGGGGTTAAGGGGGAACCCCAGGGAGCCCACTTACTTGCATTGCTGTGTGCGGCCCTTCTATAGGTAGGGCTGGAGGCCTCCACCAACCACGGTGCAGCCCTCACTGGCATCTGTCAGGGGAGGGGGCAGTTAGTCAGAACCCACCCCCAGAGCCATCAGTCTCCCAGACAGCAGCACAGCCACCAGCCTGCACACCCACGCTCGCCATGCCCTTGCCCCCTGCGCCCAGCGAGCAGTCTGGGGGAGCCCGCTGTCCCCACCACCACTGCCTGAGACAGACTTCGGTCATGTTTCCGCGTCCTCATTTTCTCTCCCCCTTGACTCCTTTTACAGGTCTTATCAGCTCAAGCCTGAATTATGAGCAACAGAGACAATATAAAGAAAAGGAGAGAAAGAAAATAGGCTCTCGCTTTCTATTTTGAAGATTTAAAAACTAAGGCTTCTGGGAAGAACTAGAACGTTTTGTTTCCTTCCAGCCAAAGGCAGAAGAGGAGATTCAGCTGAGACTCTATAAAGGAACAGAAAAGACAGAAAGCGTAGGCTCAGTCAGCAGGGGAAAAGCTGTCAGCTGCATGTTGGGCAATCTGTGTTTGCCCAAACGAAAACAGTCACGAGAATACTAGTAACGGTAATAATGATAAATCAAATGAAAAGTCAGCTATAAGGGGGCAAGTCCCGTTGCGTGGCAGGATCGCCTGGCCCTCCGCCCCCTTTCTGCCCTCACCACCCCTTCACTTCTAACTTGCAGTCCAAGAACCACCGTCCAAAGACGTCCTGTCTTCTTCCTGCTCTCCTGTAAGCGACAAAGCTTCCCCGGCCAGACCTACAGGTCCCCCGGCCCCTTCCCCGGCTCCTCAAGGGTGCTCACCAACCGGGGACCCGCCGGCGCCCCCTCCCCCAGGGCCCCGCGGGCCGCAGGCCGCCTACCTTTCTTGGGCTCGTAGCCGCCGCCGGGGGGCCGGTAGTGGGGTTCCAGCGGGTGCGCGCCCGCCTTGCCCGCGTCGCTGGCAGCCTTGGGCGCTGCGTGCAGCGCCTCTCCGGGGGCCGTGGCCGCCGAGTTGTACCGCAGGAGACCCTGGCCCTGCAGAGCCGCGTTCAAGTTCCCGTAGTTTGTGTAGTTGCCATAGAAGGGCGACGTGTAGTAGAGGTGGCGGCCGAGCAGCGGCGACGCGGGGTAGGGCGAGCCGCCCGGCGGCGCCCCTGACGAGGCGGGCGCGGCGGCCGCTGGCAGCCCCGGCGGCGCGCAGGCCGGGCCCAGGCTCGGCTGCTTGAGGTCCGACGTGGCGATCTCGGCCAGAGACCACAGCTTGGGCTTGCTGGCGGGCGGCGGCGCGCCCGGCGACGTCCGGCTGCCCAGGGGCGTCTTGCCGCCGCCGCCGCCGCCGCCGCCGCCGCCCCCGCGGGGCGCGGCCTCGGATGGGGGGCTCAGCAGCGGCGCCTCCACGCCGGTGAGCGGCGACGAGGTCACGGGCTTGGGCGGCGCCAGGTCCCGCTCGCCCTCCTCGTCGTCGTCCTCGTCGTCCTCCAGGTCGTCGTACTTCTCCTTGCACTCCGAGCCCGACTCACACAGGGGGTCCTCGGCCCGGCACGGCAGCTTCTCTCCGTCCGACTCGGCGGAGCACGAATGATCCGTGAGCGAGTCGACGTGCAGGCTGATCCCTGCAGGGGCGCGGGCACGGTCTGTGGCACCCGGGGGCTCTCTGCCCCACCTGCTCCCTCACTTCGACCCAACCCGAGCCGCGTCCTCCAGGGAGCGCGACCTCCCAGGACGCGCTCACCGAGGAGGAGTTGCTCGGCCCCGGAGCTGCCAGGCGGCCGAGACTCCAGGCCCGAACGTGGAGCGTCGGGCGAGCAGCACCCGCCCCCCCGCCCGACCTCATCCTCCCTGACCTCACCTTGGCGCCCCGCCTGGGAAGAAAGCCCCCGCGACCCTGCGCCCGCCTCGGCCCCTCTCACCTTCGTCCTCCGCCGAAGTCTCGGTGCCCTCCTGCACCTTGTCCGGACTCTCCTCCTTGCTCCTTGCCGAGTCGCCCTCGTCCTCGTCCTCGTCCTCGCTTTTGTTCCTGGGGGCCCACGTCATTTTGTTCTCCTTCTTGAGGCGCCGGCGCGCGTTGGCGAACCAGGTGGAGACCTGCGTGAGGGTCATCTTGGTGATGATGGCCAGCATGATCTTCTCGCCCTTGGTGGGGTAGGGGTTCTTGCGGTGCTCGTTGAGCCAGGCCTTGAGCGTGGCCGTGGCATCCCGCGTGGCGTTCTTGCGGTAGGCCGGGTCATTGAGCTGGTACGGGTAGGCCGCGCTTCCATAAGGGTGGTAGCTGATGGCGCCCGTCATCCCGGTCGTGTGTGCGTCGTAGGGCGCACCCTGCAACCGACAAGAGCCTGGTGAGCGGATCGCTTGGGGACCTGCCAGGCGTCAGCGCCAAGGCGACCCCTCCGCCCGCCCGTGGCCGCCTTTCCCACGATGCCTCCGGCGCTAGAGCTGCGCTTCCCGAGGCAACAGAGCAAAAGGACTCAGCGGGTAATTTAAGGCCAGCTGTTGATCAAGAAAAGCGATACGGTTTTATTATCAAAATTTCCAACTATTTCACTTTCCTAAAACGACGCATCTTCCCCCAAATGCCCCTGGGCCGCCAGTACAGACGTACACAAATACGAACGCACACACAGGCCCACAGGTAGTTTCCTGATATCTAAATTTCTCTGGATGTTAAGTGCGGCTGCCTCCCCTACTCCCCCTCCCCCGCCCTTATATGGTTAAAAAACTACCCCAGAGCCCCCGCTCCGCTATTCACCGCCCTAAAGCTCGGCAAATCCAATTTGCAACTCAGAAGCCAGTCACCGTTTCGAATTCTTCAAATATGTGGTAATTAGCATGTTAATTCAGCCTTTAACGTTTAAATTCGAGACTTTTACAGCCTTCGCCGAGGCCCCAGCAACTCCAATACTGCCCTGGAATTCCGCCGAGCGCGGGAGGTGGCCACAAGCCCCCGTTACGGCCTCCATCATCTAAAATGCGTTTTGCCACACCCGGCCGGGCCCAGCTGCAGACCCCGAGGAGCGCGGGCCGACCCCGGGTCGGGGAAGCAGGAGCTGCTCTCGGTGCGCAGGGGACCGAGGCGGCACTTAGCTGGCCAAACGCCGGCCGACACGTTTTTCCGAAGCATGGCCTGTGGGACAGATTAAGGCTGAGATCTTGGCGGCCGGGCCGGGCCCCAGAGCCTCTGCCGATCTCCCTCCCTTCCCCAACCCAGTGACCCCAAGCCCCTACAAGTAGATGCTAAACACTCGGTAATCGCCCCGGAGGCCCCAGTGGCGCCGACCCTTGCGCCCTGCGCCGAAAGAAGCGAGCCCCGGCCCGCTCCGGACTGCTGGCCGAGCTTCGGCGCCTGAAGGAAGGACCACCCAGGACAGATCCCATCCCGACCCCAGCGGAGTCGCACTTCACAGGCTCTTGGGGAAAATGACCCCTGCAGCCGAGTGGAAGGGCGTGGAGCGCGAGTCTCGGCCCGCGCTCAGGACGTCGCCGGCCGACCGCCCTGCCTCTTGTCCTGGCCTCTCGTCCCGCCAGCAGCGCGGCGACCCCAGTCGGCGACTGCAGAGCCACCTCCCACGGCACGTTCCCCGCGGCCCAGCTCGCGGATCCCCGGCCCCGCTCCGCCAGCGCCCTGATCAGTGTCTCCGCGCCCGGCGTCCCGCGTCCAGCCCGCCCGCCCGCCCGCCCGCGCGCGGTTACCATGTAGGATGGGAAGCCGGCGGCGGCGGCGGCAGCGTCGGCCGAGTACTGCAGCGGGCTGCCGAAGCCCGTGGCCGCCTGCGCGGTGAAGGCCGCGGAGCCCGGGTAAGGGCTGAACGCCGAGCCCGACGCCGAGCGAGCCAGCTCCTCGCTGCGCGGCGCCGCCAGTGCCGACGCGCCGTACGCCGGGCACGAGTATAGCGCCAGCGAGCCGGGCGCCTGGTACAGGTAGCCCTGCGGGTAGGACATGGTGGGCGCGGGGCGCCGGGCCCGCGTCACGCCGAACAGCGGGCAGGGCGCGCGGCGCCCTCCATCCACGCCCGGCCGGGGCGCGGCGCGGCGGCGGCGGGCGCGGGGACCGCCGGCCGAGGCAGGCCGGCCTGCTCACTAGCCCGGGCGGCCCGCGGGCCGGGGGAGCGGCTGGGCGGCGGCGGCGGCGGCCTCGGCAGCGGCAGCGCGGAGCCGGTGGGCGCAGCCGCGCGCCAGGCCGGCGGTCGGGGTTTGGGGGAGTCTGGACTCGGGAGTGAGGAGTTGAGGAAGGAGCGCTCGAGTTTCCGAGGGACATTGGAACGCAGAGCTGTCCGTCACGAGCTCATCTGCATATTCGGGCGCCCGCCCCTCCCCTGCCCCGCCCGCTTTGCCGGCTCAAGCCGCCAGGCCGCGGCCGGGGGAGGGGCGGAGACGGGCCGGGGAGGGGGGCGGAGGAGCGGGCGGCGGGAGGGAGGAAGGAGGGAGGAGGAGGCGATAGCGACGCGCAGGCTTTTGTGGCGCAGTCGCCTCTCGCGCAGACCCAGCCCGCGGCTCGCGGCCCCGCAGCCTGGCGGGGCCGAGCAGTGCGCACTCCCTCCCACTCGCGCGGACTCCCGGCACCCGCCCTCCCACCTTCCTCGGCCAGCCCCCCAGACCCAGCCGCGCTGGCCCCCTTCCCTTGCCCCGCCCCCAGCTCGGCCCGCGAGAACCCGGCAGAGGCCGCCGGGCTGCCACTTGGGGGGAAGAACGGCCCGTGCCCCCTCTCCGCCCGGGTGGCTGAGCGCAGGACCCTAGTGCCAGGGCCGAGAGCCGCGGGTGATGGGGCGGGAGTGTGGCACCCGAGGCCCGGGTCCTCCTGGGGGTGCCGTGCGTGGCGCTGACTTCCACCTTCCTGCGTCCACCCTGCCTGCCGCGCGGTGCGAAGCTCCCCGCGTGGCCTCGCGTGTGGTCTCCGGCCCCGCGCCGCCCAGCGTGTCCCCGCGGGACCCGGATCCGGGGCACTTTCGTTGCGAACTGCCAGGAGGGCCCTGAGGTGAGCTTTCTGCCCCGAAGTCCGTAGTGGCAAGCCGGTCCCGGGGTGTTAGGACTTTCTGCTCTAGGAAGCGTTTTAGCCCACGCCTCCAGTGCTTCGTCCGGGAAGACGCCACCCCCTCCAAAGAGTTTTATTTTATTTTGTTTTAATAAGTTGACTCCTCTTTCGGATGTGTGTTGTAAAACCCTCTGGGGAATGATTGTCACTGGACAGACCGCCTCTGGCACGACGTGAAGCCTCGCTGTCACTCGGGAAGGGACGAGAAAACGACAGGCTGGTGGCACGGGCGGCGCAGTCGGCGGCACAGGTAGCTCAGGTAACAGGCGACTCGGGAGGAGCTTCGCAGGGCCCAGCGGCGAGATGCTAGGGAAAGGGCCCTGGGACCCCCAGTCCCTCGAAAACACCCTTCTCCCCATACCTTCTCTGGGGGCCGGGCCAGCGGAAGCGGGCGTCTGGCGACTGAGCTGGGGGACGGGGGGAGGTGGGGGGAGGTCACCGGTGGCTCTCAGGAGGTCCACGGGGGGTCGGGTGTGTGCGGATACGGCGGGGTGGCCCACACAACAGGTGCCACTTCCTCGGCGGCCGTCTCGGGTGGGTGACCTGTAGGGGGAGAACGCGGTAGGTGGGAGCTCCGGCCCGCAGACCCCCCCTTCCCGCAGCCCCCTGTTGGTTGGACAGCTCTCAGAGTGGCCAGAGTTATCGCGTTCGGGTCGCGGTCGCGCGGGCGCCGCGCGCGCGTCCTGCGGCCGCTCTGCCGGCTGCGGCTGCAGCGCGGGGACCATGAGGCCCCAGTCTGCGGCCTGATCGCCTGCGGAACCTTCGAGGCAGTCAGGGTGCGTCTGTCTTTCCCTAGGTCCAAGGGAACCAGATGTAAACGGCAGTGCCGGGCTTGAGCAGAACCCACCCTCCTTGGCCTGCGGGTGCGTGGCTCCCGGCAGGTGCGGTCCAGGCCCTTTAACCAGCCGCCTCTCGCCCGAGACCCCAAGCCACTCGCTCCCTACTGTCCCCCCACGCTGCCTACAAACCCCAGCCCGCTCCCGCTACACCTCACTCGCCACCTCCCCCCCAAACACACCCTCCTCCGCCCCGCCCCTCCCCCACTACTTCCCACACACTCTGGGCCGATGTGAGCACCCAGCAGGGGAGTTTCAACAATGCTGTGACCCCAAGCAGGACGTCCTAATTCAGTTCAGGGCAGATATTTTAAATCAATTATCCTAGCGTTAAAAAGGAAAGAGAAGGAGAGAGAGCCAGAGGCCCCAGCAGCCCTGTGGCGCATGCCTTTGACAGGACCCACGGCATTTGTGGTCTTCCTGGGAGGGTATTCGGCCGGGAAGAGGCCATAAATGAGACAGACACACGTTGGATGACCAACGTAAACAGCAGCAGATCAGGTTACAGGCCTTCGGTTCGCTTCCAATTACATAGTTTAAGTGAAAAAATCAGGTCTAATGTTTATCTCCAAGGAAGACTGGCCTGAGTATTTCCATTTCCAAAGACCAGCGCCTGCTGTTGTCTCATTAGCATTTGGGCCTGCCCCCCCTCGCCCTCCCTCGCCCTCCCTCGATCTCTCTCCTGGGCCTGATCTCTGCCAGGGGCAGAAAAGAAAACAGCGAATTATTACAAAAACATCCCCAGTTTGGAACAGGAGCATAAGCTCCGATACACTCGATTTTGACATCAATTAAGTGTATAACCAGACATGTGCACGTGGCTTTGGAGGGTCTCGACTCGCCCAGGGTGCATCTCCAGAAAGGGCTGCCTGGTACTTCCCTCTGCCTTTACCTCGGCGCTGCTGATTCTGAAGACAGTCTCTTCTCTGAGTGTATTTTATCCCCCAGCAATTATACTCCTCCACTGAAATCTGAATTTTCCGTACTGCTGCCTGCTACTAATAAAAACCGTCTACCTTGCACTATTAAACAGTCGAATCGCCCTACATGCCGTTTTTATTAGTAGTGACTGTAGCAAATTGAAATGCCTACGCAGAGACATTAAAACTTACGCTCAGCATTGTTATGGGGATATATAAACTCCGTTTCGCTTTAAAGCTCTCCGATTTTTTAAAATCACTTTCCCTTTTCGTAGATTAAAGTTGGCTGGGTCTTCTTTTAAAAAAGTCAATCGAAAGAACAGGCTGCATGTGTCGAGGCTCGACGCGGTGGCTGGGAGCGCGGCCGCCTGCGACTGTGGCCTGGATTCGCGGGAACTGAGTCTCGGGTCACCGCGGGGAGCGCTCGGCTGCGCCCCGGGCCGCCAGGCCTCCTCTCTCCGAGAGCAGGGACCTAGATGCTTCGCTCACGGTCGTGGAGGGCGTTCAGGCCTGTGGAGCGTCTCGGTCCGGACGTACGCTTGGCTTCTGTTGCTTTCAGTTGCCCTCCAAGCTGGATTTAAAGAGAAGGGCCGGCACGCAGGGCCAACCGGGTAAGTGCCCGGAAAGCGCGCTCACACGGAACCATTAACCTGGGCAGTGAGCTTTCAGGTTTACGGTGGATTCCCCCGCCCCTTTGCCCCAGATGTGCATTCAGAAAACAAGCGGGTGTGGTGGTTGTTAACACTGTCACATTACTGTTTCTTGTCCCAACAGTGGCCGATGCCTTTGGAACAAGTCGGCGTGGACATGCACGTTTCAAGGAGCTGTGGTTTCCTGGAGGCCAAGCTCTGGGAAACGGCAGAAACGCGCGCGGGCTTGGGCTCCGGGTCCTCCCCGGAAAGGGGCGGCGGCGCAGGCCAAGGCGCCCTCCACCTCCGTCCTGGGGCTCCCGGGAGCCGGGCAGGCTGAGCGGCGACGCGGCCCGAAGTCGTGCGCGCGGGCGGCGAGGGGGCGCTGTGGCCCGCGGCTAACGCCTCGTCCCCATCGCGGTGGCCCCGGCGCTGTCCCCGGCCACCGACGGGCGGCGGGCTTCCCGGCCTGCCTCCTCCCACGTCGGTTTGATTCGGGGAAGAAGGACAATAACCCTGGAGCATTTCAATAAAACCTGAGTCTCGCTCGACCTTTCTCTCTTTCCGCCTTTTGCCCTGTCTTCCGGGGAGTTTGTAAGAGTTTGGTGGGAAAATAGGTGGCATTGTGGAACGTGTAAATTTGGAGGGGGGTCAGTTAAGATTAAAGAGACACATTTTACGTTGTTCCCCCGCGTAAAACCACGTGTGAAATGTAAGTCGTTTCAGTGTATAAGGCACATTTCCAGTGTGTTCCTAACCGAGTTCTCCTGTGCCCGCACTTCCTGGCGGGACTGCGGGGCGAGTGACAGCAAAAACAAGGAGAAAGAGCACAAGAGTTCTGCGTTTTCCTTTGTTTTTCTTTTCTTTTTTGGAAAACCGAAACACGTCGCTATAAATTGTACAAAATTTAAGTCAAAATGAAACGTAAATGACTTCCAAGCGGGGTGGAGCCCGCTCACGATTCTATGGACACTTTGGATTTCCGAGGTTCTCAAACTCTCTTCTGATGTGGCCACGTGTGTCTGGAAAACAAAGTCGTAGGCGAACCCGCGCAGGCCCAGGGGTCCCCGCCGCTCCTGTCCAGGAACCCCGAGCTGGGACGCGGCCCGGGGTTTTCAAACTGGCCCGAAAGCCTGGGCCCTGCGGGCAGCGCCGCGGGTGGGGACCCGGGCTGGGCCCCCAGGACGCAGGGAGCTCTCTTCTGCACTTTCTGGGCTCAGTCGGCGACCCGGCTCTCCCACCAGCTGCTCGACCCCGGAGCTCGAACGACTGCGAGGTCTCCTGGCCGCTAACGTGTCCCTCCCGGTTTCCTTTAGTGGCAGCACAGTGCCCATCCTCTCCACAGATGCCCCGCCTCCGACGCGCTTCCTGAAGTTTCTCCTGCGCTGCGCCCCGAGAATCCGTCCCTCGCCATTTCTCAGCATCCTGCAGGCTTGGCCTGCGTGCTCCCCTGGCTCTCGGCTCATCCCTCCTCACCGCCCGTCCGGAACCGCAGACCCTAGTGGCGAGGCGTGCGCGCGGCCCCGCGCCCAGGTACCCGCCGGCGTCCGAGTCCCGGGCCTGGAGCGCCGAGCGGGAACTGGATGGCGGGTGCAGGGGTGGGGGGAGGGTCGCGGGCCGGGTACGGGATGAGGGATCCGAGTTACTGCAGACCCGTTTCCGGAGCAGCGAAGACCCGAGCGCCCTCGTCCTGCAATCGGCGGCTGTCTGGAAGGAGAAGTGTTCGAGAGTCCTCAGCCCTCCACGTTCACGGCGTGGACTCGCACACACGTGTGCGCGCACACGCGCGCTGCCCAGGGAGGTCCGCGCGCCGCGGGAGCTGCTCTGGGCAAGTGGAAAGAGATAAGAGTTGTCAGTTTTTTCTTTTCCCTTTTAAGTGTTTCTGCAAGACAGTCGGTGGAAGAACTTAGCTCACCTCCATCCCCCACCTCTCCCCACCGCACCCTCAGTCCCTCCGGCAGCTACTCCGTCACTCGCTTCGCATTCTCCGTTCTACACTCCGGAGCGCACCGTGGGGCGTGAGTGCGGGTGTGAGCGCGCCCAGGGGGCTGCAGAGACCGCGCGAGTCGCTCCGACCGGCCGGAGCAGGTAGGATCCTCGCTCGCAAGAAAATATGGGAGGAGAAGGAAGTGTGTTTTGACAATTGGTTTCATCAGAGAAGCGAGGCCGTATAGGGCGTTCGTCTGGGGCCACGCTTCACATCCTTTTGCTAACTCTCGGTCTGTGCGCCCAAACGGCTCGCCCAGCCCACGATTCGGCGGCACGTAGTCAGGCGCACGCACCAGCCCTCCCCAAGCTCTCCCACACACTCTGACACAGCTGGGTTGCAGAGCCAGGGGTAAGGGAGGATTTTTTTTTTTTTTCTTTTAATACTGGAAGGAAGGCAGAAAGAAAAGTTTGATACATTTGACTGCATTAAAAGTAAAAACTTCAGTTGGATAGAAAATAAATTGCTGAAGATAGAAGATATTTGCGGCCCACCTAAATGGCAAAGACTGCTCTGCAGAATCAGGAAGCCTTCCCAACATCAGCGGGTGAAGGCAAGCCACCCAATGGAGAAATGGGTCAGGGATGCAGGCAGACCCTCCACACAGAGGAGACCTAAGAGCCTAGTTAGCAGAGGCGCACATTCACTCTTGACAGGGAAATCATACGGTGTATAAGATGCCACTTTACGCCCGCTGGATGACACCAAACAAGGCCCAGGGTGTGCAGAGACAGGGCACTCGCTCTCCCTGCCGTGCTAGTTGAAATGGCTCCAAAGGAATTAGGGAGGTATTTGGCCACATCTGAAAGAGCAGGAGATGCCCACTCCCTCTCACCCTGGATTCCTTGCCTATTGTCCCACCACAAGAAAAATGCCAGGCAGGGGCACGGAGGCCCCAGCACAGCGCTTGCAGCATTGTTTGCAAAGTACAGGGCTGGAAATGTCCTAAATGGCAGGAGAGACCTGGATACAGAGTCTGCGGCATATTCCATGGAACAGAATGTTCCCAGGGATGAAAGTGAGTAAGAGAGCTCTGCTGGTATCAACATGAATAAGTCCTGAGAATATAGAGTTGAGCGGGGAAAGTAATAATAATTTTTTTAAAAAAGGATACAGACAGCTTGATGCCGATGACAGAATTTGACAAAAACCAGCAATATGTGTGCTATTTACACATGAGGGTGGGGACTGCAGTAATGCTGTGGGGAGGAAGGTCTCCCCTCTGCTGCAGGCCCACTGAGTGCCTGGGAAGAGCGGTGAGGGGAATCCACTGTGTTAGTCATGTTTTATTTCTGAAAAATACATCTGCTGCTCATGTCACAAAAGATTATTAACTTGGGATCATGGTTACGTGGGATTCTATCACTCTGTACATTCCTACCATGTGAAATATTTTACACTTTGAAAATTAAAAGAAAAGTATGTGTTATCATTTAAAAAGAAGAGTCACAGAAGTATAGTGAACGAATTTAGGAGCGCTTTCTTACAAAAAAAAACAAACAGGTTGTCAAAAATTTGCATTTTTGTCTCTTTCTTCCTCTCTTCATCCCCCCACCCTTCAAAATATAAAGATAAACAAAGTCTTGGATTTGCAGTTTAGACTGTCACTTATGTGTCTTTGGGCCATCGTCCAGAGCGTGGCAGGTAAAGAGAGGCTTCCTGGGCAGGGTGCTCCCTACAGGGCCCTGGGCCCCTCGTCTGGGACCTGCAGGTTAGCGGCTCACCCCATGGCCACTTGCTCTGCTCAGGGCTGAGGCACCGTCACAGAGGCCTCTGGAGGGGAAGGATAGCGTTGCTGCCACCGGCCACCTGCATGCCTCTATGGGGAGAGGGATGCCTTTGCCCTGGATGGAATTCTGCATCTTTCCTCTACACACAGTAAAGGTATTTTAGAAAATTAAAGTTAAGAGTAGAGAGAAGGGCTCTGGAAGACAGAAAGATGGGGGGATGGCCAAGGGGGTGGGCAGAGTGTAGCCTAGAAAGGAAAGCAGAAGAGAGGCCGGGGCGGGGTAGGGAGACTCCAGGCCCCGGCAGGCCCTCACCCCGCACACACCCCTCACTCCCAGAATAGAACTCTGTGCCTTTCTGGCACTTAAGCTGCTTCTAGAAACAATCCTCTCTGCTCTCATTCTCTCCATTTCAACTAGACGGATTGGATCTTCCACACAGATCTGCGGAGAGGCCTTGCTCAGGCAGAGAGGCTGGCAGCTTGACCCCGGCGGTGATTACAGAGGCCTCCACGTTCCATTCTATTCCTCAGCCTGCTCAGAGCCAGGCTAGGAAAGGGGCTGCTTCCTGGGCATCCCCACAGTTCCAAAGGCTCCCCTGCATCCACCAGGTGGAAGGCCCTTGCTGCTCACTTCCACTGGCAGGCAGACGTCGGGCTGGCTGCCCCCTTGCTCTTGCTCGGGCCCCCTGGCCTGCTGACCCTTCTTCCTGCAGCCACACCCCCTCCCACATCAGTCTCTACACGTTGCTTCCCCTGAGAGCACCCTCCCCACGGTGCTCCTTCATCCCTCTGCCTTGGGGCTCTGTGGCAGCCACAGCCAGAGCTGCTGCTGGTGTCCTGGTGTGACGGTTCTCTGACCTGACTTCCGGCCCGGCAAATCGTAGGAGCTAGACAAGTATTGACTGAATGAATGAAAGAATGAGCGGATGGCTAGCTCTTGGTTATTCACCTTTACTTCTAAAAGGTACAGCAGGGTGTTGAGGGAAAGAAACCAAAAGATCACAGGGAGACTTGCTCACGTTTTAACCCCCGCTTCCCTCCTTGGAGGTTCCTCTGCACCTGAGTGTCATGGACACTCGTAATCCAGGCAGATCCGATCACGCCTCAGGAGCCCTGCTCTCCAGTGTGAAGCACAGTTGATTTGGGATGTTAAATTTTAGGGCCCAATGGAAATACACACTTAAAATAACATTTAGTTTTTAAAATGAATTCCTGAGTTAGCAGTCAGCCCCAAACCTTGCATTCCTTGAGGAAAGTGAGCGTGAATT
Source organism: Delphinus delphis (assembly GCF_949987515.2). Lineage (NCBI taxonomy): Eukaryota > Metazoa > Chordata > Mammalia > Artiodactyla > Delphinidae > Delphinus > Delphinus delphis. Next base: position 170,958,443 of record NC_082685.1, on the reverse strand, counting down.
TTTATTTTTGCATCTCAAATGACCTGTTCCCAGCACACAGACATTTGGGAAAAAGGAAACTTGACCAGAAGCAAACTGGACTTTTATGATATTTTTAGTGAAAAATTCAGTGAGAACAAGTGTTTAAAACACTACTTAGATTCCGAGCAAGGGTTTTGTACATACAGACAAGCTTACTGTAAAACTTATTTTTAATGGCACAAACCTTACGATAGCTAAAACAATTTTGACAAAGAAGAATAAAGTGAGATGAACCCGTTTACCGGATATCAAGACATTACATCATTGGAACAGAAAAGGCAATCCAAAAACAAACCCAGACGAATATTCCTGACTTATTTTGGCGAAGGTGCAAAGCAATTAAATGAAGGAAAGTTAGTCTTTTCAACAAATGGTGTCGGAGCAATCGGACATCCATAAGTCACACACACACACACACACACACACACACACACACACACACACTCCAACCCAAGTCTCATATCTTATACAAAAATTAACTAAACATGGAGCACAGACTTAACTGTCAAATTATGAAACTTTTAGAAAAATAGAGGAGAAAGTCTTCAAGATTTAAAGCAAGGCAAAGAATTTGTAGACTGAACACCAAAAGCACAGTCCATAAAAGGAAAATTTGATACATTGGGCTTCATCCAACTGAAAACTTTTGTTCTCTGAAAGAATGAAAAGGTAAGTTGCAGACAGAAAATATTGGGTTGGCCAAAAAGTTTGTTCGGTTTTAAGTAAAAATAAAAGACACATTTTTCATTTTCACCAAGAATTTTATTCAATAATGTATTCACTAACTGAAAAGACTTTTTGACCAAACCATATATCCGACAAAAGACTAGTATCTAGAATATATAAAGAATACTCAAAGCAAAAGAGTAAACTAAAACAATAAAAAACAGTCCAATTAAAATTTAGTCAGAAGAAATTTCACCAAAAAGGGTATATAGATGGCAAATAAGCATATGAAGGATGTTCAACGTCATTAGCCATCAAGGAAATGCAAACTAAAACCACAGTGAAACATATGCACCTATCAGAATGGCTAAAGTAAAAAAAATAATAAACTAGAGATAACATCAAAGTCTGGTAAGAATGCAGAGAAACAAGATCATTCATCCAGTGCTGGTGGGAATATAGCATGGTAAATCCACTCTGGAAACTAGTTTGACAGTTTCTTATAAAACTAAACTTGCAGCTACCATGAAGTCTAGAGATTGCATTCTTGGGCATCATTCCCAGAGAAACAGAAACTTACGTTCACACAAACCCTGTACACGGATGTTCATATTGGCCTTCTGTATAATAGACAGAAACTGGAATCAGCCCAGATGTCCTTCAGTAGGTGGAACAAACTAATGCTCAGCCGTATGCAGGGGTGAGTTGTTGGTCCACACAAGAACTCGCATGCATCTGCAGAGAATTAGGCTGAAGGACAAAAGCCAATGCCAACGGTTATACACTATGTGATTCCACCAGGAGAACACTTTGAAATTACAAGAGTTTAGAAATGGAGCACAGTTTGGTGGTTGCCAGGTAGGAGAGACAAAGTGGGGGAGTTAGGAAGTAAGAGGGAGGGGGCGTGTTTACAAAGGGGAACAGGAAGGAACCTTGTGGTGATAAGGGTCAGTACCTTGACTGTGTGTGTCTTCAGAGACATTCAGGGCATGAGGGCTGGAGAAGATGTGGGACCCACAATATATGATGACTCCTCTGAGCACAGGAAGGCAGGGCATGTGACAAGGGGACAGTAGAGGCAGCATCCTCCTGGAGATGCAAAGCCGGGAACTGCCTTCTATATTTTTTGACTTTTATAAATATTTGGTGATTTTTAAAAGTTATATACAGTCGGGGGAGGGATAAATTGGAAGTTTAGGATTAACAAATCTATTATATATGTATAATAGACAAACAACAAGGACATACTGCATACCACAGGGAACTATATACAATACCTTATAATAACTATAATGGAAAAGAATCTGAAAAAGAATACATATATATGTATATACAATAGAATCACTGTGCTGTACACCTGAAACCAACACAACAGTGTAAATCAACTATACTTGAATTTAAAAAAATTATAAACAAATATGATGAATTGGGTGTATACTATAATGGGATGAGAAGAAGAGCATGTTTTTATATTTATCTTTTGAAATCTCTGACTTTTCTAGATTTTTACGTTAGTCTGAGAAAAAATATATATTATATATATAGATCGTGAATTATGGTAGATACTAAACTATATCTGAGATAAGCACATATATATTTTAACTCATTTAATGTTAATATTTCTTTATATCTCTCCTCATATATTGAAAGTCTTGTTTCTTTCACCACTGTATATTTATTGATCTATTTTGAAATATACATAAAGTTTCAAAACCATAAATATCAACATTACTACTAACAATAAATAACTCAGTACAGTTTTTTTTTTCTTTGTAAATTATTTTGCATATAGAAAATATCACACTTGGGATCCCCAAAACAGTATTCAAAATTGCTTGAAGATAGTATTTTATCTGTTATCAATTTTATACAAAGATTTATTTTTTTCCTACCTAAATTAATTTTAGGACTTTTCCTCTTTTCGACCGAATTTTTGTAATTCAGTGACTTCCGTGGTTGTCACGGGAAGTGTGCTCAGCAGTCTTGGCCCCTTTGTCTCCCCCGTTTTCCATCTCTCCTGCCCTCCTGCTGTCCGTCTCTGCCCTCATTAACTTCTACAAGTCTTCCCAGCATTTCTTTTTGCAGATGTAAGCAAATACATGCACACGTTCATGACCATAAGTCAATAAACCCTCTCCCTTTCTTTCTCAGGTTACATACCTCCTTCCCAAACTTGCTATGTTTTCTTAACAATAACTCAAGGAGATCACTACGAATTACTTTCGAGAGAATTTTCCCTTTTTTCCCAAAAGTACCTGAATAGTATTGCCTTCAAGGGTGCATCATAGTTATTCAACCAGACCCCTCGTGAAGGGCCTTTGTGCTGGTTATAAGCATGTTCTTTATTAATGGTGCTGCGGTCGGTAGCTTTCTTACAGGCTCTTGCTGGGGAAGGTGCAGCTTCAGCCTGGAACCTAAGAAATGGGATATCTGGGCCGTAGGGTGACTGAATGTGTGGTTTTAGCTGGAATTGCCAAATTTCTGTTCTGTTTTGTACTCCAAATATCAGTATAAGAGACTGCACGTTTCTTCACATCCCAGCCAGCATAGACTGTTTAAAGAAACTCGGAATGTTGTCTGATCTGATAGGTGAAAAGTGAGTAATAAATTCTTCCTTCGATGGCATTAAGCTCTCAATATTGAAACTCAGTCACCTCCCTGAGGTAAAATCCCACACGTATGTTTCAGAACAAAGTGGCATTTCATTATGGTTGAATGTGAATTTTCCAAATAACTAGTGACGTTGATCATCTTTGCATGTGCTTGTTGGCCATCCATGTACCTTTTTTTCTGAAGTGGCTGTACAATGCTTGTGGTCATTTTCAAAATGCATTGTTTTTCTTCTCATTTTTGCATTATAAGAGTTCTTTATATATTCTGGTCACAAGTCCTTTTGCAGATATCGGTTTTGCAGATATTTTCTCCCAATCTGTGGCTTGCATTTTCTTTTTTTTTCTTTATTCTATTAATGGAGTTTTTCAACAAGCAAAACTTCCCATTTTGATAAAATTCAATTTTCAAAAATTATTCTTTTTGCCTTGTGGGATGTGTATGTGTGCTGTGTGTCCTTTTAAAGAAATATATGCCTGATCCAAGGTCATGAAGATTTTCTCCTATGTAATTTTTGCAATTGTTATGATTTTAGCTCTTACATTTACCTATTATGATTCATTTTGGAGTAATTTTGTGTGGGGTATGTAGGAAGAGTCAACATTATTTTTTTCCCCATCCAGTACATAGTTGTTTCAGTGCCACTTATTGAAGGCTATACTTAACCCAGCAAATTATCTTGTCACTTTTGCCAAAAAATACAGTTGCCCATTTGAGTGTGGGTGCATTTCTGGCTGCTCAACAATGTCCCATTGAGATCTGTCTATCCTTAGCTCAATACCATATTGTTTTGTTTTTATCTCTTTACAGAAAGTCTTAAAGTTAAGTTACGCTTTAAGTTACGCTTAAAGTTAAGCGTAAGTCCTTTAACTTTAATTTTCTTTCATAAAATTGTTTTGGAACTTCTAAGTCCTTTATGTGACCATGTAAATTTTGAATTAGTTCCTTAATTTCTACAAAAAGGCCCATGGGGTTTGATTGGGATTTAATTGATAATATAGATCAAGTTGTGGAAAACCGCTCACTTAAAAAATATTAACTCATTCAATCCGTAAATATACTCAACCTTTCCTTTTATTTAGGCCTTTAAAAATTTTCTCAGGAATGTTTTATAATTTTTAGGGTAGAAATTTTGAACAACATTTATTAAAGTTATTACTAAGCATTTTATTTATTTATTTAAGCCATTGGGAATGCCTTTGTGTGACATATTTTGACATTGTTTATATAGAAGTACAAGTAATTTTTGTATATTGACCAGGTGTTCTGCAATCTTGCTAACTTTGGCTATTGGTTATATTAGCTTTCTGTAGATTTTTAAAATTTTCTGTATAAATGATTATGTCTTTTGTGAATAAAGTTTTATTCCAACCTTTCCAGCTTGCTTGCTGTCTCCTTCATTGTCTACCTTTCTTGCACTAGCCAGAGTCTCCGGTGTGATGCAACAGAAGTGTGAGGGAGGCATCCTTGCCATCACCCGAGGTGGGAAGGTCAGTCTGTCTTCACTAAGCATTGTGCTGCTGTAAGTTTTGAAGATGTCCTTAAGTTCGGAAGATTGGCTTTTTTTCCTAGGTTGCTATGAGCTTTTAATCATGGATGGGGGCTGTACTTCCTTGAAACTTATTTTTCTGTAGCTATTGAATAAACATATTTTTTTAATTTAATTCTATTAATATGGTATGTTACAGTAATTGACTTTCAAATGTCAAACCAACCTTGCATTAGTGAGATGAACTCCACTTGGTCATAGGTACATTACCATTTTACAGGACTGTGCGTCTCATGATACAGAAACAAGAATCTTCAAATATGTTAATGAATTGAGTCCAGCAGCTTATTAGAGGATGACGGATCATGCACGAATGGGGTTTATCTCGGGAATTTAAGACCAAGTCAACTTGGCAAAATCAACCAATGTAATTAATCATATTAACACAATAAAGGAGAAAGATGATATGATTATTTCAATAAATGCAGAAACAACTTTTGACAAAACTTACAATTCCTTTATTAACAACACTCAGAAAACTATGGGTAGAATGAAAGTTTTCAAACTGACAAAGGACATCAGCATACACCTAAAGCTGACACCACTGTTAATCATGAAAGATTGCATGCTCTCCACGACTGGGAGCAAGATGAAGGCGTCCACTTCTATTCAACATCATATTTGTAGTCTTAACCATGGTAATAAGACAATAAGTAAATAACAAACAAGAAATAAGACAAAATTTGGAAAGGTTTCCTAGACAACACAATTGCCTATGCAAAACAAAATACCTATTAGAATTACTATGTGAGTTTAACAAGGTTACAAAACACAAAGTCCACATTAATGTCAATCAGTTGTATTTCCACAAAGTGGTGACAAATAATAAGAAATTTAATTTTTAAAATTCCATTTATAATATTGTTGAAATATTAAACAAATAGCAATAAACTAAATCAAATGTAAAACGTACAAATTCTACATGGAAAACTACAGCATAGTACTGAGAGCAATTAAAGGAAATATAAATAAAATGAGAGATATAACATAGTCATGGATTGAAAAACTCCGTATCGTGAAGATATTCATTCTGCCCAAATTGATATGTAAAGTGAATACATGCCAATCAAAACCTCAATAGGAATTTTTGTAAAAACTGATGATTGATTCTAAAGCTTGTTTAGAATTTCAAAGGACAATAGTCAAGCAATTTTGAAGAACAAGAACCAGACTGGAGAGCTTGTGCTACTTGATTTCAAGCCTTATTATAAAGTTACAGTAATTAAGACAGCTTGCTATTAGTGAAAAGATGGACACACAGATCAACAGAACAGAATAGAGAGCTGAGAAATAGATCTACACATTTGTGACTACTTAATATTGACAAAAATGCCCTGGTGTTAGAACAACTCAACATCCATATGAGGAAAAAAATAATTGCTATCTAACACCATATACAAAATTAGTTTTAAATGGATCAGAGACCTAAATGCAAAGGCTAAAACATAGGAGTAAACTTTTACAATTTGGAGGTATTCCTTAGAGAGGACACACATAAGAATACCCTTAAAAGAGAAGGGGAGAGGGGCTTCCCTGGTGGCGCAGTGGTTGAGAATCTGCCTGCCAATGCAGGAGACACAGGTTCGAGCCCTGGTCCGGGAAGATCCCACATGCCGCAAAGCAACTGAGTCCGTGAACCACAACTGCTTAGCCTGTGCTCTAGAGCCCACGAGCCACAACTACTGAAGCCCATGTGCCACAACTACTGAAGCATGAGCGCCTAGAGCCCATGCTCCACAGCAAGAGAAGCCACCGCAATGAGAAGCCTGTGCACCACAATGAAGAATAACCCCCACTCACCACAACTAGAGAAAGCCTGTGCACAGCAACGAAGACCCAACACAGCCTAAAATAAAATAAAGAAAGACATTTTAAAAAAAGAAAGAGAAAAGGGATAAATTGGACTTCATAAAATTCTCTTGAAGTGACCAAGACGATAAAATAAAAAGGCAAGCCACAGTGTATAATGTGTTGCCTGTGACATATTATATATAGCATATTTTTTGACAAAACACTTGCATATGTAAACACATCTTACATTTCAATAAGATGAGGAGTCTAATAAAAAGTGGGTAAAGTCTTGGAAAGACACTTGTCAAAAAGATATAATTTCAAAAATGGTCAACACCAGCAGTCATAGGAGAAACACAAACAAATCCCAGTGAGTTTCCACTACTCACCTTCTAGAATGAGGCTAAAATTAAGGAGACTGACCATATCAGGCGTTGTTGATGAGCGAGAGCAAATGAGATTCTAAATCAGTCCTGGTGGGAATGTAAAACTGGGCTAGCACTTCAGAAAACGGTCTGGGCCGTTGGACATGAGCCTCAACGTACTCTTACCACGTGCCCAAGACATGCTACTCTTACCACGTGCCCAAGACATGCTACTCTTAGGTCTGCCCAAGAGAAAAGAGAACGAGTGTCCCACCAACCATCTGAGCCCATGTTTATTGTAGCATCATTTATCATAGCCCCAAACTGGGAAGAACCCAAATAGTCATCATCAGGAGAGTTAGACTGTGGTCCACAGTACCCAGGTGACCTGTCTCATAACCAGCAGCCCTGGGCGACTCTGCACCACGTATCCTTGAGGTGTTCAGGCTCCCCAACTTCTGCTTGGCCCTCCACACCTGACCAGACACTGTACCTACCCAGGGACCTTCTGTCCTCATGCCCGAGGGTGTAAGAGAATCTGAAGTCACCTTTGACTTACCTTCCTTTTTCTCTTAATTAGCTAGTTAGTTAAATATGCCAACAAATACCTTTGGAAAAGGGTTATGGGAGGAAGTGAGGACCCACCAAATTCATATGTGGAAGTCCTAACCCCCAGTGCCTCTCCAAATGTGACCGTGTGTGGAGATTCAGTCTTTAAAGAGGTGATTAAGGTGAAATGAGGTCATTGGAGCAAGCCCGGCTGCCGAATGAGTGGTGTCCTCGGAAGAAGAGATCAGGACACAGACACACACACAGAGACGACCATGTGAGGACACAGGGAGGAGATGGTCTTCTACACGCCCAGAAAAGAGGCCTCAGAGGGAAGCAGCCCTGTGGACACCCTTATCTTGGACTTGTGACCTCCAGAAAGGTGCGAAAATAAATTCCTGTTGTTTAAGCCGCTCAGTCTTGGTACTTTGTTAGGGCAGCCGGAGCAGATGATACAAACACCTGTGAAGTAAGAGCCACTATATGCCCACCTCCGTGAATGCCATTATGAGTATGGAAAAAAAAGAGGTGTGGTCGAATGGGGTTTATTCTCAGCTGGGGGTGAGGATGGAAATTCACTAATTCCCCAGCGGCCATGCCCACATGAGCCTCCTACTGCCTTTCCTGACGGTGACCCCTCTCTTCCGCCTGGTTTACAGTAATCTCCCTCTTGCTACCCTCGACCCTACCATCAGGTTAAGGGAGCATGTGATTTGCCACTTACACTTCCCAGATGACTTGTCCCTGAAGATGGGGCTCAATAGAATAGAAGTCACGGTGTCCAACTGGCAGACTACTTGCAGACTGGGAGGTGAGGCGAGCAGCCCCTACACTCCCCAGGTACCACCACTTGCCAGGGGCTGACGCAGACACCGAAGGCCACAGCGGACCCCACCCCCCGAACTTTGTGCAGATTGGGTGAGAAGGGGCCGTCAGTGAGATCTAACGTTGTTCCCTTTGGGAATTCGTTCCTGTGTTCACAGAAGAGGGAACCAAAGCTGGAATGAGCGGTGGCACTGGAGTGTTCTATTCACTTACGTACACCTTTATTGTGTGCTGACTTTGTACAGAAGAACCCCGCACTGTGGGGCAGAGAGAGATTATAGCAGAGTTTCTTCTGGTACCCATTAGAAGACAGGGAGAGACACGCATGCCAACCTTAACCAGGTTATGTAATATATGAGATGATGCAGAACAGAGAGTGCTGGAATTTCAAAACAGGAGTCTCCTGCCAACGTCTGAAGAGACTGCAGCCACCTCATGCAGAATCCCAGGTGGTGACCAACTTTCCCCAATGCATCCCACGTGCTCCAGGGCACAGGCCGGCGTTCAGACTCTGATGCCCCCTCATCACTGATGTTCCTCTGGTTTCTCTCTCAAGTTTGCTGAAGTATATATTCATCTCTCCAGGGCTTAGGGTGTGCTTCCATTTTCATTTTTAAAAGTGTTACAGTTTCGGGAATTCCCTGTCGGTCCAGTGGTTAAGACTCCGATCTTCCACTGCAGCGGACCCGGGTTTGATCTCTGGTCAGGGAACTAAGATCCTGCGTGCCACAGTGTGGCCAAAAAAAAAGTATTACAGTTTTGTTTCCAATGAGCTTCCCATTCACCTGTATCCATTTCCAACATGTTTTTTGTTTGCTTGTTTTTCTTTTGTTTTTCCATCTTCATTCCAATCTTTATTTCTTAATATATCATGATAATCTAAAAAAAAATAAAATAAACATTTTTATCTTGTGCTTTTAGTTCATATTCAGACAAAATTAGTGCTGCTTTAGCAACGCAAATTTCACATTAATATGGTACATTCCACTGGCTGAGGCTTCCATGTATTTTGTTGGTTTGATAAAAGCCCTTTTCATAAGGCATATGAAGTTATAAAGAAAAAGACAAAAAAGGTACTTGAGTTTTAGGAATTAGTGTGATTATTGGTAATGCAAAAACATCCAAAAACCTGAAACAAATACTGAATCTTCAGTTCTAAACTGCAGCTTAAGCAAATGACAGCAAACCAAAGGAAACTTGATTTACTCATGAAGAAATTAAGAAAATCCAGGCTTCCCTGGTGGCGCAGTGGTTGAGAATCTGCCTGCTAATGCAGGGGACACAGGTTCGAGCCCTGGTCTGGGAAGATCCCACATGCTGTGGAGCAACTGGGCCCGTGAGCCACAACTACTGAGCCTGCGCGTCTGAAGCCTGTGCTCCGCAACAAGAGAGGCCCCAATAGTGAGAGGCCCGCGCACCGTGATGAAGAGTGGCCCCCGCTTGCCACAATTAGAGAAAGCCCTCGCACAGAAATGAAGACCCAACACAGCCCAAAATAAATAAATCAATTAATTAATTAAAAAAAAAGAAATTAAGAAAATCCAATGTGGTTTTAATCAGCTGTGGTGTAATCATAGTTTCTCACCTGTGTCTCCATTGCCTTTGCTGTTGGACAGAATAACATTTCCGGGGCCATGTGTGCCAGGTGCCTGGTCTTCTCCACCAACTTGGATTGCCAGGCTTGTGCTCTAAGGGTAGAATGAGGACTGGGGTCTCTACCTGATGGATCTCCTGTAGGTCTTTGCTGGCAGATGTACAGACATCCATGTGTAAGGCATCCCTGAATCCCATGGACACCAAGCTGGGGCTTGTCTCTGTGGTCAATTCCCATCAGTTCTCATGGCAGGACAGGTGCAGACCTGGTAAACAACAGGTTAGAGAGGGACCAGGTACAGGGTCTGCGGGGCCAGGCTGGGCCCAGGCCCCAGGTGGTGTCTGCTGTTGAGGAGACACGTACCTGAGACAACTTTGCCAGGAGAATCCACCGAATCCATCTGTTTTCTTAGACAGTGGGAAGTGCTGGGGAGAACAGGACAACAGGGCAAACGAGCAGGGGGCTATTTTGTCAGAAGCCATGAGAGGTCACATTGACAAGGGAACCTTTAAGCAGAAACATGAGGGAAGCAAAAGAGAGCTTCCCGAAAGTGTGGGGAGGTGGGCATATCCAGGGAATGTGGGCACAGACTTCCAGTCTCATAGGGAACAGAACAGAATTCCAGTTGTATTTGTTTCCTGTGGCTGATGTAAAAAATGACCCCCAAAGGGGTGACTTAAAACAGCAGGAATGTATTCCCTCATAGCTCTGGAGGCCAGACCTCTGAAATCAGGCTGTCCCAGGGCCGAGCTCCCTCCTGAGGCCTCTTTCAGCATCTGGTGACCCAGCCTCTGTCTCGGGGCTCCGGGTGGCCTCACTCCAAGCTCTGCCTCAGTGTTCAGTGGCCTTCCACTCTGTCTCCCCTTCTTAGAAGGACATCCGTCTTGGACATAGACCCTCCCAATCTGGGCCGATGCTTGCCTCAATCACATCTGCAAAGACCCTATTTCTAAAGAAGGTCACATTTGAATCTTTTCTGCGGGGGTCGGGGTAGCACTATCCAGCCACCTACCTGTGTAAGAGCTACAGACTCCAGGAGGGATTCAGAATCAATAGCAGAGAACACCTAGGACTGCGCTCTGAAGGGACGGAGCGCTGCTGCCCCCAGGCAGGTAGACTCAGGTGGCGTCTGGGGGACAAGACATTCCCACTGAGAGCAAAGCAGCCCTGATTCGCTGGGGGAGGGGCAGGGGAGCCCCACGGGCGGGCTCGGCAGATCAGGGGCGCAAGGTCGGCGCTTTCCCACCCTACTCTTTCCCCATATCTCTGCTGAGCCTGTCCTCCACCTTCGGTTTCCAGGGTCCCTGTACCACCCGATGGCCGCCCCAGCTAAAATCTCACCTCGCTAGCGCTCCCCTCGCGCTGAGGACCATTTCCTGCCTTTCCCTCTTCCCGCCCCCGTCCCCAGGCCGAGGCCCAGCTGGCAGGGGTGCAGCCCTCTTTTCTGGAGCGCCCGCCTATGGCACCGTCTAAATTCGGGGCACGCTCTAGTTTGTGTTTCGGGGGGCCTTCTGCCCGTGATGCCCCGGCCCAGGCCCCCCTTCGCCCCCCGCGGAGCCCGCTGCCTCTTCCGCTATGGGAACGTGCCCTGCGGTCCCACACACCCCCGTGCAAGTGAGAGGCCCTCTGGAACACAAGTGGTTCGACCAGTTTCCACATCAGACTCTCCACCACCTGCAGGAAGCCTTGGCCACTCCAGGGGACAAACTGGTTTCAAGGCCGGCGCCACCTCGCGCCCCGAAGTGCATCCCCCGCAGAGGCCGGTCCAGCTCTGCATCTGCGCTCCCGGGATGCTGGCCTCGAGGTTCATCCAGCCCAGAGCTCCCCCGCCTGCCCAGACCCACGCAGGGGACCGGCTCCTGCCTCCAGCAGGACCCTCCGGTCTTTATTGAAGCGGGGAGGTGTGGGAAGACGAGGGGGAGAGTCTGCTTCAAGATAAAGGCAACTTGAGACTTAGAGCTGGACCTTCCATTGCCCCCCACTTTCGTCCCCAGAGGGCGGCTTCCTCACGCCTGCTATCCCTCCCTCCCGGGCCTGCTTCCCCATCAGGAGGAAACGCTGAGGGGTGCCCCCTCGTTCTTAGGAAGGGCAGTGGGACCACTGTTTTTATAAGTCGGCTTCTTCCAACAGCCTACTGTCAAACTTAAGTTTCTTAAGTTTTTGTGCCGACAAAAATAGTTTTCTCTCTAAGAGGAATTCTTGAACCAGCTGTCAACTAATGCCTTTTATGTGACCAAATATATACATATTTTAATTGAAATTTTGCGTATATAATGTATATGTATATTTGTATATTATCTGTGTACATGTTGTATAGATATACATTTTCAACAAAGAAAAATAAATATGTTGATAAAATTCATAGAAAATCTATTAAAAATGCAGGTTTAGGCTGCACAATTATTTCATAATTCCCCAAATAAAAAAATATCCAGGTGACAATAATATAAATTAACAACAAAATGACCCCCAAATAGTCTACTTGGGATTAAACAACATTAGCAAGAAAAAGCTCGAGCTACCTGCTGAGTGAATGTGAGAATGTATTCGTCAAGGTAGGGGGGAAACAGGAACATAGATTTGGGGCACAAATTTACATTGATTAAGCTTTTAGGTATGTTATTTTATTTTTTTTTTTACCACAACTATGTAGCATTTTATAATTAAAAAACAGAGAAGATAGAAAATAGGTCTTCAGTCAAATATATTATGATACAGTCTCATAATGGAATATTAAGTAGATTCTCAAAAAGGACAAAGCAGAAATATGTGAAGTAAAATAGGAAGATAGCCACTATAGTTTGTTAGATTCTGTGTATGATAAAGCAAGTGTGATCGACACATACGTGAGCTAATAAAGCCGTGGAAAGCTGAATGATATCGGCTTAGTGAGTGGTCATGAAGACTTATGCATTATTTGAATGATATCAGTGATGGACTGTTTTGGGCTGATGTAGCAAAAACTTCTGTGCACCTCTTACTAGCAACTCCCTGCTTCTTATAGAGCACTGGTGTCCACAGGAGGCAATTTGGATTCGTCATAATGACTGGGAAACTATATAGCTTAGTACTCTACAGCACACAAATCACCCCCACCCTAGAAATGCTGTTTTATAATAACAGGACCTTGGTTTCTAACCAAGCACGTGGTCACCTGGAGCAAAGACTACATTTCCCAGAATTCCTGCAGCTAGGTATGGTCATGTGACTTGGGGTTGGCTCTAGAGTGTGAACAGAAGGGATGTGGCCACCTCAGCAACCCCTGCAGATGGAGAGCACAGCCCCGCCTTGTTTCCCTTCTTCCGGCAGGAGCACGACCCAGACACTCAGCCCTGGAGCTGGGGGGACACAGTGTCCAAGGGTGAAAGTGCATGGAAAGGGCCCCTTAGGCTCCCACACCCGCTGGGCCTGGACTGAGCCATATGCCGGCCTCCCTTCAGCCACCGATGCTTTGGTTTCCTGTCTCTCACAGATGAACCAAGCCCGAACAAAAGCGAGTAGAGCTTGGTATTTTATTACACACATTCTAATGAATACGTTCTTTCTATTACCAATTTTAAGATGATTGATAGAGTTAAGCAGCCTGTGTCTGCTGTAAATAACACCACCTGGGCGGCTTTTAGCGCAAGAGCAGCGTAGTCTCTCACAGTCTGGAGGCTACACGTCCCAGATCCAGCTGTGGGCAAGGTTGGCACCTCTGGAGGCTCCAGGGGAGGACTCGCTTCGTCCCTCTCTGCCCAGCATCTGGTGGTGCTGGCAACCCTGGGCGGTCCTGGGCCTGTGGCCGACAGGCTCTAATATCTGCCTCTACCTTCACAGGGCCTTTCCCCCGTCGTCTCCGCTACCGTGAAATAAGGGGAGTTGTCTTTGTATTTAGGCTCCTATTGGGTGGTCCAGGATAACCTCGTCTCAGGATCACATCTTCAAAGACCCTTTTCCCAAATGAGGTCTCATTTCTATGTTCTAGGGTTAGAACATGGGCAGATCTTTGGGGGTCCCCCATTAGACCCACCTCAGACCACTACCTCAATCTCATTTCCCCTCCCCAGGGTCAGTGTGTACAGTCCGGAGCTTTCTCTTGGCACTTGTATACATGTACATGAATCTACTGACGTGTCAGGTATATATGTGTGTGTGTGTGTGTATATATATATATATATATATATATATATATAGGATATGAGTGAGGACTTCACTAACTTGTGATTAATGAGCAGAATATGGCATAAATGATGGACTCTTAATTCTGAGATTAGGGTTACAAGATTGCTGCTTCCATTTTGGGTGCCCTTTCTCTTGTGCTACTCAGGTCATACATTCTAGGGGAAAACCAGCTCCAAGTGAAGCAGCCTGTGAGTACGCTTGCATCGTGAGGGGCCAAGGCCAGCCAGTAGACATGTTTTTGAGTTGGAAGGGGGTCCTCCATCCCAGTAGAACACTGAGATGGCGACAGCCTCAGCCATCAGAAGCATCACAACCACACCAGAGACTTAGAGTCACTCTCAGATTTCTGAACCACAAAACCGTGAAACAATAGGGGTATACGCAATAGATAATATTATAGGTTCTATAGAACATGCTGTGTGTAATCTGTAATTTCTTCTTTTAATAACAGTATCCTTAAGAACTTTTCATATCATCAAATTCCTTGCTATTTATTGACTGCAAAATATTCCATTGTTTTAGATTTTTTACTTATTCTTGAGACAATGTTGGCTATTTATGTTTCCACAATAATTTGTCTAGATGTTGAAATGTGTTTCTGTAAAGTTTTATTTACCCTCTTCCACCTTGACTTTTGATCGTTGTGCCTTCCCACTTTTCCTATTCAAATGTATGTAGTTTGGATCTTCTTTCTTCTTCTCTTTTTTTTTTTTTTTAAATAGATCTTTATTGGAGTATAATTGCTTTACAATACTGTGTTAGTTTCTGTTGTATAACAAAGTGAATCAGCCATATGCATACATATGTCCCCATATCCCCTCCCTCTTGCGTCTCCCTCCCACCCTCCCTATCTCACCCCTCTAGGCCCTTGCAGAGCACTGAGCTGATCTCCCTATGTTATGCGGCTGCTTCCCACTAGTTATTTTACATTAGGTAGTGTATATATGTCGATGCTACTCTCACTTCACCCAAACTTCCCCCCCTCCACTGTGTCCTCAAGTCCATTCTCTATGTCTACATCTTTATTCCTGCCCTGCCACTAGGTTCATTAATACCAGTTTTTTTTTTTTAAGATTCCATACATATGCATTAGCATATCATATTTGTTTTTCCCTTTTTGACTTACTTCACTCTGTATGACAGACTCTAGGTCCATCTACCTCACTACAAATAACTCAATTTTGATTCTTTTTATGGCTGAGTAATATTCCATTGTATATATGTGTCACAACTTCTTTATCCATTCATCTGTCAATGGACACTTAGGTTGCTTCCATGTCCTGGCTATTGTAAATAGAGCTGCAATGAACATTGTGGTACATGACTCTTTTTGAATTATGGTTTTCTCAGGGTATATGCCCAGTCATGGGATTGCTGGGTCATATGGTAACTCTATTTGTAGTTTTTTAAGGAACCTCCATACTGTTCTCGATAGTGGCTGTACCAATTCACATTCCCACCAACAGTGCAAGAAGGTTCCCTTTTCTCCACACCCTCTCCAGCATTTATTGTTTCTAGATTTTCTTTTGATAATGGCCATTCTGACTGGTGTTAGGTGATACGTCACTGAAGTTTTGATTTGCATTTCTCTAATAATTAGTGATGTTGAGCATTTTTTCATGTGTCTCTTTGCCATCTGTTTGTCTTCTTTGGTGAAGTCTACTTAGGTCTTCTGCCCATTTTTTAATTGGATTTTTTGTTTTTTTTGATATTGAGCTCCATGAGCTGTTTGTATATTTTGGAGATTAATCCTTTGTCTACTGTTTCATTTGCAAATATTTTCTCCCATTCTGAGGATTGTCTTTTTGTCTTGTTTATGGTTTCATTTGCTGTGCAAAAGATTTCAAGTTTAATTAGGTCCCATTTGTTTATTTTGTTTTTATTTCCATTACTCTAGGAGGTGGGTCAAAAAAGATCTTGCTGTGGTTTATGTCAAAGAGTTTTTTCCCCATGTGTTCCTCTAAGAGTTTGATAGTGTCTGGCCTTACATTTAGATCTTTATATAGATCTAAATATAGATCTTTATATCTTTATAATCCATTTTGAGTCTATTTTTGTGTGTGTTGTTAGGGAGTGTTCTAATTTCATTCTTTTACATGTAGCTGTCCAGTTTTCCCAGCGTCACTTATTGAAGAGGCTGTCTTTTCTCCATTGTATATTCTTGCCTCCTTTATCAAAGACAAGGTGACCATATGTGCATGGGTTTATCTCTGGGCTTTTTATCCTGTTCCATTGATCTATATTTCTGTTTTTGTGCCAGTACCATATCGTCTTGATTACTGTAACTTTGTAGTATAGTCTGAAGTCAGGGAGCCTGATTCCTCCAGCTCCATTGTTCTTTCTCAAGATTGCTTTGGCTATTTGGAGTCTTTTTTGTCTCCATACGAATTGTAAAATTTTTTGTTCTAGTTCTGTGAAAAATGCCATTGGTAGTTTGATAGGGATTGCGTTGAATCTGTAGATTGCTTTGGGTAGTATAGTCAGTTTCACAATATTGATTCTTCCAATCCAAGGACATGGTATATTTTTCCATCTGTTTATGTCATCTTTGATTTCTTTTATCAGTGTTTTATAGTTTTCTGAGTACAAGTCTTTCCCCTCCTTAGGTAGGTTTATTCCTAGGTATTTTATTCTTTTTGTTGAGATGGTAAATGGGATTGTTTCCTTAATTTCTCTTTCTGATTTTTGTTTGTTCAGGTATAGGAATGCCAGAGATTTCTGTGCATTAATTTTGTATCCTGCAACTTTACCAAATTCATTGATTAACTGTAGTAGTTTCCTGGTGGCATCTTTAGGGTTCTCTATGTATAGTGTCGTGTCATCTACAAACAGTGACTGTTTTACTTCTTCTTTTCCAATTTGGATTCCCTTTATTTCTTTTTCTTCTCTGATTGCTGTGGCTAGGACTTCCAAAACTATGTTGAATAAGAGTGGCAAGAGTGGATGTCCTTGTCTTATTTCTGATCTTAGTGGAAACGCTTTCAGTTTTTCATCATTGAGTATGATGTTTACTGTGGGTTTGTCAGATATGGCCTTTATTATGTTGAGGTAGGTTAGCTCTATGCTCATTTTCTAGAGAGTTTTTACCATAAATGAGAGTTGAATTTTGTCAAAAGCTTTTTCTGCATCTATTGAGATGATCATATATATTTTATTCCTTAATTTGTTAATATGGTGTATCACATTGATTGATTTGCCTATATTGAAGAATCCTTATATCCCTGGGATAAATTCCACTTGATCATGGTGTATGATCCTTTTAATATATTGTTGGATTCTGTTTGCTAGTATTTTGTTCAGGATTTTTGCATCTATGCTCATCAATGATATTGTCTATAATTTTCTTTTTTTGTGGTATCTTTTTCTGGTTTTGGTATCAGGGTGATGGTGGCTTTGTAGAATGAATTTGAGAGTATTCCTCCCTATGCAAGTTTTTGAAGAGTTTGAGAAGGATTGGTGTTAACTCTTCTCTAAATGTTTGACAGAATTCACCAGTGAAGCCATCTGCTCCTGGACTTTTGTTTGTTGGAAGATTTTTAATTACAGGTTCAATTTCATTCCTTGTGATAGGTCTGTTTATATTTTCTAATTCTTCCTGGTTCAGTCTTGAAAATTTTACCTTTCCGAGAATTTGTCCATTTCTTCGTGGTTATCCATTTTATTGGTATATAGTTGTTTTTAGGAGTCTCTTATAATCCTTTGTATTTCTGCAGTATCAGTTGTGATTTCTCCTTTTTCATTTCTAATTTTATTGATTTGTGTCCTCTCCCTTTTTTTCTTGATGAGTCTGGCTAAGAGTTTATCAATTTTGTTTATTTTCTCAAAGAACCAGCTTTTAGTTTTATTGATCTTTGCTATTGTTTTCTTCATTTCTATTTCATTTATTTCTGCTCTGATTTTATGACTCCTTTCCTTCTACTAACTTTGGGTTTTCTTTGTTCTTCTTTCTCTAGTTGCTTTAGGTGTGGGGTTAGAATGTTTATTTGAGATTTTTCTTGTTTCTTGAGATGAAATTGAATTGCTATAAACTTCCTTCTTAGAACTGCTTTTGATGCATCCCATAGGTTTTGGGTTGTCGTGTTCTCATTGTCATTTGTTTCTATGTATTTTTTGATACATACATATTATTGATATGTATGTTCCTCTTACCATTTTCTTAATTGTTTTGGGTTTGTTTTTGTGGGTCTTTTTCTTCTCTTGTGTTTCCCGCCTAGAGAAGTTTCCTTAGCATTTGTTGGAAAGTTGGTTTGGTGGTGCTGAACTCTCTTAGCTTTTGCTTGTCTGAAAAGCTTTTGATTTCTCCATCGAACCTGAATGAGATCCTTGCTGGTTAGAGTAAACTTTGTTGTAGGTTTTTCTCTTTCATCACTTTAATTATATCTTGCTACTCCCTTCTGGCCTGCAGAGTTTCTGCTGAAAAATCAGCTGATAACCTTATGGGGATTCCCTTGTATGTTAGTTTTTGTTTTTCCCTTGCTGCTTTTAATATATTTTCTTTGAATTTATTTTTTGTTACTTTGATTAATATGTGTTTTGATGTGTTTCTCCTAGGGTTTATCCTGTATGGAACTCTCTGTGCTTCCTGGACTTTGGTGACTATTTCCTTTCCCATGTTAGGGAAGTTTTCCACTATAATCTCTTCAAATATTTTCTTAGACCCTTTCTTTTTCTTTTCTTCTTCTAGGACCCTTATAATTTGAATGTTGGTGCTTTTATTGTTGTCCTAGAGGTGTCTGAGATTGTCTTCAATTCTTTTCATTGTTTTTTCTTTATTCTGCTCCTCAGTAGTTGTTTCCACCATTTTGTTTTCCAGCTCACTTATTTGTTCTTCTGACTCAGTTATTCTGTTATTGATTCCTTCTAGTGCATTTTTCATTTCAATTATTGTGTTGTTCATCTCTGTTTGTTTGTTCTTTAGTTCTTCTAGATCTTTGTTAAACATTTCTTGTATTTTCTCAATTCGTGCCTCCATTCTATTTCTGAGATTCTGGATCATCTTTACTATCATTACTCTGAATTCTTTTTCAGGTGGTTTGCCTATTTCCTCTTCATTTATTTGGTCTTGTAGCTTTTCACCTTGTTCCTTCATGTGACATATTTTTTTGCCATCTCTTTTTTTTTTTTTTTTTTTTTTTTGATGAGTGGGATTGTGTTCCTGTCTTACTGGTTGTTTGGCCTGAGGCTTCCAACACTGGAGTTTGTAGGCTGTTGGGTAGAGCTGAGTCTTGGTGCTGATATGAGGACCCCTGGGAGACCTCACTCAAATGAATATTCCCTGGGGTCTGAGGTTCTCTGTTAGTCCAGTGGTTCAGACCTGGAGCTCCCATCACAGGAGCTTCAGCCCAACCCCTGGCTTGTAAACCAAGATCCCACAAGCTGAGAGAGCTGGCAAAGAAAAAAAAGAGAACAATAACAAAATAAAAATTACAATAGGAAACTAACAGATATGTTAGAAAGAATATAAAAATAAAAATATAGATGAAACAACAACTGGAAGGTAAAACAGAACCACAATAGTAAAACAGAGGAGGAGGAAAAAAAAAAAAGGTGGAAAAGGCCTTGCTGTGGAGGGTGGGGCCTAAGCAGGGATGGGTTTTGGTGGTGGGCAGGGCCAATGCTTAGGACCCACAGGGCTGGAAAAGGCCCTGGGGTTTGGAGAGTGGGGCTTAGGCTCAATGGAACAGAAGAGGCCCAGGCGTGCCCCCACCTCTGATCTCAGAGTGTGGGGGACCCCACCTGGGAGCCCAGCCAGCTTCTTCTCCTTCTCCTACGGTTCTGGAGGGTCCCTTCTGCCTGCCTATTCTGCTCTCTCCCAGCCTCCGTCCTATGCCCCCAGGACCCACACAGCCTGGAGGCAGTTTGGAGGGCAAGGGACCTCCCTGGGAGCTCAGTAGGTTTCCTGGGCTCGAGTGGGTGGGGCAAACATCCTCTGCTCCTTCTCCTGCTCTTCCAGTCCTGGAGAGCCCCTCCTGCTTGCCTGTTGTCCCTTGGCTTCCCTCCTATGCCCCCAGGACCAACGCAGCCCAGAGGGGCCTCTGAAGGTGTAGGACCCGGCTGGAGAGCCAGGCAGACTTCCCTGGGCAATAGGGCAGGGTATACGCTGGGCGTGTCACCACCCCCCCCCCCCCCCCGCCTGGATCCAAACCCCCAAGGGTCCGCTGCCTCAGGGATGCCAGTCCTGTCCGGCCTCCACTTCTCCTCCCCGCTCAGTCACCACAAGTCCTACGGGTTCACTTGGGGGTTCCTCCCATCTCTTTGGGCATCGATGTCCCCCACCAGCATACTGCAGGTGCCCTGGTTGTGGGGAGATGTAAACTCTGTATCTTCCCACACCATCATCTGCCTTATTTCTTTTCAAAGCACCAATTTTTATATCTATCAAGAGACTGTCTACTCTAAGATTTATTTATTTAAAATGTGTTGAAATTTCTATGTGAAGTAATAACTGCCCAATTTTTGTGACAGTTTCATGAATATTTTAAAAGAAAGAGTAACCTCTCATTGTTCAATTTCAATATTGAAAGGCAATTTAGACCAAGCTCGTTAAGTATGGGGTCCAACTTTTCTGCATTTTTTTTCTGTTTAATCTGTTAGTTTCTGAAATTTAAGTTAATGCCTCTTACTATGACTGAGAAATTTCCACTTGTCTTTATTTACTTCGTGTGTTTTTAAGCCATATTCTGGGGTACAAACAAGGTTTCTGACTGACATTTTCTGAGTGCATTATTTCCTTTATTACATGAATATCCAACTTCATCCATTTTGTTGTGTTCACTCTGAATTCTAATTTATTCCATATCAATATTGCTCCAGTTGCTTGCTTCTTATTACCACTTGATTGGCATATCTTTATACTTCCCATTCTTTTCAACTTTCATGTTTTGATGTGTCTCTTCAATTGACTTATAATGGGATTTTTCTTACCCAATTTGTAATATTCTCTTGTTTATGATGTGAATGCAGCTCACTTACATTTATTATAAGTACTGATGTGCTTAGCTTTTCTTTTCTGCATATTTTTTGCTTGGCTTTTGTTTTCCTAGGTACCATATTTTTCCCTTTCATCCTTTCCTTGTAAACTTAATTTTGTTGAATTGATCATCTTTTCTGAGTTACCCCCCAACCTCTCTCTAATTGTGTATTGAAGCATCATTATCAGAGCATAATTTTAGATATACTCATTTAGTGGGCTGTTAAGAATAAAACTGCTATGAACATTCATGCACAAGTTTTATGTAGACTGTGTTCTCTTCTCTTGGGTAAACACCTAGGAGTGCAAGTGGTATATAGTGCAAGGGCCATATAGTAAGTGTAATTAAGTCCAACTTTGTAAGACTCTTCCAACTGCTTTCCCAAGGGGTGTATTGTTTCCACCAGTAATGGTGAGAGTTGCAGTTGTTCTAAATCCATGCCAGCACTTCTATCTACAAGATTTTAAGTATTCCAATGGATTTGTGCTGATATCTTCTTATGATTTTAATTTGCATGTATTTGATAACTTAAGATGGTAAACATCTTTTCATATGCCTATTGATCATTCTCATATCTTTTGTTTAGATATGGTATGTTGAAATGTTTGCCAACATTAAAAAAATTGGCTATTTGCATCCTTATTATTGAGTTACAGGAGTTCTTTATATATTTTGGATGTAAAATCTTGGTCTGACATATGTATTGTGAATATTTCCTCCAGTCTCTTTCATGCCTTTTCTTTTCTTGGAAATCTTTCAAGACAAGAAAATTTTAATTCTGTTCAAGTTCAATTTATCAGCTTTTATTTTATGTAATTTATGCTGTTACATTCTAAGAAATCTCTGCCAGCCTCAATGTCACAAAGGTTTTCTATTATTTCAAGAGATTTTATACTTTTATATTTAGGCCTATGATTCATTTTTGTGTTTGGTATTTTTTTTAATTGATATGCTGATGTCCTAGTACGATTTATTAAAAAGACTATCCTTTCCCATTAACTTGCCTTACCATCTTTGTAGAAAAACAATTGACCACTGAATTGCACATTTATGTCTAGGTTATTTATTCTGTTCCACTGATCTACATGTCTATTTTAATGCAGTTAGCACTACTACTGTGGCAAACTTTGGAATCAGACTAAGTCCACCATCTCTAACCTATTTTAAAATAGCCTTAGCTATTTCACATCCTTTGCATTTTCATATAAGTTTTAGAACCAGCCTGTTTATTATCTACTGATAAGCCTGTTGGGATCTTGATTTGGATTGTAATCCATTAATTGAAGGACATTTCATAGTGTAAAAATACTGAAAATGTCAATCAATGAACATAACATATCTTGCCCTTTATTTAGGTTTCTTTAATTTTTCTCAGTAATATTCTGTAGTTTTCAGAATATAGATATTGCAAGTCTTTTGATATTTTTGTTCCTAAAGAATGTTTTTGATGCTATTGATAATGGATATTTTAAAAAATTCATTTTCTAACTGCCTTTTGATAGCATAGAAAACTATAATTAATTATAGTATATTTCCTTTTTATTATATGGCCTTGCTAAGTTCATTTCTTAATGCTAGAAACTTTTATAAGGATATTTTTAGGATTTACTACACACAACATTGTTATCCACAAACAAAAACCGTTTTATTACTTCTTTTGCAATTTGCATGACTTTTGCTTCTTTTTTTGGTCTTATTCCACTAGACAGAACCTTTAGTACAGTGTTGACTGGAAGTGGTGGGAACAGACAGATATCCTTGCCCTGTTTCTGGTCTTAGGAGGAAACCATGCAGTCTTCCATCATTAAATGGGATGTTAATTGTACCTGAACTATAGGCAGTCTTTATTAGGTTGAGGATGTTCTCTGCTTCCCTTAGTTCTTTGAGAGTTTTTAATCATAAATGGGTGTGGTGATAATTGCTATAAACTTCCCTCTTAGAACTGCTTTTGCTGCATCCCATAGGTTTTGTGTCATTGTGTTTGCATTGTCATTTGATCCTAGGTGTTCTTTGATTTCTTCTTTGCTTTCTTCAGTGATCTCTTGGTTATTTAGTAGTGTATAGTTTAGCCTCCCTGTGTTTGTAGTTTTTACAGATTTTTCCCTGTAATTGATATCTAGTCTCATATCACTGTGGTTGGAAAAGATACCTGATACAATTTCAATTTTCTTAAATTTACCAAGGCTTGATTTGTGACCCAAGACATGATATATCCTGGAGAATGTTCCATGAGCACTTGAGAAGAAAGTGTACTCTGTTGTTTTTGGATGGAATGTCCTGTAAATATCAATTAAGTCCATCTTGTTTAATGTGTCATTTAAAGCTTGTGTTTCCTTATTTATTTTCATTTTGGATGATCTGTCCATTGGTGAAAGTGGGGTGTTAAAATCTGCTACTATTACTGTGTTACTGTCAATTTCCCCTTTTATGGCTGTTAGCATTTGCCTTATGTATTGAGGTGCTCCTATGTTGGGTGCATAAATATTTACAACTGTTATATCGTCTTCTTGGATTGATCCCTTGGTCATTATGTAGTGTCCTTCTTTGTCTCTTATAATAGTCTTTATTTTAAAGTCTCTTTTGTCTGATATGAGAATGGCTACTCCAGCTTTCTTCTGATTTCCATTTGCATGGAATGTCTTTTTCCATTCCCTCACTTTCAGTCTCTATGTGTCCCTAGTTCTGAAGTGGGTCTCTTGTAGACAGCATATGTAAGGGTCTTGTCTTTGTATCCATTCAGCCAGTCTATGTCTTTTGGTTGGAGCATTTAATCCATTTACATTTAAGGTAGTTATCAATATGTATGTTCCTCTTACCATTTTCTTAATTGTTTTGGATTTGTTATTGTAGGTCTTTTCCTTCTCTTGTGTTTCCTGCCTAGAGAAGTTCCTTTAGCAATTGTTGTAAAGCTGGTTTTGTGGTGCTGAATTCTCTTATCTTTTGCTTGTCTGTTAAACTTTTAATTTCTCCATCGAATCGGAATGAGATCCTTGCTGGGTAGAGTAATCTTCGTTGTAGTTTTTTCCCTTTCATTTTCATTTTCCCTTTAAATATGTCCTGCCACTCCCTTCTGGTTTGTAGAGTTTCTGCTGAAAGATCAGCTGTTAACCTTATGGGGATTCCCTTGTATGTTATGTGTTACTTTTCCCTTGCTGCTTTTAATATTTTTCTTTGTATTTAATTCTTTATAGTTTGATTAGTATGTGTCCTGGCGTGTTTCTCCTTGGATTTATCCAGCATGGGACCTTCTGTGCTTCCTGGACTTGATTGACTATTTCTTTTCCCATATTAGGGAAGTTTTCAACTATAATCTCTTCAAATATTTTCTCAGTCCCTTTTTTTTTTTCTCTCTCTTCTTCTTCTTGGACCCCTATAATTCAAATGTTGGTGTGTCTAATGTTGTCTCATAAGTCTCTGAGACTGTCCTCAATTCCTTTCATTCTTTTTTCCTTATTCTGCTTTGCAGTAGCTATTTCCACTCTTTTATCTTTCAGGTCATTTATCCGTTTTTCTGCTTCAGTTATTCTGCTATTGATTCCTTCTAGAGAATTTTTAATTTCATTTATTGTGTTATTCATCATTGTTTGTTCGCTCTTAGTTCTTCTAGGTGCTTGTTAATCATTTCTTTTAGTTTCTCCATTCTATTTCCAAGATTTTGGATCATCTTTACTATTACTAATCTAAATTCTTTTTCAGGTAGACTTCCTATTTCCTCTTCATTTATTTGGTCTGGTGGGTTTTTACCTTGCTCCTTCATCTGCTGTGTATTTCTCTGTCTTCACATTTTGCTTAACTTATTGTGTTTGGGGTCTTCTTTTCACAGGCTGCAGGTTCATAGTTCCCATATTTTTTCTTGTCTGCCCCCAGTGGCTAAGATTGGTTCAGTGGGTTATGTAGGCTTCCTGGTGGAGGGGACTGGTGCCTGTGTTCTGGTGGATGAGGCTGAATCTTGTCTTTCTCATGGGCAGGACCATGTCTGGTGGTGTGTCTTGGGGTGTCTGTGAACTTATTATGATTTTAGGAAGCCTCTCTGCTGATGGGTGGGGTTGTGTCCCTGTCTTGCTAGTTGTTTTGCATAGGGTGTCCAGCACTATAGCTTGCTGGTCTTTGAGTGGAGCTGGCTCTTATCATTGAGATGGAGATCTCTGGGAGAGCTTTTGCTGTTTGATATTACATGGAGCCGGGATGTCTCTGGTGGACCAATGTCCTGAACTTGGCTCTCCCACCTCAAAGGCTCAGGTTTAACACCCGGCCAGAGAACCAGACCCTGTCAGCCACACGGCTCAAAGGAAAAGGGGGAGAAAAAAGAAAGAAAATAAAGAAGAAAAATAAAATAAAATAATTAAAATAAAAAATTATTAAAAATAAAAATGTAGGGCTTCCCTGGGGGCGCAGTGGTTGAGAGTCTGCCTGCCGATGCAGGGGACACGGGTTTGTGCCCCGGTCCGGGATGATCCCACATGCCGCGGAGTGGCTAGGCCCATGAGTCATGGCCGCTGAGCCTGCAGGTCCAGAGCCTGTGCTCCGCAGTGGGAGAGGCCACAACAGTGAGAGGCCCACATACCGCAAAAAATGAATAAATAAATAAATAAATAAGTAAGTAATAAAAAAAAGAAAGAAAGAAAGAAGAGACCAACCAAACCAAAACACAAATCCACAAATGATAACAAGCACTAAAAAGTATACTAAAAGAAAAAAAAAAAGGACAGACAGAAGCCTAGGGCAAATGGTAAAACAAAATTATACAGACAAAATCATACAAAGAAACATACACATACACACAAAAAGAGAAAAAGGAAAAATATATATATATATATATTTTAAAAAAGGAAGAGAGCAACCAGATCAATAAACAAATCTACCAATGATAATAAGCTCTAAACACTAAACTAAGATAAACATAAAACCAGAAACAAATTAGTGCAGAAAACAAACCCCAGGTCTACAGTTGCTCCCAAATTCCAACACCTCAATTTTGGGATGATTCATTGTCTATTCAGGTATTCCACAGATGCAGGTACATCAAGTTGACTGTGGAGATTTAATCCGCTGCTCCTGAGGCTGCTGGGGGAGATTTCCCTTTCTCTTCTCTGTTCGCACAACTCCTGGGGTTCAGCTTTGGATTTGGCCCCGCCTCTGCATGTAGGTTGCCTGAGAGCACCTGTTCCCACCCAGACAGGACAGGATTAAAGTAGCAGCTGATTCAGGGGCTCTGGCTCACTCAGGCTTGGGGGAGGGAGGGGTACAGGATGTGGGGGGAGCCTGAGGCAGCAGAGGCCGGGGTGAAGTTGCAATAGCCTGAGGCACCATGTGCTCTCCCGGGGAAATTGCCCTTGGATCACGGGACCCTGGCAGTGGTGGGCTACACAGGCTCCCAGGAAGGAAGGTGTGGATAGTGCCCTGTGCTTGCACCCAGGATTCTTGGTGGCTGCAGCAGCAGCGTTAGCATTTCATGTCCATCTCTGGTGTCCATGCTGATAGCCGCAGCTCACGCCCATCTCTGGATCTCATTTAGGCGGTGCTCTGAATCTCCTCTCCTCGGGCACCTCAAAACAATGGTCTCTTGCCTCTTTGGCAGTTCCAGACTTTTTCCTGGACTCCCTCCTGGCTAGCTGTGGTGCACTAGCCCCCTTCAGGCTGTGTTCACACAGCCAACCCCAGTCCTCTCCCTGGGATCTGACCTCCGAAGTCCGAGCCTCAGCTCCCAGCCCCCACCTACCCCGGTGGGTGAGCAGACAAGCCTCTCGGGCTGGTGAGTGCTGGTCAGCACCGATCCTCTGTGTGGGCATCTCTCCGCTTTGCCCTCTGCATTCCTGTTGCTGTACTGTCCTCCGTGGCTCTGAAGCTTCCCCCCCGCCACCCCTGTCTCCACCAGTGAAAGGGCTTCCTAGTGTGTGGAAACTTTTCCCCCTTCACAGCTTCCTCCCAGAGGTGCAGGCCTTGTCCCTTTTCTTTTGTCTGTGTTTTTCCTTTTTTCTTTCACCCTACCCAGGTACGTGGGGAGTTTCTTGTCTTTTGGGAAGTCTGAGGTCTTCTGTCAGTGTTCAGTAGGTGTTCTGTAGGAGTTGTTCCACGTGTAGATGTATTTTTGATGTATTTGTGGGGAGGAAGGTGGTCTCTACATCTTATTCCTCTGCCATCTTGAAGGTCCACCCCACTGGGTTATTTGAACATATTTTGTTTAATTTCTAAATATTTGGGAATTTCATAAGTTTATTCTTATTGTTTGTTGCTGATTTAATATCATGTCAGATGATATATAATTTCACCCCTCCTAAAGTTATTGAAACTTATCTCATGGTTCATTATTTGGTCTTTATGGGGGAAGATTTTAGGTTCACTCAAGAAGTTACAAATTCTGCTGTTGTAAGGTAGAGTAGGTCAGTATTAAAGTTGGTTTACTTGTCTTCTATGTCCTTAAAGATTTTCTGTCTGCTTGTTCTATCAAGTGCTGAGAAAGAAGTGTTAATATTACCAAGGATATTTGTCTATTTTTCCTTCACTTTATCAATTTTTTGCCTCATGTATTTTAACACATTATTCGGTGCATATGAATCTAGGATTGTTATATATTCTTGATTAATTGACAGTTTTATCATTATGTAGTATCTCTCTATATACATAGTAACACTCCTAGTCCTAAAGTCTGCAGTGTCTGATACCAGGATAGTCACTTCAGCTTTCTTATGATTAGTGTTTGTGTTGTATACTATTTCCCATTCTTTTATTTTCATGTAGCTCTGTTTCTATATTTGAAGTTTATTTCTTGTAAACAGTACATAGTTGGGTCTTGTTTTTCTATCAAGTGTAACAATCTCTGCCTTTTAACTCCTGTTCTAAGATCTCTTATATTCAATGTAACTATTGTTATAACTTGGCTTAAGTCTACCATATTACTATTTGTCCCATCTGTTCCTTTCCTTTATCTCTTTAATGCTTTTTTAGATTGAAAATTTTTTCTTTTATTTTTCTACTTTATCTACATTATGGGCTCATTAGATACACATCTTTTTAATTATATACCTCTGGTGGTTTCTTGAGTTTACAATATGCAGTGTTAATTCAATAGAACCTGCCTTTAAATATTATACTTCTAATATATAATGTAAGACCCTTATAAGATTGTGCTCCATTTCCCAATGTTATATATTTTATTCATATATATGATATAAAGCTCATAATATACTATTACATTTTGCTTTAAATACTCAATTATCCTTAAAAAATTCAAGGCTGGGAACATTTCAATATTTATCTATATATTTACCATTTCTGGAGTTCTTTATTCTTTTGCTGTAGATCCCAGTTCCCATTTGGCATTGTTTAACTTCAGCATGAAGAATTTTTTTTTGTTTTTTTAAATTAATGTTGCTTTTAGTCCATCGATTCTTTCAGCTTTTATTTATCTGGGAAAATACTTATTTTGCTTTATTTTTGAAAGAGAATTCCCTCGACACAGAATTATAGGTTTTTCCATTGTCTTCTGGCTTCACTGATTCTGAAGAGAAGTCTGTAGACATTGTTATCTTTGTACTACTGCATCATATGCACCAAGCCCCTGATCCCTGGCTGCCTGTGCAGTTTTATTTGTATTTATCCTGATTGAACTTTGATGGGTTTCTTCCATCTATGTGTTCAGAGTTTTCATAAATTTGGAAAAATATTGATAATTATTTATTCCAATATAACTGTAACTTCTCTTTCAGGGACTCTAGGTGTACTTAAATTGTTTGATATTTTCCTTTGCTCATTGAGATGCTAATTTTTTTTTTTAAGTCTCATTTCCCCCTGTCTCTGCCTCTTTTTGAATATATTACATTGCTACATGTTTAAGTTCCCTAAGCTTTCCCTCTGTTGTGTATAGGTCTATCTCATTCTTTTTGATGATTGCATTATATTCCATGCCATAAAAGTAGATATCAGAATTTATTTACTCATCTCCCTAATTAACGGAATCTGTATTGTTTCTAGCTGTTTTCTATTTGCAGTGATCCTGCAACAAACATCCTTGCATATATATTCTTATTTACTTTTATTTCTGCATGATAGGGTTCTAGGTCTGGGATTTCTGGGTCAAAAGCCATACGTACTTTTTGGTTTCAAAATTATTGTGAGATGTTGCTTTCCAAATATTCTGTCTCAAATACACCTATTTGATTATATACTTTTATAAGTTACACCAAATATTAATAATTAATGTGGTCATTTCATATGTCTTATTTTAGTAGTTCTTTTTTCCTTTTTCATCTTTGCTTGCTGTCTCCTCCACTTTCCCTCTGCTCTCCAAATTATACTTTCCAGTAGTGTTTAACCTGCTAAATCTATTAGTGATTTTTTTGTTTCAGATTTTGACTTCTTACCTCCAGAAGTTCCATTTGGCTTTTGGGTAGATTTTTACTAGGTGTAGCGTGAGAAAGTACAACATAGAAATTTTAATACAATATAAATCAATGACCAAAATCAAACAAACAACAAAACATGCCCATGTTTGTATATAAAATATATACATATTTGGTGTAAAATACGTACTAAATTTCTTAGGGAGAAGAAGATGTAATCCTACCATAAATAATATGTATGGGTATTAGAATATATATGCACAAATTTCTCTTATAGTTTAGAATTAAGTGGAAATACTAGATTATAAGACTAAGATGTGGTTTCTTCAACGCCACCAGATGTACCATCTGAACCTGGTGTTGATGATGATGATGATGATGATGATGCAGGGGATTGGTACTTGACCACTGAATCAATTTGAAAAGACATATAGGTTTATTTATATTTGTTATTCCTTCTGGCCTCAGTTTTAGAAATGGCTGTTATTCTTGTGATTTGTCTATTTCATTCAAATTTTCAAATCTTCAAATCTGGTTAAGGAAATAGCTAAGTCTAACCTAGGCAGGAAAGGAAAGGAAAGCATAAATGGAAAAATGTTATTTATCACATAGCTATTTTCCTTGCTAAATATTCAATCACTAAATACAAGTAAATAATTGTCAATAGCCAGGGTAAGTATGCTGAAAGTGCATTAATCAATTAGACTTGGAGAGAATCATTTCTAGAAAAGAGGGACTAATAGTTATGAAATTGTATACTTTTTCTCTGTAAAATTCATGGTTTAATCTTCTTAGCAGGTCTCAGGATCCTGTCCACAGTGGAAAGAACATATCTGATATCGATGAAAATTTTCAAACATTAAATATCAGTCTCTGAGCAACCATGGAGGTTTAAAGAGTTCACGTTCTTAATACCCGTTGAGAAGTGTGTTAATGATTAAGTGGTTCCTCAAAGAAAGCTACTGAGCACCATTGGCTCGGGTGGGGGGTTCCATGGAAGGCTCTTGTGATTGATGGTCTCAGTCTCACATGACGGCACTTGGTGGCATTCCTGATGTGGGGTCCACCTTCCAGCCGTCTTGGTAAGAGTAGCTGTGCCTCAGGATCTGGGATGGCATTCAGTGGGCTTTGGGTGACTTTCTCTGAATGAGTCTCATTTGTAATCCATCTGACAATTTTCTACATAGTGTATGTGAGAACAAATGTGATTTTTCTAAGAATTGACATTTCAGCTCTTCACAATCCAAATATTTATACTTGGTTCTGAACCAAGCAGATAACAAGAGTTCAGCTACTCATTTCTGTGAAAGAAAAGTTATAGTCAATGAATGGAATAATTTTGCAAATATTATTCTACTCCCACCCCTTAGTACAAATAAGGGCCCAATCTGAAAGAGATTTTCCAAGTGAGAATCAAGAGGGATAATGCTTTAAGGAGGACATCACATGAGCTGACACATTATCCTTCTAATATGACACATTGTTTCAGACTCTGCATATGATTTGTTTCAAATTTGGATTGTTTTTGGAATCATAAAGGATCCTTCTCTTATTTTCTGACATCATGCAAGCCAGTGGTTACTGCATTTGCTCCACCAGCTTCTACGAGGGCTTAGCTGTGCAGCTGCAGGCAGGTAGGAGCTGAGAACACCCAGTAGGTGGAAGGAGATGGGAAACGTGCATGCTTTCTCTGCTCTATGTCAATGGGCAACATGGTTCTGGATGTTCTGTGTGCTATGTCCACTACTCTCCCTGGAATAACATTTTACCTGGGATGGTAGTAACCTCACCACTAGAGAGTCAAGACCCACGTGGAACATTCCTTGAGCTACAGCAAGGAGGAGACCCTAAGATCACATTTGCTAGGAAAAAGTAAGGTCATTTATCTAGAGTTTTTAAAAAAAAACAACTTCATAATGTCACATAGGTGATGAATTCTGAATCCCTAAACGAGAATATGTGTGAAAATGGTATAGAACTTCTAATTAATTATAAATTTCCAATAAATCAGCCATGATGAGGGTTCCCCCCAGCCTGATCTTGTTTTAGTTCTTGTTTATAAATACCTGGTGTCTAGACTCTATACAGGAGGCTGTGAGTACCTGTCAGACATACTTGAATAGGAGCCTTAATCAGGGTGCATCTTTAAAGATGAAAATAACGGGTCTGGAGTCATTTCAGCTACTGGGACAGAGGAAGTGAATGCTATTATTGTAGAATAAAATATGGGCATGGCCCCATAAACTGACATAAGGTAGGATTTACTCCCAAAGAGATTTATTTGGGGGTCCCTTCAAGGGGTTATTTATTCAAGTACATAAAGGACCTCTCTGTGAAACTTTCTTATGTGTAAAGCTATCGCACTGAAGAAGCCATTGCACTGAGTTTAAAGTCTAGGTAATTGTAGGTATGATGTATACGTTTGCTGGGGCCACCCTAACATAGTATCACAGACAGGGCATCTTAAAGCACAGAATTGTATTCTTTCATAGTTCTAGATGCTGCGGGTCCCAGATCAAGATACCAGCAGGAGTGGCTTCCGGTGAAGCCCCTTTCCTTGGCTCACAGGTGGCCTTCTTGGTATCTTTTCTTCCTATTGGGACACCTAGTGAGTTAGGCTTATGCTTCTGACCTCGCTTAACCTTCACCTGCTTATAAAGGTCCACCTCCAAATAGTGACATTCCAAGGTGCTGGGGGGTTGGAGTTTCAGTATATGGAATTGGGAAAACACAATTCAGTCTGTAACGGCCAATGTGAGATAGAAATGTTTTATCAGAGTGAGGACGACTCTAACTAAATTGCAAAGGCTTGAGTCGACCATTCCTGAAAAGTGATCGTGCTTGAGAGGTTTTGCATTTTCCGCTCTCTGGAAGGGTTTGTCCAGCCTTTTCTCCAGCATGCTTCCTGTCTAAGTCTGGCAGCCTGCCCCACAGCTGGGGTGCAGCAGCCTGATTCCTGCTCCCATGCACAGGAGGCCCCCACGTCTGAGAGTCTCATGGGGAAAGGCACACCGCTGGGGCGCCCGGGGTCACACAGCTTCCCCTGCTCCCAGGGAACAGACCTCTCGGGGACTGAGCATCACGGCTCTTCCTACGGGGCCATTTGCGATCAGAAAAAAGCTTGTCAAAACTTCAGGTAGGTGTCTTGGGAGAGAATGGGACGTGTGACAGCAATGTGACAACGTGAAAGATTCTACAGTTGGAGGGGCTGGTGCCTGAATGTCACGACTGGAAGCCATCAGGCTGCAAGAGTGAATGAACGAATGAATGAATGACCAAATCAATCAATCAATAACTGGGCTCACTTGTGGGAACTGTTGAAAGCTGCTGTTTGCATTTTTACTTTACAGTGCTGGTGATTGCTTCCTTTCTGGGCCCCATGGCTATGATAGATTTTTTCCCATAATTATAATTTCAGCAAATTTTTGCAATTGTAAGATACTGCATTTTTAAAGAAATCCAGCTGTCATTCCCCATTGAGTAGAGCTTCGTTTTCTGTTGTTCATTCAGTTGTCTTCCTCACTCTGGGCACCGAGCTCCAAGAACTCTTTACAGGGGCGGATTTATGATGGATGCCGTCTGGTCTGATAGAAGGAAACAGATATTGATTTTTAATATTTTCTCCCAACTTGTTTACTCTAGGATAATACAGCAGCTGTGTGGCAGCTTGTCTCCGAGTGGGAAGGATTATTACCACTGCCTTTTGATGAGATAAATTACCTAGGATGACTTGAATGACTAAAGGGTATACTTTGATGTTATGTCGCTTCATTTACTCTTATGACTAAATGATTATTGATTTTATATTTTTAAGCTCTTGAAACGTGAAAATAAGTTGGTGGAGGAGCCCGGCTGTGTTCGTTTTATTAATTTATTTCTGCAGGGCATAATTCACTTTGGACCAGGTTGTGAAGGTTTTGGGTTCATGACCGGCTGTGGATACAGTTGCAAAGAAATGGCTTATTTATGTAGTCATTGCAAGTAGTCCCAAAATCAATACAGTCTGGGATTGGATGATTGAACTCAGTCCCTTTGTGGGACTCATCCTTGTACCTGCTGCCCCAATCATCTTGACCACAGCAGATCAGGGGATCAAGGCTACAAATAGCAAGTGTGTTCACGTTGAAATATTATTATTATTATTTTTGCTCATCATTTATTTTTTATCTGCTATGTTCATTCAATGACATTTTAATAGCCTGGGGGAGAAAAAGTGGTTGATTACCTACGTCAACGAAATCAGGAATCTGTGTTCAAAGAGGCGCCTCCCAGGCCTTCTAGAATGTCTGTGCGTGGATTCAGTGAAGCGTTTGATCAGAGGTCGGGGCTGCTCTGGGTGTCCTGTCCAGGGTGCCTCTGCCGGCAGTAGAAATCCGATGTATCTGCTAAACCTTCAGCTACTCTGTTGGTTGATGACGGCTCAGTGCCTCTGCGCACTGGGCAGATGCCTACATATTTCTGTGAAGTGTTGCCTGTTTTGTCATCGTCTGATGTGTAGGCACGGGTCAGCGGTCTGTCTGCAGAGTGCCTGTATCAGTCTATTTCGTGTCTGTTACTCCCCGGTCAAGTGCAAAAACATTGTCTATAGAAAATCGGATGGTTTTTATTTCTCACGATTTTCCCTCTATTTATTTTCATAGACTTTAACGTAATTCACCTCATCCCATCTATTCCTTGTTAATAATAACATCTGGTTTGATTACTTAGCCTCATAGCATCTCTGACATTGAGTTTAACCTTTGAAATGAAGGGTTTCGATTTTTTATGTGACCTTCTCTATTTGCCCCATACTCAGTGACAAGAGAGGCTCAGACCCTGTGGGGGGAATGGAAGTAAGAGGGACTGATTTTCTAGGAAAATTTTGCACTTATTGACTCAGACGGCCAAAAATCCAGAGGGAACTGAACCCTGGGATTCATGGTGGCAATGAAGGCCCAGGCTTTATCTTAATTGCAGCAGAGTTCTCAGCCTGAGTCTCCCCCCAATCCCCCCCCCCCCACCTCTTATCCCCACCCTGCTGTGGCCTTCAAGAGTTTCTGGAGATGGATCAGGAAATTAGCTACTGGGTTTTGTCTTGGGATGGTATTTTAAAAGCCAAAACTTTATATACCAATTGTATCTGGTAATATTACTTTTTGCCTTGGAAAGTTATTTCAGATAAGGCTAATATTTGTAGAACGTAAAGTCTGCCGACAGAGAGGACTACTCCATCCACGCAGGAGAAGCAAACACAAGGCATTTCCTTCCCAAGACAGAACTCGTTGCTGTAAATCACGCGGGCACACTTTACAGTTAGAAAAAGGTGTAAAACACTTCTTCTTACTTTAGTCATTATGTATAATTAATATGTAGTAAATTATGTGGCTCCAGTTTAAAGCTTGTTTAAATGCATAGAATTTGAAGGCGAATGAAGAAATAAAATAACTTTTGGAGCAGCGTGATGTAGTATGTTGATCCATTTCATAGGGGAGTGGGGAATATTTAATTAATCACCTCGTGACAATTATTCACACTGGTTGGAATCAAGGTCTCCATTAGAGCCGAAGAATAGCTTCATTACAAATGACCCATAAAAGTGTCAAGTGCTGGCTGTGAAGACAAGTAATTTCCTTTCCCTTAAAAACCATTAGATGGAATGATGGGGGTGGGGCAGGTGATGAAGTGCATAATCGTGTGATTACAAAGAAAAGCTTAAACAGTAAATTTGACGGCTGGGTTGGAGAGGGGAGCGGATAAGGGTTATAAAGTGATGGCTGTGTCCCTTCCAAGAGCTTTCAATTTCATAAGAGGACGAGAAGGGCAGCGTTCTATTTTTGCTGGACTTTTCTCTTTATTCTGCAGTATTTGCTCAGGAGGTCGGCACGCCAAGCTTTCAGGGCTGGTGGATGTAAATAGAAGAATAAGTGACTGTATTCGTGAGCCTCTTGATTCTCAGCAGAGGGGGCGCTGCATTGTGACTGATGTCTGGGAAGGCCGGCCTTGTGGCCCAGCGTCTGCGCAGCACAGAGGGACCCAGGTGTCCCCAGAATTGGCGCAAGGACTTCTGGGCCTGGGTGCGAGGACTCGGAACACACTGATCATCGTGGCTCCTCTCCTGCCCCAGGACAGTCTGGAGGGCTGATAACTGTTTTTACATTTCACCGAATCTTTTTTTTTTAATTTTTCAACATTGGCCAAGCATCCTTGACATTGATCCACTTTCAGATGCCAAGATAGGTCTCTGGGTTTCAGGAACTCTTAAAGATATTTTCCTGAGTGAAAAATATTTTCTTGCCCAAATGACTCAGGGGTGAAAATTCGTTTATGAGAATGTCAGGATTCCAGGGCCTTGGACAGAATAATACAGAATGGACTTGTCTCCTCCAACCTAATCCACCCTGCTCGGCTGAGAGAGTCACCCCGGGTGTGAAAATCAAAGCTCAACTTTAAGAGATCCAGTGAGATGCCTGAGCTTGTGTTGGGAGAAGTATTTCAGACATTTGAATTTAACTGTAATTACAAATGGCCTCTCTAGCTGTTAGAATTTGTCTAAAATTGGGCAAAACACAAAGGGCTATTCCTAGCTTTGACAGCAATAGCATCTGAAGAGACTTAAGTTTTCAGCAAGTCCTGGCCACCCCTGAGACGTGATGCTTAAACCTCTTTGGACCTCATCTATTTTAGGGTCCTACGCCTCTGGGTAGCCTGACTCCGGAGTACACACCCACTCACACAAGTTCAAGTGGCCACTCTGGAGAACTAATGGCTATTGACGCTCCTTGAGATTTCTGAGATGTTATCTTGCTCGGTAAAGACTTTGCGGTATGCAGTTTACATTGTATCTGGTGATTGTATAATCATTATTGATTTCCTTGTGTGTAGTACCTATGTCAAACAACCTAATATATTTAAATGGTGATTATTTCGGTTCTGTATCTACTAGGAGATAAGATCAAAGGCAGTTAAGTCTGCGATAGATGGGCGCAGATAGCGTAATGTACTTGTGCCTCTGCCTAGGTTATTATACAACTCAGCAACCACTGAGAGTATTTAATAATTAACTTTCTAAAGCAGGTTGAGATTTTGGGTCTGCAGAAGAATGAGACTGGCCGATGGAGGCGGGAGAGCATCCCAGATTTGCAGCTAAAATCTTCTCGGCCGCATGAATGCCAACGGAGGGATGGATTGCTTTCAAAGATGCTGGGAAGTCATTCTGTGTGCTTAATTTACTCCTTGTTTTGTACAAATACTCCTGAAGAAATGAGAATCGCATTTAGACCGATGTGTAATTTTCCCCAGGCTGGAGTCGCTGCTCGTCACAGGGGTGGGATGCGCTGGGAACCCTGCCAGTGAGTGGTGATGGGGTTGTCAGTTCAGTCTCAGGGGGTGGCACGGTTAATTGTGCTTTATGGATCATCCAGTGGTACCCAGCTTGGGCTGCTGGGTCGGGATGTCTGGTCAGGCACATTTGTTTGAAGGCAAAGCAAGCTGATGTTGCTGTGGCTGCAGAAATTTTTTATAGCATTTTCCTTTTTCAGAATACATTTTGTATGACAAGTTTTGGAATTCTTTGTAATGTAATAAAGAAATACTTATCATTTTGAAAAGTACTAGCACTACAGTTAAGACAATCTAAGGAAACTTTACGGCAGTTAGAAAATAAAGCCCCACAAAAACTAAATCTTAATATGAGGCTTAACATACACATATATCAATAGACACTTTTGAAAATTATTGCTTAGACGGTCTCCCTGGACCATGACTCACGTGGATTGCAAGCCTTCTCGCGGCTCTGCTTTCCTCTCTGGCGGGGTAGGTGGGATGCGCCTGCCCAGCCCTGACAGAGGCTTCTGTGGCTTCATGATTTATTCAGACTTCTTGGACCACAAGATATTTTCCCCTTTCCATGGTGTTTATTAGAAGGTATCCTGCTTAGTTGGGGTCCTTAACAGGACACTGAGGGCAACCACAGAATCAGAGTGAGGCCAAGTTTTTCCAGGAAAACACATATTTGAGTTTAATATCAGGTTCGTTCGTTGGAGTGCTTTGTTTCCATGGACTGGTCCGCATTTGCAGGTGGAAAGTTCATAGTGCAAAACGTACCGAAACCTCATCTTTTAAGCTTTGCAGAATGCTTTTGGGTCTGTCTCACATAGAGTCTAGCAATGCCGAACGAGGAAGGGGCAACCCACAACGAACGACCCATATTTCAGGTGGGAAAACCATCGGTGCCGCAGGTGCGTGCCTGCCCCCGGGACATGCAGGCCTCCTGAGGGTTCGTGTCCTGCCTCCTTAACCCTGGGCCGCCAGCCATGGGATGAAGGCGTGCGGCTAGGCGGCGGATGCTTGAGTTTCCCTGAGTTCCCCGAATAACTTGCTGCGGCTGCAACGTGCCGACTGAGTTCCAACAGGTCCTCAGCACAGCGTACCTGGACAGCAGTGGAGTAAAGTGATTCGGGTCACACTCTGGTTGAAACGCAATGAGCTTACTAAGAACATTTGATTGGATTCCTATTTGGTTTGCTGATTTTAAGTGATCTCGAATTTAGTTTTGGAGTCTAATTCATTACAACATTTACCCCTTAAGCTAATTTCATACAACGACTAATGTGTTTCTTCCTTATTTTTTATTTATTTACTTGTTTAGATAAGGTCATGGCTGGAAGAATGTAGAAAGTGTTTTAAATTTTAGGGGGCTATCTTGCACACTGTTTTCTGTGGGTAATCTGATTTTGAAATGTGAAATGTCACGCACTTCACGGAATGGCATCCTTGGGCCGCGGTGAGGTGGAAAGCCCAGGGGCTTCTGCCCAATACCACGTTTGGTCCCCGGAGTTCACACCTTGAGTGGGTGATGCTGAGGTCGTCCACACCCCAGCGCTCATTGCATGCTCTCCGTGTGGACACTGGGAGAAAAAGGCCAGATCATCACCCCTCAGCCCTCAGGGCGGAGACCAACGTGCTTGTGAATGGGAGAACCCAGGACTTTGGAACTCTGCACACAGTCAGCAGGGCCTATTCAGTCATGGGGTGGTTCTTACAGAGGTGGGGGTCCACCCCTGCTGGGGGCATTTTAGCGTCAACTGGGCCATCTGGCACAGTCTCTGCAAGCATCAGGGCCACAAAGAAACGCCCATGGGTCTCAGCCTGGCCTCTCCCCAAGCTGGCACCTGGACGGAGAGGCCTGGACCAGACAGTGCCTCCAGGACAACCTGATGGGGCGTGGGGGGCTGGACTTGGATACGGAGAGGCCAAGCAGTGTGTGGGGTCCAGCAAGTCTCATGGCGGGGGGGGGGGGGGGCGGGCTCTGGAGATGCCCTGGGAGCTCTGGGGCCTCCAGAGTTGTCCATGGGGTAAGGGAGAGGGGAGGGAGTGGGGACGTTGACGCCCCATCACTCCAGTCCTGGGAGGCTGTCCTCGTCAATTTGCAGGCAGAGCTGGCTCTGGGAAGCAGGGGCTGCCTCTGATGGTGACTCAGGTGCAGTTCGCTGGGCATGAAGGCAAACCGGGGCTGATGCCCGAGGACGGTGATGGGTCAGAGGGGATGTGGCGGCCCCCAGACAGCCGCCACCCGGAGCCCCATTTCTTCGTAGCTTGGCTACTTTTATCCTGGTTTTGGCTACCAACATAAACTTTCCACCTACATTTTGAAAATACTCACTAAATGTGATTATCTAAAAGTGTGTTTAGTTCTAACTGCCACTTGAACATTGTGGGTGCTCTTTTCAGGGTGCAGACGTTTCCAGTGATGGCGTCATTTCACTGAGAGCAGCTCCGAAGGAAGCACCGTGTGTGGCCTGCTCGACAGCTCTAGAAACATCCAGACTGCAGACAGGATCAGGTCAAGATGGGGCCGCTGGGTGGGTCAACCCCATGTGACCGTGTCCTTAGAAGACAGCGGCCGTAGGAGGGAGATGCCATGGGAAGGTCGAGGTGGAGAGAGGCGCGATGCCTGTACCAGTCAAAGATGGTTGGATAGTCGCCGGGACCAGAAGCAGAAAGAGACACAGAAGCACCCTCCCCTGCACGTTCCAGGGGGAGCACGGCCTCGCCTACGCCTTGAATTTTGGCTTTCAGCCTCCAGAACTGCGAGACA
The DNA here is from genome assembly GCF_949987515.2 of Delphinus delphis. NCBI lineage: Eukaryota > Metazoa > Chordata > Mammalia > Artiodactyla > Delphinidae > Delphinus > Delphinus delphis. The sequence goes on along the minus strand of NC_082685.1, from coordinate 170,918,924 downwards.
GTGCAATTCGGTTGTCTTAGGCCATACAGTTTGTGCCACTTTGTTACAGCAGCTCAGGACACGGATACAGACCCATCTTAATAAATTGGTTGTCAAACCTGTCACACGAGAGTGGATGACAGTGACGTCTGATATCAGGGGTGCAAACTCTCCTGGGGCCCCTGTCCCGTCTTGGAAGGAGAGGCCGCTCGAGGAGGAGAGGACGAGGGCCGCCCTGGCTGGTGTGTTTCTCGCTGGCCGTGCTGTGTGGGCCGTGTCTCAGCAGAGGAGAGCGGCCTGGATGAGAGGGGACAGGCCGCAGCTCCACCAGCCTGTGTCCCCAGGTCTGGGGCCACCCTCAGGTCTGTCTGGGGCTGTCCCCTCTGCACAGACTGTTAACTGGCCCCCATGGGCTGGTTTCATGTGCTGTAAACCCAGTCGGCCAGTCTGCTTTGTGATGCTTGAAATCACTCTGATGTCTCCGCTGCTACTCCTTTAAATCTCCTCAAATTCCAGGCGCGACCCTTACCTGCAGCCTAATAGTCTGTGTTTTCTCCAGAAACTTCCATTGCTCGTGTAGATATATTAGTTAGCTAGGGCTGCCATAACAAAGTACCGGACTTCCCGTCGTGGTGGTGGTGAGGTGGGCTTAAACAATAAAGGTTTACTGTCTCAGGGCTCTAGAGTCCAGAAGTCCAAGGTCCAGGTGCCACAGGGCCACGCTTCCTCTGAAGGCGCAAGGGAAGCGGCCCTTCCAGGCCTCTGTCCTGGGTTCTGGGAATTCCCTGGTCTGTGACAGCGTAACTCCAGTCTTCACCTGGTGTGTTCCTTGTGTGCATGTCTGCCCCTGCACCCACATTTTCTTCTTTTTACGAGGACATGAATCGTTCTGGATTAGTGCCTGCCCTAATGACCTCATTTGCACTTGATTAACTCTGGAAAGACCCTGTCTCTGAACAGTCGCATTCTGGGGTCCTAGGGAGTCAGGACTCCAAGAGACCTTTTTGGAGGACATGGTTCAGCTCGTAACCGTGGGTTCTTAGGGAGTCCTAGAAATTACCTGCTGCCCGGGATCATCTTTTCTGTGGGGGCCTGGCACTCAGTCTTCCAGAGGGACGACACCCCCCCCCCGCCCCGGGAGGGTACAGACCTCCAGGGTCACCGTGCTTGGCACTGGCTCCTGGCTCTGAGTCTCAGGGCTGAGTGGCCCTGCGGCTTTGCTGTTGGAAGGCAGGTAGGCAGTGTTCCTCTGGCCCACGTCCTCTTTGGTTTAGGTCAATCCAACAAAAGCTGAGATATGTTGGTGCCACTAACAGACATACCCTACAGTTGGCATGAAATATCCGAAGTTGTCCTCTCCATTCATGACTCTGGGCAGTGATCTTACCCTGTGTGTGAGGTCACACCCTGACCTAATCTTCCCACCTGTGCACAGGCTGACAGCTCACCTGAGGGTGGTGTGTGCACTCTGAGGGTCGAGGTGGACAGGACGGGTGTCCAGGGATGACAGGGAAAGTCTGAGAGGGCCTCATGGATCCTCCTACAGCCACAGAGAAACAACCGACCATCCTCACTGACAGAGAAGCTGGGAGCCTCACTCAGACCACGCTTACCGCCCCCTCCCAGAAACCTTTCCAGGTACATATGGGACTTCCCTTTGACAAGCAGGGACACTGGGTTTTTAAATTATGAACAAAACAAGTCCAGGGTCACATGGACTGGTAGAGGCAGAGCAAGGATTTGGATCCGGTGGACCTGAAACCAAAGACCGTGAAGTTTCCGTATCATGGATTTGGGCTTTTCCTGATGCATTCATTTCCCGTCAATGCTCTAACAGATCGCCACAAATGTTGCGGCTTTACAACGGCAGAAATTTCTTCTCTTGCAATTCTGGAGACCAGAAGCCTGAAAAGAGTCTTGGGTTAATTCAAGGTGTCCCAGGACTGGAAGCTCCAGGGGAGGACTCATTCCTTGCCTTTTCCAGCTCCTGGTGGCTGCCAGCAGTCTTTGGTTTGTGGCTACGTCACTCCAGTCTCTGCATTTGTGGTCACATCACCTCCCTTTCTGTCAAATCTCCCTCTGCCTCCTTCTGAGAAGAACACCTGTGATGGTGTTCAGGCCACCTGGATACACCAGGACAATCTCACTATCCTTAACTTAACCGCACCTGCAAAGCCCCTTCTGCAAAGTCGGGTAACACTCTGGTTCCCAGGATGAAGACTTGATATATTTGGGGGACATTATTCAGCCACCACACCTGCCATTTTGCATTATGACATTCCTGGGGGTGTGCTACTCAGATCTCTCTCCCGCCCCAGGGAAACAGGTGTGCTACTCAGATCTCTCTCCCACCCCAGGTCACTGGCAGTGACCTCTTGGATTGTGGTCAGTGGACTAACTAGCTGTAGTAGCACCCAGACCCATCCACTGCTCACCTCCTCCCGGGAAGCCACAGCTGTCAGCTGGACGTTTCTGCCCCACGTGAGGCTCTTCAAGGGTGCCCACTTCTCCACAGCCCTCCTTGGGTTGGCTGCTGGCAGGGGAGTGACCCTGCTCACAGGAGTGGGGGCTGCGGTTGCCCAGCATGGGCAGGGATTCTACCCCTGTTCTCACAAAGCTACACTTTTTCTTGTCTGTGTAAGTATCTTTACACTGCTTTAATTTTAAACTTGATTTCCATGAAAAACTCCCAGTTGTAGGATTACTACATTATAAAAAAAGGATAGACATTTTATGTCTGTTTTTATGTTTTGTCAAAATACAATTTGAATCAACTATTAAGAAACCCAGAGAAATCTATTTTTAAAACATTTCTTAAAGTATGTTTACTGTTTCATTTCTTATTTCATTGGCCTAAATCATCAAAATCAACTATAATAATAATGTGTTCTTATTGTTGTTTCTATTCTCATTTTAAATGTAACCCTAGTGTTTCCTCAAATTATAATTGTCTTTTGATTTAAAATTTTGTCCGCTGTTGATTTATAACTCTTATTATGTTAAGAAAATGTTTGCATTTCCGTGCTCTGTCTGAATTTTGGAAGTTTGAATTTCATCAGTTGCTGCCTCTCCCTCTGTTACGCTCACATAGTTTAAATTACTTAATTTACATTTGTGGTACAATCATAGAATTTTCTTAAATTGATAATCATCACATAGATACATCATTATGCAGAACTGACCAAGTAACTTCAGATCAATGACGCAAGCATGACATAGAAGATGTTTTTATTCCTGAGCAGTTTTTGGACTGTCCCTAAGTCATAGGACAGCTCAGTGAGAAAGTACACACGTTAATTGACAGGACTGAAATGATCCCTCCAAGTGCCTACGGCACACAATGGTGGCATCCTTATACACACATACATGCACATGCACACGTGCATACACAGGCGAACACACACGCATGCATGCACATGCACACGTGCATACACAGGCGAACACACGCATGCACACACACATGCAAACACACACAACATACTTATAGAGCACACACATGCACATATACTCACACTCACTAACACATACCACACACTCACACACACACACACACACACACACACACATGCACAGGTTCATCTCCACAATCTCTATGTACGCAAAGTCACTTCCTGCATAGCACGTGTGATCATTCCCACTTGTCAAATCTTCTCTGTCCTTTGTCTCTGACCATCACCAAAGCTGTGAACTCGGGGAAAGGGATGAATTTCTTTCTGATACTGTAGGAAAATTAAATTGTGATCTGAAGCATGAGCATTAATTTTCATACCAGTGAGAGGAAGTTGCATCTCAGCCCAGCTTCTAAAATATCTGCTCTTAATGAGATGAATTTCACCCGGGAGACATGATTTTAAAGAGTAACCTTTGGTAGGTCTGTGACAGTCAGACTTTCTTGAGTAAGTGTATGTTACAAGTTAGGTAATTTTAGTAATTTTTAACCTCTTCAGGTATTTAAATGACATGTTCTTTGCTTACTATTTTGATACATTTTTACCCAAATTGCCAGCCAACTTCCCAACTGTTGTCCAGAAAAAGCTAATTTGGTTGTGATGGCCAAGCCAAAGAGAGATTGCAAATTACCCCACTTTGCCAGTGGATAATCGACAGTGACACACATTTTCTCCACGGTGTGGTGACAGTGAAATGCTACCCTGGACATCAGCAGAGAACATTTAAGGGTCAAGCAGCTAGTCTAAGGGATTTCCTGAGTCTTTCCATTTTTCCATTTCAGATTTGCGTAGCATTTTACCATTTTACTCCTTAGTCTTTATGTGCAGGAGAAAGAAAACAAAAAGATGATTGAGCCAAACTTTACTATTTGAAAACTTAACATGGACACCAGACCAAGGGTCCCCATTACAGCCTGTGTCCCCGACAGCTGCTGGCGACCTCCCCAGGTCTAAGATCTTTCTGCCATGTGACACCACTGTGTTATCCTTTTGCATTAAAAAAAATAATCAGTATCTCTTTTTGGAAGAGCAGTTTTAGCAATAAGAGTATTTACACAATGTTTTAATGACTAGGATGTTCTGTTTATTCTAAGAAAAGATGGTCGCAGAAACTACACAAGCTATCAAGGGCAAGACAGGCTGTGTGGAGCGTCTCACACCATTTAGGGACTGCCTTTTACGTTCCAACTCACAGTACCCTTTCAGGCCACTGAAAAATTGCTTCCGTGTAAAATTCCATTTCAGCAATTTGAATCATTATTCCACCTCGTTTGAGTCAGTTTTAAACAACCTGTGAAGCGAAAGGGGAAAAATAAATGTTCATTTTTACTTGTTCCCTGTGACTGCTGCTGAGTGATCCCAGCAGTGACTTTCCAACGGCCAACACTGAGCAAACCACGCCTAGTCAACTATGAGTTTCAGTAGAGTTGGGATACCAGGGCCTCGAGGGATGTTTCTGTTGTTTGAAAATGTGGGCATACGCATTTTTGATTACAAAAAATTTAATCCAAAATGATGAGTTCATCAAATACTTCATGAATTCCTATTGCTTGAAATTACGAAGCTGGATGCCTGGAAAGTTTCTGATATTTCTTTAGAGATTTCTTGCTATTCTTTCTGGGATGTCTAATGAAACAGAAAGGAGATTCCAGTCTATGGAGGTTCTGTGGCCTTTGCAGAAACCCTGACCCTGACATTTCAGTGCCAATTAATGCTCTCGGGGAAGCCTGAGGCTCTGTAGAGGGGACTCGACTCCGTTTTCACTTTCATATGCTGTGGAAGCTTCTCCGGCGGTCATGGAATTTATATTGGGAATTGCCTGTGTCCAGCCAAGAATCTTCTAATGCTACCCTTTTGGCTCACACCAACTAACTCGTCCCTGTTATGTACCTGGAACTGTGCTTCATTTTTACATTAAAGCAAAACCTTTCGAATATCCCTTTGTCCTTTGCAATCCTACAGTTCATTCTACTTTTCTTAAATGAGGGGAGTTCGATGGCTCTCACAATAGATAAGCTCAGAAGTTGGGATGGAATTCAGGCATGGTTTGATCAAGCTTCTGGCTCTGTTTAGCTATAATTGTCTTAGAGCTGCCCTCCTCCACGTGTAGCTGTCACCCCAGAATCACTTCTCTTATAGTGGTAAATAAGGACAGGTCATGCTTTGTGCTCCCTAGAGAATAGCTGCACTCTGAGCAGATGCTTTCTCCAGGTTCATCCACCTGAATGGAGTCACAGAGCTCTGATGAACCAGGTGCTGAGCCAGGAGATTGGGCTGTGCTCATTGACCTCCCATTGCTACATGCCTCACTCCAGGTCTTGCTACAGTCAGCTCCCCCCAACACAGAGTCTACCCGGGGAGGAAGAGGGGTGCGATTGTTACTTGCCATGTATTTCAGTGCATGGAGAGTAATACAATAGTACTGATCATGCTATTGCTAGCTTCAAGGATTGGTGGTGGGGATGGGGAAATCTCTGAAAAGAGAACCAGGAGAACATGCCTGCTCTTCCCTCAGGCCACATCTGCCCATACCTCGTTCACAGCATGGCAGTCTGCGCTCCAGGTGGTGAGGGCATAAAGCAGAAAGTTCCTGGACCCTGTCCTCCATCCCTTGGACCCCACCTCTCCATGATTCTGGACTCAGCCCCTCACCCTGACCCCAGTGCCAGCCTCTGGCTTGCTGTCCCGGTATTGGGAGCACAGCCCTCTCGTGCTACCTTAAGTCAAGTTGCTCGCTGGGCCCTGTAATCAAATGTGGGCTCAGGGGAACCTGCACCCTGGCCTTGTCCCTGGCTGCAGCTCCTCTGCAACAGACAGCTGCCTGGGAGGACAGGGGTGGTCTCAGATACATCCATCAGGCAGTGTTTCCAGGTAGAGGAGAGGTTTAACATCACCAAGCTCGCCTGGCCCAGGGCCCTGTGCTCTGCATGAGGCAGAGGAGTTCAGGGCCACAGCCTCCACAGCAGAAGGCCATGCTCATCAGAGGCTCCTGGAAAATCCAAGAACCAGACATTCAGCAGTGGCTCGAGACAGCAGAAGGACTCAGTGTCGTGAAGAAAGATGACATTAAAAAACAGACTCCCGCCCTCGGGGGGCTGCCGATTTATTTATTTATTTTCCTGGGAGACGAGTGCTTTATGCAGATAATTACACATCAGCTCTCTTTCGTGAAAATGCATTTTTCAGCTTAAAGGGTGCTGAGCCATTATCACCATTTCCACAAACTCAGTGCTACCGTAGAGGTAAAAACAAAGAAGCCAGGGACCCGGGAGATGCTTGCAGGTGAGGAGAACTGCCTGCCTGCAGGAAGTGGGGTATCCATGGAGCCTGACATGCAGATATCCATCCACTGGCTGCAGGCAGAAAGGGTGCTGGGGCTGGAAAGCACCCTGCTGGGGGACTGGGCTGGGACCAGGACACCTAGGAAGGGGTGTGAGCTTCTCTCTGTAGAACAGGAGTTGGCAGAGGTCTGTGAGGCAGAAAGGAACATGAACCCATTTTGACTTTTACAGGAAACTCTGGCACCGGCTAAAGAAGGCATTTTGGAGGGGCAAGGTAGGGGCAGGGGGTGCTTGGGATGGCAGTGAAGCTGGGGCGGTTCAGTGGGGGAATGTGAGGACATCGTGGCAGGAGCACAGACCGGAAGCAAGGGTGGTCCTGAGACTTCTCACCCACGACAAGGAGAGGATGGCAACACCATTCACTGAGCCAGGGAGCACAGGTGAGGATGGATGGATGGATGGATGGGTGGATGGGACTCAGGGCCATCTGGTTGACCTGAGCAGCAAGGCTTGGAGAAGGAGAGGAAGGGTTGTCTCCGAGGGAGGAGCCTGCGGATGGGAGGATCTCTCAGGTTACAACTGCCCCTGCCTGGGCACCTCCCAGGGCGGCTCCCACTCCCACTTGATCCTTCCTCTCCCACCCAGAGTCCACTCCACTGTGCTCTGGGGCCGCTGAGGGCTGAACTCTCACCGCCATCTCACCAGGCTTGGGAGCCAAGGAAGGGAGACTTGGAACCAATAACGGGTTGACATCGATCCCCGAGGGACAGGTAGGATTTGGTGAGGTGGACGCGAGAGGCAGGGCACTCCTGAGAGGTGGAGTCACGTGTTGAGGGCGGAACCACAGACACATTTAGAGCACAATCTGGGTGCAGAAGAACTGGGTGGGGGAGAGGCAACGTGTCGGGGCCACCAAGCACCAGGTCTTCCCGTATCCTCGTAAAGGAAGATGCTCACTGAAAGATCAGAAAGTCTGCGAGCCCTGGTGGCTCCAATGCCGGGAAGAGGACCAGCAGAACGCCCAAGGTCACAGGTCAGGGCTGCACATGGCGGCTGAGTGCGCTTTTCTGCTTCTGCAGTTTTGCTTAATCAAAACTAGATTCGAGTGACTTCTCTGGTGGCACAGTAGTTGAGAGTCCACATGCCCATGCAGGGGACACGGGTTCGAGCCCTGGTCCGGGAGGATCCCGCGTGCCGTGGAGCAACGGAGCCCATGCGCCAGAACTACTGAGACTGCGCTCTAGAGCCTGCGAACCACAACTACTGAGCCCGCGAGCCACAACTACGAGAGCCCGCGAGCCTAGAGCCCGTGCTCCGCCGCGGGAGAGGCCACCGCAATGAGAAGCCCGTGCACCGCAGCAAAGCGTGGCCCCCTCTAGCTGGAACTAGAGAGAGCCCGTGCAGCAACGAAGACCCAACGCGGCCAAAAATAAATAAATAAATTGGGAAAAAAAAACACGACTAGATTCGAATCTCCCATGTTAAACAGATCCAGGGAGCCACTCTTGGTGGGTGATGATGTTATGGCAACAGGAAGGCGACGTAGTTTCTGAAATTTTCCATGGAGAATATGAACCAAATATAGAAGCTGATGGACCCTCCGTGGCCACCATGCGAGGTGACATCTTTTACTTCGTTTTCAGCCTTTACCTGACAAATATTACCTAGGAAGTTGCTGAGGTGAAGGAGAGGACCCCAGGGCCCACTGCTCACTGCCATTTTGCAAACACACTCGATGGCCCAGCTGCCAGCAAAGGCCCAGCTCAGCCCAGACAAATCACTTCCACCTCCAGTGCAGGTAATGGCATCCCCATAATCACATGCTTGAGGCACTTAAGGTCTAGATTTATTTTACTGAGAATAATAATCAAAGTGAAGATTGCTTCTGCTGCACCACAGTGCTCCACCAAAATTGATTTTCCTGGGGTCTGCATGGGTGTTTAAGGCTTCTTTTCCTTTGGTCTCCAAGGTGGATGGGTATTTCATTGCCTCTATCCCTTAAATTCCGTATGAATGATGGATATAATATTGATACCCTCACAAGAGAATGGTTTTAAAATCACAAATCTTTATCCAGTGCCTTTATGATCCAATCGATCACAGACACTGGGCAAACCCTTTGATTTTTACAAAGGAATTCCTTTTAAGTAAGGAGAACGCGCACGCATGGAAATGTCTTTGCCTTTCAGACCATCGAGTCCTGCCTTTTCCAAGCAGGTTTCTCTCTGGTTGAGGAGGTTGGACACAGAGCCGGTGACAGTGGCTGCCCTGCTTTTCCCAGCAGAGGGCCTCCATCGCGGAAGTGTAGCCTGGCGTCATCCAACAATAATTAAGTCCTCCAGGCTCAGTCCTTTACGATTGCTAATCTTGGTGACTGTTTACACGCTACTATTTGTTAAATGGCAAAGTTTATTGATTTGGCAAATTCAGTCCCACATTGTAGCTTTTCTCTCAGTCTGTGTTGCTACATGTGGTTCAGCATTTTTAAATGTCAACTGCAAAGTATTATTGATCAGTAATTAAAAGTGCGGAGGAAAATTAGCATAGTAGAAGTTTACGGTCATTAGCACAAGTACCGTTGGGCAATTATTTAGCATGTTTTAACATTTATTTTCCTTCCTGTTATTGACATAGAGTATGATGCTCACCCAACAGTTTTTGTTTTGCTAAAAAGGGAAAGTTTCAACGTCAATAAGAATTAATGACATGCAATTCTTTTTGAAAATGTGCCTGTTGGTTTTCCTGCTGCATAAATAAGCGAATCTGAAGGGTCCTTTGTGCTCTGGCTAGAATGAGAGAGAGGGTCCGGGTATCGTGGGGAAACCATGGGAAGATGATGGCTTCCCAGGACCAAGGGCTGGGCGTCCTGGCTGAAACGGAACCAGGAAAGCTAGCAATGTGGGCTAGGCAGGGGAGCAGGAAACCAGGCAGCATTTCACTACATGTTTATCCCAGATATTCTCAGACACAACGCAATTTTCAATATTCTACTCCTTTTAAGCATACTGCACTAACTGAGTCACAGGAACAGATTTTTATTCTGAAAATACGGTCCCCTAAACATTAGATGTTACCAGTGCCCTCAAAGGCCTAAATATTACCATGCTTAAACATCTAAAGCACAAGGTCAACCATTCAAGTGTGATACCCACGTGACTGTAGCTGACGGTGGCCATGGGGCGGGGGCAGGGCAGGTGTTGATGGTGGCTGCTGGCCTTACTTGGGCATTATTTTCAGCCAGTGGAGTTTCATATTCAGGAGCTTAGTGATGGGCCTGGAAAGTCAGAGAGGAAAGTCTGAGCTACAAAACCAGTTAATCAGGGCTGGGGGTCAAAACCTGACCCGGTGGAAGGCCATGGAGCGGGCAGTCATTCCAGCATCCGTCTTTCATCCTTTAGGGGCTGAGTGCCCTGTAGGGGGGCCAGGGGACCCACTGCAGATGGGTAGACTGGCTGCTCTCCCTTAGCTTGGAGCCTACACTGCAGGGTGCAGCCCAGAAGAGGGATCTCCCCTGGGGCTGCATGTGGCAACCACCAGGGCCGGGGCTGGCACAGAATGCCGATGCTCGGGCCCTGGCCAGCTACCTGACGCTCCAGCAGTGGGGCCTGGTTGAGGAGCCCCCAGGAGGAGGGTATCTGATGCTGAGAGGGACCTCTTCCAGCAGGTGCAGGCGGGACGTGTGCACAAGGCCATGCTGTTCATGGTGGGGACAGTGGTGCAAGGTGTGGTCCCAGAGAGAGGGACACAGAGGTCCCCCTGGCCCAACCGGTTATCTTTAGGGAGGAGAGGACATTTCTCTGAAACCTGGTGAGGGGGGAGCAGACAAGACCCAGGTGCAGCTGCGGGCGTTCTGGAGGGATTTGACTCAGGAGAAAACCCAGCCCGATTCGGGGACAGGGCTGGGGGTGCCCACCTGCTGTGGTGGGGTTTTGGCTTTTTCTCTAGTTGCCTGAGGTCTGCAGTTATGTTCTCCAAGACGGGAAGTGTCCAGAAGCTGGGTCACTGAGAATGGGGGGTCCTTGGAGGCTGAGATGCCGTGCTGGATTCTGGCTCTGCTTTGGGGTCTGGGGTTTGAAAGGCCTCCCCTGCCTCTCTCAGTGCCAGCCTGCACCCACCAGACAAAGAGGCCTAGGGCTTCAGCAAGGTCGAAATTAAGGATTTAAAATAAAATTAAGTGGAAAGTGATCAGTAGTAGGTCACTTGAAGATGATAGCTAGGTTCTTGAAGTTTGAAAACCTCTAGGAAACCCACAAAGGAAGGTGGCTCAGAAGAGGACAGAGAGAGGGGAGAATCACAAAGGAACGCTGATCGTTAAGGGAGAAAGATTCATTTAATAATTTAGTGAGCTATTTTTTCAAAGAAATGAAATCTATTAAAAGCTCTATTTTCATTTGATTAATAAATGCTCTATAGGAACAACAAATAACCAAATAATTAAAGCAAATCCAATCTGTTAATGCAAACATCCTTACACAGTCCTTAATTTGCTTTTAAATATAAATATTAAATAGTGCCTACCCCTTCAAAGATTCCTTTCTGCAGCTCTGTTTTCCAGGCTACTTCTGCCTGCCTCGTTTCCACTGAGTGCAAACTCTTTTATCTAGTGGCGTCACGTGTCTGCCTCGCAACTCTGAAGGATGCTTTAGCCTGACTTTTCTTTGCTAGCGATTGATCTGATACAGTACGTTATACATTTTGTCACTTAAGGTCACTAGTATCCCGGACGGCATTGAAGCTTTGCAGGTAAGGTTGGACATAAAGCATCGTAAAACATTTTCATTTGATTTCTCCAGTTTATTTTATACATTGAACCTCCCCTCCCCCCCCCTTTTTTTGGTACACAGCGTGTTATTTGAACATATTGAAGAACTTTTCCAGGGTTAAGTACACTGGTTGTTCAGCGACATTTTACTTTACTAAGATTACCTGAAAAGAAATAAAAAGAGAGAATTACAAGTGTTTTCCTTTTATTATTATTGCTACTACTACTATTACCTTTAAATATTATACTTATTGATAATATACATTTATACGTATGCTTCAGAAATTGGCAGGTAGCACACTCAAGGCTCTCTGTAAGACAATTTGCTGATTCCCACCTACCTTCTGGGAAGAGGTGACAGAGCTCTGCTCATCCCACAGACGGTAAAGATGAGACAGTGAGAGCTGCGAGGTCCGGTGAGAGGGGCTGAAACATCATTACGTGGGTTTCCAGCTGTTCTGCAAGTGTTCCTTGTCATCCTTACATGTGCAAAATACCCATCAGCAAAATCACATCACGAGTGTTACCCACAATATGAACATCTTTTTTTTCATGGACAAGCATATCCAATTCCAATAAAGAAACAAAAAATATTTGCCTACAAAATATCATAGAATACCAAAAGGTATTTCTCAGACATTGCTCCAAAACAGATGAAAAATATACCCAAACTTATAGCCTGGAAAAATGTCCCTGCATGTTCTTTGTTAGAAAGCATTTCCTACTTAATTTTGTATCTGTGTACTTTCTATTTTTAAAAAAATATTAACAAAGAAGAACCCATAACCCTTTTAAGGTTTGGGAGTTGAATCTAACGGTGTCTCTGGAAACTGGAGGAAGAGGCTATATATTGGATGATTCTTTCAAATGAAAGGTCTTTCTTGAAATTCCAAAGTATTTAAGATTTCCATATGATCGGTACTTTTGGAATGGGAAGGCTATTCTTATGTATGACGTGTGAGGTCATTTTAAAGTCCTAGGCTGATTCTCACGGCCAGTTAGTCATTCTACAAGTGGAATGTTGTCCTAAGTATCCTCCTCTCCAACGTTAGACATCATATATATTTCCTGAAAAAAAGAGATTTGGTGCAGAAGGCCTTTGTAGGACATCAAGAATGATCGACCGTGAGCTGGGCCTCTTGTCCCAACACTTCGATGGAGCTAAAATCAATGCCTTTGAGTGGAATGGTCTTATACATCATCCCAAACCACGTACTAGCACAGCCCCTGGGCTGCACAGGGGATATTCCTGGCATGTGGGCGCTGTGCTGGACGCAGGTGGACACCGCTGTGGAGACAGGGCCTAAAGTGACCGACGGCTGCCCCTCGGACCTCAGGCCAGTCGAGTGCTGTGCTGACAGTGCAGTCAGAGCCATCAGGGTGTTGTGACGTGGGTGCTGATTTTACCTCGTCCCTGCTGCTGGGTCTTGTGACATTATACACCCACCAGCCACCCACCCCCGCCGTCTAGTACTCACTCCCCTCGAGCTGTCTTTTACTCTCCCTCACGCTGTCTTTTAGTCTCCCTCACCTTTAATCAAGAAACTATTCTCTGTGCTATACAGGGTTGTGTATCCACTCTGAATGTAATAGTTTGCATCTACCAAACCCAAACTCCCAATCCATCCCTTGCCATCCCCCTCCCTCTCAACCACAAGTTTGTTCTCTATGTCTGTGAGTCACTTTGCTATACAACAGAAATTAGCACACCATTGTAAATCAACTATATTTCAATAAAAAATAGAGAGAATTGGGCTTCCCTGGTGGCACAGTGGTTGAGAGTTCGCCTGCCGATGCAGGGGACATGGGTTCGTGCCCTGGTCTGGGAAGATCCCACATGCCGCGGAGCGGCTGGGCTCGTGAGCCATGGCCGCTGAGCCTGCACGTCCGGAGCCTGTGCTCCGCAACGGGAGAGGCCACAACAGCGAGAGGCCCGCGTACCGCAAAAAACAAAAAAAAAGAGAGAGAATTAAAAAAAAAAAAACTTAATAGAGAAGTAAAAGAAAAGAAATGATTCTCCATCACTTGCTTGCTATGGCCTTTTCTTTAGCTGTGGTTTTGAGAAAGTGGAGTTGCTCTGTAAAGACAGATTCCAGCTGAGCGCTTCTCTCAGGGAATCTGACGTTGCATCATCAGAGGGAACCAGGGCCCACGGGGCAAGAGGGGAACCTGGCGTCCATCACCCAGCGATGTCCCAGTGTGCCCGGCCCTGCTCAGCACAGGCGCCTGGAAAGGAGGGCACCTCCCAGGAAAATCAGCAAGGAGGGCAGCCTAGGAGTCCAGGTTAGAAACAGCAAGTCCTGAAAAATGTTCTCAGTCATGAGGATGCTGACGTCAGCTGGGGAAGGCAGTGTGGCTGCAAGCCAGATGGACTCCTGGGGATGGGAGACCTTCCATGGAGGTGGCCACAAGTGTGATCTGTGGGCTTATGATTGTGAATGTTTGAAGGCATGGTGCCTGGAGTCGTACGTGGCTTGGACATCAAGAAGGTGCCCTCTGGGGGCTTTCAGGGTGAGAGTTGCCCAGACAGGACACCCCAGAAATGGAGCACCTCTCTCGGGTTGACCAGAATTCCCCCAGGGAAAGGAGGGCCTGTTGGAGAGCAGAGCTCGGCAGGGAGTTGGTTGTGGAAAAGCAGTGGTAACAGAGATCACAGCACAGGCCTGAGAAGTTTTGTCCTGTGTGGAGAGTACTAGCGCAGCCCAGGGCTCACTGCCAGGGAGGTGTGGGAGAACCGTCTACAGACGTGTAGTTTGGGTGATTACTTACCTTACTACTGTGGGACACACATCAGGTTTATTCTCCGACGCGTCTTGGAGAGCTCATTCTGTCCGTCATTCTGGAGAGCTCATTCTGTCCGTCATGTGGTGCTTCCCTCTCTCCAGTAGTTGGAAAATGGTCCAGATATGCAAAAGCTCCTCTTACTGTTCCGTTCCTGATGGTCATGGAGACACTCTAGCTTCCCACTGTGAAAACCAACCATCAGTGAGCATGCTTGTACACGTATGTTTTTGTGCAAGTGCACGTAGGAAAGATCTGGATATATAGGCATAGTGTGTACATGTTGATTGACTACGAGATGACGTATACTAAGGCACATTCCAGGCCACGCATCCCATGTGTTCATACAGCAGTGTATCTCTGATGGAAACTCAAGGTTTGGACCGTCCAGCCAAGTGTCTATGAAGTATATGCCAGAGACAGAGGAAAATGGGAAAACTTAGGAGCTCAGAAGCACAAAAACTTACAGGCCCTGCTTGACAGGGGTTATGGTAGAACATCAGAAAGAATATAAGTTAAAGATGGATAAGTTATATCCTCCTGCAGGGTGTCAGGGGCCCTGCAGAAATGTCACCCAGGCTGCAGTGTGGACTGACCTAGCTGGTGGCCATGGGAGAAACTATCAACAGAGTGGAAGTTCTAGGATGGGTAGAGGAGACCTTTCAGGGTGAGGGGTGCAGGCAGACCAGCCAGTTCTGAGTGCCTGTTCACACAGAGAGCTGAGAACTGGAACAAATGGCATGGTGTACGCCAGCCAGACACTCGGCTACTCTTCAGAGAGGATGAGAACTCGTTCCGTCAATAAACAGGTTTTTAATTTTGACTGTAAAACTATCAGCTCGATTTCAGGTTTTGTTTTCAATACGACCGCCTTTGCAAAACCTTTTCTGATGCCCAGAGGGAAGGTGGCAGCTTTCTCTGCGAATGCCCGGCGCGCACTTTAGCTTTACCTTTGCGTGTTACTTCTGGGTATGGCTGTTGGTCCTCTCCATGGAAGTGGCTGGCTTTGTGTCATTTTTAGCCCCAGCAGTGACTTACCAGAATGTCTCATATTTGGTAGGAACTAAGTAATGCATGCTTATTACCCTGAATTATAGAATGAACAAGGGTACTGTCGATTGTTCAATTTTGCTGCTCATTGAATTTTCATTTTTATGCTCCTGGCTTCACCTTAAGGTTCTACCAGCTGTCAGTGATTTTTGTAAATGAGAGGGTAGAGTAATACAGAAAAGTGAGATGTGGTCTTCTGAACATTAGAAAGATTGAACATACAGAAAAGTGGAAAAGAACAGGATGGTCAATGAAGAAACACAGCAGTCCTCTTTACCTATGAATGAGATAAAGAATTAACTGTGTAAATGTCACAAAAGCACTTTTCGGAACTATGTGCTTGTTACAAAAGTATCCTTGCAAGCTGCCCTGTGAAACTTATTGAAGGAAGTCCCACAGCGGGCATATTTCCTCTGCTCCCTTCCCACATTCTCAGAAACCAAAGTTAGGGACTCTGGGCTTGTCTGTGGCTCCCGTGCACACAGCGGGTCTTATACATATCTCCACACCTTCAATGAAGACAGAGAGAATAAACAAAACCGTGGAAGAGACGCAAAGCAATGTAAGAATGCTGTTGTAGAACCTGACACAGATCACTTCACTGGAGAATTAGGGGAGATTCAGAGAACTTGTGATGACAAAGGTCCCTCTGCTTGGACGGTCCCTGACCTGGGTTCAGTGTCGCCCTGATGGCCTGCGTGCCCTTGGCAATGACTACGTCTCCAAACTTAGTTTCCTCATTTGAAATGGGGATAAGAGCTACCCCCGTCCCCCTTGAGCCGCGGTGGGATTTAGGTGAAGACAGCCCTGTAGAACAAGTCTCCCAGAGGACAGGTGCACGGCCGTGCAGACCCCCACGTGCTCTGCCTCTGCACCTGCACCAGCCAACCTCCCCAAACATCCAACAAGTCACTGCCGTTTCTACAGAACAAATGTCATCAAAGTTACTTAAACTGACCCAAAATATTTTCTGTAACTTGAACACTGTTCTCATATATCCTGAAAATATTTGGAAAATGTTCATTTAACAATCCAGTTTTTACCTAGAGATTATCATACTAAGCAAAGCAAGTCAGAAAGAGAAAGACAAATACCACAAGACATCACTTATATGTGGAATCTAAAGTACAACGCAAATGAACTTATCTATGAAACAGAAACAGACTCACAGACATAGAGAACAGACTTGTGGTTGCCAAGGGGGAGGGGAGGTGGAGGAGGGATGGGTTGAGAGTTTGGGATGAACAGGTGCAAACTATTACATGTAGGATGGATAAACAACAGGTCCTACTGTCTAGCACAGGGAACTATACTCAATATCCTGTAATAAACCAGAATGGAAAAGAATATGAAAAATAATATATATGTATAGCTGAGTCACTTTGTTGTACAGCAGAAATTAATACAACATTGTTAAATCAACTATGCTTCAATAATTTTTTTTTAAAAAATCAAGTTTTAAATACATAGTTTTGTTACTACAATTGGGAAACATTTAGTTCTTAGACTCAGCAAATGTAAATACTGATTGCCATGTGAGCTAAAAAAAAGGTATTTTCTTTCAGCATCTTTAAATCAAAGTATCATAATCTTTTCATTACTGTGGACATTATGAATTATTGGGTCACTTCAAAATTGACATGTGGGTATTTTTCATTTTCTAGTTAAAATTTATTTATTTATTTTTTTGCGGTACGCGGGCCTCTCACTGTTAGTGGCCTCTCCCGTTGCGGAGCACAGGCTCCGGACGCGCAGGCTCAGCGGCCGTGGCTCACGGGCCCAGCCGCTCCGCGGCACGTGGGATCCTCCCAGACCGGGGCACGAACCCGCGTCCCCTGCATCGGCAGGCGGACTCTCAACCACTGCGCCACCAGGGAAGCCCCTCTAGTTAAATTACACGTTTATTGCTGCGGTTTTTTGTTTTTTTTAAATCAAGCATTGTAGAGAGTCTCATTATTTTCTGTGTACTCGGTCTTGACTAGAGCAAACGTTCTCACTAAAGCCAGTTTAAATTCACTCTTTGATTGCTGCCTTAGTTTCACACACATTTCATCCAAAATTATTTCATTTTGGAAAGGATTTCTTTTGGAAGTCAATGGGAAAATGATGTGTGCTTTTCAAAAGATTTTGAAACAAAGAAAAGAGGTGTTTCTTATTTTTTTAAAAAAATAAAATGTGAATATATCAGCTCCAGCCTGAGCCGTGCATTGCAAACGTTGGTTCAGAATGGCGCAGTATTGTGGAAAGTTGCAAAAGTGGAACCAGGGGTGTCCTTGTGGAAGTGTCTCTTCTCTTCGGTGTGCAGGGCCACTGCGAACGAGGTCCTGGATGTACCAAGAGGCTTAAAGGAACCACAAGACAAATTCCCCATTTAGCACATGTCTCTGCACCAATCTGGCCAAACCAGCAGAGAAGAGTTTCCACCTGCAATGAACAGATTGTGCAGCATTGATATTGAAGACATTTTATTTTTGGGCAAACAACTTTATGGTTTTCATTGCAAAATGGTCTTGTTGACCATTGTAATAAAAATGTAAACTCACATAAGGTAAAACATAGAGGGCTTCCCTGGTGGCGCAGTGGTTGAGAGTCCGCCTGCCGATGCAGGAGACACGGGTTCGTGCCCCGGTCCGGGAAGATCCCACATGTCGCGGAGCGGCTAGGCCCGTGAGCCATGGCCGCTGAGCCTGCGCGTCCGGAGCCTGTGCTCTGCAACGGGAGAGGCCACAACAGTGAGAGGCCCGCGTACCGCAAAAAAGAAAGAAAAACAAAAACAAACAAACAAAATATATAGAGCATTTTCTTCTTGCTTTTCTGTAACCATCGGCAACATAAACAGAATGGTCACAGTCTACCAAGTGCAATTCAGTGCTGAACGTGAGGAAAGAGTATCGCTGGGTTTTTGTCCAATTTCTCTGTGACTGAGTAGCATGGGGAAGGGTGTGTAAGGTTTTAAGCTTTCTAGTTCTTTCCACTTATGCGTGCTTTTTGATCAATTTCTCTGTGAATATTACTCAGTGAGGGGGAATTCTCTCTCAATTTACTTCTCAGTCCTACTCAGATGTAATTCTGTGTCAAATGTTTCTACAGAGGGAGTCTTGACATCTAAATCTTTTAACTTTGAATGCCTCTTACTATTTCAATTCTCGAGGATATAAAAAAAAATTACAGTTATGTACATGTGTTAAGCACTTGTGCGGATCCCTTTGAACCCGCTGTCCCGTTGCTCTGGTAGAAAATGGATGTGTGTGTGTTTCTGTGTATACAGGCAAATAACCTCAGAAGCTCTTTCACTGTGATGGTAACCTTTCCATACACTTTCCAACTTGTCTCCGTTTTCTTGAAGGTCGATTGCGTTTTCAACTGTGTTATCTGCTAGGTGTTTGATGGAGTGGTCCAGATAACAGGGAGAGAGCAAAGGAAGGAGAATTTTTTGAAGATCAAAAGTGGCTGTTCATTCTGTTATCTGACCCTATCTGTTGTCATAGTAACAGGTCCCTTTTAACCTATGTCATGGGATGATTTGTCTCTATCTGCTCTGACTTCTCCTTTGACTGCGGAGCTACTCCTACTACAGCATCGAGACTGTTCCAGTCTCTCTGTGAAGCTCTGCTGAGGGGCCAAAGGCACAGACTCCCTGTCGGAAAGGATTTAAATTACATTTTCCATTTAAACCACTATCTTAATTTTGGAGGAGATAGAGTCAGCAGAGATGCTTTCCCCCTGGTTTTACAACATATAAGCAAATGTCATTTAGAAATGAAATGAGTGAACATGCTGATTCTCTAACACTGAGGACAGGCAGGGGGAAAGTGACCCAGCACAAGCTGGTGTTTGAAGTGAACGTGTAATGAAAGGGACAGGCTAAACCTGGTGACTTCCCGGCGGCTCCTGGAGAAGGTGGGCGGAGGTGGGGGCTCCCTTCTTGCTGATGGCTTGTCTGTCCACTCACATCAGGGTGCCGAGGATTGACTGGACACCGTTCCATTTATTTTGAGACAAAGCTTTCGGAAAGCTGAGTTCCAGTTGCAAGCTTTGGTCGTCCCGAGGATATACTGTGTCTGCGACATTCCTTTTAGGTTTCGCAGGTAAAGACATCTTAGAAATGACCATTCAGTGTTCCCCTGGGTCCCAGTCCCCCTCATCCCCCTGGGCCCTCGTTTTCCCAGCACCTCGCTGTCTGTGGGTGGGTATACACAAGGGCCACACACAAACACGGGCACAGGCCGGCTCAGGAGAAATTCCAGAAGCAGCCTCTCTGGGTGCAGCAGTGCAGGTTGAGGGGTGAGCCTGGCCTCTCCCCAGTCAGGGACTGCTGCGCCCTGTTGGTCCAGCAGCAGAAGGAAAGACGGCCCCTCCTTGCTCCCAGGAGACGCCTTGTCCAAGCCAGCTCCGCACAGGCCCAGGATTGGGGGTGGGGGCAGTGTGGGCTTGGTTAAGCCCAGTTGGTGCCCTTCCGTCTTCCTCTGGCTTAAAAACCCTCCAGGCACAAAGCACTTCGTGTGAATTTCTGAGGGTAACTCGGTAAACGAGGTACTTCGCTGCACAGGCTCCTGAGGGATTTGCATAGACCGAGGAAAGACTTCCCACTTTCCGGCTCTGAAGGAACCTCTCTTCTGCTGTGGAAGATTCCCACTAAGAATAGGGGAGGCAAGGGACCTTCCCTGGCCAAAGGCGTCCTCTGGCCGGGGGCTCCCCCAGCCGCCCCACGGAGGGTGGGGCAGAGTCAGGCCTCTGCCCTGTGAAGGGGGGCGCGGCACACTCTCCTGTGGAAGCCTCAGCCTCCCCATCTGTAAAATGGACACGACAGGACTGTGTGACTAGTTGAGCCCTTTTTCTAGAGTCTCAGCAAAGAGCTGGACACGCGGCTTCCGATGGCCCCGCTGTCGGCAGCTGGGAGTGTCTTCATCTCTCCCGGTCCTGCACCTGTGTGACGGCGTTTACCTGCAGCGTGAGGGTCGAGGGCTGCTTGAGGAAACTCAGGGGTAACTGTAGTACGCAGACTAGCAAGCAGTGGCGGCCGCTGTGAAGGCAACGACCCGCGAAGGGTCAGAAACGACGCTCCTGCACTGGGAGACGGTGGCCTCTCTTTGTGGAGACCTCGGTCTGCGGGCCCAGCAACTCTGTCTGCCTGTGGTGCCTTTCTTTCTGCCTATTTTGTAAAAGTTCTGTCCAGATGAGCCTACGGCAGCCACATTTTGCTGCTGTGCCCTCCTCTCTGGCGATCTCCCGCGGCATCACACCGGCCGGCGGGACGGGAAGTGGGCGCACACAGGGAACCACGCATCCCAGACACCAGCTCAGCCCTTGCCCCTCACTCTGGGCCGGGCTCTTTTTTTTTAAGAGCCAAGTAGCTCAAGTTCGACATGTGGGTACAAAGCAGGTAGGAAACAGCGAAGGATAGTCTCAGGGCCAGAAACCAGGCATGGCCGAGGCCTGAGGGGCTGGCAGGCGGGAAGCCTGGTCCGTGGGCGCCGCAGGGCGCGGAAGCCGAGGGGCTGAGCATCCCAGCATAATTGCAGCAATGATCGTGATGCCGAGCCAGCTGCAAACAAGCCTGAGTTGTGAGTTTTATGGGCTGGTTTTACAGCTCTAATATAACCATAGGAATACTGAAATCAACGTTTTAGGGAATCTTTTTTTTTTTTTTTTTGCAGTACGCGGGCCTCTCATTGCTGTGACCTCTCCCGTTGTGGAGCGCAGGCTCAGCGGCCATGGCTCACGGGCCCAGACACTCCGCGGCATGTGGGATCTTCCCGGACCGGGGCACGAACCCGTGTCCCCTGCATCGGCAGGCGGACTCTCAACCACTGCGCCACCAGGGAAGCCCTTTAGGGAATCTTTTATCAAAATTATTATGTGGGATTTTAAAAATGTGTGTGTTTCCTCTCCCACTGGTCTCTGAAATGAGGAGCCTGAGGATAAAGAGAACCAAGGGGGTTGCTTTGGACGATTTAAATATTCACGGAAATAGTAAGATCACCTTGTAAGATTCTGACACCTGTACACTCTTCCATTTCTATTCTCAATGTAAACGCGAGAGCTTCCGGTACGGAGCTGCAATTAATTAGAATGTATAGTATATTGAATTTTTCCCCAGAACCTTAAATATTATGCTGCAAATTTGGTAAATTTGATAGATTTATTAATCTAATTTTCAAAAGGAACTTTTAGGACAGAATAAATTCTGTTCTCTGGAGAGCTCTTCAAATTTATTTTTAGACCCATGGGTTTAAAAAAAAAAATACAAAAACTTTCTGGACCTTCCAAATATACCTATCAAAATATAAACTACTACCCGTTCAGATTCTTTTAAAAATGAAGGTAATTTCAATGGGTCCATTTAGCATTTTGGCTGCTAAAAACATATTTTAGCAACTTGTTTCATTGCTGCTGCACAGTTAAACTGAACGTATACATCAGTTTCTCCTTATTTTGTGACCCCATGGTTCCTGTGGGTGTGTTGGGTAATGTACACTGCTTCAATCTGTTCCAGGTCAGGAGAGGCAAACAGGAAGCTTTAGAGACAGCAGAAACAGGGTGCTGTTAATATCCAAAGATTCAAGGGATGTGGTGCTTACAAAGGTGATGTCTCAGGGTTCCGGGAACAAAGTCCTTCCTGGAGCAGGTTTTTCAGAGGTGATGGAGCACAGAGACCCCTGGCACACGGTCAGCCCGTCACCCACTTGGACTCTGCCGTGTTGGGACATGTGTCTGTATGGACCATGTCGTCCAGCAGGGCACCTGCCCATACCCTGACAGCAGAAGCTTCCTGGGTCCTTAATTGCATGGCAGCTCAGCCACAAGTCCTCAGGTATATGCTCTCTTTCTCGTGAACACTGCACATTGCTTACACTTAAATGGTCTTTAGCTCCCCCTGACACTAGAGCTACGGCAATGTGCTATTAGACCCGCAATTTTCCCAGCTACTCCATTCTTTAAAGCCACTAACACTGAAACACCAACGTTAACGAAGAATTTCGTTGTTAAACCTGTCAACTGTGTGTCACGTCAAATCACCATGGTTTCCCCTAAACCATTAGAGAAGTCTTAATTGAATAAGATTATGCTTAATAACCTTGGGAAAATATCTTGTGTGAGTAAAGTTTTAAAATAAAATTATGAAAAACTCATAGACAGAGACGCAAGAGGGAAGAGATATGGGAACATATGTATATGTATAACTGATTCACTTTGTTATAAAGCAGAAACTAACACACCATTGTAAAGCAATTATACCCCAATAAAGATGTTAAAAAAAAACCAAACTCTAAGACAAACTATATACATCTTTTCAGGAGAATACATTTTCCTTGTAATTTTTTTTTAATGAAAATAATTTCTGAAAGCGTTGACTATACTTCAAAAGATAGATCTTTTGCAATAAGTGGAAAAGCATTTATCAATTGACTACAATGTATGAAACATTGTAGGCAATTGAAAATGCCTACAATATCAATGCAATTAGACAGCACATTTTATGATATTATATTATTATAATTATTAACTATATTAATGTTATTCAATACCTAGCTTTAAGGACATATTTGAAAATGAGTAAAAAGGTCAAGAGAAAATGATTAAAATTAATTAGTGAAACAACAGAAAAGAAAATTCAGTGATTTTCCCCCATTTAGACCATCTCTTATAAGAGATTCCTTTTAGACTCTTAAGATGGTGGAAAAGAAAGGTCTTTCAGTGCTTCTAATTAGAAAAGGCTATCACTATTTAAATCGATTAAATGCATATACACAGCAAAAATAAACAATACCTAATGAATGTATCGAAAGGAGTGAGCAGATGTCGACAGAAATGAACTTCATTGCACACGATTTGCCTTCATGCCTTGGTTGTCTTTGTGTTTAAATTCTAAAAATCTATTTTAAGTAAGAGTTAGGTTTTGCACATTGTTATGTCTCTGGCTCCTTTTTCATTAAGACTTTTCCCCCCACAGAAAGCATTTTCAAGTAGTTTTCAAAAGCTCTCTCCCCAGCTTCGTCTCTGCGAAGCAGGCGGAGGAGGGCCTTGCTTCTTCAGATGTGCAGACTTGGGCTATCCCAGCAGGTCAGGCCTCGGGAGAGGACTATGTCATATGGAAATGTTTAACAGTCCAGCTCACAGCCTGTGGAGGCCGCCTTTTATCTTTGCAGGGTTTGAACATGATCCTTTCAAAGCCAGATAACCCAGGAAAGGCCTCGTCAGAGTACTGCTGCTACCTCCCAAGCCCCTGGTCTTGGGCTCCGAGGATTCAGTTATTAGAATTCAATAAGAAAGCTTTCTTTTAGTTTTCTGTTTGGGCTTCAGTCTTTATGTTCCTGAAAAATAGCACGCTCTCATCATTTTTTTGTAACCAGCAAAAGCAATTTTAAGATTGAGAACAGGGCTTCCCTGGTGGCGCAGTTGTTGAGAGTCCGCCTGCCGATGCAGGGGACACAGGTTCGTGCCCCGGTCCGGGAAGATCCCACATGCTGTGGAGCGGCTGGGCCCGTGAGCCATGACCGCTGAGCCCGCGCGTCTGGAGCCTGTGCTCTGCAACGGGAGAGGCCACAACAGTGAGAGGCCTGTGTACCACAAAAAAAACTATATATATATATATATATATATATAGAGAGAGAGAGAGAGAGAGAGAGAGAGAGAGAGAGAGAGAGAGAGAGAGAGACAGAACAAAGTTCGCCATTAATGCAAGCTTTCAGACTTATTGGATTTGTACATCTTTTAAGGATATTGAAATACCTGAAATGGCACTAAACGCTTATAAGTTCCATTTGATAACCCCTGGCCTGTATAATCCCCAAATCTAAATACCCTTGTTTCCTGGCTAATTTTAGAAAGAAAATGCATTCTTACTAATTTTCCACTAAGAGGGTACTTTGATACGACAGCCTTTAATACCGATACGATCAAATGCAACTTGTCATTGGCCAGCCCAAATCAGCCTAGATTTTTCCACTCATGAGAATCACACGTTTGCCTGAGAAGTTACCATTTCCCATAGCTGAGCACACTCTGGGTCTTTACTTCACGTCTGCAGTGGTTCTGAAGCCCTCAGCTTCTCCAGGCATTGGATGGGAGGGACCAGGATTCTCCCCTACCCCCAATCCATAGCAGACAATTTTTTTTTTTGTAAAATACAATAACAACATAAATAATGAACAAAAGTAAATAGACTTTTAAATTATTAGGTTCAACAGACATACAATTGCTCTGTCACAATGGGGTAACGGTTTCTAAGTGCTTACTTTCGGTTTTTATTCTTTTTTTTAAAATAAATTTATTTATTTTATTTATTTATTTTTGGCTGCGTAGGGTCTTTGTTGCTGTGCACAGGCTTTCTCTAGCTGTGGTGAGTGAGGGTTACTCTTTGTCGTGGTACATGGGCTTCTCATTGCGGTAACTTCTCTGGTTGCACAGCATGGGCTCTAGGAGCATGGGTTTCAGTAGTTGTGGCTCACGGGCTCTAGAGCTCAGGCTCAGTAGTTGTGGTGCACGGGCTTAGTTGCTCGACGGCATGTGGGATCTTCCTGGACCAGGGCTCGAACCCCTGTCCCCTGCATTGGCAGGCAGATTCTTAACCACTGCGCCACCAGAGAAGCCCCCGATTTCTATTCTTAATTGGTCATGGACAGGTGAGAAGCCATTTGCAGACCATCAACTGCTAAATTGTGTCTATGGTCAACTGATTTTGGACAAGAGTGCCAAGACCACTCAATGGGGAAAGAATAGTTTTTCAACAAATAGTGCTGTAGACAATTGAATAGTCACATGCAAAAGAATAAAGTCAGACCCTTACCTCACACCACTGACAAAATCTACTCAAAATAAATCAAAGACCTAAATACAAGAACTAAAATAGTAAAATTCTTAGAAGAAAACATAAGGGTAAACTTTCATGACCCTGGATTTGGCAATAGATTTTAGGTATGACACCAAAAGCATGTGCAATAAAGGGCAGAATAGATAAATTGGACTTCATTGAAATTAAAAACCTCAGTTCTTTAAAGAACAGCATCAAAAAAGTAAAAGAAACAACAGATACAATGAGAGAAAATATTTGCAAACCATCTATCTGATACGGGATTTGTATCCGAAATATATAAGGAACTGTTACACTCAAAAATAAAAGGTAAGTAATCCAATTTAAAAAGTGGACAAAGGATTTTCTCCAAGGAGGATATGCGGATGGGCAATAAACACGTGAAAGGATGCTTCCCATGGTTGTCATCAGGGAAATGCAAATCCAAAACATGAAGAGATAGTACTTCCCACCTACTAAGAAGGGTAGAAAGAAAAGTCAAATAACAGCACACTTGGCAAGGATGTGAAGAAATCAGAACGCTCCTGCGCTGTTGGGGGGAATGTAAAACAGTGCAGCCACTTCGGAAACAGCCTGGCAGTTCCTCCGATGATTAAACATAGACTTACAATACGACCCAGTAATTCCATTCCTAGGTATGTATCCAAGAGAAAGGAAAACCTTCTCCATTCAAAAACTTGCACACAAATGTTCATAGCAGCATTGTTCATAGTAGCCCAGAGGTGGAAACAACTCAAATTCACATCAACCTATGAACGAATGAACAAAATGTGGTCCTTCCATACAATGAAATATTATTCAGCCACGAAAAGGAATGAAGTATGGTATGTGCTACAAGATAGATGAAGCTTTAAAACATCATGCTGGGTGAAAGAAGCCAACACAAAATACCACATATTGTATGATTCTATTTGTATGTAGTGAGCTATAGCTAAACTTTGGGTTTGGGGTCTCTTTTTGAGGTGATCAAAATATTCTCATATTGACTATGGTGATGGCCGCACATAACTGTGAATGTACCCAAAACTGTTAAATTGTACATTTTAAATAGATGCATTGTTTGATATGTGAATTATATTTCAATAAAGCCATACATTTAAAACAGAAGAGGTCGCGTGTAAACTCCGCCCCTCACGTGTACTGGGTGTGGTCTCCCCGCCGTCAGGGAAAGTCTGTTCTCACTCCCAATCCTGGAGGGCTTCTCGAGACCTGGAACGGCACAGGTGCCTTCAGCACGGGGCAGCCTTTGTGGTCCTGGACAAATGGCATCTGTAGCGAATCTGAAGGCAGCCACACAGGTCACAGGGCCTGACTCTTTGTCCTGAGGTCAGGGCTGCCAAAGCCCCAGCCGGTGTCCAGCCTGCAGATGGAGGGATGTGAAGGAAGCCCCCTCTACCCACATGGAGCCCTACTTTGCTCCCTTCCGGCGCCTTCCATACATGACCTGCTTCCAGGATGTTCAGAAGAGCCGTCTTCAGGAAGTAGCACAAAGGTGGCAGAGTACCATCTCCCAGGATTTGGGAAGAGAGTCCCCAGTGTCCCGCGGTGCCTGAGATCCTGATAGATGATGACAGAGTGCCCTCTAGGGCATGCACCTTGAAAGACGACTTCTCTCATTGCCCACCCTGCTCATGACCTCAGCATCTGTGCACTTACACAGGGATAGTGGATCTTCTTACTTCACAAGGCAACCAAGATTTTGGCATGCTTTCAAGCCCTAAGAAATGAAATGGGAAGAGAATTTGAAAAAGAATGGATGTATGTATATGTATAACTGAATCACTTTGCTGTACACCTGAAACTAACACAACAGTGTAAGTCAACTATACTCCAATATGAAATACAAATTTAAAAAAAAAGAGCTTGACTCAAAGTGATGCAACCATCATCTGGTTGAATATATACTCTGGACATCCTGTAATAGTATTAATTAGGTACTTGAAAAAATGCATACGCATCTGTATGTTCTGTTAATAATTTGTGTCCTTAGATCTTTCACATTCATTTTTGTGTTCATGTTTGTTTATGTGACCTTTTACCACCATGCATCAAATAAAACACACCTGTCATATCTGGGAAAAAAAGGGAAGAAATGAAAGGCACCCCGCCCCCTGGCACCAGCCCTGGGTCCCATAGCTCTTGCCAGGTGTTGTTCTGGGGTTTCAAGTCTATTGAACAAATGTTGTTGACCTGTCAGGCAATTAGCCAACTTCACGACCACCCCTGCAAACTATGTGACATGATTGTCTGCCATTTATTTAAAGAGGCCAGGACCTGAGTGATATAACACATAGCAGAGCATTTCCAACACGGGTGGGATGTATCTGTGTGCATCCCAGCTTTTCTGCAGCTTTGCTTCCTGCACAAGCATGAAATCTTTCTCGGGGGAGATTCGTTCAGGAACTCGATCAGTTTTGCTGGAAATGTGCTGTTGATTATTCTACCCTAACTTTGCAACGATGAAGCATGTAGGATATGTGATGAAACGTATACTGACCTATTTAAATAGACCCTTTTGTGGCTCATGAAAACAAAAGCTCTCAGCCTCCCAAAGAGAAAAGAAGATTAACAGGGTCTACACAAAAGCTCCAAAATGTTTTGAAAAGAGAACGAAACAGCAACCCAACAATAGGTTTTGGTTTTCTTTAAGCTGTGGTTTGGCCCATTTAGACACCAAAGCCTCGTCCCAGTGTCTGGTCTGTGTTCTGACACCTGTAACCCTGCAGACTGACGGCAGGAAGCTGGAAACTGTGACAGCCCAAACCGGATGGCACATGAGGTTCCCAGGGCCTCCTTCATCAAGAGATGTGGACGCCGCACAGATGCAATGGTGAACATTCCCCCACAAACGAGGTTTTCTCCCCAAACTGAGATCCCGCGTTCCTCTGTGGATGGCTGCCCACCCCCCATCCTGTCTTTATCAGAACACCAGTTTGTAGTCCAGGCTGGAATACTGGATGCAGGGCAAACAGAGGTGTTTTTAAAAATGAAAGATCATGAAAGTTTCTTCCTGGTTGGCGATATTTAATCCTTACAGCAGTTTTATACCAGGTCATGCTGTGTAGCATGGGGCTTCCTAGGTTGTACCTTAAAACATGGATCATCTGGGAAAGAAGAAAAGCAATGCAAGGTGGAAAAGGACAGGAGTGTTTACCAGCCCCTCTTCCGATCCAGGCATTTCATACATCCCACCACCTTCAGTTTCTTATGATGACCCTTTGGGATGGATCATGTTATTATTGCTACTTTTTTAAATGAGCAACTTAAAGGTGTTTAAGAAACTCATCAGAGAGCATGGAAAGGCTGGCAGGACAGGACACAGCGAGACCCAGCGATCACTGGTCTGTGTCCCCACACCAGTCCCTGGTGCTCAGAGCTAAGCAGGGGGACGTCCTTCTGGTTCGTCCGGGTGGCAGTGCCCACATGTTAGAATCCCGACTCGGTTGTCCTGCTTGTGTCTCGCGCTCTTCACGAAGCCCACTTTTCCCTCGAGGTGTGCAGTTCAAGAAGCTGGTGTCTGGTTGGAAAGTCTGATCTGGAATCCAGGTACCGGATGTGAGCATTCAGGTACATGATGCTGCTGCGGCAGCTGGTCTGTCAGTAGATATGAGAGCGGCTGTTCCTCAAGAAGGTCAACTGTGGCACAGCAAATATACACCTGAGCGCCCGTCAAGATGATTTTGCAACATGCAATGGGCATTTATATAACACAGCCCCTGCGATGCAGGCTTATTTCCTCAGATGGAGCCCTACTCCCTCCAGGGGCTTTCCAGAGGTCCCCGTCTCTATCATGTTAGACATGAAAAACCTCTGCCGTTGGCGATGGCCTGGAAAGGTACCAGGGCATCCTCAAATTCTTCAGTGCGAGTGAGCTCTTATCCATGCCTTTCTAAAGACTTTATCTTTTTTAGAGCAGTTTTAGGTTCACAGAAAAATAGAGGAAGGTACAACTCCCAGCCCTACAGCAGCCTCCCCAGTGATGAACATCTCCATCGGATGATGTATTTGTTACAATAGAAGAACCTACGCTGACATGTCATTATCACCTGAAGTCCATAGTTTACATCAGGGTTCACTCTTGGCGCTGTACATCCTGTGGGTTTGGATAAACACATAATGACACGTGTCCATCATTACAGTATCACACCGAGTGTTTTCACTGCCCTAAAAGCCCTCTGTGCTCCATGCATTTCCTACACCCCCTGGCAACCACTGGTGTTTTATTGTTTCCATAGTTTTGCCTTTTCCAGAGTGTCCCATAGTTGGAATCATACAGTGTGTAGACTTTTGATATTGGCTTCTTTCACTTAGTAATATGTATTTAAAGTTCTTCCATGTCTTTTTTTTTTTTTTTTTTTTTTTTTGCCACATCACAAGGCATGTGGGATCTTACTTCCCTGACCCGGGATCGAACCTGTGCCCCCTGCAGTAGAAGCCCAGAGTCTTAACCACTGGACGGCCAGGGAAGTCCCCCTCCATGTCTTTTGGTGGCATGATAGCTCATTTCTTTTTGGAGCTGAATAATATTCCATTGTCTGGATGTATCACAGTTTATTTACCTACTGAATGATACCTTTGTTGCTTCCACGGTTTGGCAGTTCTGAATAAAGGTGCTGTAAACATCATGTGCAGGTTTTGTGAGGTCATAAGTTTACATCTCCTTTGGGTAAATACCAAGGAGTATGACTGCTGGATAATATGGTAAGAGTAGGTTTAGTCTTGTAAGAAACTACAAAACTGTCTTCCAAAGTGGCTGTACAGTTTTTCATTCCAACCAGCAATGAACGAGCATATGGTGCTTTTAGTGTTCTGGAGTTTGGCCATTGAAATAAGTGTGTAGTGTATCGTACTGTTTTTATACTTCTTTTTCCACGTCATTAGGAGAGTTTTTCAAATACCTAATAAATCTAGAATCTAACGCCTTCTGAAATTCTTTGGGTTTGGTATTTTACTCCCTGTGATGTTGTCTGTCCACATGTGTGTGGTTGTGTGTGAGTGTGTGTGTGTGTGTTGCAGAGGTGTGGGGTGCATTGGTAAACTAAAGGTGCCCATAGCTGATGTGGACCCTCTAGGCATCTAACTGATGTCATCAAACACATCTGCTGTAATTAATGTGGGTCCATAGAGCATCGATAATGAAACATTAGTATCTCTCCAATTGGACGATTTTATTCAGCGTGTGTTTATTGGTTAAATACTTGACATAACTATCAGTTAAATTTTTTTTAACTACAGAAGGCGGCCCGATAAAGAAAATCCAGATAGAACAGTGATTGCCACACTGACCCGTCAGTGTTGTGGTGAAACACCTGAAACAGATCTGTGGGGACAAAAGTGCCAGGAAAGGCTTCTCTTGGGTGTTACTGTGGGTGGGAACCAAAATGCAGTAACATAAATCTCATGTGCTAAACATCCTAAAATTGCAAAGGAAGCAGTGTGTCTCAGGCACTAGGTTTCCACATGTAAAACCTGAGTATGCAGAAGAGAGACAAGATTCGAGGGACTGGAGATTTCTTTTTCCTTTTATTTATTTTTTAATAAAAAATAAATTATTTTAAAATTATTTTTTATTTAAAAAAATTTTAAAAAATATTAAAAAATATTTTTAAATGAAAAATATTTTTATTGAAGTATAGTTGATTTACAATGTTGTGTTAATTTCTACTGTCCAGCAAAGTGACTCAGTTATAATATATGCACCTTCTTTTCCATATCCTTTTCCATTATGACAGGATATTGAATATAGCTCCTCATGCTAGACAGTAGGACCTTGTTGTTTATCCATCCTGCATATACTAGTTGCGTCTGCTAATCCCAAACTCTCAAGCTATCCTTTCCCCTCCCCCTCCCCCTTGGCAACCACCAGTCTGTTCTCTATGTCTGTGAGTCTGTTTCTGCTGTATAGATAATTCATTTGTGTCATATTTTAGATTCCACATATAAGTGATAGCATATGGTATTTTTCTTTCTCTTTCTGACTTCACTTAGTATGATCATCTCTAGGTTCATCCATGTTGTTGCAAATAGCATTATTTCATTCTTTTTTATGGCTGAGTAGTATTCCATTGTATATATACACCACATCTTTATCCATTCATCTGCTGATGGACATTTAGGTTGCTTCCATGTCTTGGCTATTGTAAATAGTGCTGCAATGAACATTGGGGTACATGTATCTTGTTGAATTAGAGTTTTGTCTAGATATATGCCCAGGAGTGGGATTGCTGTATCATATAGTAGTTATATTTTTAGTTTTTAAAGGAACTTCCATACTGTTCTCCATAGTGGCTGTACCAGTTTACATTCCCACCAACAGTGTAGTAGGGTTCCATTTTCTCCACACCAAGGGAGTGGAGATTTCTGGGCTAACTATAAATTTTTATATGTACTTTCTGTAAACTAAATTGTTGGAACTGAATGGTTCAGAAAGTAATTTGACATATTATTGGCACCAATTTTATGAATTTGGAATACATATTTCCTCACCTTTCAATCATGAAAACTACTGGCATTCATGTTAACATAAAAATTCCATTTGATGAGGTCTAGAGAAGAGCTGGGAAGGCTCCCAGGGGCTGTCTGTCAGCCACGGCTTCCTGGTGGGTTGGGTCAGCACCGGGATCCTCACGTGCTGCCTCCAACATAGAGAAGTGGGTCTGAGAGAGTCTTTGTCTCTCCCCCAGCACCCCTGCCTCCAGGATCTCGGGGGAACATATTATTACTGTCCGGTAAAGACCCGACACTGAGTGTATAACCAACATCCCCAGTGTTTTTACAGAGCTTCATTCTGGAAGTTCTAGGCATTAATATAAAACAAGTTAAAATATTGAAAAGCAAGAGTCGTATCATTTTTAGAAAATAACTTTACCTGTAAAACTCAAAAGAGGCAATGAAAACTGTTCCTTCTATGAGAAGTTTAGCAAAACACACAGCACAGAAGGCTGGGGCAGAGGACTCGCTGCGTTGGCACAGAAACCCACGTTTGCCTTCAAGAGCCCCACAGAGAGTTTGATGGAAAAGGACTTCATTCTCTATAACAACAAAATCTAAACAATACTAAGAAACAAAAGTGATGGAAACGTTCAAGAGTTGAGGAAGGAAACTATCTAATCGGAAAGACACTTTTAACAACTGCAGAGGAAAATGCCAGATTCCTGGACAAGACTCACACTGTCAGATACAAATCCCCCCTCAGTTCATTTATAAATATTATATGATTCCAATAAAATGCTGAGGTTCACCTAAAATAACACGTGGATTTAATAGTCCAGATATTTTAAAAGACTAAGAGAGACTGTAAACTTGCCAGATATGAGACACTGTAAGGTTACAATAAATACAGAGAACCAGTGAGAGAGAGAGAGAGAGAGGGGAATAAAGCAGTGCAGAGATACCAGGAACTCTCTAAATTATAAAGAAATGGTGAATAGATCACAAGTGAAGCACTTCTAATGATCCAGGGAACGATCATGAGTTAAATGGTAGGTCCTGAGGGAAAATGAGATCAAATCTCTGCTTCACCCCTCGCGCGGAAGCAAACCCCTATCTGGTTGGAGTTAAATGTAAGAAAAGAACCCAGAACATTCACATGACGGCATAGCACGGTCTGTCTCCTAAGAATAACATCAGAGATAAAAACCATAAAAGACTGATAAAGTTCATTAAATAAAAACAAAATTAAGAATCATTCATTTTGCAAAAGTATCAACAGCATCAATCCCATTAAAAGTTCAAACAAAAATTTGGAAAAAGTTGTGAGACTCCTGGGCAAAAAAGGACTTTTCTTCTGCCTGTGGGATAAGGAGAAAACCTATTCTAAGAGAAAAAAATCACAGGAAAACTTGGAAATGATTTTTCGTTGAGACGTGGGGATGAAGGAGGGGAGGAAGATGATGTTACTAGCTTTTTGCAAAAGATATAGAAATGAATAAAACAATTTTAAATAAAAAACTAAATTAACAAGAGAATATAAAAAAGAATGTCTCTATGCGTATAACAGAGTCACTTGCTGTACAGCGGAGACGGGCGCAACACTGTAAATCAACTGTACTTCAATCAAAAAAATAAGAAACGAATAAGCCTTTAAAGATATTCAGATTCATTAGAAATAAGGAAAAGAAAACTTAAAATTTTGAGGTTAATTTTTATCTGCCAAACAGGATCTGATTTAAAAGAACACCAGTGTGCTCAGTGCTGGCGATGCTGTGGAGAGGGGGGAGGGCAGGGTGAGCCTGAAATTGCCTAGAACCCACGTATTAGCATCGCTTTTCTGAAGGAGGCAGTAATCGTTTTAACAAAGTGTTTCCTCATGTACGTGTATATTAAAACTCATCTTGTTAAGTATATAAATGTAATACATGTACTTAGGTATGAAAATGCGTTTTGTTAAATACATAAATATATATAGCGAATGCATGCATAGCTTTTCGGAAGGTATGCATGTGCAGTTATAATAGTCACATAAAAGAAAAATAATGTCTGCAATGTCATGGTAGTAAAATTACAGGTTAGTGTAAAATAAATTTTCTGAGCCCCCATGAGTTTTGCACTGAGCATGCTTATAATATGAGAAATACGCTTTGAAAAGATGGAACTAGAATGCTTTAGGTGGGGAAAGAGTAATTCAAAAGTCATGTCGTAAATACATAATTTGGAGTAGTATGCAAATAATTAAAGCGTGTATTCTTTTAAAGAGCCTTATACTTCTGAAGAGAGAAAAGATTAATCAAATTATGGTATTACGTACAAGAATACATCTCAGCCTGTAGAGAAAATAGGTAAAGCTGTGTGTTTTTCTATCTGCTTGTCCACCGCAGGATGCAAACAGCTGCACAATCCCATGTTTGGGAACGCCAGCTCACTTCTGAGGACTTTGGAGGCCCACGACTAATCCCTCCAAATCATACCGATTCCTGCAGGCACAGTTCTCTGTAAGAGAACCCAGCACAACCGCATGCTTTTTGTAAGGCAGCCGCGAAGACCACAGCTGCTGGATCTGAGGTGTGGATGCGTGAAACCATTGGCAGGACCGTGGTTTTGGTGGGGATCTGAGTGCAAATGCAGGGCAACCGTGAGTTCTATGGGGAAGTGAGCGTAGAGGTCAGTCCATCACCCCTTGGAAAATGCAAACCAACTGAAGCAAAGGTAGGATGCCACCCTTAACACACAAAAAGGCGTCTCTTAGATCAGGGGCAGATCTTTGCCTGCCAGCCTTCCAATGAGCTATACAATGAAACAAGTTCGCAATTATTTTGAATGACTATAATTTTTTTTAAAAAAACCTGACTAAAATATTTTCTGATTTTGAGTATTTGATAAAGTCAGGGCGTCTTTTGATGTGTTTTCTTTTAAAGTGAATGGATTCTGTTTTGGTAACTTTGATATTTCATTTGAAGGGAGTATAATAAACTGTTTGCTCTGTATTGATTGAAGAGATATAGTGCTTATTTTTTTGCTTGGTTTTCTAGTAGTTATTCAATAGGTTAAAGGGCAATGTCATCTGTTTCCTAACAGGACGTTTTGCGTAAGATTTGCAAGTCCTACAGGCACCTTTAAGCGTGGATGAATATGCACTCTTGGGTTCAGACGGGTAGTTTTTTACTACGAAGGGATGATTATGTTGTGTGCCTTGAGACATTGGCTATAATATATTTCCTGTCCCTTTATTGCATTTTGGAATCATAAACAATGACTGTTTGGCTCAAAGCCATTTATTCAGCCCAAAAAGACATTATTTGCACAACAAAAATCAATAAAAATGTTACTAGGTCTGGCTGGATACTTTGCTTAACTGTGATATTTGTCTATCACTGATGGCATGCCATCTCTCGCAGGAGACTGGGGCCAAAACACAGCTATTGATCCAGTCAGAGATGATGGATACTGGCATTTGGAAAGGGCTGCTGTAGAGAATCTCGATTAAAAAAATATTTCTAGGTTTTGCCTGGAGCAGAGTCAAGATAACCCGAGTGAGGAGATTTTTCTCTGTTCTGCTGGGTTTCTCCCTCTTGTGGTGGAGAAACATTCGGACCAAAGTCATTATTGAAAGAATTAAGTCAATCTATGTTTAGCCAAAGGCTTTGGCATCACATCAAGCTGAGCTGATGTAGAAAGGATCTCCTGTCCTTTTCATCACCTTAAAACGTTGGAAAAGCATTTTGTATACACGAAGGATAGAGAGAGATGTGCTGCGATGGTGCCCTGCCTGCCTTTTTTCTCTTTTTACGTTATCTCTTTACATATAGGAAAACAGGACAGACTGCTTCTCCCTCCTCACACACACAAGTGATTAGCTATGCAGGATCACCTTGAAACGAACAATTTAGTTAAGACTAAAGGATTTAACTAAAATGGAGCCAACCTGAGTGATACAGAAAATACGGCAAATAGGTTATGGACAATTTATGGCACTGAGCTTGAGGAAAAAAGTGATATACTGTTCTCCAGTCTCGTAAATTTAAAATATGAAATTGTTTTTCATTTTTCATTTGCTATCTGCCCACCTCCAGCATAAATCTGACCCACACAGCCACAGCAGAAGGTGATGGGAGGTGAAAATGCTCTGGTTCTATTTTACTCCATTTCATTTTGTTTTATTTATTCATGTGTTTGTGCCACACTTTTTCCAGAAGGACTTCCTGGGAAGTGGAGCTATCGGAGCAGAGGCCCTGCCCGCATGACTGCCGAGGGCAGGCTCCAGGGGCTGCAGTCGGCGAGGCAGTCTAGATTCCCAGCCCCGTGGACCTGTGGCGGGCTCAGACCAACAACTGGACTCTGCAGCCAGTGCTGTTTGCTGGATCCCAAGCGCCCACCACAAAAGTAGCCCCTTTGGTTCTGCGATTGGCCTGAAGGATGGCTGTTACTTTAAACCATTCAGACACCCGTGTGCAAGGCTAGTGGCGTGCAGTCACTCTGCCCCGTCCTTGCTTTACGGTAGATGTCGGGCTGTTCTTTTGTTCTGAAACCAAAACATGGATCATAGAGGCCATGCCTGTTACTATTATTACTGATTATTCTTTTTAATCTCCAAAGTGTTCTGTTTGGGCTGCACATGATTCAGATTCACAATTTAAAGTTAACCGATGTTGCAGTGTTGGCTGTTTTGGGTGAGAGGTTGGGCCTGCTTGTTTCAATCTACCTGGAGGTGTCTCACAGTTACTAAGTCATTCTGCAGCTAAGATCCTGCCTAATATATGGAAGTTTTACACTAATGGTAAGTGAATTAGTTTAGTGTTTCACATCATGTGTCACTTTCTCAACTTGTATTATGGCTACATTTGTAAGTAGACAAGTATATCACAATAATTAAAAGCATATTTGAAAGAGGTTAAATGACTAATAAACACTTAAAAGTATTGTAACTGCATTTTCTATTTGCAAAAAGTATATATATCATACATATCTTACATATATACACATATGTATTTGTATACACATATGTGTATAGGCACATGTATAATGCATATTACATAGATGTGTGTATATATGGGCATGTGTAGGCATTTTCTTGCCTGTGTGATTGTCAATGCATTTGCTACATCATATCCTTAAAAATATGTTTTCCATCATGCCAGATTTGTGAACTCCTGAGGTGAACATACCTCTCCAAGTCACACTTACGATTGCTGGGCCATCATCACACATACAGTAGAAAAGCGCTCTCGCCGAGCTCTTGGTGGGTTCACTGGTGACTCCCTTTCACATTCCTTTCCTAAACCTGCATGTTCACCAGTGATGAAAACTCACTGCCCTTTCAAGTCGCAATAGAGAAAACTCAGGGAAGGCTCCGAGTCTGAAGCAGCGGCCCTTTAAATACTGAGACAAACACAGACCACGCTCATCCCCCCTGAAGCAGCTCGTTCCAATTTAATAGCAGAATAAATACTAGGAAGCTCCTGGTAAATGACAGTGAACAATTCAGCGGGGCCCTAACTAGATTTTGTCTTACCCTGCTGGTTCTCCTAAAATTTAAATGGTCTCTAAAAACGTCTATTTTGCAAGCTGAAGAATAGACAGGCTGATGATTTTTCTTACCATCACTGCTTTGACGCTAAGACTTCATTCTTAAAATTCATTCCGGTTTTGGTTTAGTCCGTTGCTTTTAGATCCTTGTAGGAGTTGGTTTCATA
The DNA here is from genome assembly GCF_949987515.2 of Delphinus delphis. Lineage (NCBI taxonomy): Eukaryota > Metazoa > Chordata > Mammalia > Artiodactyla > Delphinidae > Delphinus > Delphinus delphis. Next base: position 170,881,680 of record NC_082685.1, on the reverse strand, counting down.
TTAAAGACTTCCGTGTGAGATCCTCATGTCTGCTCCTGGTAGGACGGGTCGTGGCCTCCTCCTTAGGGAGCTGAACCGTGGCTCCTGTTTGGGAAGGTTCCAGGAACAATGGATCGTTGACGCTGCTCTTTTTTTTTGTTTTTTTTTTTTGCAGTGCGCGGGCCTCTCACCGCTGTGGCCTCTCCCGTTGCGGAGCACAGGCTCCGGACGCGCAGGCTCAGTGGCCATGGCTCACGGGCCCAGCCGCTCTCCGGCATGTGGGATCCTCCCGGACCGGGGCACGAACCCGTGTCCCCTGCATCAGCAGGCGGACTCTCAACCACTGCACCACCAGAGAAGTCCGATGCTGCTCTTTTTAATCAACAGAGAAACTGGCCTAATTGGAGGACTTTAACACTTATTTGTTGAATGAATGTGAAAGTGTATTTACTTTAATACTAAACCTAGTTAAGTCCAGGGCAGCTCATTGTCCTTTCAGTGACTCATCCAGCAGAGTGTGAATGGCAAATTCTCTTCATTTGAACAACAAAAGACCACCAGCCAGGAATTATTTTTGGAGAAGTACAGGCCATGGCTATGGTCTGTTTTGCAAGTAAACCCAACTCTACAACTGAGATGACGTCTTGGTTTTCTAACACGTCATCCTTCGCTGCCCTGACAGTAGGACTGCATGCTATTCTTAGGAAAAAACAGTTTTTATGTATCAAAATCATGGGTGGGGGAGGGATGAGAAATTAATTTAGTGTGTAATTCATTAGCAAATGTAGACCCCATGATAGTCTGCAGAGGACGCTCGGGAATCCTGAGCAGGGAGGGCAGCAGGCAGAGATGGAGTAAAGACTTTTCTTCTCCCGGATCGATTCTATTGATTGTCATTAAAGCAGCGAGCTCAGAAAAATGAAGTGGTTTCTAATTTCCAGGCTCCAGGTGGAGCCTGTTCGGCTTCTTCCTCATTCCAGTTAAGAGCGTCATTAAATGTAAGAGCAAACAACACAGTTAGAGGCCGAGTGTTTCATTAATTCATCATCAGAATTATCTCCATGCGTTAATATTAATAGCCTCAAATTGGATTTCATTTAAGAAATAAATATACAGAAAGTAGAATCTCACACAGCCCAGAGAGTTGGGACAGGCATCCCCCGGAGCGGAGTCTCGGGAGGGCTGCGGCTGGGCCTCAGCTCCTGGACCAGATCTGCCTGGAGGGAGAACGTCACTCAGAAACCACCGCAGAGCCCGCGGCTGGGCCTGAGCAGGGCCGGGGGCGGGGGGGGGGACAGGGGGCAGGGTGGTGTGCCCCTCCCTTCTCATGCAGGGCGTCTCATATGCAGGGCATATATTTGATCCTCTTCCCATGCATCACGTGAGGAAAACAACATGTGAACGAAGGATGTGAGCTCTTGCTGGTATTCCAGGTGTGTGGAAGAGCCATGTGAAACACGAGGGGAATCATTTCTGTACAAAGAAAACTTCCCTGAAATTATGTTTTGTTCTCAAACGGAGATGGGAAGATGAGAAATTAGGTCATATTGAGTTACAGAAAGGCAAGAGCTTCCAGGATGGACATACACATTATTAGAATCTTATTCAGACAAGTCTTTGATAGAATGAAAGTTAAGTAGAACTTTCTTTGGTTATTTTCAAGTTACATGTAATTTTCTACCCAGGTACACTACTTTTCTAGGGCTGCCATTACAAAGAACCACAAACCCATGGCTTAAACAATAGAGATTTATTTCCTCTCAGCTCTGGAGGCCACAAGTCTAAAACCAAGGTGTCAGCAGGGCGGCACTCCCTCTGAGACTCGACAGAATCCTTCCTGGCCCCTTCCAGCTTCTGGTGGTTGAGTTCCTGGGCCGGCAGCTGCATCCCTCCTGTCTCTTCCTCGGTGGTCATGCGGCTCCTCCCCACGTGTCTCTGTCTTCTTAAAAAGACTCCAGTCACACCAGGTCAGGCTCACCCTGATGACCTCCTCTGAACTTGACTACACCTGCCAAGACCGACTTTCCAAACAAAGTCACAGTCACAGGTACTGGGGGTTAGGACTTCAACATCTCTTTTGTGGGGAGAAGCATAATTCTACTGATGACACCAGGATAATTTTTAAAACGAAAAAGAACATGTTTTTAAATCAGCGGTTCTCAAGGTGAAGGAGGTTGCCCTCAACACCTGGAGGAAGGGACAGGCCCTGCAAAGAGGAAGAGGAAGACGGGTCACTAAGGGTGGCCTTGCAAGTGGTGACCAGCATAAGGACCGGCCCTCTGACATGTCAGAGGAGGGTTGAATCACAGGGTACACAGTGAAAAGCACAAAACCCACTTGTCTGTGCTCGCCGACCCGGCATCACCGAGGCCCCGGGGGTCTTTGAGGAAAAGGCATTTGGTCAGAGTTTCCTCAGACTTGAACTCCATCGTGCTGGGGAGGGGATGAAGAGCGTCCAGCCCCATACATGCTGGGGGGTGGCTCTGGGTGGAGGTGTGCTCCCGGCAGGACAGCTGCGGTGTCTGGAGGGCTCTGACCTCAGGGGACCAAGTGAAGAAGGAAACCATGGCTGTGGAGAGCTCTGGGTGGCGTGGCATCTTTCCCACAATTTTGCACATGGCTTGTCCCGTTGCTCGATGTAATCCACACTCTGTAAAATCCTGCACCTCTTTGGGCAGATTTGGTCCCTGCTCATGTGCTGTAATGCTTTTTGAGGACACCTGCCCAAGTGTAGGAGGCCTTTATATGCAGTAGTCGAGATGTACAGGGTGGGAGTTGATGCCTTTGCAAACGCTCTGGTCTCTCAGGTAAATGTGCCTTCCAGCCCTAAGAACACCTGTTCTGTCTCAGCATCGTCTCACTGAAGGACCAGTTGCTGCCCAGGGTGACCTGTTACCAGCTTGAGCCACGCAGCACAAACGCATTTTCAACTGCCCTCTTGCTGTGCAACTCCAGATTACTGGGATAAATTTCTGTCCTTTAAATGTCTTATTTTTTAAAAAAAGCAAATTCTTATTTACCTGCCTCAGGACACTGGGATACTAGCATTTCAACATGAATTTATTATATTATAATGTATCCTCCTGTTAGAACATTTTAGAATGGACACATCATCCAATTATTATGATAGATAATTTCTATTTCTTAAATTGTATTTCAAATGTGCAGTTAATGATTTCTGAGACTAGAAACTTAAACAGAAAGGAAATGGACAGAATCCTATAATTAATTTAACCATACACAAAAATGGACTTTTTTGGAGGATAAACTCAATGAAAAGGTAAATATATATTTTATATATTATTTCTTTCCTAAGTAATGAAAAATAGTCTTGTATTAGGGGGAGAAGTTTTTAAGGTAAACTGTCCCTGATCGAAGTTCTTATACACATACTTTTTCATCCTGGATGATACTAATATTTTGCTCAAGAATTCCAGTCTCTAGTAGGGATACCTCTTCCAGTCTATATGGTTTTTTAGTTACTCTTGGTTGAAGGACCAAGGCTTGGTTATTATGACTTCTTGAAATAAAGCAGAGTATTTCCTATAAATTGTACTCATGCTAGGTGGGCAACTAATGTGCCGGAAAAGCAAGAACTGCCTGAGATCCCACGGCCATGGGACATGCCCAGGGCCCATGGCAGAGTTTCAGGAGGACCTGAGGGACTTGGGGGCACAGGTGACCACTTACCCCAGGACGGGCACCCTGAGGCCAGGCACAGACCTGGACTTCTGTCTGGGCCCCGGGTCTCCCTGGCAGGAGCAGTGGCACTGGTTACTTGAGAAAGAAGGGACAGAATTGGTTTGCAGCTCTGTCCTTTTTGCATCAATTATTTGGGGCCATGACTTAACCCTTGGTCATTTTTTGTCACTGTCATTCTTGATATATTCTTGTAGCAGAATCTGTCTTAGATGCAAACCAAATTTTTCTATTGGAATTTTAGTTAGTTTTAAGTGTACAGGAAAAAAATCAGTATATTTTAATTATAGCAAAGTTTAAGGTACACAAGTAGGTGCATGAAATGGAGATAGCTATAAACACATCCTTTTACCCCCTTCCAAGGTCCCAGAGAAAAGAAAGAACAAATAAAATAAAATAACAGTGCTGGGAAAAGAGAAAGAGAGCCATAGAGCTTCAAAGAACATTTGATGAAATGAATGTAAAATCATTGATTTAATTTTTCTCTTTTTAATTTTACCCATTTTCGAGGATCTTTTGAAACTTTTTATGCATTGCTACATTAATTTGGAAGCAAACATCTCAAGAGAAACTTCACTCCTCTTCCCCAAATAAGCCCTCTGTAAGGTGATTTTTCCTGATAATACTCTCTGTCTTTGCATAACTATAGGCACCTAGACACACTGAGAGTGGCTCTTTATAAAAAAAGAAAGCAGATTACACTTACTATTCTTTGTTTTTCTGATTTAACATTGTATCTTAGAAACATTTCATGTCAGTACCTAAAGGATTACATTGTGTTGAACTAGGCTTGCATAGTATCCCACAGCTTAAATGTCCCATACCTTTTTAGGATTGGGGGTGGGGGAAGAAGAGAGGCACTTACCATGATGAACAGTTAGATATTTTCCAATTTTTCTACTGTACATAATGCCACAATGAATAATTTTCCACATAGATTATTTTGCCCAAATGAAAACAATATTTTTTTATATATTACCGGGGGTGAATTTACAGAATTGAAAAGAATTACTTCCTCAAAATTGTACCAATTAACACTCTCATCAAGTACCAAAAAACTGGTCTTTTTTCCCCAACCTGTTGGGCCCAAATGGTTTCTCATTTCCACTTCCATTCTCTCAATTACTTGTGCATATTTCTAGTTTATAAAATTGACGATTTCTCTTGAGTATTTTAAATCAGGTTGCTTTTTTTCTTATTAATTTGTAGGTCATCTTTGTGTACCATGGATTTTATACAGATTGTAAATATATTTCCCCAGTTTGCCAAGTGTTTTTAAACTTAGTTCATCATATTGTTTGTTGCATAGATTTTCACTTCAGTGTGTTCAACACTGCCAATCCCGTGTGCCTGTGTGTGTATGGGAGGGCACTGAAGTTTGCACACACACACACAAATCTTTTTATGTAGACACACATATATATATAAATATATAATACATATTATATAATCATAAATATATAATATAATAATAAACATAGTATATATTATATAATAATGAATATGAATATATGAAATCTTAAATATATAATAATAAATATGAATATATAATATATATGCCATAAATATATAATATATATATATATTATATATTCTCTCTGTCTTCACGCATACTTACATCCCCTAAAAGCTTCTGCGTTGACAGTCCCATATGTGTCCTGGTATCTGTGCGTGCACAAAGAGAGAGGGGGCTTTCCCCTTGCCTTCTTTCTTGCAGGGGTGGTGCTGTTTCTAGACTTTGCTGGGCATTTGCCTTGCTCACTCAGCGAGGCCCTAGTGCATTCTCTGAACAGCCTGGTCTTTCTCCAGGGTCTGTTCTCCCGTTCCATCCCCGGACAGTCACTTAATTTTTAATGCTTTGCTACTTGAAACAAGGCAGTTATATACCTCCTTCAAATACTTTCGTAGACATTGATGATTTTAATTATTTTCAATAGATCCCCAGGAATCTGTTTGTTGAGTTAAACAGTATATTAATTTAATTTTAGGAGGAGTTTCCAGACTGCTTGTCAAAAGTCCAACAATTCACAAACCCACAAGAAATGTATGGGAGACTCTTTTTTCCTAGCATTCCTACACTGGATGAATATTTTTAAAAATGTTTTTCTTTTTTTAAGCTATGAGTTATTTAAGAGATTGCTTTCAGATTTCCAGGTTCTGAGATTTCCTTTTAATGCTCATTGGTTTTCCATTTATTGTTCTCAGAGAATTTGGCTTTTGAGGTTTCTTTGGGGAGTAGCATTTATTGACATTTTCTGAATTCATATCAAATTTTGTGATTATTTCATGTTTGAAAAAATATCTACACATACATTCACAATTGTGTCAGGCTTGTTATTCAAATCAAAAGTTTATCTTTACTTGATTAGAGGATACTTTATCTAAGTAAAGAATGTTCAAATACTTGTCCTGTATTTCTATAAACTTTTGCTTTATCTATTTTAAAGTTTTTATTGTTAGATAAAAAAAAAATTACTTGTAACTCCTTGCTAGATTTTTGCTCTTATACACACAACATGCAGCATATTGATAAAATCCACTTGTTCTTTTTAATCACCTTTTGCCTGAAGTCTCCTTTCTTTGATAGCCTGCTAACGGTCATGTTCATGCCAGACTGTTCCTTATTTGCATCACACTTGCATGTCACGTGTTGACAAATTAGCCCCACCTCCTGTCATCCGAGTCCTTGAGTATGGGCACCTGGTGACTTGCTTCTAGGAACAGAATCTGCCAGAAGTGATGGATTGCCACTTCCAAGATCAGGCTGTGAAGAGTCCATAGCACCTATCTTGGTCATCCTCCCTGCCTCTTCTCACTTGCTCCCTCTGATGAAATTCATTGCCCTGTTTTGAGCTGTCTCAAGGAAGAGAAGCCCATGGAGCAAAAAATGAATGGGGCTTCTGGGAACTGTGAGCCTCAGTCCAACAACACGTGAGGAACTATATCCTATGAGCTTGGACCCCACCCCAGTCAACCCTTGAGATGAAACCACAGCCTCGGCCTTGACTGCAGCAGTGGGAGATCTTAAACCAGAGGGCTCAGCTATGCCACACCCAGACTCCTGACTCAGAGGGTCTGTGAGAGAGTAACTGTCTGTCGTTTAGGCCTCTAAGTTTTGGGGTGATTTATTACACAGCAATATCTAAATAACACATTCATAAATCAAACTTAGACAGATGCTTTCTCTAACCTTAGACCCTTGAAATTGTTGAGTTTAACCAATTCCATTTGACCATGGTCATTGCTCTTGGGTATCTTTAGACTTATTTTTGTTGGCTTAATTTATGTTGGCAGTTCTCTTAAAATTTTAACATATTAAATTAATTTATGTATACACATCTTAAGTTGTGTTTAGCATACTTTTCTATGAATATCTGAATTCAATACATTTCCTCTTCCTTCATGAGATAAAATCTTTATATGTTCTCACTCTTCCACACTAAGCTTTCATGTTAAAGCCATTGTAAACGTTGTTTGTGTTTCTATTAGTCATTGTCTTATCATGACTCAAAGATTCATTATATTTAAAGATCAGTTTTACTGATTTCTGAATTCATCATCATCATTTCTTATCCTACATCCTGCTTTCTGAGGATTTATTTATTTATTTTGTTTTCCTTGAGTACCTTCTTAAGTAACTTTTTTCCAGTGGCAATCCTCCTGAGTTTGCTATTCAACATGTTTGACGGTGTCTTCAAACATTAAAACATCATTTTGTCTTCAAAATTAAAGGTTTATCTTCTTCGATAAATAGTTCTAGGTTTAAGATATTTTCGTTTTGAACTCTGAAGCTGTAATGATTGTCTTTCTAGTATACCAAGATATCTGAAGCCAAATTAAGTAATTCTTGTGCATTTTTCGGAAATGTAGGATTTGGGGGGAAAATTTTACTGTTTTCTTTGCATGCTTGCAGTTCTAAAGCTTCATCAAGTTATATGGTGGGATAAGTAAACCTTTGGTATTTATCATACTTAGCCTTGTGTATTTGTGTATGTGGTAGTCGGTGAGGGGGGCAGGTATTTTAAACTGAGCAATTTCTGAGAAAGTTTCTTCTTATTCTCCTCCTCCTTCTTCCTATTGGTATGTAAGATGAACTCCTCTTCTCTGTTCCTCCCGGAGCTTTTCGAAACAGATATGATAACTTCTGGACCTACACTCTAGGTCTCTTAACTTCTCTGAACTTTGTTCAATCAGAATCAGTCGCATCATCTTTCAGCTCCCTAAATTTGATCTTCGGACATATATACTGTTCTAGTCAGCCTGTTTGATTTATTAAGAACTCATTAGTTTTTCTTAGGAGCTTATCTTATTCGTATGTGTGATTGCCGTTTGAATCTTAGGGTATCCTTTTTAAGACTTTATTTTAAAGTCTATTTTTCTGTTTGTTTTATTCTATTTTCTCTGATGTTGGTTCTTCTGTCGTTGAGATTCCGATTTCTCTTTCACGATGTTTGTTTTTCTAAGTGCTTGGAAATTTGGGGTTGTTTGCTCTGTTTGTATTTGCAACAGTTTTTCCATGAAACAACTGATTTCCCAGACAGACAGACAGACAGTTCTCTCTTATTTTCACCCTCAGTTTGGAGTATCTCTGGCATCACTGTCATCGTCGTAGGAATTCTGCCTTGCATTTTGGACTCTGACTTCTCACTCTTGTTTTCTCCAAGTTGACTGGTCTTTGCAGAATTTCTCAAGATATTTCAGTGAGGGGGGGCATTCTGTCGGCCTTCTTGTACTCTTCTTTTGTCTAATAACCTCCAGGATTTCTTCCTATGTAATACATCTTACTTGTTATTTTTATGAAATTTGATATGGAAAGGAAACATGTACTCCGTATTCCATCCAAATCTCTCCATAAAAACAATATCATTGCTACGATGCTAGGTGTTAATTGTTGTCATTAATATTGCCAATAGCTATTTCTTTTATTCAAAGCTTCTCTGAAGATTTGAAATAAAAATTTACTTGTCTATACTCTACCAATTACTCTCTCCAGGAAATCATTTTAGTTTGGTCAACAAGACTAATCACAATAAATTTCATTTTCTTGTTATCAAGAATTCTAATATTATTAACAGTTTCACTTAATCATATATATTATAGCAATTACTATTATCTTGTATTTAGTATTTAAACTTAATTAGAAATGTCTTTATCTATCTATTAGCAGTTCTAGATAGAAAAATGAGTCTCATTTGTGGTGAGAATGGACATTTGACAGCATTTTATCTGGCCTTTGACCCTACCTCTTCCCCGAATCCAATCACTGTGGGAGTTCAGATTCCCCGGGAATGTAAATGAGCCCAAACCACCAAGGTCTCCTTTGGAAGGGGACCTTAGTGGGACCAACAGCAGCCTTAGCTGGTCCAAAGACAAGAGAGAAGGACAACCCTGCTGGACCAGGTTTCTCTCCCTTCAGTCTCCTGCCAAACCAGCCACAAGCAGTGACACAGGGACAGGCCACCGTGAGTGAGTGGACGCCTGCCCATGTCCCCCCATCCTCAGGGAAACACAGGTAAAGGTCAGGTTCCACTGGGAAGGAGGCCACAGCCCCAGCCTCTCTGACATTAAATCATTAGCCTGGGTGGGTCCCCCGCCACCACAAGGCTACTCCTTGCTGAACCTCAGAGAGGCACCTCCGTGGTCGGCTTCCCACCCTCTGTGGGTCTAGAGCAGGACAACCACGGCTGCCCATCAGCATTCTCCATGGAGGAGTTGGTGTGACTGTGGCATGGATTCTCTAGGACAAGCGCCAGGGGCATTTCTGCTCCAGAAAACTGAATCTGCATTTCCCGTGTTGACATTGGTGACTGGCTTGGACAGGAATAGGATGTGACATGATAAAAGCCTTGAACAATTCCCAATTCCAGTTCTCCAGATAAGCTCCAGACACATTCCGTAAAACACATACTATGTGAGTCAGCAGAACAGAGAAGGCGCCACAGAGAATCCAGGCCAGCCCGAAGGCACGCTTGAAACCCCCAAGACTTCCAGACACCATCATGAGAAAAGGCTAATGAAGAAATTACGAAAATGGAAATTAGAATTTATTATGTAGAAAATATAGAATCCAGTGGAACACTTATTTTGGAAAAAAAAAATAAAATTGATCCTAAAATTAAAGAACAGAAGCTATTTATAGCTACTAACAAAGCAGAAAAATATCTCAATTTCTACTTAAAAGAAGAAAATAAAAATAATTAGATAATTTCCCATAAATGCTCTACATGCTTACAGAAGTGGCTATTTCCAAGAAGTTTAAATGTGTATATTTACATCACAAATGCAAATAAAACTGAGACAATTGTTTGCTTTTTGACAAGGTAACGACGTATATTTAAGATTTTTCCAGAATCTACGTAGAATGCACACACAAAATGTATATTGTGCATGTGTGTGGATTTTGTTAATGTATGTACTGTAAGCATGTTATTAAAAATCCATAACTTAAAATTAAACCATAAATTTTCCCAGTGAAAATTACGATCCTATGTGTTTAAGGTTTTTTTTTTAAGATTTTATTTTTTTAGAACAGTTTTAGACTCACAGTAAAATTGAGAGGAAGGTGCAGAAATTTCCCATATACTCCCTTCCACACACATTATCAATATGCCTCTCCCACTATCAATATCTCCCACCAGCTGGTACATTTGTCAAAATTGATGAACTTATATTGACAAGTCATTACCACTCAAATTCCACAGTCTGCGTTGTGGTTCACTCTTGGTGCTGTACATGTGGGTTTGGACAAATGTATAATGACACGTATCCAGCATTACAAATCATACAGAGTATTTTCACTACCCTAAAAATCCTCTGTGCTCCACCCATTCATCCCTCCACACAACCCCTGGCAACCCCTGGTTCTTTTACTGACTCCATAATTTTGTCTTTTCCAGAATGTCACAGAGTTGGCATCCCGCAGCGTGTGGCCTTTTCAGATTGACGTCTCTCACTTAGTCACATACATTTAAGATTCCTCCATGTCTTTTCATGGCTTGGTGGCTCATTTCTTCTCAGTGCTAAATACTATTCCATTGTCTGAAGGTAGTTTATCTGTTCACCTACTGAAGGACACCTTGGCTGTTTCCAAATTTTGGCAATTATGAATGAAGCTGCTATAAATGTCTATGTGCAGATTTTTGTTTGGACATAAGTTTTCAGCTCATGTGGGTAAATACCAAGGAGCACACTAGCTGGATCAAATGATAAGAGTCGGTTTACTTTTGTAGGAAAACTTCAAACTGTTTTCCAAAGTGGCTATGGTATTAAGATTTGATAATAAAATGCCACTGATGATGCAGAGCTGTAATGTAAAGTTTGATGTTTTCCAATAAAGCTTTCAAAGGCTCAACACTTTCCAGCTTGATAGTTTCCCAACAGTTGGCAAATTTCGTCCAGGAGACAGGGAACGGGGACAGTATTTGGGACTCCCATAGCCAGCAGTACTGCTCGTCCCTTAGATTAGAATGACAGTCTTTTCTCCTACAGAGGCAAATAAAAAATAAAAATAAATACACACATGCAATGAATGAAGAATAAAAAGAAAGTTTCCATGCCACAGAATTTCAGATGCTTACATTTGGAAGCCTGGATAGTTACGGGGAGGTATGTCAGTCTCCTGGGGCTACATAATCATCACCACAAACCAGGTAGCTTAAAACAAAAGAAGTTTATTTTCCTAGTTCTGGAGGACAGAAGTTCAACATCAAGTTGTCCATAGGGCTGCACTCCCTCTGGAGGCTAGAGGGGAGGGTCCTTCTTTGTCTCTTCCAGTTTCTGGAGGCTCCAGGTGTCCTTGGCTTGTGGCTGCCTCACCCCAATATCTGCCTTCATCCTCACAGGACCACCTCCTCTTTTGCATCTCTGTTTCCCCTCATCTTCTACTGAGGGCACCAGTCACTGGGTTTAGGTCCCACCCTAAAGATGGAGGACCTCATCTTTACTTAATTACATCCGTAAAGACCCTATTTCCAAACAAAGCCATGTTCTGAGGTTCCGGGTGGATGTAAATTGGAGGGAACACTGCCCAAACCCCTACAGGGGATACAAAACTACAGTGAGACAAGCAGCAAGAAACAGAAGGAGAAGCAACGGTAGAGAGAAGAACAGAGGTGAGGAGATGGAAACAGATTCTGCTAATGTTGGACATGAAAAAACTTCATCCAACCCAGTCATCCTAAAACTTGTAACAAACATTGAACTTATTGGATGAATATTAAATAAAATAGGATTCCTAAATATTTCTAAAATATGAATTAACAAAAAAAATTATTATAGGTCCCCAAAAATAATAAGTTAATTTTGGAGCAGCAAATATATAATCACTTTTGAATAATATTTAATATTTAAAACATTTTTCTGACTTCACACTTTATTTTTTATTGAGGTACAGTTGATTTACAATATTCTGTAGCTTCAGGTGAACAAAATAGTGTTTCACAATTTTTAAAAGTTATATTCCATTTATAGTTATTATAAAATATTGGCTATATTCCCTGGGCTGTACAATATATCCTTGTAGCTTATTTATTTTAAACATAGTAGTTTATATCTCTTAGTCCCCTACCCCTACCTTGCCTCTCTCCCCTTTCCTCTCCCCACAGGTAACCACTAGCTTGTTATCTATATCTGTGAGCCTGTTTCTTTTTTGTTATGTTCTCTAGTTTGATAAAGACCTAAATGTAAGACAAGAAGCCATAAAATTCCTAGAAGAAAACATAGAACACTCTTTGACATAAATCAGCAATATTTTTTTTAGATCTGTCTCCTAAGGCAAAAGAAACAGAAGAAAAATAAACAAATGGGACCTAATTAAACTTCAAAGTTTTTTGCACAGCCAAGGAAACCATCAACAAAACGAAAAGACAACCTACTGAATGGGAGAAAGTATTTGCAAATGATGTGAACAGTAAGGGGTTAATATCCAAAATATAGAACAGCTCATGCAACTCAACATAAAAAAATGATTTAAAAATGGGCAGAAGACATTTTTTTCCAAAGAAGACATACAGATGGCTAACAGGCACATGAAAAGACGCTCAACATTATTAATCATCAGAGAAATGCAAATCAAAACCACAATGAGATATCACCTCACACCTGTCAGATGGCCATCATCAAAATGAACACAAATAACAAATATTGGCGAGGATGTGGAAAAAAGAGAACCCTTGTACACTGTTGGTGGGAATGTAAATTGGGGGCAGCCACTATGGAGAACAGTATGGAGGTTCCTCAAAAAGCTAAAAACAAAATTACCATATGATCCAGCAATTCCACTCCTGGTTATATATCCAAAGAAAATGCAAACATTAATTTAAAAAGATACATGCACCACAATGTTCATAGCAGCATTACTTACTGTAGCCAACGTATGGAAGCAACCTAAGTGTCCATCAATAGATATATGGATAAAGAAGATTTTTTATATATATATATATACACACATATATACACACACACACATATACAATGAAATGCTACTCAGCCATAAAAAAGAATGAATACTGCCATCGCATCCACATGGATGGACTTGGAGGGTATTACGCTTAGTGACATAATTCAGACAAATGCTGCATGATATCACTTATAAATAGAATGTAAAATTCTTTAAACTTTTAAATTGTTATATATTAACAATTTGCAAATTTTTAGTAAAGATATGATTAAGTTTTCTTAGATTCTTACTGTGTATTACCCATCAATATTCTTTCAAATTATTCTGTTCTATTAGATGCTTTCCTAATCCAGAGATCACTCTTCTTCAAGTGATTCCCAGTGGTCTGACTTCTGTTAAGAATGAGGTTGATGTCTATCCCAGGTGAGTGAAAGCACCTGAAAGCACTGTGACCCCAAGACCCAATGACTATAAAGCGAGGCTGTGTGTTTGGCTCTGGGCTCGGCTGTCATTGGACCTCTGCTGCTCTGTGGCTCATTGACTCATCTCTCTAGGCATCTGTCTCCACATCTGTAAATGAAGAAAGACAAAGGCACCCATCTAAGGAACCACTGTGTCACTATTTCTAAGCCAGAAAGCGCTGTGATGCTGTTAGAGTCCATGGTAGGTCAGAGCCATCTTTAGGAACATTCTCCAAAGCAGTCAACATGGTGAGACTTCATGTAACTCGTCCCCAGTGTACATCTGCCTCTGGGCTGGGAGGTGGTGTCAGGCTCCCACGGGTTCAGGGCAGGAGGGCCTGTTCACACTTCACCTTCTCCTAGGAAGGCGTGGCAGTGAGAGGACCAGGGTGCTCGTGGCGGCGCCATCCGTGGCCTCGGCTCACGTGGCTGCAGCCACGTGCTGGGAACGTCCCTGCCAGGCCGTCCTCCCCATGGAGAGACTTTGCCTCCACCAAGAGACCGCAAAGCCGCCTTCACTCCCACATGAGTTTCCGAAAGGTCGAGTCTGACTCTGGAATGAAATGCATCCTGGCATCCTTGCTCCTGAGCATCTTCAGAGTGATGCTGAGCTGCAGGACCCCGGAGAGCATCCTTCTTCCTGAACATCTTCAGGGTGATGCGGAGTTGCAGGCCCCCGGAGAGCTCCAGCCACCAGGGGCCAAGCTGCCTGCTCAGCTCAGTGCTGCCCACGGCTGCGTGTGCGGAGATTTAAAGAAACGCGGCGACAGGCTATGGGTGTCCTTTTATAAACCGAAAATAAAAACAGGTCTAGTCAACACTTGTCTGACATTTTAAGAAAAGGAAAATAGTATTTGCTATCATCTAATTTAAAATACCAAGGCTATTTCAGATGTGGTAGAAAGAACGCACATTACTTGCCCAAACTTAAAGAATTCAAGTAACTCCCATTTAGAAAATCCCACAGAGCATAGTATTTTGGGTCATGATGCCTTTCGAATCCTTCTTCTAGCAGAACTGGACTCAGCAAATGTGTGAGCCATACGATACCTGGTACTGGAATGTTTTCCCTGAAAGAAAAACATGAAAAAACGAAAAAACGAAACAACATAAACCATCCAGACACACAGGTTTACGAAGCTTGGGCAGGTCCATCAGCTGTGCTTTCCCAAGTTGGCCCAGAGGTGGTGTTTGCACACGTGAACTTCCATGCTTGAGCGTGAAGGAAACACATGTGTGTATCATTTTGTTTGGTAAAAATCATCTTAAAATATTACATTTCTGAATGAGAGGGCAAAGCTTGTCCCCAAATGCTCTAGTTGATAGATCTAAATTGAAACTGGAGGGCAAGAAAAATCTTTCCAAGTATCTACTTAAAACAGGGAAGGAGAGATTCTAGTCCAAATATACGGTCTTTAGAAATGCACTATTTTTAGACAGTCAATTTTCTTATCTCTTGGCTTCCCTGCGATTTGCTCAGTTAAAGCCTGAGCTGAAGATTAAAAAAGAAAAAAAAAAAGCCAAACTTCCCTCCAACCAATCCCTCCTCTACACCTGAGGTGCTTATTTCCCTGGGGTGGGTCCTTGGGCTGTGCCCTCAGCAGTGCCATTGCACCCCTCGGCCGGGTCTCCACAGGTCGGGGGTGGCTGGAGCAGAATTGTCGTTTGAGGTTATTTACTTTCCTAGTCAGGTTAATTAAAACTCTCAAGTCTGTGCTTATTCAAGCTAAATAATGTAATTAAAAAGACATTTAGTTATTCACCTGTTTATTATAACATTTACAGTAACAAATTTTTTTCCCGAAATTACAAAATGGTTTCCATTTTTTATCTCCTGGTGTGTGATTTTCTGCTCTCGACTTTCTGATACATTTCCTTCAGGTTGGAAGCGAATCAAACATTCAGCGTCTTTGGAGGTGGCTGTCACTCCGTTGGATGTGGATTGAGGTACAAAGTTAACAGACAACGCGGTGGGAGCTCAGTGAGCAGATGGGAGGGTCAATGCCTGGGTCCCGATACCTTCCTGCGGGGACCCCAGGCCTTGCTGTCTTCACAGCCCGTTTCCTAAAAACAAACAAGCGAAACCCACAATAAGAATGTGGATCACGGTGAGCTGTCCACTGTTAGGACAAGTGAGATAGTGCGTTGTAAAGGCATCTTTGGTGCAAATAGTTGTCCCGAGCCCCCAGTGTGGACGGCCCGGAGTCACACACGACCCATCGTTTAATTGAGAACAGAATCTAGAACTGTCTAGGAAAAGGTATGGGTATTTCTCTACATGTAAAATTCAAAAACAAGTTCAAATAACGTTCATAGAAAAAGTGAATTTGTCATTTTGAGCTGTGACCCTAAGTGAAAAGACAAGGGGAAAACACGTAACTGTGAGGCTACTGCAATGTCTTCAAGGCACAGCAATAAATTGTCAGGACATTTTTATGGAGTTTCTTAACCTCTGGCTTTTGGAGGGAAAATCAATAAGATATTAAGGAAATCATGAATTAATGTTTCATAGAGTGTAGACCTCAGTACGAGCCCTGTGGTTTAGAAAAATGTCCAGACCAGGAACCTCGTGTAGGCGGTTGAGTCATCAGAGACCTTCTGCGCGGGAACCACGGGAATCATTCTCTGCTCACACCAACTTCCCCGTATGACGCGGAGGATAAAACACGTAGAAGGTTCCCTGGATTATGATGATGAAATCTCCAGAGGAAATGAAATACGAACAATCCTTTTTACCTTAAATGAAATCACTTTTGTGTCAGTTTGCATACACGACACACTATGTTTCAGCAACTCTAGGTGATGGAGATGATCTTTGTTTAATGAATGATGGAAAAGACACATATTCGGGACTTAAACTGTCTATATGAACATGCTTCTTTACACGAGGAGCAGGGGACGTTTCCCTCTCTCTGTCTCTGTCTCTCTCACTCTCTCTGGAGCAGAGGGCGTGTCCACCCTCTGGAGGGCGTGTCCGCCAGGGGCCGACTCAGAGCTGTCGGCGCAGCAGGTCACACGCACACCTAGATGTCGGATGGTGGGGATCTCTAGGGGGTCCCAATCACCCTTCCCTGCTCGTTCTTAAAAAGCTCCAGGTAACCAAAGAGCCCCTACGTCAGTGTCCTGCTCAGTCACTGGTGGCACGTCCCCCCTGCACAGCAGCAGACCCCCGAAGGCCCTGTGAGCGTCTCTGCGCCGGGCAGGTGCTGGAGCGAGGGTCTGTGGTGCTTGGCAGGGCCCGTCGTGCCTCCGGAGGACAGAGTCCCTGTGGAGGTGGCCGCCGCTGTGCTCAGAAGGGACGGTTTCAGGGTACCGGGGTCTGCAGGGTGATCTGAGGACACGGATCCCTCTGCTTTCATTAAAAACACACTGTGCGACGCTGGTGGCTGATGGGGATGTCGGCTTCCCCAGCTCCATCAAGAGAACTAAGACGGGCCACGCACCCATCGGTCCTTGTCAAGCAGCGGGTTCCAGTGCTTGGGGCACCCAAAGGCAAGGGCGGGGGAAAGCCAGACATGCAACTGCTAGTTGTCACTCGAGCCTGACACCTTTACAACATAGCTTAGATCATGGTGACTCCAGGCTCAAAACCTTAGGAGGGCTTCTCACCATGCTCAGAGGAAAACACAGAGCCCACGTGGAGCCCTGCCCCCAGCCCCCGGGGGGGTGCTGTCTTCCTGTCTCTCCAGCAGCGCCTCCTGTGCCCAGCCCACATCCCCCAGCCCCCCCGCTGGGAATTGCCCTCCAGCTCCTCTGGGACCTCTGCCCTCTTCATTCGGGCCTTGGCCGTGGCCCTCGGGCAGCCCCTCCAAGCCCGTTCCTGAAGGAGCCTTTCCCAGCTCATCAGTGCTTACAGCCAGTGCCCCTGCGGGGCTGCTTTTCTGGGGAAGATGCGTGTGACCTGCTGGTCGCTGTGACTTCAACAGTCCGTAGGCAGCTCCCGTGCACCGAGCCCCAGCGCACAGCTGGGCAGCAGGCTGTCCTGAGAACAAGAGAAAACACATTTGGACACCCTGGCCACAGTGGAGGGTAGCTCGTGCGTTTAGTCCACCGCACAGGGCAGGGAGGGCTGGAGGTCAAGGGCAGGTTCAGGAGGCCAAGGTCCCGCTCAGCCGCCTGCCAGCTTCCAGGTCGGGCAGCTGTCCCCATCCGTGACCTCTCTCCGAGGCAGTGTCATGACTGGAATCCCCTGGGGGTAAAAGTCCATGGCCATTAAGGTGGGTTTTCCCCTACATGGCGGGGTGGGGGAGGGGGAAGACCTCTTACAGTGCCCTCAGCCCTGATGCTTCCGACAGTTGGAGCCCAGGCCTCGCTCCGCTGGTTCAGTCCAGGCACGGGCCAGGCACAGTCGACGGGCACCACTCCTCGCCTCCCCACCTGCCTCTCTCCCTGCATCAGCCGGGACCCTGCAGTCACGGGGCAGCTGGGCTCCATGGTCAGGCGAGGAGGACCCTGGCCAGCAGGCAGGTCAGGGCTGGGCCACTGGTTCCATTGCCAAGGTCTCCTGGGCACCAGCATCCACGTCGATGGTGCACAAAGTGGAACGTTGTCCAGAATGTCAGGTTTTGAACAAAATGCCCGTGGGTAATGTATTCCCAGGTGGCATCGCCAAGCTGGCCTGTGGTGGCCACTGTGACTGGAACACAGGAGGCTCAGAGAAGTGACACAGATGTCCCCCTTCGCCCACATGTGCTTACAGATAGGAGCAGCTCTGCTTTGAGCTTCGGACGTGAGTGGTCGCATCCCGACTCGACTCACCTGCCGGCCTTGGAGGAGGGCGTGCGGCGTTCAACAGTCATAAAGAAACCGCTTTTTTGTGCAGGAGCAGAGGTTTCTGTGAGGACTTGGTGGGGCTGAGGGCTCGGTGGGCGGAGTCGGTGGAATCGGGAAAACAGGGAAGCTCCGTGGTGCCTGTGAGCTTCCCCAGCATTCCGGTGGCTGCAGCTTCCCCAGCCCTAGGTCTCCATGGACCCTCTGTCCCTTCCCCGAAAGCAAGGCTGGTACATCCACGCTGGACATTCAAGGCTGGCGTTGGGAAAGCGTGTCATCGGTATTTCCCCTGGAAGGAACTGGTCTTCCTGGAAAATCGAACATCTTTTAGCGCATGGGAAGAGAGAAATGGTCATCACTTCTATTTCAGAAGAGCAAGAGACACATACATGGCTCAGCTTGGCCGGCCTGGAGCACAGGACAGCTCTGCAGTCCCCGCCAGGACACCCAGCCTGGGCTGAACAGGTCCCAGATGAACTGCAGGATATACGTGGGACCCTTCAACGTGCAGAGAATAACCCTGAGTGTGTGTGAGGCTCCAGACGCCTTTTGAGGCTCTCGGAGCCCGGCACTGTCCCACCTTCTGTCTGCCTTCCCGGCTTTGATGTGATTGGCCAGGAGGAGCCTGAACCCTGGGCGCGGGCGCGAGCCTCCAGGCTTGCCCAGCACCAGCCAGACCTCGGAAGCTCCACTCAGGAAAGATGGGGCCCCCGGGGGTCCTGAGCTCTTATAACCTGCCTCCCAGGAGGGCATCCATGTCCCCTACGAGAACACGTGGGCAGAAGGAAAGTTCTCCCATTCGCTGCTGTCTTTGCCCTGCCCGTCAGAAATCGGGGCTTTTGAGTTGAACTTGGTGTTTGGGAGTCTGAGTGACAGGAGCACATCACGAGTATTCTTAGGGGGAAAAGCCCACAGTGGAGAGTGCAGGCAGGCTGGGACTTGTTGTGCCCATGCAAGGAGTTTATCAGACGACTCTGAAGCCAGCATCACATTCCTCTGGCTTTTTTCAACTGGAACAGCTTCGTAACAGTTTTATAGTTAAAAGCCACTTAAATATTTCTACTGACTTCTTCTTAGAGAGGAAGGCTAGGATGTGCCAACCGTGAGCACGTGGGTGACATGGAAGCTCTTTCTATGACTGTGCACAGGAGAGTCTGACAGCAACTCTCACAGGGTAAATGTGAAGGGTGCCCGCGCCTGCTTCCCGTGGGAATGAGCTCTCGTCCCGGTCCATGGTGGGTGTTCTCAGGGGTCCCCGATGGCTTCTGCTTCGAGCTCACAAGGAAAACAGGAAGGGAGTGTGATTTCAATCTGGGCAAAGACTCCCCACATAACCCTTCATACGGGACCAGCAGTCCAGACAGGCAGAGGGAGGTCAGGGGTGGGTGGAAGAGGTGAGCGTTTTCGGGTTTCCCTGACACACAGGCAGCTCGACATGTCACCAGGCTGCTGGGTTTCCAGAGCCCGGCAAGGCACGGAAAATCAGCAGGTCATGGGTCTTTTTCCCTCGCTCCTTCTCCCCAGCTTCCAGGGATATTTGAGTGTGTGTCGGGGAAGGAGGCGCTGAGCATGCTTGCTGGGCGCTTCTGCCGAACCCTGAGCACGTGCTGAAGGAATGGGGGAATGGAAACGCCAGGAGGGTCAAGAGCTGCGTGTTTGGGATTCCCAGTGCTGAGCTGCCCAGCCCCAAGGGACCACATGTGATGAGTGAGCCCTCCCTCCACCCAGGCCTGGACCTGCAGGTTTCTGGGGCACACATGGCACTAAACAAAGAGGAAATAGCTCCTCTGGGTCTCCTTCCAGGAGCTTGAACTTTCAGGTACCAAGACAGTCCAAGGGCCACATCTTAATAAGAGAAACATTGCGGGACTAAGATGTGTGCAGAGAAGATGAGGTAATGAGAGCTGTTACATCACAAGGAGGTGAGAGTCTCCTGGGACTCAGCCCTGCAGGAACATGTGAGCCACGGCGTGATGGGAGGGGGTGGGGACCTGAAGCCCCTTGGGGGAGGCAGTGAGGGCTGAGGGTGGTGGATTTTGTTGGAGGTGGGACAAGATGGAAGCCTCCTTGCACTTGAAGGTGGTTGGACGGATCATCGTCTGAGCCACAGAAGGTCTCTAAGCCCCCGAGTCGCCATGGAAGGAAGCTGTCGTGAAGGTGGATCCAGGCTGTACAGCGGCTGCTGAGGGAATGAGGCGATGTTCCTGGGGGTGCGTAGCCGATGGCCATGACTGCCTAATTCCTGCTGTTGAGTGAGAAAAAAGCCGCAGCTGTCATTATTGACAGACGATGTGATGATCTACCCAGAAGAAAGTAACAGATTTATTAGTCAAACTGTTAGAGCCAATAAGAGTTCAGAAAGTTTGTCAGATACAAAAATCAGTAGCATGTCTTTGAACCAGTAATAGCCATCCAAAAATACAAATTCTTTGCAATATCCACAGAAACTAAAATGTCTGGAATTAATAGTACCGGGAACACACAATACCTCTATAAATCAGCATTTAAAGTTTTGACCTAGGACATAGAATCTGACCTGAGTAAGTGGGGGAGATCTCCCATGCCCCTAGCTGGGACAGCTTAACATTTAAAGATGTTAATTCCCTCAAAATTAATCTATAAAATTCATGAAATCCCAATTAACATTCTAGTTTGATATACAGTAAATTTAAAATGTCATGGAAGAATAAAATTTCATGAAGATCTATCTTAACCATATAAAACAAAAGACAGCAGACCAGCCCTCCCAGATATTAAGAAATACATAACCACGGTCATAAACACAGTGCAGTATTGACATAAAATCAGAGCAGTGGAACATAAAATAGAGCAGTGGAACAGAGTAGAGAGCTCAGAGGTACATCCATTTGTCTCTAAGGACTAGAGCCATGATACAGATGGCACTAAAATCAATAGGGAATGGACTGTTGATTAGTAGATGGTGCTGGGAAAAGAGACTCACTATATAAGAAAAGTAGAACTGGCTCCTTTCCACCATATACAATGGCAGACTCAAGCGAAAGACCTAAACATGGACTCTAAGACTCTAGGTTAGTAGAAAATTTGGGAGTTGAACAAAGATTTGGGAGGAGAAGGACTCCAGAAACACATCTCCAGGAGCATAGACCATAAGAAGCACAGAGAGATGCCAGCTCTGTGATGGGTGCAGGAGGGAGCTCTCAAGCCAGAGACATGTTGGGGTGTGGGGGCCAGGGGCCTAGGAGAAGAGAAGGGCGATTGCATTATCTATTCATATTTCCGGGGAACCCTTAAGCCAAACACTCAGAAAGCGGGTCAGCCCAAGTGATAAATTAAGTGGGAAAATGCTTTGGGAAGAGCCCATTATAAGGTCATAAATTTATTAGATAAAGTAATTGTGCAGTGTCAGACCATGCCAGCTTTAAATTCCCATTCACATAGCTAAGAATGGATCTTTTCTATAATTTCCTGGAATCATAATTGACAGAGATTCAATTATTCTGGAACACATGAACTATAATGGGCTAAAATACCAGACCCTTTCTTATTCATGGGCGTGTATATTTTTAATTGTCTTTTGGAAAGTTATTAGGAAGGGACAGTTGAGTAACAATTAATTTTAAGGATGTAATTAAGCATATGCTTCAGTGTTCGATGTCAGCTCTCCTTCAGACACTAAGCACGATGGCTGCAGCGCTGAAGCCCCGAGCTTGGCCGGGCGGCCCCCATCTGCACCCCTCGGGGGTTTGCTCCCAGAGGAGTGGAACTGTGATGCCAGGCGGGACTTCATGCCCTCCTCCGCCTTCCCCATAGTTCACGGAAGTGATTCAAAAGCACGCATCACAAAATCGATGAGTTCTCCAAGGAGAAGCCAATACGTAAATGGGAGGTCCCACAGCAAAGCTGGAGCGTGCGCAGTGGCTTCTGAGGCTCTGCCGCCAGCAGCCAAACAGCAGTGATGGAGGCCGGCCGGACTCCGTGGAATAGAGCTGCTCTTGGGGTCTGGATCCAGCAGAACTGGGTTCAAACCTCGGCTCCACTGCCTACGAGCTGTGTGACCTGTGTGACCTTGAGCAAAGCACATCACCTTCACCAGATCTCCATTTCTGTCCCTGCAGGGCAGTCCTCAGGGTGGAGGTTAAATGGGGTAAGTCGACAGTGCTGGCAGCAGTGATGACGATGAGTATTATTATTATTGCTCTTTGGGAGCAAATATAGGTAAGGACAAGTCGTTCAAGATCACTGTCGGACAAGATAAACACGTAAGACACTGAACTGAACAGTAGCCGGACGGGATTACTTAAAGGAAGAGTGGCAGCTTCTGTGAGATCCATTGAACAGATGTACCGCTGCAGAGCATATAAATTATAGCATATGAATCTTTCTTTACGCAATGTCAGGAGAAGCCCTGATTCCCCAGGGGTGGAGGGAGCCTTCTGCTCCTAACTCTGCTCTGGAGGCTTCCTTACAGGACTCTGCAGGCCCTGTTCCAGATCTGCCTTCCTTTCCACACTTCCAGCAGAATTGAGGCCTGAAAGAATCTCCAGTAAATAAATCCATCCACGGCTGGTCAGGGGCACCCTGGGTGACCTCCGTGTGCTGCATCAGCAAATGAGGGAGCAGGGATATTAGCAGATCAGCTCAGGGTCAGCGCTCTCCTCTCATCGGTGATCAGCCCTGTGTCTTGAGTCACAGGGACGTCATCATGGGGCGGCACCAGCACAGCCAGAACTGGCTCAGGCTTGCTGCCCGGGTGACAAGCACATGGACCTTCTCCCTACGCCCACTTCTGCGGGTAATGCTTGCTCATGGTGCCACCCTGTCCTCATGCCTCTGTCTGTGCTCCCTAGAGCTATGCCACCTTTGGCCGCTCTAGCTTCTAACTCTTGTTACCAGCGGTTCTGTATCCTCGGCCCCCACCCCAGACTGGGCTGGTCTTAGCCATGCCGCGTTAGTGTTAGACATGGGGTTTTCCCCAGACTGTAGACTTTTGATCATTGGCTGCCGGTTAATGTTAGAGAAGAGCGGCTAATATTAATATTAGATATTTATAGATTTAGGAATAAGATTTCATCTCCTATTACGAGTATTCAGAAATGCTGGTTGTAGTTACTGTTAGGGACACACGGAAGTGTGCTTTTTTATCCTTCACCTCGTATTTTCAACACTTCATGCTATGCTCCACCTGTGTACAAGCTGCCTGTGCGTACACAGACACAGTCTGCCATTGCCTGCCTGGTGGCTCCATGGAGACCTCTAGCTGAGGCTGTTAATACCCAATGGAGATGGAGAATTTCTGGGCTCTAGAGCCCGTCACTGGGACACCTGTTCTACTAGGTCCCGTTATGGTTCCCATCACTTGC
This sequence comes from Delphinus delphis, assembly GCF_949987515.2. Taxonomy (NCBI): domain Eukaryota; kingdom Metazoa; phylum Chordata; class Mammalia; order Artiodactyla; family Delphinidae; genus Delphinus; species Delphinus delphis. The sequence goes on along the minus strand of NC_082685.1, from coordinate 170,858,032 downwards.
TATGCACTCCTGTAAGCGGATTGTGTTTCCTTGTTCCCGTACAGCAGGCGTGGCCACATGCCTTGCTTTGGCCAATGAAATGTTGGTGGAAGTGACACATGTCATTTCTGGGTGGAGACTTTCAGAGCAAAAGTGTGCTGTTCTGGGATGCACCCTTGTGCAAACAAATGCAGTAAGAGAATCTTCATCCTTAGCCATTTGCTTCCTTCTTAGGAATCATTCCTGCTCATCTACTTCTAATGAAGAAGTTTACCTCAATATACTCACCCTTCAGGTGAAGGTTTCCATGCTGTCATTTTGCAAATAACCGGTAATGTTTAGCTGAGCACTTCCTATATGCTTCATGCACCAGTTTATTTAAGACAAACCCCATGAGAGTGGTTCTGTTATTATGATGACACACATAAGAGTAAACAACCTGAACACGGCCCACTGAAGCCGAGATTCGAACCCTAGGACTTGAGTTCCAGAATTCTGCACAAGACTTCCCCAAAGGTACTGGTAACACCCTATGGAAAAATGTATGCAAATACAGCAGACAGTAGGAATGGACTCAAACGTGGTCCACTTAATTCCACCCTGGAGGAGCCTCTGGGGAGAGGTTGATGAGCATTTTGTGCCGCAGAAGAAGAGAGGAAAGCATTTGGGTCATGGGTAAAAGGCTGGCCTGGTGCCGGGATGCTGCTTCTGGAGTCTGCTAACGTGTTGCTTCTCCCACTGGCTACCATCCAGTTGTACAAGTGTAAACTGTGATGCTGCATTTCCACATGGTGTCTTCTGTTCTACCCACTAGAGGATGTCTGGAAGGAAACATCAGACACAAGAACATCTGTCCTGCTCTTACCTGGCTGAGTGAAGCTGCCCAGAACAGCAGGACATCAGGAAGTTGACACACGGAGCCACACAGAATGCGTGGAGTAGTTTATTTTCTTTTTAGTAAGAGAAATCAAGATAAAATTTTTCCTGATGGTGAAATTGTGTATTTTGCATTTTATTATTATAACAAAAAGATGGCCAAGAGTATTACAGTAATTTAACTGTTTGATGGAATTCTTAATTTTATATGTTTTAATTCAGAGCAATTAATGCTACTGAAGTTTTTATGCATGTTACCCTTGTGTTCATTAAACATACTTTCATCAGTGTGAAACTACATTCAAACACATTATTTTCAGCTAGTAGCTGGTTTATGGTTTTGGTTTGTACTTTAACCTGTAGCAGTGAAAGAGACTCTGTAAAGCATTACTGCATTTTTGTGTTTAAAACTTACTGTATATGATAAATATAAAAACTCAATGCCATTAAATATATAAATGACAAAAAGTGGACTTGGATTTTGTTTCTATTGTAGGAAAATCTGATTTCTTTGACAAGTTGAATGTGCGGCTCTAAGAAGACAAAAGGAGTTGAGAATGCCTGTTCCAGAAGCTGGTGATCCCATTTATTTCTGTCCTATGGGGAGGGACATAGGACAGAAACTGAAAGAGTTGGGCAGAAACCACAGCATCCAGGTCTCCTTCTCTCCCTGAAGTCCTCCTGTTGGCTGCTTTTCACCGTGCTTCAGGGAGATGACTGTACTAGGACTATGGGTCCCCGGGGTCTGGTCCTTCCACCAGAGCAGTTTAATCACAAATCAGTTACAGGAAGGTAAGTAAAGCCACCAAGAGAGCTCAGGGGCAGTGTGGCCACTGTGACTCCTGCATGGGTTGAGAGGTGGCCTTCTCCAGAGGGGGCTCCATCATGGCATGTGCAGGAGGCCTTCTCTTCAGGCGTCCAAGCTCCAGAGACCCTCGTCCTGTCTGTGCCACTCTTGGCCCTGTGAGCACTGAACAGCATAAAGGGGGTGAGTGGGATAAGTCAGGAGACGTTTGTGCTCACTTAGAGGGTCCATGCAGAATGAAAGCTGAAGACACGATTCAGTGCTCCAGGGCCGGGGGAATTTGAACCAGTTTCAGAAAAGCATCTTGCAAGAAACAAAAGCAAAAGATGTTCAGTGGTGTAGTTCTTTAAGCAACCACACTGCTGTGCAGATTGCAGCCAAAAGCAGCAAGAACCTGGGCCACAGAGTTCTGCTCGGCCCACACAGACTCCTGTTTGCACACACTGATGCACAGACAGGCTGCTGAATAGCCTGAGCACCTACCGGGAGCCGAGGACAGAATCAGTGATCCCCCGCCTGTCCATTCCTCCTCCACTGCCACGTGCACGTGTGTGTGTGTGTGCATGAGAGCTCAAGTGAGTGTGTAAGTGAATGTGAGTATACGTGTGTATGAGTGTGTATGAGTACACATGTAAATATTACAATCACACTTGCAGTTTTGAATCCCTCCCAGGAAGCAGTAAGAAGAATAGAAAGCTTATGTCCATGAACTTTGCTAGAGTCGTTTCTGTGGAGGGCTAAGAAATGGTGCTGAAGGCAATACGTTGATGACTGGGCTTCCTGACTAAACACCACTCCCTTCCATCAAAACCTTGGAGAAGCAAAACAAAGGAAAAATAATTTTTACAAAAAAGAGAAATGCCATCTTCAATTAAAGGGAGGAATTTCCACAACTACCAACTGTAAATCAGGAGAACAATGAGCCACATCCTGCAAAAATATGCCAAATCCTCAAAATGATACATTTGTGACAACCATCACCAAATGTGTGTGTGTGTGTGTGTGTGTTTTTTTAAGTGCCATTAGATCTAAGGATGTGGTTGGACTACAGGGAAGCAAACCCAGTTCAATACCAAGTAATGTCAGGGAAGAGCAAGCTGATGGGGAAATGATGCTGACAAGAATTTCCATCATCTGCTACTTGGCTTCCTTGCAGAGGAATTGACTTTGGGGGCATAGGAGTGAGGCCAGATGAAGAGGCAACAAGGCCCAATAGCACTGTGGAGAGCTTGTGCAGGGAATGTCTGGAAACTACATTCCAGTGGGCATGCATTTCTCAGATAAAATAATTATCAGATTTCTCAAGATTTGTTTGAGACCTCAAGTCCCATTAAAAGCTAAATATTTGTCCAAGCAATTTCCACTTGTCTCTCCCTAGGCTCTTTTTAACAGAGATCTGGAACCACAAAAATGAGTAATAATCACAAAGGAACCAAAATGGGACCTGGCCCAAAGGTTAAGAAAATTAAAGAAGGAAAGTAATATAAGCAGAATAGTAAGGGTACAATATACATGGAATAAACATCCAAAGAGTTCAGACTATTGGTTCACCATGATCTCAAATTGCAGACAATATCAGTTATTGAAAAATAAGTTAAAAAATAAACATAAATATTCAAAAGGGAGACTATGTAATCATAGAAGAAAGAAATAAGTGAATTTACAGAGTTCCAGGAATAAATTTAAGAGAAAAATAGACATTTACAGAAATTAAAATCATCTTATAAGCAAACTAAGAAAAAATAGGATAAATACAACTAAAAACAAACAGATGTGTTAAACAGGCTTTAGGAAAACATGCTACATTGAATGTAGTAGATATTTGTCACTAATTTTGTCCACCCAACATATGAACTTTTTTCAATGTTCGGTGAATATGTCATTTTATGCCAGATAGCTTGCCCAGATTCCTTTGCAAATAAGACAAAGTGGAGAGATTTGGGTCCTGCTAATAAACACCCATAGATGACTGGACACAGCAGAAAAAAGGATTAGTGAATTCAAAGACAAGCTAGTAGAATGTGTCCAAACTGGAAGAGAGAGAGAAAACAGAAATACACACATAGGCTATGGTCAAATCATCTCACATTAGGTACAGCTGCAGTCCAGAAGAAAAGCAGAAAGAATGGGCAGAAGAAATACTGGAAAAGATAATGACTGGGCATTTTCTAAAATTGATGAATGAAGACATTAACTCACTGATTCTAGAAGCTCAGTGAACTCAAATCAGCAAAAATAAAACATGATTCAACAAGAAAAACACACACTGAGGCACATGACAGTCAAAATCCTAAAAAACAATCCTAAAAAACAAAGATAGAGAAAAAAAAAATCCTAAGGGACACAAGAAACATTTCACCAAAGGAGATGCAGATCACTTTTGAACAGAAGTTATGGAAGCCAGAGGACAATAGATATTTAAAGAGTTGGTGGGAAGTCTGCCAGTCTAGAATTTCTTCCCAGCAAATGTGCACTGTAACAGTATTACAGAATGTTCTTCAGGCTAAACAATAATATTACATGGAAACATGCAACTTCAGAAAAGATCAAAGAGTACCTGAAAAAGGTAAATATGTCAGTAAATATATAGAAAAATGTTGACTGGATAAAGCAAAATCAAATAAGAATCTGTAATGTACATACCTATTAAAATACATTACAAAAATAGCACAAAAAGAGAGAGTAAATAAACTGCTGTAATTTTTTTTCAAAGTTCAGGAAATAGTTATAATATTTATTTAAAGTAAAGTATAATTTGTCAAAGATGCATATAGTAATCTCTGGAGTGACTACTATATATATATATATATATATATATATATATATATATATATATATATATATATATATATATAAAGTGAAAGAAAATTAAGCCAAAAAGAGACAAAGAAGAAAAGAATGGAAGCAGAAAAAAAAATGAAAATAAATATCCAACTGTTTAACTTAAATCAAATATATATAGGTAACTATGTTAAACATAAATGGATTAAACATTCCACTTAAACTGCAAAGATTGTCATGCTGGGTAAAAATATAAGACCCAACTACAATAAGTCCCCTACATATGAACAGGTTCCATTCTGAGAGCACATTTATAAGTCCAATTTGTTTGTAAGTCCAACAAAGTTAGTCTAGGTACACAACTAACACAATCGGCTATCTAGTACTGTGTTATAATAGGTTTATAATAATTTTCACACAAATAATACATAAAAACAAATACAAAAATAAAGAAAACATTTTTAATCATACAGTACAGTACCTTGAAAAGTACAGTAGTACCAGCTACATCACTGATGCTTTTAGGCTTGCTTCCAGACATCCTGGGCTTGAAATAAAGATACTGTACTACTGTACTCTATACAGTACTGTATAGTAAAGTACACAAAAGCACAACCACTTGCAGAGGGTGCACACACGTGACAACGTATGCCAGATAAGTGAACTAAGTTATGAGATTGAACATGAGAATGCACGTTCTCATCCTTGAAAGTTCACAACTTGAAGGTTCATATGTAGAGAACTTATTGTATATGCTTCTTATAAGAGGTACACTGAATATAGATGCCAAGAATATATCATTACAGAGTCTACAAGCATTAAAAAGATAATAACTATGTAAATCAATTTAAAATGGAAATCCCTTGAAATTGATACATTCCTGGAAATACACATTTTATAAAAACTGACACAAGAATAAATACAGAATCTGATAAGTCCTATATCTATTAACAATATTGAATTTACAATATTGAAACTTCAAAATTAAAATATTGAAAACTTGCCCACCAACAACCTTCAGACCCAGAGAGCTTCACTGGTGAATTCTTCTAAATATTTAAGGAAGTGGTGAGACTGATATTACCCAAACTCTTTCAAAAAAACAGAAAATAGAAGTGATTTCCAACTCAATTTATGAGGCTGACATAATCCTGAAATAAAAATCTAACAAGAACATTATGAACAAAGAAAATTATAGATCAGTATCTTTTATTAATATAGAAACAAAAATCCTGAGCAAAATACTAGTAAAAAGAGCCAGTATACATACAATGATTAAAGTATTCTGGTTATTGCAGGAGTGTACATTTACTTCAGTACCTGAAAGTTAATCAGTGTGATTCGCCACATTAACAGAATAAAGGAAAAAAAAAAAAAAAAAAAAAAAAAAAAACACAACATGATCATTTATTATATTCATTAAAAGCAAATGTCTAATAGAATTCAGTATCTGCTCATGATTCCAAGGAAGGACCACCCATGCTGTATGAGCATTTCAGAAAGTCAGGGAGAAGAGGGGCTGAAGATTGTGGAACTGATTGTCTTTCAGAGATTTTCATTATGCAGGGAAGAATAAGATTACAAGGAGTTTACAGACGCTGGAACTGGGATGAAGGAAGTGATACCACAGACTGGATGGGGAAGGAAAGTAAGTCAGCAAGGTGGAGGAGATCCAAAGGGAGAGGTCTCAGTATAAACACAGGAGAGCGAGAGAGTTATAAGGAACTTGTGCATATGGGTTGGTCCAAGGGAGTGTTACTGCAGTGGAAGTGGGTCAGTGAAGCCGGAAGCCTGTTGGGTAGGAATATGACCTGGTTGTGGACTTGCAGGTCACCCTGGGTGATGGCAGGATATGGGGTGGAGGGGAAGGCTTAGATCACCTGTGAAAGTCCTTACCTGTGGATTCCTAGTGATAACAGTGGAAAGAAAGCAGCATTGAAGACTCATCCCTGTGTGTTACTTTTACTCATTTCAAGTAGAAGAACATGAGAAAAAGCTTGGCTGGATCAGAAGGAGGAGCTGCCCAGCTGACCCAGAGGGAAATAAGAAACGTCTGCTGTTTAAGCCAATAAGTTTTTTGAGTCTTTTGTTATACAGCAACAACTAACTTATACACTTTAAAAAAAAAATAAGAATGCTTTCATTCTTAGAACACTGGAAAACCATCCCTACTATAATATTGCATTTTTTTTAAAAAAATAGTTAAGTTTTAGAAGAGATTATCTATTGGACTTGAGACTAAAATGGATCAGAATATGTCACCCCCAAATATACCCTTTGGCACAAAGATTATTTTGAACTGAAGGCAACTGAGAATCAACAGATGCAGGGAGAATTCTCTTCCCTCTCTGTTTCTGCCTAAAAGCAGGGCATGCATTTCCTTTGGTGCACATGTCTTTCTAACTCAGACCAGGAAGAAGAGAGCAGCTCCTATCGTTGGAGACAGAGCTGGCACCTAGATGAGAAGGCAGAACAAAACCTCACTAAAATAACCCTTATCTTCCATTGTTTCCTACACTTATTTCTTTGTCACTTGCCCACAGGTTATCATCCCTTGAAGCCAAGCCCTCTGTTCTTTGTTAAAATGATATATAAGCCTCCGGGTCTAAACACTTCTTTGAGTTTTATTTCTTTTTTGTGAACTCCTGTTCACATAAAATATTAATGAATATTAATAAATAATTATATAATATAAATAAATCTGTAGATAATAATAAATTTATTTATTTATATCTATTTAAAATAGAAATCAATTAATGTATTTCTTTCTCTTAATTCACCTTTTGTCAGTTAAATGCATAAGCCCCAGTTGCTGAACCTAAGAGGATACAAGAAGACAATTTTCCATCCTGAAAGTTTAATGAATAGGGTATCTTTTACTTTCTTCTTATACATTTCAGGATTATTTGATTTTTTATAATAAACTTATTTATTTTTACTGTTAGAGAAAAAATATTAACATTTTAAGTAACACTGTTAATTCATCAAATATACTAAACTATATAACACCAAGAATACTTAATGATTACTTTATTCTCTTCCCGATATCCGGTTCTCCATTACAATATTATTTACATATATTCCAATTCTAGAAAATGGCAATAGAGAAATGAATTAGTAAAGGAGCTAGGTTTCTCCAAAGACATCAGATTGGCTTCGTGAAACAGAAGTCGGGAGACCAACGGCAAACAGGATGGGCTTTTTGACAAAGACGCTTTATTCTCATTAACACATGCGATGATTGCAGACTGGCTTTGAAGATTTGTCTCTTTTTAAATTTGCTTCAGTAACGTACAGAAAATAAGATAAAATGCTTTCTTTGCTTCCTGGCATTGATGTCTCTGCTGTGTTTCAAATCTGAAGTTTTCTTTTTTTTTGCAACGAAAATCAAAAAATCATTAAATGATGTTAGAGACAGCAGGAAGTGTGTAAGAATCATAGAACATCTTGCAGCAGTATATATTATTTCATTATCTAAATCAGTGGGTAATGATTTCTTATATATCAAAGCTTATAATTATTTTTCAGGGATCGGAACCACAGAGGGGAAGTGGGAGTTTGAGGATGATGTCAGTCAAAGAGCTAGGGTTTCTGCAGAAAAGTGGAGGAATTTGCCCAAAGTGTAATTATGTAAATAAAATGTGCCTGGGGCTAGAATAATTTGACTGTCACCCACTGACAGAAATGGCCCCAGGCTCAGGCCCATACCATTCACTTAGGGAGGTAGATTCGGAGGGCTCTCCCCCGCAAAAAAAACAGCTTTAATTTATTTTGCTCCTGACTATAGAATGCTGGAAGATGGGTCTCCTCTGCAGCTGTGCTTATTTGCATAAGACTGTTCTAGAAGAAAGCGCGGCATCGGTGGCCCCCTTCTCCTTACCTCCAAGCCCCTAAGCAGCTCAGCCCTTCCTCCCACCTGAAAAGCAAAACGAAAACTTCCACAGGCACGGACACTCACTCCCTCAACATCCTGGTCTTCCAACAACTATCAAATACTTTGAAAGAGGGGTTTCCCTGGTGGCGCAGTGGTTGAGAGTCCGCCTGCCGATGCAGGGGACACGGGTTCGTGCCCCGGTCCGGGAAGATCCCACGTGCCGCGGAGCGGCTGGGCCCGTGAGCCATGGCCGCTGAGCCTGCGCGTCCGGAGCCTGTGCTCCGCAACGGGAGAGGCCACAGCAGTGAGTGGCCCGCATACCGCCAAAAAAACAAAAACAAAAACAAAAAAAAAACAAAAAAAAAACTTTGAAAGACCATCTCCATAGAAGGAACCTTTGGGATGCATAATGCATTACCTTTAAAAAAAATAACAAAGCAGTGCAAATGGTATCGGCATGCTTGTACTTTGTCAAGCAAAGCCATTATTTTAAAAGAACGTGTACTACGGACAGTTTTTTTTAAAAGAAAGGCACATTGTAACTCCAAACACTATAGGAAGGAGATGATCTCGGGATATGCTTAGCTTTCTGAAAAATTCACGAAATTGCCATTATCCTTATTTTTTCTCCTGATTTTCCTGAGCTGGCAGAAACACTGCACTGGGTGCTCTGCTCCCAGGCCTGGGCTGGGGGGCCTGCTTCCTGCCTGGCAGTGGGGGGACTGGGACGGGCCTCCCCTTCTCTCCCAGCTCTGCCACCCTCTTTCCAGACCCTCCTGGACTCTGGCCTCCCCCATGATGTGCAGCCTCTCTGCGCACCTCTTCTGTGAACTATCTCACACTGTTATCCACCCCTCACTCTCCACGTCCCCCCACCTCCAACCCCTGGCGTGACTCCCTGAAGACCCGAAGCGTGTGTCTCCAGGTGACGTCTGCCCAGGGGTCGGTGGAGGCTTCCTATCTTTTCAGTGACTGCGTGCCTGGGTCTTTTCCAACTCCTTGTCCTCTCTAAGGACGGGTAAGGAGGACAAGGTGATTTCAGCTCTGCACGCGTTTTGTGCGCCAAGGCACACCTCGGCTGTTACCACTTCTCAAATGATTTTCCTTAGACGTGCCATCTTTTCAGGGCTTTCAGAGCTACGGGCCAGCTGACTGGTTTTGCTTTCCAAGCTCCCTTTTCACAGTTACCCAGACCTTACTGCCCGTCTCCTAAATCAGCATTTCAGGCCACCATGTGGTGGTCCCAGCCCCACCGAGCCCAGGGGACCGGCTGCTGTGTCCTGTCCCAGCTCTGCCCACCCCAAGGGCCCGGGTTCCCTCCGTCCTCTCAGGAAGCCTGGCCCTCTGCTTCAGCGCAGAGCCATCTCCTGTTTCTCTTTCCAACTTCCTCTCCCCAGGAAACAAGCAGTGAAATTTTCTCCATGGTTATAAATTAAGGTGGGGAGGTCTGGAGGTGGGCAGGGAGCAGGGCAGCCTTGTACCGAAGCCCTTTGGGGCTCAGACTGGAAGCAGGGCCGGGTTGTGAGGCAACCCGCAGCAGTCTTGGAGGGAAGGGACCTGGGGGCCTGATCTGGGTCTGTGGACAGAATCGGGGGCCCCTCCGGCCATCAGGGCAGGCTCTCCCGCAGTGCAGCGTTAGGGGGCACCCCTTGGTCCCCCGCATGGGGCATTGGAACAAGGAGTGTCTGGAGCCCCCGTGGGCACCCTGCCCCCAAGCCCTGGAAGCAGTTCCCTAGGACGGGGTGAGTGGAGCCGCCCCCGTGAAGGAGGGACGACGGGCAGACCCTCATCCCAGGAGACCTCGGGTAGCTCCAGAGACAGACCAGGCCTCAAGAGAGAGACACAAGGAGTGCCCCTGGCGACGCCCGCCAGGCATAGGTTCGGTGGCTCATCTGAGAATAGAAGGGACACAGCGGCCTGCCTGGCAAAGCCTGTGAGTCACAGCGGGAGGCCGGGACCCCAAGCACTCCCAGGATGCCCTGCAGCCCTGGTGCTTTGTGGTAGTGTTTCATGTCAGCCCCCCCCCCCCCGCCCACAAGGTGCTGTCAATGACCCCACTTTACAGATGAGGAAACCGAGGCAGCAAGCGGTTAGGTAACCGGCTGGTCGCGCTGCCCCACTCTCAGTGGTGAGCATCACTGTGGATTCAGGCAGATGTCGAGAGTCTTGGCGCCGTCCTACCGCTCTCGCCCATCCCCTAGGGGGTGGACACCACCAAGAGGGGGATTGGGGCCACTGAGGCCGGAAGACTTGGGCCAGGGTCTACTCGAGTCCACCCTGTGCCTCACCCGGCTCTCACCTGAGTTCTCCAGGCGGTTCAGTGTGACAAACCTCTGTCTCCCACCCTGAGAACTGGTTGGAGGCCTTGCCTATTCCTCAGCCTCAGCTCAGTGCGTGGTGGAAACTAGACAGTCACCACTCACTCGTGCAGGACTGGCGGAGGGGTCACATCCTCTTCTGGCCACGCTCCTGTTTGATCCGCACAACCCCAACATGTAGGGGTCCAAACAAACCCTGAGCACAAGGTGAGATTGTGAGGCTGAAATAAAAATATTTAGATGGTTGAAATCACCCCTATGAGTTCCTTGCTGGGTCTAGATGGTTTGCTTATTTTCACCCTCTGCTGAAAGGGCACCTTTCCCACCACCAAGGCGGGCAGGTCCTCTGCTACTGAGAGTCTCCTGCCTACCCAAGGGCTGTGGCTCCTGGTCTCCTACAGCCCCAGGGTCTCCCTGCCCGGCCCTGACCCTGGACTACTGGCCCGAAGACTGAACACAAGAGCCACTCCAGCCGCCTCTGAGGCCTGCCAGGCACAGCAGGGTCTGCACTGTCAGAGGGCAGACACGCAGCCAACTCCAAGGAGTCTGAAGAAAGGTGGGCTTCTCGGGTCCCCCGGGCAGCTCCTCCTTTGAGACAGCCCTGCGTCAGGGGTGTTCAGAGAAGAGAAGTGTCCAGCTGGCAGTCCACTCTCCCCTGACATGTAACGTGCTTGCTCGTGTACAGGGCGCTCCCTGTTTTGAGGACACAGGGGAATTTCGATTCCCCTATCATATTCATCCTCAGACCTCCATCTCACTGCTGGACGCTGGGAAACCAGAATATAAGCCCTCGGCCCCTTCTCTCCTAGAGCAGGAGACCGGAAATTCCAGTGCAGGAATATGAACAAAAGAGGGCAACTAGCTCCCCTGAACGGCTGGGAAATACCAGGGGCGACCTTGGGTGACCTTGAACCCTGTGCAGGGCGACAGCAGGGACCGCAGCCGGAGATGGGTGGACACAGCCGTGAGCCTGGAATGCGAGGGACAGGAGGGGACCCCCATCTCCCATCTGCGGAGACTGGACCGTCCAGGAGGAAGAGACACACCTCATGGCAGGGGTGGGGTCTCCCCTCTGCAACCTGAGGGCCGGTCTCTCCAGAGACAAACGCTGCTGCTCTAGAAAGCTTGTGAGTTATGACCAAAGGGAAGAAAGTGTAGAGTGAAAAGCACTAATTAGGGATCTCCTTCATGAAATGAGCACGTGTAACAAAGTAAAATGATCCCTTTCTGGTCTCCACAGGGAGTTCCACAGGCCAGTTAGTGATGGGATGAGACTCCCTGAGGATGAGGACCTTGATTCCTGTACAGATAACATTCGGGGATGGATGGAGACAACGGTGCACGCTGGCAGTTTAAACACACCTCCTTGGTTGCTGTTACGCTATGAATTCTGGGGAAAGTTTTCCTTCACTCTGGAAAGGCAAGCTTCAGGCCAATCTCCTGCCACGTTTGTCCATGCCGATCCTGGTTTGCTCTGGTGTATGCCGTGTGTGCGTGCATGTGTGTGTGTGTGTGTGTGTGTGTGCGCGTGTGTGTGTGTGCATGGCGTATATATGGGTGTGTTTGTATGCATGTGGGATGTTGTGTGCAGTGTGTGTGTATATGCGTCATACACAAGTGTGTGTGTGATGTGCATGTGTGTGTTGTGTGTGGGTCTGCGGGTGGATATAAGTGCATGCATGTGTGTGTGCATATGAGTATGTACGTGTGTGTCTTCCTTCAACATTTGTTCTTGGTCCCTCGACACACACTGAAGAGTACAAACCTGGGGCACTAGTGAGACCAAATTTGAAACCAGGCACAACGAGAGAATGGAAATCATGGGACACTCGTGGTTATTTCAGCTAAAGTAAGTAAACACCCTTTTTAGGGGAGAAAACCCTTGTTTAGTGGCCAAGGTCATGAGCCCTGGAGTGAGCGTCCTTAACCTTGAAATCCAGCCCTGTCCTTACAGGCTCTGCCACACTGGAGAAGCTTCTAGATCAGATAACCAGCTCAGCTTCCTTGTTCGTGAAGGGTTGTACTGAGAGTTCACGGGCACGTGGCCCTTGATCACTGTCAGGGTGTGAGGCTGTGGTCGCTCCCTTTTAACCAGGTGAGTGAGGATCAGTGAGTCAGATGGTGAAAACGGATGCTGGGTGGAGAGAAAGTGGGGAGGGGAGGCAGGTGCAGGTGGGAGATGGGGAAGGATGGCGGGTGCACCCAGCTCGCTGCAGCTGCACAGGACTGCAGGGCACCGGCTCCAGGCCCAGCCCCCAGCTCCCAATCACAGGGACGCTGTACCTGAGGGTGGCGGACAGGCCGGCAAGGGCATCCAGTGACTCAGAAGCCTCCGTTGATTAAAATCCCTGTTTTTTCTTGACACCGTTCTTTTCACACCTGTTTCATTTAGCTGGATTTGGGATTCTAGATTTGGACTATTTTCTCACTTGACCCTGAACATTAGTGATTGTGTTACCCTTTCTGTGGAAATCATGTTACTAATTCTTTGGGTTTTTTTTGTTTCTTTTTTTGGAGAATCTTGGAGGCTTTGTACAATGATTCCTGTCTCTCCAGACTCCTTGGAAGGCAATGAAAACATGCTCTAGAAGAATCATTTTACTCTGCCCTGAAATCAAACCATTTTGGGGGGTGGGAGGGAGGCTGTGTAAGCTGCTTGGTAGAGAGCTGGACACACTATCCCGTTGACGCTGTGAGTGAGGCAGTTTGTTTCTGGGAGGCAGTTAACTGGCTGGAAAGGGTCCAGCCTGGGGTTTCCTCTCAAAGAAAGTTCTGGGCAGACTTTATGGCCACATCAGTCAGGCCCTTGGCTTCACATCCCAGTGGAGAGAGGACCCTTCACGGCCACCTTTCCTGGGCATCAGCCCAGAACTGGAAGAGGGCAGAGGGAAGAGGATGGAGGGCAGGCTGTGGGCAGGGATCCATGCGGGTGAAGCCCCTGCTTTTCCCTGTAGCCCTGTCGGGAGGAGCTGGATTCCGGCACCTGAAGAATGACTGGCACCACGTGCTGTGTTCTGTGGTTACCACATCCCTGTGCCCATACACATGGCTCTGGGTGACCGTACAAATGAAAGGGTATCAACGTGAAACAACCATCAGCAAATCACCCAGGGCAAACACGCACAGTGAGTACAGGACGGAACGTGACACACAGAATGCCTTCCTGGGTCTCTGCTTCCTCGTTTTCAGATTTTGTTACTAAATCCATACGTAAGGCGTTTTAACTTCACCCTTCTTGTGCACAAGACAGGCCTCAAGGACGAGGGAAAAGACTGATGGGAAGGGAAGTGTGAGTGGCATGTTGTGACACTTATGTCACCTTTTAAATACCTTATGGTTTGGATCCATAAATGATTAGAGCATGGCTATAGCTGCATCCTGAGGAAGTTGGAATTCAGGGAGCTTGCATGCACACACAGGTATGCACACACGCATTGCACATGGGTACCCATGCATGTGTACACATGCACACACATACATGCGCATACTCGTGTGCATGCAATACACACATGGACACATACACACGCACACAATGCACACATACATATGCACATGTGCACACAATGCACACACGCACACACTCAGTACACACATGCACACACACACATGCATGTGCATACTCACATGCACACACATGCAATGCCCACACGTGCATATGCACGCACAATGCACATACACACACATGCATGTGTGCACACATGTACACACAATCCCCATGCATGCATATGCACACATGCACACAACACACACATGCATACTCACACACACATGCAATGCCCATGCATGGACACATGCATATGTACACACGCACACAGTGCACACATGCATGTGCATACTCACATGCACACGCATGCACACATGCAATGCCCACACATGCATATGCACACACACACACACAATACAAACACATACATGTGCATACTCACACACACATGCAATGCCCATGCATGGACACGTGCATATACACACACACAGTGCACACATGCATACACATACATGTGCATACTCACATGCACACACAATATGTATCCTTGCTGAGAACGGAGCCCAGATTCCCCACCCCATGTTCCTGGTTCTCTGGAAGGGGTGATCCCCACCACCACACCATTGCCTCATGTTTGAAATTTTCCATGAGTTCAGACACTAGATCGATCATCACCATCACATTAACCTGTTACTAATGGGCTGAGGGGTGGAGAGAGCAGTGTGTCTCTGGGCCCCACTGGGCATGAATGGTGACCTGCACTCGGATGTACACGAGCCCCAGGGGCAGAGCCCACCCAGCCCACCTCTGCACTTACCACCTGAGGCTAGTTCCCTGGGCTGACCCTAGCTGGGGCTGAGGTGTTCCCATGTTGCCAACATGAACAGCCACTTGCCAAGTTAAGACTTTATAAAACATGGTTCCTTCTAACAGGCCATGCACATTATTTAAAATTCAAGATGTCCACCAATTATTTAAAAGCTCCCTAGTGGGCTTCCCTGGTGGCGCAGTGGTTGAGAGTCCGCCTGCCGATGCAGGGGACACAGGTTCATGCCCCGGTCCGGGAAGATCCCATATGCCGCGGAGCGACTGGGCCCGTGAGCCATGGCCACTGAGCCTGCGCGTCCGGAGCCTGTGCTCTGCAACGGGAGAGGCCACAAGAATGAGAGGCCCGCGTACCGCAAAAAAAAAAAAAAAAAAAAGAACCTGTTGTATAAAATAAATAAATAAATAAATAAATAAATATAAATAAAAAGCTCCCTAGCCATGCAGTAATCAGGAAAGAATTACCCTAAACTCATAAGGAGGTGTCCCCCCTCTGCAGTGAGAGGGTCCCAGACTGTCCTTCATGGCTGGAGCAGCCTCCCGGCACACCTGGTCCAGGGCAAGCAGCCTCTCCCTCTCGCGCAGGGGATGCGTCCTCCCGCCCTCAGGGTCATTTCTGAGTTGGAGTTTGGGGGGGCAGAGCAGCCCCATTCCTTTCCATTGGAGGCTGGAAGGCCTCAGAGGTGTCTCCCCCGTCTCCCCGCACCACCTCCTCAGGCCCCGCCTGCCTGCACGGCCCCCTCAGATTGCACACGTCCTGTCTGTGATCTTTCCACCCCTGCACATCCAGCCAGGTTTTTGCCTGTCGTGGGTGATGGAGGGACAGGGCTGGGATGGGTGTCAGGATGCGGGTCCCAAACATGACCCCTCCCTCCCCAGGCTGGCAGCCTCGTCTCATTTGGGGCTCTACTGCCCAGGGACTCCACTTGGTTCTGGGAGCCAGGAACAGATGGTGAGGGCAGGGTGACCTGGGAACACGGGCAGCTGAGCGGGCAGGAGAGGCTCCTCGCTTAGAACTGAAGCAGCTTGAATTGAACCTCGAGACCACACTGCGAAAGACTCCTTTCAGCGCTGGCTTCTTAGCCAGCAAAAGAGGGACGTACCCCTTGCCGTGCACCTCCACGCGGAAGCAGGAGCCTGTAGAGAGGGAGGTTTCTGAGGTGAGAGTTTCAAGTGTCCAAGTTCACCTGTTAGGGGAAGCGGTATTGTTCCATTACTATTTCTTATCATTAAATTCACATGTGGGGGGCAGGGGTCGGGGTAGTAGTGTTTACTAGTAAGCTTATAATTAAGTATTAGTTTGCTCAGGCTGTCATAACAAAATACCACGGCTGGGACGGCTTAAACAACAGACATTTATTGTCTCACAGTCTGGAAGCTGGATGTCCAAGACCCAGGTGTCGGCAGGGCTGGTCCTCTTGAAGCCTCTTTCCTTGGCATGTAGACGGCCATCTCCTCCCCGTGTCCTCACGTGGCCACTCCTCCCTGCTGGTGTGTCCTGAACTCATCTCTTATAAGGACGCCAGCCCTATGGGGTTAGTGCTACCCTAATAGCCTCATGTAAATGTAATCACCTCTTTGAAGACCTTGTCTTCAAATATGGTCACATTCAAAGGTACTGGGGGTTGGGACTTCAATGTAGGAATCCGGGGGTCACAACACAGCCCATAATAGAGCCCGATACACCCTTGTGACTGTGAGTTCACATCTTCTTGGGGTGAAAGGCCAGGGTTCTGTGTGCTTGGTAGCTAATGGGTTCAATAAATGTTTGCATGAATTTATGAAAGCGATTTTGCTGCAATCAACATTGTAATATTTGACCAGCATCTGATGTGACTTCCCTGCTTTTGTGAGGGTTTTTTCCCCATTTTTTAATACTGTGGTCATAATTGTTTAATCTTCTCCAACTGCCCTTACCTGGCCACTTCTTGAATTTTTTGTGTGTTAAACCCTAAGAACAAGGGTTCGATAAAATGTCCCTGGTATTTTCCGAAGGGAGAGGCCCTGTTGGCGTGCTTCTGATCCTTTGAACCCTCTCGTTCCAGGTCCCCCTACCTTGTTAAGAGAATATTTCCCCTGGTTTTAATCAAGTGGGGCGTTTGCACACAGGTTTGCTTTCTGCCACTCGTGTTGACTTCTCTCTCCCCAGCTTCGTTTGAGCGCAGTGGCACTAACTCATAAAATTAATTCCCTTTTCGTGGGTTTGTCAGAAATGAAGATTGTTCTGACCCCTGGTTGAACTCATCAGCTGAAATGAAGTTGTTCACTGAACTGGAGAAGACAAAGCTTGGTTCCGAGAGATTAATCGGCTCCATCAGCCCTTGGAGGAGACCCGGCCACGGCCCGTCACGCCGACCCTGGACAGCTCCAGTCCCGCACAAATGAAAGCCATCACTCCCGGCCAGGAAGATACTAAATTATAGGCTTTTAAATTTAATTTTCAGTTTACTTGTGTTTTCGATTAGCGTGCCATGTCTCATAAAGACGGTGCTACCTTTGAGAAGCAAACACCTCCCCTCGTAGCCTGGGAGGCCCTGGTCAGATCCACCTGAGATCTGTCAGCACGTGAACAGCAAACTATTTTCTTCATCCCCAAATCAATAACAGCCTTGGCAATAAAAAGTCGCCCTGGGCCTGGGGCCACAGGATTTCTCGACAGGCTCCTAAAACCATCCTCAGGTCACCGGAGGCCTGTGGATGGCCGTCCACTTTCTGTGCATGACTGCGAGGGGGCAGGAAAGCTCAGGGCTGATGACCTGTCATCAGCTGGGAAGCACTGCCCCTCTTATCCTCCTGGGACCCCAGCTGTGCACGCACCGAACGGACTTTCTCCTGGTCCCGAGAGCAGACATTAGAATTGCCACTGCCTGGAGACTTCTAAGGGTGGGTGACGGTCCTCTCTGTCCTGTCCTGCCTTGCATTATTCCAGGTGTAGGTTCACGCATAACCAGCCCTCATTTCTACTGAAGACAAGCTTCGGAGAAACCCGAGTTAGCATCCAGACCTGATGGGCCCCACGGGGAGACGCCACAATCCCCTCCCCTGCGTCAGACGCTCTCCCTGGCCAGACCCCATGCCGGCCTCGCCCTCAGCCCCCAAAAAAGCAGGGGTCTTCCTTGTCCACTGCCTCTGCCGCCTTCCCCATCCTCCTTGCTCCCAGGAGAGGCCATTCCTGGCACGATTCCCGTGGCATTTCCCGACAGTGTCCCAGCCGCTCTGAAACCCACAAACCACATCTGCTGGTCTGCAGTCCTACCTCGCTTTAGATAAGAGCTCCCTTAGGTTATAAGATGACAAAGGACAAAGACAAAATAAACTTCAAAGAAAAGAAAGTGTAGAAAAACTTTAAATAGCGTTCTCCCCTAGTCTACAAAAATCAACGTTAATCTTGGTCTTTTCACCTTCCTTTACATTTCTACAGCACTTCCCTTCATTCCTCCCTCCCTCCCTCCCTCCCTCCCTCCCTTCCTTCCTTCCAGAGATTCTTATAAAATTGAGCACAAAGGGAACACAGAAGAAGAATGTATTTGCGTCTCCCCCAGTTCAAGTTTCCTTTGCCCTGACCCAAAGGTCTGGACATGGAGAGAATGTTCTAGACCATGGCCAGCACACTTGTATGATGCAGAGCCAGAGTGTAAGTATTTCGGTCTTGGCCACATGGTAGTGGAAGCAGCCCTTCACCGAGAGCAGCGTGTACCATAGACCTCGGCGACCACCGAATGTGGACTTCAGACTGTTTTCACGTGCTACAAAATGTGGTCATTCTTTTCTTTTTTCTCCCCACAATTTGAAAATGCCAAGGCATTCCTAATTTGGGGCTGCACAAAAATCGGCAGGGGCTGGATCTGGCCCCTGGGCAGTCACGTGCAGACGGGGTGTTGTGGGAGCCCCGCAGCTCCAGGAGTCCCACCTCCTCTTGCTTTCTGCCGGCCACAGCCGAGGAGCAGAGGGGCCGCGCAGCCTGACTCAGCCCTCTGTAGGAGGTCTGGGCGGCTGAGCATCTGCCTTTCCCAGGCTCCTGGGCCGCGGGCGCTGCTGGTCCCAGCACCAGCCTTAGGCAGAGTGATCCGGTTCATTGACCGGGGCTGTGTCTGCTCCCTCTTAGAAGAAATGGGGTTCGGTAGCTCAGAGAGAAGGAGCAGCTCCCGAAGAACGAACGAATGAGGGGGTGAGTCAGCCCTGCACCAGCCCTGGCTTCACTCACTCGCCTGCTCTGTGAGCGACGAGGGCTCTGCAGACACTGCCTGACCTGGGATGCAGCCCGGATCTGCTCTGGGCGACACTCCTCCTGAAAGGCGGGGGCCCGGCTGTCTCCCTGCTGCACTGCACTCTGACACCATGACTCGAGCGCCTTTGCAGGGTAAATCCCCCGTGTCACCCGCTTGCCTTGACACGGGCGGATCCAGGCCCCGTTTTCTCATCTCCATCTCTCTGCCTGGAACACTCGAGCATCCCCTCGGCCCCATGCTCTCCGCCAGCCTGAATCCCTGGAAATCTGTGCCCAGGTAAGAAGCAGGATCTGTAGCAGGCGGGACATTTGCAGTACAGTCAGGAGGAAGGGGAAGAGAGACACAGAACTGAGGCTGCTTCAGAGGCAAAGAAACGAGTGCAAAGTCGGGGGAGGCTCTGCCCCAGGAGGTCCGGGGCTGTGGCTGTGAGCACTGAACGCCCCAGGAAACCCCGCTGTTCCGGGCCAGCCCCCTGCTTCCCCTCTTGTGTCTGGGTGCTGTCTGCACAGCCCATAAGGCCCTGTGTCCCTGCTTGCCCCAGCTTTTAGTGAATGCAGCACCTAATTTAGTGCCTTATTTGGTTTTCGTCTCACCTTAGCAGGACAGAAAACCCTGAGTTCTCATGCTGAGAACCCTGAGTTCTCATGCCTCAGAAAGCCGGCCCTCCGCCGTCCTGTTCAGCAACCAGGTCCAGGCGCCCAGACAGCCTGCGTCCCCCCTACTGTGAGGCTAGCTGGCAGGCGGGGGCCACCAGCAAAGAGATGACCCCAACTCAGTCTTTTCTGGAGGTAATTTGATGTCTGATAATTTTTTAGAAAGCATGTTTGAGCAGCCTTGGAAAATCAGAACCTTGTGGGGTGCTCTTCTCACTTTGCGTTTGTGGCCTCTGGGAGGACGGAGGGGCTCCGCTTCTGCCTTCTGCTAAGCAGTGATTGAAATGTGCCCCTGCCACCCTGTTTCTTGCTCCGTCATGAGATGTGTCTCTGCCCAGGATCACGACCACAGGGGCCTCGTGCGGAGGTAGAGGCCGGCGAGTTCTCACGCCTGGCGGCGTGCACCCTGGAGACGGCTTGGTAGCATCTCAACCAGCAGGTTGAACATGAAGAACAGCCCAAGTTGGTGTTTCCTGCTCATCGTGCCTGGGGCTGGGGCTGGTCTGCATCCTGTGATCACTCCAACTCGGTCCGCCTGGGATCCTGGGAGGCTTCCAGAAACTCAGGTGAACTGATGGACTTAAGAAGAGAGTCAGCCCTCAGCAGGAGTGAGTGTGGTCCCTGGAAGCAAGGGAAGTGTTTGTCCGACAAAAGTGCAGGGGCTCCAGGAACCACTTTCCGCTCCACGTGGCTGCTGTGTGCTGCATCGTGCCTCCCTCCAGTCCTGGGTCGGAGCCCTACCCCCAGCACCCGGGATGGGTGGTGTGGAGGTGGACCTTAAGGAGGCAGTGAGGCTGAAAGGAGGTCACCGGGGTGGGTCCCAATCCTACAGGGCTGCTATCTTTGTGAGCAGAGGAGGTGAGGACACAGACACGCAGAGAGGGCCAGTCGCGTGAGGACAGGGGAAGCCAGCCCTGCTAGCACGTTGGTCTCGGACTTCCAGCCTCCAGACGGTGACAAATACATTTCTGTCGTAGAGCCAGGTGTTGACTGCCAGATTAACATTAACTTCGTTCAAATTGATGTGCTCCGCCACCCGTGTTCATGTGAGGAGCTGGCTCTCATGGTGTCTGTGGTCAGTGGCTCTGCTTGGACCCGGCGTTGAGCTGGAGCATGGAAGTCTCTCCCCCATTGGTGAGGAGTAGAAAACCCCCTTCCCACTGGCACACTGACCATGGGGTCCACTCTGACCATCAGAGTCAACAAGGAGGAGTTGTAATTAGCTGGAATGTGGCTTGCGCACGAGGCTAATTGGCGATATTGGTGGTTTGCCTCAAACCTGTTTTCCCACAAGGCCCTCTAGGTGCTCCTTTCCTGGTGTCCCCACCTCCCCTTGTGTCCAGGAGGCTGTCCACTGCTCTCCAGCCAGGCACACTTCCAAAGTTATATTTGTCTGTTTTGACAAAAGACATGCAAGTGTCTGGTTCTATGTTGACTTTGTTTCTCATCGAGGTACAATCCAGAGAGCCCGACTATTATCATAAGACAGAAATGCTGCAGCTCAGGACATGCCGCCCAGGGCTGGGAAGTGAGGGACTCCAGGCTTGGGAACAGATATGGCAGCCATGCTCCTGGCTCTTATAAAAAGCCCAGTGTTGCAAAGCTGCAAAGCCTGGGATCCGATATGACTTCTTCTGGCTCGAATGCCGGGGATCCTCTGTATGTCTGAAACGTGTGTTCCTACAGCTGGCATGCTGAGCCTGCCGGTGCTGTTGGTGGGAGCTGTCATAACACTGTCCCTCATCCCCCAGTCTGCCGCCTGCCCTGTCAGGTGAGGGGGGCCCTGCTCTCTGGGTTCCACCCACCCTTGCTCACCCACAGGTGCCGGAGGAGACCCTTAGAGTCAGACAGGCAGGCAGATCTGCAGGCAGATTCAAAGCTGAGTCACGCGAACAGGTGTGAGGGATTGGAAGTTCTGTCTGGGGGATGACATTTCTGTGGTTGTCTGTGTCACTCTCAGAACACACTCTTTGGTATTAGAAATTCGTCAATGATTAAACTGATCGTAAATTACACACCATGGGTGCTTTCTTTCCATTCAAAGCGGACTTTTCTAATTTTAAAAAGAGAAAGAATAATCTGTATGAAATAAGCCAAAGGACTACTTTTCTGTGATGTGTGGCGCTTTCCTCTCACGTGTGTGATCCCTTTTTCATGTTTTGCTTTTTATGCATTTGTACAAAAATATGCTGGGAGTACCTTGGCCATGTACTGTGCTAGTGCAATATGGAACGCGTTGGAAATACTGAATTTAATGGGTGCAACTTGCAACCTTATGGACAACGTTAAGCAAGGCATGCATTGTAATATCGATTTTTTTCTCATGCTCGGTTGGACCCAGGACCCAGAGATGAGTCGTCACGTGGATTGATGGGCCAAAGGGAAGACACGTCTGGGAAAGGTTCCGAATACAGGGATCTGCTGCTTTTTAAAAGTTTGCTTTACTACACTTCGCTCTCACAAAAGACCTACATTGGTACCAGTTTCGCTTACAGAAAGAAATTGGAAGAGGATTTTTGAATTTACAAAAAAAGGTGAGAAGTTCAGTGTGGGTTTTGCAGTGAAGCCCTTATAGAGGCAGTGCGCACCCTGGGGGCGGCCCCGCCGAGCTCTTTCCTGGGAACCACACTCAGCATCCAGCGTCCAGCTGCCAGAGCTCTGACCGGTGTCTGCGAGCACCTGTGCTTCGTCCGGATTTATTTTGTGACTTCGTTATAAAGACACGTTCTAAGGTAACTGCTTCTTCTCTTTATGTCATTTTGGCTATGAAAGGTTTCACAGGAACACTCTGCTTTCAGATAGCGGGGCAACCTGCAAAATGGTGCAGACGTTTGTCGTCCAGAACGGGACTTCCCTGTGGGTGAGCGGCCCTGAGGACTCCTGGCCAGCAGGCTGCCAGGGAGGAGGGCTGCCCACATCCGCAGCGAGTGTCTGCGTGTTTCTCTGGAGGAGATGCCCCAGCCCTCCTGCCTCCCCTACTGAGACTGAGCAATGCTAAGGAATCTGGTTTTTTCTTTTCCTCTCACTTTTTCCCCTCCCTCCTCCCTCTGTTCCTTTCCTTCTTCATCTCACCCTCCGAAACCACATCGTAAGGAAGGCTAATTTGGAAGCACAGCAGTCAATGATAACTTCCGTAATTGATGGATCAGGAAACCCGCTTCAGGTGGGAGCGTCCCCTTGGACAACCTGCTCAGAAGCCTCCGGACCCGCCTAGCTGCTGTGGCAGGAAAAGCATCCTACTCGTGTCCTGAATTACCTCCTGTGGTGGTGATGGGTCTGGGACATCATTAGATGAATTACCAAAGGAAACAACAGTATATCTAAAGTAGCCGCCGTGCTGTCAATCAGAGAACAAGTTCCCCTGCCATCTGAGCGTGGGCACCCTCCCGTTTTTGGGAGGAGGGTCACACGGGCAGGGCTGGCTTCCTGGATAGGTGAACCGTGCAGTTGCTCAGGGCCCCCCAACCCTCAGGGGGCCCCATGCTTCGCTTAGCGCTCTGCCGTTGGCACCCGACTCAGAGGCCACTCCTCCGTGGTGCCCAAGAGTGGGCAGGGGAACAGGCTGCCAACGGTGCAGGCAACAAGTAGGCATTATCTGTAGGGAATTTTAAATAATAATAAAACGTAGTAAAAGTTAGTCCCCCTTTTATTATCATCCTGCAGCAATTCTAAACAATATCAGTAATAAAACCCTCCTCCCTGGAAACACCCTGTGTGGAGTTGTAAATGCCTGGTGCAATGGCAATTGAGATTTAATAAGCAGATACGTAAGTAAGCTCCAATATTTGCTTAATTCTGCTGGAATCACAACTTTGGGTTCGTTCCTGCCTTTGCCACATGAGCAATTTTACTTCCCAGAGCCTGGAGGGCTTCGGAAGGGGCCGCTGCAGCCCGGTCTGGAGGCAGAGCCGGCTGCCTCCGTCTCCCCACGGTCAGGCATCCCCACGGTCAGGTGTCCTCACAGCAGCCGGCTGAGGGGCAAAACCTGTTCCCAGAGAACAGCATCCCATTACCTTGTATTACGAGAACAATAAACTGGAGAGTGAAGAAACACAATGTTTTTTGTTCTGGGCATCACATTGCTTTTTTGTTTTGTTTTATTTTACCTTTATTTTTTAATTGAAGTGTACTTGATTTACAATCTTGTGTTAGTTTCAGGTGTACAGCAAAGTGATTCAGTTATACATACATATATTCTTTCAACCCACAAATCATTTCTCATTTCTTCTGCTCCTGCCGAGGACTTACCTTTCCAGGTGTGCTGACTGTTGCTGGCCCATCTTCCCGTCTGGAAATGGATTCCACATGGCAGTTAATACCCACGTGGTCACCTCTGGGTTCAGAAGCAGTTTGGTGGGGCTAAGTTTTCGTCCCAGTCCGTGCTTCAAACCGAGCTCCTCGAACAGCGGGTATGTGGAGACTCGAGCCGCTGTGGCTGCAAATCACATTCAACGTTGAAATTCTGCATTAGAAGATGAATATTCCCTCTTGGATGTGGAATAAAATGCTTGCTGTATCGTTGGGTGCTTAGAGAAAAGGTTTATTATGGCAAAGGGAGAAATGAAGTTTGGTTAAACAGATCCAGAGGCTATGAAGCCGGAAAGGATTTCAAGAAGTAAATTGCAATTTTACTGTGAAGGCAAATGTTCTTTTCAGTCTTGATTTGCACTAAACACAGAATGAGAGTCAAATGGAAATGGAATAGAGGCACATCTCAGAAAGGAACCCACAGACGAGGACACACAATCGCAAACAGGGTTAAAGCCTCCTCTGCAGAATGGTTGCACTGGCTTTTCTGACAAATAGTGAAGTATCGCATCTTCTGAGGAATTGTGATAACTCATAATGTGGGTAATTGTTTTCAAATTATAACTGTCAGCTTTGTAAGTCTGATTTGCATTGCAAATGAGAAATATTAATTAATTAGTGAACGTGTTTGAAAGTGACACGGCTCCATGTCTTAAGGGTTACTGTTTCAAAGCTGCGTTTAGAGACCTGTTCTGACCTGAAAGACACTTTGGGATAAACACATATTTACAACAAATTTTTATTTTCCCTTTAATTCAGATAAAGATATTTTAGAATAAACTTAAACTCAGGAAGGGTTTGTATTCTTGTGTATTATTAGCTGGAGGCTAGCCAAAATCTTCCTTTAAGTAACAGAATAGAGAAACAAATGAGATGATTTTAATGATTGAAGCCTTGAACTTAATCTGCAGTTTAATATAAAATGTGATATTGCAGGTTGATTGAAATCAGAACACCAAAACACTCAGAGCTCAGAGCAGTTCTTAACGATCAAGTGCATTCAAAAGAGTTTCATTATCAGACAGTTTTAAGAATTTAAGCTACATTGAAATAAAAATAAATTCATGCATGTGAAAACTTGAAATTTTGAATAAGCAACAACTTATGGGCATGCTGGTGAATCCACTAGCCCCCGACTTTGCCTTCTAAGAAATAAAAGTGACCAGCTTGAAGACCACCACGTTTCCTAGTGACTGTATCATCAGCGCCAGCATCTGTGAGGGAGCCAGACAGCATCCTTGGGTCCGACCCACCGTAGTGCTCACACAGCAGGGGCAAGTGGGGGCTCTGTGCACTGCAGCTCTGGGGAGCAGTCACCATGCGCCAGCGAGGTGCCCCTTTGCCGAGAGATGAGATCTCAGGCCCTTGAGCCAAACTTCTTGGACTTGGGTGGGAAGTGTTGTAGGGAACTTCCCAAATCGGATGAGTACCCAGTGTGATAGCTCTGTGCTCTGTCTGTTCTAAGATGTGGGATCATGGCCCCTCTGGCTATCAGACACTAAGCCTGGGTCATGGAGTTCACAGTCCCAGTTAAGGGGCCCTTCCAGACCCCTGTCCCCAGCGTACTCCCATTCCTCTGTCTGACTGTCTACAAAGATGGTGAGAGTGTGCGTGGAGCGTCAGAGAAGGAGTCTCTGACTCCAGACACCAAAGTTTCCTGCCTGTGCACATGCGTGTTGGGTATTTGCCAGGACCACCTGTGCACAGGTGGCAGGACTGTGCCCTCAGTATCATGCCAGCGCCCTTCCATTCATCTGATAATGGACTCCATGTCTCACGTGAAGTTGCAGAGAAGTATCCAGAGATACAAAACCTGCACTAGACCATCAATTTCTATGCATTACTGCTCTATCAGTAAATTATATGACATTTAATGCAAGTCATTAGTCAACATATAAATAATTTACCCCCAATACATAGGGCCATGAGAGTCAGAGAAATATATAATTGAAGGCAAATTTTCCCAAAAAGCCGTCAATTTATTTTATTGATCATTTCTCAGGGAAAAAAAAAAAAAAAAAGGTAACTTGGGTCCTTAATTGTCCCATCTAGAACCTTGTTGTTTGTTACTAGACTCTACAGCATTTTTCTTCCAAACTATTTTTAAAATTTCATAGAACCTGGAGTAAAAAGGGACCCCAAACCCTGCCCAACCTAATGTTTCCCCAAGTGGGGTCCATGCAACTCTGGACCTCTATGCTGGTCCATTTAAGTATCTCATCGGTTCCATATACTATATCTGACACACACAGGATGGTATGTAAAATAGTATTTTTATATACTTTACATATATGCGCCCATAAGGGTACTATATGCATAGCTATATGCAGAGATCCCTTTCTGTACATGTATTCAAATGGATCTGCATCAATGCAGAATTTATTATTTGAACAGGTAATTTAGTCCAAACACTAAAAAGTAAAAAAGAAAAAGTAGGTTTGAAGTGAAAAGTCTCTCTGTCCACTCTGCTCCATCGGCCCAATGGATATTAATGTCCTCTGTCATCTTCAGAGATGTTTTACACAAATATAAACAAAGACAAATAGTTCCTTTTTCCTGCAGATGGAAGCTTACTAAGCACAGTGTGTTCTACACTTTGCTTCTTTGACGTATAGGCATGTCTTGGAGCTCTTTCCACACTGACGTGTAAACATCTTTTGTGTTCGTTTGCACAGCTGCATAATATTCCTCTATATAACATTAATTAAATATGATTTTTAAAGTTCAGTCAATGTTGATGGACACCTGGGTAATCGTAATCCAATATTTTTAATGTTAGGAACAAGGTTGTCAATTAGAAAAACCTTTTTAATATTAGAAACAAACACCCTACACACGCTCACAATACACACCCCATAAAAGTCTCCACAGGACATACACGTCGAGCATACTGCACACACACGAAATATAAGTTAAACATCAAAAGTATACACTCTTCCTGTTTGCTGGGTTTGCTGGCCTCTGGTAGTGCCTGTTTTGTTCTAGTCCA
Organism: Delphinus delphis; assembly: GCF_949987515.2. Lineage (NCBI taxonomy): Eukaryota > Metazoa > Chordata > Mammalia > Artiodactyla > Delphinidae > Delphinus > Delphinus delphis. The sequence continues at coordinate 170,830,911 of NC_082685.1, read as the reverse complement.
TTCATTTCTATTTATTCTATTATATTTTTAGAAAGATTCTCTCGACCCACTGGCTTGATTCTGAGGTGCCCTGTTGTGGGCTGGAGGGTACTGCTGGCCAGCGGATGCCATGCCATCTGAAAAACACCGCCTGTCACCCAACACCTGTCACCTGTCACCTGGTCCCCCTGGTTCATTAAGCTGTCTTGCTGGCTTGGTTCAATCCTGGCTGGATTTCTTGAGGCTGAACAGGTCCTCACATATTGAGGTACAGAGGAGTCACAGGCATACTTTAAAAAAAAAAAAAAAGCAAAACCAAAAAACCTCCTCTTCTGAATGTGGACACCCAGAGCTCACACAAGCCACGGCAGACTCTTGTCTTCCTGACCTGACGACACCCCCGTGCTCCCAGCGTCCACCCTCTGGAAGTCAGGGTGCCCCTCCAACGCAGCCCGGGTGTTTACTGAGGACCGCTCCTCTGACGATGGAAATACCCTGGGATGAAAGGAAACGCAGGGCAGGGAAACAACAGCGAGCTCCCTCAGCTAATAGCTCGATGGCCCCGGAATGCAGGCCACTCTCCAGCCAGGGTCTGTAGGGCCACCCCGGGAGTCTCCAGGCAAACCTTCCAACCAGCCAACAAAAGGATCAAAAAGTCTGCGGGCCTCGTGCGTTTGCAGGAGAAGGTTCTACTTTTCAAGAACCGTCATTTTTGCTTATTTATTTATTTTTTTAATTTTTAAGGAGCTGAGCTTTCATCTTCTTTCATGGAAGAATAAGAAAAGGTCTTCCTAAGGTGTTTTGAATTTCAGAGCCCCGATCCGAAGCTGCTTGTCAGCGTCTCTTTGGGAAGTCTCTTTCTAATCGCTCTATTTGATATTGGATATGTGGTCGTCAAATGTTTACATTAAGAAGTATACAGTAAGCCTTCACTTTAGAAGCAAATTAATAGTCGGGCACCGTGAGAACCCGACTTGATCTGAATATTGATGATCTCATTCTCGGAGTCTCTCCGGGGCCGGGGGGTGTGCGGTGTTGATCATTGCTTCTCACTGATAAGCAAAATATTTCCAGAGCGTGAAGAATTCTGCGGTGTGTGAAGAGGATATAACCATAATCTCCATCCACACGCTAACTTCTCCGCTGCCATTTGCATTGACAAGCAGCCGGAGTTATGCTAAGCTCTCTATTAGAACCTGCGCCCTGGGAAAGGTCTCCTCATTTGAATAAGGCCTCTTCTGCATGTGAAAAAGCACATTGAAAAGGAACGCTCCTTTAATTAGGGTGCCATTTGGAAGCAGAGGCCTTAAATGTTCACTTTTTGTGATGCTAAATTGTCGAGTATTTTCGACTGTATTGTCATTTTCGTTCAACATTTTTATTCTTCCTTATTTCTTAAAGAGGGAATGAATGCCCTGCCTGCCAGAGAGAGCGAGGGAGCAGATTAATGTGGCTATCTAGGTTATGGAAAATTTAAATCAAACTGTTTGATGAAATGTAGAAATATGTTTAAATATAGGATTAGACTTCTAATATAGGAAGCAGTCAGGAGATCAAAAGGCTCCAAAAGTCATGCTGAAAAGGAGTGGAGAGCTGCCGCGGGAATTTTAGAGCTAAATGATTGAAGAGTGTTTTCAGTGCACTACATCCAATCTGACTTTAAAATAGAAGTAAACATGGCCGGCAGTGCAGCCGGGGTGGTGGTGTCCCTCCGCCTTGGACCAGCGGCCAGGCGGCCTGACCGTGGGGTTCTATCTCCAGCACTCACGGGAAGAGGACCCTTGGCTTAAAAATCCGGCTCTGGACAATGACATGAAATGTCCCAGCGGGCATTCTGGGGACCGGAGTAGCTGCTGGTCTTCTACACGCGTGTGAATTTCTCAAATCCATCTTTTATCTTCCTGTATAAACAACAACGACAGCAAATCAGCCTAAACCCAGACTCAAGCAAGCTGGGAAAGTCAGGCTTGGGTTTTTGGAATGTGATTCAGCAATGAGAGAAAACAGAAGCTTGATAACCAAGCCAGGGATGCTGGGAGGACCTGTCTGGTGGAGCCTCCCAGGGTACACCAGACCTGACCTTCAGATCTTGGCTTTAAGAAGGCCCTTGTAACCTTCTCAGCATGGCGGTGAGTGCGTCCAGGCCTGAAAACTCCCACATGTGCAGTGGTGGAGGTGCTATAACAGAGAAGGTGAGTCAAAGCAAGTCACGGGTCCCTCGGGGACTCAGAAACGTCTCATTCTGATTCCTGTACTCATCTGTCAGAGTCCAGAGTTTGTTTGCTCATAGCTGGTGTCTCTCTCTGTGCCTCTCTTATACTTATCTTAACATTTTGTGCAAATGAAAGTTTTAAGACCTGGACCTTAATATCAAGGAGGACCGTTTATCGCTACTTAAAATATTATAATTATTTTCCATAAATGTAACTTTATGTAAATAAGCATTCCACCAATCACTACGCTTTTCCTATTATAGAGATTTTCATACCTTCAAAAGGTCCTGTTCTTGCTTCTGTCTTGCTTGCAAAAGGTCCTGTTCTGGCATCCGTCTCACCAAGCCCTGACCCCAAATTTAATTAATTTAAATGCTGATGAGTCCACACCTCTTTCCATTTTCGGATTTTTAAGTATGTTTTGAAAATGCAAACTATGAAATTGTCAGTGGACTTGGGAAGAACAGCTGCAACAGGAAGTCCTTTCTGTGCAGGGGGAGGGGGTGAAGAAGGTCATAGGAGGTACCAGCCCTAGCAGTGAGGGGACTGGACCAGGGACACACTCCCTGGTCAGGTAGGTAGATCTGAGTCCTCTCCAACCCCCGTCGCGCTCTCTGAGCCTCAATTGCTCCAGCTGTGAAATGGGGGTAGCGATGGTAGTGAGCCCGTGACAGCAGGCACGGGTCCCTGGAGAGGAAGCACATGGTGAATGTGTCTGGGATGGAACGTGACTACCCTCCACCCCCAGAAACCTCATGATTACATTTCTCCTGGTGTCCCTAATGGAGACGGACAGGGTGTATGCCTAAAACCATGGGTCACCCATGAAGGTCTCTGAAGGCTTCAGAGAGGGTATTTTTTAGATACTTTGAATAGTTTTGAGGGATGTAGATTCACTAAAACTGTTACAAAACTTTTAGTCGTTTAATTGATATTTAATGAGCCCAATAAATCTTTATTTGGACTTGGGGACTCTCTGGCCGAGACCCCATGAGGATGACGCTGCGTGAGCCAGGGAAGAAGCAGCAGGAATCTCCTGTTGCCCTGCCGCTTCCTCCGGGGCTCCCGGGCTACCCTCCTGCACCTTCACCCAGAAAAGGGCAAGGAGCAGAGGGTGCCCTCAGACCCTCGTGTCCAGGGCTGTGGCCCAGAGAATCAGCCCTGAAGACCCTACATGTGCAGTAATTTCAAAAGTGATTTGAAATCATTGTTTATTGTTGCCAGGAGACGTGATTTTGAAGTAAAATAATTCCCTGAGCGACACAGTTTGTGGATAAACTGCAGAGGGGCCCAGTGGGAGACAATGAAGGCGAAAGAGGAAACGAAACCACTGTCAGGAAAACAGAAAAGAAGGCGGGACCTTCTCTAATTAGAAATAGAAGTAGGTGAGCAGCTCTTCCTGAGGTCAGAGGAAGCAGAGGGTGGGAGCGGTCTGCCACGTACTCCTGGCAGGCTGGCACTCAGGCCCCGGGCAGTGCGCAGCCTGGGCAAGGAGGTCAAAGGCTGGGTTCGTTTCTTCTTTTCCTCCCTAAAATGGGTGGGTCGAAAAAAGTGCAGCAATTAATAAATGAATTAATAACTATGGGAAAACTTAGCTGGGCGAAATACAGAAACTCTATGAGTGCAATGCTAAAATCTTCTGGAAAACATTTTTTTTTTTTAAATCTTGACTTGTGTTTCATGGTTCTGAACAGGAGAAATTAAAATACACCGCCTTTAATGTAACTTCAACCTGTATTCTGACAGTTTTTTCAACTTCACAAAATTATCCTCAGGTTCACCTTCAGGTACAGACTTGAGAACTATTAGGGGTGTTTTTGAAGAGATGCCTAGTGAGGAGGAGTTTGCCATAACAGAGGAAAAAATATAATATAAAGTTAAAATAATCGAAGCAGTGTACATTAGCACTAGCAATGGCAGATACGTCAATAGAAGAGGATGAAAAAGTCAAAAATAGTATAGAGGGTTTAGGGTGCAATAGATTTGAAATTATAAATTGGTATGGAAGGGACGGATTGCTGAAAGATTGCATTGAAAAGACTGCCTAATCACGTGAAAAGAGACAAACATTGATTGCCACTACACTACTGATTTTAAAATAAACATTTAAATTAAAATTGTTAATTAAAAAAGAAAAAACACTAAATCTCACTATTCCTTGTACTATTCTGCAAGGAAATAGAAATATTTATTTTATCTTTGGTTGAATATGTATTAGTAAACATTACACCAAAACCAGAAATCGTTAAGGAGTTTAACTGATTTTCCCATCTAAAAAGTGTCGAAAATTCATAGAAGAATAATACTATAATCAGTGTTAACAGATAGACAGTAAATTGGCAAAGTAGTTGGTATGGCAGACAAGAGTTAGTACTTTGATATATAAAGTGTACACGCTGCTGTATTTAAGATAGGTAACCAACAAGGACCTACTGTATTGCACAGGGAACTCTACTCAATATTATGTAATAAGCTAAATGGGAAAAGAATTTGAAAAGAGTAGATACGTGTACATGTAGAACTGAATCACTTTGCTGCACACCTGAAACTAACACAACGTTGTAAATCAAGTCTACTCCAATATAAAATAAAAAGTTAAAAAAAAAAATTTTTAAGGGTTAATATAAATAGAGAGGCCACAGTAATTTTTTTTTTTTTTTTTTAAACAGGCAACGGGTACGAACAGATAACGTTGAAAAGGAAAAACATAAATGGCCAGAAATCAGGTAAAAGTAACTGCAGGCTCACTAGTAAATAACTGCTGTTGTCGCTGTAATAAACCACCAGAAGTTCCGTGGCGTAAAGCACAATATGAATTCATCACCCTACAATTCTGTCCCTTAGAAATCTGACGTGGGCGTGGCTGGCTGAAATCAATGTTCCTTTCTGCAGGCTCCACGAGTCTGAGTCTCCGTGCGTTCTGCGCGGGTCCCGTGGCCCTCGGCCCCTCCCTTCACCTCGAAACCGACAGCATTGAGTCACGCCCTTTGCTCACTGCCTTCTCTCGTCTCTGCTGATTCTCCTTCAAATTCTTATTCTCGTCCTTGTGTCCTTCTGACCACAACCTAGAAAGGCTCTCCACTTTTAGGAATTAAGATGATTATATTAGGCCAACCCAGGTAATCCAGGATAATCTCTCCATTTCAAGGTCCTTAAGTTAATCACACCTGCAGAGTAATTTTTTCCCCATAAGGTGGACATTCCCTGGACATTCACAGATTCCAGGAATTAGGACGTGTACATCTTTGGTGGGGCATTATCCTGTCTGCTGCAGGCATATAAGGAATTCAATATGCATTTTATATATGTATATAATTTTAACATACTTTTATTATATGTACAACATATATGTTATATATTATATAACACATAACACACATAACAGTATATTTATATATTATATAATATGCATATATATTACACTATAATATATAATATATTATAGTACATTATAATATATAACATACATATTATACATTATTTTAATTACATTTATTATGTATCATACATCATAAAAGGATATTGAATTTCTTAGTGCATCCTCTGACATCTGTTGAGGTGATGTGATTTGTTGTTTTTTCCATGAATCACATAAATTAATTTTTTTTTACTGTTGAGCAAACCTTTTATTCCTGGGATAAACGTCTTGGTATGATATTTTATGATTTTTATATTTCCTTTGTTTAGTTTCATAATGTTTTGCTATGATATAAGAATGAGATAGGCCTACAATTTTCCTCTTTTGTACCATCCCTGCTAGGTTTGGTATCATGGTTATACCACCACATAAAATGAACTGAAAAGGCTTTCTTTCTCTTCTTTATGTTATTATTGTTATTATTGTTGTACTCTGAGTCTGGGTAACATTGAAATTATTTTTTCTTGACTGTTTCACAGAATTTGCTGTTCAAACTATCCAGAAGTTTTCTCTGTGGGACGTTATTTATTTACTAATTTCAGTTCTTTTATGATCATATGACTAATCAGGTAGTTCATTTTTATACCTCTTCTAAATTTTTAAATTAACGTCGTGCATTTATTTATATGTGCTTTTATTATCTCTTACAATACATGTATTTCTGATTTTCAAACAAATCCTTTAACTATGTCTCAGTAAAATGAACTTATTTAGTACCTGCTTCATAAGATTGTTGTTAAAAATAATTTAGTATGTGCACAATTCTTAGAATACTGCTTGCGCATAGTGTTATATAAATGATTGATGTTACTATTAGTCAGCTTTCAATTTTTTTCTAAATTCAATAGCAGTTTCTGTTCTGACCCATGAATCATTTAGAAATGTTTCTCTTAAGTTCCAAATATATAGGGTAATATATATATATATATATACATATTTATATATTCACAATTAATTTTTAACTTAACTTCATGGTGGTTAGAAAAATGTGTTCTTTGTAATATAATCTTTGGAAATTTGTCAAGAGTTGCACGAAGGGTCAATATGTGGTCAAATTACCTTAACACTGGATCTTGAGTTACTTCTCTGATTGACGCTACATGAGTGCTTGAAAATAATTTATATTCTGTTTTCTTGGAGGTAGATTTCAGGATTATTACTTGTGCTGTTCAAATATTCTGATTTTAATTGATTATTCAAATCTACTTATTCTATCAATCGTAAGATCCATGTTAAAATCTACCCTGATTCTGGATTTCTCTTTCTAATCAAATTAATTTTTGCTTTATGTATTTTAAGTCTAGATTATTGAGTTCATACAAGTTTAGATTTGTTGTATCATTTTTTCTGAAGTGACTCTTTTATTAATATGTAGCAATTCCCTTCATGTCTATATGCCTTTTACTTTAATAACTGAAACTGCTTTTTTTTTTTTTTGCGGTACGCGGGCCTCTCACTGTTGTGGCTTCTCCCGTCGTGGAGCACAGGCACCGGACACACAGGCTCAGCGGCCATGGCTCACGGGCCCGGCCGCTCCGCGGCACATGGGATCCTCCCGGACCAGGTCACGAACCCATGTCCCCTGCATCGGCTGGCGGACTCTCAACCACTGCGCCACCAGGGAAGCCCTGGAACCACTTTTAATTAATATTTTGGTTAATATTTTTTTTCTGACATATCTTTTTTATCCTTTTTTTCTACTTTTGTATTCCTATGTTTTTAATTGTCTTTTACAAAGGCTTATAATTTGAGTTTTTCATTTATCCAGTTTGATAATCTTAGAATTTTAATTCGAGTACTTAGTCTATTTATAGTAATGTATTTGATGACTTATTTAGATTTATCCCTATCATATTATTGTGAAATATTTTTCTTCCTTTTGTATGTTGCTTTTTCCTCTTCTCTTTTGCCTCATTTTGATTGATTGAGCACTTTCCCTTCATTCTCTCTATTAGGAAGTTGTTTTTGTCATGATGTACTTAGTTATGCTTGGAATGATCATCCCTGAACCAAGGCACTTTTAAGAATGAAAGAAGGTCACTCTTCATAATTAACTGTCTTGGGAACCCTGCAAAACATAACCACTGTGATAACAAGCAACCTTAAAATCTCAGTAAATTAAAAAAATAGCGTGTTTCTCAATCATGCATCTTTGCCCAACGTGAGTCAGCTTATCACAGTTTCTCAGGGACCCAGGCTGACACAGGCTCTATCTAACCACATGTTTTCACATGCTCACAGCAGTGGGAAGAGAGCATGTAAATCACAAGTGGCTCTGAACGTGTGCTCTCATCATGTAAAATATGCAGGGAGTAACCGAATTCAGAGAGTGGTGAGATCTGGACAGCTTTACAGAAGGGGCGCTTCTAAAAAGGAGTCCAAAAATAGAATTTAATGTTAAATATTCAAAACAAACTTAGGATATTCCAGATTAGGTCCTCTGAGACTAGGATATTTGCCTAATTAGTGACCTACTGTTAGATATCTGGGAACCTTTGCAAGTGCATCTACAAAGTTAATGGAAGAGATAAATGCCAGTTGATTTAAAATTGGAAAGCTTTGGAGATAATACTAAATCTCTGTAGTATGCTATGAATCAGGGTGGTGTGGGCAGCCAGTTTACATAATTCAACCTCAGAAAATTTACATTTACTATGTAATGTCTTTTTTTTTTTTTTGCGGTACGCGGGCCTCTCACTGTTGTGGCCTCTCCCGTTGCGGAGCAACAGGCTCCGGACGTGCAGGCTCAGCGGCCATGGCTCACGGGCCCAGCCGCTCCGCAGCACGTGGGATCTTCCCGGACCGGGGCATGAACCCATGTCCCCTGCGTCAGCAGGCGGACTCTCAACCACAGTGCCACCAGGGAAGCCCAATGTCTTTTTTTTTATTGTATGGAGACATAAAACATATATCATGTATCATGGCCAAGGAGGATGATAAAGGGAATTTTTTAAATTTTTATATATTTATTTATTATTTATTTATTTTTATTTTTGGCTGCATTGGGTTTTCGTTGCTGTGCATGGGCTTTCTCTAGTTGTGGCGAGTGGAGGTTATTCTTTGTTGCAGTGTGCAGGGGGCTTCTCATGGCAGTGGCTTCTCTTGTTGTGGAGCATGGGCTCTCAGCGTGCGGGCTTCAGTGGTTGTGGCACATGGGCTCAGTAGTTGTGGCACACAGGCTTTGTTGCTCCATGGCATGTAGGATCTTCCTGGACCAGGGCTCGAGCCCATGTCCCCTGCATTGGCGGGCAGATTCTTAACCACTGTGTCACCAGGGAAGCCCCTATGTAATGCCTTAATTCATTGCTCCTCTTTAGTTGGTCAGGGTGTCATAGACTTGCAACAGAGTTTTAATTTCAAAAAAATGAAGCTAATTCTAGAATGTCACAGGAATCTACATAATACTATTCCTTGGCATTCCAAACTGGAGCTTCAGCAGCAAAGTTCATATAATATAGAGAGAGCAAATGAAAGAATAGTGATTGGGATATGTGTTCTCAGATCATCAAAGTCAAGGATGAGTTTAATAGCCAGGGCTTGAGAAGGACATAATGGACTACCTGCTGATCAGAGGGCAGGATGTTGTCAGTGGAGGTTAGGATGGGTCTTAATACCAGGCTCACTCAGTCCTCTCTCCATTAATGCATCAGATTCCCCCATCACATATATGTACAGCATTCTGACTGTAAAGCAACTTGACCACTCCTGCTTATCAAGGTAAAGCTCATGGACTCTTTCCTTTTTCTCCTTTGCACATCTGAGGTCTAACACCCAAACCACAATCCCATTGACATTAGAATGGATGCCACGTAACCTCCACTCTCAGTTAGTTGGTAGAATTATAATTAGTCAAGAAAACACTTGAAGAAACAGCTTTTTTTGAGCGTGTATATATAGCAGTTCTTCTTTATAAAATACTGGTAACACAAATATAGACGACTATTCAAATTACCTTTCCATCTCAGCTCATTTTTGACCTGTAAAACACAGCATCAAGTCCATGGATAAATGTAAACCTGGAAACAGGAGAAGCAGTTTAGAGTTTGCTGTTGAAGCCGGGCTTTCTAGCTTCCTCCTTGTCCTCTTGCTTCTTGGGGCCTGTCTCTTGGTCAGTGTCTCTCTTCTCCATCTTCAGCCCCCCTTCTGCCCCTGCTTCACATGCTCTGACACAGCTGGGTTTTGAAAAGACCTTCCCTAAACTATGCATTTTCTCTAGCAAATATCTACATCCACTTCCTTTCACAAAACATCCTGTCCAATACATGGTCCTGACTTGGTTGCCATCACCTCTTAGTCTATTCTCTGCTCAGTCCGTCCCCTTCATTCTAGAATTTGCACTATTCACTGGAGTGATTCCTGCAACATCCGATGTCCCCCAGGCCATCCTGGGCAGGGCTCTGCCCTTCTCTTATCCTCCCTCTGGACCCCTATTATGTAACAGGCTCTGTTCTAGGCAGCTGGGACACATCAGTGAAAACGACAGATGAGATTCAATCTTTTTGTTATTTTTTATTTCAGTGGAAGAGGGAGCCGATAGCCAATGACCTTGGTAGACCAGAAGGCCACCCACAGTGCTGTAGGAGGTGACAAAGGCCATAGGGAGAGAGGGCAGGGGCAGGGGATCTGGAAGTGGGGGGTAGGGGACCATTTCTCCAGGACAGCCAGGTTCGGTGTCACAGTGAGAGGCTCCTGAGCAGGGTGAGCAGGGGAGGAAGGGGCAGGCGGACACAGTGGGAGAGGCGCGGAGGGAGCAGGGCTGGCGAGGACAGAGGGTGGGGATGACAGAGGGCCTCGCGACCTCTCCTTCTCTTGCTTCCTGCCCCTGCTTCCCCACAGCACGAGTAGCTGACAATTTCTGTAGATTTCATCTTCCTCTGGCCCTCCAACCTCCCTCCTCTTCTCCATGACCGTCCCCACAGGTCTCTTCACGTTGAGGTTGGTGAGTGTGGATGTCTCTACAGTCCATTGCTCACATTCCAGCCTGGACAATCTGTCCCACGCGGGATGCAGATCACAGAGCCTCGCCCACCTCCCCGTCCCCTCCCCCTCCCCATCTAACGCTCTCCGCGCACACACCACTCCAGGGGCTTCCCGTGACTTTCTGGACAGAGGTCGCAAGGCCTTGCCCCACCACAGGCCTGTCCTTGGGATCTGTCTTGCTCTGCACCCCATCATCTCTCTCTCTGGCTAGATGGGACCAGTGGCTCCTCCTCTGACCCCTCACACAGCCTCTCCTGTTAAGTGTCCCTCTCTCGTGTCTCATAAAACGCATCACACGGTGACCCAAGTGCCATCTCCTGCCTTCTGAATCAGATGTCCCCCCTTCCCAGTACATTTAACACAACCACAGAGTCCCCCACGTCCTGGAGGAACAGTTAGATGGTTTGTTTCTCTCCCCAATCCAACTTTAAGTTCCTTAGGGATGGAGACCTGCCATGGCATCGTTGTACATCCCAGTGGCATGACATCTCCAGGTACTGGGCCTCAGCCATTTCAGGCCCCTACAAATGCTGCCTGAAGGCTCTCTCCTACCCCATTTCCTGGAAACCTTCAACCCATCCTTCCAGACCCAGGTCGAGTCTCCTCTTGACCTTCCTAAAACTCAACTCAGTGAAAATAACCTGCTTTTTTCTAACAACACTTTTTGAACTATTTGTTCTTGATCTTTCTCTTAACTGTGTGTCTGTTTTCACGTCTCCAGGGTTTAAAACTATGCCTGACACATAGTGGGTACTCAACAACTATTTACTGAATGGTTGGATAAATCAACCAATCGAAATGTGCACAATATTGTGGGAGATCAGAGGAAGGTGGACTTGAAGAAGAGGAACTAAGGGTGGGTAATAAAGGTGGAAGCATGAGTGTGTGATGGACACAAAGCATTCTTTTCAGCTGTGCCCACCAGGTCTTGGCACCTACTTCTCTAACCCTTGGTCTGGGCTTGTCCTTCTGACAAGCATCACAAGACATTAGCAAATGTGACTCAAGCCATCTTGGAACACCCTTGAGTGTTGGAGGCTCCCTTGCTTTCTCTGTCCTCAGAACTGACACCCTGAAGTAAAGAAGCTTGGCCAGCCTTCCAGAAAGGTCCCATGAGAGAACCCAGGACCCAGGTGACAGCCATGCGAAGAGGCCATTCTGGACGTCCAGCCTGAGCTGGCCTCACTGGAGCCCAGTCTGAACCACCAGCCCACAGAACTGTAAACTAACAAATTGTTATTTTTCTTTTCCTTTTTCTATTGAATTTTAATTAACATATGATATTATATTAGTTTCAGGTACACAACATAGTGATTCTATAGTTTTATACCTTATGAAATGATCACCACGATAAAACTAGATACCAGCCATCGCCATACAAAGTTGTTGGAATATCACTGACTCTATTCCCCATGCTGTACCTTCCATCCTGTGACTCATTTATTTCATCGCTGGAAGTTTGTACCTCTTAATCCCCTTCACCTATTTTGTCCATCTCCCCTCCTGCCACCCCCTGGCAACCACCAGTTTGTTCTCTGTACCTATGAGTCTGTTTCTGTTTGGTTTGGTTTGGTCATTTGTTTTGTTTATTAATCATGACTGTGTTAAGCTTTCAGGTCTTTTGTTACATTCAAAGATCAGCTGATACAAGTTGTAATGTATTAAGAAACTCCTTGCAGTTTAGACTTATAAGTTAAAATTTAGTTTGGGCAGCAATATAAAATTAGAGTAGGTTACCCTTCTCCCAGGAAGTATGAGTTATTCTACTGAACGTTGTTTCATTTAGCATTGTTTATTTTTCTTTAATTCTCTCACCATGTATAACAAGTGAATTCTGTACACCTAAGATTATGTACCTTCAGGAGAAATGGACTTTGGAAGTCATTAAGCATCGACTCGTGCGATGAGCTCTGTGAAGCACGAGGTTTCCACCACGGGATAGTAGCCATATTTGCCCCAACATTTCCATTCAAATGAAGGAGTATCTGATATAGGACCATGCAGTTTCAGGCTGGATTCTTCTGGCCCTGTGGGGGAAGCACAGTGAATCTGAGCCAAGCCTCCGAGAGACAAAGACTAGTTTGGGTGAAGGTGACCCACAGGATGCACAGGGCTGAGGGCAGACAGAAGGCGTCCTCAGCCTATGACAGAGGTGGCAATGGTAACATCCACCCCATGCAGAGCCTGGGAAGGCAGGAGGAAGGGCATTTGGCAGAAAGCCAGATCAGAACTCAGACTGAAAGTGGCAAAGCCTAGGTTTATGAGAGAGGAAGGGCAGGGTGGTGACCAGATGGCCGTCTTTCCTTCCAAAGGGATGGCCTGCATGGTATCATGTAGGCGAGATGGAGAACCTGTTCTAGAAAGTCCAGAAGGTCTCAGCTCCTGGTTGGAGAATCACGTTTGACCATTTTTGTGTCCAGGGGAAGCATTTCAGATGGGTACTTACTGAGCATAAGAAGTCACTTTGACCCAATCTCGGCCATCTCTTTGTCCCGGTTCTTGGGGAGAACAGAGCTGCTTCGTGTTCCCTGGTGTTTGGAGTTTCTATTTCTATCACAGATCAGCACAGGCTTCCAGTATTCCAACTCCTTCTCCCAAGGAGCCCATCCCAGGCTGTGCTGGCTTTCTGGATTTTGCCCAGAGGCTCCTGCTGGGTGTGGGGAAAAGTGGATAGTGGGGAAAGGAAGGAGAAAGAGCCAGGGGGCAGCGGTGGGTGGCCAGATGGGCCTGGGTCAGGATCCAGTCCTCAGTTACTAGTTGTTTGACCCGAGTCCAGCCAGGTAGCCTCCCTGACCCATCTGTGAATGAGGACAGGGGATCCACTTCACAGGATTCAGTGACATAATGTGAGAGCTCCTCATTCTGTTCCGAGACCAGAGCCAATCTCATTGGGAACAACAAAACCTGGCCTTCCTGACAGGGCTTTCTTCCATCTTTACACACCTTGTCTAAGCAGAAGGGATTCCAACCCCAAGACAGTAGGCTCAACATTCATGAAGCTTCTTTCACTACTTTATTCTTGTCCAGATTTGCAGCACGTAGTATCTGAGGGAGAGCTGGTGAGTGAGGGCCAGCACACTCTGCCTTTAGACTGCAGCAGGGGTCTCCTGCCTGGCCAGGGGCACATGCATCGCCTGGTGCACGAATGCAGCCCAATCTGAAGGTCACTTTCATGTGAAAGCAAAGACAACTATATGCATAAATGGAATTTACAAACAAACGAAGTTTTCGGTGAAAATTGGGCCAAAGAATAATGCTCAACTGAGACATTTTCAAGTTTTTTCCTAAAATCTAAATTTTATGGTAGTTCCCTCCCCACTTCCCAAATGGGAATCTGTTGTATCTCAAATAATAAAAGCTTAGTTATAATATACTCAGGAAACTAAATTCAAGAAACTTTATATATATATATATATATATATATATATATATATATATATATATATATATATATATATATATATATATATATTAGAATCCTCCAGCCTACCAGACTTTTATCCAGGATTTACAACTGCCTGGTTCTTCTGGCCTCATGAGATCAGGAACATGCCTCCTTTTCTTCAAGGAATTCTACCTGGAGACACTTTCTTTTCACACCAAGCCATAAGAAGAATGGAAAGCCACCCCAGCACGCTGGCTGGGAACCAGAGGAATGGTGAGGACCAGGGTGCCGAATAGCTCAGAGATGGGTGGCAGTTGGTGTGAAGTTAAACAGGTTTCTGTCAGTAGGGAAGGGAGTTTGCTTCTCACGTCACCCCAGGACCTAGCTCAGGGCTCAGCAAATAACAGAATTGCAATAAAACTTTTTTGATTATCTAAGCCACGAAGGTATGAACTATGAGTTCATCATCTCACGGCCACATGGGAATCCTGGACTCTGTGAAAATTGGAGTTCTGGCACCTAATATTGACTGTCACTCACTGTTGACCACCCAATATTGATGAGAGACTCATTAAATAAAAAGTGGTACCAGGATGAGAAGTTAATTTTGTGCAACCTCTTTGGAAACCTGGAACATCAAAGTTGAGTTTAAAATCCAGTGATTTCACTCCCAGTCATACAAGTGATGTGCACAAAGGGAAAATCTGGAAACAGCATCACATACAGGGCAACATCACATACAGGGGAGCAATAATATGATTAATGGCTGATTTCTCATCAGAGGCAAAGGAGACCAGAAATGGAATTACATGTGCAAAGTGCTGAAAGAAAAGGGAAAAAGAACTATCAAAGAAAAATTAATTATTAAGTAACACTATTCCACAAAAATAAAGGCAAATCTTTCCAGATAAAGACCAGGAGATCTTGTTGCCATTAAACTTTCATTACAAAATATACTAAAAGAAGTTCTTCTTTAAAAGGCATAGATTGTATAAAGCAACAATTATAGCACTGCTTTATTGATTTTATTATATAAATTCATAAGTATATGATTATATGTATATAGTGCTAAACATATATAGTATATGACCATATTATATTATATGTGTGTACACAGTACTAGTACAAAGAAGAGGAAAAGAAATGTAGCTATATTAGGGCAAAGTTTCTAAACTTGACTGCAATTAAGTTAGTATTAGTCTGAAGTAGATGCAATTAGATACATATGGTAATCTCTAGAACAAACACACATAATAAATATTTAAAATAGTTTAAAAATTAACAGAATTAAAATATTACACTAAAAATATTTTTTTTTTACAAAAGAAGTAAGAAGAAACAGAGAAAGCAGAAAATGAGACATACAAAAATGAATTAGCACAATGGCAGATATAAATCCAACATTAACTGTGAATAGACTAAATCCAGATTATCAAAAAATAAAAGACAAGATCCAAACATATGGTGTCTACAAGAGATACTCTTTAGATTCAAAGCCACAAATAGGTTACAAGTAAAATGATGGAAAAGATATACCACACAACAGTAACAGTAAGACATCTGGAGTAACTATAGTGATATCAAACAAAATAAAGTTTAAGAATATATATATTACTACAGAGAGGAACATTTCATAATGAACAAAGGGTCAATTAATTAAGAAGCTATAACAAATATAAACATATGCCAAATAAGAGAACACCAAATACACAAAGCAAAAAACTTTGTGATAGAACAGAAGGAGAAATAATTCAACAATAGTAGTTGGAGTTTTCAGAACCACACTTTCAATAAGTGATAGGTGACTTAAACCAAAGGAAAATAAAAAAAAGGCAGCTAGAAGACTTAAAAAACATGACTACCAACTTGACCTCACTGACATTTCTAGAATGCTCCATTCAGGATGCACATTCTTCTAAAGTTCACATGAAACATTCTCCATGATAGACCGTATGCTGGGCTGTAAAACAAACCTCAATATATTTTAAAGATTGTAATCACACAAAGTATGTTTCCTGACCATAAGAGAATTAAATTAGAATTCAGAGAAGGATAAAAATTTGAGAAACCACCAAATATGTGGAAATTAAGTGACACACTTTGAAATAACCTGTGGGTTAAAGAAGAAATAGAAAAAAAAAAAAAACAATTGGTAAATATTTTGAAAAGAATAAAAACAAACACAACATCAAAATTGATGAGATGCTGTAAAGAAGTATTTAGAGAAAATTTAGAGATCTAAATATCTGTAATAAAAAAGAGGAAGTGTCTAAAATTAGTAACCTAGAATTCTGCTTTATGAAGCTATACCAAATAGAGAAAACTACACCTAAACCAAGTAGAAGAAAATAATAAAATATCAGAGTGAAAATCAACAGAATAAAAAAACAGAAAAATAGAGAAAAATCAATGAATCTAAAAGATAGTTCTTTATAAAGACTGACAAAATTCAAAAAAGTTTAGCTAGAATAACTATGAAATAAAACGAGAAGAAAAATTACCCAAATCAGAGATAAAGAGGGTTATCCCTAGTGACTCTACAGAAATTAAAAGGATTATAAAGGAATATTATCACAACTTCATGCCAGTATATTAGAGAATGTAGGTAAAATGGACAAATTCCAAGAAATACACAAACACCAAAATGGACTAAAGAAGAAGTAGAAAATCTGAGTAGACTACAACTGGTGAAGAAATTGAATCTTTCATCAAAAATCTCTTCACTAAGAAAACCCCCAAGGGCAGATGGATTCATAAATGAATTCTATCAACATATAAAATAAAATAATACTAATGTTACACAAATTATTCCAGAAAATACAAGAGGAAATAACACTTGCCAATTCATTCCATGAGGCCAGTGTCACAGTGATACCAAAGCCAGATAAGACAGGAAAAGAAAAAATATTACAGATCAGTATCTGTCATGAGCATAGACTAAGAATACCTAAAGAAATGTTAGTAAATCAAATCCAACAACTTATAAAATGAAACCAGGAATTTATGCCAGGATTGCTGGATTGGTTTAATGTCCAAAAACAATTAATGTAATTTACTATACTAATAAGTTAATGAACAAAAGTCACATGAAAAGAAAAAATAATGGACAAAATCCAACATCAATTCATGATTGTTTTAAAGCACTCAGCACAGTAAGAATATAGAGGAATTCTTCTATCTGATAAAGGGATCTATAAAAATTCAACAGCTGACATCATATTTAATGGTGAAAGACTGAATGTTTTCCCTTTAAGGTCATGAAAAAGGCAAGGATGTCCACTTTACCACTTCTACTCAATACTGAACTGGAGATTTATTATTTTTTTAAAAAAGAAATTAAAAACATACAGATTGAAAAGGAAGAAATAAAGTTCTTTGTATTCACAGATGACATGATCCATTTTATAGAAGATCCTAAGGAGTACATACACACAACCAGACTAATATGTTTTAAAATATCTCAAGATACAAGTTCAATATTTTTAAGATCAATTTCATATCTGTATGTTAGCAACATAAAAACTGAAAGTTAAATTTAGGAAATAATTCCTATTACAGTAGCATGAACAGGAGTAAAGTGTGTGGAAATACTATAACAAAAGAAATAAAAGCTGATACACTGAAAACTACAAAATGTTGTGAGAGAGATCAGAGGATATAAATAAGTGGAGAGATAGTGCGTGTTTACCTAAGGGAATACCCGATCTTAAGTTGTCAGTTCTCTTCGATCAGTCTACAGATTCAACACAGTCCCTATCAAGATGCCAGTATGCCTTTTTTATGTACAAATTGATAATCTCATTACAAATTTTATGTGGAAACTCAAGGACTGGCCAAATTTCTTAACATAAAAAAAAAATGGAAGACTAGATTATCTGATTTCAAAACTGTCTAGAAAGTTGTAGTAATCAAGACAATGTGGCCTTGAACATAGGAGAGGTTGTAGTGACCAATGGAATAGAATTGAGAAGCCAGAAGTAAACTTTCCATATGGTCAATTGATTTTCAACAAACAAACCAAGGCAATTTAATGAGTAAAGTATAAACTTTTCAATAAATAGTACTGGAACAATTGGAAATCAATATCAAAAACAAATAAACAAGAAACCTAAAACAAAGAAAAACAAAACAAAACTTAGGACTTAGAATCTTACTTCACACCATACATAAAAATGAGCTCAAATGGATCTTAAACCTAAATTTAAGAGTTCAAATTATAAAACTTCTGGAAGAAAACATAGGAAGTAATCCTTGTGACCGTGGATTAGGGAAAAAAAAATTTATTATGGCAGCAAAAGCATAATAAATAAAAGAAAGAAAATAGACAAGTTAGACTTTAGTAAAGATTAAAAAAGCTTGTTGATTTCAAATGATGCCATTAATAGTTGAAAGACAAGCCACAGACAGGAAATACTATAAAAATAATATCCAATAAAGAACTTTTATTCAGAATATATTTAAAAACTCTTGCAACTCAATGATAAGAAAATATCTCAATGAAAAAAAGGACAAAGGTTGCGAAAAGAAATTTTACCCAAAAAGATGAACAAATAAGTAATAAGAATATGAGAAGATATTCACCATTATTAGTCATTAGAAAAGTCCAAATTGAAACCACAATTAAAAAAAAAAAAAACTACTCTCCCACTAAAATGGATTTAGTCAAAGAGACTGACAATATTGAATACTGTAAGATGTGGAGAAACTGGAAACTTCACACACATCTCTGATGGAAATGCTAAATGTACAATTAATTTTTTTAAAGTTTGGCTGTTTCTTCAAAAGCTAAGGCAAACTTAACTTACAATCCAGCAATACCAGCTTCTTGATCTAGATGCGTAAGTCATTAATTTTTAGTTACCTTTCTTTACTTTGTGCACTTAAGGCTCTGAATTTCTAATCACCGCTTTAGCTGTATTCTTCAAGTTTATGTTTATTTATTAATATTTAGTTAAATTTTTTCTAGTTTCTATTTTAATTTTTTGGACTCATGGGATATTTAGAAATGTTCAATTTTGAAACATTTGAAGATTTTCTATTTATCTTTTATCTATAGATTAATTCTGCCATGGTCAGAATACGTACTTTTAATTATCTCAGTTCTATAAAATGGTAAACATTTTGTGTGTATTAGAAAATCACGTGTATCCTGCTGTTCTTGAGTTTAGTATGTTTATTCTACCAATTTTGTAAATAATCTAATCATTTGAATCATCTGAACACTTACTGATATTTTAATCTGCTGGTTTTATTAGTATATACATAATAACAGTCCTAAATTTCAGGAACAACAAAACTAAAGAAAGAAAAAGACAATTCTACAATCATGTTGGAGATTTTATTGCTGTTCGTTTTACTAAATAGAGACATTTTTCACTGAGGGTTGCTGAGCAGTGTTACACGTGCAAATTCAGGGATGCCAAAATAAAAATATGAACAAAAACATGAAAGCAAAAGCCACATCAGAGGTTAGTATAGACCAGAAGGGAGTCCCCTGGGAGGGGGTCCTGGTTGCACACGGTGGGTCCTTACACCACCAGGACCTCTGACCACTGCCCGGGGCAACGTGGCCAATGCAAGGAGCTCCAGCTGTGACCTTGGGGAGGGAGGGAGGGTCTTCTTCTCAGGTGGTCTGTGCCTGGCCAGACTAGACGCTAGTTCCAGGGCCCAGAGATGCTGTCTTTGCTCACACCCGTGGGCTGGAACTGCCTGTCCCAGGTGTGCACTGGCCCTCCATGCAGCTCACTGATTCCCTCATCTTACTCTGTACCAGACATGAAGCAAAGCGCCTCCTGTGCGCCACTCACTTCCTCGGGTCGAAAGTTTTCCTAAGGAAGCAGCCTCCAGGGCGTGTGACATTGCTGCTGCGGTGGCAGCAGATTCGTCCCGGACCAGCCAGGACAGGAGTGTCAGGGCCACACCCAGAGCAAGTCCCCCTGCCATGCTGTCCCTAAACATAGATGTGGATGTGGCAGCAGGGGCCCCCCTCAGGGGTGAGGTGACTCCGCCTGGTTGCCTCTGGGCCTTACAGAAAGTCAGTGAGTGGGACCGGGGTCTTCATGTTAGGAAGTGACTGTCTTCACCATCACAGAAGCTTTTATTAAATCAAATAGTTAAAGTAATAAATTAAAATCAAATGTCAAATCCTACGTATAACTGTGTAGTTACCTCTAGGAACTTCAATGATTAAAAAAGAGAGAGTGTAGGCCCAAGGGTTTTCTTTGAAGGAGAGAAGCAACTGGTGTAAAGGCCCTTAAACTTTTAACTCAGCAGCAAAAAAGAGGCTCAGACAGCAAAGACCTCAAGCAGTTTCCAAAGGATGAGAAGGGAGTGGAGAATGTGATGATCTTTGCATAAATGATACAGTTCCTTACACGGGGGACATAGAGCAGAGCAAGGACCATTTAAAGATTTGAAATTATTTAATGATTTCATCCCTTGCAATACCTGCTATCTCAGTGCATTTAAAATATTTTAATTTTAAAGGCAATAGATGTCATTGCCACGATGACAGATGTCTCAGAGTAGAAGTTGGGAGGAGGTTCTGGTAGGGTCATTGTCCAAGGCCACTACTGGGCTTGAACCCATCTGGGTCTCAGAAGAGTCCTGGACCGGGGGCCACCAGCCCTGGTCTCCAGGGTGTTGGTGTGGACCGACCACGACGAATCAGAGGTGCCCGTGATTTCCTTCCATTATCCCCGTGAAGCTCCGATGAAGCTTGTGTTAGCAACTGGAAATGTATTCTCAGTGCAGTCACCTTTTGTCTTTAGATGCACATTTTAATTTCAACAGACCTACAGGACACGGCTATTTTAAAAAGTTATCAACTTAGACCACTCAAGTAATTTGTTATTTATAAAGAAACTGTCTCCTTACCCTGCCTCTGTTAAGCACCTTGATATAAAACGTAGGTCCATCTCTTTCCATTTCTGCAAATAATATCTCTGAGGAGAAGCAGAAACATGTGGTTAGTAGGTGAATGTCCCTCCTGGCGATGTGGGGTGATCTGTCACGGCAGCTCACCGGGACATCTCTAAGGAGGCACCCACCTTCCTCCACCCAAATTACTTGCACATCAACCTCCCGAATCAGGCTGCTTGCTGTGACGAATGGCTGGGACAAACGTCTTGGTATCTGGGATGAAGTGTTAGGTATTGTAAGAACTTCGACCAGGAGGGCTTAATGTGCCTGATAAATTGTGTCAAGAGCAGGAAATGGGGACAATTCTGGTTGAAATTCGCCCTTGGATCGATTTAGCCTTAATTCTTGACACCAGAGACAATGCTAAGCAAACATTGCGTAACTGCATCTCTCTACAAGGCCTTGTTTACACCCAGAACATTTCCTCAATATTGCCCATGTGTCTATTTACCCCTAAGAGTCAACTGGACATCTCTGAAAATGAATTCTAGGTCAGGAAGCTATACAGATAACTTCACCTGGAAGTTAGATGTTTACTAACACAGAAATACCCGTGTGCATCTCAGGGTTTGAAATAAAGTTCAATTCTAGCTGCGAATATTTCCCTTAGCTGCATGTCCTCCAGGTTTTGCTGATAAATGTTTTCTAGTCTATAGCACTTCATAAACACACTATGCATATTGACATATACTTTAAATTTTCTAGCATTTTACAGCATCTGTTAAATTATCAATTACTTTCAGTATTTCTGCATAATGGGATATTTCCTTTAACAATTTTACCTGGATGGTCTTTGCTCCTAGATTACCTGACTGTATAGTTGTTCATTTAACTGTAACGTGTCACTTTGCAAACTACGTTTTTGCTGTGTGTTGGTAATTGAAAACAATCACACAAAAAGCATCTTGTATTACACAGGGAGAGCGTGTGATGTTGTAGCTCGAGAACGCTAGACAAACCAGACTCTGGAGCCCTGCCTTTGAAATATGATTTAAAACAGAATTTATAATGTCGCAGAATTACATAAAACTGTGTGAAATTGTGCAGATAATCATTTAAATCTCCCTACATGGAAAGATAATTGCTCCAGAAATTAACTGTACCTGGGGTTCATTCATCTGGTCATGGCTAGTTTCTTGTGTGGCGGTGATTTGATATTAGAGTTAATTAAGTTCAGGTCAGAGTTGCTGAAGGTCAGACATTAATGTGTGGGATCATTGAAATGATAATTATAAACAGATTAGGAAGCCACGGTCTTTTATAAGGGGTTATTAGATAATTACTGTGAGAGTGAACGGCTTACTGTAATAATGGATTATCGACTACTTAACAGCGTTTTAAGGGCGAGAGTGAATTACTTCCTCAAGGACTAAAGAATAATGTTGCCGAAACTCAGAGCTCAGTAAATAAAGTCCAAGAATGGTGGCTACAGTCCCATTTTTATTTTAGGGGGATGCCGGGTGTCACTGGCGGTGTTTTCGTTTGCAGGGGTGTGAAGGTGGCAGGTCCTGAGGGGAAGACAAGAATCATCTCAGGATTCCCTATCCGGAGCAAGGGAAGCTGGGAAATTCTCCCCTCTCTGGTTCCTGTGCTCCGGAGCTTTCCTGAATGTCGGAAATCCATAAAGGATTTTCCAGAACGGGACGAGCTTTTGGGGCCTCCTGCACAGAGTTGGATTTCCTTCACTGTTCCCTCCTCTGTCGTAACAGGGGATGTGGCGACCAGAGCCCAGGTGTGACTGGGGCAAAGTATCCTAAACTCAAATCCTGAAACTCTGTGGTCCTTTGCCTCAGGTCACGTCACAGAGGTAAACTTTCCAGGGACATCAGCTCATAAGTACGAAGAAATGCCCCGGCTTTAACACGCCGTCAGACCTGAGTGGCCTGAGTTGGAGGACCTTGTCTGTCAGCCCACTTTCCAAAAGATGGCTATAATTCCTTTCAATCCTTTGTCCTCTGTGAACAAACAGCAGCGACTTTTTTTTTTTAATTGAAATATAGTTGATTTACAATGTGTTAGTTTCAGGTGTACAACACAGTGATTTAGTTATACGGGTATTATATGTATCTATTTGTTTCCAGTTTCTTTTCCCTTATAGATTATTACAAAATACTGGGTATAGTTTCCTGTGCTCTGCAGTAGGTCCTTGCTGGTGATCTATTTTATATAGAGTACAGTAGTGTGTCTAGGTTAATCCCGACCTCCTAATTTATCTCTTCCCCCAACCCCTTTTCCCTTTGGTGATCATAAGTTTGCTTTCTAAGTCCGTGGGTCTGTTTCTGCTTTGTAAATAAGTCCATTTGTATCATCTCTTTAGACTCACGTAGAAGTGAGATCCTATGATATTTGTCTTTATCCGACTTACTACACTTAGTGTGAGAATCTCTAGTGACGATGACGTGGGTCAGGGCAGCTCATAACCCGGGAGCTCTCCCAACCCCTGCTGAGGTCAGAGCCCCTTCCAGCTAAGAAAGAGGCTGAATCAGAGCCACACTTTGCTGAAGATTTTGTGTTACTGGGAGTCCCAAGAAAGGCAACTGGGAGGAGCTGGTGCTCAGGGTGGGATGCCCGGAAGGCCAGCCTCCCCAGGGCCGGCCATGGGGTCATGACGTGGGCGTCCGCGCTGCCTGGAAGATCACACTCCCTCGCAGGGCACCTGGCAGATAAAATTCTGCCGTTTAAATGTGACGTTTGAGGCCTGCTTTCAGAACAGCACGCCAGGATCTCTTCACCCCCACCCGGGGTCCAGCGGGAAGGAGGGCGGCTCCCGCCGTTCAGGGCCCGCTGCTTCCCCCGAAGTGTGGGCATCCTTGAGCTTTGATCCAGGTGGAACCACCATGGTGTGTCTGCTTTGGCAGGTCCCCCAAGTCAGAGAGCTGCTTCTCCGTGGCCGCAGCCTGGCAGCCCTTAGCACCGCCTGCATGTGGCTGTGGAGAGCCTGGGGGAAGCTGGATGGTCCAGGTCTGGGGCCTCCCCTAGCCTTGTATGAGTGGCACTCAGTCATGGAGAAAGAAAAGCAGTCCTGCCAGGAGCTGAGTAAAAAGGCTTGGGGTATGAGTTGACCTGGAAGCTTTAGCAAAGCTACCACGTGCCCCACCTCCCACCCTGGCCAAACGTGTGGGTGACACCCTGTGTCTCTAGCAAGGCGGTAGCGATTTGCAGACATTGTCTCGGGTAGCGAGAGCCCGGATGCTTGGGGAGGCCTAGGCAGGCTTCACAAAGACAGAGGCCTCTGTTCTGAGACTGCACGGTTGGAGGTTTGTGGAAAATGGATGCACGGGAGTCAGAGTGAGAAAGCAGGAGACACGAAGCTGGTGGTTATACCAGTCTCACCCCTGGGTCCCGTCTTCTGCTGCATGTCGCAGGCCAACGCAGCAGCCAGGGAGACAGGAATCCAGCTGGTCCCTCGCTCCAAAGAAAACTTGACTGTGGTAAGAATTCCTCGACGTCCAAGATGTTTTATTAATATTTTAAATGTTTATATTGGAATTCATGCCTTTCTTGCTAAAATCTTATTCACTCAAAACTCATATGCCTTATTTTGTTACAGATACGTGTTGAAATTTGACAAAACACGGCCAGACATAAATTGGTATTTGGATTTCATTTAAATTCATGTAAATCTGCTTGTACTACCTGTGACTTTTAATAATCGCTGTCCTTCCAGAGGACTGGGTGGCTGCAGAAAAACGAGGAGAGTCCCTGTGCAAATGGTACATTTCATAATCGACATCTTGTTGGGTTTATAGAACTAGTAGTTGTTCAGTGAGAGGTTTTTCTTTCTCTCTTCATATATTGATCCAGGTTCCTTTAAACCTGGAATAAAATGAAACACAGCCTTTTATGAAGGCACAAACTCTAGAACTCATGAGATATTCTGGGGCACAGAGAATCTGTGGCTAAATACGTTTGGGAAATGCAACATGCAATTATTTCCCTCCTGGAGATTCACAGCAGGGGCCAAGGTACTGAGGCGAGAATTCCTGTAGTAAGTCACGCTAAGGAGCTTTGTTAAGCTACCCTTTTCTCAATCTTCTTTGACAACAGAACACTTTCTGATGTAAGAATGTACTGACACTCCACAGAATGGTGTGTTTCCCCAAATGCACCCTGGGTCTTACCTTTTTTTTTTTTTTTTCCTACCTTTTATTTTTATATGCACCTCATGGGAAGAGCTGGGATCATGCCAGTTATTCAGAGCTGGGCACACATATGAATTTAGGAATCCTTACATACAATGGTCTCTAAATTTTGGTAATTCCTCACTGGGAGCTTCCACAGCAGCAAATCTATTACTGTCTTCTGTCAACTGGCTCCACGAAAACGTTATAGGTAGAGGTTCTTATGAATCTACTTTCAATTTTCATTTAGAGACATTTAAACCATATGAGTATAAGCCTCCTTTATCTTTTTTGCAAAAATTGACTATTAAATAGAGTATGAAAGACTTAACCCAGCCAGGATTGAACTGAAACAGAGCTTTGATGTGAGCAAGACAGCCAGCGCTACGGATCTCAGGCCATTTTGATGTAAATTGAAAATTCCAACAGTCCACAAGGAGAATGGATGGAAACCCTAGACTCACAACAAAAGTAGAAGGACATTTATAGGTGGTGTTATTTGAAGATAAATGATGGTTTGGATTCAATTCAGAAGTGTTGCCCATTTCCAAAGCAGTCTTACCGGATGGAATCACAATGATTTATGAAGATTTTAAAAGTAAAAATTTTAGGTGGCAACATACCTGGATGGCTAAAATTCATTCTGCATACTGAGAAGCTTACAACTGTCAACGCTACATAGAAATCTAACAATAGAAGTTTAAAAATTGAGTTAACTTTTAGAAATAGACCCTGAAAAGTCTTTCTCTCTCCTATTTCTTTTTTGTTTTTTTTAAAGTAGCCATAGTGTTCTGTGCTTAACTTGGAACTATTAATTGTTTAAAGACATAGGGTGTGTCTCCCCAGCCTCTCCTCCAGCCGCGGGTCCCCACCAGGCCTGCCCAGCCTCTGCTGACCCCTCGCTGTCTGCCATCTGCTCCTCTGTCAGATGCACCGGAGGCAGAGACCTGATTTTCCTCCCTGTTCCTGTGTATAGTTATGCAATTTCGTGCAGAACTTTCCCTTTTTGAGTCTCATTTTTCTCATCTCAAATATCAGGGTAGACATGTGCTTTTTCTCCCCTGAGGTAGGGACAAAAGCAAATGATTTTGCAAGACTCTTGTCTGG
This sequence comes from Delphinus delphis, assembly GCF_949987515.2. Taxonomy (NCBI): domain Eukaryota; kingdom Metazoa; phylum Chordata; class Mammalia; order Artiodactyla; family Delphinidae; genus Delphinus; species Delphinus delphis. The sequence goes on along the minus strand of NC_082685.1, from coordinate 170,804,787 downwards.
CTCAATGAGCTACAATATGATTAAATGGATCTGATGAAATAAATTAGACCACAGATGTAAATAATTGATAACTGGTTCTATACTTCAACCCTTAAAGTGCCATTTATCCTTCAAGGAAGAACACGTGTATTCAAAGGTAGCGCTTGCCTAGAGGAAGGGGTGGGCTGCGTGCAGCGGGCAACCTGCTCCCAGCCCTCAACAAGCCCGATCTAATCCCATGTAGTTCATCCCGGTCTTACCTAAGTCAGCAACACAAGAAAAAGAAGAAAACACTTACGTTCAAGAGCTGAACCATCTGGCTCTCTGCTCACTCCTGTGTGTGGAGGAAACGCCAAGGGTGCTTTCAATAGCGCAAAGTTTGGGTCCGTAGTTTTCAACCTCTTTATACCCAACTGGTATGTTTTTGAGCTGAATGTTCTGAAAGTTACACATTGTCACTCATGGATTCTCTTCTCAGTCTAGATGTCCGTGGCCTCAGCAAACTACATCTATTTCTGCTGAGTGGCCATCAAAATCCACGCAGGTGCATTTCTTCAGAAAAGCTTCTTAGCAAGCACGTTCTGTGCAGGCAGCTCCCCGGAAAGGGCTCTGTTATGTTCAGCTAAAAAATAAATGGGCTCTGGGATGACTTTGTGTCTGAGCCTCCCCTGGAGTTCTGCTCAGTGAGCGGCGGGGTCAATGTGGAGAACACAGGAGCGGAGGCGGGCACTGCGGGCTGTAGACGCGCGGGGTGACAGGCAGTCACAGTGACCAGTTAAGATGTTGACTTTGGCTGGAATCTGAGCTGCCCTCCTCTGAGTGGAGACCTATGCATCCGGCCAGCCCTCTCTGGAATTCAGCAAAGGAAAGACTCAAAGCACTTGGGTATTTTGAAGGGAAAGTTATTGCCTGTAGAAATCACACTGAACTTGCTCGTGTGGACCGACTTTGCAGAAGGCCACCACCCTGTGCATCCCCTCTGCCACTCTTTCTCATCCTGCCTTAGTTACACACTCTCCTGGGGTTGTGAGAGCATCATTTTCCTGCTGGGTTAAGGCTGAGGCATCTCTGTGTGTGTTAAGAATATTTTCTTCACTGAACCCTTGCATTGAAAGTTCCTTGTCCAATTAATTGAAATCTGAGGTTAAAGTCTGAAAATTGAAGTGAGATGTTGAAAGGAAACTTACTAAAAGAAACGGGTTCTTTAGCCTATAAAAACATGATTTTTTTGTTTGACTTGGGGTTTCATTTTGTTGGGTTTTTTCCTTTTTTTTTTGAAACTTGGTATTTAGGGATATTTCCAGTCTTTGAATCAGTTGACTGTAGTCAAACTGTACCTGTAGCCCAGGCTAATATAAGCAACCACACTGGTTTTAAAGACTAATAAAATAAAGCTGTTTCTTGTTTAATGTCATAAATTATGAATGATTCTATTAAATTTCTGTATGGTCTTATTACCATGTAAGAACAGATCATCAAAGAGACTCACACCTCAGGCAGCAGGAGAAGCCTGGTGGCCCATCATGAATCTTTCTGGCTGGTCCTTCCAGGGTCTTCACGAGAAAACACCAGTGTCTCAGGGAGTGTGCGGGCTCTGTGATGGAGTGTGAAGGATGATTCAGGGCCAAGCACGTAGTACGTGTTCAATAAAGGCTTACTTGAATGAGCAGGGGTGATCCCGCCATGCATTTAGTCCCTGTGGGGCCTCTGAATTGCTAAGATGTCTTTGTTATCAAAACTATATAAGGAAAACCATTGTGTTCTTCAATCCAGTGAGGATTTTCCTTTTACAATCCAAGTGTTTGGTCAGTGACCAACCCAACTGAAGTACGTTGGCCCCATTTCCTGCCTTGGATGCTCTACTGTGACCCATCCAGTTGCCCACCACGCAGGCCCCTCCTCCCTCCCTAGCTCTCTGCTCTCTCCAGCCTCTGCCCCCTCGTGCTTTTGTATGCCTGTCTAAATGCCCATCCAAGAGGACCCAGGCAGGATCCACGGTCAGCCAGAGGCATGACTGTGAATCAGTGTGGGTAAACAGTAACTCCCTGTCAGACGCCAGGACAGCTGGAACTCAGGCCGCCCTCACCCGTCAACGAGACCGTAAGACGGCTCGAGCCCGTGCCCACCCAGGGTAGAGATGCGCCTGCCCCCTTGGTTGAGAGGCTCTGGAGACTTCCCCTACCCGCCTGTGTCCATCAGATGTGCTGATGGGCATGAATGGGGTGGAGGGGGGAGTGCCTTGCCTGCCTGCACCTGTCAGCAGAGCTGATGGGCAGGGAAAGGTGGGGGAGGCCCCCTCCCATGCTGTCAACCCAGCTGACAGACAAGTGTAAGTGGGCAAGGCCCCTGGCCTCTCCTAGTCAGACAGGGGAGTCGTTGCCTGATTGGGGAGTGGGTAGGGCCTCCGCTTGCAGGCTGAAGGGTCTACATAGACTAGAGTGAAAGGCAGGGCTGGTGTGTGTGTGTGCATGCGTGTGTGTGTGTGTGAAACTTTTTTTTTTTAATATGAAGACGTGGCCCTACAGGCACATCATGGGGTGTCCACTGAGCCATAACGTTTGTCTTATAGTGACGGGAGCAATGGCAACCTTTGTCCAAAGGATTTTGCTACAAATGAGACTTTCACATAAATATGCTTTAATATTTGAAGAAGGGAGACAGGGATAATATTTGTTAAGTTCGAGCTTCAAATTGTTGATATAAATTTGGATATATTATATATTTGGATATATATTTTCACATATATAACCAAAAATAGTAAGCTTGTTCCTTATCTCTTAGCAGGTAAAGAATGTGATTCCTAAATCCTTCACCCAGTTGTTTTCTTTTTTTTTTTTCTTTGTTAGGTTAGAATGTCTTCACCCCAAGAGACATTTAAAGCAAGGATCTGGGTGCAGGTCTCAGGCAGGAGAGATTGTTTTTGGTGAGAAATGCTATGTACTTTGCACTTGCAAGGCATTTGTACAAGGTTGATATACTGAAGCCTCCATTGAACCAAGCTTTAGCCGCATTTTCATGAGCTCCTTCTGAAAATGGGTCTCAGGGAGAGGGTTGGTTATGGAGCCGATCTCCTTGGAAAGGGCTCAGTGAGGAAGCAGTTGAAGTGTTTTATGACTTAGTATCTGGCCAGCGTTACACAACCTCCAAACAAATATACAAAGTGTTTCAGTGATTCATTAGGTAAACAAAACACTTTTGTTTAAAAAAAACTCAAAATAATTTGCAATTTGGAGAAAGGAATTTGGGCAATTATTCCAATCTCATTTTGTTTCCGTGAATAGAAAATGAAATGCCTAGTTTCACGTATCTGGGGATTTGGGTGTTAAACTGCCAATAAAATATTACTTTAAGATGGAGCCCTGAGACACAGATGTAGAGAACAAATGTATGGACACCAAGGGGGGAAAGTGGCGGAGTGGGGGTGGGTGGGTGGTGTGATGAATTGGGAGATTGGGATTGATATATGTACACTAATATGTATAAAATAGATCACTAATAAGAACCTGCTGTATAAAAAATAAATAAAATTAAATTAAAAAAAAGATGGAGCCCTGTGTGGTTCTGAAGATTAATTTAGATGAAGGATACATTTTTTAAAGAGGTATGATCACTCTCAAAATTTCCTAATTGTGTTCTCCTGCGATAGTTCAGTAAAAATGATTAACAAGACCATACAATCTCAGAAATTTGTCTGGGAAGATCTAACAGCTGGTCAACCATTTGAAGCAAAAATCAACCCGTTATTCAACAGTATACCTTCTTTCCTCAAAAAATGACACTGGGAATTCCACTAGCCACAGTAGTTGAACCTGGTGGATAATCAACGCATCCCCCCACTCCCTGAAATATGCTCGTTATTCTCACATTCACAAGTCCTGATTCCATCACGTTGACTCATTAATGAATATGGTCTCTAAACAGGCTTTCGGAAGAGAGTGAACTTGCTATGTTTTGCAGCTTTTTTGTTTTCATCTTGAGGCATATAGTGCTCGCCTGGAGTCATTCACAGATTCTGTTTATAAGTGCAAACGGGTTATGGTGGCAAGGAATTTGGATATTAATGGTTGAGTCAAAGAAAATATGTCTCAATTAGACCCAGAAAGAGAGGCCTCCATTTATGTTTACTTTCCTTCTGTTTCTGGGAAACTTAACCCTCTGTTCCAGACTGATGTCACAGGCACACATTATAAGCCTGCTGTCAACTGTTTTTTGTGGAGCCATGGATTTATCCTTATTCTCCAGGTTAATCTTTGCTTCCAGTACAGTATCAACAAAAAGACAAGTGAGAGGTATTCTGTGAATTCCTTGACTGTTTTCTTTTTATGCTCTGTGCTGGTCATTTTACACCTGGAGTAGTGTATCCAGTTTGGGAAGCCACATTTAAGAAAAAAATAATAATGAGGAGGAAAATCCCAGGGGGGACTGGCAAACGGCAAAGGTCTTTGACAACACAACATGAGTAATAGTTGAAGATACTAGAGATAATTAAATGAAGAGGTAGAATACCTAGCTGGGGCATTAAAGTATTTGAAAGGTTTCCTATGAAAGAGACATTAGAGAACAGTCTTGGTCATTGTAGAGACTGAGCTTGGCCCCTCCAACAGGTCAAGTTACAGTGGACAAGGCATGAGCTCAATTCAACGATGGTCTGCTCAGTAGAGCTCTTAGTAACACAATAGTCAGTAAGTGGTTGGAAGAACATCTCTTAGGAATGTTGAAAAGAAGAGTCCTTCCTTTCAGTAGGAGTTCGAAGTCAAAGGATCTAAATGCTTCCTCTATTGGTATATGATTCAATCATAAAGCTATTTAGAATACTTTGGGTCAGGATGAAGCCAGATTTTCCCCATTCGTTATAGATCATTTGGGCTTTTTCTCAGATTTAACACTATGAGGGTTTGTTTTCAAACCTAATAGAATAGATTTATCAAGTTTTCTCATATTAAGGCACAAGTTGATTGCATATTCAGTTTGGGTGGTTATGTGTCATCTTGGAGACAACCAGCTAATATGAAAGAAAAATGGAATGAGGTTTAAAATGGTAAATTTTGACTGCCTGATAAATAAATATACCCTAAGGATTCAATAATTCATCACTTTGAGTTATTTATCTCTCTCAAAAGATTTCTGAAATCATTCTTTACTGTTTCGCTTGATTAATTCTTTGATCTCCACGATGAAGATCACTTTATCCATGGCCAGCGCACAGGCTGAGTTATTAAACGGATGGCGGGGGGATAAGCAAGTCGGTGTTAATCATTTAAAACTGTAAAGAGGCTGGGTGAGAAGGCAGGGAACGACAGGTTTTATACAATCATGATTTGGAGAGCTGCGGCTGCTGTATGTTTGTCTATTTGTAAAGTGTAAGTGGTTAATTTGCAGGCATGCTGGTCACCAGTGCAGTGCTACCTGCTTGCAAGGAGCACATCTGAATTACTTGCCTAAAGTACCTAGTTGAATAGGGCAATCAGTTGCCAGTCTTTTTTTTTTTTTTTTATGTCAATCCACTTAAAAATCTATTTATTTATTTTTATTGTAGCAAAATATACATAACACATCTACCATTTTATTCATTTTTAGGTGTGTCATTTGGTGACATTAAGCACGTTCACATTGTTGTGTAACCATCACCTCCATCCTTCTCTAGAACTTCTTCCTCTTCTTAACCTTAAACTCTATATCGATTAAACAAAAGGCCCCCATTCCTCCTGCACACCCAGACCCTGGCAACCCCTATTTACTTTTTGTCTCTATGAATTTCCCTATTTTAGGTACCTCATATAATACCTCATAGTATTTGTCCTTTTGTGTCTGCTGATTTCAGTTAGCATGTCTTCAAGTTTCAGCCATGTTGTAGCATGTGTCAGAATTCCACTCCCTTTTTAAAAAAAAAATTATTGGCGTATAATTGATTTACAATGCTGTGTTCAGTTGCCAGTCTTTATTGGGAAATACAAAGACTGGAGATGCTTAAAGCTTCACTCTGGTGCCTAAGTTAAACTTTGGGAAACACACAGACTTCCAAAAATCACTGTCAAGAGAGCTAATCTTCCACTACAGAGCAAGAGTTTGTGTATATTTGCAAGGACTCAATTAAATTCTGACAGTTCTTTTCACTGTTATTAACATACTATAGGAAACCCGGACATGAGTTATTGCACGTTGACAATCTTCAGGCATTCTCAATCAGGATCCTAAACGTCACCCAACATGCGGATGGTGGGAGGTGACCAGCTTGACAAACGTGGGCGAACAGGACCTACAAAGACCAATCTGAACAAGCAAAGACCTGAATCATAAGCCAGCCTCCTCAAAGCTGCCTCTTCTCTGAAATGGATACAGTAAGCTGATAAAACATCTCCAGGTAGAGGAAGTTTCCTTTGATAGATTAGAATGGTGCACAATTGATAACTGAATATATAAGCAAGTGATTAATGCTTGAAACTGCTGGGTGACCTGTTTATTTCACCTGTGTGGTTGCACACCTGGATCTGGAAGTGGCTTGGGGCCTCCAGGGCAGAGGAGCAGTGAAGGCCTGAGGGTCTCCACACTGGACTACGAGGAAGGGTTCATACCCCCTTGAAAGACATGCCAAGTCCCTGACATAAGAGACCAGGGATGAGCAACTCCTCCCCACAACAACTCCTTCCCTCCTCTGTCCCTTCCTTCCTCTCCTTTCCATTTTGAGCCTGTGACGGCTCAACAATTTTCATATGATGGTTATAGAGAGATTACTTGGCTTTATTTATAACAGCACTTCCCAGATTATAGCAGATTATTTTTCTGGAAAGAAGGAAAGAGGGGTTCAGGGATGGCTCCATTGCTCACTGCTGTCAGGGAATCCTGGAGTGAACGGTCAGATGGGTCCCTGGGATCTCTCCTGAGCCCTTGCTGTGTAGATATGCATCATTGGTCTCCCAGGATAGATGCACACAGGGATTCCTGAACTTATTTGCCCGTGAAATCCTTTTTCATGGAATACCTATTAATGTCTCAGAACGCAGTATGGAAAACTCTAGCTCACTTTATTAATTTGCTTACCAAACCCTTTCTCCATGCATAAGGCACCGACAACACAATCCTTGGTCAGGTCTGCTTTTATAGCATTCTAAATCGGCAAAGGCAAATTGGTGACATTTTACCCTTGTGACATTTCTCTTCCAGGATGGGAATTAAGCAACGACAGTCATGATCCCCAAAGTACATCCAAGGTTTGCCTGTTTTGTGAAATGTCTTTAGATAAAAGACCTTAATGATTCAATAACTTTGGGAACTACTTCAAAATCTACTTGCTCTCCCTGACATACAATTCATGTCATGGAGATCCAAAAAAGTAATAATAACTCTGAAAAAACATTACAGAAAGAAAGAGAGAGAGAGAGACAGGAAAGGTGAGAAGAGGGAGGAGGGAGGAAGGAAGAAAGAATAAAAAAGAAAAATACCCAAATCCAACAAAAACCCTGCATACCTGTCTTTAAACTAGAATTCCACGACATAATGGGCATTAAATTGTTATTGTTGTCGCTGTTGTTCTAAACTTCAGAATAACCTCCCACAAGTCAGTTTTCTGGAACACACTTGGGGAAGTGTTGCCCTGCCGCTATCAGCTCAAAACTTCTTTGCGAACCACCGTTGTCTTAACTTCCTATCTTTCCAACACTCAGGAAAGCCTGAAGCAGGAACAAGCCTTTACTCCAAGATGCCCCTGGAGCTCTTTATGAGAGTAAAACAAAGCCAGAGGTAGGACTAGCTACCTTTGCTTTAAACTCAGCTGCTGTTAAGCTCTGCTTTGCAACCCTCTGTTTCATGTCTGTATCCCTTTCACAGATGCTGGGGAGCCAGGCTCTAATTGAGCTCATTAACACTCGGATGTGAGGAGACACTTGATAGGAGTGTGGATACTTCTGGGGTTTAACTGTTCTAGTTTACAACGTATATAAATCTGATCTTGGCATATTGCAGCAAATTGACACGGTTGGATAAAGTGACAGCATCACCGCAGATGTATTTTGCATTTATTCACATATTTAGACCTTAAAAATGATTAGTAAAGTTGGAAAATTTATTTGTCATTTCATAGCAAGTTAAGATTTCCTAAAAATCATCTCAGCAATTATTTTACTGGATGTCAGTTCACAAGGGCTCCTTGCTTTACTATGTTTGTGTTGGGTTTATAGAAAACAAACCAGACAAGTCTTTCTTCAACCTGAGATCTTTAAATCATTGCCTGCAAGGGCCGTATCTTTGTTTTTCCTCCCTCAAACTTCTATCACCTTTTCATAGGATGTTGTAATAATTCCAGATATCAATATACTCTATTCACAGTGTGATTAAGTTAAATATATAACAATAGTAGGCTATACCTATCTGATGTTTAGAATTCTTTTATCAAAATTATTGTTGATATTATCACCGTCATCATCATTAACATTAAAACAAGGTGATGTGGGAAGAGCTCAGTAATTTCAAATGTATGCATTCTATAACTAATAACCTATGAAATAAGCAGTTTTTCTTTATTTTGAAAGCTAAAGAAATATAATTTAAATTATAATTATAATTTAATTATAATTTAAATTATAATTTAATTATAATTTATAATTTCCATTCCTTTAATTTGTGCTCCCCCCCAAAAAATTTAACTACCAAGAAAATATCTCTTATAAAAAGAACACCAGTGTAAACTGAGCACTTACCATTTATTAGGAATATTGTAACTGTTATTTCTAATACATACAAGGTCTGAAGGTGTTTACAGATGAGAAGACTGAGCTTAGAGTGGTGAACAGCTAGTAAGGGTGAATCCACGGTTATAGGTGTCCCTGGTTCTTTCGGTAAGGTCGGGCTGCCCCACTACGAGTCTCTCAGGGGACAAAGTGTCAGATGTACCTAAGAGAACCATGGTAATCACACCATTGTCAGAATGGCTAATCTTTTAGACTTTAACTGGATGTTATCTTTTACTCAATTACATAAAAAATAGTCAGTTCTGGGGCTTCCCTGGTGGCGCGGTGGTTGGGGGTCCGCCTGCCGATGCAGGGGACGCGGGTTCGTGCCCCGGTCCGGGATGATCCCACATGCCGCGGAGCAGCTGGGCCCGTGAGCCATGGCCACTGAGCCTGCGTGTCTGGAGCCTGTGCTCCGCAACGGGAGAGACCACAGCAGTGAGAGGCCCGCATACCACAAAAAACAAAACAAAACAATAAAACTCAGTTCTTCCTACTTACGGTAAGTATAAAGTTGCAGAGAGCGACCATGATATTTCCTCCATTTACCAATCCTCAGAATCCCGCCTGGAGCTCACCTGGAGATGTGCCCTCGGCACCTAGCAGAACATCAATACACACCAATACCTGCACATTTTGGTGGCATTCATCTTGAGTGTCTTCCTTCTGCTTCAACTGAGACACACCTGTGTTTCCAGAGCACCAGCCTGTCCATCAGGTCAAACCTGTCTTTCAGGTCTTCTTCCTGAGGTTTCTAAGGATGACAGATAAGGGACTGTACCCTTTGTCCCTGAGTCCCCAGACCTTCAAACCTGATGGACTTTCTGTATCCTCAATGCTTTTTCTTGTCAAATCTTATTTATTAGTCTAAAAAAACAATATATACTCATTATTAGTAGTGGGGGAAAAAAGTACAGAGAGGTAATTTTTAAAGAGAAGTATCTTTCCTCTTCTACCCATGAATCTGTTTTGGAGGTTAACCCATTAACACTGGTGGTAGCTGTCCTTAGCTTGGTGTGGTCGAGAGGTTATATAAACTTAGCAGTACACACAGAGAGGGTTATGGTGTTGCCACTTAGCTTTTCAGAAAAAGATCATACCAAATTCCTTACACTGTAATTGAGTTGTCTCACTTAATACAGCATCATGGACATTCTCCCCGTCAAGAGCTATACAACTCATTCTTGCTAATAGCATGATAATATTCTTATTGGTCCTGATTTTTTTTTCTCTTGCCAACATACACAACACAATATTCTTGTTCAGGTATTCTTACATATTACTGCTTTTTACATTTCTGTATTTTATGTTACCAAAAAAAAAAAAAAGAAAAAAAGAGTATGCACATCTTTATTTAATAAATGACTCTAACAGGCTGTAGCAATTCAAATTCCTACCAGTAATTTATGAAAATGACTATTTTCAAGTACCCCCATCCATACCAGCTCCTGTTGAACTTTAAAAATTTTGCTATACTGGTGGTGTTTAAAAAAAAAGCTTTCTCACAGCTGTCTTAATTTGCATTTCTCTGACAATGGGGTTCAGCTTCTTTTCATATGTGTACGGCCATTTGGATTGCCTTTTCTATGACTCAAGGCTCCATAAAAGATTTTTGTCTTTTTCTTCTCAATTTGTAAAATCCTGGTGATATATATGCTTTGTTATTTGTATATGTTGCAAATAGTTTTTTCAGTACATGGTTTGTCTCTATTTGTTATTTTTTACCATTTAAAAAAAAATACGGTCAGATAGGTCTCTCTTTAATTTATGGTTCTTTGTTTATCAATAACACAAATATCTCCCAAACGATTGTCAAAATATTCGTGTATTTTTAAAGATTTTGTTTGACTATGGTATAAGTAGACATTTCGTTTTGTTTTCTTCTAAATGGACAGCTAATTATGTCAACACCACTTACTAAGTACCCCCGTGTCACCATCCTGAGTTGAAACAGCTCTTTTGTCATCCATTGTTTCTGTACACACTTACTTTCTATATAGACCTCCTATTATGGACTTCCGTCATGTCAGTGTAATACTGCTTCTTATGTTAATGGCTTTATGTACATTTTAAAATAGATTAAGTCAAGTACTTCATCACTATTCTGATATTTAAAATTCTACAGTCTATTCTAAAATATTACTTTTCCATATTGTTTCAGTTAGATTTCAGCTAGGCAGAAGAAACAATTAACCTTGACGTTTTAATGCTTAACTCAACACAGGTGTGTCTCTTGCCAACTCCCAAGGAGGGGTGGGCTAGTGCAGCTTTTCTCCTATTGAGGACCGAGGATGCAGGTACTCCTTGTGGCACTCGTGGAACTGCCATTTCAAAGTGCAGCTTCTGAATTTGTCTTTGCACAAGAAAAGTGAATTAAAAAAACACATTAATTCTCAAGCATAGTCTGTTGGTCAGGTCAGTCATGTGCTTTCAACCTAAGACTAGAGCAGATTGTGATACGCATGTAGAATGTGGAATTTTGTGAGCAGGATTGTCTCTGCCTTATACCTGGCCTCTCAAGCCATTTTATTTAGTTCAAAATAAAGTTTTCTTCTGAATAAAAGTGCATCATATGTGTATATTATTTGGGAAGAATTAATACTTTTATGGTTTTAAGTTTTCCTACCCAAGAAAATATTTGTAGCTAATGCCTACCTGACCTGTTTTATGTTCTTTAATAGAATTTATATACAGATTTTTTTTTTTTTTTTTTTTTTGCGGTATGCGGGCCTCTCACTGTTGTGGCCTCTCCCGTTGCGGAGCACAGGCTCCGGACACGCAGGCTCAGCGGCCATGGCTCACGGGCCCAGCCGCTCCGTGACATACGGGATCTTCCCAGACCGGGGCACAAACTAGGGTCCCCTGCATCAGCAGGCGGACTCTCAACCACTGTGCCACCAGGGAAGCCCCAGATCTTTTATCTTTCTTATTAAGCATATTCCGAGATATTTTATAGTTCTCGTTAGCTTGGCAAAATGGAATAATTTGTGCTCATTTTCATTTCTAATTATTGAAAGTATAGAAGAAAACTATGGTTTTGTGTATTTAGCTTGTATCCAGCCACCTTACCAAATGTTATTATATGTTCTAGTAATTTATTTTATTTTATTTTTTCTGGGCCTATTTGTTTTTATTGAGGTACAGTTGATGTATGATATTATATAAATTACAGGTGTACAAAGTAATGATTCACAATTTTTTAAAGTTTATACTCCATTTATAATTATTATAAACTATTGGCTATATTCTCTGGGTTGTAGTATATATCTTTGTGGATTATATATTTTATACATAACAGTTTGTGCCTCTTAATCCCTCACCTATTATGTTGTTCCTGCCCCCTTCCTTCTCCCCACTGATAACCACTAGTTTGTTCTCTATATCTGTGAGTCTGCTTCATTTTTCTATATTCACTAGTTTGTTTTATTTTTGAGATTCCACATATAAGTGGTATCATACAGTATTTGTCTTTCTCTGTCTGACTTATTTCACTTAGCATAATGCCCTTCAAGTCCATCAGACTTGTTGCAAAAGGCAAAATTTCATTATTTTTTATGGCTGAGTAATATTCCATTGTATACATATATACCACATCATCTTTATTCATTCATCTGTTGATGGACACTTAAGTTGCTTCCATGTCTTGGCAACTATAAATAATGCTGTTATGAACATTGGGATGCATGTATATTTTCAAATTAGTGTTTTGGGTTTTGTATTTGTTTGTTTGTTTGTTTTTTGGATATATACCCAGGAGTAGAATTTCTGAGTCCTATGGTAGCTATATGTTTAGTTTTTTGAGGAACCTCCATACTGTTCTCCATAGTGGTTGCACCAATTTACAGTACAACCAACAGTGTATGAGACTGCCTTTTTCTCCATTCTAATAATATTTATTAGTTCCTGGTTTTTGTTTAAAATGTCATCCATAAATAGAGTTAATATGTTTCCTGTTCTCTGGTATATAAGGCAATTATTTGAGATTTCTTAGTATACTATCTAGATTCTCTAAAACAATTTTGTGTAATTGTGATGTTCCTTTTTCTTTTTCTTTTTTTTTTTTTTTTTGATGATTATATCCCCCAGACATCTCTATCTTGCACTCTCCTTGAAAGCCTATATGTGATCCATCACAAACCTTTCAACACTGTCTCCTTAAGATTTCCCTAATACTTCCTGTCATCTTCTTCTTACACTCCCACATCCTCAGGTCATAGTTTCATCATGTTAACCAGATGATTAGAACACCTTTCTCATTGTCTTCTTTGACTCCAAAACCTAGTCAGCTTCCAGAGCTGTATTTCTATACCAAAATCTAATCAGGATGCTTCTTCCATTAAAACATTCAATGGCCCCTCATTGCCTACAAGACAGAGATAAGGCTTCTTAACATTTGTTCTTCTCTCATTGCCCTGCACAGCCTTGTATTTGTCTATTTATTTGTCATTATACACTCCTATACATCCCTATGGGCATGGTCTCTGCTAAGCACAGAAGCACCTCTCACCTGCCTGATTTTTCTTTCAAAGTGGCTCGATGTTAAGCTTTACGGACAAGTTCTTCTGTGTTATTACATTGACTTCTTTCTTGCAGGCATTGTGACTTCTTAACTGACATTAGACTTTCAGACACGAGTGTAAAACCTTGTTTTCATGTGGATCACTGGGCTGATTTGGAGTGCATAGAATGCCCATATGTCTGACCAACGTCTGGATGATGTTTTTATGATGTTTTTAATCCTATACACTGAATTACTGATGAAATAAAGTGAAGTTTCTACAGTTATGAAGAGATTGAAGTCACTGACCAACTGAGAGTGGTATATTGCTGCATGAAATGATTTCAGACTTTGCGACAAAGTAGTAAATTAAATTGATCTTTTCAAGCTATTTTTTTTTTTAACATCTAAAGGAGATAGAAATGTAACAATTTGTAGGCCTAATATAGTTAAGACCCGAGATAACACACAGAAACAAGCTTAATTTTCATCATTTAAGGATTATTCACCCAGAAACAGTGGGGCATATTACCAGGATGAAGTTCCATGAATTCAGATGTCTGTCTCACTCCCACTTATACAGGCAAAACTTGTTTAATTGCACTTCACTTTATTGCACTTCACAGACGTGGCATATTTTTTACAAATTGAAGCCAGGCTTTTGTGCCCCAGGCTCTGCATGGAAGGTGGATATGGAAACTTCTCCAGCAAGACATGGTCATCTTGTCCCAGTGCCGGGAGGTCCAGCTCACCAGAGGGCCTACTATCTTAATATAATACTTTGTCTTTTTATTGTTCTTTGTTATGACCTCAGTGTTCCCTGTATCTTCCTCTGAAGGGGAAGCCAACCCTTAGCTGAGACATCCAACCCAGGACACAGTGCACACCTCACTCTAACTGTGGTTAGATCACCTAGTGTTTCTGATCAGTTTGCAAAGCTCTTCGTTGCTGCCTGGACGCCCAGTCGGAGGCGTGATGCGCCCCCACTCATCCTATCTTTATGTAAAACTGAGATCTTTTGCTCACCATGGATTTTTTTTGTGTGTTAATTTTATCTGTTTAACTGTTGTATTACAATATTATGTCTCGTACTCTGTCTGGTCTCTCCTTCAATGTTGCACCTGTGGTTAATGCCAAACTCATTATACCCCAGTCCCAGCCCTCAGCTTAACAAAAAAATTCTAGGAAACATTAAAAATGTCCACTAAATTGTCTGAGCGGTTCAAACATTTTTAAAGGAAGTTAATTTTTACTTTCTAAGCTTTGTTTATCCACAAAAAATAAAAATATCTTTATTTTACATGAGAGAAGAGAAAAACAAAAGAGCTGAATAATTTTACTAGATTATTTCAAACCCAAGCCAAAACACCAAAATAGTTTTTAAAATGAACAGTAAATAACCTGAACAAGTTCTTTGTCAGGTGTGGTTGGAAAACAACACCCAAATTGTGACTTTTTAAGAATCTCATCAGACATTTTTTCACTCATGGATGAGAAGGCACTCAGAAACTACTTTGGTGGTCCATGATGGGGATGCCTCTTTCCATTCTGGAAAACAAATTATCCAAAGAGCACAGCTTTGAATCATAGGACCAGAGCACACAGGCACTTTTCTTTGAGCAGGGAAAGCTTTCCTGAAAATATAAGTGCAGTTTAAGTTGTATTCTACAAACATTATGAAAAAATACATTTTAACGCTATTTTATAGAAAAAATTGTTCTATCGTCTTTTTGTCTACTAAAACTATCAAATCATGGATTTTTTGTAGGAGCAGGGCCTTGGAAAGCATCTCATATAAATCCGTAATTTTACACAAATCACACAGATGAGGAAACTGAGGCTAAAAAGAAAAGGGTGGCTTTCATTTATTGGATTTTCTTAAATCCCATTGAGTTATCATAATTTATTCACGGGGAGCCTGAATGGCCAGGGTTTTGTGCCTTAAGTAGCGAAATCCTATCTCAGCTAGTTGCTAAGCTTGGGGCTAACACATTTTTTCTTTAAATACTAATTTGTTCTCTTACTTGAAAATCCAGGATGCTGGTCCTTCTCCATCAGTCTGCAGAGGGAGTGCCCTTGGATTTCATCTTTCACTAGCTGTCATTGGTCCATATTCTCCGAAGTCAATAAATGGCTGCAAACCATTCTGAAAATAAATGAAGTATTCAATTTTGCCACTTTTCTTTCTTTATTTCTTTAGGCTGTTGAATCATCGAGTAATGCACTACAGCAATACTTCTATAGATGAAAAATGGAGCAAATCTAGCTCATTATCAGCCATTTAAATTTGGTCTCTTTCTAGCAGTATAATCACAGACCTTAAAAAAATTAATGGAGTAGATGTAGAAAAAAAGATTTCATAGGCCAGCCACCTTGATATCCAATGATCCTATTACTCAGTTTTTCCTCTCCTTAATGCTCTTTCTTGTGATTTGTTTGTTGATGGATGTCTTTCAGAATTATATTTTTTCTTTTTTCTTTTTTTGAAATATAGTTGATTTACAATGTTGTATTAGTTTTAGGTATACAATAAAGTGATTGTTATATATATATATATATATATATATATATATACACACACATATATATATACATTTTTTACAAGAATCCTCAGAATTCTTATTTTGAACATTTCAGAGTTCCTTCCACACTACTGTAAGTGTGTGTGTGTATAAAATATTTAATACAAATTTTTTATAGCGGTATCAATTAATGTAGAATATTCTTGCTACACATTTCTACATAAAAGTGTAGGAAATGATGCTCAAAACATGCATAATTCCATAGTGTAGACTAACATATGGCACACTGACTGCAAGCCCCAGGAAGGTAGAATTTCTGTCTTTTTCATTTAGCACTTTCTCTACAGAACCTTAGTGCTGCCACTGGCACATGGCAGCAACTCAGTAAACATTTAATAATGAATGGATGGATGTACAAAGGAATACATGAATGCTGCCATAATTTATTATCTTTGTCTTTTCGTGGGAGAGCTTTAGTTTTTATAGGCTTAACAACAAGCATAGATGGAGAATATACTGTCATTTTATGTATTGTCATCCATGGACTTTAAAAGGCAGACACCATTTAATTAGCATAAGCTAGATCGATGTCAATAAAGAACAATAAAACTATCACTACTGTAAGAATTTTTTGGAACCAATGGATGCAATCAAACACGTTTCCATACACTGATCTTTGTCCCTGATTTGTAATTGTAAAACTATCTAAATATCACAGATGTGAACATTTCCTTTTTCACTTATCTGTCTTTTAGCATTCTGGAAGAATTTTTTTTTTTTTTTTGGCTGCGCTGGGTCTTCATTGCTGCGCAAGGGCTTTCTCTAGTTGAGGCGAGCGGGGCCTACTCTTCCTTGCGGTACTCGGGCTTCTCATTGTAGTGGCTTCTCTTGTTGCAGAGCACGGGCTCTAGGCACATGGGCTTCAGTAGTTGCAGCATGCAGTCTCAGTAGTTGCGGGTCGCAGGCTCTAGAGTGTGGGCTCAGTAGTTGTGGCTCACGGGCTTAGTTGCCCTGCGGCACGTGGGATCTTTCCGAACCAGGGATTGAACCCATGTCCCCTGCAGTGGCAGGCAGATTCTTAACCAGTGGACCACCAGGGAAGTCCCAGGAAGAATATTTTAAGGATGTTGGACAGAAAGTACAAACTGGAAAGAAAAAAATGTGAAGTGCTGTTTCTGATGTCATTGGTCCAACTGGACGATGGCTAAGCTTGGTGGACCTGCCACATATAACCCAGTACTACAGCCAGTCACCCCAAGTCCTGGCGCCAGCCATCCCTGAGGCCCCTGAACCATGCAAACACACATCCACACTGCACTCAGATTTAAGGAGGTGCCAACACCCTCAGTCGTCAGGATAATTCATATTTCAGTGCAATATTAAAACAAAAAAACAGACTCACTGCCCCCAAATCCATAATAAATAAAATATCACAGGTTTAAATAAAGACAAGATCAGCAGCAGGTCATTAACACCTCCGGTGCCCGTCTAGCCAGCAGTGAAGAATTATGCAAACTGATGAGACACTAGGTAATGACCAAAGTCAGAGTGAAAGGTGGAGCGCATCCCAAGTCAGACGGCGCCTCTGGATTGGACTTCCTAGCATGGTTAAGTCTCTCCTGGTAGAACAGATTCCTCTCTGATCAAAATTTTCCCATCCAGTACCTCTCATCTCGGGCACACATTTATTGAAAGTAATGCACATAATATTTGCAAGTTTCATAAAATACCACTTAAAAAATCTACCATCTGTGGGAACAAAACTTACAAGTATTTAAATACTTGGGTTTTAAAAAAAATGTGATCTGCCTAATATTTATACTAGAGAATGAAAATATTAATTTTGGTCCTACAGAATAACTCCATCATCAACACAACCCATCATTATGCGACTTCTGATTAGCCAGGAGTCTAATTAGGCAACTTCAAGTATAAGAGCTACATATAGTAAAATCCGCAAAAAACCCAGCCTGTCACTTACCACTTCTTATCCTGAACACGAGTGTTAAAAGAGCATAGTGTTGGGCTTCCCTGGTGGCGCAGTGGTTGAGAGTCCGCCTGCCGATTCAGGGGACACGGGTTCGTGTCCCGGTCCGGGAAGATCCCACATGCCGCGGAGCAGTTGGGCCCATGAGCCATGGCCGCTGAGCCTGTGCGTCCGGAGCCTGTGCTCTGCAACGGGAGAGGCCACAACAGGGAGGGGCCCGCGCACCGCAAAAAAAGGAAGGTAATTTACTCAGCGGCGTCCTGCAGACATGAACCAACTTACGTGGACGCCGTACAGTGTGTGATTGGGGCAGCGGCTCAGGCAGAGGGTGATGCCCAGGGGAGGAGAATTTGCGTATTTGTTGCTAAGAGTCTGCACACTGTGTATTTAAGAGCCTTGGCGTCTTAGGTCAGATGAAATAAAGCCTCAAGTGTGTGCGTGTGTGTGTGTGTGTGTGTGTGTGCGCGCGCGCGCGCCCAGCACATTTCCAGATTCTTCTGGAACCTTCTGCACAGTCTCTGTGGGCCGTTGGCAGCTTCACTGCTGACCGCCAGGGCAGTCCTGGCTCCCTGATTCCAGGAAGTGGTTCCAGGTGCCTCGGTATACTTAGGGCTGCTGTCTGGGCTGTGGGGCCTCCTCTAACCCTACAAGAGCCCCACACTCCAAAGCCGGGTCCTCGGGGGAACCTGCGGTGACCCTCCAGGGTTTGCCCCACTGGGAGCCTGCCCCTGACGCACAAATTGGGGGGCAAGCCTACTAAGCTGTTCCCTGCAGCTATTTGAGGGCAGGAGTAGGAGCACAAAGCGAATTACAACCCTAGGGAAGCTGCAAAGAGAAAGATGCAAACTCAGTGCTTCCCGCGACTTAGGTCTTGAAAAGAAAAAGGAAAAAAAAAGACTTGATCCAAACATCCGTGTCTACAGAAACCCCTTTTTTGCTAAGTCCCCAGCCTGGTCATTGAACTTGCAAATGAATGCGGTTCTGGGCATCAAACGAGCCCCCAGCCCGTGAAGGCAGCCCACAGCCGTCGCAGTTCTGAGTGCCCTCAGACAGACGGCGGCCGCTGTGCACTGTGCCTGCGCACACTCTCTGCTGGCCCCTGGGGTCCAACGCCGCGACTCTGCACAGCCGCGCCGTGATGCGGGGGCAGCAGAGGCCAGTCCCACACTCGCGGCCTCGTCTCCCTGCAGAGCAGAGTGCATGGCCCGGGGGAGCGCCCAGATCCCGTCTGCGCTGTCCTGCTCTCCTGCCGCTGAGCTGAGCACCGCCCAGACTGCAGGTGAGTCTCCTCCGGTGGCTGAGTCCACACGTTCCATTACAAGGATGCTAAGGGGTGAGCGATGCCCCCTGAAGGGTCTCTTAGTCAGCTGCTCTCCCGGTAGCCCACCTGTGCACCGGGCCTGATGGAGGGATCGCACCGGTTCTCGGTGCGCCTTGCTCACGCCAGCTCCCCGGTACCCGGTGCTTCTCTGCGCAGGAGCGCCCACGGCCTGGCTGGCCTGTGAATTAGGAGGCTAGGTGGGCCAGTCTCCTGGGCGGCTTCAGCAAATGACCACAAACTGGGCGGCTTAAAGCCACACTATTCCCTTGCAGTTTGGAGGCCAGCAGTCAGACATCAGGTGTTGGCACTGCACCTGGGGTTCCTAGTCCTGCCTCGGGGTCACTGGGGTTTCTGCCTTCGTCCCCCGTGGCTGTGCTCCCTCTGTGTCTCCATGTTTCCACCTTCTTACAGGGACAGTAGTCACTGGTTTGGGGCCCCCTTCTCCAGTATGACCTCATCTTAGTTTATGACACCTACAAAGGCCCTACCTCCACATAAGGCCACATTTGGAGGTTCCAGGTGGACGTGAACTTTAGGGGAACACTATTCACCCAGTACATTGCCTTGGAGATGAAGGATAAGTGTGCGGTGTGCTTTAAAATCAGACCACGGCAAACAAGAAAATGGATTGTACTTTTACCGCTAGAAAATGTGGCCACAAAACTTACAGGGATTGGCCACTCTATTGAGCTTTTAAATGTTTACTTGGGTTTTGGATTTTCTTTTCCTTACTGTTTTACTATTTTTTTTTTTTTTTGCAAGTCCATGTTTCCACAATCAAAATATTTCAATGTACAAGTATTAGTCATATATGTTTCTTTTTCTTTCTTTTTCCCTTCCTCCCTTCCTTCCTTCCTTTTTCTTTCTTCCTTTCTTTTTTACTTTTTTAAAAGAAAACATTCCTTTGAGCTTTGAGGTAAACAGATTGGGAGAGAAAGAGAAAAGGGATAGGTATTGGGGGACCAAGGTTTAAAGAACTTTGCTTTTCCAGCCCATAAACTTTCATCAAAGATCCGTTTAGAATCTTAAAGACCCAAATAGAATTCCATTACTCTGAAAAAGCAAAGTGGGCTTTCTGGACACTTCTATTCTCCTGCTCTGACACAAATCAGGAAGAAATCAGATGGACGAAGAGTGTCATCCCACCTGCCTCTTCTGTCCCGACCCCTCCCTCAACCACCCGGAGCTCTGGGGTCCTTTCAAAGGACTTGCAGAATCACTGCATTTTAGTTAAATACTGAGAATTCCTCCACTTAAATTCTATCGCCCACCTACTCTGTGCACAGACCGGGAGGCTCAGGCGTCCTGGTTTCCAGTGAGCGCCTCTGGAGCAGGTGTTAGGATGTGGACACATGGAGGGCTGGTCAGCTGAATGAGCTCCCGGACCCCTGGTTGGCCCACCTACTCGGAGGCAGGTCCAGGTCTGTGAGGCCTAAAGTTTTATGCACTTTGGGGAACCCCACCCCTGAGTGATCCTTCCTGGGCCCTCTGGACTCAGACATGCCATGGCAACGTTCTCCCGAGGGATGTGGGGCAGCCTGACCCTTGAACTGACCCCAGGAGCCTCCAGCTTGCCCCCTCCACTGACCCGTCCAAGCAGCTCCACCCCGAAGGCCTTGGACTCAAACAGCTCAGTAGAGGGGCCCAGAAGGGACTTGCAAGGCCTGGTCTGGTTAATCCCCTCGCCTCCCAGGAGAACAAGGGCATGGACAACAGCCAGAGTCCAGAGGAGGGCTGACACGTGGCGGGGGGGACCCTCTGCAGCGTGAGAGTAAGAGACCCCGAGGAAGACCCGAGAATCCTGAGCAAAGCATGGGTGGGGGGGCAGGACAGTGGCCCTGGAGCCACAGGATGTGCGAACCTATAGGAAGCACGAGGATGGGACGATGAGAGGGACCGACACTCGGGCCAGGGTAGGGGACCAGGTCCTGGAGCTGTTGTGACGGAGGTCAGAGGGCAGGCGAAGAATGCAGGCTCACATCTGGGTGAGGACAAGACGGAGGACAGTTGGGAAGCCACCTGGGGCCCAGGAATACGGCCACTCTGCAGGCACCTGCAGCCATTGCCTCAGTCCTGAGAGCACAGGACACAGGCTCAGGGCACAGTCGTGCCTCCAGACACGGCGCTCCAGACAGCGATAGACCCTCGGGGCCTCTCCGGGGTCCGCTGTGTACTGCTTTACATCCCGAGTCTCCTTACAAGAACGAGTTTTAGAATCTACTACTTATTGGATGATTATTTTGAGTGATTTTTCATTTTCTGACCCGGGCTTACTCCTTTTACCAGGGAACTCATCAAGGAGTTCATCTTACCCGGGACCTGCCTGCCTACTCTTCTCCCCCTCCCTCCTTCCCGCCCCTCTGCCAGCTTCCCCTCTTCTTTCCCTCCGTCTTGCCCCATTCCCTGGCACGTGTTTCTCGTGTACCCACTTGGGACTGGCCTTGTTCTGACAGCTTGGAGTTGCTGTCATATCCACCAGTCACACTCATTTATGTTGGGTCCCCCATGAAGTGAGTTCCACTGCACCTGATCAAACACCCCTAAACGTCAGTTGCTGTGTGTTGGAGGCTGGACAGCACACCCTCACGGGAAGTAGCTGTTAAGTTTAAGGGACCTGCGGGTGTGGACAGTCACGTCTATCGTGTGCTCGACTTGCTTCCTGTTCTAGAACACGCAACTGCAGGAGAAGCCGCCTCCTAAAAGCACTGAACAGAAACGCCTTGGGTGCCCTTTCCCAGATGCCAGAGCCTCTAGAGAGATGGTTCATCTTACGTGTCAACTTGGATGGGCTGAGGGGCGCCCAGGTATTTGGTTATTCATTACTCTGGGTGTGTCTGCCAGGGTGTTTCTGGATGAGGTGAGCGTTTGAGTCCGTGGGTTGAGGAAGTTGATCGCTCTCTCTGATGAGGGTGGGGCCTCACCCAACCTGCTGGGAGCCTGAATCGAACAAAAACCTGAGTGAGGGAGGCGTCTCTGTCTGCCTGGCTGTCTTCAAGCGGGACGTTGGTCATCCAATGATGGACTTACACTGTGGGCTCTCTTGCTTCTCAGGCTCTCACGGTTGGACCGGAACTGTGCCCCTGGGTGTCCATCTTGCTGACTGAAGATTTGGGGACTCATCAGCCACTAATCACATAAGCGCAGGCAATTCCTTACAATCAATCCCTCTCCCTCTCTCTCTCTCTCTCTCTCTCTCTCTCTCTCTCTCTCTCTCTCTCTCTCTATATATATATATATATATATATGCCCTGACTAATACACTCAGGATGCCAGGAAAAGCCTTCATCAACATTTATCATCTTGACACAGTGGATCCGTTTCCTTTTTATTCCTTTATATTTTAAGTCAATTTTCAAACCATTTACAATCACAAGAATTTTAGCATTGCAAACCCACATTTTGCTTCCATGTTTTCTAGTTTGTAGGTCTATATGTGTGAAACAGATAAAGTGCTCTGAATACACTATCAGCACACCAACCTTCCTGTACAAACCTGGAACAAAGCTTTCCTGTAAAAACTGATTCCAAATTCTAATTATTTCTCTGAGAGTTTCTAGATTATTATGACTCTGAGTCCTTTTTTTGCTTAGCACCATCAACACGCAATACTTAAGGAAGTTTTTGAAATTTTGGACACCTCATAGTTTTCTTGAAGAGAGAAGGTAGCCATCTTCTTTGCTCCATAGTTTCAATTTTCATCATTAATTGAAAGAATAAATCCAATGATTTTTTTCATTTTTACATCATCTATTTTCTTCCAATCATTTTGTATACATACCTACTATTTGTCCACTTAAGAGCTATATTACATACATTTTCGCACAAAATCTTTATCGTAGGAGTTGAAGGGATACTGCCACATGTCCATTTAGCCAAACAGAAAGATGCAGGTTCTTGTCCCAGTGAACTCTGCGATGGAGCCCTTCCTGGTGGATGACTAGCTGGGTGACAGTACCGTATCTCCCCTTTGTCTGTTGACTGTATTGTTCACTCACAGATTCTTGAGTTTGAGAAAATGTGTCTTGGACATTTGAACATGCTCTGAGATTTCAGAGAACTGACATCTATATATTAACCCTCTGAGTTGCCTAATGATGGTGAAATATTTTCACTTTCATCTCTTTTCTTTCTACCATTTTGGCAAAATTGGAAAAAATTCTGAACTCCTAAATCTTTTCAGTGAAACTAAAAAAGAGATAAAGGGCTTCCCTGGTGGTGCAGTGCTTGAGAGTCCGCCTGCCGATGCAGGGGACACGGGTTCGTGCCCCGGTCCGGGAAGATCCCACATGCCGCAGAGCGGCTGGGCCCCTGAGCCATGGCCGCTGAGCCTGCGCATCCGGAGCCTGTGCTCCGCAACAGGAGAGGCCACAACAGTGAGAGGCCCGTGTACTGCAAAAAACAAATAATAAAAAAAATAATAATAAAATAAATAAATAAATAAATAAAAGATAAAAAGAAAATGTCAGGTCATTTTTACATCTTCTAGTAAAACGATGCAATATTTTGTACAACACACAAATAAACCCAAAGGATGATGAAATAATAACAATTTATTTTATTACATTTTATCCTTCCAGGTGATTCCATCATTATTCTATACTTATTATTTTAGCTTTTTAAAAGCATAGTTTGAAAGAATATATAAAGATGAAATAATTTCTAGAATGTTAAAATGGTGAAATGCTTCAAAGTATAGGAAAAAAATAATCAGTAAGATCCCCATTTTTATTTTAGAGTTTATAAAAGGTTGCAAAGGACCCAAATTGTAATTGAGGGTAAAGTAAATTGTATTCTATTAAAATAACATTAAATAATATTATTATATAACAGTAAATCATATTTTAAATACATACATTTTCTTTGTCCTTTGAAAAATTTCTAACAAGTAATACAAGTTATGAAATATCAATCCACAGAAATAGAACTGCTCAAAACTATAAATGTGCCTCCTGCCCCTGAGAGCACACTGAGGGTTCACAGCCTCGCTTTCTGAGCTGGTTTCATTAAGACAAGTCGTGATGTTTCCCAGGTGAATTTTAACACGTGGAAATTTGATAATCACTTAAAGCAAGAAGACTATTAACAAGGAGATGATGACAGACAGGCACTACCCTATACCACAGGGAATCACACTCAGAACAGGCCATTTACCAGTTATGTGCTGGGTGAGAGGTACCGTCCCTGTCCACAACCTCCCTTGGTCAAACTTTGTCGCGTGTCCACGTGGTTTCCCGAGGTGTGTCCTCCACTCTGCTTGAGCTCCAAGCCGTTCTGTCCACTCCTTCATTCTGGCGAGACAGCAGCATCCCAGAAGGGAGCAGAGTGGAGAACAGAGACATCTAATGTCTTAGGACATATCTGTTTCTGTTTTCCATATAATTTAAACCAAAATAGATTCTCGGCTTAAATCTCATAAATTACTTGATTGGCTAATTATTGAATCAAATGTGAGAAATCTGATAAAAACTGAATTCTAAGACAAAAACAAACAGGAAAACCTCTGTTCAATTTCTGAATAAGTAAAGCAAGAAAAACAAAAGACATTTTGCTGATGAAACTCCTGGCTTCCGCGTCCTGTGGAGCCCAGGAGGAATACATAAGTGAAGTTGAGCCTGGTAGACAAGATGCTCGGGCTGCAGAGCCAGACAGCACGGCACCTGCCCTTCCAGCAAGGGGGGGCTGAGGCAACAGGTGATGTTCTGCCTCGTGGGGCTGGCACCTACATGCCAGACTGCAGGTGCACACACTTGCTCTAGTGTGACAAAGGTGTCACGGCTCTTTTATACATAAGTGTCTTGGGGCAAGAACATTTGACCTAGATATGCCAGTGAGACATTCTGGACGGTTCTCTGTTTTGCTACCATAGAGCTTTGAATTCTGCCTTGCCTTGTGGACGTGACACCTCTGGGACAGCTACTCCAAGAGACAGTTAATGTTGCCTGAATTGCTTTTATGAAGCAAAGAGGGAAGACAAAATAAAGGAGCTAACATGATGCTTTTGAAAATGAGTTTAAATGAGCTTCTTTCAAAGATTCGTGTTTACCCACATAATATCAGGCATTAAGACCATCTTGCCAAATGTACCACCTTTGGAAATTAGTATTTCTGGAACAGATGACTCTAGTACCAGTGCATCAGATTTTCTGGCAATGTGATGCTGTTGAAGGGTAAGTATCATTATTCTTTAGGGCAAGATGCAAAGAAAAATGAGACCTGATCCAGGAACATCCATGGCTGGGTTTCAAATACACTACTAATCGTGCTTGAAGCAGCCCTCCTGTGCATTATAGATTACCCCAAACATCCCTGGGTGATATTTACACTAGAATAAATATTGGCTTTATGTAGAATAAAATTGTGCTAACATTTCGGGCAATTAAAAGATAAAACGTGTGTGGTTTATTGAAACAAAAAGAAGGGCTTCTTTTCTTTAGAGTATTGAATACTTTTTTTTCTTTAGAGTTTTGAATATGAAAAACAGTCCCTTCAAAACACAGTGCAGCACCTGATTGGAACATTGCTGCAAACTGGAGAGCTATCTCATCAGGAAGGAAAGCTCTGCTGGTGGTTCCTGCGTGTCCACACACCTTTCTGTAAGCAGAAGCTCCCCACAAAAATGAGTAGTTTGGTTCAATGAGCAATGATTTAATTTCAAAATGAAAAACAAGGCACACATTCAGTTTTTATGTAACTCATCTCTTCAGATAAGCATAGAACAATTCGTATTACAGTTACATTAAAATAGAAGTGTAGGGTGTATGTCCCTACCATTCATGTATTTGCTATCATAAACATGAACAGCGGAGACGTTAATCTTCTAGTAAAGCAAAGGGAACAGCCATTCGTTCTCTGAGTTTTTGTTTACAGTTTTTTTGTGCACTAGACAGTGACAAACAGTGCATGAAACAGACCTGTATAATTAGGTAGTTTATCATATTGTAGAATAAAAACAGTAAGTACGTATTAAGTAGCTGTACTAATCTTTCATATTTTCCTAAATTTCATCTTTATATTTAATTTCAATAAAATAATATATGAAATGTTTGAGATTTAAAATGGCCCTAGTATGTTTACTTTATAAAATAAACTTCATTAATTTTACATGTCTGTCTGTCTCCCCCATCTCTATATGTCTATGTAAAATTATACCTATATCTGTATCTATATTAATATATATATTTATATCTGCCTCTATCTTTGTAGCTGTATCTATATAGCAGCTACATCTTTTTCTACGCCTGTACCTATGACTAGACTCTATTTCCATCCCAGTGAATAGTCTGTTAAAAATGTGTGGCAGCTACTCAGAACGATCGAGTTACCAGACCCTCCTGTTTTTGTGCTCACAGCAGTCATAAATATCAAAATATATGTTGTGTGTGCCTTTTCCAAGGTTTCAGAAGAGTTGAACTAAGATCATAATGGAAATCACTGTTTGCTCAGATAAAACAAATAACTCTGAGGCTTCTCAGTGCCTGGACAGGGCATGGAGTGGAAGTCCAAAGATAAAAGGGAAGGGGGGACTGTTGGCCGATTACCTCAAGCACGATGCTATGCAAATAAGTTATCAGTTTTCTAACAGGTCTGACCCAAGCTGTGCATTCGGAACCACAGCCGGTCTCACGATTGAGTGCCCGGAGAGCCCTTTCTTTCTAAAGCTTGGCGGGGTTGCCAGACAACGAGCTGTGGTTCTGTAGTAGTTGCTGGGTTTTCAGGCATCATTGTTGAACTTTTACCAAACACACATGCACTCAAAAAGCTCCTTCACTAAATCAACAGATCCTCCCCCGTGTGCGGCCTCACTTATGTACACAGGCTGTACCTGGGCAGCTCCTTTTGGTATCCTTCCATATACGGTTTAAAGAACTGGGTTTTTGAATTGTTTAATCTCAAGAGGGCTAGAGGAATAAATGAGTGTTCTTTCCAGGTTCGATTTCCTGCGTGGGTCATTGTCACAGCATCTATCATGAAAGGCTTCCTTTATGCAATTAATGATAGGATGACTCAGGATAGGATGACTGTGTCTTCTCAGATGTTCCTGAAGTTTCCTGGAGAAGAAGAGGTTCTGTCTCCAGACAGTGGCATTAACTCTTGCCCAAGTTTCCAGCCTGTTGACCTACCCTGTGGGTTTCAGGCTTGCTAGCCTCACAACTGGGGGTTCTAATTCCTTAAAGAAAAAAATATTTTTTATTTTAAAAAATAGATAGATAGATATAACATTATGTTATATCTCTATATATAGCTATATATGGAATATATATGTAGAATATATACGTAGGATAGAGATGATAGATAGATAGATAATGTTGAACTTCTATTAAAACAAGGGGGAAAGCCATTCACTTCTCTTAGTTTTTGCTGTTTTGGTATCTCAATCTCTATCTATCTATGTATCTATCTATCAACCCATCTATCTTCTGTTAGTTCTGTTTCTTTGGAGAACCTTGACTGACACATCATCCAAGGCCAAGACTCTCTGCAGGGAGAGAGGTAAGAGCCCACATTGCAGAGCACAAGCTTCTCAGAGTCCTCAGATGGGTCATCACCTGTTGCCTTGGGAAGAGTCGCTTAGAACCCCACAGACTTTGTAGTGGTAGACCAGGACTCAGTCAGATGTCTGGGGAGGAGAAGCAGACGGCAAAGTTTGCCCATCCTTCATGTCCACAGGGACGTCGACTGTGTGCTTTGTATCAAAGGTCCTCGAGGACATGAAGAAGCGTAGGTGGAGCTCTGAATGTCCCTCCATCCTCACAGCCACACAGATGCTTTTCAGTAGCTCCCTGAAGCTCTGAGCATCCCCCCTCTTACTGGGGGTCCATTGGAGATGCCCACACACAGGATGGACTAAGCGTTGACCAAAGGACCAGTGCCTCCTTCCAGATGACATGATCAGGTGTGCTGGACAGGTTCCCCTAAGTCAGGGCTCCAGGAAGTGAGTTTTGTCTGAGCACCCATGGGGCAAGCTTCACATCCACAGGGTCCTTCCAAGCCAGGTGGGTCTTCCTTTTCAAGGCTGACCTGGTTTTATTTCACAGAATTGAGAGGAGCCACAGAAAGATAGTGGTGAGCCGTTGATTAGGGCCAAATAAGACACAGTAACTATAATTTCTGTGGCTGCTGTCACAAAGTCCTATATACTGGGTGCCTTAAAATAACAGAAGTTTATTCTCTCATGGTTCCAGAGCCCAGAAGTCTGAAACCAAGTGTTGGCTGGGCCACACTCCCTCTGAAGGCTTTGGAGAAGAATTCCTCCTGGCCTCTTCCACTTTTGCTGGTTCCTGGCAATTCTTCCCATCCCTTGGCTTGTAGGTGCCTTTTCCTCCCATCACCACTCCATTGCTGCTGGTCTCTCTTTTCTCTTCTCATGAGGACCCCAGTCATTGGGTTAGGGTCCACCTTCATCCAGTATGACCTCATCTTCACTAGTTAGATCAGCAAAGACTATTTCTAAACAAGGTCACATTCTGAGGTTCCAGGTGGAGATGAGTTTGGGGGACAGTGTTCACCCCAACATAGTGAGCCACATGTTGTTTCCTTAATCACTACGTCAGGCACACATGAAGGTGGGGGAAACACGGGCACCTGAGGTGTCCTGCTCCATCAGGGTCCTTCTCCATGAGGGAAGGATGAGGGGCCAGTCACCCTGGTGTACATGCAGCAAGGGACCCCCAGAACATGGCCTTTTAGTGCTAAAGCTACAACGGTCCTGGGCAAACTGGATCACCTGCAGGTGCCTCCTAAACACAGTGGTCACAGCGAAGTTTTGGTCCAGCCCAGTCCCGGCCTCTTTCTCTTTGGGAGAACATGTCCTTCTCAGAGCTGCTCTGTGCTCTGTCTGGGTGTCAGCCTTTCTCAGCCTCAGGTCTTTTCCGTCCACATCCTGAGTCTCTGCCCAGCTTTGCTTGTTGGTTTTCAGCATCCAGTCTCCCCACAGAATTGCTCACTGCTGCTGGGTCTTTGCCTTTCTGTCATCCTACCAAGACCTCCTTTTCCTTTATTATTTCCTTATTTCCCACAGGTTGCCTGAATGGTAGGGTCATGAGCAGATGGAGCTAAAAGAGAGGATAATCTCTCAAATTTTCCACTTTTTAAGTTTCTGCCTGTTCTTCTTCCATCTTCTTTAGGGAAGCTAAGGAAGTAGTCCATGGTTTTCCAAAAGGGACATCTCATCTCTGCATCTAATGTTAGTAATTCTAGCGTAGACAATGATCAAGATCTCATCCCGCAGCTCCCAGTGCTGGACCACAGTGCAGAAAACTCGGTGAGTCCTTGTCATTTCTTAGAAGGAGCCCTCATTTCTGAGAGTGGAAGCTTCTAGTGGAAGGGAGTCCACTTGTCCCAGTTTCGGTTCCCTGGAGCGTCACTGCTGTTTCTTTGATCCACCTTCTTGACAGGTCAGACTCTGCAGCAGCTCCTGGTGCTTTGTGGAGACCTCTTCCAAATTCCGGTCCTGGGACATGTGCTTTTGACTAAATAGAACCACAGGGTTTGGACCCTGAGATAAATTCTGAGCAACTTAATGGAATCATTTTACATTCCACAGCCTAGTTAGAGAAAGTCCTCACTGGTTCTTGGACATCACGGGGTCCCTCCCAAGGGTGCAGCAGTGCCCTCGTGGCTCAGTGGGCGTCTATGTGGACGTTCCTGCAGCAGGACCCCGGGAGGCTCCCTTCACGTTGAAATCTAGACTAGTGTCTTGGGTAGGCAGTGGCAAGGTGAGAACCACCTTAGAAAGGCTGTAGTTTGTTCAGATAAGTCTTTTCAACTCTGGGGAAATTAAGTCCATACTAACCCACACCATGTAAAGTCAAGGAACAAGAAGCATGGTTCTAGCGGCTTTGCTGGGGTTCTAGTGGGATCCCTTAGGCAGCGACGCAGCTCTCAGGCAAAATGCCTGCCTGAGATGTTTCCCCACCAGCGACTCCTACCCCCGCCCCAGAGGAGAGAACTCCTCACAGCTTGGACAGCTTTCCAAGGTCCTTCCTGTCCTCCAGAGAGCAGTGGCCCCTCTCCCATGGAGCAGTGAGGGGGCCAGCAGTTCTGACAACTCCTGCTGCGCTGAGAGGGGACTCACTTTCATAAGGAAGTCAGATCTTTTAGAAATGAATTTCTTCAACATGCCTTCTAAGCCACCGTCAAGGACTGCTGCAATTCAGGGCAACTTCGCATGAGATCAAGTTCACTGTTTGGGGCTGTGATGCCCCCACCCCCAATATTTTCACTCTATAGCATCTTGACTACTTATCGTTTTTGCTTTTGTGTTTTTACTATTCTTACTAATAATTAAGATTTTCAAGAGGACTTAGCGTCTGCAAACCTCTCTTACACCTATTAATGTTTCTGATTCTCCAGATGGTCCAGTGACTAGTGAGTGATTCAGGGATGGGGTGGAGAGCCTATGACTTGGAAAAGTGACGCATATGCAGGACAGACACGGCCGGAGCCTCTCCCACGATGGGAAAATGACAGCTGGGCCCACAAGACCGCTTGCTGGCAATCACTGCTCAGGCCTGGCTGGACATAGCACCCCACATTCCCAGGGGTGGTCCTGGAAACACAGCCAGGGAGCCTGGGCACTGACCGGTCAGGAGAGGCCCGCCGTCGGCACTCTGGCCATGCTGGTGTGGACCAGCCTCGGCTCTGCAGAGCCCTGGGCTTGGCACGGCTTGTGAGTGAGGCTCAGGGCCCTTCCTGCAGGCAGGCCCTGCCTGGGATCCAAGCAGCTCTGGCTCATTACAACGCACACCTCTTCATACCTTCCGTGGCAGATCTGACCCAGGCGTGGACAATAATAGGGCCGGGGGTGGGGAGCAGCGTGTGCACAGGGCCTCGTGGAGCAAATAGGCCCAGAAAGCTGCATCCAACCCAGTTTAACTGCTGTCAGGACTGCAGGACTCCTCGGGTCTCCACTCCTGGTGAGCATTCCAGTTCACCCAGAGGAAGACAGGCTGAAATCCCTGGTGCACGGAGGGCTCCCCAAGACCAGGACTTCCACTCTGAGACAGGTGGCTTGACCAGCTCACGCACCCTTTGGGAAGCCGGCATGAGGTTCTGGGAGGGACAAGTGAAGCCGGTGTGTGCAGAGAGGCTGGCAGGTGGCAGGGGACTGGCTCTAGCGGCTCCCTAGAGGGGACGTGCCCGCAGGCCCTCTGTCCCCCCCATTTTAAAGGGCTGGCTAATTCTAAGCAGGCAGGGTTGCAGCATCTGGCACCAGTGGCCCACGTGCTCTTGGGGGCGCCATGCGTCCCTGGTGGCTGCATCCTCAAGCCTTCAGACCCACTGCCAGGTTCCACTGTGACCTAATCCACTGCAGGTCCACTGTGCTCTAGGACACTGACCACGTGAGAAGTGATTTTGCCCGGAAGAGGTGGACTTGGGTCTTGCCACTCTTGTACTATTCACCATCTTTGTACACACATCTTTTCTGGGAGTGATGATTTGTTTTCTGTCTGTGTATATGTGTGTATGTGTGCGTGTGTGTGCGTGTGTGTGTGTTTATAGAAACTGAAAGTTGACTCAATATAGCACAAGACTAACCCTTTATACCTGAAAGGAACAGTGATGGGAAGGTAGAAAGGACAATTAAATGGTAAAGTTCTTGGTTCTCCCTCCCAAGCACCCCCATCGCACTGAAGTACTACAGGTTGGTGGACATTTTGCCTACCATCCTCAGGCTAAGGGTCAGTAAGCCGGCCCCAGGCACGTTCTCTGTAGCAAACCCCTTTCCCCCAATTCAGATCCTTCACCATCCTAATGCTGTCAAAAGACTTGACCAAATATATATTTTGCACCAACTTTTCTTCGTATAACTGCATTTTCTAAATGTAGACCAGCCATCTGAGATTTAAAGGCAGCTTTGACATTTTTGTCTTAATTTTGTCTAATTCCTACCAAGTTGTTCAAAACGTTACAATAAAACACCAAGTACAACGGTTGAAGGATCTGGTTCGATTGACAGCCACATAAATGAGTTTGTCCTTTCGGGAAAACTCTAATTATGGAGGATTAAATACTCTGCTACTTTCTAAAAATACAAAGCTGGAATCCAGAGGGAAGATTCCCAGAACAGTGTGGCAATAGCTGACGGCGAGGTAGAGTTCTCCGTGTTTTCGTCAAGGTGTGTTCTCATTATAATGGAGATTCACGGTTAACCAGGGTGAGATGGCCCTGGACCAATAATAGATATAACTCAGCAGATCGTAATGAAAACAGAATATTCTGTGGAGTTAAAAATCAATAGATTTTTGCCAGTCTTATGCTAATGAACTACTCCAGTTTCTTTATCAGTCTCTTGGGGGTTTGAGAAAATTACGCCACCAACGATCCTCAGAAGCTAGGTCAGCACTTTCCTAGTGGGTCTTTTCTAAAGTCCCTTTGCAACCCTATGCGGTGACTGGATGCAGCTCGGAAGCTCAGGCACGCAGTATTGATTTTAAAGACATATTTGCTCTCATCTGTTCAGAAAGAACCAAATCCGAATTGCAGGATGCTCATAATTGGATTCAGCATGTTTTGTATTAACTAATTAAGATCTTTCCCTTTTCATGCTTGCTTATTTGTGTCCACTCAGCTATTTTAATCCTCGTTATTCCATGAAGCTAGAATGTAAGATTCATTATTTTCTTTTTAAATATTTGACGATGCACTTTCAGCCAGATCGGGGTGACTGAGGATACACTGAAAGAAATACTGATCTAATTGTTCTCTACCATTTTTAATATTCCTTCTGTAAACTTTCCTGTAATTTTCTCCCTTCTCCCTTGCTGCCAGCACACACACACACACACACACACACACACACACACACACACACACAGAGCTCCTACTGACCTCAGAGCACACATTTGTGTTACTAGAGGCTCTGATCAGATCTTTAACAGATAATCTTGTACTTCATTAATGTTATACCCTGGTTTGCAAAAGACATAGCAGTTGGTGCAACTTACTTGCTACAGCAGTTTTAAATTAGACCCAGTTACTGAATGGCTTTCTTTGACTTAGCATTCCAGAGGCATTTGATCTGAGTGAAGCAAATTTTCTGGAACTGAGAAATCTTGAGTCTGATTCTGCACTGCTTTTGTGTAGGCTGAGTTACCCAAGCCCAGGGCTTCTTTTGAAATCAATGGGAGCCCTGAGCTTGGGCCAGCTTTGCAGAGACGGGCAGGGAGGGGAGAAGCACGCCTTTGTGGTGGCCGTGGAGGGGAGAGGGATGCCTGCAGGGGAGCTGGACAAGCCTGGGACGCAGCGTGGAGATGAGCGCCTGGAAGACACGGTGCTCCAGGGACTGCACAATGGCCGGGAGACGGACCACAAAGGGACCCAGCACCCTCCTGTGGAGGCAGATGGGGTAGACTGAAACAAGAAGAGCAGTGCAGGGCAGCTAGCAGTTACTGTCGATTGAATTTTACTGAGCATTTAGGAAATCGTCTTAAAATACTAAAATTGTAAAGTCATTACGCCATGTGGATCATATTCCTAGGTACTTTCTTGCGATAGTAAATGTAATTGTACATGTACGATACCATGTAGTCATTTAATCTCACGAAACACTCAATAGAATAAACATTTAGGTGCCCCAAATCAGCCAGTGGCTGAGATGTGGCTTCTTCCTGGTTCGTGGGCTGTTTTCCCTCTAGCACCAGGAAACTGCTTCTTCACTGCTGGACTTCGAGTATGCAGAAAGTAAGATGGTGCGTTTGTTTTAAAAGCTCAAAATAATAAACCTTTTAAAAATTAAACTACTGCAATGTCTATACATCTGCAGAGAACTGAGGACGTGGGTCTGTGGCCAGCTTCCGTGGAACCTG
This sequence comes from Delphinus delphis, assembly GCF_949987515.2. NCBI lineage: Eukaryota > Metazoa > Chordata > Mammalia > Artiodactyla > Delphinidae > Delphinus > Delphinus delphis. Next base: position 170,770,950 of record NC_082685.1, on the reverse strand, counting down.
AAGACCAGAAACAAGTTAGGCTTAAGGTTCAGGTCAGGGTTAGTGTCAGGGCCCTGGTGGACAGTCACCCAACTGGGCACTTGAGCCACAAGAAGGAAGATGACTTTAAGGTGGTGATGTCCTCACAGCTGACAGGGAGGGTCGTAAGAGCCTTCATTGTCACCCAGGCATCAACCCACCAGCTTCCCTCCTCAGCTTCTCTCAGATATGTACTCGGAACATCTTACAGCCACAATAAACCCTCGACAATTCATCTTTCTGTTGTAGGAAGCTGTGATGTCCCAGGTAGTCTGAGAAGGTGCCCAGAAGCGGAGAGCACCTCGTGCCCTGGGGCCTCGGGAATGCCTCCTCAACATCTGCCTGTGTGTTGTCCTTCCTGGGCTTTTGCACGATAGAAACATTAGACATTTCTATCACAATTCCAAAACTCCATGACCTGGAAATTTAAACAAGTTGTGTGCTGTTTACTTTGTGCAAATAAAAATCCCGTAGGTGAGAGACCTCTCCAATCTGCTGACTGTACTCACCAGTGGGCTTGGCCAGGAGCCGTCTTTGGATGTTTCCTCCTGGCACAAGGTCAGAAGTGGATCAGCCCTCACTCTCGGCTGTCAGCCTGGGCTCCCCACAGGATGGTGCCGCTGGAGTCTTGCAGGAAAGTTCTGTGCTGGCCCAACCCTGTGGAGACAGCTCTCCTCGCAGACCATCTGCACAGTTCATGCACTCAACACGAGCCTGGCTTGTCTGGGTGTCACCCAGTCATGGGTTCATTTGCTCTGTTTCCCTCTGAGTCTGAGCAAAATGGCTCTTGGTTCTCTAAAACATCCCTGAAGCCTTAAATTGCTCGAAATCCTAGTGGCTGGAGAAGTTATGTCAGCCTGGATGATGGTGACCAAAATGATCCTGGAGAAGAAATGAATCAGCATGTCAAGGATCACTTTGTTAGTCTGTAGGGAATAGCAACCATGCGGGTCCCCAAGCCCCAGGACTGTGCTGACCTTTGTGCAGATGCACGTGTGTGTGTGTGTGTGTGTGTGTGCACGCTGTAATAATCAGTGTGAAACCCTGAAACAGTCCTCAACGGCTCCCTCCTGAGAGTAGAGCTGAGAGTCAGGCTGCCCTGCTTTCCTTCTCCCAGGACGCCCACAGTTACAGGCGAAGCACAGAGATTTAAAACTGCAGAGTCGAGAAATCAGCCATCTGGGCCCCAGTGAAAGAAGTAACACTGGACAAATTGCTGAGAGTCTTGGTTCTTCCTCTTTGTAAGTCCCTAAATGGGGATAATAATAGTAAATTATAACTGGAATTGCTGTAAAGCATAAGTAACATAATGCATGTGAAGTGGAGTGTTTTGAATGGAATCCAGCACAGAGTAGATACTCAGGGAATCTTGTCTGTAATTATTATTGTTAGAAACAACCCTGCTTAACTCTGTTTCGCTGTTTTTTTGTTTTTTTGTTTTTTTTGTTTTTTTAGGAGGGGGCGGGAAAGCGGTGTTAGATTGGCCACATAACTTTTTTAAATGATCTGTTTATTTCTCTATTACCTGGACTTTCCCTATTTTGCTCTATGGTCTTCAGATGTAGCATAAACTGTATATAAAATGCTCTCAATACTCAGCCTTAAAAAAGAAGGAAATCCTTTCATTCGCAACAACGTAGATGAACCTTGAGGACGTTATGCTGACTGAAATAAACCAGACTGGGAAAGACAAATACTGCACCGTCTCTCCTATATGTGGACTCTTAAAAAAATGAACTCACAGAAGCACAGAGTAGAATGGTGGTTCCCAGGGTCAGAGGGTGGAGGAAATAGGGAGAGGTTGGTCAAAGGGTACAGCCTTCTGGTTATAGGACGAATAGGTGCTGAGGCTCATACAATGTCCAGTCTGGTGACTATAGTTACTAAGACTGTATTGTACACTTGAAATTTGCTAAGAGCTTCAATCTCAAGTGTTCTTACCACACACACACACACGGTAACCATGTGAGGTAATGGGTGTGTTTATTAACTTGATTGTTGTAATCATTTACACACATATACATATAGATCTCAAAACATCACATTGCACACCTCAGATATATACAATTTTTATTAAAAAATAAAAGTAACAAAGCTCATTCCTTACCAAAACTCAGTGTTTTCACTCAGGTGAGAAAGTCGCAGCCGGCCAGGTAGGCTAGAAGCAATAAGCCAGAGCACGGAGGCCATTATGCAGGAGGTTCCTGCCCAAGTGGGCGGCTGTTCGCTCCACCCATTCCTACAGGTGCCGTGCACACACTCGGCTTCCCCGGAGAGCAGGACTGCCAAGGCTGGGTCTGGAAGGGTTGCCTGCCTTACATCATGTTTCTCTCCCTCTGAAGGTAAACAGCACGAGGCAGAACCAACATCAGAGAGAAATACAGTAAATGCCAATGGTCCCACCAACCACATTGAACATCCTGTGACACGTGTCCAGGGTAAGGAGACTGATGCGACCCTGTGTCAGGCAGCGTGTGCAGAGACAGCAAGTCCTGGGCATCTCTGCTAAGAGCACACGTGTATCAAACCCCGGAGTCAAGTTGGCAGAGCCCTATGTGGGGTTAAGGTGCCCACATACCTGCCACGGGCCTGTCTTAGGTGCTCTAGTGCAGGGGTCCACAGGTCATGCAGTAAGATCCTACTCTAGAAGCGGGGTGGTCCAGATAAGGGAAGGGTGTGTGCCAGATGAGGGAGAAGGATGCAGGACTCAACGAGCTGCCTTATATGGGAACAGCTGACAGTTTCAGGTAAGGGAATGTCATGACCACATTTTATTTTAGGAAGATACCCTGGTCAGGTTATTCTAAGTTCATATGTGGTGAGAAATATCTCCTCCAAATCTCAGGGCAGGCAGGATGACACGGAGTGTTGGAACATGCAAAAATTCTTCCAGAGGAGTGTCAGGACACTCTTTCAAAATCACTCTCCAAGTTCTGTGTAGTTTTTCCTTCTTTTTTAGTATTTATCCCCCATCCTCCATCGGCTGGACATCCTGTAATGCCCAGTGGCAGAGCAATTCCTGGGGAATTAACAGACTCCCTGGGCATAGCGGTGGTGAGGAAGGAGAATGATAATATTGTCAAGGGTGGGAATTACTTTAACCTTTAACCTTCTTAATCCTCACAAGTGAGATCCAGATTCCATTTCAGGTCTGGAGAAATCTATCCATTCATTTTTTAACTATAACCAAAGGAGTCATTTCACTGTGCTTTAAGCCCACCACATATTTAATAACGATGTCTTCTAAGAGTGAATGCTGCTCTGGGGAGAATCTTTCAGATTCAATTCAGATGCATTTCTGATGGAGATGACGTTGGCAGGATGATCTCGGTCCAGGTCTCTGATGGAGACGTGTGCTCAGATGCCAGGAAGCGATTACCATTTACTCATCTGGAAGGCAGGACAATTTTAAAGTAATCTGAGGAAATCTTGCTTTTATGAGAAGATGAACTAATGTCAGTGTACACCGAAATAACGTCAGACAGTAAAACTAAAATATTAATGCAGAAACCAAACCAGCCCCTCAAAGGCTCAAGAAATCTCATACACTTTAAGATAAATCAGAGTTCGACTTTTGTATTCGGATGTAGCCAGAGGATGTGTTTCCAAGAGAGCACTTTGCTGCCCTGCCCGACTCACTACGTGCAGTCCAGGAATTGATTTTCTCATATACCTGGTTCTCGCTCATTTATTTCTGGCCTCTTTATGTTGCAGGATGTTCTTCATCCCCCTCAGGAGTGTCACCAGCTTCCCCCACCATGTCCTTTTGAGACAGGAGGAAAGGGGGCGGGCACAACCATTAAAAGAATGACATAGCCATTGAGGACACGACATAAATTGGTTAGAACCGATTAGGACCAAGATGGCAGAAGATTTGACTTCCAGTAGACCTTGAACCTCATTATACGCTCATTGCAATGCATCAGCTAAATGACACACCCACAGGAGCCATGACAGTTCTGAGGCCGACCATAAAAGGCCAAAAAGTGGGCGGTGACCCAGTTCCTGGAAATCTCTGCACCTTCCCCCAAATAGTGGGAATAATCCTCCCACATGACCCTATGAAAGTACCCAGCCCATAAAAACTAAAACCCCATACTTTGGGCCGCTCTCACTTTCTAAGACAGACTGCATTCTGTCTATGGAACGTGTCTCTCTCTAAATAAACCTGCTTTCTCTTTGCTATGGCTCACTCTTGAATCCTTTCCTGCGTGAAGCCAAGGACCCTCACTTGGCAGCCTGTCCAAGGGACTCACTCAAGACCTGGGACGTGACCCTCCTTTCGGGCCCCATTTTTCCTGCAACAGTTTCACACAGTGGTTTATTTGCTTTTGTTTTTGCTTTAATACAGAAGGGAGGATGTACCCTGGTGTGTCTCAGTGGCTGTTGGGACCAGCCTCATCTGGGAGGAGAGGTGCTGAGGAAGCCGTTCGGGAGACAACATCACGAGGCTCAGTGTTGAACAGGTGTGTCTGCTGGCGTAGAGCCAAGATATTTATGCAAATTATTAAAAGGTATGAGATGCTTATCATTTATAAGCTACCAAATGAATCCTTTAAATAAGCTCTTCAGCACACTGGAAAAAAGAAACGGCTCAAATGACAGCCAAGATTGAATAAACTCAACAAATTTTCTCCAAGTCAATCAACCAGAAGGAGAAAAATGCATTTCCTCTGATAGAATGGTAGGAGCCAGCTTATGACGGGCTGCTTCCTGCTTCAAAACTGTTTGCATCACGTTTGCAGAGAGGGCTTGGGGGTCCTAAGAGATCGTCATTTCATACATTTCCTCAAACATGATTGTCTAATAACACCAGATACAATTAATCCATGTTCATGAATTTAAAGGGCTCCACAAGGAAACCTATTAACTTCTGCGATTCTAAGCTGTAATGTACTTAAGATTTATGTATAGATGTAAACCTATTTTACCCTAATGAGGCAAGAACATCTGCATTGTTGTGAAACCTAAATTATAGAACATTTGGTGAAGTTTGTTTGTTTGTTTATGAAAGAAAGTGTTTCCTGGGCAATTTGCTTTAATAAATACGTAAGAATGATTAAGAATGTATAAATGAAGGTGGATGAATATTTCTAAATTAAGGTACTTTAAATTATTTTACTAAATATTATACTACATAAACTCCCTTTGATCTTACCTGTTTTTTTATTCCTTGAGTACATTCCCTAGCTGTTGCTATTGTTAGATAATACTTAAAACTCACCCCCAGATGAAACCATCCCAAATTGCCCTCTGGGGGGCTCTTGGTGAGAGGAGAGGGACTCCCCTGGTGGGTGGATTCGGTGCTAGACCATACCGTGTTATTGGGGAGCCCCACAATGGCCAGCTTTCCAGTTCCTCTGGCTCCCTCTTGGGCCCCCAATCCCCCAATCCAGTGTGGCTTCTGGTGGCAGGGAGACTTCCTGGTTGATCGGGGCTTCGGCTCCCATGGCTGTGAGCAGCGGTTGCCATGGCAAATCACCATTTTCTGTTGACCGAGAAATCACCATTTTCTGTTGACCGAGATATCAGGTCACTTTCTACCTCAGGTTTCCATTTAACTTCATAAGAGAAATGGATGGCTATTCCAGTCAGGGTAAACTCCTTCCATTTCGTTCTGAGTTCCCTTCTTCCTTCTCCAAATGTAGGATCAAAGTTCCAAGGCCTTCGAGCCTCAAGGCATCACAGCCTTCTGGTCCTCAGAGGACCAAACTGGCTCATCCCTCACTCTTTCCCCAGGTGTGTGGGTTAGGGCAGAGGCGACCTGACCCCACCTCTAGTTATGATGGATTTAGGCTGATAAGCTCTCACAGCTCAAGCAGTTCAGAAAGCTTTACGCCTCTCAACTATTCTCCCTGTCATGAATCTCTAAAGCTTACTTTGGAATTCAAAAGCCACGAACTGGTGCCTTTATTCTTCTGCATTATCCTTCCCCTGAAGCTGTAAGCTTGAAATGCCTCAACCTCCATAGCTGTTTCCAATGCGGAAAAGGGCCAGGAGGGAAAATAAATTAGAGGTTGTGAGACGCCTTTGTTAATACACTTATCTCACACTTAATTTGAGGACTTTTATTCCTGAAAACTCTGCCCTTAAGTGAAGAGCCAACAGGTGAAAAAAAAAAAAAGGTTTCCATTGATTTCAGTGAGATAAATGATGATGTGGTCCAGCTCTACCCGAGACAGTCAAACACTTTTCCAAAAGGAAAAATAAATCAGTTGAACAAGAGCAAGCTTATATAAATAACAACAACAACTCCAAAGTAAGGGCATACAAAGTTTGCCCATAAAACGTAATGTAATAAAAAATAATTATATATATTCTTTCTGCCCCATAATCTTCACTGTTTTTAAATTCTTTGGGGACTCATGGTTATCTTGCATTCAAACTGCAGTGAAATCAAAGTTATAATGCAAGAAAAAACACATTTAGGGAAAAATAAAGCCTCAACCTTAGGGTCCTCGGACACCTGTGGAAATAGGTAGGTGAGCCATGAACCCAAAGGTCTTCTGGGGGTGTCATCTTCATCCTCCCGCCCAACTGCAGAGCAGAAATCCCAGACAGGAGATGGGAGATACCCCGATTATGTCACTAATGTTGGAAAGGATGTGGAGCCAAGGGAACCCTCTTACACTTTGGTGGGAAGGTAAATTGGTGCAGTCACTATGGAAACAGTATTGAGGGTCCTTACAAAACTAAAAGTAGACCTACCATATGATCCAGCAATTCCAATCCTGGGTGTATATCTGGAAAAAACAAAAACACTAATTCAGAAAGATACATGCACCCCAATGGTCATAGCAGCTCTATTTACAATAGCCAAGACATGGACACAAACCAAGTGCCCATCAACAGATGATTGGCTTAAGAAGATGTGGTACATATATACAATGGAATAATACTCAGCTATAAAAAATAATGAAATACTACCATTTGTAGCAATGTGGGTGGACCTATGCTTAGTGAAGTAAGTTAGAGAAAGACAAATACCATATGACATCACTTACACATGGAATCTAAAAAATAATACAAACGAATCTATATACAAACAAGAAACAGACTCACAGACATAGAAAACAAACTAGTGGTCACCGAAGGGGGACATGGGGGGAGCAAATTAGGGGCATGGCTTTAACAGATTAAAAAATAAATAACAACCCAGGTGCAGCTTCCAGGTGTGACGTGGGTAGGGTTTCCTCACCAGAACCCTAATCCATGTCCTCCGAGTAGGCTCTGGATTGCCAGACCCTCTCCTAAAGCACCTTCCCAGTGCCGGGAGCTCAGCCACAGCGGCGCGGCCATCCGGATTCTCATTCAGGTTCAGAGGGTCACGTCGCTCTCCAACACAAAGCTACGCAGCGGCAGAGGCAGCAAGCCATGCTGTGAGCAGGCCTCACATTAGGAGCTCTTCTTACGTGCTCGCTCCGGCAGCACGTATACTAAAGTTGGAATGATACAGAGAAGATTACCACGGCCCTGGGCAAGGATGACATGCGCATTCGTGAAGTGTTCCATGTCTTTTCATTTGTAGACACGTGGGTGGACCTAGAGAGTGTCATACAGAATGAAGTAAGTCCAAAAGGGGAAAGCAGATATCCTATAAGAACGCATAGAGGTGGAATCTAGAAAAATGGTATAGATTATCTTATTTGCAAGACAGACTTAGAGACACAGTTGTAGAGAACAAATGGATGGACACCAAGGGGTAAAGGGGTGGGGACAGAGGAATTGGGAGACTGGGATTGACACATACATTATTGATACTCTGCATAAAATAGACAACTGACAGGAACATACTGTAGAGTACAGGGAACTCTACCTAATACACTGTGGTGACCTAAATGGGAGGGAAGTCCAAAAGGAAGGGGATGTCTATGTGTGTATGGTTGATTCATTTTGTTGTGCAATGGAGGCTAACACAACATTGTAAAGCAATCAGACTCCACTAAAAAATTAAAAATAAATAACATCTATATTTAAAAAATCATATTTTTAATGCTGGTGAAAAAAAAAAGAAACCCTTCTTATTAACATCCTAGGAGTCATAATACCCCCTCTTCACACAGGAAGAGGCTGACACGTAACAAGCAACTTGCCTTGAGAGTCAGAGCCCCAAGCCCGCTGGTCTCGGTCTCAGAATGAGAACAGAGCATCTCAACTCCGTGACGGTGCACCACCTATGTGTCAGCAATTAAGGGATAAATCCACTTGTGGTTGAACTAGCTAATCTCGGAATAAAGACCTGCCAACATAATGAAGAACTTGGGCATTTCCAAGAAATTGGATTAACTCATCATAATACAGAGCTCGGCGTTTATGAGTGACTGTTTCAAAAACTTGAAAATGACCCAGACACAGACGTGATCTCATTCAGCACAGCAAGGAGGAGGCTGGCACTGTCACCTTGTTTTACACGGTAGGAAGATGCCAGGGCAAAACCTCACTGGAAGCCTGACCACTGACTGAGTGAAAATGGGCTGGATACATACCCTTTCACCTCTTTGCATATCTGATCGCGTTATTGCAAAGGAACTCTTATAAATGGCAAACACATTTTTTAAAAAGCTACTTTTATATTATTCTGGAAATGTGATGGGTAACGAGTCCGCTTAGTTTCGGAAGACGCACCTTGCTGAGCGTGGAAAGCAGCAGGACCCTATGTGATTGCAAGGTTTGGTGGCCCTGATTCCAACAGCCTCGCAGGATGAGATCCGAAAATAGATGATTGCTTTACAAATGCTGCCCATGAAAAGGTTCTAGAGGCTTGGAGCGAGCTGGGGTATTGAGATTCATTCCAGGGAACAGGACAAGTCCAGGAGGGGGAGGCAACGGGATAAAATACTGTTTGCTGGTGATTCATGGCTTTGGAAATTTTAATGACACAAATTTTAATTTCTCTTCAGAGACTCTGAATTTGTTTCTGGATAGAGGCTGAGCAAGGGGCGCATGAAGCTGGCTGCAGAGAGGAAAATGATGGATAGACTTGATTAAGCTCATTTTGATCTTTGCTAACCTCTAGGAAGTTCTGGGTAATGAACAGAACGTTTTCAGGGAAAGCGGTGGGGAGAGAGGGAGGGAGAGAGTGAGCACACTGTTCCCTCTGGGGGCCGAGTACTTCCTCTTTCATGAACGAACCCAAAGTTCTCCCCTCTCCCTGGCGTCTCTCTGGACAAGTGCGTAGTTAGTGCCCTCATTTCTGGGCACGGCAGCCTGCACGGATGGTTTAGGTCTCATGTACATACTTCCTTGGATATTTTGTGTATTGAGTTACTTTTAGTCTACCTTTTTCTTTAAAAACCAGAATATGAGCCCCTCCAGGTCAGGAGACGTGTCTTTGTCCTTGCCTTCTCCTGCGGGACCACATTGAAAGCACTATTGCCTGGGCCCATGACTTGTGCAGGGCTGCACTGAGGCTCCGTGAGTGTCAGCCCTTCTTATAGCCCCATGGATGACCCTTACTCAGCATGGTAAGGATGGACGCTGTCGTTTGGATTTCTGCTCATCCCTCTTGAGGCTGCTTGCACATGCGTAAGGCCATAGTCTTCCTAGGCTTGAGGCTGAGATGGTTTAGAGAACCCATGTGAGATGTCTTACAGGTAACTAAGGGCTACGGGAAGGAGGTGGCCCACTTTCAGGGTGCAGGTCTTTGTCACTGCTGGGCACCTGCACACTCATGGAGACATGTGGGCCGGTGGACAGCTTGGCATCAGGCAGCCTGCTCGGTAAAGCGGGGGAGGCAGTCCCAGCCTCGTGCCTTAGTTTTCACATCTAGAAAATGGGAACAACAGTACCTACCTCAGAGGATTTAAGTAATTGAAGTATCAAATGGTGAAAAATGGCCCCCGAAGGATGGCCAACCTAATCCCAGAACCCGTGAAGATGCTATGTTCCACGGCGAAGAGGACTTCGCAGATGTAATTGAGGTCCCGGGCTTTACAACGGGGATGGTACCCTGGGTGGCTGAGGTGGGCCTAGTCTAGGCCCTGCATCTGCAATAACAAAGCACTATAGACTGGGTGGCTTGAGCAACAGAAATTTGTTCTCTCACTGTCTGGAGGCTGGAAGCCCAAGATCAAGGGGTCAAAAGGGCTGCTTCCTTCTGAGACTGTGACGGAGAATCTGGTCTGGGTCCCTCTCCAGCCTCTGGGGGTTTGCTGGCATCCTTGACCTTCCTTGACCTTCAGAAGCATCACCCCATCTATCTCTTCCTTCATGCTCACGTGGTGTCCTGATTCCATGTGTGTCTCTGGGTCCAAATGTCCCCTTCTTATGAGGACCCCAGTCACATTGCATTAGGCCCACCCACATGACTGAACTTGATCATCTGCAAAAAAGCCAATTTTCAAATTAGGTCACAATCATAGGTACTGGGGGTTAGGACTGCAACATCTTTAAAGCACAGCAAGCCCTTATGAGCAGAGAACTTTCTCGGGCTGGAGTCACAGAGATGCGGCAGCCTCTGGACCCCATTCCTTTGGGAAGCACCTCAGGTCCCACCAGGAAAGGGGCTCAGGTGTTCATCAGGAAAAATGATGAACACACAGCAGCCCTAAAGCATGTTTCCAGGGGGCATAAGGAACAACCATTGTGATGAGACTAAGAAATACATTCTATTTATTGAAGTGAAGCCAGAATATACTCGAGCATTTTTTTTTTTTTTTCTGTACGCGGGCCTCTCACTGTCTGTTGTGGCCTCTCCTGCTGTGGAGCACAGGCTCCGGACGCGCAGGCCCAGCGGCCATGGTTCACGGGCCCAGCCGCTCCGCGGCATGTGGGATCTTCCCGGACCGGGGCACGAACCCGTGTCCCCTGCATCGGCAGGCGGACTCTCAACCACTGCGCCACCAGGGAAGCCCAACCCGAGCACTTCTGCACATTATTTATGGAAACTCAGCCTTTATAATGATGTGCCCACTGCCTGTCCTGCACCCATTGGGCCCTAAAATTTCAGCCCCTCCTACACTCCCCAGGCTCAGCCATAAACCCTCGCCTAGGCCAGGTGAATTAAAAGGTCCACTAGGCTTAGGGCAAAAATGAGCCAAGCCAGCCAACCTTGTTGCTGATATGGGGACAGCCACATTTATTAAGCACCTACTATATACTAGGAATTAAGCCAACAGCTTTTTGTCACACGATTTAATGTACTGCTTTGTGAACATGCTCCTCCCTTGAGGAGCTGCTCCATTTCCTCTTTCCTGTGCTAAGAATATGAGGACCAGACATACATCCCTTAGCCTTTATTCTAGGAAATACTTGCTCCCGGAAGATAAGACTGTTACCCAATCAAAATAGCCTATTTATCAAGGCTTACCAAGACCCTTGCTCTTCAAGCCCCTCACCTCACTGTACCTGTCAGCCCAAACTACGATGTCACACCCTGTGCACACTTTCAGCACTACACCTGCGTCTCAGTCCCCCAGCTCAGCTCCCTCAACCCCTGTCTACCTGGCTGCAGTAAGGCTAAGAAACGCAGCTCTGCTTGGACGTCGGTTCTCTGGGTGTCTTCAGGGAGGTCAACTTCAGACACCTCACTTCACACCTCACTTCATAGGGCTGGACACAGAGGCGGAGAGAAGGAAGTTCTCACAAAGGCTGTGCCTCTGTCCCTTGGACCTAAAACCTTGGTTCTGTAACTGGGTTCTTAGCACCTTGAGTCCCCCAGGAGGTGAGTCTCAGCTTGGATTCCTGTGTCTGGGTCTCTGCCTCAGACCCCACCCGTCCTCCACGGGCCTCAAGTCCGTCTCCCAAGCCCAGCTAGGCTTGGCCAAGGCCTGCCCCCGTGGCACCTGCCTCCCCAAGATGGCCCGGCTCCCTGCCACGCCCGCTGGGACAGCCTTGTTCCTGCTGTTGGCCTGGCCGGGCTCAAGGTCATGGCCCTTCCCAGTCTAACCCAGTCCTGCCACAGCCCGAGGCTGGGTCCTGAAGATGTTAACCTTTAGTGCTGGATATTTAGAGGTTTGAAAATATTTACTCCCTGGATCTCTGAATCCAATTATCCCGTGTCCTCAATAATAATCCAGTTACTGTTTCTAATATTCTTAAATTAAGTATTTCATGACGGTCTCTGGACTGTGGTTATTTTGATAAGTGTTTTACTTTTCCATTGCTGCTGCACTAATCACAAGCTTAGGGACTTGAAGCAGCACGTTTATTCCCTCAGCTTCTGGGATCCAGAGGCAGCCAGGCATGGCGGGTTCTCTGCTCAGGGTCCCACAGTCAAGCTGTGCTGCAGGACGGGTTCTCATCAGAGGCTTGGCCGGGGAAGGAGCTGCTTCCAAGCTCCCTCAGGTCGTTGGCACCATTAATTTCTGTGGAATCGCCCTGTGTTTTCTTAAGGGTTTGTATTTGTCTGTTGGACATCCATTCATCGCAGACACAAATTAATTATATTTCCCGAGTCATTGATGCCCTGCCATTTGGGAGCCATCAGGCCAGGAAAGGAACTGCCCCTCCCAGGCCTAATTCCTAATGATAATAACAACTAGCGCAGGACAGGCCTCCCACATGCATACCAAATCCCAAGCCTATAACCCCAGCCATCTCCTTTACCTGACTCTCACACACAAGCCAATATATCACCTGCCCTAAATCAACCTAGGGCCAGGTTGTGGGCACCTAGGACAGCCCCTGTCAGAGCCCAAGGCCCACCAGTGTTAGCCAAACTGGCCAACTCTAAGCTCTTTACTCTGCCCCACCTCGCCTTTCCTAGGAAACCCGCCCCAAAGGCTCCAGACCAGGCCTTATCCACACCCCTGCTTCTGATCCCCTGACTTTTCTGTGGGTTGTGCCTGGAGGGGCTGGCCTTGCCTCCCTCTCTTGGTAAACGTAATTAGCCCTTCTTTCAATGACATCAGCCTCTCCATGTTGCCAGCTGGTCATAACCTCTGTAAATTAAATCCCAACTATAATTTAGAACAAGGGTTCATGGCAGCCTGATTCTTCAAACCAGCAACAGAGAGACAGACTCTGGAGGGAGTCTGCCAGCAACGGGAAGTCTCAGGAACCATCACGTTGTGGTTGTGATGGTTGTGATCTGGTGAAGACAAGGGGATAATGCCCCTTGTCTTCACCAGATTCTGCTGGTTAGGAGTAGTCACAGGTCCCCACAGGTGCGGGGAGGGGGTCTCCACCAGGACAAGGATCCTGAGACCACCTTCAAGTTTGTCTACGCCAGGAAGTGTTTTGAGAAAGATTGTGTGAATTGAGTAAAAGAAGAAAGCACAGTTGACATATACATTTTACTAAGTAGCAATGGTCACTTTCGGTGCTTATGGCTCAGTAAATGTGAGCGGGAACACACGTTAGGTCAGACCTATTAGAAATTCGTATCAGCTGCATGAACGCAAGCAGTGGCCGTGGTGTGTCCAGCTAGACCATGTGCCTGGCTCAGTGGGAGTTCACTTTGATTTAGTAGATTAAGTGTCTGATTCAGCAGAAAATTCCTGTTGTGTCAACAGGTAATGCGCACATCTGATTTCATCCTTGATATATATGGCTCATCTGGTGATCTATTTCTTTTTAGTTGGTGTTTATTTTTCCTATGAATGATTTATCGGTTTTAGAATGAACTGTGTCAGCTACTGCACATGGTATATTAATTTCAGGGTGTTATGCAAACATTTCCTCCATAATGTACCTTATCCCACCTTTATTTGCTCACACTGGCCACATAATATCCTTTTTTTATTTGAATTAAATAGCATTTTTCTCAGTAGGCTGTCCTTGGGGATGGGGGACTCAGGGCACGTGGAAGAGGAGTTTCATTTAAAAGCATTTTTATTAACTCTCTCATGAGAGTGTTAACACGTTGAGCGCTTTGTTCCAAATATTCCAAAACATTCTGTCATTTAATTACGTAAAGAGGGATTTTACCTATTTCTGTAGTTATCAATTTGCATCACTGAAACATTAAAGGAATTTTAACTATTTAAAAATAACCTCATAACACAGCACATGGCTTCATGAAGTACAAGGGAGGGTGGGTGTGTTTCTTCACATTTCATGGACGCACATGAACACGGGGGGTTTGTGGGAGCTCGCAGACGAAGGGGCAGCCACGGGCAGGTGGGCTCCTCAGAGCGCTGGCGCTCCCCCCACTGCAGGGAAACTCTCAGGCCTGTTTCCCAAGACCAGCTCATGTTTTCCCGATCTTTGTCCCAAACCTCCAAATCACTTCAGTGCCTGGTCTGGAACCATCACTGTACATAGGCTAGTTCCTGGTCTAGGACCACCACTGTACACCAGGCAGTGCCAATTCCGGAGCCACCACTGTATACCAGACATGGCCTGGTCTGGAACCATCACTGTAAACAGGCTTGTGCCTGATCTGGTTACATTTATGAAACATTAAAGGAGTTGTAAACTGTTTAAAAATAGCCTTGACTGTAGACACCTCACCTTACCACTGACAGGCTGATATACATAATGTAATATAGCATAACAAACACGACATGAAATAACAATAAAACAGTGCCAGGCCCAGAACCACCACTCTGGGTGTGTGTGTGTGTGTGTGTGTGTGTGCGTGCGTGCATAATTTTGTAGTATAGTATGCATACAGTGAAATGCTCAACTTTAAATGTACCATTTAATCACTTCATAGATTTACTTAAAAACAGACTACGTCCATCACCCCAGAAAGTACCTTCACGCCCCCTCCCAGTCAATCCCCTTCACCCAAAAACAATCACCTATCTGCCTTCCGACTCCATATGTTAATTTTGCTTATTCTAGAGAACCTCCCGTAGGTGGAGTCATGCAGTACTGACCTTTCTGGTTACTGACCTTTCATTGACCATAGCAGCTTTGACGTTCATCTGTACGGTCGCATGTATCGATATTGCATCCTTTTGACTTCGAACAGTCTCCCTTTGCAGGAATATGGCACAGGCAATGTATCCATCCTCTGGTGGATTTCTTTCCAGTTTTGGTTGTTCTGAATATAGTAGCCATGACCATTCTTATACAGGATTTTTGTATATATAATTTCATTCATCCTAGATAAATACTTACAAGTGGAACTGTTGATCATAAGCCTAAAATTTTAAGAAACTGCTATAAAGTTTCCGGAAGTTATTTTAACATTCATATTCCTCCCACCAGTAAGAGTTCCAGTTGTTCCACATACTCTTCGACACTTGGAGCTGCCAAACTTTTAACGTTTTAGCCTTTCTAGGACATGTCGCGTCTCATGATGGTTTCAGTTTGCATTTTCCTGAGAACTAAAGATGTTAAGCACATCTTCATTTGCTATTTTTACGTCTTCTTTGTGCCTTTGCTGTTCTGGTCTCCTGTGTATTTTTTTGGGTTGTTTGTCTTTTCTTTCTGTTGAGTTGCAGGAATTCTTTATATGTTCTAGATACAGCTCTTTGTCGATTATCTTATTGCTAATATTTTCTCCCAGTTTGTGAGAAGGTGTTGTGGGATTTTTTCTTGTTTTTTGGGTCTTTTTAGCAGATATTTTCAGATTATGATCAATTTTAATTTAGCAATATTTTATTTTATGTCTCAAGCTTGTTTGACATTTCAAGGAACTCTTTGCTTACATCATGATTTAGAAGAAATTCTGTCTTTTTTTTCTAGAAGATTTACTGTTTGCATTTTACATTTAGGTCTATGAACTGTCTTAAATTGGTTTGTGTACAGTGTAGACTATCAGCAAAGTTTTTTTGTTTGTTTCTTTTATTTTAGCATGCGAGGATTTAGTTGATCCAGTATTGAAGAAATTTTTCTTTTTTTAAGTTTCTTTGGCACTTTTGTTGAAAAATCATTTGATCTTATAAATGTGGATCTATTTTTGGACTTCTTATATTATTCCAACGATATATTTTCAAATAATTTATTTAATATTACATAACTTTAATTACTGAACTTTCATAGTAAGTCTTGAATTTATGTAGATTATATCCTTTATTTTTTTCTTCTTTTGAAGTGTGTATGTGTGTGTATGCACTGTTTTTGGTCATTTGTCTTTTTGTAAAACATTCAAATCATCTTGCCAATTTCTAGGAAAAAAAATCTGTTGAAATGTTTACTGGAATTGCATTGATATTGATCAATTTAGGGAAAACTGACATCTTAACAATATTGAGTCTTTCAACACATGAACATGGTATATCTCTCCTTAATTTAAATATTCTTTAATTTATCTTACCAATATTTTATAATTTCCAATGTAGGGTCTTACACATGTTTTGTTGCTACTATGGAGTTGATATTTTTCATGCTATTGTCCATGGTTTTGTGTTTTCAGTCTAATTTTCTAACTGTCCATTTCAAGCATATACAAACATACTCCCTTAATGTACAATACTGCAATGTTGTTAAATTCACCTATCCCAGTAATTATCTTAGAGAGTCTTTAGGCTTTTCTATCTACACAAGTATGAGGTCTGTGATCCAGTTTTACCTCTTCCCGTCTGAATCCTTTCATTGTTTTACAGTATGAATCAGGGTCTCCATGTTAATGTTAAATAGAAGGGATGAGAGTAAATTCCCTTGACTTGTTTCTGATCTTAGGTGGAAAGCATGCGGTATTTCACCATTAAGTATGATATGAGCTGTAGTTCTTTCAGTAGATCCTTCATCATTTGATAAAGTTTCCTTTTTTTTCCTCATGTGCAGATTTTAGTAAAAATGCTTTGCATTTTGGCAAATATTTTCCTACATTTATTGACATGATTATATGACCTTTTTTCCTCCCTCAATCTGTCAATGTGTAGATTGTATAGATTAATTTTTGTATGATGAACCAACCTTGCATCTTGAAGATAAACCCAGTTTGATCCTAGTATATTGCTCTTTGCGTATATTGCTGCATTCAGTTTCTAATAGTTTTTTTGAGAATTTTGTGTCTATGTTTATGAGGGACATTGGAATTCAGTTTTTTGTCTTTTTTTTTCGTGGTACCAGTGGTCTTGTAAAATGATTTAGGAAGTGTTTCCTCCTCTTCCTTCTTTTGAAACAGTTTGTTTAGAAATGGAATTATTTCTCCCTTTAGTGTTTCATAGAATTACAAACAATAAAACTCTCTGGGCTTGAAGTTTCCTGTGGTAAGATTTTTAATTAGAAATTTCGTTTATTCAATGGTATAAGCTATTTAGATTTTCAATTTCTTCCTGAGTCAATTTTTGGTTTTGTTTTGTTTTTCTTTTTGTTTTATTTTAAAATTAGGTCATTTGTCATTTTATTGTTCAGTTATAAGAGTTCTTTCTATACAAGTTCTTTATGAGATATATGATTTGCAAAAATTTTCTCCCATTTTGCATGTTGTCTTTCCATTTTCTTTATATAATTTTGTTATAGTTTAGCATAGTTTTGAATATATTAAAAAAATTTATTGAAGTATAGTTGATTTACAATGCTGTGTTAGTTTCAGGTGTACAGTAAAGTGAATCAGTTATACACATACATACATCCACTCTTTTTAAGATTCTTTTCCATATAGGCCATTACAGAGTATTGGGTAGATTTCCCTGTGTTAATACAGTAGGTCCTTATTAGTTATCTGTTTTATACATAGTAGTGTGTATATGTCAATCCCAATTCCCCCAATTTATCCCTCCTTCTCCCCAGTACCCCCTGATAACCAAAAGTTTGTTTTCTACATCTGTGACTCTATCTCTGTTTTGTAAATAAGAGTCAGTTTCTTTAAAAATATATCAGTTTCATCTAAATTCATTATTTGCACATTTCTGACAAATAAATCAGAGTGGTGTAGAGGTGAAAGTACTAGAGGAAATGTTGAATTCATATTGCCTTTTAATTTGAGTAGTTTGGGGACAATGGAAAGGCCTAATTTCTTTGTTTAGTGTCTGTCTCCTCACCCTGGAATGTAAGCTTCTTGAGGGTAGCAATCTTTGTCTGTTTTGGTCACCATGGCACCCCTGGAACCCTGAATAGTTCTCAGTGCAAACCGTGTCCTCAATAAGTAAGTGGTCAATAAATAAATGATGTGTCGTGACCTTCAAGAAACCCGGGATAGAATCTAGGATCAGGTTCTTCCGGGAGCAATGTAATAATAACTTCCTCAGTGTACAGGTTTCCTGGGGCTGCCACACGAGTTCCCACAAAGTGGGTGGCTTAAAACAACGGAAGTGTTATCCTCTTTCGGTTCTGGAGGTTGGAAGTCCATGGTCAAGGTGTAGGCAGGTGCGTGCTCCCTCTGGCGGCTCCAGGGGAGAAGCCGTTCCTGCTTCTTCCAGTGTCTGCTGGCTGCAGGCGCACTTGGCTTGTGGCCACATCCCCCCAGTCTCTGCTGCATCTTCACCTGGCCTTCCCCCCACTGCACGTGTCTGTCTCAGCTGCCTCTGCCTGTCTCTTATAAAAATACCTGTGATGGCATTTAGGTTCCACCTGAATCACCCAGGGTGCACTCCTCATATCAAAATCCTTCACTTAATCATGTCTTTGGCCATATAAGGTAACCTGCACATTTTCCAAGGATTTAGACCTGAAATCTTTGGGACCATCATTCAGCCCCCTTCCCCCCAGTTCTACAGTAAAATGGGCACACTTATTTCAATCTTTGCTTCTGATAAGCATTGACATCGACATAAGAGATAGTCAGCTCGAAGGAAATCTCCTTTTATGCCGCTTGTGATACACCCATGTGTAACAAAGAAGTCTGGCTTTTCAGGATGACCGGTCATTAAAGAAAGAACATGCTTCTCAGTCATCAGCTCCAAATTTGTTTTACATTCTTTAGATGGAATATTCTATTCAGCGAAATCTAAGTTATTACTGAATACGTTGGTAACAGAAATAAAGCCACTTCTGAATCACTTACATCCCTGATATAAAATACAGAGAAACTGATAGATCCTTGCAACCTGGGTTATGTGAAGGTCATGCCAGCCATGTCCAACTTATTATGTTTCAATAGGTTCCCGTTGTCCCTATATCAGTCAGGGTTTTAAGTTTTCGTGCAGGTTTTAAGGTAAACAGAGCCCGAATTCCAAACCGCTTCTGTACTCAGGATGACCCTGACTTTATTAGAAATGAGATCTGATGACATCATCTTTTGACAGTCATGATCTTTAACCTGGTTTGATCTAAACCAGACTCCTTGGGAATGATATCATTAAGGTAAATCCCTGAAAAGAGACCCAGCCACCTCAGTATAAGCCATTTAGAGGTATCGGGTTACTGGAGATGACTTCACCCATCACTCTTTTCTTCCTTGGGCAGCACAGACTGTATCAAAACTGCCAAGAAGGGCAGTGGATTATGGGTGTTGTTTTTACTAATAACACCCAAAATTATAGCAGAATTCTAATTAGGCACATGGGCAGACGTATTATTATGTGGCTTTTATCCTTCTCCTTTAGACAGATCTTAACTCTGAGAGTCTGCTTCTCTCCATATTTGAAAAGAATGTCTGGCATTTATGCAAAGGTCAATTTACATATGCGTGTCTCACAGACAGGATAAGATAGACGCACCTATATGAGTATGCCACCCAACTTTAGCAACGTGTTGTGAAAATAATCTACAGATATCGTTTCTATGAGCCAAGAGCTGCGTATGTGAATGAGATGTGTGTCCCTGTCTCTCCTTATCTACCACCATTGCCCCAAGTCCTTCTCCTGCCACCTGTCTCCTCCTGTGATGGGCCCCTCCCTGGTCTTCTGATGCTTGCACCATCCTAAAAGCACTTCTCTGTGGGACCACCAAGTACTGATCTGCATCTAGGCTGAAACGGACCTATAGCCACGCCCAAGTATGCGAGCCAGCCTTACACGTTATCAATATCTATATATACATTTATATAAACACAGCACTTATCAACAGCTTTCGTAACTAACTTGATAGACTACTTCCAGAAAGAATGAACATGATTTTCTTAATCTGACCTAAGCAGCAGACTTTATTTTCTTCCTGCTCTTAAATCTCTCCCTAGTTCATACTTGGGATTCAGGAAACTCTTCAGAAGAGAAGCACATCAGATCTCAAATCACTAGAAAAAGTACTTTGTACTCAAGGTAAATTGGACTTACTCATACTATGAAGATAAGTTTGAACTCCTGGTGGATTCTCAGGTCTACCTTTGCAAAGCTACTGGATGATTTTACTAATAGGGAAGGACAATACCCTGGACCATCTGGCTTATGCAGATGTGAATTTATGAGCTCGTGGGCAGGCCTGGCTTCCAGCACCCCTGGCCGTCCTCCTAGCAGCACCTTCCAGATGAGTTCCTCCGCTTTGCTCTCCTCTGTGTTTACCTGTCTCCCCTGCCTCAGACCCTGAGCATTAGGAAATTGGTGTCAGAATCTCCAGTCACTGGTTCAAAGTCTGATACACACAGCAGGAAGACCTCCCCCTCTCCAACCAGGACAAACTGTCCTTCCTCCCATTGGTTCTGATTTGGCCCATTTCCAAGTAATAAGTCAGTGCTGCTGGGAACTTCCATGTGCCCCTTCCTTCCCACCCCATGGACCAGGAGTGGGCGGGCTGGGTCTCCAGGGCAGTGGGCGCAGTCTGGTGTGCCCCCCCCATCCCTGAGCTGGTGAGAGGCAGTGCACAGTGGTGACACACTAGCTGGTGCCAGGGGCAGAAGGCTGTGGTCCAACCAGGAAGGTACCGTTCCTGGTTGGGTGCAAAGGTGGCAAGACACCCACCTCCTCGGCTTCTTCATCTATAAGATGCGAGTGATGCCAGCGTGCCCCCCCCAAGGAGCCACGTCCCTGGGTGATGGTTGTAGACTATACGTTAATCTGCTGCGGCCCCTCTCTGATGAGCAAGCCAAGTCCGGAACTGAGGGAGGTGACCCGCGTCTCGCCTGTGTGAGTCCCAGCCCCCCTCCTTTAAAACCAGGAGTTTCCGACACTTTAACACAGTGTAACTTAATCGTGTGTGATTTATGGAGCCAACAGAAGGAATATCAACATCTCCATCCTGGAAACAAATCAAAGTTCAGACATGGGTGCAAACACTAATTACTTTTAACAAGTGCAGGAGAAAGGGGAGGGGAGGCCAGGGCTGCACTGGCCCCGCCAGACAGCCAGGCGATAACCTGAGTGCTTTCGACACCCGGCCAGGAGAGCCGCCTGGCTGGGGAAGTTTCAGGAAGCGCCCCGTCAGCCCCGATCAGCTCTTTGAAGTGTCCAAAGTGCGAAGTGGGCCACATCCATCTTTAAAGCGCTCCGAGGCCCGAGGCCCGCGGGCTGCTTTGGGTTAGTGAAGGAATGTGCGCTTATTTGAAACCTGACCCCAGGGCCCCTCAACAGTTGGGCTTAGGCGGGGCAAGGAGTGACCTTGGAAATTTAGACAGCTGCTAGACCACTGCTAGGAGCAAATTATTACAGCAGCGGTGATTTTCCTGATGAGAAAAAAGCAGAGGGCATCTCTCTAAGCCCTGTTGGGTCACCTTTAGCCGTTAAAGACCAGTGTGAGAACCAGAGCCTCGGGAGAATTAGGGCCAATCTGGGGGCGAGGCTGAGATTCCACGGGGGACTGCGGGGCAGGGGAAGGGATGTTGGAAGCGGATACACCCAAAGGTCCCCCCGCACATACATGGTCCCTGTCCTGAGAGAGGCCGGCTTCCAGAAAACTGCGCTCCAAGCATGTTAACTCACCAAGCAGTTAGTTACGAGTGGTTCTGCACTAGATGATCAGACTGTTCCCTTTAAAGCATGGCCTCCCAGGCCCCTCAATAAGCCAATAAGCCGGCAGCCCAGGTGCGTTGAAAAGGCAGTTCTGCTGCTGGGGCTCCGGGCTGCACAGACGCCATTCCCTGAGTGAGCAGCCTCCATGTTTCCTGAATACCTTGTTTCCCTTGATTTGGGGATTGAGGATGAAGAGCAAGGAGGATTTACAGAGATACTTTCCAGATTTAACAGTTTAGAAATGGAAAAATGCAGGTTTTCCAGGCTAGCCCAAAAGGAAGCAAACACAGGCACACAGGGAACTTGGATTTATCACGGTGCATGGGGACCTATGGACGCTCAGCCAGGCTGCCCCAGCCGCTGGTCCAGCGATGACACGCCCTGCAGGAGGTCCGCACCGGGCGGCCCCATTTGCCCCATCCCTCCCCCACCTGGCTTCCCGGAGGATGTCATTTGCGCATCTCAGGGCAGGAGCATCATGGGACGCGTCCTGTCACGTTGACACCACCTGAGACCGCAGCACCTGCCACCGGCAGGTTCTGGTTTGAATCCCGTGGTAGCGAGAAGCCCATGAATAGTGCAGAAAAGTAGAGAGAAGTAAAAAATCACCAGGAACACAGAGCCATACAGTTGTGCCGATTGCTCATCTGAGTCTTGTCTTGTCTCCCAGCCTCGAGGGGACCATGCGGCGTGACTGGAGGCCATATCGGGTGATGCCCACTCGGGGGGAGCCCATTTTCACTGGAGCCTGCCATTCACTACTTCCACTGCCCAGATGGCTTGGACACCCCCGGGATGAATGCACAGGAAACGCGGGGTTCAGAGAAGACCAAGGAGGGGAGCGGGCACAGGACACGGGGCCCCTGCCGCCTCAACGGGCTTCACTGGCTTTGGGAACAGACCCCTAAGATGTTTCTGTGTCAGGCTTCTCTAGAGAAACAGAGGCTGTAGATGTGGATACAGATAGATATAGATTAGATATAGGTATAGATACAGATATAGATGTAGATTAGATATAGGCATAGCTATAGATGCAGATACAGATACTATAGGTGCAGATATAGATATAGGTACAGATACAGATTAGATATAGGTATAGATACAGATATAGATGTAGATTAGATATAGGCATAGCTATAGATGCAGATACAGATACTATAGGAACAGATATAGATATACGTACAGATATACATCAGATATAGGTATAGATACAGATATAGATACAGGTACAGATATAGGTGATATAAACATAGAAACTTATCATAAGGAATTGGATCAAGAAATCATGGAGACTGAAAAGTCCCACAGGCTGGAGTCCCAGGAGACGGGCAGGGCAACACAAAGGACTTTCCTTCCAGAAAACTGGTGCCCTGATGGATATCTGGGTCCTTCTTCCAGGGGGTTTATAGTTGTGTTTTGATGTCAGAACTTCCTTCTGTAATTTCAAACGCACAGGCTGTTTGGTGATAGAAGCTTCCTGGGGAAGATGTGAAAACGCCTACGAGCAGCGTGCCTACTGGTCCACAGGTGAGTCCCAGCGACTGACCACAGCATCCCAACCTGTGTGGCTGGAAGACGAAGTCCCTGGTTTTCCACTGATTGACGTCATTGGAGCTGCCAGCCACTTGGCTGTCCTTTGCTGGCTCCCCGACCTGCCCATAAAACTCCATTTGAAAAGGAAGTACAGACACACTTTCTCAGCTCATCGGCCATGTCTGCAACTGTAGTGAAGTTTCCAGCAACAGGAGGCAGGGGAAGGAGCTGCGCACGGGGAGAGGATGGGCAGCGCGGCCGTGTCCACGTGGAGGGCCGCACAGAGTGGTCCCTGGAGGGAGACCCAGGAGGCTGGAGGTGACCATGGGCTGAGCTGTTCTGGCTGGAACTCTGTAGGGATCCGTGTAAAATGACCGCCCTGTGATCCTGCCTACAGGCAAGAAACGCCACCAAAACTCACTAGCTCGGGGCACGGTTCTGCCTAGAGTGTCATTTGTGTCTTCCTTGAATCATTCTGTGTTGTATCTTCCATGAAAAATAGAAACCTGGGGTCAAACTAGCTTACAAGCTCCCCCTTCACCCAGAACTCTCCGAGCGTCCACAGCACTGATGGGCATCACAGGTTTCTAAGACAGGGGAGCAGAATGCCACGTTTCCCAAGTTATTTGATTAGTGAACTTTGTTCATGGAGCATCTGTTTTTCCTGGGACCAGAGTTCTGGGTCTTTGAGAAGTGCTGGCGCAGATGTGCTTTAAGGGCTCTAAGTTGTGAAGGGACCCCTTCGGTTACTGCTTAAGAAGAACCGTTTTCTTAACTACAAAATATAGTTTTCATCATGAAGTACCAGACCTGTGTGCTTCAGTGTCTTAGTGGACTGTGCAGGAAATACATTTACGCCTTCTTGAGGGAAACTCTCAAACAAGTGGCGGATTTCTTCTGGAAAGTGGGAGAGAGACAGGTGACCCGTGACGTGCCCCATGAAGATGGGCAGAGTCCATCTATGTCCCCCACCCCGGAATCACTCAGTTCCTCCTATGGGGTCATATTCTAGCCAGGACAGGGCACTCTGGGGAGGTGGCCAGGATTATAGAGGACAAAACTTCAAAAAATTGGCTGACATGTGGTCCATGAACAGGGACCATTTTGAAAAGCATTTCTTTAACCCCAAAGGGGCTCGAGTCCAACAGCCCCTGATCCACGCAAAGCTTAGAGCTGTCACTCCAAAACCAGGGACCCGTCAAGTGAAAAGTTCTGACAGTAATTGAGCACGACCCCCAAATCCAGCCCGATCCATCCCTTGACAGTCCTGGCCACGTGGCCAGGAAGCCGCTCTTAAAGGTCAGCACGCTGATGTCTGTGGATATCTTCCGGGTCTCGGTGACCCCCAGTCTGTCCCCTGCACCCAGAGTGGAGAAGGAGAACCGCTGGAACGGTGTGTGTCCTGGGAAGAGGCGGCCGCGGCGCGGGTTCTGCCGGTGGATGGCCCTGGGCGCCCACCCTGCTCCCGCACGCCTACACCTCATTCAAGGATGTTTCACTGCGAGTGAGGGAAGCTGCTGAGTGACGGGCCTCGCTGCCTGCCTGGCCCCTCCCGGGGGGCCTTCACATTCCCTGAAGCGCTAGGCTGGGCTCCCGTGGCAGCTCTAAGTAGAGATAGGCACTGGCCCTGGAAAATGTCCCTGAAGTGGCAGTCAGTGAGGAATTGACGTCGGACACGAGGCCGTGTCCGCCAGGGCTGGTAGGAGGCAGGGAACTGGAAAAGAGACTCTCCCAAATGTCACCCACACCTGTTCCCTGTGTAGCACAACCGTACGCATGCCGGAGGGGACGTGCACCCAGGCCAGGCTGGGCGCCACCGCGCGGGTGTCCTGCAGGAGCCACAAGCGTTTCATTTCCATGACAGCTGAGCATATGCAGTTTTGGGGAAAGGGGGAGGGCTGTGTGCTCGTCCAGCAGACGCACTTACGTATCCCTCCTCCAGAAGAGTGAAGACGCAGTTCCGTAGCCCGTTTCTCCGTGTGCCGCACAGCAGACGCACCAAGCAGAACGTTTCCGGTGATGCAACGCCTTTCTAAGTTATCTCCAAGCAGCGTCCACGGGCAGCCCCATCACAACCTGGTGGGTCCTGTCCACTCCTGAGGAGTGGAGCTGCCGTCCCTTCACCCCACTGGGAACTCATGGCCCCTCTGTGCCCCACCCGCCTTGTGGTCCTAGTGCAAGTCTGGGAAAGCAGAGGCAGAGGACACCTCAGGCCCGTCCTGGTGGAGCATGCCTTGTAGGGGAGAGTCTGAATCCCAGAGGAGACAGTGGGCCCATGGCTGTGGTTCTGGGCAGACCCAAGCCCAGTGGGCAGCATTCAGCTCCCAGCCCTCTCCCTCACCTGGACACATTCTCTTGGCCTCTCTCTGCCTTAGTCTCCTCGCCTGAAAACAGGACAATTGTAGTACCTGCCTGGTCAGATTGCTGCAGTGACTGTTAATAGTAGTGCTGGTTACAGAAAGATGCAGAGAGACAGATGGACAGACCATGAAAAGACACGCAGCAAACAGCTGTGTGGAGACGCAAAGGACTGTGACGATGAAGGGAATCGACTGCCCCTGGGGATGGGGGTGTCTTTCTGGGAAGGGGACATTCACGCCATACAATCAGGGAACAAAGTATGATTCCAGAGGCAGCCTCTTCTCAACACCCCAGATTCAGGTCCACATCCTGGGGTTTAATTTCTGGTGTGAGTTTACAGAATTCATCGCCTCCCATGTTCTGCTTCTTGTGACAAATAATAGCTACCTTACCGAGATAAGGAAATGACAAAGTGCCTGAGAAATCAAATGGAGAACTTCAAAACATTATATGCATTTCTGCTGTAAATGGCATCAATTTATAACCATAAGTCACAACTTCACACAGAAGCGTGCAATCATCCTGGGGGTTAAGCCTGGAACTTGCCTCCTCCAGCCCGCAGGCTTTCCTGTGGGCGACGGGCTCTGACTTCTGCTGGGGAGGCTCGTTTCAGAGTCACCAGAGTGGGCGGCTCACTTGGCCCCCTTCCTTTGGGTTCCCTGGTCCTGACAGCTCCTCATGGGGGTCGTGATGGGATTCGCTGCTGCCTTGTTCCCAGAGCTCGTGAATGTGGGACAACATGGGCGGGGAGAAGACTTCCTCACCTTCTGCTGACCCCACTGGCAGAGGTCGGCTCTCTCCCACCCTTAGGACTGAGGGTGCAGGAAGCTATTTCTCTAGGGGGAGTTGGTCCTTGGGGCAGACAAGGGGGACCGAGGATCAATGCCTGTGGTGGGGGGCTGGGAGAAGGGGGGGTTTTCCGTGTAAGGTGGGATGGGGTCTCCAGGCACCGAAGCTCAGAGAGCCCAGAGGCCTGGGATGTGTGGCAGCTCCTCTGACTGAGGACTGCTGCCCCACCGCCGATGGTGCTGGCGTTCATACGACGGACAGGCGGGAGAGGATGTCCAAGGCTGGCTTGGGTAGGATTTGAGGGAGAAGAGCTCTGCAGGTGTCTCCTTTACAGAGTGGACAGAGGAGAAGAGGAGATGTGGAAGTGAATCCAGACAACAAGATTGCAGGAAGGATGCTGCCAGGTCCGTGAGAAAGTCTTTTCTACGACACCACTGCCTGCTGGTGGGAATGCAGAATGGGGCAGCCACTTAGGAAGATGGTTTCATGGCTTCTCACAAAACTAAACACACTCTTACCACCCGACCCAGCCACCATACTCCTTGGGATTTACCCAAATAAGTTGAAAACTTGCGTCCACGCAAAAATCTGTACACAGATGTTTATAACAGCTGTACTCATCGCTGCCAAGGCCTGAAAGCAACCAAGATGCCCTCCAGTGAATGGAAAAAACTGTGGTCCATCCACGCAATGGAATATTATTCAGCGCTAAAAACAGATGATCTTTCGAGCCATGAAATGGCATGGAGGAAATGTAAACACACATTACTCAGTGAAGGAAGACAGTCTGCAAAGTCTGCGTCCTGTATGATGCCCTGTGTGTGTCAACTTGAGAGAGCCATGAGGTGCCCAGACTTTTGGCCAAACGTGATTCTGGGTGTGTCAGTGAGGGCGTTTCTGGATGGAGTTAGCATTTGAACCATGGACCGAGTAAAGCAGATTGCCCTCCCCAGTGTGGGTGGGTCTCAGCCAATCAGTTGAAGACCTGAATAGAACAAAAAGCTGAGAGGAAACTCCTCTTGCCTGACTCCCTTAAGGGGAGACATTCGTCTTTTCCCATCTTCAGACTCAGACTGAAACACCTGCTCTACCCGGGTCTGGATCCCTCTATCACTTGGACAGGGGCTACACCACTGGTACTCCTGGGTCTCCAGCCAGCTGATGACAGATCTTGGGACTTTCAGCCTCTATGATCACATGAGCCCATTCTTTGTACTAAACTCTTGCTCCGTAA
This sequence comes from Delphinus delphis, assembly GCF_949987515.2. Lineage (NCBI taxonomy): Eukaryota > Metazoa > Chordata > Mammalia > Artiodactyla > Delphinidae > Delphinus > Delphinus delphis. The sequence goes on along the minus strand of NC_082685.1, from coordinate 170,743,413 downwards.
ACATATATGCACATCCTACTGGTTCTGCTTCTCTGGAGAGACCTGACTGATTCACCAACTCTGTGACATTCTGGAAAAGACAGAGCTGTGGAGACGGTAAAAAGAGCAGTGATCTCTCCTGGCGGCCACTGGCGGAGGAGGGAGGGAGGAAGGAATGGGGGATCACAGAGGACCTTTAGGACAGTGAAACTGCTCTGTGTGACACTGTAATGGCGAATTCATTCCATTATACGCCTGTCCAAAGCCATAGAACGTACAACACCAAGAGTGAACCCCACTGTGATCTATGGACTCTGGGTGGTAACGATGCATTGCTGTGAGTTCATGGATTTTAACAAAGTTCCTCTCAATGGGGGAACGGGGTCACGGGGGAGGCTGTGTGTATGGAGGGGGTGGCGGATAACAGGAAATCTTTGTACTTCCACCAAATTTTACTGTGAACTTAAAACTGCTCTAAAATAGTCTTTTGTTGTTGTTGTTGTTGTTGTTGTTGTTAAATGCTGCTACCTCTAGCCTTTGGGATCAAGAAGTTTCTGTGGATCCTGTGACGGGGCGGGGTGGGTGCGCATCCCTGATGTAGGGAACAGGTCAGCTGAGGTTTCAAGGCTACCATCTCTGATGGTTTTGAGATGAAGGTGGTGACAGTAGAACACCTTATGTTTTCTTAAAGAAAATTGGAAAACCTCAGACCTTCACTACATATTTAAAATTTAGAGAAACTCTGAAATTCATGTTTTTGTTACATTAATCTAAGTGTTTTGAGTGCCATCACCCTGGAAGCACATCCCTATTGTTGGTTGAAACCTAAGTGTTCCTTATATGTCTGAGCAGTCTCAGAGAGACTGAAGCTAGTGCTTTGGAAATTTGCCCCCAAAATTCTCTTAAGATGGATTTGGCTTATTTTCTTTCCAGAGCGTCGAGGCCTCAAGTTTTGCGTTTGAGTTTGCCGTGGCTTCCAAAGTCCTTGGCTGTCCGCTGTCCGCTGTCCGTTTGGAGGAGCGTAATTGTTCTGTGTGGTACGACTGTGATATTTTACACCCTTTTAATCGGGCGCACAGTGGCAATCCGACACCGATAGCATGGGCGGCGCCGCCAGCAGTGTTTCCCTATGATTTACGTGTAAACAGTGGCGCTCTGGCTGAACCCACCATGCGCTGCGTATATGCGTTTCCTGGCCTCCACTTTCTCTGTCCGGCATACACGATGATGGACAAGCGTTTGTTTTTAGCTTTTCAGAGTTGGGGAAAATTAAATATGCACCTTGTTCGATGAATGTTTCTTCTAAGCAGTGCTGAAGCAAAGGGGGAAGTCACTGGGTATTGAGACGGGACACAGAAGGATGGGCTGGCGCATCCTTGCACACGTCGCCGCCCTGTCCGCCTGCCAGTTGCCGCTGTTCTCATCCCCCGCTTTCAACAGTTTGGCTCAATCCGTGCATTGTGTGTTGAAATAAAATTTTTTCACTGCCATTTTCCAATGGATTTTGCATAGTAAATTCTAACAAAAGACATCGCAGCCCAGTCTTCACTCGGATGAGGCTGCAGGTTTGTATGAAGTCAGGAGACTGTTGAGTGTGTATTATTGTGTCACTGGGACTGGTACTTGTGAAGGACAAAGCCTCCGAGCTTGTCACGACACGCCCAGGCCTCAGCCGCTGGCTTGGAGCCTCTTCCAGCTTCTGAGGGGCTGGATTGAAATCAGCCCGATTGCAGAGCTGGGTGGGGGTCTCGTCTGTCCACCGGCATGAAGTTTCTTGCATGATGTTAAATACCTCTGTGATTTAGGACAGACTGGTGGTTGCCAACGGGGTGGGGGTGGGGGGAGGGATGGAGTGGGAGGTTGAGGTTAGTGGATGTAAACTTTTATGTATAGAATGGATAAACAACTGTATAGCACAGAGAACTATATTCAATATCCCATGCCAGACCATAATAGAAGAGAATATTCAAAAAGTATATATATGTATAACTGAATCGCTTTGCTGTATGGCAGAAATTAATCCAACATTGTAACTCAACTATACTTCAATAAAAAATTGATTAAAAACAGCACTCCTTCAAATCAAAATAAAAACAATAAAAGACAAAGAGGCCAGTTTAAAAGTGGGCAAAAAACCAAAACAAGACACCTCTGTGGTTGAACTGTAGGCTATCTGGGATGACTATTAACACCGCACATTTGAAGAAAGAATCTACGGAGCCCCCATTTGAAGATGCAGGGAAGCTTCAGAGTTGGATGAAAATTCACTTTTCAAAGCCCACCCTCTGACAGACATTCGAGCCTCTCCATCTGGCTGGGACCTGGGGAGCTGGTGCACAGGTGGGTGGGGAGACCAAGGGCTACAGGGTGGCCCAGCCCCGATGACGGCAGCGCTCACCATCACGTCCATGGCCCATCGGCCGCAAGAAAGGGATTTATCACTGTGTCCGTGTGGACTCTTGATCACAAAACCCTGTGCATTGGCTAAAGGGATCAACGTCACTTTTGAGAAACATGACTGTTGTGTGTTCAGGAAAAGGAATGAATGCTGACCACATTCATTCAGTGCTTTCAGGGACCCAGCAAAGGGGAATTTCTGTCCCTTTTGAACACGCAAGACGAAACTCGGAGAGGCTGTGACCTGGCCAGGCTCCCAGCGCAAGAGAGGAAGCTGGGCCCAGAGTCCAAGTCCGTGGAGAGCAACCAGCTCAGCGGGGATGTGATGGATGGGCCCTGAGGCCCTGAACCAGGCAGCACTTTAAAGTACTGACGTCACATGACAACAGACAGAGTGACCTCCGTTAAGGCTGCGGGTCCTCTGAGTCTGCTGCCTCTCCCGCTCCTTGCTTGTGGCATTGCACAGACTCTGCTGTGTAGGCGGCCACTCTCTCCAGAGCGCAGTGTGCAGAGAGAGCCTGACTAGCAGCCTGTTAGAGCCACAGCCCCGCTTAGGGTTAAACCTGCTCAGCCGCATTCCGGAGCCGGGATGCTTTCTGCACCTGCAATGTCGGCTTCAGGGCTCAGTCATGGGATCCTGTGTATAAAAGTTCTGGATCATTTGATTGTTTTTCGAATCAAATCTTATTTCAAAATGACTATGAAAAGTGCTTACGATATCATTTCAGCGCTCAGATTCCTTGCAGATCCTGGTAGGGGTGCAAAACCCTGGCTGAGCCTCCACGCCATTCCCTTGCCGGGTGGGAGAGGGGGCCCCATGCATGGGGTCAAGTCCCTGTGCAGGGGGGGCTTCGTCCCTGGGGTCGGGCAGGTTACTGTGCGGGGGGTGGGAAGGGCTCCGTGAATGGAGTCAGGTCCCTGTGCGGGAGGCCTTCGTGCCTGGGGTCGGGCAGGTCCCTGTGCGGGGGCGGGGGGGGCCTCCGTGAATGGAGTCAGGTCCCTGTGCAGGGGGGCTTCGTGCCTGGGGTCGGGCAGGTCCCTGTGCGGCGGGGGGGGGGCTCCGTGAATGGAGTCAGGTCCCTGTGCAGGGGGGCTTCCTGCCTGGGGTCGGGCAGGTCCCTGTGAAGGGGTATGGGAGGCTGCCCCGAGAGTGAGACCCAGGACCTCGGTTCACCAGATTCCAGCACTTACCACCCGACCACGTGAGCCTGGCTGAGTTGCCCTTCTGTGGACCTCTGCCTCCTCATCCTGGCAATGAGGTGATGCTCTCCACCCTGGTGACCATCGTGTGAAGAGGATGCGGTGACCAAGTGGTGACATTTAGTTCCTCGGTGACACAAATTCTGAGGCACTCCAGTGCGGGTTGGGGTGAGCACCGTCCTCTCTCCTCTGAATGTTTGTGTACAGAAAAGGGCACAATCCAAAAGGTGGACGGGTTCTTACAACCCACGGACGCCCCTGCAACCATTCCACCCCGCGTCCCATGTGTCCATTCCAGCCGCCCAGCCATGTGGCCCAGTCCCCGCGCTGCCGTGTGTGAGGCTAGCAGTAGGTGTGCCTCTCACCCTCCACAGTACAGACCCTTCCTGGTGGTCTGTTGCTGGACTACATGTCTGTTCGTCTACAATGCTGTTGCCCTTGGGGGTGGTTCTGTGTGTGGGGATGGTGGGGGTCATGCCGTGTATTTCTCAGCTCTCTTCCCCCATCTTCTCGTTGTCTTATTTTCAGGTAGAGGACACTAGGGTCCTCACGGTCACCCTCTTCCTCACCATCTTCCGAACCCCTCCCTGCCCTTCGTCCTGTCTGCCCTGCCCACCCAGGTGATGCGCGGCCAGCTCCACCTGCAGCTGAAGAGTGAGGCTTCATCATGGAAGGAGTGGCATTCTGCCCAGAGCTTGGAAGGGCAGGTGAGCCACAGTAGACACCACGTGGAGCCCCTCCTGTGCCCTCAGTGTGTGTCCTTCTCTAGCTCCATCTGCCCTGTGTGGGGAGGAGGTGGGAGGGCAGTGCCTATCCCACAAATCACGGGTGGGGCCTTCACAGAAAGGGAAAGGTGCACCAGGGGTCCTTCAGCTCAGCACCCCCTGCCATGGTCAGTGTGTGTGTCACCTGGGTCAGGCTTATCCAGCCAGACACCACTCCTTGTGTGGGTGCCAAGCTGATGGTAGCTGTGTCAGTTCCTGCAGGAGTGGACTCGAGTTAGGGAGATGCCCCACCCTGAGGTGGTGGGCCTCGTCCGATCAGTGGAAGGCCCTAAGACCAAAACTGAGGTTCCACAGAGAAGAAGAGAGTCCACCTCAAGACCAAAGCATTGGCTCCTGCCCGAGAGTTTCCAGCCTGCCCTTCCTGCTGGCTTGCCCCACGGATTTCAGACTTGGAACCCCAAGGACTGCAGAAGCCAATTCCTTGAAATAAATCTCTAAAAAATATTTCTGTGTATGTGCATGTGTAGATATAGATATGTGTAGATAACTGGATAGAGAGAGAGAGAGAGAGATAACAGAGAGATTGATGATGAGATAGACAGATAGGCAGATAATAGTTAAGTAGATGATCTATCTAATGATAGATAATAGAGAGATAGATAATAAGATAGATAGATAAATAGGTAGTTAATAGATAGACAGGTAGATAATAGATAAGTAGATGATCTATCTAACTACTTACCTACCTACCTATCTAAAATGAACTCACCTGAACTCAAGATATTAACCCCTCTCAGGCCTGCAGTGCCCCATAAGTATTCATCAACAGTTTCTTCCAACCAGCAAATAAATAATAAAGAGAGTTGCAGTGAAATTACCCCATGTGGGAGCCCATATTATTGCTTCAGTGACTTTTTCCCATTCGGAAATCTACATAAGAGCTTAAAATATTTTCTTTGATCTCTTTTTTATGTCTAAGAAGTATATAACCAGGGACTCCGGAATCTCCAGGCAGAAGCCCTGGTGTGGCCCAAATAACCACAAAGAACACGAGTGTATGAACCTGTTGGAAACATTTGGTGTTATCTGATGTAAGTGGCTTGCACTTTGTTCCTTCGTGTGGATGGAGCAGAGCTTGGGTCAGCCATGTAAGCCCTTTGACGCTGTTTCCTTCATGGTTACACAGACATGGTGGCTTCATGTCTATGCCTACCTACCTATCTACGTATCTCTATCCTAGTGGTCCTGTTTCCCTGGATGATACAGGGCTGACTAGCGCCATCTCCCACCTGCACAGCCAGTGGGGCAGCCGTGCTCTCCCCTCCTGCAAGTCCACGAGCATCGTGCGCACACCTCGTACGCATCCCTTGCTCACTCTCCGCTGCAGCGGTCACAGCACATGCTGTCCGAACATTTCACCGTCCAGGCAGAGGTCCTGTCTCCCATTCCTCTGGAGGAAGGTGAGGGCGCCATCCTTGACTGGCCAGCGCCTTTATTCATAGCTACCCTGGGAGCGTGAACGTATTTGCTGCCAGTAGGACAGGATGCGTCTCTGGTTTAATGGCTTTTCCTTGACAGGTTGGTTCTGATGTAAAAGTATGTGGCTGTCCGTGGCCTTTGAGACCCTTGTGTGCCCTGCAAACATGTTTTGGGAGCTTGTTGTTTTGCTGACAGAGGATCATAAAATAAGACAAAAACTGTGGGAAATAAGGAAAATGTCAGGAATGTTCAGACAGTGTTATAACGAAGCAGAAGCTGTTTGTGCAGTGGCCACGGAGAAGCTTGTTTGAACTGCTTTGATACCATTTCCTGCTGCAGGGAAATCTGTCTGAAGGATGTATTTTGAAATGCAGAGTAAAATATGGCGAGGGTACTGGGGTAGCATGTGGGTTGCCGTTTTCTGACTTGTGTTATCCGTCTTTTCATCCGCGCTGTGGATCATTTCTGAATTTATTGCACACATAGGTGTGAGTCCTTGCTTTTCAGTGGAAACAACAAAATGTAAAGATAGGAGAGGGGGCGGCCACTTCAGAAGTTCTAGCTCAAGGTCTATGCAGACACCAGGAGGCCTGTCTTAGAGTGAGGCAGTTGGAACAGTGGGATTTCAAGGTAAAAGCTAAAAATGCAGTTAAGAGTTACCAGAAGGGTTTCTCTGAGAAAGATTGCATTGGGCTGAGAGCTGTGTAGGCGCTCGGGGTCACTGAGAGCCCTCTTCGTGATCTGGAGAAGCGCGTACAAGTGTGGAGACATGTAACTCCTATGTTATGACTTGGTAATTTAAAAGGATAAAAGCACATTGTGTGTACATCAATAATTTGGCAAAAGCTAACAAACACAGTTATTGCTTCTGCTTTCTAATTTAGGGGTGTCAGTGGTGACTGTTTTTGTTTCTTGCTCTTGAGTTTGGGGGTACACATCTGTCACTTATCTTCAAAAGTTTCCTTTACTTGGATACCCAGCAGGTGACGCTGACTTAAGGAACACCACAGCTGGTTGGAGCCCAGTTTGGGACTACCAGAAGCTGGAGCAGACAAATTCCAAGGGGAGATTTGCCCATTCCCAGCGTGCTGGCACTCAGGGCTGACTCACTTCTCCTGGCCTGGGAGGGACCACCCTTCCAGTGCTGCCAAGAAATAAGGCTGTTAGGATAAAGGGAGTGTGACCAAAATCCAGCCAGAGTTGTTCTTTTATGTTTCTAATCTCACATGTTTCACAGACTCGCGTTGAGCAAAGGTGGCCACTCAGGGCCAGGGCAGATAAGAATAAGAGCACGCTCTTCCTAGTAGCAGTGCCCAAGGTGCTGCGGGGTGGGGGTGAAGGTACCTCGCTATGCTGGGAGAAGTCTAGGAGGTGTAATCTGAGGCCACAGCCAGAGGACAAGGAGGTAGACGGGGAACATGCTGGCCCAAGAGAAGGTCATGTGTTAATTTAGAGGGTGACTCACCAAAGAAAACCCTGGATAACATATTATTTATGTCCAGAAAAAGTCCAGGTAAAAGACGCTGCAGAGCTGATGCAGGGCTCTTGTGACGAACTGGAAAATAGGGGCTGGGAAGGTATGTTCCCTGGAGGACAGTGGCCACGACGGGGTGCCGTGTGCATTGGGTTTTGAGAGATGGGGAAAAGCAGGTGAATGTCCCCAGCCTTCCCGAGTGAGCGGCCATGTGGCCGGGGCTCAGGGGACAAGATGCAATTGGGGGGTGATGTGGGAGTCACTGGTGCTCAGAGTTTATAGAGAGCTAGAGAGCCCGAGACTGTTCTGAGCGGGGTCAGGATGGGAGGGATGCCGTGGAGAAGATGGGGTCCACCACACACCTTAAAAGACCTTAAAGGGGCTTCCCTGGTGGCGCAGTGGTTGAGAGTCCGCCTGCCGATGCAGGGGACACGGGTTCGTGCCCGGGTCTGGGAAGATCACACATGCCGCGGAGCGGCTGGGCCCGTGAGCCATGGCCGCTGAGCCTGCGCGTCCGGAGCCTGTGCTCCGCAACAGGAGAGGCCACAACAGTGAGAGGCCCGTGTACCGCAAAAAAAAAAAAAAAAAAAAAAAAAAAGACCTTAAAAGGTGGGTTTCTTCTTGAGAATGGGGAGTCCTAACAAGCCACTTTAAGTTAAAAAGAGACGGTGTTTCATCCTTCGATAAAGGTCCCACACTTCTCAGGATCTGCAGACTCTCACCAGGGTACTGTCCCCAGGAAGAGCCTGCTCATGGTGTGAGAAGCCCCTGTCAAAGGGGCTAGTGTAAATGTGCTACACCCAGGGCTAGTGTAAATGTGCTAGGGTGAACCTGGCGCTTCAAGCATTTATTTTGGAAAAGGAAAGATGATGTCTGCCCTGAGATTGACCCCTGGAACATTGCAGAGATGCTGATGCTGATGAGATGAGACTCTGAGCTGTACACTCAGCGACAGCCCCACCGTGGGCCACGGCGGGTTTAGCAAGAGTCAGCAGGTGGCATCACTGCAGACCCAGCATGCAGGATGGAAAGGGGACAGCTGGTCCCAGGAGAGAGGGCTGCATAAGCCCTGGGCCAGCCTCACCACCTGCTGTGTCCAGAACGTTGTGGATCTCGGTTCTAAGACTGCACGTCTTCACGGGAGAGATCCTTCCCTCCGGGAGGAGCAGTCTTTGTCTAATTTAATGTTGGCACTGGGTTGTTCTTGTGTATTTCTGTGCATTGTTGAACACACATTAAGTGTCATTAATTGTATACATCTAAATGTTTTCTGTCATCCTCAAATAAGTTTTCTGTTGATTTTAATGAAACGTCAGGGCTTATGGGCTGAATGTTTGTTCCACCATTCACAAGTTGGAGTCCTAACCCCCAATGTGACGGTATTTGGAGGGGAGAACTTTGGAAAGTAATTAGGTTTAGGTGAGGTTATGAGGGTGGGGCCCCCATGGTAGGATTTGTGTCCTTACAGGAAGAGCTCTGTCCCTCTACCCCCTGAGGTCACAGCAAGAAGGTGGCTGTCAGCCAACTAGGAAGAAGGTCCTCATCAGGAACTTCATCAGGAACCAAATCTGTTGACATCTTGACCTTGGACTTCCCAGCCTGTAGAACAGTGAGAAATACATGCTTGTTGTTTAAGCCACTGAGTCTATGATATTTCGTATGGCAGCCTGAGCTAAGACACGGCATTTAAATAAAGCTACTCTGGAACACAGGAATCAGGTAGCATGTGCAGTCAAGGTTCCGGGGATCAGAGAGGTCCTGGGGTGTGTGAGTGTTTGCTTTCACAGACACGGGTACACAGCTGTGTGTGTCCACAACCCCATTAATCTACCCTTGCCCAACCAAGGAAGGCATACTCTACATTTGACAATGTTTGCTATTTTATTTATCCCCCCGACTTATGAATATGATAAAAGCTGTTTCCACATAGTTAGGCTAAACCTTTGAACAACCTAGAAGTCCATCAAGGTGCTCACTGCTTCTTAGACAACACTGTCCCGGAGGAGCGCCTGAACAGTTCATGCTGAAGAGCTTTTAGATGCCGACAGTAGTGCCACCCAACCCCTTACCTATACCTGCCCACCTAGGTTCTACCTAGTACCAGTGGTTCTGCCTAGACATCCTACTACTCAGTCTTTATCTGCAAACGGAGCAAGGCTGCAAGGGATTGGGCAATGCAGTTTCTCTTAGCAGCTGGTGTCAAACCTAGATAGATTCTGCCCTGTTAGAAACTTGGATAAGAAATCAAAGCTATCCTGTTACACTGTAAAAAAAAAATGGTCTGAAATAATACAGCGAAGAAGAATATGGAAGAAGGTGGATTCGCAAATACAATCACACCCGAGCCAGACGACGTTTGCGAGCTATTAACCCACAAGCAATGCAAAGGAGATGTGGATTTAATGCGAGATGCGATGTTTTATTACAACATTACACAATTTAAGGAAGGTTCAAAGGGCACTTGATGGTCAGCTGTACACTTGCCCCCTACTAGTCATCCAGTCAGCGACATTTGAGCCTAAATAATAACATTAATTGGGGAGGTATACGCAACATGAACTCCCATGTTCAAAAAGATTCTAACTCATCAGGTAAGCAGGGTAGGATAAACCATAACATTTTCATGACAAAACAGTCATGAAAATGCTAAGGATAAAGGGTTAGTTAAAGGCTGTTTTGGTTGATTGGCAATAAGTGGGCTAGGGCTCCAGAGACATGGAGTGGTGAAGAGGACAACAGGTCATTTAAGGAAAGTGTGTGCGTGTGTGTGCGTGTGCGTGTGTGTGCGTGTGCGCGTGTGTGTGTATGTGTGCACACGCGCACACATGCACAGAGTGATGGTGATGTGGTATGGCTGGGCAGCAGGCTGCTCCTCGAGACTACAGCCCAGGATGGACAGGGGAGGACATCACAGGAAGGGGGAGAGGGACCTGGAACTTCTGGGGGAGGGGCAGATGCTGGATCTGGCCGGAGCCCACTGTGGCCCATGCGGGAGCTTGAACGACAGAGACCCTAAGCAGACCCTCCCCTCCCCCTAAAGAGCCTTCCTGGGAGGAGAGCAGGTCACGATGCGATGCAGGCTGTGGTTCCTCAGCCCTTTCCGCGAGCATGACTTGGTGGATGATGTAGAGAGAGTCTGGGGTGTAGTCGCCAAAACGTGGACAAGGGTGTTCCCTGGGGCCAGAGGCCTGGGGTCAGGTTTCTTTTTGTTTTCTTTTCTTTTCCTTCTTCCTCTCCCTCTCACTCTTTTCTTTTCTTTCTCATTTGTGTTATCGAAATTTCCTACCACAGATCCGTAGTGCTTTTCTAATAAACATAATATCATGTAATTTCTGGAAATTTTGAAAAAGGTATTTATACCCTGATGAGCTCTTCATAATTACAGAATCAATATCAGGACTTGAACAGACATGGAAAGCGTTTTATTCTCGAGTGGCTGCGCTCACCAGGAAGGATGACCAGCTGGTAAGGTGACAGGACTTTGGAAGTTCTTAGGATGACTTTCAGGGCCACTCGTGGTCTCTGCTCTTGGCCCCGGGCACAGACACTGCCCTGTCCATCATGTGACTTCTATGGACAGCAATGGTTCATCACTTCTACAGGATAACAGGCTCAGAGTGACCAACAGCCAGCCCAGGTCACAGAGCAGGTTGAGGCAAAGAATCAGAAACAGCATTTTTGGTGCCTGAGCAAAATCTGATCTAAGATTATAACAGAAAAAAAAGGACAGGAAGACAATGAATTATGCTGCTTCCTAAGGTTAGTTTAGTTTTCTTTTGATGACCTATTGCTTGAGTATCTGTTTCATGTAGCATCATAATAGCTGACAGATATATCTTAGCATCTTATAAAATACTAAGGCCTCAGGAAACTCCCAACCACATCTGTAGGAATATTGCATCTGAAAATAGCTCAGATGTGTCCGTTAGTATTAATTAAAGATGGAGCCACTTGGAAGAAGTCACTCACTGAAGCAAAAATATGTGTTCCCACACGGGGTAATTTCCCCATAACTCTCTTTATTATTTATTTGCTGATAGAGAGAGACTGTTGATGAATACTTATGGGGTACTTCAGGCCTGAGGAGGGTTAATCTCTTTAGTTCAGGTGAGTTCATTTTAGCCTTGATTCACTTCATTGGCTATCTGTAATGATTATTAACAAGCTTAAAAACCTCTGGGAGATGGTGGATAAAAATGCAGTGCCAGGGAAGTAGGCTATCATTATGCTAATAGGGTTAGAATAATAATTACCAGGCACGCACAGCTTCCATAGGAATCCTGGGGGCGGGATGGGTCACCAGGTTAGACAATCTCTCACCGGCTGTACATCCCAGTGGACACACACACACACGTGTGCGCACACACACACGCACATGCACATTTCTTCTTTAGAGGGACATTAAATATATATTTACATGTGTTGCTTTGCCATTGCACTTAAGTGATTCAGAGTGAGGTGAAGGAGGTTGTAAAGAAACAGCATTTCTGTTTATCATGCGTCCGTGACACATTTTAATAGCCTTAAGTGTGGACTCTGTTAAAATATTTTAAAACATTTTCTTCAGTTCTATCACATGAATTCCATTTGCTTATTTCACAGGGGTATTTTAATGACCTCTCTATAACAACAGGAACAGAATGTACCTGCTGCCTTTGTTTTCCTCCTGGGTGATCCTCATTCAGGTTTATTTTTCTCTGTCCTGCCTCTTCCACAGGTACAGACACCACTGTACCTTTCTCGCCGTCACACTCTTAATTCAGGGCACATCTCTGTCTACTGTCGTTTTCCCGTTTGCTTTCTCTCTCTGCACCTATCTCTGGGTTCCCGAGTGCAGAAATTATGTCTTGTTCATCATGGTGTCTTCTTTACCTGGCACGATGCCTGCACACAGATAGTTAATATAAAGACATATTTTTAAATGCTTGAATAAGTGATCATGGACATTCAGTGAGTTAATGTGTAAGTTTCCCACCCAAAATCCTTGTGAAGTCCCGGAATTGAGATCCCTCCTCTGGGGACACTGGTTTCCTGTGCCGCTCTCCTCTCCATACCCAAGACGACCTTGGAGGCAGACAGTGGAATTCTTGCAAACATTGTCTCAGCTCACCTGGCATCTGCCCTCAACGTGGAGAGGCATCCCCCGTCCCGCTGGGTGGCAGAGGTGGGCACAGTGAGACCCTTGTGAGCATGAGGGGAGATGTGACAGGTGCTGGGGAAGGAGGGCAGTGCACAATCTTCTTTTCCATGGCCCCAGGGGGTAGTGGTGGACTGATGCTGCCTCCCACTTCAGGAAGGGGGAGGCGGGCACCTCCAGCCCAATAGGCTGGCTGAGTGGAAGAGCAGGTTGCTCAGCCGGAGATGGTGATGGAGAGGACAGTCCCTGCCTGGAAGGGGGTCCCTGAGCAGCCAGTGTTGGGGAGGGGGAACGGCACAGGGAACCAGTGTCCCTGGAGGAGGGATCCCAGTGCTGGGACTTCAGCAAGCGGTTTCATTGCTGCCTCCAAAAACGTCCAGCGAATGCAACCGATGCAGAGTCCTGGCGGCTACGTATTCAATCGTGATAGAGCACTTCCACACACCACTCGCCACCTTCATCAGTGAGTCATGTAAACCTGTTCACGCCAGCCTTTTGAGCCTCATCGTTGCAAATATTTAAACGTGAGATCTTGACTCACAGCTGCAGCTTACAAACGGGGCTTGTTCCATATTCGCAGCTCTGAGATTTTCTTTTAAACAATCTAAGGATGGAGAAGTGGAACTAACTCCTTGCCTAATTTTGATGTAGACACTCTAAATGAGCACACTCAGTGAATTATTCTGATTTCTCTTCTGATTCCAAACTGGGGGAAGTACTGATTTTGGACCCGGGGGTCCCAGGCCACTGTTGGATGGGAACAAGGTGGCTGCCCGGCTGGGTCAGGTGGGAAGTCCCTGGAAAGCACTGTCCTGAGTGTCTGCCCAGACGTGTGCATCTGCACCAGTCGGCTGGGCTCTGCTTTTAGAATGTCCTAAAGTGCAGCATTTTCAATAAATCCAAAGCGTGGGCACCGATCCCACGGGAACACTTGGCAGTATTGGGAAGTGTGCACATCGGCATGGGCATCGTGCCAGGAAAATGCTCACAACTGGCAAATTGCTGGTGCTTTTTCAGCGAGACAGGGAAGTGTAAACACGGATTTGTCATTATAGCAGGCTCATCAAATTACATTGTTTTGGACCCACAGTTTGCCCCCCCAAAGTGAATTTTAAACGTTCTGCTTGTTTTCGTTGGACTAAATTCTTGATGAGAGATGTCCCGATACATGCTTAGAAGTTTGACCTAAAAGCTTTCATTGAAAAAGTAATATATTTGGTGGAAAGGTCATGAAGTTTCTTTTTGAGTAAGTTTATATGTTACCAATTAGAGCAAGTATAAACATGTACTGTTTCAATTATGCCTCCAGTGTAGAAATGCACCTGTACACAGTTTCTTCTTTATCTCTAGACATAAAATTCCCAGTGGGGGTGGACATTTTTAAAATACATCATTTTAAATGTATTTTCCTCATCATCAAGTACATCTCAGAAACTCCACGTAGACTCAGCCTGCTGATGGAGAGAAGAGAGGTCCGTGCACGGGGCCCGGAGCGGCAAAGTTGAAAAATGTGGGAAAAAATTTTCAAAACCTTTTTCTCCCCTTTCTCCATATCTGAGTAATAAACAGGTCAATCGGTGAATATTTTCCATAAATGTGTTCCTTATGTGTTTTATTCTTCCCTGGTATAAACGAGTCCTTCTTCCCTGGTATAAACGTGTCACTGAGTGACACGAGTCTTAAATTGCACTCCTGCCCGCCTCTGACATCTCCGAAGTTACCGTCCTTCCTTTAAAAGCTTTCCCCCCCAAATCACAGCTATGATCAATTTCTCCTCTAATACAGAGTTGCAGAGAAAACCTGAACAAGATGAAGATGATTTTAAGTGTATATTCCTAGTGTTCGAATGGCTCTCCGCCTCCCCATCTGGCAACCATCTTTCAGGAAGATCAAAAGGCTTTTAAACCCCAGCTCTTCCCCCTTGCGGTTCATTCCTGTGAGATGGGCGAGCGGGAGCCGTGTGGCTCCAGGAACAGGAGTGCCGGGCGAGGGACTGCCACATCCTCTGTCTGTCCATCTGTCCCTCATCCGCCAGCCTGGGGGAAACCAGGAATCGGGTCCTGCCCTCTACACCGTACAGCTTCTTGCATCATGTTTTCTGAGCCGGGTGAAATCATGAGACAGGAGTGCACCCCATTCTCCTAAGACTTCCCTCTGGTGTTTCTGTCCCACGGTGGGTGAAGGGAGCAGAGAAACAGACCATGGGGACCACAGTTCTATTTCCGAGAGACCCTGGGGGCTGCTTCATCCCTGGGGCTGCGTCTCTGAGCACCTCCCTGCGGGCTGGCCTCTGTCACCTGCCGCTCCCTCAGGTCTGAGGTGGGATAATCACATGTGCAGGAGCCACACTAACCTGTCTGAGGTCGGTTTCACACTCAATATTTTCATAATGTTATGAGCAAAAAAAAAATGTATCGATAGCATTAGCGGTCTTGAACAATTTCCACTTACAGAAAGTTCTTTCACGTGTCTTATGTGATTTCCTTTCAAGAAACACGTCTGTACGATGTCTAAAGCCTGAGACGCACACCCCCCCGCGTGCCGGTTTTGAGCGCACGATGGGCTGGTGTAAAGTGTGTTTAAAGAAGCCACCTCTTCCCACACCCCTGCCGTGGGACCGGAAAAACATCAGGGTGAGGCACTGGGAGGCTGAGCTCAACGAGACACGGTCTCCTCTGGGGGCCCTGGAGCTCCCGAGGTTTGGAGGCAAAGGCATCCATCCTCAGAATCTTAGCACCCCGCCTCAACCCCCATCCCCCAGGAAGCAGGACGGAGCGTGCCCACATCAGAGTGACCAGCACCAGTGACAACTGTGACAAAAGCAGAGAGAACACAGAGGAAGAGCTCTGGATGTGACTTCTGCGAAATGGGCTACTGTATGTCTATGATACGTACACGTGCTTATAAATGTTCCCTTTGCGTGTTGCTAGTTTGCATGTTTTTTTTGTTTCCTCCATTCGCAAATCATTCCAGAGTGACTATGGTGCGATTATTGATTAATAATCATCTTTTATTGATGAGTAGGTACCCGCTGTTCGTATCACGAACACAGAGCACTTCTCTGTCAATTAATTCAATTTAAAAATTAACTACACAATTAAATTATAGTCTGTGTCTGGCCTTGTTTAAGAGCGAGGACTCTTCATCTGTTGTAGGAAATACTTGGATAGCTGGGGGAGACAGTCATTCTTAATGATCATTTACGGGCAGACCCTCAGCACGTGTTCTCGGGAATTACCCTGATCTGTCCACGACTGCATTCATAATACCTGTCCGAGAGGCTCCAACCACCGAAAAACTTCGTGAACCGCAGCTGGGAAACTTGCGGGTCCTCAATGCTGGAGGAAAGCCCCAAAATTATAAAATCACGTTCAGTTATTCCAGGGCTTTTCTCACCAGATGGTGTTCATGTGTCAGATGTAGAAAACTTGCTTTGTTCTGGCCGTGTGGCTTCATGAAGAGTTTGCATGGGGCAGGGTGTTGGGCTCAAGTCCAGGGGAAGGATGGAGACACAGGCATTGGGCCCGTCCAGAGCTGGCACAGGACCTGCATGTCCAAGGGTCGTCACATTGCCACCCGACAGGCGTGGGCCTCTGTGCAACCCCCGGAGTGACTGCCATGAGCCCAGAGTCCTCACGCTTCAAGTAGAGGCCAGGGCTGGGATGCTGGCCGCTCGCCTTGGAGGGCACCCACAGTTGCCCCGGGACTCAGCCTTTGCTGGGTGGGATGCACATTCTTTCCCAAAGCCCTGCAGAACCTCCTGGCTTCCGCCTCCCCCCTCAAATGTCTTCCTGGAATGCAGTTACCAGGAGCCCCAAAGAGCCCCTTCCTGAGCAGCCAACACAGCGACGCTGGCAGGCAGGTTCCCTGGTTCATGATGCTAAGTTGTTTGAACAGCCAACCCTCTGTTCCAAGGCTACCACCTCCAAGCCCTGAGTTTGTAGTGGCGCCATCGATAGTGTCACTGGGATTCAGGAAACGGGTCAGGACAGGGGTAGCCCGAGGCATCCCAGGGGAGACTCAGGGCAGATTTTCAGATTCACAATGTTCCCAGGCAGCTACGTCGGGGCCTCTCGTTCATGAGGCCCAGGGGCTAGCATGCTAGCCATGAGGGCTAGTGTGGCCCTCAGACCCCGCAGCCTCACCCATCAGTAGGAATAGCAGTGGCCGATGCATCCCGAGGCCGATGGTCAATGCAGACAGAGCCCTACGTACACAGGACACGCCCAACCCGGAGGCTCCGCACAGGGATTCTCCGAAGGGGCCCCTATCACCCACCTCGGAAGGAGGACACCATCCCTGCCATCTCTAGGGTCACCTCTGGTCAGAATACTAGACTTTTATCAAGCAGCCAGAGGGTAACAATATCATTAATAATGATGACAATAAAATAAAAGCTTTCCTTTATAAAAAGAGAGAAGAAGGGAAATTGTGAGAATAGGGAAGACCTCACCTTCCACCAGGCTTTTAGTAAAAGCCAAGCAAAATGGATAGAACCTGACGAAGAGCCTTGGGAGTATAAAAATGGAAACAAACTGAAAAGTTTTCAAAACCACATTTCTGACAGTTTCTAGAAGACATATGATGCTCATGGGATTGAAAAAGAAAGCAATAAGACAATGGGTTTAGAGTTATTTAAAGCCTTCATTTCAGATACATTGTAAAGGTGGTGATTGGGGGGCGAGCGTTTCCACAGTAACCATTGGCAGTGCCACTGCTGTCCTAGCAGCACCTAACAGTCGTGTCTGTACAACGCACCCTGGGAGAAAGCCAGCCCACCTGCCCAGGCACAGGTGCCGGCCCTCCACCCAGGGCAACGACTCAGCTGGACCAGTGTCTCCCAAGGTGCTGCCCGCCAAGCTCGCCAAGGCTCTCCGGAGAGCCCGGGAGACAGAGACAAAGGGTAGTGAGACCCACTCAGGACCCCTGTCTTCACACTAGCGATCACTCCAGGAGCGGGTCCCCAACTTTCCTCATCACACATCCCTCAAATCACTTTCTCACAACTGAAGGTTCCCTCACACATCTTTATGGTGACATTTAACATTTTCCATCCTATTTAAGTAGTTACAAAATATGTGATTTTTGTATCAACATCTCAAAATTAAATTATCACATCACTCTTTTGACTGACTGGATACCCATCAGCATTTATTTAAAAACTCAGGAACATCTTGAAATTGAAATGAGATACTGAATTGATGTCCATCCTCATCTCTTTAATAATACATAATCTCTTTTTTAACATTTGGAAAACTCCATCTTCTTTTTCTTTAACTTCTAGTTCCATTATATTTAAAATCCTAATTTTATCTAGTATTATATCTAAACCCCAGTTTTATGTACCATTGCTCTTAAGTCTTGTATTGATGACTCAATCATTCTTCTTTGCAATGCAAAATATATATAACCGAAATTTTCTTACAGAAGTTTTGTGTAGGCTTTTATTTTGGATTGAGTTATTAATAGAAATTTTATTTGTAAAAACTGGAGCAAAACGATAAGAATATATTATACATTTAAAAGTTATTAAACATAAAAAATACAATGTTGTTGTAAAGGAGTCTGTAAATAAAATGCATAGTTGATGATATTGATTTACTGCTAGAATCAAATATGGTTCAAATTTATTCGTGCCCTTTTGCTGTTGTGGTCACTGAAAGTACATAAACAGATGAAAATAGAAGAAACTTGGGTTTAAAAATAGCACTTGGTTCTCTAAAACTCTGAGTTATAGACCAAACATCACATAACGATCTATCATCAAATATGGTTCTAAGCGACCACCTGACAACATGCTGACTCCTTCTTCCTTTACAGTGATGATTACAGAGAGGTGGGCGCCGCCAGGCTTGCAGAGGCCTTGTACCATTTACCTTCTCAACCTCCATCTCTTGTTTGGAGCCCTGGAATCCTTGTGGGGTGGGGTTGGTGCCAAGGTGCCACAGTTAGGTTCCGAACTGTAGGGCAGCATCTTCCTTTTGAGAAGTGAGGAAGGAGTGATCGGAAAGAGAGGGAAAGGCCGGCAGTGGGCAGGTCTCAGCCAGAGCAGATTTAAGAAAGAAGCACAGGGAGGCTGAGAAGCTGGAAATTGATGTCCTTCTACCCACCTGAGCTGGGTTCCCCTGGAAGCCCTCTTCCCTGGGGTGGGCATAGTCTGGGTTGAAGACTGGCTCTTGATTCCCTGCAATAACTTCAAGGCTATTAACTTTTCCATATTAATTTTGGAGAGGGATAAATGTAAGTTCCAAGGAGGGTTTGACCGTGTTAGCATGTTGGGATAGAAACTCTCAGCACCCCACCAGCTTCTGGACAGCTCTGGGGAACGTCAGTGACCACACACAAGGGGGGGGGGGGCATTCCACCAACCGGCAACATCCCTGTGTAACTGCAATGTTGCTTCGGGTGAAGCCTCCGTGTTTGTGACCATGAAGGAGACAGCATCAAAGGGCTGACATGGTTGACCCAAGCTCTGCTCCGTCCACACAAAGGAGCAAAGTATAAGCCATTTACATCAAATAACACCAAATGTTTCCAACAGGTTCATACACACATGCTTTGTGGTAATTTGGGCCATAGCAGGGCTTCTGCCCAGAGATTCTGGAAGCCCTGGTTATATCCTTCTTAGACATAATAAAGAGATAGAAGAAAATATTTTAAGCTCTTGTGTAACTTTCTAACAGGGAAAGTAGACTCAATGAAGTTTTTTGCTACCTATTTTGTTTATATGGTAGCTCTGCACTTTCCACTGTGGGCCTACATTTCCATAGGTTATTATTAGTAGCAAATGACATGGAATCCAGAATATTCTCCAGAAGGGAAAGAAACCATGGAAACTTGGAAACATTTTAGTGAGCTGAAATGTCACATATTTCAATCCAAGAAGATGTCTGCCTTCCAGGAGCCGGGTGGTCACACCCTCACAACCGTGCCCAAAGTGGACAGAGGGAAAAGGAGACACACACCATGCGTTTCAGCTACAGTGGCTCAGCATTTTGGAACACTTGTTTGCATCTGATCTTGTAAACGTTTCGAGGGGGAATAATTTTAGAATTTACAGAAAAATTGCCAAGATCGTTCAGAGAGTTCCCATATACCCTTCAGCCAGCTTCCCCTAAAGTCAGCGTCTTAGTCAGCTGGGACAACACCGTCAGCTAAACACAGAATTTATTGGATTTTGCCCGCTTTTCCACCAATGTCATTTTCTGATCCAGGATCCAGTCCAGGTGGCCCTGTTGCATTTAGTCAGAAGTCTCCATGGGCTCCTCCAATGTGGGACAGTTTCTCAGACTTTGTTTGTCATGACTTTGACAGTTTGAAGAGTACTGAGCAGGTATTTTGTAGAATGTCCCTCGATTTGAGTTATTTGAGGCTGTGTAATGATTAGTTTGGGGTTGTAGGTTCTGGGGACGAAGTACCTGTCCATCACATATCAGAGGTCTGTGGCATCCACGTGACACCACAGGTGATGCCAGCCTGGGCCGCCGGGCTCAAGGGGTGGTGCAGGTGCTGGGCTTCCCCTTCCAGACTCCACTGTCCGGAAATGAGTCACAAAGTCCAGTGCGATCTCCAGGGTGAGCCCTGGGGAGGGAAGTGTTAGATCCACTGCCTGGAGGGGGGACAGTTACGTACATTATTTGGAATTCCTCTGTAAAGACGTGCCCCTCCTTTCTCTTTAATTATAAAATGTATTCTGTGTATTGATAGATCAATAAAATAAACTAAACCTATTCTACACGTGCTCTTAGAAAAGTTAGAAAAACCTAATTCGCCGGCAGAAAGGAACAGCACCTTTACACACAGGTGGGCTCACATCCGCGTATTCCCTCCTCTGTGTTCCCCGCTGAGAACACAGACACACTGGGCTTTCGGGTGCCGCGTTTCAGACGAAAGGCATTGCTCAGAGTGAATGTGACTGATGCTGGTATTTTCAGTGGAGCATTTGTTTCAAGCGTGGGAAAGCCCTTTCGGTCCTGAAATGCTTGTCTTCATTTGCAATGTCTGCCCTGAAATGCAGCAACCTGCTCTCGCTTCCGGTTCACCTTGACCAGAGTGAGTCCTGCTGCCAGGACGTCGACTCAAAATGAAAGTCATGTCATTGGGAGTTTATTTCACAGCTCGAGGGTTTTGCTGAATGTTGTGTTTGTTTGGAGGTCAGCACAGCTGCACAGCCTCGTGGCCGCGTGGTGTGTTCTGGGGTGTTCTTTGGGAGGCGTAAATGAAGCGTAAGTGTTAGAAGCGTGGATCCTGGTACGGGTGATGTTTTAAACAATTACAGATGGTGCAGGGCTGGCTGTAATTGACAGCAGCACCAGCCCCAGAAAGGGCCTTGACAGGCTCCATCCTACGATGATTAATTGCTGCGCGCTGTCTCCGGGCACTCCAGTTTCCTCCCTTGCAGCTTGCAGCTCCTGCGAAATCTGCAGCTCGTGTTACACCACACGGCACAGGAAATGTCTTTTCATTGCCCCATCCAAGGACCGCTCACGGCTGGGGAAGTTGCTAGGCAAGACCCTCTGATGGCTTGGACCTGGAGAAGATTTGGCACGGGGAACCCTGAAGGGACAAACAATAGGGACAGCCCCTCTTTTATTGACTTCCCCTAAGCTGACAATGACTTACAAATTGAATCAGGCCGATGGCCTTCAAACTGGCTAGCTCTACCTCTCGGGAGAAGAGATGCCTGAAACAGTGATGTCTTTGAGGGTGAAAACATGGACATCCTGCCTCTGCCTACCTGCTTTCATTTCACCGAGGCTGCGTGATGGATAACACAGCAATGTGTGTAAGGCCGTGGAGACACTGCTTTTCTCACACCCATCATTTTCTCTCCAAGTCCATGAGGATCTCAGCGCCTCCTCCAGCCTCTTTCACGTAAGACATCCGGGCAGGGGCTCCAGCGGCTTCTCCAGGAGTCTGGTTCGTGGTCAGCTGCAGTGGTGAGCAGTGGCCAGCAGGCTTCTCTATTTGTGAAAGTGAGTCTGGTGACTTCAGACTTTGGCCTTTGGGTACGACTTTGTGAACTCTAATGAGTGCAGCTTCTAAGGCAAGTTGCCTTATTATTATTTTTTACAGCTTTACAAACAGTAAAGTATCAAGATCCCCAGTATATGAACTCTGTGAAAGTGATGTTCCCATGAGGACTGCTGGTGTCATCAGAGATCAGACAAGGCCAGATACCACAAGGGAGATGGTGAGGACCAAGGTGGAGATGGTGAGGACCATGGGGGAGATGGTGAAGACCACAGGGAGATGGTGAGGACCATGGGGGAGATGGTGACGACCACATGGAGATGGTGAAGACCACGGGGGAGATGGTGAGAACCATGGGGAGATGGTGAGGACCACGGGGCAGACGGTGAGGACCATGGGGAGATGGTGAGGACCACAGGGAGATGGTGAGGACCACCAGGGAGATAGTGAGGACCACGGGGAGATGGTGAGGACCACGGGGGAGATGGTGAGGACCATGGGGGAGACGGTGAGGACCACGGGGAGATGGTGAGGACCACGGGGGAGATGGTGAGGACCATGAGGAGATGGTGAGGACCACGGGGGAGATGGTGAGGGCCACGGGGAGATGGTGAGGACCACGGGGAGATGGTGAGGACCACAGGGAGATGGTGAGGACCACGGGGAGATGGTGAGGACCACGGGGAGATGGTGAGGACCACAGGGAGATAGTGAGGGCCACGGGGAGATGGTGAGGACCACAGGGAGATAGTGAGGGCCACGGGGAGATGGTGAGGACCACGGGGGAGATGGCGAGAACCATGGGGAGATGGCGAGGACCACGGGGGAGATGGTGAGGACCATGGGGAGATGGTGAGAACCATGGGGGGAGATGGTGAGGACCATGGGGGAGATGGTGAGGACCATGGGGAGATGGTGAGGACCACGGGGGAGATGGTGAGGGCCACAGGGAGATGGTGAGGACCACGGGGAGATGGTGAGGACCACAGGGAGATGGTGAGGACCACGGGGAGATGGTGAGGACCACGGGGAGATGGTGAGGACCACCTGGGAGCCAGCCAAGACAGCAGCTGGGGGAGTGCACAGAAGAGCAGTAAATGCAGCCTTGTACGTGCATTGTTCACTTAAAGAGCATCCGAAACAGGGACAGCCGACAAACTGACTTAGCTGTTGATGTTAAAACCAGGTGAACACTTGGAGGAGCAGCATAGCCTCCAGGGACAACTCAAGCAAAGTAGGAAGGAGACCGAGCTTGTCTCAGCCCCACTCAGGATCCAGGCACTGACCTTGGGGTCTTCCTCTGCCTCCTTCCTTCTGTGCCAGGCAGCATCCCAGGCTCCTCTCACCCACACACACCTGCAGGGATCCCTGTGTATTTTTTTTTTTTTCTGCTTTGGGGCTGCCCAGGTGAGCAGGGATGGGAAATCCTCAGGTACATTGCCCCTAAGCATGTAATAGCCGTGCTTCACTTGCTCCTTCGGGGTGATGGAGCCCAAGTGAATGCAAGAATCCGGGTGGTCAGGCCCCAGTGTGACCACCAGCCTGGGGCAGCTCTCCGGCCCTGGTAACCCTGTCTATATCTGGCCTCTCCTGGTGCAGCTGACATGTTCCCAAAGTGCAGCCACATACACCACAGTGAAGACTCAGCTGGAAGAAACACAGACCCAAGACCATCTTTGGAGGGATGGTGGGTAGAAAAGCTGATCAAATGTCCAAGATGCAAGGCAGCACACCAAGACTTGAGGGGGAAGGACACACAATCCCATTAGATCAGTGCCCTTACATCCTCATGTATCAAATAAGGACAATAAACCAGAGAAAAGTGAGAAAAGGTACAATTCAAATAACCAAAATACAATATTAGAAGATATTCAGCTTCACTTACCAGGGAAATACAAATTATGGTCTCGCAGATTTACAAATATTCGAACACCCCGACCCAGCTAGATGCTGGGGAAATGTGTGAGATGTGTGCTGGGTCAAGGTCAGCTGTCCCGGGGGCTCCTCATGGGGAGGGAGGGGGGAGCTGGGAGACCCCTAGGAGGCTGCCGGCCCAGGGCACCCTTCACACAGGCTCTGTCTCCAGCCAGGACCTGGGCTCCCAGACGGGGTTTGGACAGTAAAGCAAAGTGACACGTGCACCCAGGGCCACACTGATACCTCCGTCTAGACGGCTCGGGACGCTGGGGAGTCTACACTTTTATTATTTTGAGGAAACGCATTCTTTGTGAGGAAAGTCGTTTTTGATCAAATTCTAACGTCAAATTCTCCATGGCTCTTTGGTTTTGAACAGCAAGAGTCCTGTTTCCTTTCTCTGACAATTAGCATGCAGACTTTTACATCAGGGTCCCCAGCGTCCCCCAGGCAGCGGCCAGGAAATGTGCAGCTGCCGGCTTGTCTGAGCCGGGGGCCCAGCCCTGGACGCCACTCGGGCCCCTCGGCTTCTCCTGGCCATCCCCCGGATCAGAGACCCACCTTTGTCCCAAGAATCTCTCTGGGATGAAGGTCGTCTTAGGCCAGGCTGGGCCACCTTCGTCAGGAAACTGTTGGGAAGGCCGGCCTCCTGAGTCCCGGGAGAGAAGCATTCCAGAGCATTACAAAGAAAACAGGCATTTTCTTGGCCTTCCTCCTGCTTCTGTGCAGATGACCGGATTTGACCGAACCATGTGATTCTTCATCTGGTTTTTGCAGCTTAGTTTTATTGTCCTGAGCAAGGTGGGGAAAGGAGCGCATGTAATGGGTTGCAGACTGCAGACCCCAGTCGGTCCAGGAGTCCCACACGCCGGAGATGAGGGTTCCGACCACCGTGTGCCATGAGGGATGCTGAGGGCAGGGAAGCTGAGTTACAGATCTGGGCCGCTGTTTGCACCCCTAATTATGAGAAGTGAGGATTCTTAACCAGTTTGGAGACCTGGGTCTTCAGCCTCCAGACCATGGCTCTTCTACCAAAAGCCCCCGGCACGTAAAGGCCCCTGTCCTTCAGATGCCTCCGTGGTGTTGGGGTAACTGCTCTGCTGAACAGATATGTTCAGTATGTTTTACTGGAACTAAAGACAGCTCATACTTCTATGAATCAGAAACCTTTGTCTGAGTCAGCTCATTTGACAACCCAGGAAAAGAATTTGCAAACGATAGGACACTCAAAGAGTTAATACCCTCAATATGTAAAGAACTCAAGAATAAACAGTGAAAGCACATGGCCTAATAGGAAAACAGACAAAGGACATATGCAGACAATCTATGAAGAAGAAATACGAACTTCAATGGAACATGTAAAGAAATCGCTATGCACTATTGACCAAATTTAAAGTTTTGTACATTTAAACAGAGACAGTATTTTTCACCCACTGGTTTAGCAAAGGTTTAAGAAATGATCTTATCTATTACGGTGAACAACATGGGAATGAAATCATTTTCATACACTTTGTGATAACATAAATTGGTACAAGCTTTTGGAGAGGAGCTTAGCAACTGTTTTTCCAAAGACGTAAAGTTTTGCATACCTGGCAATAACCGCATTTCTAGGAATTCGCCCAAAACAATCATTGAACAAATGTGCAAAAAAGTTTTTACTTAAGGATGGTCATTTTTGCAATGTTTGTAATAGTGAGAAATTAGTTTTGACCCCCCAAAATAGGGGTTTGGTTAAATAAAATATTGTATAGCATTATAATGGAATTCAGTGTAGTCTTTCCAATAAAAGATGAGGATCTCTATTTTTTGACATGGAGGTAGGTTCATAATATACGGTTATATTAAAAGCTACAGAATAGTATGATCTCTTCTATATAATATGGATAAGGATAGACAGAAACAAAACAAAAAGTCTGAAGGAAATGTGATGCAATTTAGGGCTTTGCAGAGATGATCTGTGGGTTAGCGAATTGGGGATGTTTCTTTTTATTATGTTTCTGTGTTTGCTAATTTTCTTTGTTTGCAATGGACAGTAATTACTTTCAGAATCAAGAAAAATAGTTAGTTCAATCTTCCAAAAGGTGGGCTGCCTATTTGTAGCTCATGGGAACTTGCAATGACCAGGAGTTATGTCTCTTGGCCAACGTGGCCGCTTCTTTCTACTTCTCTAGTGAGCTGTCTGCGATAAAGCCTAGGCACCTCCTCTTTTCTTTTTCAAGCACTCTTGAATCCAGGCTATTTGCACTCCCATCACCTTATGTAGCATCTAGCTTTGAGTAGCTATTTAAGGGTACAAACCATTTTTCTCTGGTTTGCTTCATTTTTCTCTTTCCTTCTACATGGTAGAATGTGGAATGCATTTTATCTTTCTTTCAACTAGTAATAATATATTCTATCTTATGTTAGTAAATTCCTTTTAAGTGGCCCATTCTTAAAAAGCCACCAAATGTTTCCAGAGATATCTGCAATATTTTATTTCCTTCCTGAAAACGTTTCCTCAGAAATGTTTTTGATCACCAGTCCTTTTAAGCTTTGTGAGATTGGCATGCACACAATTTTACCTGACTCTGATACCTTAGGCTCATTCCTGTTTGTAAGTTTTTTTTTAAGGGACATGCAAAGGACAATGTCAAAGTGTTCTTGACTTCAGCTAATGAGAATGTGAGTTTCACCAGCACTTCAACCCGTGTCCTTTCTCTGTTCCAGGACCCAGTCCAGGATCCCAGATTGCATTCAGCGCTCACGCCCAGTTATGGGGTAGATTGTGTTTCCAAACAGCGCCCCCCACCCCCACCCCCCCCCCCCCCCCCGCCCAGGCCCTGCCGCATTCATATGTTGAAGTCGCCCAGTGAGTGTAATTTGCTGTGGTGACCTGAGCAGACTAACAGACCTGCTTTTCGTGTTCCTGACATAACCCGAGAACTCTGGTCAATTATTTGTAGAATGCCCCTCAATTGGGGTTTATCCAACGTTTTCTCATAGTTACAAGGATGCCGTGAATTTGGGCAAGAGTATTGCAGGAGCAAGGCTTGGCCTTCTCAGCAGGGTACCCGAGGGTCACCTGGTGTTGATACACCCACCACTGTGATGCCTGCAGAGGTCACCACCGTACCTTAGAGAATGGTGTCGCACTGTCACACCCTGGCTGTGATGACTGTGTTTGTGTAAGGGGCTCACATCCAGAGAAGCCGGGTGAGAGGCATACAGGACTCTGTACTATTTTTATAACTTCTCTGGAAGTCCAACATTAGTTCAAAACAAGTGAAAAAAACGGTAAACTTGTCTTTATCATGGAAGCTTTCAGAAGGAATCCATGTTTCTCTCAAAAATGCTCATCCAAACAGACGTCTCCAAATCTATTAACTAAGGTGGGTGGATGGACGAGGCTGAGAAAAACATCTGGAATGTGGGCGGGGGCAGCATGCAGGGCATCTGAAGGAGCCGAGGAAGGTGTGGAGGGGCCAGGAGACACTTGGCAGGACTGGTCTTTACTCTTCTGCAAGTAGAAACCTGAACCCGGATGGCGATGAACAGAATGAAGTTGCCGCTGTAGACTTTTTTATTTTAATTTTATTGAAGTATAGTTGATTTACAATGTTGGGTTATTTCCTGCTGTACAGCAAAGTGATTCGATTATACATACATATACATTCTTTTTCATATTCTTTTCCATTATGGTTTACCATAGAATATTGAATAAAGGTCCCTGGGCTATGCAGTAGGACCGTGTTCTTTATTCATCCTATATATACTAGTTTGTGTTGCTGTAGAATTAAACACACTTAGTCCTTTTCTTAGTCTTGTGTATTTGGGTGTCTGTGTCACAGTGATGCATAAGAAGGCATTCAGGAACTTCCTGCTTACCTTTGTGTATAACAGCCCTGTCAATCCGGCAAGGGAAGGTGTGAGTTGAATTTTTACTTTCTTTTTGCTATTTATTTAACTATCAATAACCAAACAAAGACAGAGGAAATGGAGCTCCTGGTGTTGTGTGTCATGGCGGTGATGGTGTGACTTTGTGATTTTTATCATTATGAGAGGATCATTGTATCATAAAAATGATTTTATCATTTATCATTGGCTACTGTAAATAAATAGTGTGTGTGTGTGTGTGTGTGTGAGAGAGAGAGAGAGAGAGAGAGAGAGAGAGAGAGAGAGAGAGCTCAGAGACACTGACTGGTGGATGGATATTTGGACCTATCCTTGTTAAACAGAACCAGAGTCAGACTGTAGTTAAAGCAGTAAAAATGGATTTTCTTCAGGAACTATTGCATTGAGGGAAAGGACCTCAGTATAGAATTGAGCTCTATTCTGAACACAGGAAGGACAGGTGAGGATTATAGCCAAGGAGCAGGATGGGGAAAATCACTGCAAGGAAACATCAGGGGTGGGGGACTGTCCTGAGGGCAGCCAGGTTGTCAGGTATTGAAGATGGGGGATTCTGGCTAAACCGACTTAGCAGGATTCCTGCTGGTCTGGGCTGTGCAGGCCTGAGATGGGGCCCCAGGAAGAAGAGGCCGAGTTGAGAGGAGGCCCCAGGAGCCGCCTGGAGCTGGTGCAGGAGGGGTCTCTGCATGCCTTTAGATGGGGCTGAGACTCAGAGGAGGAACATGGGGGTTCTCAGCGCTCCGAAATCAACCTCGCTCAGCTCTGGGCGCCGTGCGCCGGGCGAGGCTGGGGAGGGGATCGCAGCTGCCTGAGGGGTGAAGATTCTCGGACTAACCCGAGGAACAGAGATGGCTCTGCAGGCGCCACGGCCTCAACCCTGACGTGCGGCTGAGGTGACCCTCTGGCCTTCATCACCAACAGCCCCCCTGCCCTTAGCATTTGATGAGAAGACTGGGAGTCAGGGAGGCTCGGACTGGAAGGGAGGTCCTGAAATGTCTGCATCTGTATCTGGAGATGGAACACTTAACAAAATCGAGAACAAATTATTCCTGCAATTTCAATTTTTGTTTAACTATTTGTTGCTTGTTTATTGATTGATTGGTTTTCTAGTGAAGAACTAGAGAAGCTCATACTGCCACAGAAAGGCACTGAATATATACGGAAAACTGTGGGCTCCAGAGAGGAACACAAAGACAGCAGCCTCCCAGGCCACAGGGCACACTGGTGACTTCTATGGGACAGGGAAAATAGCACACCTGCAGCCGTGTTCTCTCTTCTTTCTGAACTCCACAACCTCAGTTTTACTTACAAGTTTTTGTATCTAATTATTCATAATAATGCCCATGACTTACCCACTGTCAATGTTATTCTAATATATTTCAGGGACATGAGAATATACATAAGATTGACATCACAAGCCTTGTCCATTTGGGGGCAGAGCACAAATTTATTTTCAAAAAGGGGTCCATTTAGCTCTGGCCAAAATGTCCTTGACCTTCTCCGCCCTGGGAACCACTTTTATTCATCCCCAAAGATGAGTCTTGATGGGATAATATTTACACTCATGCTGGAATTAAGAATGAGACTGGTCTTATCTTTCTCATTTATAAGAAACAGAATGATAAAATTGCTAAAAACCAAATAGTCCAGTAATAATAGTTCTAGAATGGAGAGGAAAAAAAGCACATGCATGTTATGAAAAGGTATTATTTGATTTGAAATTTTCCTGACAAAACTCCATCCACAGCATTTCTGGCTATTAACTGCTCACCTGGGTAAATCTGATTTCCTGGATATGCACAAGGTGAGACTACGTTTTGAACATTTACCCCAAAAATGACATCATATATTAAATTTTCATCTCTCTTTCGAGTGACTTTTTAAAATATTACAATGTAATATCCATTTAATTGCCACAAATTCCAATCCTAGTAACGACAGACAAATAGACAATATGGTTGCTATCTAGAATTATTAACAACATGTTGATGGCTTAGTTGCTCTGCAGAATGTGGGATCTTCCTGGACCAGGGATTGAACCTGTGTCCCCAGCATTGGCAGGCAGACTCTTAACCACTGCACCACCAGGGAAGTCCCCCATACCCTGTCTTCTATATCGATTGGTTTTGAGATCAGGAGAGAAAGGGATGGGCAGTCATGCATCAGCCCTTTTAAACTCAACAGCTGTCCTGCAATTAGAAGTGAGTGTTTGGCTGGGTGGCCTGGCATGGGGAGCAGCAAGTAAAGGAAAGTACGCTCAGCTCCCAAACACATCAGAGTATTGAGGATTCAAAGGTGAAGGACTCTACTGATGGTTCCTTGATTACAATCCTCAAGAAGACTCATAGCACCTGATTCATTGTCCTGAATTTCCTTAATTATTTATGAATATCTCATTCTTCTCCATAAACTCAAAAGTCCTGGTAAGTATAGGACAACCCAGGGAATTCTCTTCCTTCAGTCAAGACTACTCTTAAGTCAGTAAACATAGTTGTGTAGCCCTCAGACGAAGAGGTGCCTTAGTTTTCCTGGGTAATTGATTGTCCTGACTCACCCTAAGAGTTCACGGAATGGGCAGCTACATCTCACTGCAGTTTACCCAGGTGCCACTTGGTTGGTTAGGGAGAAGATGGATGGGGTTACCAAGCCAGCCCAGAGGGGAATTCCTAGGAGAGCTTTAGGAGAACAAGTTATCTGTTCCAAGTGCTACTCTTTGTAGATGTGCAAACACAGGCCAGGTGCACTAAGTGAATTTGCTAGACCTCAAGGTGAGTTTGCCATCACCAGGAGCCTAGAATTGGCTCTCTGCTCACTAATGGCCCTGTCTCTATTCATTAAAGTGCATCTCTCATCCTGCAACCTTCTTTTTGTCATGCCTCTCCCACGAGCATTAAGAAACATGATGTTGTGCGTCTGAGTCATCAATTCAATGCCCTACCGGGTTAGCCAATCCCAAGAGAAATCTGTGTCCCAGGCCTGTCACACCCTTCTGGTGCCTCATCAACACCAAACTCCCCCACGTCCCATTCTGATCACTGTGCTCATGAGGACCCCCATCAGCTATAAAACTTGAGCCTTTGTGAAGAGGGTCGGGTAAGGTGGGGTCAGGCCACTCAAGATGGCTGCTCCCTTGTTCTCTGTCCATCCCCTGCCTGACCAACGCGTGCATCACCTGCACTTACTCACCTGAGTGACCGTCCTGTGTAGTTGCCTCAGTCCCCAGCTGGTGACTGTTCTTATGGAAGGAGCAGTGAGGCGCGTGCCCCTTGCTGGTGTCCCTGGTAACTAATGAGCCACCTGACGTAACCTCCCCCCACCAGGAGTGAAGACTCATGTTCTTCCCACAGTCCACCGTACACGGTGGGGTGTTTCTCCAGGTCGCTGCCTCAGACGGGTAAGCTCCCCAACCATTAAACCACTGACGTCTCTGTTGCTGACTCCCAGCTCTTCGGTCTTACAGCTGAGCAAGCACAGGCCTTGAAGGCCTGCGGGGTGCAGCCCAACAGGTGGGTGGACAATTTGCCTTAATTTTGTAAGTCATTTCATGTTCACTCATCCTTGTTTTAACAGAGGCTCACCAATCTTGGCATTGTATCCAGCAACAACACCCTGAAAGATAAGGTTATTCCAAGAAAATGGTATTTTCTTCAAGATTTAGCATTTTCATCGTTACTTCCACTTTGCTTTCGAGGTGGAGTGCTCAGCCCTGCTAGAAACAACTGCTTGGCCTCCCCTGCAGGTAGACATCAGCGTTTCTGCTGTTTCCAGACTGGGCTGCTCCTCACTTACACCTCCTCACATACGCCATAGTCTCTGCTGGGGAAGGAGCACTTGGTCGGGCAGGTTGGCCCAGCAGCACTATACACACCTGTCTGCAGCCTCCCAAAGAACTGTCCCCCTGACCTGCATTCCTCTGTTCTCTTTGGTTTGCATGAAGCATGTCCATTACATAAGCACATGTTTTTAAATCCTGGGTTAAGTGTTAGGGCTATTTTGTATTTCTAAATCCTTTACCCCATCACTGTAGGAGCCCACCCTCCTTTAAGACTTGTCCCCTCAAGTCCACATCTTGATATTAGAACTTCACTACCTTTCAGTTTCCAATTTGTGTTCAGCTTGCTTGCCAAGGAGAGGCATCTGGTCTACCAGGCATCTCCTGGCGGTATAGCTGAATCATCAGAATAGTCACTCAACACCTAAAGCGCTTAATACATATAATGTACATAATATAGTTTTCTGTGAAGACTTAGTTTTTCTCAGCCAATCCTTGCTATTAAAACATTTTCAAAGTTCTCTGTAATGAAATTCTTCCAGGGAATGTTGGTCATTTTCTATTTCCTGCCATCCATCAACCAAACCTCTTTCCTCTTTGCGTGGAATTCTCCATTGTGTGTAGTGTTGAGGGCACAGTAGCCCATGCCTCCCATAACAGAGGCCAAGTGGGGACATCTTTCCTCCCATTTCCTGGAAGCCAGAGGCTTGATGTGTGACCTTCTTACCCCAAACTTGTGTTTTTAAGGAGGGTCTCAATATCTGCTGGGCCCTTTGGGGTTTGCCCACAGGGACCGAGGGAAAGTCAGCAGCAGGGGGTCCCACATGCACCCTCATGCCCTTTGCCCTGCTCACGTTTCTCACTGGTCCCCCAGTGTAACCACCAGCCCCGAGCTACTTTCCTTCTTCACCCAAGCTAGCAAGAGTTGGCTCCCACCACTGCTGACCACAAAGCCTGGGTGAGTCACACCTACAGGTTGAAGAAAGTGGAGTCTCAATCCAGCTATTTCCCAGTCACCCTCTACCTCACTATCCTGTGTGAGAAAGTACATTAGTCAAAACAGACCATAACTCTGCATATCTTACAGCAGATCATACAGAAAATCAACATGACACACTTTATAGAACCAGCAAGTCACATTTCTCATGTTTTATATCACTCATTAATGTCTATGTTAGCAAATGGAAAGTTCTGTTGGAAATCTTCACAGCACGTTTTATAAATGTCTAATTGAATATTGTTTCTTGTACCTTAATGTAGGGCAGACATTTCAATTTCTAAACTCAAAGGCATCTTGTTAAATAGCATTGTCATCGTTTTCCAATGACAATTTATTTAGACCCCTTTTTTCCTTCCTCTATGCCCTTAACATCAGCAAATTTTCTCCATACACCTCAGATGCTTTGACTTGGAAACTTTAGAATTTCTCCCCTATGTTTGTTTATAAATGTATAAAGCAAGACAAAAACTGCCTTTTGTCTTAAAATTGTCTTGAAACCTTCCTAATTCACAGTGAATACTGGACACAGGCCAATGTTACATGGTGAGCTGTTAACCACCTGCCATTTCACTTATGTCTTCAGCAAGAGGCTGATACCCAATGCCTGTTGCCTGGAGGCAGATAACTTCCTCTTTCTGCAGGTCGGGACCGGTAGCCACTTGTCTGCAGGAGACAGAGCCTTTCAAATCCCCAGTTCTGAGCCTGATTTTGGAGAAAAGACGACTACTACATCCCGGCATCCGACCGCGGGCCGGCTGGGGAGTTCAGCCACTGCGACCAGGCTCCATTTCAGCAGTCTGCCCACAGTAACTCGGAATAGGTTTCCCTATCCTGTCTTTCTGCACAGAGGGCCCCATGGGAGCATGCTGTAAAGGATCCCATCAAGCTAATGAGTACTGGGATTTTAAGATCGACAGCTCCCTGACTGCAAGGAAAATACGTATGGTTGATCCCAAGCACTTGTCCTGTTGAGTCAATGTGCCTGGTGAGGGCAAGACGCAGCCAAGGGTCTCTCTGGTCCACAGCAGCTTTCATTTCATGATGACGTGTCACATTTAAAGAAGGCTGGTTTGATTTTTAGCTCAACAAAATTTACATGTTCAGAGGGCCTGTAGTTTTAATTTCCTGGGCTGACCATCAAGAGGTTCACAATACAGCCAGAATTTAAGTTGATTTTTATTCTTTCCTAGGATTGATATTGTTGAAAATGTACATTTTTTTTCATTCTTTGTTGACCCGGAAGCGCTTACCAATGTGATGAAGGCTTCTAAGATGGTGCCGTGAATTAACTATCAATGTGTCCATCCCCAAATCCATATGTTGAAGCCCTAACCCCCAATGTGGCAGCATATAAGGAAGTGATTAGGGTTAAATGAGGTCATAGGATGGGGTCCTTATCCTATAAGGTTGGTGTCCTCATAAGAAAAGACACCAGAGCTCTCTCTGTCTCTGTGTCTGTCTGTCTATCGATCTCTCTCCCTGTCTTTCTCTCTCCTCTCCCTGCCACACCTCACAATGTGCACATACCAAGGAAAGACACAGAGAGAAGACAGCCATCTGCAGATCAGTAAGAGAGCTCTCACCAGACACAGACGTTTTCAGACCTTGATCTTGGATGTCCATCCTCCAGAACCGTGAGAAAATACATTTCTATCACTTAAGCCACCCAGTCTGTAATAGTTTCTCCTGACAGCTTGAGCAGACTATCACGGCTGGAGGTCGGTCTGTCCACACATGTCCACAACTTCCTGGATTTGCACACAACAAGAGAGCTTTCTCCCATTTTATCTGTAAAGAAAGGCAACGTGCTTTGCTTATACTTGCTAGTGTGTTCAACATTTCAATCAATCAAAATGAACCATAAGTAAACTGGCATTTTGAATAAACATCTTAATGGCAGTAAGAGTAGGACATACCCATGAGGCCCTGATGGTGGGTCCCTGTGTGCCCAGCCCCCTATGGGGGCAGCTCCCCACTGCTCCTTGTCACTGAGAGCAACTTGCTCAGGACGGTTGTACATTCTGCAATAATGAGTCATGTCAAGACTAAAAGTTTTGTTCCAGAAGTTTCCATAAACTCCCTAGAGTGCACTTCCCAGGGCCCAAGGGTCTGCCCTGCATTATGAACAGATGGGGTTTCAGGTGTTGGGTTGTTTTTTCAGGTGCATTTTGGCATTGTTCCATCTGCTAGGTGTTTCTTCACATTCAAGGTCCTACGTTTTGTGCTTTTATTCTCTGTTTATCAATGAAAAGATTAAAAGCTTGCTGTAGACAAAGGTGGACTTGAAAATAGTTGTCAAGTTCTGGGAGTGCTGTAGGACAGCGAGGCTCTTATGACTGGAACTTCCCCTTTGGGTGCCCATTGAGCTCCCTGAGCACGTGAATGTGACCTGTCAATGTCCCTTCTCATCAGGCACCCTATGTACCCAGTGTAATAAGTGTACAATGATTAGAATAAACAGAACAATAGGCACTTTGCTCCTAGTTGGCGTGTTTAACACCACTCGGTGGGGTAAGTGTTACTTCCCACATTTTGTAGGTGAGGAGACGTAGTCACAGAGAGGTCCTCGCTCACCCACAGCCAGAAGTGGGACGTGGAAATGGCTGGATTTGTTCCTGAAAGAGGCTCCAAAGCCCAAATGCTATCAAACCAATTTAAAATTGTACCTGCTTTTAAACTTCATTTGTTCTACATACCTTTGTTATAACTGAAATCACCTAGGAGGGAGAAAATATCTTTCTGCGTATGCCATGGTGAGGGCATTTCTCCCCTATGTTTGTTTATAAATGTATAAAACCTATCTATTTACAAGGGAAAATAATTGCTATATTCATTAGAAACAAAATTTGGGGGCGCTAGGTGAACATGGGAGACAGTTTCCTCGTCTGTCTATCCTGGATCCCTAGGTCAAAGGTTACAGCACTGGCTCTCACCTTTGTCCCACCAGGAAGGTGCCCCAGCCTGGGTCCATCAGAATCCCAAGGAGGGGAAACACATGTGCAAAGAGCTCCCCTTTTGAAGATGCTGACAACCGCCCATGTGGAATCAACTACCCAATTAGAAATCACTGAATTATAATTACCCCCCTTTATAGCAGATCTTCTGACTTCTCAGAGTTAGCACCTCAAACCCCAAAATGTCTGTCCCAGATACCAAATATACTCATGCTTGAACAGTTCAGAAAGGCCAGTGGGGCACATTTGTTTATTATTTATTAACAACCACTTTCAGGAAACGATATTCTAGGCTACTGAAAGTAAAAATTTTACTCTCAGCCATGGATTACTGACTAGACAGCACCGATGCACCTGCTCAGGGCCCCAGCCACTAGGACTTCCTCTGCCTCCTGCAGCCTGAATACCTGCAAAGCCTCTGCAGGTGTCCCTAGCCAAGTGGGCACAAGAAAACAGAATTTTGAAATTGTATGGAGACTCACAGACCGTTCAAACTAATGGTCTGCATTAAATTCCTTTGGAAAGATAAGTTGAACGTATGCTTTTAAACAGACCAGCACTGGGCTAATCTAATAGAAGAAGGATGAGGACACACTTGAGGGTGCAGTTTTGTGTACGAGCCACACGAGGAGACCATGAAGACTCCAATCCCTGTTAATTCAGAGACAATGACTCTTTTCTTCAAGCTTAGGAATCAAGATCCCCTACCCGAACTTTGTGTCTGGGTCCTGTTTAGACACCCTCATTTAATAACGTCAGTAAAAGATTTTCCCAAACCAAGCATTCCATGAGGGGTGTCGGCCTCTCTGAAGCCCTTTCCTCCCCAGGGCTGCTGGCTTATGAACTTGGGCACCTGGGTTAACCCTGCTGGTTCATTCTCATTAGCTGGACCTCAGGGTCTTCTGTTCCTTTTTTTATCTTTTTGTTAATAAAGTACAACATTTACTGCTCCCAGATCGGACATGTATTAATTTTACAGAAACAATTGTCATACATCATGGTAATTCATCTTAAATGTGTCTAAAGTGACACTGAAAACTTGGGGTCCTTGGTAAATTTTTCCCAAATGAGAAGCAGGAAGCTTTGAGTCATGAGCTGTATTATTCTTTCAAAAGTATTTCAAGAGCT
This sequence comes from Delphinus delphis, assembly GCF_949987515.2. Lineage (NCBI taxonomy): Eukaryota > Metazoa > Chordata > Mammalia > Artiodactyla > Delphinidae > Delphinus > Delphinus delphis. Next base: position 170,707,393 of record NC_082685.1, on the reverse strand, counting down.
CTTTTAGTTGCCACATACGACAGTAGGCTTATTAAGCTTTCTTGGGTCTCTGGCTGTGGAATAAAATCCTTGAGAAACTAAATTTCATGAGTTGATAGAGCCTCCCTCCCAGCTGCTGATGCCCACGTGGAACTTGGCATGTGAGGCATCCTTCAGTTTCAAGATGGGAAGGTACTGAGCCTTACAGTTTCCAAAGGTTAAGCAAGGGCATGTTTTGTGACCCCCAACTCTTCCTGTGTATGCATGTGAATATTTCATTTCATGATGGCAAAGGGAAAGCATTTAAAAGTCAAAAAAGATATCCAAACTGCATAAAAATGCAAATCACAGGAAAGAGGTAAGCTTTCCCTCGTGACACAGAACTTAGCTGGAAAATGATCAAGAGCTGTTTGAACATCTTTCACTCTCTGTCCTTTGATTATGATACACAGGGCGCAGGACAACCACAACTTTGGATGCTTCACCCTGATGGTTCAACTCCAGCTGCTTGAGGCAACGAGGACTATATATCTGATGAGAAACTGCACATCCCCCAAGCCCCAGGGCAGTGAGCAAGGGCTGCCAATAGGTAGGCATCCTCAGAGAATCCATCACCTCCACCAGGAAATCACTTTAGACCCTGGATTAGGAAGAGGCTGAAAGATCTCCAACAGCAGTTTGTGCTGGGTACCGCAGTTTTCACGGATTTGGGCAAGGAACAAAGTCTCCAGCTGGATGGAAAACCCCAGACGGGGTTTTGACCTTTGCTCAACTCCTAATTGGGCAGAGACTTTGGTTATTAAGAGCATGGGCTCTGGAAATAACTCAACCACTTACTTTAAAAAAAAAATTATTGGAGTATAGTTGATTTACAATGTTGTGTTAGTTTCAGGTGTGCAGCAAAGTAAATCAGTTATATATCTACACTTTTTTTAGATTATTTTCCCATATAGGTCATTACAGAGTATTGAATAGTGTTCCCTGTGCTATACAGTAGGTCCTTATTAGTTACCTATTGTATATATAGTAGTGTGTATTTGTCAATCACAACCTCCCAATTTATCCCTCCACCCCTTTCCCCCCTGGTAACTGTAAGTTTGTTTTCTATGTCTGTGTCTCTATTTCTGTTTTGTAAATAAGTTCATTTGAACCATTTTTTTAGATTCCACATATAAGCGATATCATATGATATTTGTCCTCTGTCAGACTTACTTCACTCAGTACGGCAATCTCTAGGTCCATCCATGTTGCTGCAAATGGCGTTATTTTGTTCTATTTTATGGCTGAGTAGTATTCCATCGTATATATGTACCAATCAACCACTTACTTTCTGAGCCTCAATTTTATCATGTGAGACATGAAGATAATAATGATTCCTAGTTATAGGATTGTTGCAGAGATTGACTTGTTAATATTTATAAACTCCAGTGTTTGGTTTATAGTGATCTCTATACAGGTGTCTATTCACTTTTTTATTCTTAATTTCAGCATGTTTTATTCCTTCCAACTTTCTGTGTTTCCTTCACAGAAGTGATATCTTCTTGGATGTTACTAAAGGCATGCACTGATTTTCTAACTTTTGCTTCTAGTTTCCGTAATAAATCATTTTTGGAGATTTACTGTATTCATTTTCATAAACTTCGTCTAAAAGGTTAAGCCTTGAGTGATAAGAGTTCATTGTCAGCAGGAAGGTGTCTATATGGCCCTTGGCCCTTGGTCTAAAATCAACTACTGATTGAGAAAGTGAAGCATTTACATTGGGCTTGAAACTCAGGCAATACTTTACATCAGCAGCCTTCCTCTGTTATAAATGTTTGTCTCCACACATTGTGAGACCTAGTCTGAATAAAAGCAGAGGAGAATTGCAGAGGCTCCCTAACTAGTAACAATCCAACGTAGGATCACCCCAAATCCCATATCTAGCCACTACCAGCAGCCTGGATCCCCCTGCATCCATTTCTAAGTAGTTTGACCTCACCCCCAATAAACGGCTACCAAACTGTCCGGGGAAGACCACGCCCCCTAGTGGGCAGTTAGGGTACCTGAAAACCTGTGTCTCCTCAATCTGCACCCCTGTGGCCCGCACGACACCTCAAAGGGGGATTGCACACGTGCTGTGTTCTGTTACTCTCCGTCTTTAACTACCTGCAACGTCATGGATTCTGCTGCGTCCAGGCGGAGAGCGTGCATCCCCGGCAGGGGTGTCTAAACCCAGGTGCTGTCGCTGTTGATGACACCGGGTGGACGCCTGCCAGTCAGCTCTGACCGAACTCGGCCACATCGCATTTCATCCCCGATGGCACTTTCCTCTCCGCCGTCCCCTCGGAGTTAACGCAGAGAAAGGCGTTTATACGGAGAGCGATTGGCCCAGACGCCGGGTGTAACTGTGTCTAAGGAAGAAGAAGGCTCTGGGTCTCTGCTGCTCTGAGTTCCTGCCCACGTTAGGACCCCTCCCCCTCTTCCCGGCCCTCCCCACGTCGGTGGTTGTGGACGGTACCCACCTGGATTCAGTGCAGATGGAACCAGAAGGGTGACATTGCCACGATGGGGCCATCGCATCTCGTGTGGGCCCCGAGTACTAGCTTGGAGACAGTGCGCCCGGGGTGTAGAATCCATGAGAGTGGCGAGGTTCAGGACACACCACCCAGCACGCAGTGCCTCAGCATCTGCAATATTCTGGGCTGAAAGCGCTTGAGAGAAAGGCAGGCAGGAGGGACTCTCCCTCTTCCCCTTTTCCCTTGAGGCAAGTGACAGGACCCTCACGGGAGAGGTGCCCTCCCCACCCAGGGGCAGAAACCTCCATGCCTCCAGGATGGAGGGACTCCCAGAGGCATCTGGACACGCAGGCCCTGCTGAGTTGCCCATTCTCACACCCTTGGGCTCCCTCACCCCGCTGTCCTGCCTCCTTTTCCAAGACTCTCCAGAGTTCATCGAGCCCAGTGTAGAAATGCTCAGATGCCGTTTCTCATATCTTCATCTCCTCGTGAAGGTTCCTGGTCACCTAAAATTTATATTAAATGAATCTGGACGCCTTTCCCCTGTGACTCTGTGTTGGTCAGTTTAACTTCCAGACCCAGTCGGTGTCCTAAGAGGTCAGAGGAAAATGTTCCTCCCTGTCAGCGTTCATAGAAGCAACTTAGATGACTTGGGGCAACCCTGTTTCCCATCTGATGTAATTTCTTACAAAGAAAATTTCATACATAAAAGTTTTGTTAATTAACAACATTTTATCCCCAACAGTGTAACGTAGTAAGTTGGGCAAAAGCCACATTCACAGAAATCCATCCACGGAAGCACATGTCTGCTCCAAACTTCTCCCCACCGAGGCTGCCCCGTGGTACCTGCAGGGCCCCCTACACCTGCTCCCCTTTATTTGGGGGCCCCATGGGAGCCGCGTTTTGAGGGGTGGGCTGGGGCAGAGGGTGAGTAGAGGAGAAACACAGAGGAGCCAGGCCCAGGGGCCAGATGACCCCCATGGAGAAGAGCAAGACGGTGGTTGCAGAGACCATGGGGGACACCAAGGGCAGGGTGGGAACTGAGGCAAAATGCGGAGAACCGAGTCACAGAAACAAATCTCGGCCTCCTGCAGGCCCTGCTCCCACTGGCGACTCTGACCCTTTGCGAGAAAGCCTGGAAGCCACGTGCTGGCTTTAAAATTCTCATCAACACAGAGTAGCAACTTGATTTTTAGAAGCACTGTGGAGACTCCCTGCCCTACCGCCTCCCCCAAATCCTCAGTCAGATTCAGCCCTAAGCTGCCAGCCTGAGACCCCTGCTTTCAATAACATACGAAGTCACCTAAGATGGGCCATCCTTTGGAAGATTTTTGAGGTCCTACTAAAACTCCTGGTAAAGGAACACCCTGTTAAAAGGGAATTCCTCCCAGTGTTTGAGGGGAGCTGAGATCCCCCGGCCTCCTTGTTTTGCAGATTAAGGAAAGGCTGCACCTGTTCACAGTCGAGTGACCGCCCCTGACTGGGGTCCGTCCTCGGAACCCCAGACGCCTACGTGGTCTTTGTCAAACTTGAGCTACAGTGGAGGCTGGAGGCCAGTCCTGCAAGCAAGGGCAGAGAGCAAGTCTGTGCTTCGGGACGAGGGAGTGAGAAGAATCTTGGTGAGAAAAGTTAATGAGGAAAATGCACATTATCTTATGAGTGTGAGGTCTTTTGGATAACTGTGTTTTCAGAGGACTGTTGTCTGAAAGCCTCGTCTTTGAGGAAAACTAGTCCTGGTGCTTGTGTCTCGCGACTTTCTTACCGACGTCCCTCTGCCCTTGCGAGGCCTGGCCCTTGCTTACGGGTCTCGCTCCATCCAGGGAAGGACCGTCCTGAGGCAGAGCCCTAGTGGAGAAATCCAACCCAAGGGTGGCTGGGAAACACTAGGGGGCCCTTCCTTGAGCAAAAGGAACAGACTTACCCTGCCAGTGAATCCTCACCCCCGGCCTCCTGCTTACAAGACTCATGGAAAAGCTGTGAACATTCCAGAACACGCGGTGGGAACGGAGGGGAGTGGGGTGGGGGCTGGCACAGGTGCTCAGCTCGGACACCGAGGTGCCGATGCCGCAGGGTCCAGACGGGGGCGCCCTGATCCGTGTCCCGTCAACACACGTAGAGGACTTGCTCCCGAAGGCGCCTAGGCCCGCGGTGCCCGGGCTGCACGGAGACCCGGTCTGAGCCCGAGCGACTCTGTTTACTAACCCCTGCCTAATCGGAGTTCGGGGAGCATCCTCTCAGAGTCCCTCCGGCTACAGGTCAGCACAGAATTGAGGGCACGATCATTAAAGTCTGTGGCTGCCACCAGAGAGAATTTTTAAAGCACCATTTCAGCTATGTCATAGAACGTGTTATGTGTTGCGGTGGGCTTCCGAGAGAATTATGGGATCATGCTCGTTTGAACGTCCGTGGCAGCTGTTTTCTCAGCCCAGATGCCCCAGAAAGTAGACACGAAGGCTAACTTGTAGGTGAGCAGTTTGGGGAGTGTGGGCAGAGGGTGATACACAGGAAGGAAGCAGAGAGGTCAGGGAAGGAGGGAAGCCCATTCGATGTAGAGTGTCTGAGCTGGCGCACGAGTCAAGAAAAGGTCTGTTGCTCTGTCCTGAGGCTCTTCGCTGGGCAGATGGGTGAAACCAGGAGGCAGAGGAAGCCACCTGCCGGCATCCCTGACTCTGGCTCCCATTGCCGGCGCTTGTGTGCCTCCACCCTCCCCACTTGCTGGCTGTGTCATCGCCCCTCGGGGTGGCTGGTCCTGGACCACTGAGCCAGGGAGAGGCAGGGCTGCTCCCTTCTGCTTTACAGAGTGTTGAAGATCTATCTCCACCCATATCTATCTATTATCTATCTATCTATCTATCTATTATCTATCATCTGTCTATCACCTGTCTATCTATCTATCATCTATCATTTATTTACATCTATCTATATCTATCTATCTATTATCTGTCTATCATCTATCTATCACCTATCTATCATCTGTCTATCATTTATTTACATCTATCTATCTATCTATCTATCATTTATCTACCTACCTACTTATTTAACCATGTTTTACAGGGAAGGAAACTGCTGCTTTGGGAGGTTAGCGACCTGCCAGGACATTCCTCCTGGAAGGAGCCGAGCTGGGCTTGCAGCAACTGTGCCCATCTCCAGTGAGCCCTGTTTGCTTCACCCCCTGCAGCTCCACCAAGGATGGGATTTGCCTAAATTTGTTATGAAATGGAGAGTTCAGGTGAAACAGATGGATTGCTTTTTCCACACGGACCTTCAGTGTTTCTCTTCAAGCTCCAAGATAGTCACACGTGGGGAGAAAATAACTTCTAGACGTCAGTGTCCCCCGTAAAGAACAGGGGCTTCTTCTCCTGCCCGGGATTTGGCACGTGTCTGATCTTTAACACGGGCCCTGAATGGATAGCTGTGCACCTCCGGGCCCCCGTTATGAATCATCCCTTCCCACATCTCCAGTACCTGGGAGGATGGCTTACTACATACAATGAAATAATAACTCAGCTCTGCATTGACAACAGAGCAGTATATACTTCCTCCCTGTGAAGGGGTATAAATATTTCTCCACATTATTTAAATAATAGGTATCTCAATAGACATACACATCTAAGTGGACTTAAGCCATGTCTGTGTGACTGACAAGCATGCAATCCAGGCTGTGTGGCTTCAATTGACCATAGAACAATTGATCAGCGTTTTTGAATGTGGATCAGTGACACACCATTGATGGAGTCAGCTGAGCAGTGGTTGATCCTGTCACTAGAGCCCGGGGCCAGCACCGCTCAATGTAAAACGATGGTAAGTGACCCCCATATCGGCTCCGTGAAGCCTCCCTGAAAAACACACAGTAAACCCCAAAGCCCTGTGTGCCCTCCACTCTTAGTGATAATACAGAAGAGTGCAGTTGTACCAAAAATGACTCAGATTTGAAATTCTGGAAATGTTAGGAAAAGAATAGCATACGATGAGAGTTTGGAAATAGGAGAAAAGGGTGAGAACCCACGAGATGGGGCAGTGGATGCCAACTGTGTCCCTTGTTTTTGTGTTTTGAGTTTTGCCTCAGGAAACGCGCAGCAAATTTTTCACAAAACATAATTCTGAGTTGAAGGCCAGCTGGAGGGGCCTTTTCTCAGAGAAAGCAGATCTCAGGGGAACTTTATGTGGGTGTTGCCAGCTTCTTGGCCAATAAATAAGGCTATTCTGTTGAGCACTGCTCCAGCACACACCTCCCAACTTCACAGAGAGCCAAAGGGCAGCCTGGAGGGTCAGGAACCTGGGACGGGTCACCCGCGGAAGGCGGGCTGCAGTTTGGTGAACTCTCTTCCTAGCACAGGTGCGTCCAGAATTAAGACTCTGCTTTCAAACTGAAGAGCTGACCAAAGGGATAGAGTAGCACTGACCAAAAATGTTAAGGATTAAATTGTTTTTAACTTAATGTACGTATATATAATTTTGCAAAAATACATAAATATGATCATAACATAATGTTGATTTTTGTTCCTTTTTTAATTTCTTTCTGTGTTTGTCTCTGTTACACACCCTGTTCCCTCCTCACCCTCCTCCCAAAGCAGCCCAGGCTTTCCATCACAGGGAGTCGGTTGTAACCACCTAGTACTCAGCTCCTCCCACACACACCTCACACACCTGAGATCAATATCACAGACATTTGTCTCCGTTCTATTTTCCTACTTCATCCTATCTGGTGGATGCTGTGACCTGGCATAATTCTAATTCATTTTCAAAGCCACCTCCAAAGTTTCATTGTCTGGACACTCTGTGACATATTCAAGCGTTCCTCTTGATCTTGGGTCATTCACTTTGTTTCTGATGTCGGACACTCTGAGCTACACTGTGGTGGTCACTTTGTCCTTACATCTTTAGAGAACTGCCTTTTCATTTCCACAGTGGTTTTCCAGGAGTGGGATTGCTAGATTGAGGAATAGATGGCCCCTGATTTACGATGGTTTAACTCACCATTTTTTGACCTTACGATGGTGTGAAAGCGATACACATTCAGCAGAAACTGTACTTGAAATTTTAAAGCTTGATCTTTTCCCAGTCACCCATGATATGTGGTGGGATCCTCTCTCTGTTGCTGGGTGGCTGCAATACAGCTCCCAATCAGCCCTGCAGTCAAGAGGGCGAATGACCCCTACATGGACAACCATTCTGTTTTTCACTTTCAGTGCTGTATTCAATAATGACATGAGATAATCCACATTTACTATAAAAAAAAGTTAGATGATCTTGCCCAAACGTAGGCTAATGTAAGTGTTCCGAGCACATTTACTGTAGGCTGGACTAAGCTGTGGTGTTTTATAGGTTAGGTGTATTAAATGCATTTATGACTAAGGGTATATTCTACTTACAGTGGGTTTGTTGGACATAACCCCACTGTAAGTTGAGGAAGATCTGTACAGGTTTCTAAAGCGATTGGATGTGACCAGAACTCTTTCCAAAAGCTGTAACAATGAACATCCTTTTCTCCATGTCCTGCCCATACTAGGTGTTTTCTGGCTTATTTTCTCCATCTTGCCAAAAAAATAGTCGCAGAGCATTTCTTTGCTGTTGCTTTAACTCATGGGGAGTTTGGGCACCTTTTCACAAGTGTGCTTGCTTCTTTGTGAATCACATTTTATTTTCTTCACTAATTTTTCTGTTGGTTACTTATTCCTTCTTTATTTCTAAGAAGAGTTTTTCACCCTTTAAAGTTGTGGGTAATGCTCTATCTATCCTCTGCTTGCAGCCAGTCCCCACGTCTGCTAGCTGGCTTTGTGGCCATTTTAGGCTGGCTATGCTCCAGTGCCATCCCTCTGGACATGCGGTCAGATTGTATCCCCTTCTTGATTGAAGTTGACCCTGTCTTTGTGACTTAACTTTGGCCAATGAAATGTGATCATATGTGAGGAGCTTGACTTTTAGCCTGAAGACGAAGGACACGGATGCTATTTGCCACAGTCTCTGCCAGGGAAACACCAACATTCCAGATGATGACACCTCCAAGGACCTCAGTCCTTGAGTGGCGATCACATGGACAAGAGGTCCGTCCACCCCACCAACAATGACCTAAGATGGTACTGTTGCTTTAGCGCATTACCCTAGTTCATCCTGACAGATGCAGGATGTAGAATTGACCTGCTACAAATGAAAGAAAGAAAGAAGGAAAGAAAGAAAGAAAGAAAGAAAGAAAGAAAGAAAGAAAGAAAGAAAGAAAGAAAGAAAGAAAGAAAAAGAAAGAAGGGAGGGAGGAAAAGAAGTAGGGAGACATAAAGGAAATAGGTATAGACACAGACACCTTATTGACTTGAAGACTGACTAGCATCTCATGACTATGCAATTATTAATCAATGTCTGGAAAGAGGATGATCCTCTTATGGTGGTAAAATGTTTGGAAAACTGTTGCCTGTGGAAATTTGTGAGATAATCACAGTCACGTAACTTGTAGGGGAACAAGATAGAAAATCAGAATATTTTCCTGTATACTGGTTGCCTTTGTCTGCCTTTGGAGATTACTGAAAGAAAGAGATGATCAGAGAAGAACTGGACCATTTGTAGGCAGGGGTAAAAGGGAATTGATTAATAAAGATTAGAGTAGAGATAAACAAATAGAGACTAGAAAAACATTAGATAAAATCATCAAAAGCAAGAGGTGGTGCTTCCAAAACAGTAACAAAACTACCCAATCTTTAGCTGGACTGACTAAGGAAAAAACAGAGAAGATTCAAATAACTGAAATCTGAAACTGAAGAAGGGACATTTCAACCAAAGTTACAGAAATAAAAAGGATTATAAAATAATACAATGGACCATTTGAACTCAAATAAACTAGATAACCTAGATAAAAATGGGTCAATTTCAGAAGCACACAACCAACCTGAATCAAAGAACCAAAACTGAATTATGAAGAAATAGAATGTCTGAACAGACCTATGATTAGAAAAGAGATTGAATTAATATAAAAACTCGCAACAAAGAAAACTTCAGGACCACTGACTTCACTGTGAATTTAAAGAAGAACATATAAAGAAGAACTAAGACCAATTCTGTACAAAGTCTTCCCAAAAATTGAAGAGGAAACACTTCCAGGCACATTACATGAGGCCAGCATTACACTAATAACAAAGCCAGATGCAGACACTTCAAGAAAAGAAAGCTGTAGAACAATATCCCTCATACACATCAATGCAAAAATCCCCAGTAAAATCCTAGGAAGCAATTCAACAGCATGTTAAGGAGATTATACAACATAGACATACAATTAAGAAAGTCTTGGAGATTACAGTTAAGAAAGTTCCTTAAAAAAACAAAAAAATAGAGCTACCATATGACCCAACAATCCCACTTCTGGGCATATATCTGGAGAAAAACATAATTTGAAAAGATACATGCACCCCAGTGTTCATGGCAGCACTATTTACAATAGCCAAAACATGGAAACAACCCAAGTGCCCATCAAGAGAAGAATGGATAAAGGAGATGTGGTACATATATACAATGGACTATTACTCAGCCATAAAAATGAATGAAATAATGCCATTTGCAGCAATATGGGTGGACCTAGAGATTGTCACAGTGAGGTAAGTCAGACAAAGACAAATGTCATATGATATCACTTATATGTGGAATCTAAAAAAAACGGATACAAATGAACTTATTTGCAAAATAGAAATAGACTTACAGACATAGAAAACAAACTTATGGTTACCAAAAGAGAGGGAGGGAGAGGGATAAATTAGGAATTTGGGATTAAAATACACACACTACTATATATATAAAATAGATAAACAACAAGGACCTACTGTATGTATGGCAGAGGACACTATACTCAATATCTTATAATAACCTATAATGGAAGAGAATGTAAAAAAAGAATATATATATATTTATATATACATGTATAACTGAATCTACTGTACACCTGAAACTAACACAACATTGTAAACAAACTATATTTCAATAAAATTTAAAAAAAATAAATTAAAAGAAGAAAGTCTTGGAACCATCAAGCATGCTGCGATTTAGCTTTGTGGCAAGGATAAAATCTAGAATATGGTCGTTAGGCACATTCTGGAAAGTTCTGAATGGATTAGGGGATTTCAGAGTAGTGGGACAACTGTGGGTGTGACAGCCAGTCAATACTTAGAGCTGGAAAAAGTGGTGGAAATAGAGAAAAGAGTAAAGCGGAGGCTCTTCACCAAGGCTTCATTCTTTAGGCACCCAGAGTGTCCTCAGGGCAGAGGCCTAAAGCAGAGAAAGCAAAGGTGACAACTGTGTCCAGACAGAAACCCCTAGTGTGGCTCTTGGTCCCTGGAACTGACTGGAATCTGAACCAGGTGCGTGGGAGACCACCCAAGTCAGTGAGATACTTCAACCCTCAAAAGAACCACCAACTGAGCTGACTGAGACTTACGTCAACCCTCAGACCCCTGTGGATGGGAAACAAGGGTGTTGAGCAGGTGCGCAGCTTCCCAGAATGTGAAGTCCCAGATGTGGGCAAGGAGGGAAATAGAGAAGGAAAAATCCTCCAAGGAATGGAGACAAGATTCACACGGAGAAAAGGAAGAAAATATGTAGGAAGCTACAACTCAGGAGCAGAATCAGAGGCTAGTCAAGGGAACCCTGCACCCCCAGGTAGAAAGCTCCCAACATATCAGTCTAGGAGAGGTTTTTAAATCCCTTAGAGGTTAGGAGTATTGACTGTATGTTTCCCATTCTCCCCTTTCAGATGGAATGTTAATGGTCACTCTCCTCTCCCTGTCCCATCACTGTACACTGGGCGTGTCCACCATGTGTGTGGGAGGAGGGGGAGACCTCTCTCTCTAGATCACAGTTCTCATGGCTGATACAGAGGCTGCCATTCACCTGCAGTCACCCTCACCTTTCAGCTCAGTGACATGACGGACTTGAGGATGGAAATATTGTGTGTAGGATGGAAAACAACCCAAAATGTGGGGATCAGAAAGGCAGAGTGTGTGGTCTGCACTCCTATTTGCAAATATTTCTCACTCTCCTTTTGAGCTCATGGTAGGAGGTTCTGTTTCCATCCTCTTTGAGCCAGGCGGGCATAGGATTTGTTTAGCCAATGAAGTTTGAGCAGGAATCAACTCCATCACTTTGACATAGCCTTTAAGAAGCCTTAAAGAAAGAATGAATGGTTTGCCTCTTTACTTCCCTTGCCATGTGATGTTCTAGGTGGTGACACCCCCAACAACTTCAGATGGGCAGGTACCATGAGCAAGAAATCAGTATTTGTTTCTTAAAACCCCTGAGATGTGGGAGGTGCTGGTTACTGCAGCATCATCTGGCTTGTCCTGACCAAAACCACCACTGAATGCATATAGGGTGACTTGTGCTATATAAAAGCTTTTAATTACTTTCTCAGAGGTAATCGTGTCTTTCTTTTCATTTGTAACTTCTGGGCCTCCAATCTTGTCTGGGAAGATCTCCCACATGCCAAATTAGAGATGTCTACAGATTTGTTCCTGGGATCTAACCCAGATTTGCCTCTTATGCCAGTGCCCTGGACACTCTCCACTCCATACCTCTATTCTACTCCCCCCACCCCACTACCCTGCACAGGAAATCGACTGGATTGGTCTTTTTTAGTGGAAGACAGAGTTGATTATATGTAGTGAGCTTTTCACTTAGTAAGAAGGTCTCAAAGAATGTGTCTAGGGAAGAGGCTGGGTCCCCAGTGACCCCGTGACTGCCCACCTCCTTTCTGTTCCCCTGACTCAGAAAGCTCTATGTCTATAAATTGGATTTTCTTTTCTTCACCTCCTGAAATGTACCATTTATTGTTTATTTCTCAGGAAGGGCTTTCTAGCCACACAGCTTTATTCAAAAAGGTCATTCTTAGCAGGAAGGAACCACTTTAGGAAATATTTGTTACACTCTCTTGCTGTCAGAGGTGTTGATATGACATCAGGCTGCCTACCATGTCTGCCCTCCCCTCTCCCCTACTCAATCAGAAAAGACCAAGTACACATTTTTAAAAATTATTACAATTATTTAGCTCATCTCTCCACACTATAAAAATAGCCATAAGTCAGGAGGTTAACTTTTCCAATTTACTCTGTTATAAATGGATGTGAGAGATTGATCTCAAAGTTACTGAAGGATGAAAGAAAAAAAAATGACATAGGCTGAGAGAGTGAAAAGAAATAGTCTATCCTGTGCGTGTGAGTCAAAAACAACATTCCGTTCATAGAACTTGTGGGGGTAAAGATGTGCTGAAGTGTGCTCAGAGGCGACCAAAGTGGCTGGTCCTGTGAGAACTGTCACCGCTCTTATTTACACCCCAGTTTATAAAGGAGACTCTTCAGCGGGATAAAAAACTCAGCTTGCTTGGATTCTGTTTGGAAGTTTGGAAAGAAAGAAGCTAAGTGAAGGGGGTTCCTTAATGGCTTTTAGAAACAGCATTGGCTAATAAAGGGAATTTTGCATTTAATTCTCAACAAGGTACTTCAATACTTCATTCTCTCACCAGAAATGAGAAAATGCAGTGGTGTCTCCATTGATAAAGTGACACTTTTGAGAGATGTTGGATTTTTGAGTTTGGAGGGCAAGGGTGAACCTGGTGACAATCTGTTATTTTTGCTCTATAGACAAGAGGTGGAGTCCCCAGCTTCAGATCCTCAGAATCTGCAGATGCTCTGAGGAGGAAACACCTTCCTAAAGGCAGCAACAGTCAGATGTGCCGTGGTGGCTTTGGTCTCTGGGAAGCCACCCAAGGCCTTGCCAGCAGGCCAACGTGGAAATGAAGTGACAACCCTGAAGCGAAGTCTGTGAGGACAGAGGGGCTGGCTCAGACCCACCGTGTCCTGGTTCCCCTTCCCAGGGCTGGGCAGAGCTGATGGCCGACTTCCCAAACCAGACACCAACCAGACTCCCAGGCCTGGCTAGCGCAGGTAGAACTTCAGAGTCTTTGCTTTCTCATTACAAGCAAAGCCTATTTCTCCTAGGACATCTTCAGCTGAGCAGAATTCCTGGAGCACATGGCCTCGGCTTCTCAACAGGCCTTGATGGGTTAAGCGAGGAGAGAGATCACCCACCCTGGGGCTGCATTTCGCCTAAAGTGAGGCTCTGGATGAGGGCTCTGAAGTCAGTCCTATTTTGGGAAAGCCCTGGCTTCCTCTGGTTATCAGCGCCCACAGCATCACACTCAGGTTATCTGAGAGCAGCCAGCCGGGGGCAAAGTGTGAAGTGAGGAAGCGCTGCTCCCGCTGTAGACAGGGGCAGGGGGCTGTGAGTCCCCTGAGGGGTGGGCTTCCTGTCAGAGCTGGAAGGGGAATGTGAGCGCCCAGGGTGGGGGTCTGGGTCGGGGCAACGTCCCATCCAAACGAGCCGGAAGCCACGCAGATCCCCTGAACTCCTGTGAGTTTCACAGCACCTCCGGGGGCCTGCTTGCCACCGGGGACTAATGTTGAGGGTTGACGTATTTGAGAGATTTCGGATTCTCAAAAATTGAATAACTTTATTGAAATAAAATATTATCTTTCCAAATACATACTGTGAAGGAGAACTTTTACCCCAATTTGTAAAATTATAGTTTATTGCTAAAGCAGCCTGAGGGTACAAGTACAAATGAAATGACATTAATTAAAATACATAAAAACAGCAGAAGGGATCATTTTATCATGCAAGTTCAAAAGAACGGGAGAAAAAAACATGGAAAGATCTGTCCTTCCACCACTGGGAAGAAATGGTTTGAAAAGCTGGGAGCCATGACCCCAGCTCAGGAGACCGAACCCGGCCGTGTCCTCCCATGAAAAACACCCCGCCTGACTTTTCCAAAATGTTAGTCAGGAGTTGAAAGTGGGTTTTGCTCATGTGTCTCAAAATGTCATCAGGAAGCAAAGGAAGTGGTCTCCCAGTTGGTTTTGTGGTGTCCTATGCAGGGACATTCGTGTCCCTTCAGCCAGCTCCTGGAGCATGTTAGAAGGCAATGCTGGCCATGTAGGTGCACGGATGGATGGGTCTTGAGATGTAGGCTGCCTCCCGCCCCAGGGGAGGATGACAGGGTGGGGTCTCCACCTCTGGTTGCAGTGTGTTTCCTGATGGGAGGAGGTGCAGCAGGTACAGCCCAGCCATGAAGATGCTCCGCTGGAGCCCCCCGGGTCTTCACACTTGGGGGACGGTGGGGAGGAGGAAGGGGTCCACAGCCTGTCCTAGGAGAGCATCTATCAAGATTACATCCATCGGGCTTCCCTGGTGGCGCAGTGGTGGAGAGTCTGCCTGCCGATGCAGGGGACCTGGGTTCGTGTCCCGGTCCGGGAGGATCCCACATGCCACGGAGCGGCTGGGCCCGTGAGCCATGGCCGCTGGGCCTGCGCGTCCCGAGCCTGTGCTGCGCAATGGGAGAGGCCACAACAGTGAGAGGTCCGCGTACCGCAAAAAAAAAAAAAAAAAAAAAAAAAAAAAAGATTATATCCATCATGTATAGATCATCTATATCCATACCTATATTTATAGCTGTCTATATCATCTATATCTATATCTCTATAGTTATTTCTATACCTATAAGTATATAAGTATAGGTACACCTATCTCTCTATCATTTTGATGTGATTTGGAAAAATGTGGAACAGTATGAGGTAAAAATATACCTTTTATTCTCACATCCAGAGATCAGCATTAATAGTTTAATAGTTTCCTTTTATATACATTTGTCCCATATTTTATCTAATTGGAATAGTATTGCATTTATGTTTGCAAACTGTTTTTGCATTTAGGTTTATGTCATACAAGCATTTTATAAAATCATTACACATCCTTATTGCTCAAACAATGTTCACCATATAACTCTACCAAAGTGCATAAAAGCCTACCCCAGTGATTAGACATTAAGAACTTGGTCGTGTACGTAGAGCTTCAGTGGTCATCTTAATGAGCAAAGCTGCTCGGAACGTGGAGTTATGGTCAAGTATTTCAACCTCACATTCGAGGTGTGAAGTTGAGAGGTAAATATGCCTTGTGTGTCCTGAATTGCTTCCGGAAAGTTTTATCTGTTTACGTCCCCAGGCCTCACTGGCTTTGTGCCCTGGGAAGAGAGTGGTGCCCAGCATCGATGCTGGTGCTCAGAGGCGCTCGGACCCCATTCTCAGGAACGCGGCTCCCACTCAGACCTCAGCACCACTAGAGAAGGCAGGATTCTGTCCACACTCTGGATGTGCTGGATTATTTCACTCAAATTTGATGCCCCTGGGGAATTCACACAAGTCATAAAAATTTTCACAGAAACTGTTGACTTCAGGTGTGTCCAACATCCCATGAACAACAGAAAATCCTGATCATAATGTCACTCAATACGGGCTTCTCTTAGGCTCAACGGGGAGCTATCACATTCCTCCGAAGTGGTTGATACTTTAATAATTTTCTGTTGCATAAAATTAACCTTGGATTATCTGGAAATGCATAATCCCCTGTTATCAGCCACTTTTCTCTGTTAAACCCTTAAGAAAAGGCATTCAAATTTTGAGAGTTGCTGAGTGCATAAACTTGACAGAGCCCAGGTGTGAAGAGCCCTGGGTTAGAGACACAGCATCCAACTGGACGCCACTGATGGGCAGTGAGGGGCAGCTCTGAGGCCGCCTGACCCTACACAGACATACAGATCAGTCCTTCCCCTCTGGAAGCCTGGCTGACTCAGGACCATGATGGAGCCCAGGCCACTCACACTTGCGTTGGGGGCGGTGACGACACAGCATCCTTCTGGCAGAATCGGGTTGGGTGGAGGGTCTCTGAGGGAGTCTGCCCCCTGGGCGGGGTCAGTCCCACCAGTTCCTGCGTCTGCCACCAGGGGAGGCTCTAGAAGGGATAGGCTGACTTGACACAGGGGAGAGGTGGGTCGGTGGCTCTGTGCAAGGTCGCAGTGGGGATCTTCTCGGGCAGCTCTGCCCCCACTCTGCTCCCAGCTGACAGCATCTCCAACCAGGGTACAGGCCTCTCTGAATTGTCCATCAGGTCAACTCTTAACGGCTCCACTTGTAACTTGGCCCTACTAAGTTGTGTTTCATGTGGTTATATTGTATTCTTTCTATCATGGACCAATACTCAAGTATCTTCATTAGGGGAATGCATTGAAATATAGCATCATGTTTCTGAAAGCTCAGAAGAGAAAGACACATTCGGTAGTTGACACAAGGAAAAAGTTTGTCAGGAGCCTGAGAGAGCTGAGTGCTGTGTCCATTAACAGGAAGCTGGTTTGGTTTTATTTGTAATGCTCATGATAACAGACACCGTGATAACTGCGCTTGCATCTCAGCGCACTCAGTTTGTTTTATAGGCGAAAGGATGGACTCTCCTGACACCTTTGTATCCCTGGAGCCTTTCCGTCCCGTCTCCTGGGACCAACATGGCTCTTCCACGGCTGAGGCCACCTTCCAGATGCCCCTTTGATGCTCTAGGTCCATGGCCTTCATGATTTTACTTCTGCCCCTGCTTTTACCCTCTCCTTGGTCCTAGGCTGACCCCCTTTACTGGGGTTCTCATCTTCTGCCTGCATCTGCCCACTACCCGGATGGTAGGCTGCAAAGTCATGGGCAGTGGTGCAACGGCAACCCTGGAACAGAGACCCCGCCTCTCCTGGTCCAAGGCAAAATGTGATAGACTGTGAGAAAAATGTAATGTACGTTTGTCAGATGAGACCCTTATCGTCGACCATCTTAATTTGCTTTCTCTGGAGTGACTCAGTTTATTACTTGTGATATTTATGTGTATATCCTTCAAATATATTCACCTATCCTGATGCAACTTGCCTGGAATTTCTTTCAAATTAATAGAAATATTTCTGAAGCATAAAAGCTAATATATTACACATTGTCAAGCTCTTTATTCCTGCTACATCTCACAGGTGATAGGCTCCAGGGCTGTTTTATTTTTTAGGTGAAACCAACTAAGGAGACTTGCCCGATGAGGCTCCTGTTCCGGTGACTTCGCGTAAAACTCACATTCTGTTTTGACAAGTCAGCCATGATAGCGCGTTAAGAGGCACGCATTCACATATTCATTTCTACAAATTCATAATAAACATATTCCATAAACTAAAAAGCATTCGAAAATGCATACAAGCAAAAGCCGGTGAATCGCTCTGTGCAGAGGATGTAGGCAATCGTCCTTTAATCTTTAAATCATGTCAACAGTTAATCTGGAGGACTGTAAGACACAGTCACCTATCTCATAGTAAATCCAACACACAGAGTCAAAACGTACACTTTCTGTCTTGACTGATCCTGGTTAGAAGCGCACGTGTGGAATTCCATGGGGGTCAGGCCCGTGCTCCTCTGCGGTGCTCCTTCTGGGGAAGGACGGCGACGTCTACATTGGATTTGGGTCTCAAAGGTGCAGTGTCTTCCCCGATGAAGCTTGAGGGCAGCTCTATTTCTAGCGATCGTCATTGTCATCGTGAAGGCCTAATTCCAGCTTCCCATTTTTTGGTGGCCGCTCAGCAGACACCTGCTTGTTGAGGGGCCTAGAGGTGCACGTTTGGCCTGAGGAAGGCACCCACCGGGTGGCACCTCCACTGAGGGGGCTCAGCGGCCTGCGGCGGGTGTCTGAAGGAGGGTGGTTGCGAGCATCTCTGTGGGAGGTTGGGGGCAGGTGTAATGAGGATTTCACCACTGACCATCCAAAAGTAGGAAGAAAAAATAGGTTGAAAGCAGAGCTTTGAAATGTGACACTGGTCATTTTCCAGTGCCGGGGATGAAGTTTGTATGATAAAGGGGGTCTGGATGAAGCTGAGCGACAGAGGAGGAGTGGGCTGTCACCCCGATGCCTCTCTCTCCCTCCTTCCTTCCCTCCTTTCTCTCTCTGCGTCTCTCCGGGTGGACAGACAGACAGGTGGCTGGCCGGCCGGTGCCCATGGAGGCCCGGGGTCCTTCTCTGGGGCTCTAAGGATGAGCACCGGCTCTGGACCTGCTTCTCCTGCATCAAATCATGGCTTCGGAATTCTGGAAAACTAAATTATAACATGTTACAAAATTCATCAAACCCTGTAATAATATGAGGCTATTTCATAGAAGAGTGTTTGAATTCAAGTCGGTTTGCTTCCTTGTCGCTTTCTGGGATTTTTCTGCACATTCCTCTTGGTCACTGGTGTCCGAGGCCTCCTCTGGCCCTGCTTGGCATGAATGCTCTGATGTTGCTGCACCGGCCCACGTGGGCCACCATGGACTGTCCTCTTTGTGGGCGTGGCCCACGACGGGAGGTGTGGCTTGGGGAATGGGACGGGTGGATACGGCTGCCAGAGGCTGCACCCTCTAGGAGCATTGAGACCCACAAAGTCACCAAAGGCTGCCTCCATGGATCCTGAAAACGCTTTCAATTCAGCCGTCTCTCACTCACCATACACAGCCCTAGAAGTTGCTCTGAGCTCTGGGCTCATATTCAGAAGGGAAAAGTTATGAATTCACCCATCGACGGTCTGGCGGGCTCCACCCCGGGCAGGGAGGATGCAGCTGTGCATGCGTGCGCGTGCGTGCGCACACACACACACACACACACACACACACACACACACACACACAGCACGTCCCAGCGCTCAGGGAGGGCACAGAGCCCCAGAAGGAGGAGACACCTTGAGACTCTTTCAGGGAAGAATCTTCCAGAATCCAGGCCCCTCGTAGGAAGCTGAGCAGGGCCGGGTTCCCCTTAGCAGGGCAGGTCCTCAGCATGGCTTCCACGAAGACATAAGGTTCTTCTAAAAGGGGAGTTTCACTGTCTAAATTGTGGCCTAATGCAGCTGAATTTCCCCTGATTCACTTGAGAACAAATTCTGAAAAGCATGGCCCTTGGAGTAGGTAGTCTTGAGTGAGAACATTCAGAAGGAGATAGGAAGGTGGCAGAGGGTAACCGTGAGGGGCATGAGTGACAGGCAGGGTGCAGCAGCTGTGCAGGGGCCCCACCATCTCCATCCGTTCCACCCGGACCCCAGCGAGGACCCTGTGGTGTCATCTTGCACCTCCCTTTGGACTGTTTTTTGGGGGAGATATCGCCAACTTTTATAAAAGTTTGACCTCGGGACAGAATACAAGACCATGAACCAGTGTGCACGGCTGGGGGCCAGAGCTCCTAGGAGCCAAGTTTCTGCACAGCAAGGGCACAGCCCTCCAGTCCCCCGGCTCTGCAGGCCTCCCTAGGTGACACTCGATAAACACAGGTCAGATGGAGGAGGAGTGGCCATCACCAGCTCCTCCCTCACTCTGGACCTCTGCTTCTGCAAAGTCACCTGATGTCACTCAGGTATTTTTACTCCACATTAGGCTAAAGAGCCTCACCAACACACCCTCATTTGTTTCACAGCTACAACTGAGACACCACCAGCATTAACTTGGGAAAATGATTGTTTTGTCCCAATTATCCTTATTAAGATTACATTAATTGTTGTGACTATCGATCTTGCCTTTAAATTTACCAAAAGAGGATTCTGAGCCCAGGCCACCTGGATGTGGAGATGCTGGCCTTCCCTCATTTCTCTGAGTCCTTCCTCAGACCCTGAGCTGACAGCAGGTCCTTTGCTGATCTCTTTTCCTTCAGGAAGGACCCTGATCTCCTCTGCATCACCTGAGCAGTCCACCCTGACCTTGCTTCAAGGTCAACAAACACTTTCCTATTCTGAAGATTCAGGAGGTCAGCCTGGGGCTCACAGGGACTCCAGGGTCTCCCTTGAAACTCTGGCCCCAAAGTCTCAGGAATCCAGTTGGGATGAGGGGCTGAGGAACCCAGGGCCGCAGGCCCAGCTCTGTGTGGGGCCGTTTCTGATTGAAGTGGGTCTGGGTGTGAGGGGATGAGATGTGATGCTGTGAAGGGCACCTGTGCTTTACGACCCATGTCACTTGTGATCTGGGACCTTCATGGATGGACTAGGCCACACAGCACCACTTAGAAGGCTTCTCCACACATGAGTGAGTTTTTGTCCTTAGCATGTAATTTTGAAATTACATTTTCTGTTTGGGGAAAGACACATTTTGGACTCACTTGCTGGACAAGGTTCTGGCCACCAGCTCTGCGAGGAGGGTGGAGTCTGAAGCCGCGTCGGGGTGGGGGGATGCTGAGAGCTGCGTGGTGGGCACGTGGGCAGCACCCCGGGGGCCACGGGATGAGTCCACACTGTGCAGGACCTGCCCGGTGTCCCCTTCTTGGGACCGGCCCGAGCCTTTCCAGGTGAGGCCTTGGGGGCCTCAGTGTGAAACGGGGACCCAGGATGGGGAAATGGGCTTCCGGGATCCCCCATGGCACTGATTTACACTGACTGCTCCTCTTCCCAGAGAAAGCGTTTCATTTCCCTCACCCCTACTGTCCCCACCACCAGCTCCACCGTCCCCAGGGCCAATCCACAACACCTCCCAGAGCCCAAATGCCAGGCTCGGCAGGGAACAAGGACAAAGGGGACCTAGTGATGCACATGAGGTCGTCCTCATTGTTTAATGGCGACCCGCAGCTAGAAAATGCTCAGAAGGAGAGGAAAACCCTTGCGCAGCGTCTAGGCGGCCAGCGTGGCTCTGGCCACGGACCAAAATCCACCAGGCTTAGTTGCACCCGTGAAATCCCTGAGGCCTGCCCGGCCGTGCCCTCCGGCGTCTGTACCAGAGCTGAGCCCCTGCTCCAACACGAACGGCCTGCAGCCTCAACCCCAAGCCCAGTGCCAGAACCTCCCTGAAGCCCACTCCCAGGACCTCCGCCCCAGCCTCGCTGGGGGAGGTTTTGTGCTGGATTCTGTGCTGCTTCCTGGAAACGCTGGCCTCCTCCGAGGTCTCCTGGGGGATGGATGCATTTCTCCCTTCCCCTCCTCCACCGGGTCCGGAGGTTTAGGACAACAACCGGAGAGAAGTACTTGGTCCTGAGGCAACTAGAATAAGGATGGGGCGGGGGTGGGGGGGAGATGCATCTGGGGAAACCGCACCTCCTGATCAAATTCTGGCGGAAATAGGACTGAAATGGTGACATCACCACACTTACATTATCTGTTGTACAATTATTTGCTTTAAAACTGGAGGATGTGGGAGGGAGACTGGAGGCTGAGTTCCAGCAGTGACCAGGGGGAGGCAGGACAAGCATGGGGCCCGGGCTTGGAGCAGGGACTGTCCTGCAGCGCCTCCCTGGCTTAACTGCCCGCAATCCACCCCTCGAGGGCCCGGATGAGACCAGCCCTGGTGGGGGGGGGGAGCGCGGGCCTCTCTGAGCCCTTTGCTCACTGGTCCCTGTGTTAGAAGCTGAGGCTGCTCTGGCCCCATCCCAAGTCTGGGCTCCACCTTAAACACGGCCCGTCGAGCTGCAGGGGCCAGGGGCAGGATGGGACCCCCCCCTTCACCAACTACCGACGTTACTGGGGGAGAAAGGAAGGTGAGTCCACGAGACGACACCTAAACTCAGGAAGAAAGACACCAGGTGGAGGGCCAGGACTGCTGGCCTGGCTGTTCTCTGACTTTTCCTCGAATAAACTGGAAGCCAGCTCAGAACGCAGGTGGGGACTGTGAGGGGGGAAGGGGGCGTGGTCTCAGGCCAGGCCGAGGGGAGGCAGACAGGCCTAGCTGTGTCCTGCTCTTTCCACGTCTGCATTTGTATCCGGAGCAAATGCATTTGCCTTTGGGCTGGAGCCGGCTGAAAACGGGGAAAGGCAATTAATACAGAATTCGGGGGCCACTCTGAAACGCGTCGCTTCCTCTATCAGCCCCCATCCTCGGGGATCGTGACAAGTGACAGTCATTTGCCCTAAAACCTTAATGAGTGGGTCACGGCTGGCGAGGAGGGGGCGGGCTCTGGGTCCCACGGCGGCCGCGCCACGGTCGGCTGTGCAGTAACCAAACCAGACGGAGTCCCCACCATATCCCGGCCGCGCTCCCCAGATGCAGGCGGCCCCTTCCACTTCTGCAAAGGTAATGAGGAAGTAATGAGGCTTGACCTGGATGTCCGCGGCCGAGTTCCCCCTTCCCTCGGGTCCCCGAGGATGGAGTGAGATGTTGGGTTTCTGCAGAGCTGTGCTGATAGCTGGTCGGGGAGCTGAGCTGCGCTCTGCAGCTCTGAGGCTGCCGGTGGGAGAGGTTCAGATAAACCCAGGCCTCTTTCAACGCCATCAGTTCACTCCGATCCCTCCGCCGAATAAGACAATTTGACGCTGTGCAGGCCCGTCAGGCCGCTGACTGTTTTGTCACTTGATGGATGCGGAGGCCTGACCTTTCTGGGCTAACTCGTCCGCTCGCCCCTCCCCCCCCCCCAGGCTCTCAGCCCCCTCCTTTCTGGCTTTGCAGGTTGGCCACATTCAACTGTGCAAACAGGCAAAACCCAAGAAAGGTAGGCAGAGGGCCTTTGGAGATCATTAGCTTAATTTGAGCTGAAGTCTCTTTGTTGTAAGCTGGGGAGGGGAGGGACCTGGGGATCTTTCAGTGTTTTGCTGGCGAGCTTGTTGAGATATGATTGCCTTTGTTGTGATAATCTGAAATTAATTTGCACTTGAACCCATCTTTCTTCTGGGCTCCCTTTAAACTCTGTTATAATTATGCGCCTGGCGTGAAATTGAGCGGGGGCCGTGATATGACAAAGCTGAATGTTTGAATTCCCCAGGTACAGAAGGCTTTTTTCCCCACTTATCTCACAAGGTAATAAAACAAAACGTTCCAGTGCACACACTTAAGAGCCAGGTATTTGCCGGAGGGAAACAGGGCTAATCAGTGCATCGCAACACATTTCACTATGTACTTTCTCAGTGGGTCAATCACTCCCTTTTAAAGTGATGTTAAACTTCTGCTAGTATTAGTTGATTTGTACCTGGAACGCTATACGAAAGTGAAAATGGTATGTTTTATTCTATTTCAGCCCCTTCTCATCTGAGAGGCTTTGTCTCCAACACACATTTTCTCAGGTTTTTTTCAAGCACGATTAAAGGCCCCCTCCTAACAGGCGCAATTGATCTGAGCCAACACCCTTCTTGTTCGCTGTGTGAGCCGTACCACCCTTATCAGCATTCTTTTAGTTTTAACCCAGATTAGTGTTTTGGGTGAGAAATCTCATTAACTCCGGCCAGCCCATCTCCTTTTGTGATCGCCTTTGGAATTGTAATGGACTAAAAGGCCAGTGGGGCCCTTCCCCGAGGCTCAATTCTTCTTTAAGTCGGCGGGCAGCTTAGAGTAACGACACTCCTCCCAAAGAGACCTGCTGGAGGCTGGGGAGGAAGCTGAGGTTTCCCCCTCGCTCAAAACGGTAACTGAGCCGGCCTGGGAAGGGGGAAGGTGGGAGGGAGCCCTCCGGGCACCCTGACCCCTGGGCCCCCTCCCCTCCACCGACGGCCCTCCCCCTCCCCCGGCGGCCCTCCCCCTCCACCAGCGCCCCTCCCCATCAGCGCCCCTCCCCCTCCACCAGCGCCCCTTCCCTTCCACCAGCGACCCTCCCCCTCCACCAGCAGCCCCTCCCCCCCAGCGGCCCTCCCCCCCACCAGCGGCCCTTCCCCTCCACCAGCGTCCCCACCCCAGCCCTGTCCCTCCTGCTCCCCGGACTCCTGCCACAGATGCGTCAGTGGACCCCTCTCCAGAAAACAGCCTGTAAATTGTCATCTCATCCTAGTGCTTAGAAAAAAACTGCAATTTCATTGTCACGTGAAGCAAAAAAGAACCCATTTGCCCAACAGGAGTGTCGGGCAAAGAAGGCCATGCTACAGGGAGACACATATTGGTTAAAAAGGAAATCCGTTCACTTCAAATCACCCTCCACGTGTTTTATAAGTGATTAAAACACACATACTTGACTTAACTTGAGGAATTAAATCTTCAAGGGTCAAAAATCATGATTTACAAAATAAAATATCCTCCCCTAAATGGCAGTGTATTTATCCAGCACGTGGGGTTCAACGCCAATAGCAAATTTATAGGACTGCTCTCATTTATTCAAAATTTTAATTTTGAATAATACACATGAGCCATTGGGTACAATGTTATCTTTCACCCAGAAAAGTATGTATTTTGTAAAGTGCCTTGATCCTCTCTGAGCGATGGTTCTGTGTGATCTCTATGACTATTTCAGGGAAAATGAAATGCCAATTTTGAGACTGACTATGGTAGTAACAGGACTACTTTACTTTTGCTCCCCGAAGCCTATTAAAATATACACATGAGTAGCATCTCTGTTCTTTAATCACTTTACTTACAGTATTATTTTAATTTTTTAAATTTAATTTTTAATTTAATTAAAAAATTTTATTGAAGTAGAGTTGATTTACAACATACGATGTTATTTTAGACAAAAGATTGAGGCGATGCTTCAGAATCTCCTTGACTGGCCTCCTTGCAAAGGCCGTGCTGTGTGCTCGCTCTTGAGTAGAGGCGGCGGGGTGCTGCTATCACACAGAAGACGGGTGGGCGCCCTGTCCTAACGGGGAGGCGTGGTGTGTCCACTGTCACATAGAAAGGGTCGTGCACCCGTTTTCCTACAGAGGCATCATGGGTGAGTCCACCATCATACAGACGAGGTGTGCTCCCCTAACAGCATGTGAAAGAGGGGCAGGTAACGAGCATCCCAGAGCTGAGGTGTGTGTGCTGATGTCACACAGAGGGGTAGCGGTGCCCCTTTATCACATAGACGGCGTGTGTGTACCTGCTGCCCTGTGGGGCTGTGGGTGTTCCCATTACTAAACAGAGAAAAGACAGTGCCTAGTGTCACATACAAGAGTCGTGGGCAGGCATCGTACCACATCTTAGAGGGATGTGCACCTAAGGTCCCACAGAAGAGGCGTGGGTACACTTGTCATATGAAAGAAGGGTTTGTGCCTAATGTCCCATAGAGGAGGTTGGGTGTCCCTGCTGCCCTATAGAAGATGCGGGTGTGCAGCTTATAGAGGAGATGCTTGTGCCTACTACCTTGTGGAGGACCCGTGAGTGTGCTCATCCCAATAGAGATGCCGTGTGGCTGCAGCCTTCGTCACCTGGAGCGTGTGGGGGGCGCCTACCGTGCTTCCATCCCTCAGACACAGCGTGAGTCAGTTCCCCTGCAGATCCCCACAGCTTCTCCCCCATGGGCACCCCAACTTGCCACTGCGTCCAGAACTCCCCAGGAAGTGTCCCTAAGAAGTCTACCCCTTAGAGGGGTGCCCCATGCCCTGCGAGGGCCGGGAGGATGCGGGCCCCTGGCTGAGCTGCCCCGGCGAGTGTGGGCGCCTCTTCCCAGCACCCGCCTCCCGCTGCTCTATCTCCGAGCACTGGGGGCCCCGCACCCATGTCACCAGCTCAGCTGACAGGCAGCCCCGGCAAAACAGCCTTCCACAAACCAGGCAGGCAGCCCTGTTTCTCTTACGATAACATCTCCTGATCTCATTATTGATTATCTGCTTTCTCGGGTCCTGTTTCCTGAAAGTTTGATATGGGGCAACAGAGGTGACAAAAGATTGGCACCGGGCTCTGGGAGTGAAGTAGCTGGTCATTAGGTCAGCATCCACTCCGGGGCGGGGGTGTTTGGCAAAAGCATTAGGCTCTGTCTTGACTTAATCGCTCTCTCCTTTATCTCAGATCTGTTTTGAACCCTCCCAGGCAATTTACCAGCCTTGTCATTGATTCCTGTCACCTAAACGTGCCCCCACGAACAGCTACGTTTTGATGATGAATCAGCTCTTCGTTTAAACAACTGTGGGCTTCACCTTAATTCGAAAATAGCTCTAGAGACGACACCAACGAAAACACTGTGAATACCGTAAGCACTGCAACTAATTACAGCATCTTTGGCCAGGACTCTTGTGGTCCTGAAAATTTCCCCCTGTTGCTTGTGGTCAGTGGTCTGTTAAAGCCGAGTGCATCCCACCGTTGAACTCACTGTGTGGAACACGTGTGCACATCAGGGAACACTTGTGCCTAGCTGAGAACACGCGTGCCCAGCTCACAACCATGTAGACGGCAAATGGGCCTAAGACCCACTGCCCAGAACACTTGCAAAACTGATTCACGCGTGGCCTCTCCTGTCATGAGATTGCATGGACGTGCACGTCTCACCACCGGGAGGTCTTTGGTATTTAAGACCAGCTCAGTTTTCAGGGCGGAGTTATTGGGACTGAGGTCTCCTGGCTGCAAGGGATCAATGACAAGCATGGTGTTCAAGGTGCAGTTTGTTGTTGTTTTAGTTTCCAGCTGCCTCCATCCCCTCCCCACTCCCTATCTCTGAACCAATGTCAGGTCCCCTTTTGTCAGATTCAGCTGGGGCTGGGGGAGCTGACAATCCAGGCAGGCTGGAGATGGTGTTCGTGGGCCCTGCGGGCAGCAGAGAACCTTCAGCGTTTGGCGTTGAACCTTTTCCACCTTCACAGACTTGGTTTCTGTGTGATCAGCATCAGGGACACTCCTCTGAGGTGATTCACACAATGTTGGAGCAGCACGTGGACCCTGTCCGGGATTCCTGCCACCTGGACCATCTCGTCACTACATCCACAGGGGAGGTGAATCTGGGAGTCTGGACGGGGCACTGATGTTGGGTATCTCACCAGTGCTGTTGGTGTGTGATGTTCTTCAAGGTTTATCTTGGTTGAACAAGGCCCTGGGCATTTGCGTCCCCTCTTTGCGCTGCAGGAAATTTAGGGACATGGTGTTCGTGGGGTGAGTGGCTTTGAAATCAGGTCCAACTGATGTACAAGATCCCCAGGGCCTTGATCTGCAGGTGCAAAGGGGTGACTCCAGTCTCTGCCCACCTTTCCATTGCTGATACAGATGCTTCGAAATGTAACTGCAGACGGAAGATGCCACATGTCCTCCCCGAGGCCAGGGGTACCCAGGGATGCCAAATGCTCCAGGGATGCAGAGGGAGAGCAGGGAGACTGCCTCTCTCCTTGTGGTCCTGCTTGGTGTGTATCTGCACTCTGCAGAAGCCACCTTTCTCACTCTGGCCTCTGAGCAGACATGCATTGTCTTCTCTTCAAATCAAAATTGCGACAGTCTCTCTCTTGCAGAGCCTCACCTCTACCCTGCCGCTAATCATCATTATGAACGAGTTGTAGAATTCATACCCCGTGGAATCCCTGGCAGATGCACAATTCCATCCCAAAGAGTCCATTTAGGCCCCAGATTTAAAATCCAGCCTCAACTCCTCACTTGCCATCACTGCCTGCCACCCCGATCCAATCCACTTCAGGGAGTCCTGTTGGACCCACTTCTAAAAGGTCTCCAGAACCTGAGTCATCCCATGAGCTCTGCTGGCATCACTCCCTCCAATCCCTTCCCAGTTCTCTGCTCCACCCCCATGATCCTTCCCAGGGGGCAGCCAGAGGGATGTCCTGAAAATATCCACCCTGCTCCTGGAGGTCTCAGCAGCCCCCCCATAGTGCTTAGTGTCTAGATCCCTACTGTGGCCTGTAGGGTCTTGGCACTGGCCTATCCTCTCCCACATCACCCTCTGCCCCAGCCGCACTGACCTCTCAGCTGGTCTACAGAGTTCTTCACTCAGCTCATTTCTGCTCCAGGATTTTCTGCTCCAGGACCTTTGCACTGGTTGGTTGCAAAGCTCTTCTCCCAAACTCAGGCATCACCTCCATCACTTCCTTACAGAGAGGTGCCTCCCCTGACCCTCTCTAGTCACACTTTATCTGATTAGGTTATTTAATTAAATAGAATTAAATAGAATAAAGTCCTCCCAAAGTGTAAAATGTCTGGGTGAGGGGTTCCGAGGGATTCCCAGTGATGCCGATGGAGAATGGTGCTGAGAGCCTGTGCTCTTTGCCTGTACTTCTCCTCCTCAGTAACTATTTCACCCAATTACTGCCTTTCTTTTCCACGTTTATTTCACAGAGCTTATGTGTGTTGAGCTGTGAGACAGGTGCTCATGGGCGTCTTCTGCAGAAGAAGTTAATGTCCACGGTTGGGAAGGGCGGGGGGTTCACAGTTAGCTGAGGCAGAGCTCCTAGGATGGTGCTTGCAGTCAGGGAACAGGTGAGAACTGCACACCCAAGGCCTCCATGGCAAATCCGGGGTCACATTCGGCGAGAGGGTCCCAGTGCAGGGAGGTTGGGTCTGGGCAGAGCTGGGTGTCAGCCAGACGCAGACACGACCCTTAAGACATTCCTACTCAAGCATAGTTACCAAAAGGCCTGGATAAAATGGTTTGGTAATAGAGTTTCATTTTTTATAGTTGGAAGAGTTTTCAAATCGCGGAGTGTACGATCCTAGGACCATCAAGTTGCTTCTGGTCTGACTGTGTTAGAGAAGGAGATCATGGAGCACAAAAGCCTAGGACCTTTTCTGAGATCAGTTGGCAGTGCTGAAATGGAGCCTACCTGGGACCTTGTTCTCCCCCAGTGGGGTCCAGGGAGACCTTTTCTTCCCTGTGGCTCCTGTGGGCGGCAGTCATGGGCTGTCCGTCTCACCATTCTTCTGTGGAATTTTCCGAGTGTTTCTCCAAGTGCTCCAATGAGCTCCACCGGACAGGGACCTCCAGCTTTGAAGATCAAAGCCTGACCTTTCAAGGATGGTCACTGACAGATTGTAGACCAAACTGTCCCTTGCTGCCCCTGGGCAGAGCCCTGCTTTAAACCTGCAAGGAATCCTGCTGGCCCTAGCCTTGGGGGCAATTTCCATCCCTGCAATGGCCAGCCCAAGTGGCACACAGCACCTGCACCCTCCCCCACACCCAGACCATGCCCTCAACATCTGTCCCCCATCCCCCCTTCAATCCCCACTTTTGAGGTGAGTTTTAAAGGGGGAAATGCATATAAAGTGTAGACCATGCTTCTGAGGCAGAGCAGGTACGCAATAGAAGGTGGTAGGTGCTGTTATTTGTATTGCTAACTTTATCATCACCATCATAACGCTAGGTCTTACTAACCCTTGGTCCCCTGAATCTTGGGGGGCAGGTTTCTTCACCTAAACCAGGCTGCTGACCCCTCTCACATGGCACACACCCCTCTTCCGACTCTTCATGTACAGGTAGGCATCCTGACCCCATTTCTTGAATTAAAAGAGTCTTGAGGGAGAACCTCCTTTAAAACACAATGTCTCGGGGCTTCCCTGGTGGCACAGTGGTTAAGAACCCACCTGCCAATGCAGGGACACTGGTTCAAGCCCTGGTCTGGGAAGATCCCACATGCTGCAGAGCAGCTAAGTCCGTGTGCCACAAGTACTGACGCCCGCAGGCCCTAGAGCCTGCGAGCCACAACTACTGAGCCCACGTGCCACAGCTACTGAAGCCCATGCACCTAGATACCATGCTCTGCAGCAAGAGAAGCCACCACAATGAGAAGCCTGTGCACCACAAGGAAGAGTAACCCCTGCTCGCCACAACCAGAGAAAGCCTGTGTGCAGGAGCAAAGACCCAATGCAGCCTAAATAAATAAGTAAATAAATAAATTTTTAAAAAATGTTTAAAACACACACACACACAATATCTCCAGCTAGCAGGACCAAGCTGTTCTACTTCAGTGTCTGGGTTAAAACTATAAAGAAATAGATATTAATAGTGATGATCGATCTGTTGCTGAAGGAAATGAAATATGTTCTGCAACGGACCGAGTGAGATATCAAAATAAAGAGCCAGGTCTGAAAGGAGAGGCTGGGCTAAGTGCTGGACTTGACTGTGAGGAGGTGAGCTTCTGGGGCAGTCCTGGAGGCTGGGGTTCAGTTCAGGCCCAGGATCGCAGACTATGGCCTGTGGGCCGAACGCAGCCCCGGCTGTTTCTGAGATAAAGTGTCACTGGACCTTAGGGTGCTCACTGCACAGAGACGCTCCCACACCAGGCAGAGCTGAGTCCTGGCTTCAGGCACCATATGTGGCCCCCAAACTGGAAAGGTTTACTATCTGACCCTTTAAAGGCAAAGTTTGCCAACCTGCTTCAGACCCATACACAGACACCCTAGAACAATCGCAGACCCTTGGACATTGTTAGTGTCGAGGGGAGGACGGGTTCTGAGTGACCCCATGAGAACCACAGCCCTAGGGTCCTTGTAGCCATGACTATGATTCCCCTAAAACAACCATACAAGACACTTACGCTCTGGGTCCAAGTGTCATCACCCATGAAGTGTGGGGTCTGCCCGTGACTTCCTGGGTCTGCTGTCCACTCTCTCAGGTGGGGTTGCAGCCATGTTTTAACAAAACTTTGAGAAGCCCAATTTTGAGGCTTACATTAAAACACTGATACTGCGGCCAGTTTTTGTCCCAAACCCAGGAGTCTCCCCCAATCCCAAATGCACTGGTCCAAGATAAGAGTTTCACCTTTTTGAAGCAATTTTACTCATAGGGTTTGGGGAGAGGCTAGATCATTTAAGTGAGTATATACCCATTTTGAATGTTAAACCCGATTCTCATACCAGAGACAGTGCTGGTGAAACCAAATTAGAAGGTTACGCTTCCTGCGGGTCCTGGCTTGGATGTCTTTGAGCATTTTTGCTCTGAACTCTAGTCCTGAGAAAGGACCAACACTGTTCATTTCACTTAACGTGTTTAAGGGTCCACATCCCATGTGGACAGGACACAGAGTGGGGCTCAGCAGGTGGTTTGTGCGTAAGGACCAGAGAAGGAGACACAGAAAGGGAAGATGCCAAGCGACACCCAGTCAGTCGTGCGAGCAGCGTGTTCACATCCTGAGCTGAAGGCTCGCGGTGTGTTGTGGTGAAAACACACGTCTGCGTGGAGGACCGTCCCCATAGATGGTGATAGGACTTTGGGGTGGATTCTTAAGACTCTGTCAGTAGCATCTCGGGGGAAGGCACACGGTTCAGACCTGCTACCACCTGGCTGGGACCGCGGGCACTCACCTTGGCTGCCCTGCCTTCTTGCATCCTGTACATTGGGGAAATCTGTGCTCTGGAATGGTTCATTTATTTTAAAATTGATTTGACTTTATGTATTGAATATTCTAGCTTGTTGGCCAGTGTGATGATGTGTAGAACAGAAACGTGTTTTTTAATGAGAAAGAGCTAGTCTTGGGTATGGCCTAGGTTTACTTAAAACTAGATTCGGTTATCAAGTCAACCCAGGATGATATCTTAGCTCAGTTTTGTTTTCATGTTTAAGTAAAATAATGTAGACGCTTCTGTAGGAGACTGGTCGCACTCTAAAGTGAACCATAGCTCTGTGGCAGCCGTTCTGTGTCTGCATCGTAACCCAATTGTCTAGGTCTCCCCTTTCATTCTGAGAATCCCGACACTGCCCTTGCAGTGGATTCCTAAGTATTTTTAAGGCAGTTCTCTCACTTGCTCCTTCCATTTGTCGTAGTTGGACACATGCATCCCGTGGAGAACACCCCTCCCTCTGGAAAGGCGGTCCCAGCCCTTGGAAGACAGGCAGGAGGCTCCCAGAGCATCCGAGCCAGGTGTGGTTTTAGCTTGCAATGTTTCCTCACTTCCATGGTCAGAAGGAGAACTCCCAGTTCCTTTTTCCTAAATAAATGCCTCAGACAGTAACATGGGGTAGGGAGGGGGGGCAGAGGTCAAAGTTCTCGCTAGGGGTCAAGAAAGAGCCTTGCTGGACTCAAGACCGTCCTTGGCTCTTGTGAGTTGCGACAACACAGGGCAGGGTTTGCCCACCACTGTCCCTCCTCCCTGGCTATTCTGTTCCAGGGAATATTGGATCTTCAGAACACGTCTGTGGTCAGTGGACCTCTTATCTCCAACACTGTCACTAAGTTGTCCCTATGTTTCAACAAACACCAACAAAATCCAACCAGGAGGGACTTCCCTGGTGGTCCAGTGGGTAAGACTCCTCAATCCCAGTGCAGGGGGCCCAGGTTCAATCCCTGGTCTGGGAACTAGATCACGCATGCATGCCACAACTAAGAAGCCTGCACGCTGCAACTATGAAATCCACATGCCACAACTAAAACAATCCCTCATGCCGCAACTAAGACTTGGCGTAGCCAAAACAAAAATAAATCCAACCAGGACAAAGTGGGGAAGCATCGGACTGCCTTTACCATGTGGTGGCCGAGAACTCGTCCTCACTCTTGTCTACCTGTCCCTCCCCACCCAAGGGGCCTGGCTTCTCCTCAAGGAGCACAGGTAGAGACCTGGCTCTAAAATTGCTTAGGGTCACAACAGCCCACCTGCCTGTGGCTCAGCACCGCTTTGTAATGAACAAACTGAGCACTTCACGTGCTCCCCTGAGCTCCATCCTGAACCTATGCTATTCCTTCTGGCTGAAATCTGCAGAAGGTAAGTGATGTTTGCAAGATGCCCTCAAGGGTCAGGTAAACCATGCGTTGCTCACGGTGTGTTTCTATGGGTAGAAATACTTTTATAGTTTATTTATAACTATTTTTATATATTTATAATTTATTCAATCTTTTAACTATTGAAGAAAATATTCCATTCCCTTTTACTGTTTTTATAAATCCTTGCACCTGTACATACATGGTTTGATTGTAGGTATTGTGTAAATTTCAAGGTAATAAGTGAGGATATAACAGCAAATTGCAAACCATAGATAATAGTTTACGTTGAAAAAGTGGAAAATAATTACAACATTCTTTAATGTCAATTACTATTTCAAAAAGTATTTATTTTTTATGAAGTTTGGTCTAATTTTATTGTTTTCTTTCAATTTTGGGCTTTTAAATACTTTCTCTGGAATTCTATTTCCAAAGATTTAGGAATTCATTACATTTCTAAACTTAAAAATAACAAAAGTAGATCATTGTTTTGGGTGGCACGAACCTGTCACAGGGAAAAGGAGCTGGTAAAAGGCATTGGCGTTTCATAGCTGGGAGAGCTTCACGGAGGTGTCCTCGACGTTCTACGTTGAGAGATGGACACGTGAGGCCCCATCAGTCAGGTTCCACGGCATGTCCAGTTCGCACTGCCAGTTCCCCTCAGGGTCGAGACTCAGATGTCCAGACGTTAGACTATGCGAGAACATAAACATATTTCCAATACCGTAGGAAAATAGAACATGAAAGATTCCTTTGTCCAGTGTGACTTTAAACATGAACTTTCCACTCCATGAGATAGCCACAGGCAGACATCATCCATCCCGTCCCCCATTGAACAGGTCTTCGCGCACAAAACAGTGGTGGGGAAAAGTTTCCCCAGCCCCAGTGAGCACCCAAGATACACAGGAAACCAACTCAAGCCAGGGGCTGCTTGTAATCATTTGGCCCTAGTTTCCCACTTGAGACACATTTTTCCTGATGACGACATATCCTCCTGCCACCTTCATGCTGTTTGGGACCATGCATTAGTATCTCCTGAAATAAAATCCTGCCTCAGACCCTCACATGCCTCTAGAATCAGACCTGTTTCCTAGGGACAGGTAACTGTGCAACTAGTTCTTGGTATTCTCAACCAGGCACTGGCCGTTCATTAGTATTTAAATATATGCTAATTTAATCAAGGTGTGAAAAGATCTTCTTCTTGCATATACATGAAAGAACTATATTACTATTCAACTAGATTTTGTTTTTTCTTCTTTTAACCCAATAAAATCTTGTCGTGATTTAACAAAGGGCAAGGAAGAAATGCTTTTAAAAGAAACACAATCTAGAAAAAGTTAGAAGGGAAACTTGTTTATTTCTTGTTGTAAACATATGCCTGGCACACAGACTAGTCGCTGCACTTGTGTGTGTCCGTGGGGATCACAACCAGATACCTGCACTCTTAGGAGTCCAAAATAACATCCCAAATGTCACACATGTTATGACGGCTGCCTTTTTATGGTTTAGGTTTTTCTAGATGACACGATAGAATGCTATGTAATACCCAAAGGCATTTCCCAACCCTGGTGTCTTACTATTTCTCTACTATGGATAAAAAAACAAAAACAAAAAAAACACTGCAGAATTGGTCGACCTGTAGGCACGTCACAATAATAGCAAATGAATTTGCAACATGCGTGTGATGACTACCGGCGTCTGAAAGCCATGGCCCCGGAGAGTCCCCGGCCTGGTGGACGCGGCGGAGGCTGCGCGGCCTTCCCGGACTGGCAAGCTGCCGCAGGCTTGCCCGAGAGCCCTTAAACGGCTCTACAAGACTCGTAATAAAGGCCTCTTCCCACGCGCCCATCATCACCCAGTTCAGTGGTGTCTAAGGCAGCCTGGTGTGCGCGTGTCATGATGGTAGATCGCCGGCCCGTATGGATTTACTGTCATCCTGCAGGCGCCTCATACGTGACAGGGCAGGAGTGAACGCAGCGGGCGCTCGAGGCTCTCGGGGTTAAGTGTCCTGCAGCGCGGCTCGGCTCGCACTCCAGGCGGGCGGGGGGTGCCGCCGCCCCTCGCGGTGCTGATGACATGATGGATTACCCGTGTCACTATCGGTACCGTCAGCGTCACTCTGCTACCGATAAGACGGCCGCTCTCCTGCACACAGAGAAGGCAGCTATTTTTCTCCCTGATTTTAGGGCGAGAGCTCTTACAGGTGTTTGCAGCTGAGTTTGAGAAGGTGTCTTACTTGGGCAGACGCATCAGATCCCTCGAAACGAACTCATTTCACTCCTTTGGGTTGGAAATACACTCTCTGCCCATTTTAATGACACACGCCAACATTTCTAAAAAGTAGCTTTCAAATTTTGCAGTCTGAAAGGAAAACTTTTAGAGGGTATCCTTCCCAGATTCTTGTGAAATCTTGAAACAGGCTCCCAAACATGCAACCCGGACAGCCTCCTGCCTTTGCTTCCTGCGTTTTGTCTCAGGATTAAAGCTGTCACACACTCTTTTTAAATGAGCTGAATAAATAAAGTTATCTCAGCAGAACCTACTCTAACTTTTATCTTGCTGAAGTTCATGTGCAAACTACTTGTCTCATCTATGAAACTTTCTGCTCGTGGAAGAAATAGTCATGTTTTTCCCCAAACGTGGAGGGTAATCGTGAGAAGACTGCAGAGTGTAACCATGCTGCCTTTTTCCTTACAGGAGACAGGATTTCTCTTGCCGCCTTGCAGTAACAGGACTGTCATTGATCAACACCATGGCCCAGGTGAGGGCATGGGCACTGGGCTCAAGGGGCCGTGGAGAGTGAGTGTTCCCTGCAGCTAAAGCGGCCGATCTTAACACAGATGTTAACACGAGAAATTTTATTCTCACGCTGTGCCGACGCTATTTAAGCGAAAGAGGCGAATTTAACTTCTAGGCCTTGCTGTGTCTGCATAAGCAGACTCTACTCTGCAAAGGGTTATCAACACCTCCTTTAATATATTCGACAGTTCCGAAGATGGGCTGGGACTTAGGCCCCCACTGCTGGAGGTCTCCAACTAGCCCATTAAGCTCCCCAGAGCTTAATGGTCACCCCCATCACTTAGCGACAACAACAAAAATCGTTCTACTGATGTTTCCAACCAGCTTTGTTTTGAAGTTTTAATCAGGCCTAAATGGAAAGTTATTGTGGAGAATGGTGTGGTCTGCATTTTAATCCCTGGGCCCGCCCCCACCCCCCCGTTTCTCCCCCTACTCCCCCCACCCCGCCCCCTGCCCCCAACTCTCCAGCTTTGTTGCGTGTGGTGGTGTGACCTTGGATTGCAGTGTTTCTAACATACATAATGAGCTCAGTGTCAGAGTGCTGGGGCTTTTGTCTTTAACAATAAGTGTTTAGCTCAACTAAATGAATAGAAATTGCTTTAGTGAATTACAAAAGCCAAGGTCTTTTCAATGCATGAACGCTGACATTAATTATTTTCAATATTGTCTTATTTTTGCAAACATAGTGACTTAAGATTGGACTTAAAATGTAGTAAGTGAATTTATTGTTTAAACTAAAAAAAAAAAATCAGAAAATCAAAGTGTCTGCTGATGGTGGTAAAAATCCTCTTCTGATTTAAAAAAAGTACACAGGGACTTCCCTGGGGGCGCAGTGGTTAAGAATCTGCCTGCCAATGCATGGGACACGGGTTTGAGCCCTGGTCCAGGTAGATCCCACATGCCGCGGAGCAACTAAGCCCGTGCGCCACAACTACTGAGCCTGCGCTCTAGAGCCCGCGTGTCACAACTACTGAAGCCTGTGTGCCTAGAGCCCGTGCTCCGCAACAAGAGAAGCCACCACAATGAGAAGCCCTCGCACCGCAACGAAGAGTAGCCCCCGCTCGCCGCAGCTAGAGAAAGCCTGCACGCAGCAACGAAGACCCAATGCAGCCAAAAATAACTAAATAATTTTAAAAGTATACAATCTTACTAAGTGCATTACTGCATTCCTTTGATTACGAGTCTAAAGTGGTGTCACAATGTCTACTGCTCTCCATCAGCCGGCCGAGGTGTAAGGAGCTCATGACCTCCTTGACGTGGGACAGGTTCTCTAAGTCAGCAAACCAGAGCCAACTTCCTGCCCTTCACCCTCATTCTGAAGTTGCCGCGAGAGATCTGAACGCTTTTCCTAAATCTGTGCAATCCAATAAGCTTTTGTGTTTAACGGCTTGTTTTGAGACCTGCATCTCGTAGACCCGCTTGCAGGCAGGTGAAAGCCCGAGGGCCCGATCATTATTCAAGGCAAGAGGCCTGCTCGGCCCCAACCAGAATGTAATTTGTAATTAACTGTCATTTACTTCTGTCTGCATTGACTCGTTCAAAAGACGATGTAACAGGGCTGGGCACTCCTCTCTCTCTGTTGTGGATATAATGGAGCCCTGATGAAGCCCAGGGCTCACTCTCCTGACACCAGAAGGAGAGGGACAATTCACTGAAATAAATCCAAATAATGCACCAAATCACCGAAATCAACCATCTTACAGAAGAACCACAGACAGTCTGAGACATAATTTAAATGACCTGAGTGAGCGTTCATCCTCCCAAGCACATCTTCTAACGTGCGATCAGCTCTGGAGCTGTGGACGCTAATTTATGCCTGCTTTTCAGTTTAATTATTTGCTTGTCACACTTTTCATTAGGAGAAAAATAAACAGAATGTGTGCAGAGGCCTTGGATCGGGGGTCTGTGCTCCCAAGATTGGCAAGTAATTCCAAGTTTGACTACTTGGAAATGAACAAAGCTTAGAGTCCATTTGGACGGAAGAGACTGTGAACGTATTAAGAGGTTTTAAAAGAAACACATCAGTCCTTTTCTGCAATTCGATCCCTAACGAGTGTGCTCCTCATTCCTTCACATGTTGGGGAGCTCACAATGGTCTTGAGGGAGAGTAACTCCATCAGCTGAAATGTTTAAAGTCTTCACTGAGAAATCTCCAATCGCGCTGCCAACAGGATGCCTCAGGTTTGACCTGTTCCGTGATGCTTTTTTTTTCACGCTGAGGGTGCCGTACGGCATCTAGCATCAGGCAGGTCATGATGAAGGGTGGCATTGTGTGCCTGTGAATAGAACCCACGCCCTGAGTCCTCGTCCCCTGAAAGCCAGGCTCTTGACCTACGCCAGTTCTCCTGTCATCACAACGCCCAAAGGCTTAAAATTGCCTGCTTATCTTGGAAACCCTGGAGCTGTCTCAATGAGGGGTTAGGGGTCCCTACTGCATGATTTTCAAATGCATCAAGCAAATGAGGTCCAGGCACAAAGACGAGGTCAGGCTGTGATGATGGGCAGGACGTCCCATGAATTTCAGCCTGGAGCCCAGAAAGGTGCGCTGGTCACCCTTTGACTTATTGTTTCCTGGTCACTTAGAACCCTTGAGACCTCCAAGCCCAGCCCTTACATCTATAGATACAGAGCATCCCCACGAGGACAGAGATCTCTCCAGAGCATGTACTGTGTGTCTGGGTCTGGGTCTGGACCAGGAGATGCGGCAGAGGAGGGAGAGAAAGGTTTGGTCCAGACCATGAATAATGGAGCATCAGCCCCAGGGATCCGCCCAGGGAGGGGGCTTCGCGCCACTTCAGGGGCCACCCGAAGGGAAATGTCAGGGAGGTGGCCCAGCCTGGCCACTCCAGCAGCTCAGAATGCATGCCACACTCAGCTTCTTCAAAACCGCAGAGCTCAGACTTACATGACATTTTTTAAATTATTATTATTGTTGTTATTTATGATTCATTTTGGCCATGCCAAGCGGCATGTGGGATTTTATCGATATTTCCCCGACCGGAGAGCGAACCCACCACCCCCCTGCAGAGGAAGCTCAGAGTCTTAACTACTGGACCGCCAGGGAAGTCCCACATTTACACATTATCTGATGCTCTTTTACCTGCTAATAATTGGTAAAGGGAGCCCTGACCCTTCCGATTGGGGCTACCAGCCTCTAAATGCCCAGGTCTGCTAACCTGTCCCGCGGGACAGCCCGGCAGTGGCTCTCCACAACCAACCTCTCTTGTTCTCTTGCCTTTTTTCCCCCCTTAGCTTTCTTGCCTTTGGTTTACATCCAAGTTGCCCAGAAATAAGAGATGACAGTTGTTACAGATATGCTGGTTTAATTACTTGTCAGCTTATGGCTGGTATCTCGGGCAGCCGACACAGAAGCTTAACTTTCTTCTAGTAGCTTAAAAGCTGACCAACTGCTACAGCTTTCGTATTTAGCCCTACAACTCTGGATACATTTAAGATAAAAAAGAAAATAGATGAGCAGTCTTTCTGATTTGCTGGCAAAAGCCATCAGCCTTCAGTGCCCCTGATTCCACGTAGATGTCAAGTGATGGGAGATTCTGTGGCCATGCTGACATTTAGGGGGGCACGGATGTGGTTTAATTCCATTTTATAATTTCCCTGACACTACAATAATATGCCCTTGTACTCATACAGTGCGAATGAGAGAACACACATCATATTCACCATAAGGTGGAATTAGAGTCAGGAGGATATAAATAAAATAAAGGGATCTCTCTGGCCCTAATCCCAACCCCTCCCAGGTCTAAAGAAGGGTCTGATCATATGTGGAATCTAATTTAAAAAAATGATGCAAATGAACTTATTTACAAAACAGAAACAGACTCATAGATTTCGAAAACAAACCTGTGGTTGCCAAAGGGGAAACATGGGTGAGGGATAAATTAGGAGCTTGGGATGAACATACGCACACTACTGTGTATCAAACAGCCAACAGGTTCCTGCTGTAGAGCGCAGGGAACTCTACTCAATACTCCATAATAACCTTAATGGGAAGAGAATCTGAAAAATAATGAATGCATGCACATGTATAACTGAATCACTTTGCTGTACACCTGAAACTAATACAACATTGTAAATCAACTATGCTCTAATAAAATTAAAAAAAAAATGTACCTTGAAGGGGAAAAAAAGAAAAATCTGGATGCAATTGTAATTAAATGTCGTTGTCTGCCTGGATACTCCGCTGATTCCTTGTATGTAACTTCAGCTCTTCCGTTTCACGTTGGATTAATTACGCGGCATCTCTGCTTTAAACATGCTCACCGGACCTGCATCCTTTGCTCCTGGCCTCTGTGTGTGCTGGGCCCTTGAGGTCCCCAGAGAAAGGTTACAACTTAGGTCTGGTGCTGGGTCAGCGGCCCTGTCGAGCTCAGCAGCACCCCGGCCCCTCCCCACCCGCTCTGTCCTCCAGCAGGTTTTAGGGTTGGTGTTGGATTTTTCAGCCCAGTCTTTGTTATCCACCAAGACAAAGTTTCCACTGACCGGAAGTGGATTATTGGTTCCTGTAATTTCCATACAGCTCAGTGCAGCAAAAGCCAAGCACAGTGGGCTGCCAGGTCCAGTGGGGACCCGGGGAACTAAGGGACGCCCTCCCTGGTCTTCACTCTGATCCATTCCCAGCTTGTTAGATACACAATGGAGGGCTAGGTTCCCATTTCCACTTAAACTCCGGGTCTCCAGTTTACTTTAGAAATTAAGTGAAGGCCTCTCAGACACGCCATCCTCTGTAGAGCTACTTTGGTGGAAGCCAGAGGCTGTAGGTTGAGGACCCGGAGGTCCAAGCCCAGGGCAGAACCACCCTTTTCCTGCCTGGGTCCTGGGCGCAAGGGAGCTCTTTACTGCCTGGCATGAAAGAAAGTGTGCTGTCCCTTTCCAATGCTTTGCAAAGACATCCTCCAGGCTCTTATCCCCTGGTAAAACTGCCCCCCCACCCCCCAGGATTTTGAAGGGAAGATGGGAAACCCACATCAGGAGAGCTGGGAAGGACATCTTCCACGAGAGGACATCGAGAAGCTGACTTCTGAGCACTTTGGCACCGGGACTGTGTTCGTGAGCGTGGAGAGGCCCAGGCGGTGCCAGGGCATTAGTGCAGAGGCTTTTTCAGGGGAGGCCAAGTTCACATTCAACCGAGGATGGCTGAGAGAAAAGTTAATGTGATGTGAGAGCCGAAAATGTCACCTGTTCTGTTCGGGTCTTTGCACAGCTTCCTCTTAACCAGTGGTCCCCGCCCGTGGGGCTGGGTGTCTCCTCAGCCATGTTCCCCGCTGCAGGAGGTGGAACTGGACCAGGGCTGCATCCTGCACCATCCACGGTGACACCCCAGAGCCAGCACAGCAGGATCGCGCTGTTCGAAGTGCACAAGGGTCCCCTTGCCAGCTCACCTCTGGCTTGGAACGCTCCCTCCTCCGGCATCTCGTGTTTACAGACAAAATAAAAACGACACAAAGAGAAAACCAACCAAAATAAATCGAGAGGGAAAACTCAGGAGAGGTGAACCGATACCATCCGTGGTCAAAAGTACCACCTTGCTCTCCACTGTTATTTGACATTGCTGAAGGTTCGTCTTGATTACCTTCAATAAAATTCAAAGTAAGGATGACTGTCTTGGCTCACTAAGCAACAAGGCTTTATCACTAATTACAATCCTTTATTACCAGTAGTTTAATAGGTTTATGATAGGTCATAAAACAATTCAGCAGGGGAGTACATAAAGGGGATGCCTTATACAGCTGTGACATCCTAATAGCTATTCATTGTAATCATTTTATGATCTTTAATGGTAGTATTTTTTATTAAAATATGTACATATGCCCTTACATGGGCTGTGTTGCCACCAAAACGGGGAGGCGAAGTGAAAAATCACATAAATATATAGTAAAATACTTAATGAGGCATCTTGAAAACCTCTATCGTCGGAAGCACATCAACTACATCACGTGTGGAGTCTCATTATGGGTAATTATAATAAAGTTATAAGTGCTATAATAATTCTAACCTTGAAGGCACGATAGAGGGTGGTTATATTTGCCTTCCTAGCCCACACATCTGAGGCATTTTCTTCATTAATTATATTTCACATAAGAAGAATTATGTTGCGTCAGACTGAAGTTCCAGGGCATCCGCTAGATTCTGTGAACCCCAGCCTACCTACAGTGAGGTTTCCTGGGCTTAAGTACGTTACCACCTAAACTTATATTCGGAGAGAGGCAATATGTAATCCACGTGGCTTGAAGGAGGTGTTTGTTGTTAGTCTGAACTTTATTTTGTAACCCAATTAGCAAACTAAATAAATTGGGAAAAGACGAGCTTCTCAGCTGAGCTCGCAGCAGGGCTGTGTCTCCACAGCAAAGCCAGCCCTCCCTACTGCTTCTCCCTTCTCACCTAGCAGCTCACCACCCCACACATCCCCGGCCCCACCCTACCCCCCAGCACTGCCTTTCAGAACTCAGGGCCTTGTAACTGCCAGTCTGGGGGCGGGGCAGCTGGAGAGGTAGGGCAGGCCCAACTTCCTATTGTTCTGTCACTATTCGAAAAATCCGTCTGCTTGTGCAGTTATAACCTACCTATTTGATTTCACTTATTTCTGGCCCAGGGACCGTCATAACCCTGGATCCGAGGGAAAATCCTTGATCTGAATATGGGTTGTCAGTTCAGATGGTAAATGATTGGGGAATTTAAAACTTGCACCAGGATGACAAGTTTATTAATTGTACAAAATATGTATCAATATTTATCAAGGTTATTAGGCCTCTTTAGTTGAGAGATGGGGTGATGTGGACGGATCTCTCTTTACTGAGTGCACACACACCACCCTTCACTGCAAAAAATTCTCGTAAAATCTAGTTCCAGTTGCAGCATGGTGACTGGAGGCTCGGAGTCTGAGTCCCCCGTTCCCTCCCTTTGCTCCGTCAAGCCAGTTCCTCCACCTCTACTGAGAATTTTCTTTTAGGGAGAAGCATTTTCTGAGCATCTTAGAATCACATTAGAATGCAAGAGAAAAAAGTGACAGAAACCTGCAGTGAAATTTTACTAATTTAAGTTAATTTGACAAAAACCCCTTTAAATTACAAAGCATGTTGGGACATGTTTTGTAACTTTCAAGTATAATAGTAACCTAACCCAGGCCAAAAAAAAAAAAAAAAAAAAAATAGAGAAAGAAAGAAAGAAAAAAAAAAAGCCCAGCTGCGGTTCTCAAGGGAATTACTTTAGTGAATAGACCGGAATGATTTGTAATTAGCATATAAATTGTATGCATGTAAATGATGCTTCTAAAAGATATTTGAAAAGTTTATTTTCTTAAGTATTTCGAATCAGATCCCCTGCAACCTTGTTTACAGTACTGATTTGCACTTTCATGAAAAAGATTTGCAGTGAAAAAGAAAAAAAAAAAACGTCAGTGTTCTCCCTTCTCCCCCACCCCCACCCCCGCTTTGTGCTTCTTCACAAATTACAAATTAGTGGCATAGAAATTAATGAGGTTTTTACAGTATTCAGTCAAATCATGCAATAAAAAGCTTTAATTCAAACACTGGAGCTTGATTATTATAATTTATTTAAATGTTATGCACTGTTTGCTAAATTTCGTAGGACTGGAATCAATGTGTAATTTAAAGTTCATTTTAATACAGAGGAACAGAAGCACCTGGCTCTCCAGTTGGGTGGCTGTCTGCTCCACCTTTCCAGAGGAAATAGCAATTTGGTGCTTTATAGAAACACAGCCTTTAAAGTAATGGAGACCAGCCAGCTCTGAGTACAGGAAGCATAGATGTAGAGTCAGATCTGCAGGACCCCGAGGTGTGGACGAGACCATGTGGGAGCTTTGAGCCTTGCAAAAACACCTGTTCAGGTAAACATCACTCAGTACCAGCGTAGTCGCCAGGCCTGTCTTCTGTGCTTACAGGGGATGAGCAGTGACAATGCCTTCCTGTTAATAACCTACTGCATCCTACCTATAGTGGCACACATGAGGCACCCGGCTGTCTTTCTAGTCCTGGGGGCTTTGCTGTGTGTGGGAAAGTGACACATTTCCTTTATGCAAGAGATGCAGCCTTTGGTGCAAGACTCTTTACTGGGTGGGGAGAAGGCCAC
Organism: Delphinus delphis; assembly: GCF_949987515.2. NCBI lineage: Eukaryota > Metazoa > Chordata > Mammalia > Artiodactyla > Delphinidae > Delphinus > Delphinus delphis. The sequence continues at coordinate 170,663,911 of NC_082685.1, read as the reverse complement.
CCTTTTTCTTTGCTGCAGTGACCTGCCATGACACGCCAGCCTGCCCATCCTGATTTGAGGGACAAGGACACAACCTTTGCTGGTGCCATTGGTATTCCGTGTGGAACCACTTTGGGAATACTGATGTGAGGCCGTCTTCATCCATCCATGAGCCATTGGTCCCCTTCACTATTCATTTGGTTTGATTTGCCTTCTTTAATTAATTCATTTTTAAAGTAAAAGAAAGAAATCCACATGATCAAAGGAAAATAATTCAGGATGTCTCCCTTCTCTCCAGGGATAATCACTCTTGAACATTTTCTTTCCAGAGAAGCAGTGTATCCACGCCCGGAACCTCATTCTTCTACTACCTAAGTGGAGATACGGGTGCAACCACACTGTTTAATTACATTTACGGTCTCATCAGGGAACTTGTCCTCCCCTGATGGCTCACACACTCCTGGGGTCCTTATCTTCCCAGCGGTTCCCTGGGGTCCTGTCCACACCTTAATTTATTCAGCCATTCCCATGGTAATAGACATTTTCAGTTTTTTCCAATTTTGTTTTGTTTGTTTTTGAAAACTGTTGTGAATCTCCTTATACGTACAGTTTTTTGCATGACTTCAGGGCAAATTTCTAATAGTGCAGCGGTCCCCAACCTTTTTGGCACCAGGGACCGGTTTCATGGGGGACAGTTTATCCACAGACGGGGCGGGGTGGGGGGAAGGTTCAGGCGGTAATGCGAGCTATGGGGGGCGGCAGATGAAGCTTTGCTCTGTAGACGACTGCTCACCTCCTGCTGTGCGGCCTGGGGGTTGGGGACCCCTGTAATAGTGGAATTCTACCACCAGCAAGTTGGTAGAATTAAAATGTGTTAGCTATTACCAAATTCTCCCCAGGAAACACTGTATTAAATGTATACGCCCAACCACGTAGGAGAGAGAGGATCTCTTTTATACCCTGGTTGATGGTGGGGTTTTAAAACTTTTCGTTAGTATTTTTTTCCCAAATGGAAAATGAGTAGCCAAATGTTATTCTGATTTTCATTTTTAAAATATGAGTAAAATTGAGCCTTTTGTTTAGATATTTATTGGCTTTTTAATATTTTTTTCCTGTGAACTCTAAGTTCATATCTTTTCATCTTCCCACCACCTCTCCCCACCCCCACCCTGTAAGTTGGGTATGTTTTTCTTAGTGATTTCTAAAAATTCTTTATCATACCAGAAAATAGCCCTTTGTCCATGGTGTTGGCAAATTGGTGAAATGAGGAACAATGACATGGAGTTTTAGGGGAGAGTAAATGAGCAAAGGGGTAGAACATGGCCTGGGACAGAGCTGGGCTCAGCAGAGGAAGACATAGTGATTGTTCTGACTTGATGATTTTTTTAAATTGTCTTTCCGCAGTGACATCTGGGTTGGGTGGCCTTTGAACATCTAACCCTATGTGAGGCACTACATAAATAAATTCAGTTACGTCCACTTAGAATTCATGTGGAGATTCTCATGAAATAGATTATTGTCATGGAGTAAATTATTTTTCAGATCCATGGTTGCCTTGAAATGTCCCTCATATTTTGTGAAAATCAGTATAAAAATTGAGTGAGTTTAATGTGTGTGAGAAAGCCAAAATTAGACAGATGCTCATCTGTCTTTCACCTCAACACAAAAAAAATTTTTGTGTTGAAAGTTTCCTTTCAACACAAAAATCAGAAACTGTACAGTGTTACCACTGCTTTTTGCTTACGCTTATTAATGGGCCATACGGAGAAGCTTTTAAGGTCCTCCAGGAAGAGAGACACTCCAACCTCTCTCCTTACCAAGTGGTCAGGTGATGAAGACAAAGTGGTGGATCCCATGTCCTTCTGGATCTATGGTCCCAACTGGGGGCTACCTTGGCACCCATGGGACAGTGGGCAATGTCTGTAGACATTTTTGGTTACTACAACAGGGAGGGGGCCGCTCCTGACATCTGGTGGTGGGGTGGCCAGGGACGCTGCTCAACAACTTTCAAAGCACAGAACAGACCCTAACACAAAGAGATGTCCTGCCTGAAATGTCAAAAGTGCTGAGGTTGGGAAAGGCCATACTGGATAAAGACCTGCATGGGGACAAGAGGAGGTACCATGCCAACCCCAGACTCCCCCTGATCTCGGATGATCTTGGCCTGCAGTGGCTTAAAGCAGGCTCTCGGTTCCAGGCCAGAGATTGAAGTCAGGCCGTGGCAGGGAGAACACTGAATCCTAGCCGCTTGACCAGTGGCCAGTGGCAAGGCCCTGGCCCGTTGACTTTGTAGAAATGAATTCCCACAAGGTCAGAAAGTAGTGAAACGAGTAAAGTGTTTATTAGGAGGAAAAAGAGTACGTGTGGATAGACACACAGGTGGGCTGAGAGAGATTCAAGCCCTCGTGGTTGTTCAAATCACTTATATGGGGCATTTCTTCCCGGTTTCCTTTGGCCAGTCATCTTGCTTTGCCTGGTTCTGAGTCTGTATTTGGTTTATCTCAGGGTCCTACCCTGTGTGCGTGTGCTCTCTTAGCCAAGATAGATTCTAACACAGAGGCCTATGGGTAGGTTGACATCACCTACTATGGGGTGGTGCCCCTTCCCTTTTGACCTTCAAGGAGGCTTTCTGTATGTATTTAGTTGAGAAGGTCTCCTTGACCTTGAGAATGAGGAACACGTGGTCTTTTCTCTCTTATCTTGGCAGGGCCCGGCTCCTCTCTCGCTCCTGCTACTTTTGAGTATCTGTCCACAGGGGACAGACTCCAGCTGCTCAGCCTGGGGTTATCTATCTCCTGCCTCACCCCTCACTCCTGCCAGCTGCCTGCAGGTTCAGGTCTCTGCCCTGGGGCCTCACGCCCCACAGCACAGGAGGTCCTGCGGCCACAGCACTCCTTCCCTCCACAGGGACCCGGCATCCCCGCCTCCAGGACCAAGTGTGCACCAAGCCCTCGCCCTGCACTTTACAGCATCACCCCTCGGGTCCCCAAAGAACCAGATGAGGCGTCTCAAGGTTGCTCCCAATATTAACGAACTATAACCCCAATCACTCTCTTAAGAGCTTGTATGACTCTGATGGGCATTCTTGTTTGTCTCCCTTTAGTATTAAAATGGGTTTAATTTTTTAATTACATTTTAAATATTAATATTTTAAATATATGTGTAAATACACATCGAAACTCTCGAACAGAAAACTTTTGGAAGAACACAGGCTGTGCCAGCCATCCTGATTCATCACATGACATTTTTTTTTTTTCCTGAAATTTCAAGGTATCATGGTGGGCAAAAGGTTTCCTCTTAGGAGTGACTCAGGTTGTCACCCGGCTTCTGAGCCATGGGGATAGAGCTGTCAGAGACACCAAAGTTTCTGGTGGTGAGACGGTTTGACATTTTTAGTGAAACCTCTATTTTGACATTAAGACTAGTGATTCGGCAACTCCGTGGTCTGGATACTCGTGATTCTTTGCCTGTAGTGTGGGCAACAGACTAAAAATAGAAGAGGATGAGGTCACAAGAAGAGGATGTGTGATGCAGAGAAAGGGTGCAAAATGGTGAAAAACGGACAAGGGCATCCGTTAAGAAAAACCCACGCGATCTCCACACACTCAGGCATTCCTGTGGGGGGCAAAGTACAGGAACGGTGCTTGTGTCATTGACAACCTGAGTCCCTGGGAAGGGGACAAATAGCCTTCAGTTTTCTCCATCAACAGACATGGGAATTGTGTCAAAGCTCTTAGCAATAGTTTTACCCATGTAGTTCGACGGAAAGAAAAAGTGTTTCTGAAAAGAATAAATGGCAGGGATCTAGATAATCCACTCATTCAGGGAACTTTATTTATCAGCCAGAGTGAACAAATAAGGAGATGCATCTGGAGTTGGTGGGAAACCATCTGAATTCAGGGCAGGTAGCACTGGCCAGAATCACCCATCACTGGACACCACTGGCTGCAAGAGAGCAGATCACTTCCAGAAGCCGGCGTGTGCCCGGGCTGTGGGCTCGTCTCCCCTGCGCCCTGTCAGGAGGAAAGCCACCAAGTGGAAGTCAGCTGCAGAAGAGGGAATTCCAGTCCAGAGGAAGGCCACCGGTGTCCAAAAGACGGAGAGAGTATCTTTGTGCATCTCCCTTTTCTAGAATATTCAAACATGCTTCTTATTTCATACACGAGCATCTGTGCCACACCGAGTTAGTGATCCTGGAGGAATAAAGAAGTGAAAACACCACATGGCAGAATATGCTTTTGGGGACAGAGGAGGCAGGAGTGAAGGGTTGAGGAAGGATTCCGGTTACATTCTAGTCACGTGGCTAAACGTTTCCAGCAGGTGCATATCTAACTATCCTTGTTTAGGTTTCTGTATTTCTCACAAATGCTTCTTAAACCATGGTCTTGTAAATTAGGGAATACGGTAAATCAGCCATCAGTATAGCTTTATGAAACCCTTCGTTCATGAGATTTGCTTTTTGAAGGAACAAAAACTTATTTGAAAAGTATATGTGCTTAAAATAAGTTATAAAATCAGGAGATTAGTTCTTAAATTAGAACTCAGTACAGTTTTTCCGTCTTTTCTTTCTCTCTTGCTCTTTGGTGTACAAATGCGTAAATATGTAAATATAATGCAAATAGATATATAAATCAATGTTGATGTGTCCATTTGTATACATAAATAGACATATCAATAATACATGAATCATAAACATTGATGTATGAATTCAGAATCTGATGATATTTCTTTCTAGAAACAAGTCTTAGAATAAGTAATGCTCTTGTCATATACTCATGAAGTATATGGAACATTGCTGACTGAGCTGGCTGTGGTGGATAATATAATAAGACATAAAAGGCAACATATAAAATAATTTCAGGCATTTTTATCTGGGGAGACCCCAAGTGAAGCCTCCTTGTATGTGTGCCTATAGCCATGATAAATCAATGGACATAACCTCTTCTGTTTACATTGTTTATGTAAATAATGTATTTTATAGATTGGTTGACTGCTTATGTGTTTGATTTCAGGTGCAATCTTCCAGGGTCGCCCACTACACAGCCTTGTCTAAGCTATTCCCAGAGGTTGATAAGAACGTTAAACCTTACATCTGTGGGGCGACTCAAACTTTCTGAAAGAGCATGAATATTTCTGTATGGATTGCATAATGGAATCCACGCTGTGGCGTTTGTTTTCCAGAGACGTTGGTGGAGAGATGTCTAAGGAGCTGCCTTCGCTGGTGGGCAAAGTGCAGCGGTGCCTGCTGACTGCCGCCGGAGGTCTGCGGCCCCTACCCCACTCACGCCACGACACACTATACCCTCGTCCCCACAGAACTTCATTGCTTTCAGCTTCTGTTTGTCTGTCTCTAAATATTGAGGACGTTGTGCAGAGTGTCTTTGCTTTAGAGATTTTGAAGGATGGGGCTGAGGGAGACATTTGCTGGGGACCAGGGAGAATAGAGGATCCCAGATGCCTGGAAGTTCCAAAGGGCCTTGGAAACTGATCAATAAGCTTTAGACATTAAACAAACAAAAAAGCAAAACAACACGGGGGAAATAATTTTTGCATTTTTAAACACCAGTGAATCCTTAGAGTTAATTCAGTGCCTAGGGTTATGTCTCTTTCAACAATTAATGTAAACAGCACTTACTCTGTGCCACAAAATGTAAGTACCACAGGTACAGAAACACTTAGGGCGCGGTCACTGCTGTCCTGGGCTCTCAGTCTTATTGGGAAAGGAGGGCGTGATGGTTAGCTCTATGTGCTGACTTCTCCGGATTTTGATGTCCAATTGTCTGGTCAAACACCAGACCTGCTGTTGCTGGGAAGGTATTTTTTTGGATGCAATTAACATTTGACATTTAAATCAGTGGACTTTGAGTAAAGCGGCTGACCCTCCATCATGTGGGCAGGCCTCACCCACTCAGCTGAAGACCTTACGAGCAAAACCTGAAGCTTCCCAAAGAAGAAGCAATTCTGCCTCAAGACGGCACATAGAAAACCTACCTGAGTTTCCAGGCTCCTGCCCTGGGGAAATCAGATACAAGACTGCAGCCTCGACTCTCCCCGCAAGTGTACAGACCGCTGTCTGCTTACAGGTTTTGGACATCGAACACGCCAGCTCCCACAATCATTGTGAGTCGATGCCTAAATATAGATCTCCCTCTCATTTTCCAGCGTTCATCGGAGAGCGAGAGAGTCCTGCGTCTCCTGACCCCTGCAGGACCTGAGCTGCGTGGAACGTCACCAGGAAGCAGCAGCAGTGCGAGGTAACTGAGAGAACTGTCGATGGGCGATGAAATCTCTGTGCAAACTCCAATGCAACGGGAAGGAAGACCCTTACAGAGATGCTAAGCATTCGTTGGACACACATTGAGCTGTGAGCAGTATTAACCACACCAGCCACAGGGGGTGCCCTCTGGGCAAAGGAAACAGCCTGGGGGCAAAGGTCAAGAAAAGAGGCTTCACGATGTCTTCAGGCGCCGGGACTGTTTCCAGCGGGGAATGTGAGGCTGGAAGCTGGAGGGTCAGGACTCACAGTGTCTGAGGTGAAGGTCTGGGGCATTCTCTTCCCGTCCATGGGGAAGCAGTGGCATCATCAGATGTACATGAGAAACACACAAAACAAACGCACGACAGCAAACTGGCCACAGCGCAGAGAAGACCAGTGCCACGCGACACCTTTGCAGGCGGCAGACGACTCTGAGTCTGAGGACAGTGAGGGCGCTACCCCCTGATAAGTGCACCTGTGCACACACGTCACATGCCTGCAATTCTGGGAAGTTCCCGTGAGCCCCTGGTCCAGGCACCGCCTGCCTGCTGCGATGCCAGCGTGACCAGGACTCCACCCCTCAACCTTGTAACCAGCATTCAGCCAGAGGCTGGGGTTCCAGAATCAGGACCTTAGGTGCTGCAGAGGCCACCCGAGTGCCTCGGAAGCAGAAGCCTGCGTCTGCCGTTGGCTCCCGTCAAGGTCAAGCGAGCCAGGGAGCCCGTGGTGTGACCTCACGCCTGGCAGGGCCCTCGCTCTGCAGGGGCGCCTGGACCAGGGAACTCGACTTTGCATCCAGGCTCCCGGCCCATGTGCTGATGGCAGAGGCCTCGCTTCCGCCCTGGGAGCCCCCAAGAGCCCTCAGAGCCCCGGGGAGGGGTGGGTCAGGGAAAGGCTGTGTCTCAGGAAACTCGGGCCTCGAGAAGGAGGCATCGGCAGTGGCCTGTGGACCACGGGACCCTCCAGTGGGGGCTAGGCGTTTTCTCCCATGTGGGACTTTCTCTTCCAGGAGGCACTCACTCCCCCTGCTCGTGTTCCTGCAGCTTCTGCAAAGGGCAGCAGGAAGAGACTCTGGGGACCCCATGACCTCACAGAGATCAAAGTCTCTGCCCTGGAAGTGGTGCCCTGAGGGGTGTGTGATGCTCTACGTCGGGGTCGGGGTGGATTGTCCGTTTCTCTCGGCGAGTTCAGAACCTGGCAAATCCCTCACCCAGGCCCGGATTAAGCGGTCTGACTGGAACCAGAGTGGCTTTCAATCCCACAGCCCCTCGGTTTCCAGTTCCCCCCTCCTTGGCCCATCCAGGAGGCACCATCAGAATAATCTTCCACGTCGTCTACTCCTGTACCACCTGTAGCCCTCAGGTCTGTATTGCAGGCAGTTTTCTCAGCTCTGACATACAGTACAGGGTTTTCCATCGCTGGGGAGCTGGCAGCCCAAGTCAGGCCTGACGTAGGTGGTCCTTCCCCTGCTGGGGAGGAGTCTGCTGGTGTGTGAGGTGTAGACCCTCAGGGCTCCAGGGAGAAGCCGAGGTGTACAGGAGGCCAGGGAAGGGGCAGCCAAAGGTGACAGAGTCCCGGGTGCGCCAGTGTGTGTCTCAGTACTGTGGATTCCTGGTCACCGTTTAGGCAGTGACCAGTGTTTAGCCACTGTTTAGACTTGGAGTACTCTGTGAACCACATTTTATTAAAATAAGGGGCTCTGTGCTTTTTCATTTCGTCTTGGAGACATGTGGGTCCCGTCCCCTATCAGTCCTCGGAAAGAAAGGACGTTGGTTCTAAAGAGTCATTAACATTTTGGTGAGTCGATCATTAGGTGCCTGGAGGTTCCAGTGCTATTGGAGGTTCAGTGTCGCCACTGGTAAACCGCGGCGGGCACACTGAATCCCACTCTATTTTCGCAACCTATGTCCGTAATGACCTCACGTGTCCATCCCGCCGCCGAGACACCAAATCCAGTCTTGCAAAAGTGACTCACAGCACAGTGACTGTTGCAGAATTATCACTTCCCTCATTCAGGTTTTCCGTCCTTGTGTCACGAGGTTCTGGAAAAGTCTGAAACCAAGAGAGTGGGTAATACCAGACAGGACTGGATCTCATGTTCCTGAGTCTCAGAGTCTGGCTCGGAGTCTGTTCACTGGTCACTGAACAGTGATTCAAGGTCTACTGAAGCCTCTTGCCTGCTTTCCAAGAGCTGCTGGTGGAAGTCAGAGCCTGCCCTGGGGCCTGGGGCCTGGGGTCCCCTCGTTGGAGAAGCCGTGTGTGTGCAAGGCGGCCACACCCAGAGCCAGGAGGGACGGATCTGAGACGCTCCCTTGTCCCAACCCCCTGACCCGGTCCGCCCAGACCCTGGGGGCTGGGACAGCCAGCGTCAGGCACAGCTGGGGCTCGCGTGGGGCTTGGTTACATCACAGGGGATGCGGCGCTCTTGGGGTTCAGGACGTCAGCTGCCCTCTGTGCCGGCTTCTCCCCACAGCAGCGCTCACCACCCACTCCAACCCCTCCTCCGCCTGGCCCTGGACAAACCTTCCCGGGCACTTTCCTGCTTCACTTTTTTTTTCGGGTGGCACAGGATGACTAGCGCGACTGAGGTTAATGTTTCGCTTCCCCCAGGTCGGTTGGGCTCTGATAAAAGCCCAGCAGGTCAGGCTCTGGTCAGAAGTTTAGTATGAGGACAGGCCTTGTTAAGAATGGGCATAATTCTGGGCATATTTCAAACTGGCCACCTTCCCCTCCCCGCGCTCCGCCCCCCCCCCCCCCCCACACACACACCTGAGCACCAGGAATGATTCTCTGCTCTGCCCTGTGAGGACCAGATAGAGGCCCTGGAGGGAAAGCTCACAGAAGTGGGGTGCCCACCCTGCTCCCACCCCGTGACTGGGTCCCCCTGGAGTTTTTATCGCTCAGACAGACCTGCCCGCACTGAGCTTCCGGCAACTTGTCACGTACACTTTAGTTTCTCTCACCCGACGCCGGGGTTCCTGTCGACACTTCTGCTTGTGGGTTTCTGCTCGTGCGTCTGTGTATCTGCCCGTCTGTCCAGTTTCGGGGGCAGCGAATTGCCCTGTGACCTCACTTTTCTGAGAATCTAAGAAAAGTTGTTGTCTTTCAGTGTGTTTAGCCTTTGTCTTGCTGCGCGAATGGGAACGTGCACGCCCTTTACTTACCAGCCTAGAAACTGGAAGTTGCCTGCTTCTTCTTGTCTGTCCCCGAAACCTCATTCTCAGGAAAGGATACACTGTTTGTTTCTCCTGCACGTGCTTCCTGGGTTCACCTAGTGTGGGGCTCCGGAGCGTACAGGATGCTGACCCCAAGAGAAGATGAGAGCAGAGACGGTGTCCCGCGCAGTCTTGTGTTCTGACCAACAGAACCCTGACTGGTAAATGAGTTTGTACGGAGTCCAACACCTCAAACTAAAAGAAGTGGTTTCAAATAAAATGAAGCAAGAGGGGAACTATTTTCAGGGATGGGGTAGGAGCGAAATCTTTCCCAGGTCTTCTAAAGGACTTGGCTTTCAGGTGAATGCCCACTGACCTGTGGGTATGTTTCAGGACTCCTTTTCGAATATGAGTGACCCCCATGGGCAAAAACAGGGGTGGAGAATGTTCTTTTGGTGGGAGACCCCAACTGTAGGGCGTTTGTGGACATCAAAATTTGCCCACTTTCCTTGCCTCTCCCACTGAGAACTGAGAAGATTTCTTTATTCTCAAAGAGAGAAGAGGGCAGTGTGTAAGCACACCCTTGCTGGGTGTGATCGTTTTTGAATGAAAGTGTCAGAATCTCTAAGCGGGTGCGGTTGGTCCCATCACTATTAGCTTAATTTACACGCGTGTGGTTAAATGTCCAAATCTCCATTTAATTGATTTTTTTCAGGTTGGCCTGTTCCTGTCAACTTTTTGTAAGGTTCTGGCAATTATGACCAGGTAGCCAGTTTGCAGAGTCCATCTGGTTACTTTGTGCTGCTCATAAGCAGATGTCATGGAAACTACAACGCATGCAGTGAGGTCACTATTTAGTATTTATACTGCTTGTATGTTAGCACTTTGTCCATTGCATTAAATAATTCTAGCCTGTAAGCAACCTAGTTTCACTGAAATGATAATGTTTCCCAACATCTAACGTCCCCCCAGGGTACAAGGAAGGAGTTGGAAGATTACTGGGTACCGATAGCACGGTAATGAACCTACACCATTCAGATTGCGTGATAATCCCAATGACTGCCGGCCAGCGGGCCTTGCGCGGTGGTTTTTGGTCCAGAATGACTGCGGATGTGTGGAAATAGGTGGTGGATGGTGTCTGGTTAGGGTTTCTCTACTCCTTTGGCTCCAGGAGCTGAACTTGCAGTAGATGGACAGAAAGTTCCTTTCTAACCAACCCCCCAGGAGGGAACAGAACTCAGGCCTTGAGTTTTCACCATCAGGTTGTAATGTTCCTTCACGTATGTAGGGAATTTATGTAAGTATATTCTATATGTTCTGTTTTATGTATAATACATATTATGCCTTTTACGTATAATAGACATATAATTTTGCTTCTAAGAGCCATCTTATTTGCATATCTTGGGATAAGTTGATGATTTATGTAAATATATCCCCAATTTATCCAATGAGATGCAAATAAGAGGGCCCTTAGGAACAAAGTTATATGTTTATTATACATGGGCTACTTCAGAAATAACGTGGGAAATCGCCAGTAGGATCTATCAGGAGGGATCAATGTTTCCTTTCTTATTAAGTCCAGTTTCTTGTATTTTGACTTTTCTACTTGACCTTTCATTCAAAATATGCCATTGTTCCATCATATTTTAACTCTCTATTCACTGTTCTTGAGGTATTTTAAGAGGATGTGCCTGTAACTTTCAGAAAAGTTTTCATTTTTAAGAGAGTGAAGTGTATAGCATCAAGCTATTAATACAGCTACAAAGTAATCACTTTGGCCTGATTTAGGGCCCAGAAAAATCAATCCTTCCAGTAACCCAGGACAATAGGAACAGCAGCAAGATGGCAATCTGGGGACACAACACACCCTTTAAAGCTTTCTCAGTGGTGTTAGTTCAAGATCTCACGGCTCCTTTACTCCTCACCAAGTTCACGTGGATTTCAGAAAATTGTATGATTTGTTGCCTTTTTACTTTATGACCAAACATTTGAAATGCAACTTTAAGTTGTGTAAAAAAGGTAGAAAATAGAACCTGCAGCTATAACCATAAAGCTTTTATGGTTATATATATATTTATACCATATAAATATACGATGCTTATATATTTGTATGTTTTTAAAATGACCTGAGGATGGGGACATAGGTTGATTGAAATACGATACAAGGACATTTTTGGAGGATAGGACTGTTCTAAATCTTGATTATAGTGATTACCTGGGTGTATATTGGGTTGGCCATAAAGTTCATTTGGGTTTTTCCGTAATATCTTACAGAAAAACCGGAACGAACTTTTTGGCCAACCCAATACATTTGTCAAAACTCCTCTAATTGGGGACTTCCCTGGTGGCACAGTGGTTAAGAATCTGTCTGCCAGTGCAGGGACACAGGTTCCATCCATGGTCCGGGAAGATCCCACATGCTGCGGAGCAACTAAGCCCGTGTGCCATGACTACTGAGCCCACGTGCCACAACTACGGAAGCCCGCACGCCTAGACCTCGTGCTCTGCAACAGGAGAAGCCACCGCAGTGAGAAGCCCAAGCACCTCAACAAAGAATAGCCCCTGCTCGCCACAACTAGAGAAAGCTCGTGCACAGAAACAAAGACCCAACGCAGCCAAAACAAACAAAACAAACAAAACTCCTCTAATTGGACACTTAAAACGGGTCCATTTTGTCATATGCAAATCATAGCTCAAGGTGTTGATTTTTAAAAATCTCAATGGCTGTCTAGTTGATTTTTGAAACTTCCTGAAAGTAATTTTACAAAAGACTCCAAAAGTTAGCAAAATTCAAACTCAGGGTTTTTCCTAAGGAAAGCTTTACTTAGAGTTTAAAGCCCACCAATGAGACTGAGTCATTTATATCAACAGCATTTAGCATTTCCTGCGCTGACTCCACGCTCTGAACAGGGGAAGGAAGAAGGCTTGGGGAAAATCAGCTCTGATGAGAATACCTCCTGTTTTGCCTGCAAATGCCTGCGTTTCGGGGGCCCTGTCAAGGTCAGAAGATCTGGTTTTCCCATCAGACGCAGAGAACAATGCTCTGGAGGGGATGAATCACAGCAACTGACCTCTGATCGCCGGGGTGAGAATGGGAGCCCTGGACGTCGGGTGGCGAGGGTGGTACTTCCAGCAGGCCAGGATGTGGGCCCTGGGAGCTGCCAGCTAGTGCTCTTCAGCTCAACCCAACAAACAGGCCCCTCGGGGGGTCCTCTGGGCACCGCCTCCACCTCACGCGCCCTGCTCCCCGCCCTGCCTGGGCTGGCCCAGCGAAGCAGGGCCCTCCATCCCGGGGCCTGGCCTTCTGCTTCAGAGATGCTTTTCTGACCTTGACACCAAGCAGCGGCCCCATCCCTCTCTGGCTCAAGTCCTACTTGACCTTGACTGACCTCTAACCAACCACTCCTCCTAATCCATGCCTCCTTTAACCCAACTGCTGTCTCTGTCTGCTGTCTGTTCATCACATGCTGACTGACAGCTAAGGCCCTGAAAGGTTTCTGGAAGTTTGTCCTGACCCACGTGCTGGAAGGCCCGACACATGGGGAAAGCTGAGGCGTCGCCCACCGAGTTTATCCAGGGCAGCAAGAAGGCAGTGTTCCTCCCTGCTATTCTGTTGCCTGTCAAGCTAAGCTCTCCTGCCTAACCCCGGCCCAAGTCACCACCTTCCTGTGCTTGGATGAAACAGGCTTCTAAACTGTTTCTCTGCTTTCAACCAACATCCCCTTCCTTTCTTCTCCATGCCCAGACCAGAGGGGTATTTCCAGAATGAGACTCTGAGCTTTGCTTTCTCTTGGTTAAAAATTCTTCCACCGGTCTCCATGGCCCTTGGAAAAAGCTAAGGTGCTGGGTTGACTTTCAGTTGGCCTTGGGCGACCTGGCCCCTTCTCAGCTCTCTCTCGCCTCATCTCAGATCACTCCCCTCTTTAAATGATGGCTTAGCCTCGCGAGCCCCTCCCCACCTGCTCAGCACCTGGTCAAGGTCCCTCTGCCTCAGGGCGTTTGCACACGACCCTCAGAAAGTAAGAGCTGCTTTCTCACCCTCCAGGTCTCAGTTTGAATATCAGGTCCTCAGGGAAACCTTCTTGGTCCCCAGCCCAGGGGAAGTACGCCTTCCTCATGGCCTTCATTGAGGTGCTGTGCACAGCTCTCCTTCATCCACTGTGTGTGTGATGGTTGGTTCCCGGCCTGTCTGTCCAGGTGTTCCCGCCCCTGCAGGAGCCCTTCCCCTGATGTCCAGCGACCAAGCGCGCTACTTCTTAGCATCTGTTGAATGGATAGAGTATGACAGTTCTTTTCCAGCAACACTTGACATTTGGCTAGGCTGTTATAACATTTTTGTCGGTTTTAACAAGCTTTTTGCTACTTTTTGAGAGTTTTATTACTTTCCTGACCAGGAAATACTTGAACCTTTATTCTGATGGGTGGTTGAATGCAAAAACCGTGAGACAAAAATCTCATGGCCAGGCTTGTTGCTGCTTGAAACTAAAATCTCTCGAAATCTGCTGGGAACAGATGCTCCACGTCAGCACCATGGTCACTTGAGGCTGGAACGTGTGTCCCAGGGGCAGCTCTGGAGGTCACCTGGCAGCATCCCTGACTTCCACCCACTAGATGTCAGCTATCACCACCAAAAATGTCTCCGTCCAGGTAGGGCCAAGGGTCGGTCCCCTGGTGGGCAAAGTTGCCCCAGGGTGAGAACCACGGATGTGGAATTCCATCCTAGCAGCTTGTTTCTGGTATATCAAGCCCCATACCTCTCCCACCTACACAGACATTGACCCACTCTGTGTCCACTGCACACACAGACACACGCTTTCTAAGTGTCACCTTGTTGGATTTTCTGCACTCCTACTAAATATTAGGGATTATACCTTATATGTTTTTCTCGCTGGTGTACTTGAATGCTTCTAAATTTACACAGCTTGGAAACTCATATCCTGAAGGAGCCATAAATCCTTCCCCGAGGCAGCTGGTATTGTTGTGTCTACACTGATGCATTATTTCCATGTTACCGTGATGGCCCAAGAACTTTTGAAACTACTCTTCCATTGCTGTTTTCACTATTGATTATCCAAAATGACTTTTTGAACGTTGGGGAATACGGCACTTGTTTGGAAAGGAAGGGGTTTAAGGAGATAAACCTTTAAAATAACGAAGGAGAAGGCATGGATGAGAGACTGGGGGCCCTGTCAGGGCTCTGATAAATGGGGGATTGGAGGGCCTCGCTGTTTGTTTAGCGTTCTTGTTCTGCTTCAACCGTGCACAAAACCGGCATGGAAGTGTCTGCCGTGAAAACATAACACAGTCTGGCCACGGTCAGCCCACAGGGCCTGGCCTGGGGAAGGCCTTGTTGTTCTTCCGTGCCTGGGCCCTGGCTGTGTCCTGAGAGGGGCTGCAGAGCGAGGCCTGGGGAGACTTTCCAGGATGTTAGGAAGGGATATCTGGCTGCTTCCCATCAACACTGTCCAGCCTGCTAGTGTCAGGTGGGGAAGCTCGGTCCAGCTCCCTCAGCCTGCAACTTAGTCCTTCTTTTTCCTCCTAAAACCCAGAGAAAGTGGCCCAGCACTTACTTGACCTGAAGGTAAGTGGGTCTGAAAATGTTGGGCGAACCTCTGTGGCTGTTCACTTTGAGTGTCTGCGAGTGACCGGAGCCAGAGCTCTTTTCTCCCCAGTCCAGGAGTAACCATGACCTTGAAAAAGGCTGGCCTTTAGGTTTTCAGGCCACTCTGGCCCCCGAGCCCCAGACTGTCGGCTCACTGTCTTAAAGTGCTCTTTCTACTCCTAAGGAGAAGGAACATTTCAAATGTCACCAGAGGTACTTAATTAATGTTATATTTTAAACAGAGGCAACTAGGGAAATCAATATAAAGTTACTGCACGAGACGCCGATCAAAGGATTGAAGATTTCTGTGGATAAACAATACGTAGGACCTTCATGGATTTTCGCAAATTTTACTCTGTGAATATCCTGTGTTTGGGTCGTAATTGGATTATGTGAATATCCCAGGGGTCGATTTCCCACCACTTTCAACACTGTTTCCACCTTTTATGATTTTTTTTAAGACCTTGACATCTTTATTATTATTTTTATTATTATTACTATTAAATTTTAGGACATAAAATTTACCCTTTTAACCATGTTTCTGTGTACAGGTCAGGGGTATTAAGTGCATTCATATTGCCAGGCAGCCGTCACCCCCTCTGTCTCCGGAACTCACTTTACTTTGCACAGTTGAAACTCTGCCCCATCGCTGAGATTTCCTTTTTTTTTCCCCATTTGTTTCAAAGGTGCTTTTAATTGTTGAAGCAATGTTATGATGACTGCTCTAAAATCCTTGTCAGATAATCCTAGCATCCTTATCATCTTGATATTGGAATCTATTGGTTATATTTTTCATTCAGTTTGGGGGTTTCCTGGTTCTTGGTCTGATGGATGCGTTTTGATTGAGACCTGAGCATTTGGGTACTTTGTTATGAGACTCTGAATCTTAGTTAAACCTGCTAGGTGGGTTGTTCTCACACAGCTCTGGCCAGACAAGCGTGGGCTCTGCCATCATTCTTCCAGGTGGGCATTGTCCAGCTTCCCCACGTGGGTTTCCAGGACACCTGAGGCGGGGGTTCCTGGAGGGAGTCCTGGGTCCCCAGCAGGCCTCCCCTGATGCATCCCCATGGAGGGCAAGAAGCAGTGTCTCATTGCTGACCCCCACATGGGCTCTACTGACATGTGGGGAGGGGTCATTGCCACCCAGGGTGAGGGTGAGGAGTCCTGGCTCGGCCACCACTGCCTCGTTACAGTCTCCCAGGCTCTGACCTTTACCTGCACAGGTGCAGATGGGCCACAGATTTATTTCTGTTGTGTTTGGCTGGATGGCGTGACTATTGTCTAAATGTTGTCTCTCCTGCTAGGATGTTCCTTTTCCGGCTCAGTGGCCAGAGAGAGAGGCTTTTGTTGAGTTTTCTTTGTCTGCAGCCCCTGGCGTTTCCATCCCGAGCTCCTCTATCCCCAAGCCTGGGGTGTATGAGGCAGAAAGAAACCCAGCGAGCTCACCTCTGTGTCTGCCTTTGGTGCCCAGGACTCGAGCTGGGTTGCAGGCTTCTCTCTGTCCTCAGCATCTTCTGGTTAATCTTATGTGTAATATCCGGGGTTTTCAGTTGTGCTTAGAGGGAGGAACAGGAATAAGTATATCTATTCCATGACTCTAGAAGCAGAAAAGACATTTTATTTTTAAGTTTCATAAAGTCCATATTTTCTCAGACCTACAGATTAGCCAGGTGTCCACATTTTGCCTCATTTGCTTTATCATATTCTCTATCAGCATATATGCAGTACTTTTCCTGAACTATGTGCAAGTGAGTTCTAGATATTGTGACCTCTTACTTACAAATACCTCAATGTCTATTTCTTATTCTCTTGCACAACTACAGGATATTTTTCAAAATCAGGAAATTTAACATTGATGCAACGCTAGAATTTAATCCTAATTCATATTAAAAATGTCACTAATTGTCTCAATTGTGTCTTTTATATCTTTTAAACTTTCATTATATTTTTTAAAGAACAGGATATCCTTGAGAGGGAGAGGGAGAGCACACACAAGGCACACACAAGAATCAACAGGGCAGATGGGAGTGTAGCATCACTCCCATTTCAGGACCCAGGAGGGAGCTGGCCTCAGCTAGGAGGAGAAAGCCCATCATAGGGCCAGGAGGCAGGGCAGAGAAGGAGACACGGATGCCTAGAGCCTGGAAGGTTTGGTGGTGGGAGGGCACAGTTGCTCTCTTCTGCCTGCTCAGATTTTCTCAGAGACACAAGAAGCAAGGTGACCAGATGGGAGAGGAGCACGTCGGGAGGTATCAGGAGGGCGCAGGCTTGTCCAGGGGGATGGAGGGCTCCCTGCCACGCCTGCTCACTGTTTGGCTGGCATCTGAACTCTTTATCTTTTCTTTCTGAAACCATTAAGTATTTTCGAGCAGAAATAGCATGGTACAATTTTCCACTCATTAATTGGTCTTGCCAGACTGTAAATCCAGCTATCAATTTGAATGTGTCTTAGGTTTTAAAAATCCTTGTTCCACTGCTATTGAATGCCTGGTCTGTGTCTGGCACTGGGGGTGCACCAGCCAGCAGAACTGACCAAGCCCCTGACCTCAGGGAGTTAATAGTCTACAAGGGGAGACAGAACACACACAGGAAACAAACTAGATCAGTAAATTATGTACAAGTATGAACACGGCAAATGCTGTGGAGAAAAAATGGAGCAGGACTGAGGTCGTAAGGAGGGTTGGGGGCCTTCGACTGCAATATTAAATGGTCCGGACAGGGCAGAGCTTCTGGAAAGGATGGCTTGTGAGAGCAAAGTTGAAGCAGGAGAGAAAGTGAGTCATGCTCGCAGGGCATCACCGTGAGGAGCGTTCCCGGCGGAGGGAATGGCCGCGGCGAAGACCCTGAGGTGGGAACATGCCCGGTGTATCGGAGAAACTATGGAACCAGGGTGGCTGGCGTGGAGCTAGGGGTGGATGGGAGGTGGGAGATGAGGTCGGGGGAAAATCGGGCTGACAGGCCACCCTGGGACCTGACACTCACCCTGGGTGCTCTGGGAGCCTTGAGCAGAGCAGGGCTGGCCGGCTTGTGTGGTGGAAGGTCACAGCGGTTGGGTTTCTGGGTAACAGGAGGCCACGAGGGACCCTCGCCTAGACGGGGAGGCTGGGATAGTGGTGAGGGCCACAGGTAGTGGCTCCTTCCAAGTGGCAGCAGTGGAGGGTAGAGAAGTAGTTGGATTCAGGAATATCTTGGACATAAACCTGAGAGAATTTGTTGAGGAACTGTGTGGGGTTTTGGGATTTGGTCTGAGATGTGGAGAGGGTGCAGTCTTCATCCGTGAGACAGGGGAATCTGAGATGGTCCAGGGCAGGCCCTGTAGACATGGTTGTCTCAGGGATTGATTAGCCGTCCACGAGGGCACATAAATGGTCTGCTGGGGTTGAGGAGGGAGGTCTGGGCTAAAGAGACACGTTCGAGAGTCATCAGCTCATGGAAGGCACTTACAGCCATGAGACTGGAGCAGGGCTCTTGTCCTGGCTCCAAAGTGTGGGCAGTGGGGCCACCTCACCTGGAAGCCTGTTAGAGGTTTGGGATGAACATATGCACACAACTATATATAAAATTGATAAACAACAAGGACCTACTGTACAGCACAGGGAACTCTACTCAATATTTTATAATAATCCATAAGGGAAAAGAATCTGAAACAAAATTATGTGTGACTGAATTACTTTTCTGTCCACTTGAAACTAACACAACATTGTACATCAACTATACCCCAGTATAATATTTTTTTTTGTAAAAAAGTGTGCGTAAACAGAAAAAAAAGAAACACCAGAACTCAGGCCCCCCTTCCCCTGCACCAGGTCCTGCTGAATCAGAACTCACATTTTAACAAGCTCCCTGCTGCCCATTAGGGATTGAGGAGCCCTGGCCCAAGGCTTCTGTGTAGACAGAGAAGAGAAGAGGGCCCTTGGATCATGGCTCTAGCTCAGGAGCAGACCAGGCACGAATGTGGGAGATTGCGGAGGAGTGTTTCACAAGATTGGGAATAACAAAGCAGAAACCAAAACCGTAAGAGCAGAGTCCTTGCCGCCAACAGGACAGAGTGGACGAGGGCCAGGGCGGGATCAGCGTGAGGGATGCTGTTTCCAGGACAGAGAGCGGGAAGATTTCAGACCAAGGGGTAAACTGTAGGAGACAGGAGGGGAGAGAAATCAGAGGTGGCCGGGATAGCCCATGCTTGGAGAAGTCTGGCTGCCAGATGGAGCAGAGAAATGGGGGTGAATGCTGGCGGGCCAGGTGAGCTCTAAGGAAATTCGGGGTTTTTCTTGGGCTGTGCCTCACAGCTTCCGGGATCTCAGGTCCCTGACCAGGGATTGAACCCGGGCCATGGCAGTGAAAGCTTGGAATCCTAACCACCAGGACACCAGGGAACTCCCTAGGGAAATTCCTTTTTACACTGTTTGTGTTTATAGTTTAGAATGAGGAAAGCAATGTGCTTCTAGGCTGATGGAATGACCCTGTAGAGAGGAGAAAAGGGAAGCTGCAAGTCTGTCACGTGACCCAGGTTAGGATGGCTGGTGTTTGTGTAACGTGCCCATGGTTGACGGCGGCCCGCTGGCTGTCCTGAGCTCCGAATCCCTGGGAGAACTTCACGTGAAACAGTCAGTAAATATTTGTGGGGCTCCTATTTAAGGCACGCCACCCTTCAAGCGTGGGCGTCAGAACCAATGTGCATGTTGCAGAAAGGACTTGGGTAAGAGAGGCTAACAGCGTGGGGATCCTGACCCACGTAAGTCCAAGGAAGAGCTCAGAGCTGAGGACATCTGATATGCAGGAGGCAGCCAGGCTGGGACTTTAGGTGGCCACAAGTCCCAGCACGTGTACGGAATATACTAACCCCAGGAGCTGTCTGAGAGGTAGGTTTGTTCTCGTTGGCCTGACGTATGATCTCAGCACACACTCACCCCAACATCAAAAGGCAGGGGTGGCGAGAATTGCTAACGCTCCAGTCGTTTCCCTGCGTGAAGCTGGTTTGAGATTTGCGTACCATCAACGACCAGTCCTCTGAGAGAATTCGTGGTGCCTCGCCATTGCTTTGGACAGAGGGCCATGCTCTCACCTTGGGGAAATTCATTTTCTCCTTTATTGGCGAACACATTTCGCAACAGGCCCATAGGACTGGGCTGAGCAGAGGTGTCCAGTGGGTCTGTGCCTTGTCACAAGTTCATGAAAGAGTCATTAGCCGGCTGCCCCTCCTCCATCTCTGTCTCAGAATAGTGTCATCAATATTTTCACTGGTCCAGCAGGCGAGCGATCCGTCGGGTGGCTCCCACTTCCTGTCTCGGACCGTATGTTCTTGTTATTTATGTCAAGAAAGTGGCATTTACATGCCGGCTTCCAGTAGTTTATAGAAGCTGGGCTCCTCTGATAGAGCTTGACGTGTGCCTGGGCTCAGTCCGCAGATAATACATGAGCTGGTGCATCTGAAAGTGTGTTTCCACCCACCCGAAGGAGGGGACAGGCCAGAGCTGGCAGCACCAACCGTGCAGCGTCTGGGTGGGATGGGGGCCCACAGCATCCCCTATGCCTACTGCGTTTTGTTGAGATGCTACTATGGCTGTGGTCTCCTTCCAGAGGTTCACAGGTGAAGACCTTCTATAGGGGGGTTTCCAGGAGCCTTGGTATCTGACCAGGGGGTCGCTCTATTCAAAGATGCCTAACATGGCCCCTTCTCATGGGGGTTTGCGTTCTGTTTGCCAGTGGAGTTGGCAATGATTCTTCTGGTCCGTGGTTCCTCTTTGAATTCAAAGCAGTGGGCTTGCCTGGCCCATGATTGAGGTCTCCTGGATTAAGCTCACACTTTGGCTCCATTTTCTATAGATACAAACACACAAAGTGGGAAAGACACACATGACATCAAACATGGAAACAAGATGTAGCAAAATTGTTGATCTCAGATTTTTTAACAAGATTAGGATATCAAGAGTTATTTTTCAATTCTTAGAGCATCACACAAGGTCGAGATTTCACGTGCTTCTATATTGTTAAATATGTTCATTACACACACCACACACACACAGGTACACACATCCACATTCGTCCAGCGTTATTCATCTTTTCCTGGTAACCACCTGCCATTTCGTGCTGACTTACCTCAAATGCCTTTATTTCATTTGGTAGCTCCGAAATTACTTTGATCTCTATGAAAATAAAATAACTTAATCCTCAAGCAGCAGTCCTGTTCATGATTTCTGTTCGTAACAACGATGCCACGCTTAGACAATTTCACTATAACATTATAAAATGGGATAAAGTAACCGTCTAATTTTTTTTAAAACTGAGCCTCAAAAGCCTGTATAATTTTTGTTAGTGTTATTTATCTTAGTTCGACAATGTGGAGCCACTCCAATTTAGTGTCCACGACAAGTTGGACCAAAATTGAATGTAGATCAGATCTCGAGCTTGGCAGTGAACCAAATCGGTCTGATTATGTGGGATTACATGGTGCATGAATTTTTAAATTAAATAGTTTCTTGCCCTATTAAATAATGTCAACAGTATTATTGTGGGGCCTTATTTTCATTTCTTGTCTACTTTCATATACATATTTTTTTTCTTTTATTAACCAATATTCCTTTATTTAGATTCGATAACACCCAGGACGTCACCACTCTCTCTGGAGACGCTTTTCATGTCAAGTACAATCTCAGAGCAGATTCATTTTTTACCTTTTAGTATGTTTTATCACATCATTCTCTGGGATTCTCTTTGGTTTTGTTAGAAAGTCAGATTTTGTCTTTTTACTGGAGCAAATCAATGCAGAGACTATCTTCTTTGGGGCCCCTGCTAATATTTACTGACTGCTTTTTGTCTGTGATCCAGCTTCAGATGATGTCCTATTTGCCACTGGTGTTCCCAGTGCCCGTGTCCATCCAGGAATCTGAGATTCTGAGAGCCAGGGGCAGCGGGCTCCTGGCCAGGAAGAGCCGCGGGTGGGAGGTGTCCATCCGAGAACCCAGCTCACGCCCTCTCCCTGTGGCCACATGCAGCTTCAAATGCCAAAACAAGCTGTCTTGAGCCCTGGGCTGTAAGCTGCGGTCTTATCCTTCTGCAGGGGACACACATTTTGGCAAAACTACCTGCTTTGGCTTTAGTGTATTCAGAGCGAGTGTAGCCAGAGGAGACAGTTTAACTCAACAGGGCCATGGGTGGCCTCCTCCATCACTGCTAAATGTCTTCACTGCTGCTTTTCCTTGCTTTCCCTTTCCTATGTGTGAGCACACTTAAGGAATAACTACTCCAGTTTGTGTATTCCCTTCTCAAAATCGGCCTATGCCACCTCAAAGACCATGGTAATATTTTAGTCCACGTGCTTCCACGGCGCACCACATGAAGATGATTACTTGGGGTCTCACGGGGTGCCACTCAAAGTCCTCTCAGGGGCCAGCAGCTGCTCCCCCTGGAGGAACACCATCACGCTGAAGCAGGCAGGAGGTGGCCATTGGCGACCAGACGCCGGTTCTGTCTCCCATGCGGTTTTGGACTCGCCTCAGGCACCTGGCCCATGAGCCACATGGGATCCACCAGGTGCTCATAGGGCTTGGAGACCATCACAGTGTTGCCGGCTCAGAGTGAACACCAGCCCCGGTCCAGCGTCCTTCCCCTTCATCTCCACCTTTCCAATTGGACCTTCAGGACCAAACGTCACCTCCTTGGTGGGACCTCTCCTCTGTCCCCCTGCCCCCTCTGTACCCATGTCTCGATTTCGCTGGGGTAATAACAACACAGTACTGGTGGTGATGTGAGCAGAGTAGTGCTGGGCATGTCCCACGTCACCTCCACATCCACAGTATGTAATTCTTGGTGGTGTCCCACGCACCCACAGCCCAAAGCACGCTCTGTGAGCTCATAGTGATGCCACTGTGGGCTAGGGGATGCCACGTCCTCGGGACCAGATTCTTCATTCCAGCTTTAACCATTCTTGTATCAGGCATGGGATAGCGACTTCGGAATTTGCCTCATTACTTTGATATGGCGATCACATAAATGTTGTGTGGCGGACCGTAGGGCTTTAGGGGAGAGCAGATTCCGGAATTTCTATGCAGACACGACTTAGTGATCACAATTTGCTTGGAAGAATTTTGCGGGAATTAGTCATAAAGCTGTTTTAATATTAGTTAGCAAGTAGATTGCTTCCTTATTTGGGTTGGCTTGGAGAAAAAACTGCAAAGATAGGCAAATGCAATTTAGAAATTGTGTGTGTGTGTTTAGTCGAAGTTAATATACATATAATTAACTATACTTATATACAAATACTTTTCAAAATGGGTACACAAAATATGGACTTAAATATCTATTTCATCTGAAGTCATTTCTCTTTTTAGGATCAAAGGGTTTGTCTTCAGTAAGGAGATGGATGAGAAGGTCTATTGGATCAACAGGAAGGAGAGACCCTTTTCCCTGGTGCACCCAACAAGGACATTTAGCCCTTGTGATGCAGCCTCTGCCATCCCCTCCTAGCCAGGGTTTCTGTCTCAGTTCCTCTCTGTATTGTCCATTACGCCCACAATATTTGGGTGTAAATAGTGAATGCACAGATAGTTTGGTCCCATGAGTGTCGACAACTGTGTGCCCATGTGACCCACACCCAAATCAAGAAAAGGAGTGTTTCATCACCTAAGAATGAAATTGCTGGTCCATGAAGGAAGTATATGTTTGATTTTATGTTTTTTACATGTCAACTATTTTTCCAAAGTGGAATTTATGAGAATTTCAAAAGTATTGGGGAGTTCAATTGCTCCACTGTCCTCACATTTGTAAGACTTGCAAGACTTCTTCAATTTACCTGCTCCACTGGGTGTGAAGTGGCTTCTCGTTGTGACTGTAATTTGCATTTTCTTGTTGACTAATGATATTGAACACCTTTGCATGTCCTTTGGCCACACCACGAGGCATGTGGGATCTTAGTTCCCCAGCTAGGGATTGAACCCGGGCTCCCTGCAGCAGAAGTGCAGAGTCTTAACCACTGGGCTGCCAGTGAAGTCTCACGTATCTTTCTTTTTGAAGTGTATCTTCAAGTAATTTGCCTGCTTGTGTTAGGTTGTGTGTCTGTTTATTATTAAGTTGAAAAGTTTTCGTATACATTCTGGGTACTAGTCATTAGTCAGATATAGGCGTTTGCTCTGCTCTGTGGCTTGCCTTTTGATTTTCTTAATGGTGTCTTCAATGTCACCCATTTTTAATTTTGATAAAGGCAATTTGTCAATTTTTTCTTTTATCGCTAATACACTTTGTGTCTTATCCAAGAAATCTTTACCAACTTCACAGTTGTGAAGATTTCCTTCTGTATGTCCTTCTAAAAGCTTTATAGATTTAGCTATTATATTGATTATATTTAGCTATTATATCCACTTCAGATTAATTATTGAGTATGGTAGGAGGTAAGGGATGAGGTTTATCTGTGTTTTTGTTTTTTCTTTTCCATATGAATATGCACTTGTTTCAACACTATTTGTTGAAAAGACTTTTCTTCATCTATTGAATTCCCTTGACGCCATTGCAGATGTCGGACCATTTCAGGACTCTCTCCTCTTCCCTTTATCTGTTAGACTCCCATTACTTCTCTATCACACTGCCTTTGTTATTGCAGATTTATAGTCATTTCTAAAATAAAAAAAGTGTAAATCTTACAGCTGTATTTTTCTAGTTCAAGTTTGTCTTGGCTAGTCTAGGTTCTTTTTTTTTTCCTGCACCGTGCAGCTTGTGGGATCTTAATTACCTCACCAGGGATGGAACCCGGGCCCTCAGCAATGAGAGCCTGGAGTCCTAACCACTGAACTGCCAGGGAATTGGCTAGGTTGTTTTCCTTTCAGTATATATTGCAGAATCAGGTTGTCAATTCCTTCATAAAAAACCTGCTGGGTTTTGCATTCTGTACATAAATTAACCTTCTTATTAAAATTGTCTGTTATGTTATTCTGGTGTCTCACCAAACATATATGGCATCACCTTATCTCTGAGCTGGTCTAGCCTAGAATTCAATCTGGTCCACGATTTGCAACACAAAATTGTTGTTCCAGAGAGATCGTTCTATTCCTTAGTCAAGCACATTATTAAATACGTTTGTACTTTCCAATCTCTGTTTCTCCCTTCCCGACTATCCTTCCTTATCGTAGCTCCAGACTAAAGTGTTCCCTCTCTCTCAAGGGTGACATCTAGTCTCAGCTCCTCTGCACAGGTCCTCACTCACTGGGCACCACCTTCAGACCCACTTTTCCCTCTGTAACTGGAACACCCCCATCCATGCATCACAAGGATGTCCCACAGTTTGCTTACCTGTGGCCATGGCTCACCTATGTAGTGATATTTTAAACTACTAAGGTCTAGAGACCGTATTTTAACAGAACAGTGCTTCCAAAACTTGTAAAAGATATATCACAGGTAGGAAATGTTAAACACGTAGACAGTAAACTTGTACAATATCTGTGAACATTAGTAAAAAATTTATTACTTTAAAAAATTAGGTAAAAGAAAAAAAATAACTAGATAGTATGTCACATTTTGGATTTGTGCATAATTTCAAATAGAATTTTTAAATGTCATTGGTATTGCAAAATTTGTTTTTCTTTTATTTTAATTTTTATTGGAGTAGAGCTATTTACAATGTTGTGTTAGTTTCAGGTGTACAGTAAAGTGAATCAGTTATACATATACATACATCTATTCTTTTTCAGATTCTTCTCCCATATAGGTTATTCTTCTTCTCCCATATTATAATATTTCAGATTCTTTTCCTAAGATTACAGAATATTGAGTAGAGTTCCCTGTGCTCTACAGTAGGTCCTTGTTACTTATCTATTTCATATACAGTAGTGTGTATATGTTAATCCCAACTGATAATTCATTCCAAAAGGATGCTGAGAGAGTTGCCAGTGAGACTGAAGTCACCTTTGTGCCTTTCCCTTTCTTCCGGACTCACTTAACACAAGCTTCTTAGGACAACATCCCAAACAAACGACCTCACCCAGGTCCCTGGCTCAGGCTCTGTTTTTGATGGAACCCAAACCTAAGACATCCACCTGAACAGAGAATGCCTCCTTTTCCATCATGGAGAACAAAAACCCTCAGCATTTCTCTGAGAGGAAGAAAAGGCTCACCTCAACACAGAAAGGCTGGGAAAGTCTTTTCTTGAGGCATAGAACTAGGAGCTGGACACCTGTCAATCTTTCCCCCCTCCCCCAACCTCCCTAGCCCCTGACAACCACTTTTCTACTCTCTGTTTCTATGGGTTTGACTTTTTGTTTCTTAACATCTTTATTGGAGTAAAATTGTTTTACAATGGGGTGTTAGCTTCTGCCTTATAACAAAGTGAATCAGCTACACATATACATATATCCCCATATCTCCTCCCTCTTGTGTCTCCCTCCCACTCTCCCTATCCCACCCCTCTAGGTGGTCACAAAGCACTGAGCTGATCTCCCTGTGCTATGAGGCTGCTTCCCACTAGCTATCTATTTTACATTTGGTACTATATATATGTCCATGCCACTCTCTTATTTTGTCCTAGCGTACCCTGCCCCCTCCCCATGTCCTCAAGTCCATTCTGTACATCTGCGTCTTTATTCCTGTCCTGCCCCTAGGTTCCTCAGAACCACTTTTTTAAAAAATTCCATATACATGTGTTAGCATATGGTATTTGTTTTTCTCTTTCTGACTTACTCTACTCTGTATGATGGTCTGTAGGTCCATCCACCTCACCATAAATAACTCAATTTTGTTTATTTTATGGCTGAGTAATATTCTATTGTATATATGTGCCACATCTTCTTTATCCATTCATCTGTCAATGGACACGTAAGTGGCTTCCATGTCCTGGCTATTGTAAATAGAGCTGCAATGAATATTGTGGTACATGACTCTTTCTGAATTATGGTTTTCTCAGGGTATATGCCCAGTAGTGGGATTGCTGGGTCGTACGGTAGTTCTATTGTTAGATTTTAAGGAACCTCCATACTGTTCTCCATAGTGACTGTATCAATTTACATTCCTACCAACAGTGAAAAAGGTTTCCCTTTTCTCCTCACCCTCTCCAGCATTTATTATTTGTAGATTTTTTGATGATGGCCATTCTGACTGGTGTGAGGTGATACCTCACTGTACTTTTGATTTGCATTTCTCTAATGATAAGTGATGTTGAGCATCCTTTCATGTGTTTGTTGGCAATCTCTACATCTTCTTTGGAGAAATGTCTATTTAGGTCTTCGGCCCATTTTTGGATTGGGTTGTTTGTTTTTTGATATTGAGCTGCATAAGCTGCTTGTAAATTTTGGAGATTAATCCTTTGTCAGTTGCTTCATTTGCAAATATTTTCTCCCATTCTGAGGGTTGTCTTTTCATCTTGTTTATGGTTTCCTTTGCTGTGCAAAAGCTTTGAAGTTTCATTAGATCTCATTTGTTTATTTTTGTTTTTATTTCCATTTCTCTAGGAGGTGGGTCAAAAAGGACCTTGCTGTGATTTATGTCATAGTGTTCTGCCTATGTTTTCCTCTAAGAGTTTAATAGTGTCTGACCTTACGTTTAGGTCTTTAATCCATTTTGAGTTTATTTTTGTGTATGGTATTAGGTCGTGTTCTACTTTCATTCTTTTACATGTAGCTGTCCAGTTTTCCCAGCCCCATTTATTGAAGAGACTGTGTTTTCTTCATTGTATATTCTTGCTTCCTTTATCATAGATTAGTTGACCATAGGTGTGTGGGTTTATCGCTGGGCTTTCTATCCTGTTTCATTGATCTATATTTCTGTGTTTGTGACAGTACCATACTGTCTTGACTACTATACCTTTGTAGTATAGTCTGAAGTCAGGGAGCCTGATTGCTCCAGCTCCATTTTTCTGTCTCAAGATTGCTTTGGCTATTCGGGATCTTTTGTGTTTCCATACGAATTGTGAAATTTTTTGTTCTAGTTCTGTGAAAAATGCCATTGGTAGTTTGGTAGTTATTGCATTGAATCTGTAAATTACTTTGGGTAGCATAGTCATTTTCCCAATGTTGATTCTTACAATACAACAACACGGTATATCTCTCCATCTGTTTGTATCATCTTTAATTTCTTTCATCAGTGTCTTACAGTTTTCTGTGTACAGGTCTTCTGTCTCCTTAGGTAGGTTTATTCCTAGGTATTTTATTCTTCTTGTTGCAATGGTAAATGGGAGTGTTTCCTTAATTTCTCTTTCAGATTTTTAATCATTAGTGTACTGGAATGCAAGAGATTTTTGTGCATTAATTTTGTATCCTGCTACTTTACCAAATTCTTTGATTATCTCTAGTAGGTTTCTGGTAGCATCTTTAGGATTCTCTATGTATAGTGTCGTGTCATCTGCAAACAGTGACAGCTTTATTTCTTCTTTTCTGATTTGGATTCCTTTTATTTATTTTTCTTCTCTGATTGCAGTGTGTGGCTAAAACTTCTGAAACTATGTTGAATAATAGTGGTGAGAGTGGACAACCTTCTCTTGTTCCTGAACTTAGAGGAAGTGGTTTTAGTTTTTCACCATTGAGAATGATGTAGGCAGTGGGTTTGTCATATATGGCTTTTATTATGTTGAGGTAAGTTCCCTCTATGCCTGCTTTCTGGAGGGATTTTATCATAAATTGGTGTTGAATTTTGTCAAAAGCTTTTTCTGCATCTATTTAGATGATCATATGTTTTTTTCTCCTTCAACTTGTTAATATGCTTTATCACATTGATTTGCATATATTGAAGAATCCTTGCATCCCTGGAATAAACCCCACTTGATCACGGTGTATGATCCTTTTAATGAGCTGTTGGATTCTGTTTGCTAGTATTTGGTTGAGGATTTTTGCATCTATATTCATCAGTGATATTGGCCTGTAGTTTTCTTTCTTTGTGACATCCTAGTCTGGTTTTGGTATCAAGGTGATGGTGGCCTCGTAGAATGAGTTTGGGAGCGTTCCTCCCTCTGCTGTATTTTGGAAGAGTTTGAGGATAGGTGTTAGCTCTTCTCTAAATGTTTGATAGAATTCGCCTGTGAAGCCATCCGCTCCTGGGCCTTTATTTGCTGGAAGATTTTAAATCACAGTTTCAATTTCAGTGCTTGTGATTGGTCTGTTCATATTTTCTATTTCTTCCTAATTCAGTCTTTGCAGGTTGTGCATTCCTAAGAATTTGTCCATTTCTTCCAGGTTGTCCATTTTATTGGCATAGAGTTGCTTGTAGTAATCTCTCATGATCCTTTGTATTTCTGCAGTGTCAGCTGTTACTTCTCCTTTTTCATTTCTAATTCTATTGATTTGAGTCTTCTCCCTTTTTTTCTTGATGAGTCTGGCTAATGCCTTATCAATTTTGTTTATCTTCTCAAAGAACCAGCTTTTAGTTTTAGTCATCTTTGCTATTGTTTCCTTCATTTCTTTTTCATTTATTTCTGCTATGATCTTTATGATTTCTTTCCTTCTGCTCACTTTGGTTTATTTTTGTTGTTGTTGTTGTTCTATCTCTAATTGCTTTAGGTGTAAGGTTAGTTTGTTTATTTGAGATTTTTCTTGTTTTTTGCGGTAGGATTGCATTGCTATAATCTTCCCTCTTAGAACTGCTTTTGATGCATCCCATAGGTTTTGGGTTGTCATGTTTTCACTGTCATTTGTTTGTAGGCATATTTTTTTTTTTATTTCCTTTTTGATTTCTTCAGTGATCTCTTGATTATTTAATAGTGTAGTGTTTAGCCTTCATGTGTTTGTATTTTTTACAGATTTTTTTCTTGTAATTTATATCTCGTTTCATAGTGTTGTTGTCCTAAGAGATTCTTGATGAGCTTTCAATTTTCTTAAATTTACCAAGGCTTGATTTGTGACCCAAGGTATGATCTATCCTGGAGAATGTTCCATGAGCACTTGAGAATAAAGTGTATTCAGTAGTTTTTGGATGGATTGTCTGATAAATATCAATTAAGTCCATCTTGTTTAATGTATCATTTAAAGCTTGTGTTTCCTTATTTATTTGAGTTTTGGATGATCTGTCCATTAGTAAAAGTGGAGTGTTAAAGTCCCCTACTATGATTGTGTTACTGTCCATTTCCCTTTTTATGGCTGTTACTATTTGCCTTATGCATTGAGGTGCTCCTATGTTGGGTGCATAAATATTTACAATTGTTATATCTTCTTCTTGGTTTGATCCCTTGATCATTATGTAGTGTCCTTCTTTGTCTCTTGTAATAGTCTTTATTTTAACGTCTATTTTGTCTGACATGAGAATTGCTACTCCAGCTTTCTTTTATTTTCCCTTTGCATGGAATATCCTTTTCCATCCCCCACTTTCAGTCTGTATGTTTCCCTAGGTCTGAAGTGGGTCTCCTGTAGACAGCATATGTATGGGTCTTGTTTTTGTATCAGTTCAGCCAGTCTGTGTCTTTTTGTTGGAGCATTTAATCCATTTACATTTAAGGTAGTTATCGACATGTATGTTCCTATTACCATTTTCTTAATTATTTTGGGTTTTGTTATTGTAGGTGTTTTCCTTCTCCTGTGTTTCCCTGCCTAGAGAAGTTCCTTTAGCATTTGTGGTAAAGCTGGTTTGGTGGTGCTGAACTCTCTCAGCTTTTGCTTGTCTATAAAGGTTTTAATTTATCCATCAAATCTGAATGAGATCCTTGCTGGGTAGAGTAATCTTGGTTGTAGGTTTTTCCCTTTCATCACTTTAAATATCTTCTGCCACTCCCTTCTGGCTTGCAGAGTTTCTGCTGAAAGATCAGCTGTTAATCTTATTGGGATTCCCTTGTATGTTATTTGTTGCTTTTCCCTTGCTGCTTTTAATATTTTTTCTTTGTATTTAATTTTTGATAATTTGATTAATGTGTGTCTTGGCGTGTTTTTCCTTGGATTTATCCTGTATAGGACTCTCTGCGCTTCCTGGATTTGATTAACTATTTCCTTTCCCATATTAGAGAAGTTTTCAACTATAATCTCTTCGAATATTTTCTCAGTCCCTTTCTTTTTCTCTTCTTCTGGGACCCCTATAATTTGAATATTGGCATGTTTAATGTTGTCCCAGAGGCCTCTGAGACTTTCCTCAATTCTTTTCATTCTTTTTTCTTTATTCTGCTCTGTGATAATTATTTCCACTATTTTATCTTCCAGGTCACTTATCTGTCCTTCTGCCTCAGTTATTCTGCTATTGATTCCTTTCAGAGAATTTTTAATTTAATTTATAGTTTTGTTCATCATTGTTTGTTTGCTCTTTAGTTCTTCTAGCTCCTTTTTAAACGTTTCTTGTACTTTCTCCATTCTATTTCCAAGATTTTGGATCATCTTT
Organism: Delphinus delphis; assembly: GCF_949987515.2. NCBI lineage: Eukaryota > Metazoa > Chordata > Mammalia > Artiodactyla > Delphinidae > Delphinus > Delphinus delphis. The sequence goes on along the minus strand of NC_082685.1, from coordinate 170,632,650 downwards.
ACTATAATTTCTCTGAATTCTTTTTCAGGTAGACTGCCTATTTCCTCTTCATTTGTTTAGTCTGGTGGTTTTTTACCTTGCTCCTTCATCTGCTGTGTGTTTCTCTGTCTTCTCATTTTGTTTAACTTATTGTGTTTTGTGTCTCCTTTTCCCAGGCTGCAGGTTCATATTTCCTGTTGTTTTTGGTGTCTGCTCCCAGTGGCTAAGGTTGTTTCCGTGGGTTGTGTAGGCTTCCTGGTGGAGGGGACTGGTGCCTGTGTTCTGGTGGATAAGGCTGGATCTTGTCTCTCTGGTGGGCAAGACCACGTCCAGTGGTATGTTTTGGGGTATCTGTGACCTTATTATGATTTTAGGCAGCCTCTGTGCTAATGGATGGGGTTGTGTTCCTGTCTTGCTAATTGTTTGGCATGGGGTGACCAGCACTGGAGCTTTCTGGTCATTGAATGGAGCTGGGTCTTAGCAGTGAGATGGAGATCTCTGGGAGAGCTTTTGTTGTTTGATATTATGTGGACCCAGGAGGTCTCTGATGGACCAATGTCCTGAACTCAGCTCTCCCACCTCACGGGCACAGGACTGACACCCAGCCAGAGCACCAATACCCTGTCAGCCATATGGCTCAGAAGAAATGGGAGAAAAAAAGAGAGAAAGAAAGAACAAAATTAAATTAAGTCAAAAAGTTATTAACATAAAAAATAAAATAAAAATAAATTTAAAAGTAATAAAAAAAGAAAGAAAGAAGAGAGCAACCAAACCAAAAAACAAATCCACCAATGATAACAAGTGCAAAAAACTATACCAAAAAAAAAAAAAAAAAAAAAAAAAAAAAAAACAATGGACTGACAGAACCCTAGGACAAATGGTAAAAGCAAAGCTATACAGAGAAATTCATACAAAGTCCACTGCCTCAATTTTGGGATGATTCATTGTCTATTCAGGTATTCCACAAATGCAGGTACATCAAATTGATTGTTGAGATTTAATCCGCTGTTACTGAGGCTACTGGGAGAGATTTCTCTTTGTCTTATTTGTTGGCACATCTCCTGGGGTTCAGCTTTGGATTTGGCCCTGCCTCTGCATGTAGGTCAACTGAGGGCATCTGTTATTTGTTCAGAGAGTATGGGGTTAAAGTAGCAGCTGATTAGGGGGCTTTGCCTCACTCAGGCTGGGGAGAGGGAGGGGTATGGAATGTGGGGTGAGTCTGCAGCGGCAGAGGCTGGCATGACATTGCAACAGTGTGAGATGTGCTGTGCGTTCTCCCAGGGAAGTTGTCCCTGGATCACGGGACCCTGGCAGTGGTGGGCTGCACAGGCCCCCTGGATGGGAGGTGTGGATAGTGACCTCTGCTTGTCCACAGGCTTCTTGGTGGCTGCAGTAGCAGCCTTAGCGTCTCATGCCCGTCTCTGGTGTCTGCAGTGATAGCCGCGGCTCGTGCCCTTCTCTGGAGCTCATTTAGGCAGTGCTCTGAACCACCTCGCCCCACGCATCCTGAAACAATGGTCTCTTGCCTCTTCAGCAGGTCCATACATTTTTTCAGACTTCCTCCTGGCTAGCTGTGGCGCATTAGCCCCCTTCAGGCTGTGTTCACGCAGCCAACCCCAGTCCTCTCCCTGGGGTCTGACGTCTGAAGGCTGAACCTCAGCTCGCAGCCCCCACCTGTCTTGGTGGGTGAGCAGACAAGATTCTTGGGCTGGTGAGTGCTGGTCGGTAGTGATCCAGTGTGTGAGAATCTCTCCACTTTGCCCTCTGAAACCCTGCTGCTGCGTTCTCTTCCGTGGTTCTGAAGCTTCACCCCCCGCCACCCCCAGTCTCTGCCAGTGAAGGGGTTTCCTAGTGTGTGGAAACATTTCCTTCTTCACAGCTCCCTCCCTGAGGTGTGAGTCCCATCCCTATTCTTTTTTCTCTGTTTTTCTTTTTTTCTTTTACCCTACCCAGGTACGTGGGGAGTTTCTTGCCTTTTGTGAAGTCTGAGGTCTTCTGGCATCATTCAGTAGGTGTTCTGTAGGAGTTGTTCCACGTGTAGATGTATTTCTAATGCATTTGTGGGAGGAACGTGATTTCCGCGTCTTACTCCTTCGTCATCTTGAAGCTCTCCTGTTGTTATTTTCAACAAACATATTTTAAAAATCAAGTTTCTTGCTTGAAATGGCTACCCACACTTTATTTTCATGGACTGGTGACGAGTTTTTCAGATTATTGATTGTTATTAAGGAGAAATTTTCTTAACACAAATAGGTACACAACTTTGAAAATTAAGTTTTTGAAATCTACCACCCAAAAATTTACAACAGTTGGAATTTTATCCGATGTACATAAGAACTCTTCTTTACCCTTGATGGATAAATGTAACAAGATTTTATTTTGAGATGATGCGAGTCTGATCTCATGGCCATCTTTAATTGCAGATTCTGACAGCCACTCTTTGCCACAGGGTGTTGTGTGCACGCAGGTGGAGAGGTACCCAGTGTGGACAGCTCGCCTGGACCTGGTCTGTGGTGGGTAGCGTGGCACTTGTAGTGGTTGCAAAAGGACAAAGACAGCCAGGAGGATGACTGGGAGCAGAGAGTGAGCGGATCGGACTTTCCTTACCTGGAGAGACATGCAGGAGTTTTCCCTGGGAGAGCAGATCTGTCCTGAGGGCCCAGCACACCTGGCTGCCCAGTTGGCCCAGCCTGGACCTGCTGACATGCAGTCTCCATGTTAACTCAGGGAACTCAGCCCCTGCAGGTCAGTGGGAACCTCTGCCCAGGTGGCCTGGAATCAAGTCGTCCTGTAATAAATAGCTTTGATTAATCGAAGCACATTTTCGGCATTAGTAAGAGGAAGAGGAGAGGAAGGGGGGCGGAGGTTATGATCTATGTTCAGGTTCAGAATTAGGCTTTGCTTCTCTTTCCATTGGTGATGCTCGTTTAGGTGCTGTACTGTCTGCAGGATGCAAATGGGCTGGAGGTGTGGAATGGAATTGCTGGGCTGGCCATTCTCCCTACAGCATGCCCTGTCACTAGGAGAGCAATGGATTCCAGTCAATCACTCTTGATGGAGCCATGGAATTAAGGGGTGACTGTGGATTGTCCTCTGGGCCCAGGCTTGGGACCTGCTGGGACCCAAAAATGTGTAAATTCTGGCTGGTGCTAAGGCTTTCCTCTCTCTCTGGCTGAGGAGTGGGGTATCTATCATTTGAATAAGGAGGTTGTGCGTATAGACCTCTCCGCTCCTCCGGGATGATGTTTTAGATGTTCTGGGTTTGAGAAACTTATGGTGTTCCTAAGATGAAATGCTGGCTGTTCCATCATTCTTGAGATAATTGATGTGACTCTGGGTATGTTTCTTAACTCCTCCTCATCTGTGAAGTGTAAACACCCACAACAAAACTTTTTGACTGTTAGAGCTTCCCTGGTGGCACAGTGGTTGGGAGTCCACCTGCCGATGCAGGGGACACTGGTTCGTGCCCCGGTCCGGGAAGATCCCACATGCCGCGGCACGGCTGGGCCCCGTGAGCCATGGCCGCTGAGCCTGCGCGTCCAGAGCCTGTGTTGCGCAACGAGAGAGAGGCCACAAAAGTGAGAGGCCCGCGTACCGCAAAAAAAAAAAAAAAAAAAAAAAAAAAATTGACTGTTAAATGCGTCTAAGTACAGAAGGCATTTCTCAAGTCTGGCACAAAATCAGGACTTGAAAAATATTAGCTATGTTAGAGATAGAAACGTTAACATTAAAAAGCCACTGTATTTGGAATAAATAAGCTGCTGGATATTGTGTGTGTGTATGTTTGTGTGTGTGTGTGTGTGTGTACCCTCTATACATAGAATGATTACATTAATGCAGAGTTGATAGAACCATATTTTCAAGAGCGAGGCTTTCAGAAGCTAAGCTTTTGATGATAATTTTTTTTTTTTTTTTTTTTAGTTTTTGAGATTTATCTTACGGAACACAACCTTGCCTTCACTCAATATAGACTGAGGATTACAGACGTGGTGATGGATAGATTTCTTATCTTTCATAGATGTCATCGGATGTGTGGCTCCCATCCCCCGAGGATCAGCAGCAGAGATGGAGACAGAAGTGGTTCAATAAATAGTTGCGGCATTGGCTCGAGTCAATCGCCATTTGCAGAGAGAGAATGAATCCAGATCACTTTAGGTACGAGAACCTTCTGCAGGTGATCTTCCATCAGTCCTGCAAACACTGTGAGAATATGCTCGCTCTTCTCTTAACCTATGTTTCTCCCCTGCAATATAGAAACATCACAATACAATTTCACTTTACTGGAAACCCACAGCACTAACAAATTCACCTGTAGAGAGCATGACCAAGAGTCAGAAAGCACACGTGAACATTTTATGCACAGATGTACAGGGATCACGGCACCTAGAGGTGACTGTCCTGCACGTTGCGTGGGAAGCCCTCAGGCTGCTCTTGAAGGACACCGGCTCTGTGCACAAGTTTCACAAGCTCACAGACCATTTCCCAAACCCACTGCGGGCACAGGAAGGAAGAGGGGGGTCCCCCTGCAGGGGAGGTGAGACCTGTCCAGTGATCGGTGTGGGGCTTGTGGGTCAGACGGTCTGCCCAGCCCTCATCACCCCTGGATTCTCCCATAGTTTTGCCCCCGCTTCGTGAAGCCTGACTCTATCCACAGCCCAAGGACCCAGGTTCCCCACTACCAGTGCAGGCTCCTTCTTGAGCTCCAAACCCACAGATCCAGCTGCCTCCTGCCACCCCTTCTTAGATGCCCCACAAAAGCATCACAGAAGTCAAAGAGTCCAAAGCCCTACTCACAATCCCCACCCCACCCCACCCTCAATGTGCTATTTCTCCTTCTTTTCCTAACTGGCCGTTCAAACCATAACCCTCTTTCTATAGCACCCCGTTCAGCCTATCACCACAAATCCATAGTAGTGTGTCCCCATGCTGTCCGTTTTCCTCCATCCCCACAGCCCTATCCCAGTCAAGGCCTCCATCCCAGCTTGCTTGGGTCCCCGCACCAGACTTCCACTTGCCTTTATCTCTCATGCTTCACTGGCCTCCAATGCCTGCTCCACTGTGACCGAGCCGTCATGCTCAGCATCATGTCTAGTCATGTCACCCTTCCCCATGTTCCTCTTTTTTCTAAGCACAGAATCCTGACCGTAACAGGTCCCCAAGACTCTTTGTGACATTTCCTCTGGCTAACTCTGCCCCCTAACGTTCCCACCGCCCCCTCTGCCCTGACCTGTGCCTCTCCAACCCGCCAGGAAGCAGCCAAATTTCATTCTGTTCTTCCAGGTTCAATCTCCCCCCACTTTTGAATATGTCTGGCAGAAGCAGATTTTGCTCCTCCCCACACTTTGCCCTCACTAATGGCCACACTCTCCTTTGGTTTCCGGGATGGATGCCACCTCCCCCCTGACATCTTCCTAGATCTCCAAAACATGGGATAGACGTCTTGTGCCACATGTTTTCTTGGTCCCAGCGATAAGCCCACTGCCCTCGTCCTTATGATAAAATATTATAGCTGCTTGTTGAATTGCTTTCTTCTCCCTTAGTCTGCAGGAAGAGAAGGAGAAGTTATGATAACTGGGCATCATGCTGAGTTGTTTGCACATATTTTCTTATTGAGTTCTCAGGCAATTTTCTAAAATCAGTACTGTTATCAACCTCACTTTACCGATGAGAACACTGAGATTAAGAAGGAAGAAGTAATTTTTTCCAGAGTTATTTAGTGCAGTGGGGCTAATGTTCAAGCCCAGGCACTGGGTGAGATTCCTACCTGCTTCTCACTTTCTTCTGCGGGGACCTGGCCCCTTCTCACTCCTGCTCATCCTGTGTCCCCAGGTCTTAGCACCATACATGACACAGAAGCCACACTCAGATTTCTTGGGATGTTAGCAAATGAACAGACAGTGGCCACGAAAGCCTACAGAGGACCTGCTAGAAGGGAAGCAGTTGTTTCATGGAAGAGCCCATCTTGAAGGGTAGGATCTGGGGCAGAGACTGACTTTCAGGGAGCAGCTGCTCACAAACAGCATCACGGGGGCTGCTTCCTGTGAGAGGCAACCCCACTGCATTTACTGCCCTTGCAGACTCCACCCAGGACTCGAGTCCTTGAGAGGAGAGCATCTGGGGACCTGACATGTGTGCCATCGTAGAGTGACGGACAGTCTCCCCAGGACTCTGCAGCTGGGGGAGGGGGTGTACCAGTCATCTCTACACGATGGTGCTTCACAGCCCACAGACTCTCGGGGCAGACAGGCAAACACTGACTTGGTCCTGAGTCCGACTAGCCTAGGGAATGCTGACCTCACTGGCATGGGCATAGGTGGTCAGGGGCACGTGCTTAGGTGGTTTTGCAATTTTGGGGCTGTGCTTGCCCACCAGCAGGCTGATCTAGGATGGTCTGGCTGGGACATGGGTGATTCAGCTCTGCTGCCTGTGTGTCATCCTCCAGCTGGCCAGACTGGTAGTATCCTTACTGCAGGGAGCAAAGAGGAAGTCAAAATCCCCACCCCCGCACCCCCGGTGCTTTGCAAACCTCTGCATCTGTCACACCTACATCCCATCAGCTGAAGCAACCCACACACTGAACTCGGAATCCAGGAGCAGTGAAATGAACTCCACTTCTTCATGGAGGACTTGCAGGGCGTGCATACAGGGAAGGGCAAAGATGGGGTCATCCACACAGATAATCTAACTCAAAGAGATTCCTCCCCAAATCAGGATGTTGCTTTTGGAAAGAAGGCACCAAGTGCTAGGTTTTTCTTGGGGCTTGACCAAACATGGTGACCATGGGGGACACAGACGCCCAGCCACACTGGGAACGTGGAGCTATGTGGTCACCGCTACATTAACAGCAAAATCATCTGGTCACTTTGGGGAAACAAGTCTGGAATTGTAATAAATTACCAAAAAGTAGTTTCAAAAGTTGTTATGATGTTTGACTTGGCTAAATAATAAATAAATACATACATACATTGCTGATAAATGAAGTCTTACATTTTATTATCTCAATAAGTAGATAAATATTTATAATTACTATATATTTTAGGGGGATACATTTTCACTTGTTGATTTCTACAGAATACGCTTCACTGTACATATATATCTTGAGAATCGTTTTTAAAATAAACCCTTTGGTTTACAATGATTAGTTTATAAGAAGGATTCAATACTATTCCCTTAAATATATATACATACAGAATTATGACTTAACTTATGCACATAGATATTACACAACTTAAGTAGTGTAAGCAATTTTGTGAAAATCTTGTTCATATATGTACATATATAATTTTTTACAGTTGGATAGAAATGTCGTCTTGCTCCACACTAATAGCCAAACACTCCACAACTGAGGCTTCCAGGAGATGTATTTTAACATAGGATGGTTCTGGATTTCCAAGAGAAAATTAAACAAAGGAGATTGAAACAATGAGTCAATAATTTTAAAGGGAAAATTAAAATTTCAGAAGTTCCTGCTATGAGAGTGGCTGTCAGGGCACATACTTTGCTTTATCGTTGGAGCACCAGGTTCTCAGCAGCCTCTGCAGCTAAACTGTGGGCTTCAAGTGAGAGGTGTTCTTATTTGTACCAACACAAAGTCCTGGATTGTCAGAAATCCAACATATTTGCATACTTGGAAGTAATACACGGACTTACAAAACAAAACAAAAGAAAAAACAAAACAGTATGTGTGATCTGGCATCATGAGTTTATTTTTGATTCTTAGGACACTCTTATAAGAAGACAGAAGTCCTATTGGTGGACTGTGTCTTGGAGAGACCAAGGGTCTTAGTGGTGGGTTGCCTTGGCTGGTAAACCATCAAGAAAGGGGACAGTTGGTCAGCAGGTGTGCTGGGAGTGGGGTAACTGATGGGAGGGAAGGTGGTGCTGCATCCATGGGTTAAACAGTAAAAAAACAATTCTCCAAAGCTGCAGCACATTTGATTAGAAAATGCATTTCCATTTTTTTGCATTGGCACTAATGATTTCACTTTTTTTCTGGTTGTTTTATTCACAAGAAATAAAGTCAGGGTAGTAACCTGGGAAATGATGGGTTGATCTATTTAATTAAATACAGGCTCTTCCAAAAGTTTTTGCTGCTATTAGGAAAAAATAAAAATAATAAGAAGAAAGAAGTTAAGTAAATTTGGCATTTATCTATCAGAGCCCGATGTTCTCTTTTCTAAAATGCCACTGAAGTCATCAAGATGATACACAAGGAGACAGTTAAAACAAAGGGAGACTGTAAACCCATTCTGCATGGATTTCCATTCTTATGTCGTTAGCTGCATGGATTTGATGGATTTGTGACATCCTGCCCCAAACAAAGATCTCACCTTCTTGCCCAGAGCAGCCTGGAGGGATGTGCTTATCCAAACACCTCCTCTGAAACCTGATTTCTGGACATGGCCCTGCCCAGAAGACAGGTGGCTGCCCACCCTTCTTTTCTCCCAGGACTGTGTCCTGGAGCAGTCTGGGTCCTGCTCTCCACCCCCCACCCCCTAAGACCAGCACAGCAGGTGTGTATACAGGATGCGATCAACCTTGCCTTGCACACCGTTGGGTGGGGGTGGGGCAGAGGAAGGTGTGGTTCTTTGTGCACTATGTGTACACGTACACGATTCTCCAGGGTTGTAAGAAAAACACGTTGGAATAGGAATAGATTTCACTTCAAGCCATCAGGGTTCCCAGTGGAAAGAACACCTTTAAGGCACTGAAACTGGTTTAGGTTCTTAGTTATATGTGAAGTGTGGAGCCCGCCCAGTGGACAGATGGAGCAGAGTGTGTACCACACCCCCTGCAGGTGAGCAGAAGACAGTCTTCAATCCACCTCCTGATGTTCAAAGAGGAACAAACCCAATAAGAGGTCAACATGTGCTCCCTACAGTGGGCAGGCAGTATTCTCACAAAAATGGAGAGAAACAGCCACCTCTAAAACTGGTTTGTTGCAGGTAGCAGAAGGACATGTTAGAGTCCTTTCCCCTGATTTTCCCATTTCCTTTGGGAGTGGGCAAAAGCTATAGTCGCTATGGTAGAGGGCAGGATGCAACACGAGGAGAGAAGCCTGGTGAACAATGTATATTAGATAATCTAAATTAAAGGAGAAAAAAATGAAGGAAACCCCAAATTAATAATACAATTAAATTCTTATTCAAAGCATAAAGAAGAGAGCTTCTAGAACAGAATGTTGAATCAGCGATGTCAAGGATAAGCTTCAAATTCTTCCAGGATATCGAGGGAAAAACTCCAAAGACTTGAGAAACAATAGATGACAAGGACAGAGCAAGGATTTCTACAATGGGGGTAATTGTGACTATTAGAAATCACACTTAACAAAGCAGAGTAAGTTACCAACATATCAGTATTGATAACATTAATATCAATAATCAATAAATTATCTAGAAAACTTTCCTGGACTGAAAAAAAAGTTTTCTATCTTCAGAATAATTGTGTCAAAAGGAAAAGTAATATGTTCAGGCCTAATCATTTTCTGCTGTTTTATATTTTCAAGTATAGAGAAAAAAATCCTATGAACTTCCAGAGAAAATTAAAAATAAAGCCCAAACCAGGCTGGTCTCAGACATCTCCCCAGATAATAACAGAAGACAGGGGTGTTATGAATCCAGGACTTTGGGAAAGAGGGTAAAGACAGTCTAAAAACTCAACAAAAGTGAACAATAAAGGACTTTTCTTCCTTAAGAAATCCGTACTTGCTGGAGTCATGACTCAAATATAAAAGTAATATATATTCTCAAGTATGTAAAGAATTAGAAAATTCTATGTAATTATTGGAGAAAATATTCTTTGAAAGCACACTCCAGTTAACTGTAAAAAGAATCAAAATTGCAAACTTAAGAACCGAATAATAAAAATAAATTTATATAATAACATAATAATATATAATAATATTATTATTATTGTAAAGAATAAATGGCTAAACACAAGTGACTATGACCACTATGAATTCACAATTAAAGCAAGTGCCAACAATAATTCTTGAAAAAAAATCAAATATCAACAGGTAGATTATAAAATACGATTAAATTAACAAAGACTAGGAAGTAGAGGAGATCATAGAATAAAATGAGATTAAAAAAGTCAAACTTGTTACACAGTTTGAACAATAAAAGTCCTACATAGAAATGTTTTTAAATCTTGACAATTGATTTAAAAGATATTTTTCTTTATGACAAAATTCACCCAAATAATTTAGAAGGTGTATCATTTCTTTCTTTAGATGTAAGTTGTTGTATGTTCCAGGCTCCTGAAAGTTAAATCACTGAAATCCTTGTGGAATGTATAATGTATTTTATAGCATATCAGCAGCACCAGTCCCAGAGCTGTGCCTGGTTCCAGGCTGCAGGCTCAGGAGATAGGGATTAGGGCAGTGAGTGTGGGACCACACGGTCCATTTCCATAGAAAGTTCACTGGGAAGACACCCCGGCCACTTTGGACCCATCACCAAGGCGTGTGTACATTTCACACCAAATCTCCACGACTGTGGGATAAACTGCTGTGCCAACATCTTCACCCTTGTGAAAATGATTTGTTTAACCTGGTGAGAGGAAAGTGGTCTTGCTCTTGGACGTGAACATCTCATTCTGGTGGATGAATTTTCCATAGCATTTCACCTCTCCAGCAAACCTGGAAAGGTGTCTTTCCTTACCCTCACCCCCACCCTGATCAGGGATGGCAACAACAAGAACTTAGTGAGCACCCACTTTGGACCAAGACTTCGGCAAGTCTATGCACTTGTATCCATGGAGCATATTTTCTACTGTGGACAGAAACAGAGGTCAGATGGAGAGTATAACTGGATAGTACATCAGAGGGTGCAGGGGTCCAGAAAACAAAGCAGGGAGTGTCAGGGGAGGGCAGGATTCCATTGTAAAGTAGGGGCCAGAAAAAGGCTCATGGAGAAGGTGACACTTGAGCAAAGACAGAGGGAGATGGGGTGTCCTGTGGGTGCTGGTATACTGAGACTAAGGGGCTGGACCAAGGCTCAGAGGTGAGTGTGTCCCTCTTGATAAAGAAGAGAGAGAGATGGGGGAGGTGAATAACAGGCAAGAGCAGAGAATAGGGCTGGATCTTTCTGTTATCACTTTTTAAATTAATATTTTTGGGATCAAAGAACATAATCTATATGATTTTAATTCCTTTAACTTTACTGAGTTAAATTTTGGCAGTCTAGTGTATCATTTATATGTAAAGAATGTGTATGCAACTGTTAATGAGTGGAATATCCCATGATTATCAATTATGCCAAGTTGGTTAATGGGGTCATTGCTGCTTTTTTATTTTTATTTATTTATTTTTGTGCGGTACACAGACCTCTCACTGTTGTGGCCTCTACCCTTGCAGAGCACAGGCTCCGGACGTGCAGGCTCAGCGGCCATGGCTCATGGGCCCAGCTGCTCTGCAGCATGTGGGACCCTCTTGGACTGGGACACGAACCCGTGTCCCCCGCATCGGCAGGCAGACTCCCAACCACTGTGCCACCAGGGAAGCCCTAAAAATGTATTTTTTATTCCTGTTAATATTTAGTTTTCCAAGTGTATTTTGTTTGCTATTAATATAGCCAGGCTACTCTCTTATGCTTAAGATTGACATGATATCTATTTACCATACTTTTACTTTTAAATTATATGTCATATTTACAGGAGATTTCTTGTGTAGAATAAATATTTGAGTACAATTGATCCTTGAACAAAAGTGGGGTTGAAGGGTACCATACACCCCCACTTCCACCCCACCATGCAGTTGAAAATCCAAGCACTGCTATCTCTGCCACAAAAACAAAGAAACTGATGAATGACTCATCTAAGGGCAGGATGCTGAAACAGTCTGGTTAGAATCAGGACTCAAATCCTAGTTCTTTTGATTCCACATATTATGATCTCTAAACAAACACAAACTTTCCCCATACTTAGTTAAAGATCTGTAAAATGAAAATACAAGTACTATATTTATTGAAAAAACTCCATGTAAAAGTGGACCTGGGCAGTTCAAACTGGTGTTGTTCAAGGGTCAACTGTATTGCTCTTTTATGCGATATGACAATCCCTGTCTTTTACTTAGAGATTAGATCATTTACATTTAATGCAATTTTTATATCACTATATTTAAATCTGCTGCTTATTTTCTATATATCCTTACTATTCTTTGTACTATTTTATTCTTCTCCTGATTTCTTAACTCACCTTCCAACTTTCTTTCCCCCATTTTACAAATAAGGGTGTAACTCTTTCCAATCCTCAGTTGTACCTGTGGTACAACTGCAATTTAAATCCTCTAGAGAAACAAACAAAAGAAAACTTTGAAATACTAGTGTCTTTCATTGTCTCATGCCAAAGGCAAAATTAGAAAGAGGGTGTTGGACGTCCCTGAAGTAAGGGAGAGAATAGTCATGATGATCAATATTTAATAATCTTACCCATTCTATCCATCATATTATTGTTAGGAACACAATGTAGCTGGGGTCTTCCCATGCAAACACAGCTGACTGTGTCAATAAAAACTAGTAAATGTTGTATAGAACCTTAATCCATCACAGCAAAACATATATGGCAAGGTTTTGAACCCTGTCTACCTATGTCTATGTCTGTTTGTTTATCATCTATCTGTCTATCTATCTATCATCTATCATCTATTTACCTACATTTATCCTATATTTAATTTAGAAGTATAATTTATAAAAAGAATGCTCTGAAGAATCACATTTTCTGTGAGTTGTCTCCCATTATTTTCTCCATATGTGGCAATGAGAATCATATACTCCACCCCCCTGCTGTGCCATGCAGCATGTGGGATCTTAATTTCCCAACCAGGGATTGAATCCATGCCCCCTGCAATAGAAACACAGAATCTTAACCACTGGACCGCCAGGGAAGTCCTGAGAATCACATCTTGATGTTTGTCTCATCTGTACATTCTCTGTAATATCAAGAAACAGGAGGGACTTCCCTGGCAGTCCAATGGTTGGGACTTCACCTTTCAGTGCAAGGGGTGTGGGTTAGATCTCTGGTTGGGGAGCTAAGATCCCACAAGCCTCATGGCCCAGAAAACTAAAACATAAAACAGAAGCAATATTGTAACAAATTCAATAAAGACTTTAAAAATGGTCCACACCAAAATAAATAAACAAATAAAAGAATGTACTTAAAGAAATAGGAAATAAAAGTTTCCATATTATTTTCTGACAGAACGATGCCAGGATCATATATTGGAGGTAAATTAGCATTTTCTGTTTTATTGAGTATTGTCATCATTTTGTCTAAAGATTACTGGTTACTGTAAATTTATCACCTAGACCCTTACAAGTACAGAATATTTAAACTTTTTACCATCTATTTATTTTGTGGTACTATATGATGGGGTGATTAATTTCCAACAATTAAATAATTAGCATAACTTTCTTAGGGGGAAGTGGAATAGAAATATAAATTCAAGGATTAAAACAAACAGTAAAACATTTCTGAGAACTAGAGAGGTTTTCCATATATTTTATTGTGGATGATGGTGGGTATCATATGATATTTGAATTTCATTAAACTTATTTAAAAATGAGTGTAACAATTTAATTTTAGAAATTTAATATTTATAATGCAACAGAAATGACTTTTTTTACAATAGTGTAAACATATCATAAAAAATTATAAATATGTACATAGGATTTTACAATTGTTTTAATGAGAACACAACAGAGTTTCAAAAACTATCAATCCAGAATGAATCCCTAGAAGTAGAATTGCTAGCTCATAGGTTTTGGTCATTTTTTACTTTATCCAAAGTGAGTTTGCTCACATACATGCCTACCAGCATTGATCTTGCCAATTTGTGAATAAAATATTATTTATTGTTGTTTTACTTTGTATTACTCTGGCTAGTGAGGTTGAGCATGTGTTTATGTTTGTAAGATTTTTTCATCTATAAATTGCTTATATTTGTCTTAAAGTTGTAAAGTTTTTAATATTTTCTAGATGTAATTATTTTTGGTCAGAAAATAAATTTTATTAAATATAGCCTATATTTTAATTTTAATTATGTTGTTTTTTGTCATGAAAAAGTTACAAATGATAATGGAGCCAAATTAATTATTTCCTCTATTTTATATATATATATATATATATTTTTTTTTTTTCTCATTCAAGAAATTCTTCTCCATCTCAAGATTACCATGTATCTTGCTAGATTTTATTTGCAAACATTTTATTTGGGAATACATATACATATATAAAATAGTACATTAGGATATATAAAATATTAACATATTATAATATTGTATATAAAATATATTTTATAATAATATATGCAAGAATATATACTACAAGAGTGATTAGCCTATGCGTTTTCTTTCCTCACTTTTCCAGGTGTGAGACCTTGAGCAAATTATTCAAACACTCTGCTTCAGTTGTCTCATATGTAAAATGGAGATTATAGTATTTATATCTGTGTTGAGGTCAGTATTAAATGAGTTTATAAAGTAAAGTGCTTAGAACGATATGGAGTGTATTAAAAAGCTATTAAATTAGGTATTTTTTTATCACCTTTTTCACTGTATTTTGGCTTTGCTGTGAAGGTTACAATGGCATTATAAAAGGGCATACATTTTATTTTTGTGTGATTTAAAAAAAAAATCTCTAGTTATATTTCACTTTACATTCAAAATATTATTTAAATATGCATGTTTTCTTTACCAGCCACTTAAATGGTTATATATATTCATTAATCTTTTAATGAAAAGACTGATTTTGTTCATGTGTTTTTCTTGATGTTTTTATATTTAATTTATATTTATACTCATTTTTCAAAATCACCTTCTTTGAACTTTGCTATTACCCTATTTTTCTAACTTTTTGAGTTGATTAATGTTCACTCTATATCCTTTTGTAGTATATGAACATAAGTTAATAACTTTCCTGCTAAATATTATGTTGGTATACCTTAATGTGTTTTCACTATTATTGTTTGAATTATTTCTAATTTATATTATAATTTCTTCTTTGAAACATAAATTATTAAGACCTGATTTTAATTTCTAAATGCTTTGGTTGGTTATTGTTTTGTGTTTCTTTCTAATGGTATTTTTTGTTGATGGAAAATAGCCTGATATAAAAATGTTTGACCTTTTAAATGCTTTTTTGAATTTCATTGCATATTAAGCTTTCAAAAGTTGAATATATTTAAAGAGTGAATGAGAATTTTCAGATCATTGAGTGAAGAGTTCTACAGATATTTATTTGATCAAGTTTTATATTTCGTGTTATTCAATTTTTCTCTTATTATAACTAATTTTATTTGCTTGCTCTATTTTCAGGATATCTTGGTAAATTTACCAATTATGATGGTGGACTTTTTCCTTTTCTTTCCTTGTATTTATTTTGTCAGTATATATTCTGAGTCTGTGTTATATGTACATATAATATAAGCACTTTTACATTTTTTTTTGGTGAATTGCTCTTTTTATCATTAATAAATTACCTTATTTTTATTATTGTTGTATTTATTGGTTAATATTAGTACTATTATCTTTTATTGGTTAGTATCTTCTGTGTACATATCTTTTAGTTTTACTATTTCCTCACCTTTAAACAGGATACTGAATTATTTTCTTTTGTTTCTCCCTGATAATATTTATCTTAAATAAGGCAATTTATTATTTTACATTAATTTTAATTACTACTATATTTGGGATAATTTCTGCCAAATTATGTTCAATTTTTCATTTACCATGTATTTTTTTCTTCTTTTCTAGGGTCTACTTTTATTTTTTCCCATTATGCTAAATTAGATTTACTTATTCATTTCCCTCTTCTTGTTAATTTGGAAGTTTTGTGTTCTACTTATATAAAAAATGAAAATGTTTACTTAGTGTATACAATCGATCATTTTATGTTAATTTTATCATTAAATTCATTATCTTTTTTACTAAGAAAAATTTAATGGTTAACTGATCATTTCTTCATCTTCAAAGGTATTTTGTTTCGTACGTTATTTCCATATTATTTCCTAACTCACAAGTGACTAATTTTATAAATAATAATTATTAAATTAAAATAAATAACAATTTATCTATATATTCACAAATGTGTTTAACACTTTTTCCTATCACACTTCTTGTTTCTGTGTTCAAGTTTACTATATTGAAGTAATAAATATTAATATTCTCCTAGCTTTGGTGAGAGAATGTAAAGATTCTCAGTCTTGATTATTTTATTATATTCTTTAATCTCTCAATCTCTACTTTATACTCTCCATCTATTTATTTTTCTGGGATACCTTGTGAGTAATTTCCTTCTCCTGTCCTCCAGTGTATTAATTCTCACTTACCCATACATGACCACTTATTTAATTCTTGATTGTACTTTAAAAATTCAACATTTATTACCATATATATATATATATATATATATATACAATATATTATTAGTATTACTATCTTTTATTGTATCAGTGATCTAAATTTATATTTCATCACATTTATGACCTTTTTGAAATTCTTTATTCCTTTTGGTTGTTCTCTCATTTCAGTTCATATTTTTTTACCAAAAGAAACCTCTTCTTAGTATTTCTTTTTGTGTATGTATACTGGTGGTAAATTTTTTATGTTCTCTATGTTTCTATGTTTATCTGTACATATATTTACTTTAATTTGTGCAGGTCATTTTTGTTGGTTGCACAATTCTAATTCTGCAGTTATTTTTCTCCAGCAATTTATATGTACAATTCCATAGCCCTATATCTTTCATCATTTCTGTTGAATAGTCAGCTGTAGATCCTGTATCAAGATTTTTCTCTCTGAGTTCTTTTTGGCAGTGCTCCTATGATATTCCCAGGTATGGATTTTTTTCATATTTATCCTGCCTGTTGTCCTTAGACATTTTGAATATGTGGACCCATATGTCTCATAAGTTTGACAAAAATGTTTAGCCATTATCTCTGCAAATATTTTTTTCTGCCTCATTTCTCTTTTCTCTTCTAAGTCTCCAATTACATGTATGTTAGTTTCTGTCACTGTGTCTTGTTTGTAGTTTTATTATTTTCTCTATTTTTTATCCCTCTTTCTCTGAGTTTTACTGCAGGTACTTCCATTGACCCATCTTTTAGTTGTTGAACTCTCTTCTCTCCATTTAATCTGCTTTAAATTCATCAACTGAGTTTTAGTATCCAATACTGTGTTTTTAGTTATAAAATTTCTTCTCCTTTCTCTTTTTTTGAGATTCTAGTCTTCTAGTAAAATTTTCCATTTATTGATGTTATTTTTTATCTTAAATTTTTTTTTGACGATGTTATTGATAGTTATTATACAGTCCCTAACTGACAACTTCAAGGTCTCAGTCACTTACGAGTCTTGTAAATTTTTTCTCATGGGTTTTGTTCATAACATTCATTTCCTGCATTCTTGATAACTTTTGAGTGAACACCAGAGCCTGTGAGTTAAACATTATGGAGTTTCTGAATTATGTTACTTTTTTCTTTTGGAGAGTATTTCTTCTTTACTTTGATAGACAGAGAGACCAAGGACTGGTCACCTTTATTCATTCAGGAACTTACTTAGAGTTGCCTTTATTATGTTTTTATTATCAAATATCATATTTTTCATTTCTAGAAGTTCTATCTGTTTTTTAAACTGTTTCTTTCCCTTTAGTGTCCTTTTTTCAAGATTTTTCCATCCCTTCTTATATCTATAATAATTTTGAATATATTTATTTTATGTGTATATCTCTTTCAGGCTGCTTATTTATTGACACTACTAATTACTTTGGTATATCATTTGACTTTCAGCATTTTTTTTGGTTTGTTTTGTAAGTTTTATTGTGAGTTTATCTTCCTCTTCCTCAATGACAGCTTGGATGGTGGAAAAATCCTTATGTGACAATGGTGTGTTCACCTGGGTCTCTGAGAGTTGTAGCAGTATGGAAACATGTTTTCACTTTATCAGTTTTGGGATCTTACACATAAAGCGTAGTTTAAATTTGAACCTGCTACCCACTTATTCATGATGACCACTTGGGATTTTTTTCTCTTGGGAGGACAGTGGTTCTAAGTAGTGCCAGAGGCAGTAATGAGCTTCCTTGCTGCTTTCCTGAAATAGTGAATTGGAGGGTTTTTTCCCCTCCCCCTCCCCAACCTGGTCATTTAATGAATGGTCCTTTCATCATTCTGGTTTATGCTAGATTCTCCATTGCATTTTCTCCCTTGCATGGTCTTTTCTCCTGTGCTGCTGGGTGGGTCAAATCCAAGCTCCTGGGCTCTGAACAGTATTGGAGTCTAATGCCTTCCTGGGTCAACTCCACAAGAGTCCCCCACTTATCTTTCTGGCTTTGCATTTTAATTTACTTTGTATTGTCTAGAGATTTCAGTTTTTCTTTTTTAAGTCTGTCATTTGTTATGTCTGTCTATCTATCTATGTATCTATCTAATTGTATTTCATCCATGCTTCACGTTTAGAATGAGAAGACATCAACTTTTTTTTGACCGCTTTTTTTTTTGTCAGAATCTGCAGTCTATTGTCTGTTGCATAAAATTTATCCCTCAGTACTTTGAAACTTAATCTTAATTTCTCAAAATCCAGGCTTTCCAAAATTAAGTTTTGACTTTTAGGACAACATTCTCTGCAATGTGATGCAAAAGTCTTAAAATCCAAACGATGGAAATTGTTCTATTTATTCCCTGGGTCTGCTGTGGCATCCCTTTCCTGAGACACGGAAATGGAAATTATAACATTATGGCTGGAACAGGTCACAGTATCCAGTGAACTGGAGGGGAGTGTGTATTAAATATTAACATTTCAATTTGTCATACTTCTAAATGTGCTTTGTTTATTAAATTGCCATCAAACAATAATTCACATATTTATTGTCACTGATTTGAAGCCATACCTTGAAAGAAACAAACTGATAATACCCTTTAATTATCAAGTAATCACTCAGTCTAATTTGTTTTATGCTAAAGCTCTCAGATTACAAAAATGTGTTTAAATGCCTTAACGATGAGCCTTGAGTGGAAATTATTACTTTTCAGCACTACTCAACTCATGTTGATGTGTTAAATTCCCTTCATGAAGATAGTAACCATTCATTAAAATTAGAAAAAAAATTCTCCCATAATGGAAGTGCGAACCCATGTACAATTGATATTTGTAAGTTAATATCATTTATCCATATATTTTAATAGATATGTAATATCACAACCCAATTTCTTAGTGTACAGAGACCTTGTTTTTTATTATAATATTGAATTAATCATTTGGGCCAGCAGAGTAAGTCAGGTCAACAACTACATACAACTGTAGTTGTATGTGACCTCCTGAAGATTTCTAAGACGTGGTCACACATGCAGAAGGGATTCCATTAAATCAAAATTAAACTAGAAATCTAGGTTTACTGTAAGAAAACTTACATGTGGATGACAGAAATTGAAAATGATAGTGTATCAATAAATACCACAGATATACCTTCTGTTAAAATGATAAACGTGTGTGTATAATATATGCATTAAAATATACACACATTTTGAAGAAAGGTGATCAAGGTATAGACTTTCTCTAATTGGGTTTTCCCACTCAATAGCCTGTCCAAAGTACTTAAAAAAATTCTCGAAGTCTATCTCAAAAGGTGATTGGATAAAACCCAAGATAAGTAAAGACATGTGAGCTGTATTCAGGAATATGTTTTGAGGGATTAACAACCTGCAAATATTTCTATGTATTAATTTGAAAACAAAATAAATAAAAAAATCAGTATAAATACACTTGATTTTTCTCTGCTGCATTTTATTTGTGGCAAATTCTCTAAATTTAAACTTGGCAGAGCTTTGAAAAATCTGTTTCATGTTTTTGTTTTTGTTTTTGTTTTTGTTGCGGTATGCGGGCCTCTCACTGTTGTGGCCTCTCCCGTTGTGGAGCACAGGCTCCGGACGCGCAGGCTCAGCGGCCATGGTCCACGGGCCCAGCCGCTCTGTGGCATGTGGGATCTTCCCGGACTGGGGCACGAACCTGTGTCCCCTGCATTGGCAGGCAGACTCTCAACCACTGCGCCACCAGGGAAGCACCTGTTTCATGCTTTTAAAATATAGTTTTATTTAAGAAACCTGGAAGTTCTTTAGAAATATAAATCAAAATTTCCCTGTACTTGAAATCGCTTAACTACTGGGTCTTGGCTGCTATGGGCAGACACTTGAGGGTGAGTAGAAGTTTGTACTAGACCCAAATTCATTCTGTGTTGGGGAAGAGAATGATCAATATTAAATGATCAATACCAAATCCAACTTAGGGATAAGGAAGTTATGGGATGGCCTTCCCTGGATCAGAGTGTGAACCAGACCAGGACTGTTGCAGGTTTGTAAATGAGAGAGGAGAAGCCTGCAGGTCCGGTGGGCTGTGTGAGGGCACATGGGGAGCTCAGACTTTGGAGGTGTATTCTGGGAGGAACACAGGAGGAAAGCAAGGGGCTGGAGTCTGGTCCATGTGGTGGAACTGAGTCTGGAGGTGGGGGAGGTTTTGCCTGTAGAGTTGGGTGATGGGGCCCCATCCACGCAGTCACTGTACCACATTGTAAAGTTATAGGAAGGATCACGTTCTGGTCTGACCATGTGGTCCACACTCTCTGTACTTCATCCCTGGCTCCCCGGCAATCCTGAAAGCAAATCCTCACTTTCTTCCTTTAAAGATGGGAAAACAGGTTGTTCCAGGTGAGATCTCAGCTCAGATCATCTGGACCCAAGTCCTGGGCTGTTCTCACTACCATGCTCTTCCCACAGGGACTGCGAATGGGGAAACTGAGAAAGGAAGGATTGGGGATATGAGGAGGGGTGGGTGACAGAGCCAGGGGCTCATTCCTACTGCCTGACAGAGCCATCACTTTCCACAAAAAAACACTGGGGGTCACGAAGTCCACGGTCAGGTTTAGCTGCCCAGATGCTGGGGCTCAGTTTTCTCTGCCCAGGGCTGTACTCACTGTTGGACCCCGGCTTGGCACTCAGGAGGCACTCCTTAAACAGATGGTACTGGGGGACCACCAGGGCTCCTTAAAAGAGATTGAATTATGTCGTGTTTATTCTGGATTAATAGGAAGAAATCTCCCGAGACATTTGAGACAAAATGGGTGAGGGAAAGCGGCTGATATTC
The DNA here is from genome assembly GCF_949987515.2 of Delphinus delphis. NCBI lineage: Eukaryota > Metazoa > Chordata > Mammalia > Artiodactyla > Delphinidae > Delphinus > Delphinus delphis. The sequence continues at coordinate 170,611,549 of NC_082685.1, read as the reverse complement.
AGGGCTTGCCAGGCTTGAACATGCTTTCTCATCCTCCCCAACCTGAACTCTGCCTCTGAGCACACCCTGCAGGCTCAGGGGAGCCCACACCTTGCCAGGCCACATGGCAGTGCTGGGGAGCAGTGTTTCTGTTAATGAGGGTCCTCAGAGCCCTTTATTACGGAAATAAGGTGAAGGTAGGTTAGACCATCAGTTAACAGAGTTGCTAGATTGGAAATCTGATCTGCAAAATATCAAATTATCCGAAGCCATAGTGAACACATGGTCGAGTTTTGCCTGATCAAACAAATCCCTTCTCATAAAGAGTCACCAACAGAGCTTTACCTGCTCATCATTGTGTCAACGATCTAAGGACGGTGCGTCTTTGAATAAAGCCAACACTCAGCTCCAGAGTGTTTGTTTTACACACGTCTTCAGACCTCATTCCAGACACTGAGCACTACTGTTCTTCACAGGAGAAGAAATATGTACACGCATGCACATACAGACATGCCCAACACACGCGTGCACACATAGGTATGCACACACACTGTGCAGAGGATTAATTGCCTGAACAAAAGTGGTTGGAAATTGAGGAGCAAAATGAGGAAGAGAGAAGGAGGTGCACGGTCCGTGGGAGGGAAGAAAGAAGTCGTCTAAGGAAGCATGTGTTCCTTTCCAGCTGCCCCCTGCCTAAAGATAAGAGCAACAAAACGGCATCTATTTTGCCTTTGTTTTTCCCTCAAAATGTTGAAGCTTTCACCACGGATGGATAGCAAACCCCTTGCCATAAGGTGCCTAAAGTGTCCTTAGAGCAAAGCATTATTTGTAACCAGCACGATCCCTTTTCAGAGAACGTGCTCCTGGCTGAGTGTCCCCTCTGGAGAGTCCTGGCCTGACTGTGTGTGTGATAAGCATCTCCTGGGGACATCTGTCATGGATGACAACAAACCCAAGGTACACCTTGCTTCATGGACCCACTTCAGGCCAAATGAGCTGATGATTCCGAATGTCTGTTTGAGAAAACAGAGCATAGAGATGAAGGAAGAGGTAGACATCTTCCGGATGAGGTCAATATGGCACCCCAGCTGGGAGGGCTCCAAAGCACATCCAAGTCTAGTGCAAGGAGCCCCCCACCCCCGAAGAGGCAGCCCCTTGGGAACACAATCTCACCTTCACCGTGAGTCAAGCACTGCCTTAGGAGGCTGTGGTCATTTTCTTTGTAGCCAGCACCCCTCCCCTGTGAGGGTAAAAGAGGACCATTAGGTCCTCTGTCCAACACGATTCTCTCTAACGCGGTCCCGTCCACAGCCTCTGCTGGAGGTTCACAAGCCCTACACCCCAATGAAAGACCCCAGTTAATGCAGACGGGGTTCCCCAATGATCCTGTGTGATCGTTTAATAACTACGCAGTTGTGAAGCAGATAAGTGACGGGCGTCCTGATTTAATTAGAAACTCCCCTAACCAGCAACTTGCCCTCCAAGAGCAGATTTATCTGGTTTCCCTGCATTGGTCGCACTGGTGAAATCTTTCCCGTATTTGCTTGCAAGCCCGCTGCAGCCGGCACGTCGGGGGGTGTCAGCTTTTAATTGTAACTGTCTTGCAGAGCGGTGTTGTTTTAATATCCTGTATAGATTTTTATGTAATACACTCACTTGCAGGCAGCCCGAAGCAAGAATCAATTCTGTGAAGGGTTCTTCTTTTGTTAAAAGCCAATCTTGTTTTAATGATGCATGAAGAAATATTCGAGCATTGACATTTTTCTGTCAGGTTTCTTTTGAAAAATCAATTAAGATAATACTGCTTTGACCTAGTTATCTAGTTAATGCTTATTAGGAATGTAATATGATTTACTGTCAGCATAATAATTTTTGTATCTTATCCCATTAGCTTGTTCATATTTCAAAGTGTATTACACAATGGTCACTTCTTAAAATGTAATGTAGCAGAATACATTAATTAGATTGACTAGGATCATTAGACAGAAACTATCTCATTGGAGCCTTGTATCAAATTTGTATATAAGTTCTATCAAGATATGGCTTTATTTACGTGGCTAAAACCCCACTGCATAATCAGAGTGGATGACCAAGTGCACCGTCTTGATGTCCATCGCCAACTATTCTTCCACAAGTGACAGATCGTAGATATTTTTGCTTAAAATTGATGGGTTTGGGATGACCCATTATGCGTGGAATTTAAGCAAAATAAATTTCAGACACATGGAAGCCCACACTCCTGGTTTCAGGGCTGGGTGGCCTGGGGTTAGGAAGGCAGGCTGCTGCCTTGAGAGTTACGAACTGTCCACAGAAAATGCAGAATCAGGTGCTATTTCAAAACAGACCTTGGGATTCTTTGTTGCCTTTGTATTAAGCGCTGTCGATGTCTCTGTCAGAAGGGAGTGCTCGAAGAGACCCTTCCGGGGAAACTATTGATTTCTGCCCATTCGGGATTCACTGCTGGCTTCCCCTTGCTAAGTAGAACCCCGATCAAACCTCTCCCTTCTTCCCTTAGAATAGACGGCCCTGAAAGTCAGGCTCTCACCTGGTTAACAGGAATGTCCTTAGTGCTGGTGATCTGCCCAAAACGTCACAGGTGGCAAAGCGACGCGACATTCTGCCGAAAGGACATTAGTGAGCTGAGGATGAATAATGTACTTTAAGGTATCGGGAGACAGAACATTACTTATGTCTCTTATCCTGACGGGCACCAGCCTCCATGCATATTTACCTGAGCAGTGAACGCTGCTCACTTTGTCTAATTCCTTCTTTACCTGCTTAGAGAGTTGCCTTTGGCACTTTTATTAACACGGTCCTTACCCTCCCCCATCTGTCTCTCTCCATCTGTATCATTAACAGTCCACCAAATAATACATATCTAAACACATCCCCATCCACCCTGCCTTCCCATCGCATTAGGGGGTAATCAAAATAAGCCCGTACAGTAGGAAAACATTAGGGTGTCGATTAAAAGGATGTGGTGTCTAAAGGACCTCTTACTTGATTTGTACCTTTTTGATTTTTAAATTCTCTCCTCTTTACGTAAACTTTACACTGAATCATGGGGGCCCAAAGATGCCATTTTAAGTTAGATGTCTGCCACACATCTCCAGATTTACCAGTGAAAGATTCGCACTTAACAAAAGTGACCTTGTTTTCCAGACAAACATGATGAATTTATGCAGGCAGCTTAGTGGAGCTGTTCATTCCCAGCCTGGTAACATTTTAATTAATTAAATTTAAAAAAAAATCAATGGCCATAGATTCAGTTTTCTATAGGATATTTTACATTTTCTACTTTCCTATTTAAAATTCAAAGGTTTTTTAAAAAAATTAATGTTTTGGTTACAGAATATCTTTCCTCTCTCTCTCTCTTTCTCTGTCTTAAAATGTATTTCTCCAGGGGCATTTAGGGTCTTAAAGGTTGCTGATTGTTCTTAGAGCAGACAGTATCTGAATCCTGTAGGTTCTTGATTTGAATAAAGTGAGGAGTGGTTGCACTAATGTGATGGCATCTTGAATTGCTAAGCAGGGATGAGGCTGAAAGCCCAGTATGGCCGCTGAGGAGCACAGGAACCGTGCACAAAGAAAAGCAGAAGGAATCAGGGAAGAATCCAAATACAGACTCAGTGGAAATTCCTTGCAGACGGGCGGGAGAGGGGCGGCCCGCGTGATGCTCCCGTGCCTGTGCCCGTGTGCACACAGCTCCCGGCTGGGACGCGCATCCCCTGGCTCTCTTTAGCACCCAATTAATTGACTTGAGTTCGGGGAGATTCCTCCTTTCAGAGAGATGCTCCGGCAGACAGGTTTTAATTACAGAAAATGTTAATCGCGGATTAAAATTGGAAACCTGGAATTATTGTTTCATCACCATCGATCAAACACGTAATCCAGACAAGGAAAATTAGGATGGTAGGCATGAGCGCAAGGACTTGGGTTTTACATTATTATCTCCTGCCTAACTAGGCACTTTTCCTGGGTATCTGAACTCTTTTGCCTTTTAACTGTGCTTGCAGTTGCTATAGTGATGGCATAATTTTGTAATGGTCTAAAAATGACACTGGCATAGATACTGACAGATAGGAATTAATTCACTAACAAGTAATTATGTCGCGAAATGTTGACTGCCATACAGAGGGTGCGCGGTGACACATTTTCTGTTTTTCTGGGATGGCAGTAACATTAGCGTTGGTCATTAGTGGTAGACATCTCAGTAGTGTTGGATACAGACTTATATGCAGACCTATTTAGTTACCTCTGTGACAGCCTTGTTCAGGACACCAGAAACAGCTGTCCTAGCCTGTATGAGCCAAAATAATTAGGCCTGTCATCTTCTCCCTCTGATTTCCCCTTCAACCTGCTCCACAAAATGCAAATATTTTGCTTTCATTGTCACATTCACCTTGACATGGATATTGCCTTGGCGCGTAACTGGATAAGATGACTCAGAATTTGCATTGTTCATTCTAATAAATTTGCTTCCCCTCCATCGCATGGCAGGACCCATCAGATAAAGTCTCCCGGAGTGTCATCAATCACCCACCCTGACAGACGGCTTTTGCCTTCATTTGTTACATACGAGAACACGCTTAATTATTTGTCCTGTAATTAGTTGGGAAAATGTCAGGAAATGTCAACTCTCTGTTCGCTGTGGAAGGACTCGGCTTGAAAGCCAGGATGACTGAAGTGTCATTAATGCTGCCTAACTAGAGGAGGATCAGCTGGAAAGTGAACGCTTCTAAAAAAGCAATCACGGTGAGTTACGGAAAACGGAAAACCAGCCCCCAGAACACGATGGGAGTCCTATTAGCAAACAGTTATATTTTTCATCTGCTGGTCTCCACAATAAAATATGGGAGAGCAAACCTCAGAACAAGTATATGGGATTGATATCATTTGTGTCACATCCTCACCGGCGTTCCCTGAGCCAGTCATGCTTAATGTATTACTATGGGGCACGTAATATTTAATTTGCAGATTTAAAGCTTATCTTACCGTTCAAGCCACACAGCGCAAAATTCAGTGAATATGCAAAGGTGAACGGTTTCGCATTCATCTGGCAAAGTGATGGATTGAATATGTAAAATGAAAACTGTCATTCTGCTTTTAGAAGCCTTTGCTAATAAGGGCAAATTGCCATTAATCATCACTTGGCAACCCCAAACCTCAAACAAAAAATATATGTAAAAAGATGCAAGAAGGATGAAACCATGCAGGCAGTCTCGAGGCAGGGAACAAGTTCGCTAGATAGATGTCTTGCCCACACCCAGAATGCCAAAAAGAGCTCTTTGTTAATTCCAGCAGTGGGATAGAAGGCCTTCACACTATTTCCCAGCTAAATCAGAGAGAAACAGATGCATGGGGAAGAAAGAACAATTTTATCACGCGACAGGCAATTTCATTTTGAAATGGATGCGCCCGGGTTTTTAATTGTGCTCCGACATCCTGATATCTGACTGGGGTGTGTGCTCGGTTGCACTTTGTGAGGGGCCTGGCTGCCTCACCATTGTGTGCAGGACGCCGCATTTGTTCATAAAGTGCCCCCAGCAAATTCCACATCACAGGCACCGCATTGTTGTCAAAATAACCTGCTCACGTGAGATCTTTCTTGACTTAATTACTGACATCATTTTGTATCTCCAGAACAAGTAAATTATTGTTAGCCCTCTCAAGAAGGAAGAATTAAGATGGCACTCTGCAGTTTAACAATTCACAACTTGTCACGAGTAGGGTTGGGCTAATTATCAAATGGTTAAACATTTATTCTGGGGGGACAACGGGAGCAGTTCCATGCAAGCAAACTGTGTTTAAGGGAAGGCCATCCCAGCCCACAGAAGCTTCAGAAAGCATGGAAAGTTTGATCTGCCGCTCTGTAGATCAGACTTCAGGAAAGCAGATATATTATTTTGTCTTTCAAAATCCAACAAACGGATGAAGCCAGCCACTGGAAGCTGTGTGAAAGTTACAGGCATCGAAGGACAATTCAGTCTTGATACTCTGATTTTTGAGAAAGATGAAAACGTAGCCACAATTATTTTGACTAGGCAGGCTTTCAAAGCTTATTCTATTTAAACTTTGTCCCTAAAATTCATCCATGTAAGGTACTATTAATAATTGTCCTGGGGGAAGGCCTTCATGTGGACAGCATGGGACACTTTCATTCCCTTTTCTTTAAGAAAGGGCCCTGCTAGGCTTTCAAAGACTCCACCATCCATCATGGGGCCGATTTTGAAAATTCTAGCAATTAACCACACAGAAGAACAACATTTTCTTTCTAATATCCTGGGATTTTCTTTCAGTACTTTACAGGCGGAACCAACTTTAATGAACGTCAGGGGGTTAGTTTTTTAAAAAATACACTTTTTGTCAGTTAAGTCTTTCAGTATTCTTGTCTGGTAAGGTGGGGATGGAGCAAGCATTAGAGACAGTCTAAAAATCATCTTCTTGGGTAGCAGTTGGAGTGGAATTGGAGGGAACACCCTCCTCATTAATAGCTGAGAGAAGGTGAAAAATTAAGATGTCGATTTTGCGCTGCCCACATCTCCCCTGGACCTTTCGAATTGCCAGGACAGACAGAGACAGTTCTCTCTGAAGGTGACAGGAAGTATCACACTGACCCGTGCAGTTTCCAAAGTTGCTTTAACTTCCGGGAGGCTGAAATCACTTAGACTCACCTCAGGCTGCAGGCTCTGTCCTCAGTGAGGAGGTGGGGAAGCGTGTCCCCGCAGGGTTCGGGGTGCCCTTCTCAGCAGCCACTAGCAAGATTCTCTTCCTATTTATACCTGGACGGGGTTTACAAACAAATAAACAAATGTGATCCCTCCTCAGTAACCTTGATCATTGCTGCAAATCAAAGTGACTTGCGCTGATGGGAAGACAAAACCCTGAGGATGAATTTGCTCTAATACTCCAGGGAGCTCGGGCACACCCTCATTGCCCTGCAGCTTGGGTGGGTGCCCCCTGTTTACAGTGCCACGGCCCTGAGCTCGGGAGGGGACAGGGGGAAGACGGCTGGGACCCGGACACTTTGCCGTGCTCTCCCGGGGATGCCCAGGCGTGTCACCAGGACGGAGGCCGTCCACCCAGGCAGCTGCTGGGGAAGAAGCCGGCAGTGGGAGGTCCAAAGGCTGCCGGGAAACCTTTCGCTGACTTTCCTCCAGCTGCTGCCTGTGTACCGAAGCAGCTGTTCCCGGCACTTCCAAAAAGACAAATCTCTTTTCAGGGGATTTTGATAAAATAACTCACCATCATTGGGATAAGGCACATTTTGTTAGTGACAAAAGCCCACTGGCGAATTTGTTTTCTGTTTTCTTAAATGTAATGTAGCAATGCAGGTTGTCACACGTAAAGTCTGAAAACACGACTTGTAGCCCTCTGTATTTACCTACGTATGTATTTGTCGTTTTACTTCTACCTTTATAACGAGTCTTTACAGGGCGGAGGAAGGATAAATGACTCCTTTCTTTAGGGAGATGGCATGGCCTTTTCTTTTTCTGGAGAAAGAGAAAAAGGCTAGAGAAATGGTCAAGAGCATTTGCTGCTTCAGAGGCAGAAAGAAAACCATTCTTCCTCTGGAGTGAAGGTATTTTGAATGTGTACGAAGCAAGATTCTTGCAGGCGGTGATTGCAGAAGTGTCAGGATGGGCGATGCCTCCTGGTCTCCAGATTTGCAGGTTCCCGGGAAAGAGTGTATCTTTTATGAAATGATTAATGCCGGCAAGGAGCGCAGATTTTTACATTAACATATTTAAGCCTACATAATAAATTGGGAATTCTTACAAACAGATAAGAAGGGTTTCATGGCATTCTGGACAAATAACAATGCCATAAGCTTGAAACAATACATTTAAGAGGAAAAAAAGCAAAGATGTAAGGTCAGACAATATCTCCCATAACATTTGGAAAAGGCTGCCAATTGTTTGGATAACGGTACAATGGCAAAGCCTCTTAGAACGTTGTTAAGTCTTTATTCAGTAATACATTATCATGCATATTTCATAGCAAGGATTACTAAGACAGAATTGTGTGTCATTTTTGTTGTATGTCTTTATAATTACACCTTGAAGCCACAACTCGATTTTTTTTTAAACTACATATTCATGAAAAGCGGACTTGTAATTTGATAAAGGGGAGCTTGTGTTCCCGTCTCCATTCAAATGGCATCACGAAGCAGAATTAAAGTAGGCATCTGTGTTCTCCGGCATTAATCTCCTCAAGCACATTCCAGCTGCTCTGATGTGCAGGAGAGAGATAAGTCCTGCGCGGACGGGAGCTGTGCGGGCCAGACAACTCTATTATTGGCTTCATAATTGCTTAATTAAACTTTTGTCACTAATCATTATGAGGGCAATAGAGCTGTTATACTGGCTTCTGTTAAGCAAAAATCAATAAACTGTTGGAGTTAATTTCGCCGTATTTTTTGTCCTGCAAATGAAATTCATTGCTGCCGGTTAGTGATCTGTGTGGCTGGCGCCCGGCTGATAGGAACAGCCATCACCATTTGAATTGAGGTATTCAGTAGCACATGAATATGAACAAATGGCAAACATAAATCTCTTGCATGAAGTACACCTTCTATCCCTTTATTATGGAACAATTGACCCATCCAAAATGAATTCTAATGGCAGGAAAGCGTTTAGATTTAAATTACACCATGGTCTTCTGGATCTGAAAGATGGCGGCATAAAAAAGATTAATATGCTAATTATTTTTCTCCTTATTTTTTTCCTTCAACATCCATGGTGGGGTATTGTGAAGCGTGTAAATAAGATGACTGTTTTGTCAAGAAATGGCTCGGAGGCACACTATATTCCATTGCAATTTAATTTGTTTATTCAAAACCTCACTCCAGATTTTAACTGTGTTTGCAATAACACTTTATTTTTCACATAATGTTTTCCTTTCACAAAGAATTCCTAGAATAAGGAAAGCATGTTTTTGTTTATTGAAATAGATTTAATGGTATTATGAGTGATGATATACTTAACCAAGGCTGTGTTTATAAATTCCTGTCAAACTTTTATTTTCTTCCCTCTTCTCCAGCTTACGGAATTGATCTGAGGTTGTGCTGTCTCTCCTCTGTCCCTTGTATTGAGCAGGGGAGGGAAGAGCTGTACAGGAGGCTTTGTTATTTATGCACCGTCCCTCGTCCAAGTTACCCAGGACCACCCCCTTCCCCCCTCCCCCCAGCCCCTGATATTCTTAAAACAAAAAATAAACAAACCGAAAACAAAAACTTAACCTCACTGGATGCATCAGCCTGGTGTGTGGTTAATACTGAAAATCTTATGCGTCTGCGTCACTGTGTGATCTGAAGTGTTTATTCTGTTTTTTCCTCCAAAATGGCCTTGATGTTGCCAATAACCACTGCAAGAGACACAGGAAGGAGCGGAGGGGCTTTCCTGCACCGGTGGTTTTGGTGCCACATTGTACCTTTGCATCACACCTCTGCAAGCACCTACTGTGCTGGGGTCCTGCAGCTGGCTGGGTGGAACCACGAGTGGACGTGGCAGAGGATGCGAACGAAGTGTGGATACACCCACGTTCATCCCGGAGCCTGTGAAATGACTCTGAATCCTTTCTGGGGTTGGAAAGTCAAGTCTAATTGTAGAAAGAAAATTATTTATTCTTTGAAGATGAAGAAAAGAGAGAAAATTTGTTCTGAATGGTTGGATGCTATGTGTACCTAAAAGAGAAGAAAAAATAAAAACAGTAAAAGATTAAACGAAAAATCCCATCATTTTATTTCTCAAAATTGGCACACCATGGATTTATGACACAGCCTTCCTCTGTCCCTGAAAAATATTGAAAGTTGTATAACTTGATTATCAAGAGCACAGTTCGGGGTTCATTCTTTGACACAAGCAGCTTATTTTATGCTCACGTAGAGGGGATGCCCTCAGTTTTCCATGATGTCTATGAAAACGGTTTGAACAGAATAGGTGTTCAGTTAATGGTGTATAATGAACAGATGGATAAATACGGCCCTGAATGGCTCCATTTCTACAGGGGTGTGGATGGACAGGTCACTTCTGTCCCCAAAACTTGCTGGTGTTGATTTTTTTATGCTCAAAATTGTAATTCCTGGTTTTCTGGGATTAGGGTGGCTAAAATAGTGATGATAAGAAACCAAACATACAAGGGAAAGATATATGATCTCAATGCAAACTACCAGAAATTTATTTCCTTATTAATTTGATCTGAATCTATTTCTTTATATGCCAGAATTATTTTTAGCTATTTTCTTTGTTATCCCTATTCCCACTCCAAGAATCAGTGTTTTATATGAAGCGAGAAATGTTGCACAAGTTATTAGCATGATCTATGCCATTATTACAGTTATTATTATTTATATAGTCTGCGATTATGGAGGGGGTGTGGATAAGTCCCCTTCTAATAAGAAAAATGTCTGACATCGTGAAACCAGACACTTATTTTTGAGACCCAAAGCAAATTTCACCAAATGAAAGAATAGACTCTTAGAAAATACTATTTAAAAATCACACATAGATTAAAATCACATGCACAGTCGTGTATATTGGGATTTTAATTTTCATTATTGCATTCATTATGTGATTTAAATGAGATTACAGTGTAAAATACGCTGTACTTTGTGATTAAACAACGATGTTTAAATACCCTGTAAGTCTTTTAGGTTATTCTTTTATATAATTGCAACTTATTCATTTCAACATGCATTATGTATTGAGTTTTAAAGCTACATAAAGCTTGTATAAATATATGATTTGCCTCTAAGAACATTTAGAAGTAAAAGGGATTAGAAACCTCTTGACCGGATTGAAAATGATGTAGGTGGCCGGGCTGAGGAAAGCCACCAGTGGCAACCAAATTAAGGGAGCTCCTCCTCTGGAATTTTCCTGACGGAGTGACCCCACAGGGCAGGTCCCAAGGGAGATTTTTACAGATATCTCAAAGGTACCATGAATTTCTACTTTGAAACAGTAATTTTTGCTCTGTGTACCTGGATCTTAAGTAAAGCTGCCCTTGAATGTCAGCAGGTATGTTCTGTATACTTTCTTAATTTTTTTTTTAAATGAGCTTTTTGTTGTTGTTGTTTAACCAAACTCAGTAGTTGAAAGCATTTAACGCCACAGAGTCCAGTTTCGTGTTTACTTTCCTCTTAAAATGCACTTTTTCCCCCCCGTGCTGCTCATCCCTTGACGGATGAAAGTGATTTCAATTTATCCTAACATTCGTTTATGACTAGACCGGAATTCAGTCATCATGCTGGCATTGGAAGAAAGAGGGCTCGTAGATTAAGTATCTTAGTGCAATTTATGTGTAAGTGTGTTTCCAAGATAATTATTTGCCTTGTTATGGCTTGCTTATGATGGATTTGATTGTAACTACTGGGCAACATTTATTAAGTTCCTAGTGTTGTGAACATTTAAAATATAAGGGTTTTCACTTCAAATAGCTTATTAAAAGAATAAAACCTCCAGAGTCCAAGTAGATAGTTGGATACAATGGGAAGAGAAGAGAGAGAAAATATACTTAAATATAAGAAAGAAAAGGAAGAATACACGAAAGCATAAGTATACTAAGTGTATGAAGATTATGTGCATTAAAAATACATTTAAACACGAGAAAGGGAAATCAGTTTGTTCAGATCATTTTTGATGACTATTTTAATTTGGTTTTGGAATTTTAGTTTTTATTTTATTTTGAAGTTGGTGAGCATTGTTCCTTCTAAGTCTAAGGACTTAACACTTAAGGTAAATTTGAAAGTCAAATTGGAAAACAACAACAAAAAAACTTCAATAGACGCAGAGATAAAGGAGAGAGAATATGATTCTACGAAGAAATTGCCCACTCACCTCACTCCTAACTCCTTGGCTCTGCGCGCAGTCCTTTTGTGCACCAGGCCCAGTTTCCATTTTCCTGCTGTCTGACACTGCTTTCCGGCGGGCGCTGGACCCGTGAGGTCATCGCAAGGATGCTCCCCGATGGCATCAGATCGTGCTGCCCCTCTTCGCCTGTGTCTCTGGACCATCACCCTTGTCCATTCAGCTCCCGTGAGCCTCCCTGCTGTCACTGGCACAGAACCACACTCTTCAAATAGTATTTATCGTACTGTTTTCTCCTGCTAGCCTATTAACTATTCTTTGTAGAAAGTAATAGAACAAGGGAAAACAAAGCAAGGAAAATGAAAACCACCCATGATTCCCAACTCAGAAATAACCGCTACTGGCATTTACATGTATAGACTCATATGATATACATGCATGGTTCCATAAGCATGTGTGTGTGCGTGCGTGTGTGTGTGTATATTTGGATGGTTTTATATTCTGATGGGGAGGCGGCTCAGCGTGTCCAAATTTGTATTTTGGCTGACACTTGGCACAGGGGCGTGGGCTTCTGGAACCCTCTCCATAGATAATTGTTAAGTACATGGATAAGACAGGCAGATTTAAAGCTTTCCTTTGATTTTTTTTCTTCACGGTAACTTCTTCATAGTCTGAAGATAACAAGTGCAGTTATTTTGTACATGTCAAGCCAAGTCATTAATTAGATTAGTGTTCCCAGGAAATGTATCCACCTTTTGACTACATAAACTCACTTGCCTTTGCAAACATCCCCTTGTGGCTGGGTTTACCTTGCACCTGTGCCCAAGGAGGAGAAATGCCTTTCGTTTGCATTAAGAATCGAAGGTTTCATTCCTTAAAATACTTCTCACGAGTGAAACGTCTAACTTGTTTTGACATATGATGCTATGACTGAAAACAACTGTTTAGAAGATTATCTTTGTATTAATTTTCTAACCAGCTTCTGACCCCAGTCAGTGCCTGTTCACTCAGTAACTGGATGAAGATTAGAGGGTGCCTTTGCCACTGAAACGTGTACATTGAATGTTGTCGGGCCCTCATAAGGGCTCTGGATGAATATGCTTTTATAACTTAAAAGGAAAGAAGACTCTCGTCTTTGGCAAAATTGTCACTGGCACAGCCGTCACGTGTCCCTTCCGATTTTACTGGCGGGCGCCGTGGCCAATGCAGTTCAGCGCAGAAATTAGGGACACGGGGCTTTGGAAGGAGTAAGGAGGCCACCCCTTTTCCTCGCAGCGTCTGCTCTTCCTCACACACAGAATGAGGTTGGACAGCTATTTCTACTACTGTTTGACTCACTGATGAGACTTTAGAAACAGATTTGAAATAACTGGATGGGACCTTTCTGCTTTTCTCAAGCCGGTAGCGAACTGAGAGGGAAACTAGGATAATGAGTGTGACTTGGGCAAGCTGCTCTCGGACAGCCTGGGGCCTCTGGGTAAGAGGTTGCTTTCCGAAAATAAGAACGCGCTTTCTATTCTTTAGGGAAAAACGTCCACCCCAGCCTGCACTCAACCCTGTGTCTGCAGACCATTGTCACTGAGCTCAGGGACCCCTCGACCTCCCGAGCGAGCTCTTTGCTGGAAAATGAAAAAGCAAAATCTCCACTCGTATCTGCATTTATGCTGCTGGATCTGTTTCCTTCAATCACATACAAATACCATGTAGACTCAACAAGGAAGAAAATGGTTTTAAAGTTGGTTGAGTTTAATCACGTAATTCCAAGAACGATAGCTTTCCCACCACAAGGCGGGGGCCCCTGGAAGGCGGTTTTGCGCCGCTTGAAGCAGGACAGACATCAAACCAAACGTGCCTATTTAGTGGGGACTCAGAGCCCAAGGTGGAATGATGACTTTTACAGAATTAATCGTGGATTCACAGGGTGATGTTGGTACTTCTGGGCTAGAGCTTTTCTCTAGTGAAAGTGGGGTTATTAATGGACTGAAAATATACTTCATTAATTTTCACTGAAAATAACAGAAGGCAGCAGAGTCTGGGAAGAGAAAGTCGGGGCTGTGACAGATGACTGTCCCCGGGTTGCTGCGGAAGGCAGTGGGGCTGCCAGGGGCCTCCTGAGGCCCTTCCACCTCTCTTCCCAGCTCCAGAGACGGGCAGCAAGGGAATCTTTGCCGACAAACTCCACGGTCCCGAAGGAAGCCCCTTCTGGAGGACCACTGATACCACTGTTTATTCACGGAAACTCCTGAGGCGTGGCAAGCATGAGAACACGACATTCAACGTGGAAACTTTCATTTTCATCTCATGAAGAGGGCATGAATTGAATGCTAATTAGAGAAGAGAAATAAAATAAAAATGGCTGCTCCAGGTCATCCAATGAAACCGGTTCCACGTTGGCTGCATTCGTAACAAAAACAAGGATCTCATGACATGTGTTTAATAAGCAACCTGCACTAGTGGCCGGTTTAAATGATACTGTAAGAGGATGTAACCCAGCTTCCAGGGGACACGCATTGTCCCGAGACCTTACCCCTCGTGGCCATAGATTTTCAGCAGTGCTTGCTGTTAATCTTGAAGTTGACAATTTAAATTTCCAGATGCCAGCAGAACTCCGTGGTTCTGCGCGTAGATTTACTTTCTCTCGAAAGCGTAATCAAATGGCTTCAGAGGACGTTGTAAGTCAGGGCACGTGATAAGCCACACCCCTGAGTATGTGTCGTCTGGCCCCAAATCTGCACCTGGGAGCATCGTGGCTGCCGGGCTTTTCCCTGGATGCTGGGTAGTCCCCAAGGCTGCCGATGGGGAAGGCTACCATCGCCGGCAGGGCGCCCCCTGCCCAAGCCCAAGGTGAGGTCGGAGGTCACTGGGCTCAGCCAGGCAGATGCAGGAGGAGATGGAGGTTGTCCATCCAAGCATCTCTCCTTGTGGACACAGCACAGCGCCCTCTGCCGGGCCTCCCACGGGGGCGGCCTCCTGTCCCCTTGCCCGGGTCGTGTCAGGCTTAAGCGACAACAAAAGATCAAAGGCTCACCTCCACCGTGAGTGAACAGAACTCTCAAGTCCGGGAAGCTCTGTTTATTATTTCAAGAAAACGGAGGTAATTTCTTGAAAGACAGGCAGCGGGCCCCTCCCTGCTCCGGATGAGCCGTGCGGTTTTGCAGGACAGGCCGGCGCTTGTCCTTTGGAATCGGAGCATCGAGTTTGTAGCCACATTGATGTCTTTGTAAAGGTGATACATGCGGTCTGCCTGTCAGACAAATACCCCAACAAGTACAAGTGTTTATCAAATTCCCTGTAAACGCGCAGGTCTGAGGACACTTTCAGGCCGACGTGGGAAGGCTTGCTCGTCTCCTTCACACAGAAATCGCTTAATGATAGTTAATATCGCCCTATAATCTCAGCAGCTCCCATTTAATTGCAACGTTTTGAAGTCTGTCTGCACCCCCGGAGGGTGGTGGATCCCTGGTCTTAAGCATCATTCAGGTGGCCCCGGCTCCCAGGGAGGCAGGGGTCACCTGCTGAGCACTCCTGGTCCAAGTGTTGCCTAGTCCTTCAGAGAAGCTGGTCCCACACTGCCCCCAGGGGAAGACCACCTCTGGAGAAGGCCCGAGAATAGGCATGGGGCTGCTTCATAAGGGAACAATCTTTTCTAAAAAAAACAAAACCTCAGCTTTTGAAAAAAACATGCAGTTCAGCATGGACTTGTTTGGAAATGCCAATAAAATAGTTTAAACACATCCAGTGCCCCTCCTTTGTGTGAGAGAGAACCGTGCGGTGAGAGATTGGCTGGCCTGTGCAAGGGAGGGTTTCATGCATTTTCTTTATCTAGAAAAGTTCCTCTCGGGGAGGGTCCTCCTCTGGGGCTGGTCTCACCTCTGTCCCCAGGAGGGAGGATGCCTTGTTCATCTCCCCGACGAATCCAGACTGTATTTCCCTACTGGGCTCCATAAATAAACTCCTGAATAAGAACTACTGACCTCAACACGGTTTTCAGCACATTTTCTCTATTTTGATGACATAGAAGCAGACTTCATGGCCCATAATTGCTCAAAATACATGGGTAAGTGTTGAACTGAACTTTTCCAACCAAATCCATAAAACCATCAACAAATGAAGACTCACCATCATCACTGAGTTTTCTCGAAATTTCATAGATTGATTTCATATGTATGTGCAATCATTTACTTTTCAATGTGATGAAAATACATTGCAACGTGAGCCTATGAATACGTGTCAAGAATATCAAAGTATCTGGGTAAATCTAACGGCGATTTGGCCTGTAAGAGTCATTGGATACTGTAGACCACATGACCGGCAAATACAATTTTAACCTCAAGCATGAAGGCCCGATGTCTAGGATTATGACAGAAGCCTTAATGTGTTGAATATTTTATTTGCTTTTTGAAGCAAAACAGTACGTAATTTCTTAAAAGTGTGAACATATTTTTCTGAGAAGACGCATGGCTTAGGGGTTCCATTGGTTTGGGAATTATCTTAATTAAAATTATTTATATGAGCTGCCATAAATTTCCAATTTTTTGGCTTTGGTTTACCATTTCTTTGTGGGTCTGGGTGAATCCTTTCTATTTACTTCTTTCATTGGATTGAGCAAGCCATTCACACACGTAAAGTAACATTTATTCTCATCCACACTTACTAGGCGCTTGCCTTACATAACCTACCTTTAAGAGGGATCCACCTTTCTGTTCTCCTGAGTTAGAAACCACGTGGGGGAGGTCAGGAGGGACGGCAGGTTGTTTTAACTCTTGAACAGCATGAGTCAAGACTGTCTCTTTCAGCAGTGTTTCCCCAGGCATCCTCCGTGCCGGATGGCAGGTGGTACGGAATTGAGAGCATCTCTCAATGTCTTCATTTCTTATTCCTCCACTTTTTATTACAAAATTGATACCAAACACAAGTGGATTACTATACCCCCAAAATTCTTCAGGTAGGCGAGCGGCTACCTACCAATTATCTCAAAGGATGAATATACAAATTAATTGATTAAATGAACCCGTGTCGACTGCACCTCAGCAGGGCCTTCAGAGGAACAAAGTGTCTACCTGCAAAGTCTTCCTGAAGTGGAAGGGGGCATTAATTACACCCGTGCTATGGGTTGATTTGTGTCTAGTTTCCTTTTGTCTTGGAGTTGACTACCTGGACTTCAAAGCACGCTTTAAACCTGAATCTCTTCTCCACGGCAAAAGCCGGTGTTAAAAGACAGGGATTACAATAAAAGTTCTTCAGCTAAATACCCAAGCTTGTCTTTGCACAAACTTCACAACAGTTAATGACATACATAAAGCTATCAGCATTTTCAAGACAGACCTCTTTTAGAGTTTAGCATGGGAAATCCACACACGTTATTTAAAGACTATTACAACGTGCTCTTTTTTTCCTTACCCTAAAAGCCTCCAGAGGCCTAGGTTTCCCTGATCCTGACAATGTTGCTTCTGAAACACAGTGTCATGTAGACTGAAGTCCGCTGTCTACATGGACCTCATGGTTCTTGATTGGTCTTTTGTCCAAACCCACACATTGGCTCCATACAGCCCTCCTGAATCAGATGAAAGCATTTATCAATTTCTGGACAAAGTCTTTTCAGGGTGAGTGCTTTTCAGTTCTCTCGTCCATATGTGGGTAAATAGATTAGAGCAAAGGATGAAGACGTTTAGTGATTTATGTATTAGTATAACTTGTCCGGTCAGACACTGACTATAGGATCCTATCACCCATTACTGATCCCTCCCGAGGTGTAAGCATCTTCATTCTAACTAGTCTGATGCCCCTGCCAGCATCTTTGTTCTTCTTAATAACCAGTTTCTCCTTTTTATGGAGAGAGTGCTAATTTTCCCTTCATTGTTTTCTAAGACCGTCCCTTGGTGAGTTTTGCTAACAGGGTCCTGTCCCTTGTACAATATTGCATCACAGCGGTCCTATGCAATTATTTCATGTTGAATACATTAACCGGTGCATAGTTGGCCTGACTCAAGGTCTTTAGAACTTTATTTTCTGTTTTGTTTTGTTCTGCTGTGCCGTGTGTGTGTGTGTGTGTGTGTGTGTGTGTGTGTGTGTTTGTGTGTGTGCGCGCGTGTGTGCGGGCACATACATCACCAAGGCTATGCCTCTGATGTTCTCAATGGCTTTTGTTAATTACTTGTTGTTGGGTCCACTTGATTTCCTTAAGAATGAATCTAAAGAATTCCCCGTTCTGAAGAATGATTTCCTCTCACTTATTTTCTTAAGAAATTAGGGGGAAATTCTGGAGGTTGAGAGTGAAGCATTGTCACCACACTTGGCCATTGTCTTTCTGGAGAGTCGATCGTTCACGATTATCCCCCGCTCAGCTCAGCTCAGCCCAGCTCAGCTCACCGGGCTCGCGCTCCGGTCCAGCCACACAAAAGGCTGCTTTGCTCAATCTCAAGCTTGGGTGCTCACTGAGACGTCCACTCTCAGCTGCTGCTCGTCCCCCGTAATTAGCCTGTGATGGCAGCTGCCTCTTGTGGCTTTGCCTGTGAGAGACATTTGACACAGCAGACATCAGAGGGATTTTTCAGGAGGCTCTCGTGGCGTCCGAATGGCTCTTAATTAACCACTTAGGTCCCCCTCCTTCACTCCCCTGCTTGGCACTTTCCAAATGGTAGGGGTTGCACTGTGGATCTAAACTCCGGGGGAAGCGTGCTATCAAAAGATCTTGTAAATGAAGGCTTGTGTAAATTATTTTTAATGATTCCCTCCTGGCACATCATTATGTTTGTAGCTACACACAGACACTTCAGAGATGGCTTGTCTTCCGTGAGGTCAGCTGCAGGACCACCATAACTAGCTGCAGTCAGGAAATAGCTTATTAATTAGCGCAATGATTTTACATTGCTAAGAGCTCTGATGTATGGAGCTAGAATTGTAATTGTGCAGAATCGAAATAATAAGCCATCTCTGGACTCCTTATGTAAATTGGTATATTATAAAATCATTACCTATCTAAACACTGAGTTTTAATAAGAATTACAATGATGAATTTTATGATAATTGACACTCAAATTTTAATCTCTTGGATTTTTATCATTTTGGTGGTTAAAGTGTGTTTCTAATTAAGTGTTGCTTAAAATGCAAAGGATTGTTTAACGATTCTGTTCCCTTCCTCTAGTTCAAATTAGGTTATTCTCTTTGGTCACAGGAAAGAGGCCTTCTTAGTAATAGATCTGCAACATTATGTAACACTTGTACAGAAAGATGTTTAATCATCACTTTTTATGAATATGATTTTGATGACGCTATCGTGTCAACCGTGAGACAAGAAACGCTAAATGGTGTTGGACGTGGCTCCCATCGTAGGAGTGACGTACAGAGAAGAAGTAAAATCAGGGAAAAATAATACATCTGTATGAGAGCTCATGGATTTGGGGTGGTGATAGAATTTTTAAATAATTACGGTTTCAGAAGCAAAAATATTTCCTAAAACCTATGTGATGCAATTTAGTTTTAATATATTGATGTAAAGTCACCAGTATTATGATTTATGAATGACATCATGCAATAAATGGCTATTACTGCTGTTTCCAAAGCAAACCCCAATAGGAGAAAGAAGAAAAAGTTCCCTTTTATTTGATGTGGAATAAACCATTGCTTGAATTATCGCCATTACCTAGGAAGTATACCTCAGTGAAATATTCACACTTACTGTAATCACCGCCCATGATCCGACTGGAATAAGAAGCTCTTTTCTTGAAGAAGAATCCAATTGGAGTATGGAAGTATTTTCTGTCTTTATGATGTTGAATTGATCTCATAGAATACCTGGCATGTGAACTAATATAAGACTGAGTGACCTGAAAAAAAAATATTGGAGTTAAAGAACAAAATAAACTGAAGCAGTTTTTAGAAAATCAATGTCACATCTTTTTGGAAGTAATAGACATGCAACTGGATCTTGAAGACGTTATGGACCCGTTGCAGATAAACTACAAATATTTAAATGGCTGCTTTCCCGTTATTCCCCTGGGGAGATTTGAAGAATCTGCGTGGAAAATGGGAAGTGCCCCATTTCTACCTCCAGCCACCTGGAAGCGGACTGTGTGAGAGTCCTGGAACCCCGTCCAGGGAGGCTGGGGAGCCCTGAGGGTCCCTGTCTGTGTGAAGGCATCACCCACAGACCACCCAGCTGGTGGCCAGAACCAGAGGTGGGAGCCACTCCAGCTTGAGTCCAGCAGGGCAGGGGCTGCGGGTTACCCTTCACTTCCCTGAGACCTGGTCTTCCCCCTACTCCATCTCCATGCACACGCTGCTTGGGGTGGGTCCACCTGCAGAAGTGCCTCAGGCCACTCTGCATGGACCACCGTGGTACCTGACCAGCTCACCTGCTCAATGTCTGCGGCTGCACTGTCACCAGCCCAGGCAAGGCACCCACGTTTAAGCTTCGAGTAAGAAATTTTAATTGCAAACGGCAAAACCGCAGCTTCCGCACCCCATTAAGCAGCCCTTTGGTCTGTACGCCATGTGTCTGTCTCAGGAATGATGGTTTGGGGCATGAGTCCTGGCAGATGAGTTTCCCAACTCCTCCTTAAGACCTGCACCAGGTGTAGGGATCCCCAGACACAGGCACCTCACGATGACTCCGCCCTCTCGTGCAGCCCGGCTTAAGTGCACCCTTTCCTGCAATTCCGCTGTCCTGCTCTTTGCAATTCGCCCCACGGCCAGGATCTAGTGTTGGTGTCCCAGCCATGTCCACTTGCTGATCTGACTCGTCACGTGCCTCAAGATCCTCAGTCTGCAAACCTAACCCCTCCTCCCATTTCACAACATTCTGACCTTCAACATGGCCTTGTGCTCTTTCCACTAAACCGTGATGGCCTTATCCTCATGGGTCTGACATTCTGGAAGTATGCTTGTAACAAATCTCAGCAGGAGGGGGCCGCCGTCCCCTGAGAGCTCTGCTCCCAGGGATCCAGAACCTTTGGCTGCAGGCTGGGTTCCTGCTCTTGGCTCTGCTCAGGGATAGCAAGCCAAGCGTGGACCACTTTTTGCTCCTGCCTGTGCTTCTCATCAGCCAGGCATCTGCATGGTGATCAGACCACCTCTGAGCACTTGGCTGGCCAGGGTGTTGGATGACTCTCTGAGCTGCTCCTCTGAGCTCAGCCCTGATTCACAGCAACACGGCTGCGGGCAGCCCAGTTATAGGTGCATAGCCAACGCTGGGGACAGACATCCTGAGAGGGACACGTCTCATTCCTCTATTTCCTTGGCTCGCCCCGGGACTCAGTATCGAGCGGCCAATTTAAGGAGATAGACCCTTCTGTAAAAACACAAAATTTGTTAGATGTGTTCTGTGGAAGAAACGAGGTACTTGAGTAATTGCAGTGTAAGCATATCAGATGGCACTGTCTCAGACAGCAGGAGGATGGAGCCAGGAGAGCCCAGGGCTGTCAATCTACACCTCCATCTCAATCTCGAAATCAAACTGCACCTCCATCTCAACCTCCACCTCCACCTCCACCTCCACCTCCACCTCCACCTCCATCTCCACGTCCAACTCCACCTCCATCTCCACCTCCACCTCCACCTCCAGCTCCACCTCCACCTCCACCTCCACCTCCATCTCCACGTCCAACTCCACCTCCATCTCCACCTCCACCTCCACCTCCATCTTCATCTCCATCTCCACCTCCAGCTCCATCTCCATCTCCACCTCCATCTCCATCTCCACCTCCACCTCCAGCTCCACCTCCATCTCCATCTCCACCTCGATCTTCACATCCACCTCCATCTTCATCTCCATCTCCACCTCCATCTCCACCTCCACCTCCAACTCCACCTCCATCTCCAACTCCACCTCCATCTCCACCTCCATCTACATCTGCATCTCCAAATACACCTCCACTTCCACCTCCAACTCCACTTCAACATCCACCTCAATCTCCAACTCCACCTCCACCTCCATCTCTACACCAATCTCCATCTCCACCTCTATATCCATCTCCATCACCATCTCCATCTCCACCTCCACGTCCACCTCCAACTCCACCTCAACCTCCACCTCCAACTCCACCTCCAACTCCACCTCCACATCCACCTCCACCTCCACCTACAACTCCACCTCCACCTCCACCCCCATCTCGACCTCCATCTCCACCTCAACCTCTACCTCCACCTCCATCTCCACCTCCATCTCCACCTCCACCTACAGTCCCACCTCCACCTCCACCGCCACCTCCATTTCCACCTCCATCTCCACCTCCATCTCTACCTCCACCTCCACCTCCTCCTCCAACTTCACCTCCACCTCTACCTCCATCTCCATCTCCACCTCCACCTCCATCTCCACCTCCACTTCCAACTCCACCTCCATCACCACCTCCACCAACAACTTCGCCCCCACATCCACCTCCAACTCCACTTCCATCTCCATCACCACCTCTACCTCCACCTCCACCACCTCCATCTCCACTTCCACCTTGACCTCCACCTCCACCTTCATCTGCATCTCCACCTCCACCTCCATCACCACCTCTACCTCCACCTACACTGCCATATCCAACTCCACTCCACCTCCAACTCTACATCCATCTCCACCTCCACCTCCATCTCCACCTTCACATCCACCTCCACTTCCACCTTCATCTCCATCTCCACCTCCATCTCCAACTCCACCTCCATCTCCACCTCCACATCCACCTCCACTTCCACCTCCACATGCATCTCCACTTCCATCTCCACCTCCACCTCCATATCCATCTCCACCTCAATCTCCACCTCCACCTCCACCTTCACATCCAACTTAACCTCCACCTCTACCTCCACCTCCACCTCCACCTCCATCTCCACCTCCACCTCCACCTCCAACTCCACCTCCACCTCTACCTCCACCTCCACCTCCACCTCCACCTTTATCTCCACCTCCATCTCCACCTCCATCTCCACCTCCACTTCCAAATCCACCTCCACCTCCACCTCCAACTCCACTTCCATCTCCATCTCCACCTCCACCTCCATCTCCATCTCCATTTCCACCTCCATTTCCACCTCCAACTCCACTTCCACTTCCACCTCCAACTCCAACTACACCTCCAACTCCACTTCCATCTCCATCTGCACCTCCACCTCCACCTCTACCTCCACCTCCAACTCCACCTCCACCTCCACTTCCACCTCCGCCTCCACCTCCATCTCCACCTCGATCACCACTTCCACCTCCATCTCAATTTCCACTTCTAACTCCACCTCCACCTTCATCTCCATCTCTACCTCCACATCCATCAGCACCTCTACCTCCATCTCCACCTCCATGTCCACCTCCAACAACACTTTCACCTTCATCTCCACTTCCACCTCCACCTCCACCTCCATCTCCACCTCCACCTCCACCTCCACCTCTATCTCCACCTCCACCTCCATCACCACCTCCACCTCCACCTCCACCTCCAACTCCACCTCCACCACTATCTCCACCTCCATCTTCACCTCCATCACCACCTCCACCTCCATTGCTACCTCCAACTTCATCTACACCTCCACCTCCACCTCCACCTCCATCTCCACCTCCACTTCCAAATCCACCTCCATCTCCACCTCCACCTCCAACTCCACCTGCACCTCAATGTCCAACTCTACTTCCATCTCCATCTCCACCTCCATCTCCATATCCACCTCCAACTCCACCTCCAACTCCACTTCCATCTCCATCTGCATCTCCACCTCGACCTCCAACTCCACCTTCATTTCCACCTCCATCACCACTTCTGCCTCCACCTCCACCTCCAACTCCATCTCCACCTCCACCTCCACCTCCAACTCCACCTCCATCTCCACCTCCACCTCCACCTCCACCTTCATCTCCACCTCTACCTCCATGTCCACCTCCATTTCCACTTCCACCTCCATCTCAACCTCTAACTCCACCTCCACCTCCACCTCCATCTCCATCTCCACCTCCACCTCCACCTTTATCTCCACCTCCATCTCCAATTCCATTTCCAACGCCACCTTCATCTTCACTTCCATCACCACCTCCACCTCCATCACTACTTCCACCTCCAACTCCAACTCCGTCTCCACCTCCATCTCCACCTTCACCACCACCTCCACCTCCATCTACACCTCCACGTCCACCTCCATCTCTATCTTTACCTCCATCTCCACTTATATCTCCAATTCCAACTCTCCTCCATCATGACCATTCCCTGACATCTTTACGGCCCAGCACTCTCCATCTCCATCTCTGTCTCCATTTCTCCTCCATCATACCACCTTGGCCCTCATCCTCACTCCTACAGCCAAGGGCACAGAGAAGTGGTGGACTCTTGCACCTGAACCTGACACCTCTCCTGCTTTACTTGGCCTGTGCTGCTGTAATTAAGTGGCACAAATGGGGCAGCTTAATCTATAGGAATTTAGTCTCTCACAGCTCAGGAGACCAAAAGTCTGAATATAAGGTGTCAGCAAGGCCTTGCTCCCTCAGACGGCTCTAAGGAGGATCATTAGTTGCCTCTTCCTGTTTCTGGGAGTTGCCAGTAATCCTGGGGTTCCTTGGTTTTTAGACACCTCACTCTAGTCTCTGCCTTCATACTCACATAGTGATCTCACCCGTGTCTGTGCCCAAATTACCCTTTTACAAAAGTACCTATCTTTGGATTGCATTGGGACCCACTCTTACCCAAGACTACCCCATCAAAACTTCTCTGATTACATCTGCAAAACCCTACTTCCAAGTAAGGCCACATCCTATGTGGGTGGACAAGAATTTGGGCAGGGACATCACTGAACTGACTACACCATCCCATTCAAGGAAAGAAGAGGCAGGCAAGGGATACCCCAGCCAGCTCTTCTTCCTTGTCCTTTTAGGAGGAAAGCAGAGACCTTCACACAAGCCCATCACTTCCACTCTCATAGGTTTAATTTCTTTCTCTTATCAACTAAAACAGGTTTATGGCATGAGGTGCTTTTTGTACAGTGTCTCCCCAGACCCTAGAGAAAGATGGTGGCTGTATTAGGATTTTCCTAAGCAACAGAACAAATAGGAGAAATATATACACAAATATTTATATAACATATACAATATCATATTAACCTACTTATTATGAGGAATTGGCTCACATAATTATGAAAAGTCTCCCAATCTGACACTCAGGTGGAGACCCAGGATAGCTGGTATTGTAGCCCCTCTGAGTCAAGTCTGAGAGTAGGAGGCGGATGTCCCAGCTCAAAGTCAGGCAGAAGAAAGGAGCAAATTCCCTCTTCCTTTGTCTTTTGTTGTATTCAGGACCCTGGTGGATAGGAAGATGCCACCCACATGGGGGAGGGCCATCAGCTTTACAGGGTCCCCTGATTCAAATGCCAGTCTTATTTGGAAACACCTCCCAGACACCCCAGAATGATACTTAGCTGAATATCAGAGGCCACATGGGCCCGTACATAAGCTCATTTTCTCCTTGACATCTCCTTGGCCCTCACCTTGGTCCACACTAATCTCACCTGAGTGATGGCCCAGGTCTCCTGACCCATGACCCTCCGGAGTGTGCCATTTGTAGTCAGGTGACCAGTACATTGGGCCAAGTTACTTGTTGAAAGACTTTCCATAAAGACCGGCTGCCATGACAGGTGGCCTCCTGGAGCCCCAATCCGTGTTTCCCCCTCACCCTGTGGTCCCCCACGTGGCTCATGGATCTTCAGTGACACTGTTTGCTGCTTTTGTTTCCTCTGCCTGGGAGGCTGTGTCCTCCACATCTACCTTCTCTGCTCCCACTCCTTCTTTAGGCCCCAGTGTCTTCTTTCTTCCCTCACAAAGCCGTCCCCCATTTCCTAGATGGAGATGATTCCTTGTAGTAAACACTTTCATCACAGCTGTGTTTTCATATTCCTTTGTGCTTCTTGAAATCACCCATGAGCCATCGGTTGTCATCACCAGCTCCAAAGCTCACAGAGGCAGAAGCCACGCTGACCTGTTCATCACTGTGGCCTCAGCTCGGTGCCCAACACGTGGGTCATAATAATTACTTATTGGATGAACAAGCAAACACCAGCACATCCTAAAAATGCTTTTCATGGTATTTAGCAATCTCCAAAGTATGAGCTGTCCTATCAAGTTTCTCCTTTTAATCTTTTTAAACCTACCTTTTCAAACTTCCTGTTTTCCACCGAGAGTGACATTGAGCTATAAGGAGTCATCGATATCTATTCACACTGTATTGCATATTATAGTTCTATTTTAAGACGGAACAACCACCAGATTATTTTGAAAAGTGTTACTTGGAAAAGGAAGTAAAGAGCATGACTATTCATTAAAACTAAAAGAAATTCTTTCTTCTGTTCTAGAGCTCACCTTTGGCCAAGTGGTCCTGCTACACCAAAGCCAGATAATCAACCTTGTCTTTTTTCAGAGAATTTGTGCCTTGAGGTCCATCCCTTGGGCGTCTAGTGATGGTCCTCTGGGCACTGTCTGCACCTTGCTTGCTCTGGGTATGTGTGTGGCATGTCCTAAAATGCACCCCCGTCTACTCACTCCCATCCACCGGTGGATTATGGTAACACACAAGCAGGAAGTTTTCTCGGTATGGCTGAAATGAGACTTATGGCCTATAATTCATCATCTTCCTGTCATCCTTCTGTGTGTTGTCTACTCAGTCCCCAGGCCGCTTGAGAGCACAGAGCAGATCTCCACTAAGTTCTTGACCAGCTGCCAAGGTGTCCCATTGTGCTTTTTCTGGATGCTTCCAGCAGCCCCTTGCCTCCCAGCCAAACTCAACATGAGCTGGCGTCCCCAAAGCTTCCCCAACCCTGTGATCCTAACCTTTCTAGCAGGTGTTGTCCTGAGACCATCCCAGCCCCTGCAACTGGGATAGAGAAGCCCGGTGAAACCAGCTTGGAGGAAATGGTGAGTAACACAGGGGCCTGCTCTGTATTCACTAAAGATGGCTATTAAGTTTTATGTTATGAGGGGAAACACTGCTGGAATGTTTTCTGTCTCACAATAAATCCCACGTGGTCTAGACTATAATGCAATAGTGGATCAGCGTCCACCCGACTTTGCACAATAAACCCCCTTTTTTCAAGGATTATTATGTAATGATAGACAACTGTGAGCAATTTTTGAGTTCATTATCTTCAGCTCCAGAATTAATTTTTTTAAAGAAAATCCTAAAAAAAAAAATCCCAGGTCATTGGCATTGGGGGGGGCGGTGGGGAATGAGAAAGAAACATGAGGTCTGCTCATCGGCGGGAACTCACCACCCAGAGTTTCAGATCCCCCTGGGCAGAGCCGTCTCCTCTCTGAGCACCCAGGTATGTGGCTCAGGGCCAAGGGGGGTCCGTGAGGGCAGCAGTCCTGCAGGTTAAAGGCACACATCTTGTGACCCTGGGCTCAGCCAGGACAGGAGCATCAAGGCTGAGGTATGGCTCACCTGTAGCTGCACCCTGGGGGTTGCATTTCAGGGCAGCATCCTGTCTGATTCTCAGGGGTTTTCTCTCAGCCACAGTTCACGACAAACCAACAAAGGGGGTGATGGGTCCCAGGACCCATCAGCAAAGTCCACTGACTTTCTGGTCCAGGAGACAATCTACGGGAGCAGGGCGTCCCCCGCCTCGGTTTGCTGTCTCTCAGGAGCACGGTGTGCCCTGTGAAGGACTGCTTCTGAGAGGCACATGGAACAGAGGGGTCACTTGGAGTCCAAGGCTTCCTTGGCCTCCTTGGCTGGGGGTCCAGATGCCACAGGAGGACAGTACCCCTTTTGCCCCACCTCTTGCCTTTCCTGGCATCACCTGGGACCTCTGCTTTCTTGAAGACCTTCCCTGAATGCCCACAGCTGCGCCAAACACACCCTACAAGTGCTCATAAATGGTCCTTTCTCTTCCTCCACTCGGGTTCCCCTTTCTGTCCCTGCCACCAAGAAAGCCACAGGGGTCCCCAACTAATGATGACCAGGCCTCCAGGTAGCTCCAGTACCCCCGCCAAGGGTGCAGCCTCCTGCAGGATCTGCGGCAGTCCCCCCGCATTCATCCTTTCTGAAAGGGGAAGATACCGCATCCTCCTCAGGTTGGTGCCTCTGTCACCTGGGAGACAGAGTGCCCTCCTTTGGCCCCTGCCTCTCAGCTCCACCTGCTCCCTGGAGCAACCCCTTGGCCTCTGTCTCCCCTTGATGCTCAGAGAATCCAGATAGGGTGGTGAGCTGCACCGTGGATAAAAGCCTGAGGCCCCTGAGCAAAGCCCCCCTTCCCTCCCCGGCACATGGCCCTGCCTTTAGGGTCCCTGCAGACGCTGGTCCTGCCGAGCCCCTCTGGCTCTCCAGCCACAACCTGGCAGCAGATGAACAGTGACAGGTTCTGGAGGCCATGCAGGGAACACAGGGTCAGATCTCAGACCTGCCGCTGTCTGTACAAAGGGTCCTGCTCGACCTCTCCAGTTTGGGAGGGGTCTGCACAGAGAGCACCCCACGAAGTGCAGAGCATCATGGACGGCATCCTCTCCAGCGGCCGAGCAGGTGCCATTCAGAGCCGCAGAGGTGGAAGGGTTGAGAGGCAAGAACTGCACCTTTACAAGAGCAGAGCTGGGTGATGGAGCGGGACACTCCCCTCCCTCTTCACCCGGTCCCCAACCAAGCAGAGGGTTATGGGAAGTTGTGTGGAGCAGGCAGCTGCTCAGGCAGGTCTGCAGAGGATGCTGTTTGCAATCCACCTCGCTCTCAGCATGACACCGCAGGCCTTTTCTGGGGCAGAACAGCGCGGGTGTGAGGATGCTCGGCCCCCCCAACCCGCCTTCCCCCCAAATGCTCCTTCCCAGGCTCTCGGGTGGCCAGCCTCCCCTTCCCCTAGGCGCTGGGGTGAGGTTAGTCCTAGAGAAATCCTAGGTCCGTCCCCGCCCCATCACACACCCCAGGGAGGCTGAGGTCTTGCCCAGAGGCCGCCGGAATCCTCTGACAGAAGGAAGTTGGAGAGCCGGGCTTCAGTGTTGCATGACGTAGACCCGACTGCACAAAGCTTCCTCCAGACCTTGCCTTGGAAGCTGCTCTGCTCAGCGGCAGACGTGAAATGACATTAACCCAGCCAGACCGCAGCCAGTCCCCGACCGTCAGCCGAGGAGATGAGGTACGTCGCAGGGCACCGTGGGGGTAAACGGCCAAGCGTGCCCCAGGACCACTGCATGACGGCCAGCAACGGCCACACAACGGTGGGCGGCCAACGCTGGATTCCAGGGCAACTCTTTACCAAATATTCCAGTTCAAAGAGGAGAGCCCAGAAATTGAGTTTTACATAAAGTGTTGTGTGTAGCTAGTTCTGTTTGATCAAACATAAGTCTGAGCTTTTTTTCAAAATCTCTTTTCAAAGAAGAAAAATCCGATTCTGTCTTGTTTTACGTTACGGTATCCATGGTCCAAATGAAATTTGGTGATTAATCAGAACAAATTAGAAAGATGACGAGCACAGAATTTCATTTTACAAAAGTTGGACAAAAAAAGAAAAAAAAGGCTTGAGTGTTACGGAAAATTTTCCAAATATTTATATAATTTATGGGATATAAATAAATAAATAAGTGAATTTTATGTGTCATTTAATTTATGCATCAAATGACTAACTTGGCTTTCAGGAAGTCTCAGGGAAGGTCAATAGAATTATGAAAACTAAATACTAGCATTTCCGGTTTTCAGGGCTGTGTTCTCTTTCATATGACAACCTGTAAGAATACACACTTTTGATGTTTGTTTTTACTTTAAATGTCAATATTATTATTTTTTCCTGCCTATGTGATTGGTTACTTTTATTTTGAATGTTAATATTATTATTTTTTGCTTGATTATGTGGTGCTCCCCCAAGCACCTTTTTTCTTACTGACATCATGAGTTAAAGAGCTCAAAGGAGGGCGGGAGGGAGGCCCAAGAGGGAGGGGTATAGGTATACATATAGTGGATTCACTTTGTTGTACAGCAGAAACTAACACAACATTGTAAAGCAATTATACTCCTATAAAGATGTAAAAAAATTAATACAATTAAAAAAGAGAGCTCAAGGGTCTCTGGGTATTTGTGTGGGATTATTCTTGGGCGAACTGCATGCAAGACAGAAGTTTGAAATTCTGTGCGGGCTATGAAGAAGTGTTCTGCATGGTCTTCTCCAAGAAGAATTGGAGACTCTTTTCTTCCTGGGCAACTGGAAGATGCGAATTGTTCTCAGAGTCCGGGTGAAAGTAGCAGCCTCCATGCCTTTGGCTGCAGAATGTCATGCAAGGCTCCCTGTGCCCCTGTGCTTTGTGCATCCTCCATGGGGACCACCTGCCTGATGCCGACGCTCCTGGACCTGTCAGTGGCCCCTGATGGCATCAATCCTGTGTTTCTAGCACTCTGTCCTCCATGCAGGGGGCAAGAAATACTTTATCGGGGTTCTACGGGGGGTTCCAGACCAGATGTCCTATTCAACATGGAACCCAGGCTCAGGGAGGGCTCCTGGTTGGACGGACACGGGCACTGCAGCCAGCCTCCTCCCAGAATCCATCCTGGCTTTCTGGAGGTCCAGGTGTCATCCATCTACCATTATCATGTGACCCAACTTTACCATTTTAAATAAACTCTGACTCAGAGCAGCCCAGGTTGAGCCAGGTAAGTAGGTGGACACAGGGAGTATGGGGCCAGGGAAGAAACCCAGCTGTTTTTATTTCAGTTTTCCGTAGCTTCCCTTAGGTTTCTTTCTTTTTTTTTTTTTTTTTTTTCCTTCCTTTGGCCACACAGCATGGCTTGCAGGATCTCAGTTCCCTGACCAGGGATTGAAGCCAGGTCATGGCTGTGAAATCCTGGAATCCTAACCACTAGGCCACCAGGGAACTCCCAGCTTCCCTTAGTTTTTTTTTTTTCCTGTACGTGGGCCTCTCACTGCTGTGGCCTCTCCCATTGCGGAGCACAGGCTCCGGACGCGCAGGCTCAGCGGCCATGGCTCACGGGCCCAGCCGCCCCGCGGCATGTGGGATCCTCCCGGACCGGGGCACGAACCCGCGTCCCCTGCATCAGCAGGCGGACTCTCAACCACTGCGCCACCAGGGAAGCCCCTTCCCTTAGTTTTATTAGCAGGAACACTAAGAGGAAACTGCCTCTGTTGCCCCTTCTTTTGCTGTGATGCTCTTTCAGACACTCAGGTATTTTATTCCAGCTCTGAAACCACTTATAGCCACTCATCCTCAAAACGCACACCTGTTATCTCAGATTTCAGAATTTTCCTCTGATTCTGAGGCTATAGTGCTGAGCATGAGATGCTTTGAAGGGGAGAGGGTGGGGGGAAGTTGCTATTTTGGGCTCCAGAGCCCCGTAACCTATTGGGGGAATCAAAGCAGACACACGAGCATCTCTGAGGCAAAGAAGAAGAAAACAACTGCTGTGTCAAGTGCTCAGGGCAAGCGGCCTGAGTACTTAAGCAGAGGTTGGTTCCGAAGGAAAGTAAAGGTGGGTGGAAATGGCAGGGTGAGGACCCGGGTCTGGGTCTGACTCACCTGGAGATCTTGACGCCCCGATTCCCGAGAGACACCGCCCACCCCTCCCGTTTCTTCTTCAGTAGGTCTGGAGTGGGCACATGGAGAGCGAGGTTTTTTTTTTTTTTTTTGATACCTTCTTCATCCTACCTTGCTCATCAAGACAGCACCTCCTCTGCACTGGAACCAGCATCACGTCTGGTGCAGAGGCCCCCAGGAAGTGAGGAAGCCTGTGCCAGCTGCAACGCCCCACTTCCAACGGTCACTCTTCTCCAAGGACCCACATGATTTAGCAAAGACATTATTCAAGCATCTCACAGAAAGCCGTGAGGAAACTCAGCAGCATTTCATAGAGGCCTGGAGAAGACGAGCTCTAGAGAATCTCTCCGTGGGATGGGAATAAAGGAGACCAGGAGACAAGGGGAATGGAGGAGGGCCCACCGTCAGCTGATCTTCCACTTTCGGGACTGTAGGGGGGCCCTGCATCCCCACCCCCTCATCCTGAGCCTGTCCTTTCATCTGAGTTCTGCTGTGTGCTGACATCCCCCTGTCTGCCCTGAGTGTCCTCTGTCCAGAGGAGGACGGAGCAGGAGCTGCCCACACAGGCTTTGGAACAAGGACATGGACCTGGAGGGAGGGTCCTGGAGGCCGTCGGTGCCCTGGAGACAGACCAGGAGGCGCCAAGCTGGCTGGTCACACTTTCAGGCTCAGTGTGGCCCAGAGGGGCTCCCTGGCCACACAGACCTCAGCTCACCTGCAGGAAATGCACTTAGAAGAGTTGCAGAGGTCCAGAACAGGACACTCGATGCCAGCAGGCCTGCTCGACAAGGCTGGGCCCATCCTAATCAGGGAGAACTGGACCCAAGACTCAGGTGGGAAATTTGGGTCAAGGCACTTGAAAGTCTCAAATTCTTCAGTCTCCGGCCCCTTTGGGGCTCACAGGTAGCCCACCCCTCCCTGTTGGTAGCCGGCACCCTCATCCTGATGAACGATGTGCCTTCTCGCCAAGACACATGCTCACGTGCTTAGAGCCCCCCGACCCCTTTGCCTGCCTGGGGGTGAGCCGAGCCTGCCAGGAGAGGGGGGGCCTACAGGACCCTCCAACACACACTGGCCTGAGCACAGGTCTGTGTCCCACGAGACCTCATCAAGGGCCGTGGAATACAAAGTTGGATAAAGGAGATTTTGCCTAAATAGGGGCTTTGTCTCACAAAGTGGCGTTGAGCACCCTGGCCAAGACCCCCGAGAGACAGCGCTAATACGCTGCCACATGGGCGATGGAGAGCTGGGGAAGGCAGCGGCCCGGGCTAAGTGGAGTGGAAACGACAGTCTCCAGGGCAGATGGCAGAGGAGGGATCAAAGGGCCCTGAGCAGTGAGGTTGGGGCAGCGACACTAACGCACAGTCGGGACGGTCAGGAGGTCTGCGGCCACTGGGATCGCCAGAGAGAGGCTGCCACTCTGCACCAGGCTGCTCTGAGGAGATGCTGTCCCATCGCTGGGGCCCCGACGGCCACAGGATGAGAGACAGGTGTGGGGATCACCTGTCAGACGCACGGTAAGGTGCTTAACATGGGCTGGGGGAGGTCCGCGTGAGAGCCAGGAGGGCCCGACCTGCCAGGAGCTGTGTGGGGTGGCAGCAGGGACACGGCAACCAGGGCGAGATGGGCAGGCAGCCTCCAAGGGCAGCATTCAGTCCCCGCCTGGAGAGAAAGGCAGAGTCATCTGAGAGCTGCCAGCAGCCGCCCTGCTCAAGGTCACAGTCCCAACTCAGATCCTGGCCCAGAAGCTGACTTTAGACCCAGAGTGTGTTGCCTGAGGCTGAGTCCCCATGAAGGGCCCGTGACACTGCATGGCGAGAGTCCACAGCGGTGATTCCCTGAGCTTC
The DNA here is from genome assembly GCF_949987515.2 of Delphinus delphis. Taxonomy (NCBI): domain Eukaryota; kingdom Metazoa; phylum Chordata; class Mammalia; order Artiodactyla; family Delphinidae; genus Delphinus; species Delphinus delphis. Next base: position 170,578,442 of record NC_082685.1, on the reverse strand, counting down.
CCAAGAGGAGCCTGCAGAGCTTGGGGCAACTGCACATGGTGGGGAGGGACCACCAAGCGTTGTGAGGACTTGCCACACGGCTTAAAGGGACGCTGGTGGCCTCACCAAAGCTGCCCCATGGGAGTGGAGGTATATGGGAGACACTGATGAACACAGAGGCCAGGTCAGGGTTGGCTCACAGGGGTCTTCTATGCTGTGGACACGCCCAGGGGCAGAGTCCTCAGGCCCCAGGTGTGTAACCGGGACGCACATCCTTTGAGGCAGGCAGGGCCCCATCCTGGCTCCTTGGCCAGTATCCTGGTGGGAACTTTCAGTGGGGAAGGCCAGGAGGAAAACCTGTTCAGCAGGATGGTAAATCCAAAGGGTCTAGCAAACTGGGGGTGGGTATAGGGGCGGGAAATGGCAGAGTCAGCGGCCATTTAAGACCAAAGGGTGTGGAGGTGATGGTCCCAATGTGTCCTCAACCAGTTTGAAGCCTGGCTTCCACAACACCAGGCAAATCCCAGAACAGCAGGAACTCCACCGAGTAGCGGCCCAGTCCCTGCAGCCACACCCCATGTGGTGTCTTTGCTAAAGCCGATTAAAGGGGACCCAGGCCCGGGGTATGTGGCCACTGACCTGGCAAACGCATCAGTTGGCAGCCCTATCAAGAAGGGGTACCAGAAGCCAGCTGTGTTACGTGAAATGGGCGACAGAGCCCCTTTCTGGACGCCCCCGGGGCCGTGTAGGAGGCTGGGGCCCTGGTCACTTTGTAGACATTTCAGTGTCTCCTCTGTCAGTGACATCATGTGAATAAGGGAGTTGGTCACAATGCAGAGAGAAGTGAAGGCTCGGGTGGGACAGGTGTGCCCCTGAGGGTGGGGGTGATCCCCGGAGAGGTCCAGGGTCTGCCCCATCAGGGACATGCTGGAGGGTCTGGGCGCCTGGGACCCGTCAGGGCAGCCCCTTCACAGCAAGGAAGAGCTAGTTCACCATAACCTCCCATCGTTCACAAGGAAGCACGGTGACATTTGTACCCCACACCTGGGAAGATTTTCTGACTCACTCACCGAGCATCACACGGGCTGCCGGCTTCCAGGGGAGCCCGGAGGAGAGAAGGTGCAGCTGGGGGGTCCAGGCTGTGATGCTGGTGCCTCTGCAGTTTGGGTCACTTGATGTGGCAGAATGTGTGGCCTGAGAGGTACCTCTGGGGAGAAATGACTCCCGTGCACTTACATCAACACCCAAGAGGAGACTCATCCCCGGCTCCAGGACTTGAAACCGACCCACCTTCCCCCACAGCTTGGAGAAGCAGCTTCTGGAGTGTTGTTGGGCCCTGGTGGCCCTGAGGCTGGAGCTGCCATGGGCTGTGCTCCACCAGACCCCAGGGCTTCCGAAGGCATCCGTCATGAGATGGAAGTGGTGCATGGGTGTCAGCTACGAGCTGGGCCAGTGGGTTGCAAGGCAGGCGGCTCAGGCCCTGTGTCTCCATCACTAAAGCCCTGGAACCTCACCCAGGGCACACCTGTGTTACGTGGGGGGTCCCGGAGGGGAGGCTGAGGGAGGAGGGGACGGCTGAGCTTGGTTCATGGTGGGTCTGCCTGGTACATGGGTGTGAGCTGGTAGGGGCCACAGCTGCCCTGCTGCCGCCCTCAGGAGTGGCTCTGAAGGCCAGCAGGGAGGGACGTCCTCCCGATGGCCATAGCCTCAGGCGACGCACTTGGTTCTCTGATTTGTACGGACACTAACCGGCCTCACCCTGATGTGAGAATCTATATAGAATCCTGGGCAGCCGAGGGCTGGCAGGAGAGACATTGGAAGGTCAGATGCGAGGAGACCTGGGGCAGGGCCGTATCAGTGAACCTGTGGGATCGGGGTCAAGTGGGAAGGTCACTGTGCTGCGTGTTTACGTGTCCCCCAGGGCGTCCATCACAGGAGAGGCAGCCAACGGCTGAATAAACAGAACCAACGTCAGCCATGCGCAGCAGACTCCGGAATGGAAGAGCCGCGGTGGGAGGCATGGGGGCTCCGCGTGGACCTGGGAACCCGGGATCCACTCAGCAAGGCTGGCCCAGTTCCTCTGGGCAGCGGGAGAGACCAATGCTGGAGGGTACTGACCAATGCTGACATGCAGCCATCTCTGTACACTCGGTGTCAAGCTGATGGCGCTGGACTTCCTCCAACCTTGGGAAAGGGGTTCTCCTTGCCCGGAATTAATGCATGTCCTTGGTAAGGGTTTGCCTTTCCTGCGAACAGGACCTCAGCCGGCACAGCTATCTGAGGCCTTTTCAGGGTCTATGTACTGGTGTGAGGACCCACTTAACATCTCATCAGACCAAGGGCCCCACTCCACGGTGGAGTGAGTGCAGTGTGGGCTCCTGGCCACAGGGCCTACCAGTTTCCTCACATGCTGCCTTCTTGATGGAGTGAAGATCAACTGAGACTGCAGCCGTGAGACACCCTGTGGGGATGGGCCACCCGCATCCAGGACATCGTCTACACGCTAAGTCAGTGATTAGCTTATGGTGCCATGTCTTCCACACGACCCTGGCGTGGACGTCGGCATGGCCCCTCTCACCAGTGCTGTAGGGACTAACTCTGGCCACGAGCACTTGCTGGTCCACAGCCGCAGGTTCTGTGGGTCTGCTGCTCATCGTTCACCAGCAAGGGCTTCTTCCCCTGGGGATCGCAGAGGACCATTCACCTCCAGCTGTGTCCGCCTTGGGCACCTCATGGCAAGAGAACAACGAATAAGGAAGGAAGTCATCCCTCTGGAAAGTAGGAGGAGGTGGGGCTGCCACTGCCCCGTGGGAGTAGGGAGTGATCCACTGTCACCCGGAGAGTTCTCTGGGGCACCTTTCCAAACCCTTAGACTAAACTGGACAGCAAGGGGACCAAGGCTGCAGTCACAGCTGAGAGGGGCACGGCCACCAGGAGATAAGACCTCCCAGGACGAGGACAGGCGTCACCCCACAGGTAAGTCACTGGGCTTGCAGCTGAGGGCAAGGGGGCTCTGGACTGGGTGTCTTAGAAGAAGGAGAAGAAGGGCTCGAAGCTTTGAGCCCAGCTGCAGTGGCAAAGGCTGAAGTCTGCCACTGACCTGCTTCTTAGAAGTTTTGCCAGGAAAACAAACCAAGCTGTGTCCCGGAGGTGCCGTTTCCAGGGGAGAGAAGTCCAGGTACAGCACACGTGGGTCTGAACAGGGCAAGGCAGGGCTGCCGTGCTGCCAGCTCTGCTTTCAGGACTGAGGCGTTCAATCCTCAGCGGCCAGGACGCTTCCTGCTCGCTTCTCCTCTAGACACGCCCCTCAGTAAAGAAGCCGCGTCCTCCCCGGACGGGAGCAATCCCGGGGCAGCACACCTCAGCGACAAGTCAGCGTGAGGAGGAAAGGCCCGGGCCTGACCCCGAGGAGGGACACTGCTGAGGGGTCACCAGCTCCTGGACTCACACCCCCTGCTGTGGGACGGGCACCCCTCCGGCCCGCCCTCATCCTGCCCTGAGCGGGCTTCATAGGGCCCCCTTCACCCCCCACCCGAGTGCCCATTTCCCAGGGGGCTGGCTCCTGACACAGGGAGAACAGAAAACTGGGTTGGAATTAAATGACACGGTCCTTTCCCTCAAGCGGTGTTCAGGCTAACGAAGGACAGGAATAGCGCACAGCCGCGGACACTCATCCCTGTCCCTGGCTTTCGGCTGCTTATTTAACAATCAATCATGTACAAAGAGCTTCCCTCACACCACGAGGCACAGGGTGCCAAACCCTTGACCAAAGTGGCCCCACGTCATCCTTCTCTGGACTCCCTGAGGAAGGAGGACGCTGCTCGTCAGGCAGGATGGAGGCACCGAGAGCGCGTGACCGTGGGGCTGGCGAGGGGCAGGACCGGCTGGAGGCTGTGCTCGTCCACGCAGTGTCCACTCAGTGCCGCCCTGCCCGCCACTCCTGGGCCAGCTCCCTCTGCCTCTGTTCTCACCCCTCACCCCTGCACCATCCTCACCAGAGACACCAGTTCAATGGAAGCCTGACATGGGAACTGCACCCCGAAGCCCCTAGGGCTCTTGTCACCGGCAGGATGTGTGTGGGGTCCTTAGCAGGAGCTCCGAGGTCCGCAGCCCTTCTCCCCAGCACCCTCACGTCCCCAGCTCCCTGCTCTCACAGGATGTGTCAAAGGCAGACTCTTCACCTCTGTCTGCTGCTGCTTGGTCTCCTGGGAAAGCCCTCCCCGTTGCATACCTGCAGGACTTCTCAGGTGTGTCACCTGCGACTGCAGGCATGTGTCAGCATGACCTGTCTCAGAGCTGACTGCCTCCCCCCCGCCCCCGCTAGGTCCATGGGCAGCCGTGCTTGCTTCTTCCTCCACCCTGTGTCCCCACTGCCAGGACACAGGCGCCTGAGACGTACCTGTTGATGTGAATTGAGCGGCTAACCAACGATTACTTACATAAGACAGCACGGCCCGGGGGCCCCGGAGTCCTGGGATGGGACTCTAAGTTCCAAGGAGACAGAAGTCACATCCAAGTGCATTCAAGGTCTCACGGGAGAGCTGGCCTTTGATGAGAGCCCATCAGCTGGAAAGGACTGTGCCTGGAGCGGCTGGGGCGCTCTCTCTGCGCCACCCTCATCCTTCCCCTGAGCGCGCTTCAGCACCGCAGCTGAGTGTCTGGCAGGGGACAAGCGGGCAAGGGAGCTTCAGCTGGAATGAGTACCAAGAACAGAGACTTGGAGAACCCAGGCAGACCAGCACTGCGTGCGTCCGGGCGGAGGCTCGAGGGGCAGGTGTGGGCTGGGAGCGGGCGACTCCATGCTGACTCGCTGCCCCAGGCCTCCTCTCTCCATCCTGGGTGGTGTCCGGTTCTTTGTGGCTTCCTGGATCACACTGGCTTCAGAAGTGCTGGAGCCGATGAACAGAGTCCAGCGTTGCTGGGACTGAGCCCCTGGTTCCCCCCTGATGTCACTTCCGGCGCCAGCTCTCCCTCAGGATGCCACTTGCAACCCTTCCTGGGGGGCATCTGGGGCCCTCAATGGTGTTTCCTCATCTCCGAAAGGCAGTCAGCCCCTCCCCCTTCAGAGATGTGCTGTCAACAGCTGTGTGATGCTCACTGTACTGTTTGGAACATAGGAAGCACTGATAAATGGTAGCTACTTTTTGTTAACTTTAGAAATATTAACTTCAAGGGCAACTTATGACAGACTAAACTGCAACCCAGGATTGTCTAATATGGACAATAAATATGCTGTCGGGACCTACAACCTTTCAGTTCTTGGCAGCAACAGCAGGAGTAGAAAAATACAGTCAGAGGAACTAATACAGCAAAAAGAAAGTGAACTTTTGAGCATCACTTATTAGGTCTGGAATCGTTTTCTGCTATTGGGTTGGGATTGTCTCCAATTGTTGGTCTTAAGGGTCTCCTTTGATTCCCCAGAAATCAGGCACAGGAGACTCAAGGGGGAGATCCCTTAGCAGATGAGTTCCCAGCTATCTGGAAGTAGTGGGTGTTGGCAATAGTTTCAACAGCTCATATGCGTTGGTACCCATGGTACCCAGGAGTGCAGGGCAGGGGATGGTGTCCAGAAGCACCGCCTGGCACTGGCATTGAGGGGTGTGCCTGGTGAGTAGATCTCCAACCCTATTAAGCCCTATTGGAAGGTAGTTAGTGAAATGAAGTGTTGAGAATTATCTAGCTAACTTGGGGCATGTTGATGGCCAGTAGAGATAATTTAAATCTTTAAGGGAAATTTCAGTCCTTAATTACACTGAATCACTTTATGTTCAAGCCCAGCAAATCATTTCCAACTTTGTTTTCCACTGCAGACATGGAAACATGATGGCAACAATTACAAAACAGTCAAAATTTACAATAGAGGCTTTATATTCTGAGGTTTTTTTTTTTTTTTTTTCTGTTCTTGTTTTTAGAAAAGTGAGTAGGAAAGATTAGTTTCAGGAAAATGGCACAAGGCTTAGGGGCATTGTTTTGGGGAATCATTTCTCCAGTCCCCAGGAGAGCCGAGGTAGGAAGCACGCCCAGGATGGGCACCAAAGGCAGGGCCACCTGTTCCAGGGCAAGGGTGGCTATGGAAGGTTTCTTGGAGGAGGTGGCATTTCTGTGGCAGCCTGGAGGGTAGATTTCATGGACAGAAACCCACCTGACACCTTCCATCCTCCTGTCTACTTACCCTCTGGTCCCGAACTTTCTCTGGGGCCCCCTCTCCTCTCCCAGGTTTGTCTTCTCTCTCCACGCAAAGCAGGTCTCCCATGAGAATCACCTGCTTTCTACCATCTTTCCGGATACTCACAGGATGCAATAGAAACCCACCTGAGTGCAGGGCCAGCTGGACAACTTCAGAACCGCTCAGTGCATCATCCCCTGAATGGCTATAAATGCATATGGTGTCCATCCTTTAGGTCTTTGCTAAGTGCACAGGGAAACCCTAAACCATTAAACTCCTAGACTGTAAAAGAGCACTGGCCTTCCTAAGAGGATGGAATTTGTGTGTTTAGAAACATGTACCTCATAATTTTGTTTTTTTTCTTTGCTGAGGCTTTTTTTTTTTTTTTTTTTTTTTTTTTGTGGTACGCGGGCCTCTCATTGTTGTGGCCTCTCCCGTTGCGGAGCACAGGCTCCGGACGCGCAGGCTCAGTGGCCATGGCTCACGGGCCCAGCCGCTCCGCGGCATGTGGGATCTTCCCGGACCGGGGCACGAACCCATGTCCCCTGCATCGGCAGGCGGACTCTCAAGCACTGCGCCACCAGGGAAGCCCAACTGAGGCTATTTTTTTAATTTTAATTTTTAATTTATTTTATTGAAGTATAGTTGATTTACAATGTTGTGTTAGTTTCAGTTATACAGAATACATGTATATATATTCTTTTTCAGATTCTTTTCCCTTAGAGGTTTGAAGTTACAGGTTTGTTGTTCTTTTATGTATATGTTCATTGTTTCCAACTGGAAACAATGATAAAAAACACATGATTTTCTCAACATTAGGTGTGAAATTGTAAAGCCAGGTTGATAATCTGGGGCGTGGGAGATAAATGAGCATCTTCCTTAATAAATAAGTTTAGGGAACAGCTGACTCTATAGGGCTCAATTAGCTAATCACGAGGGTAACATTTGCCTGGAATTGTCATGCATGGGATTATTTCCTTTAACTCTTAACCCTCCTTGCATTTAACACCAGGTACCTCATCATGGCAGGCTGTATGGCAGGCCTGGAGGAGAGAGCAGGTTGTCAGGGTTAGTGAGTCTCTGTGTGGGTCCTAAGAGAAATGTGTGCCCCCACCCCCAGGTTGCTGTGAGAATTAATGAGCTGATGCTCCAGAGGCCCCCATACAGTGCCTGGTACACAGCACACGCTTAGTGAGTGGCAAGATGGTTGTGGCTTACAGATATTGACCACTGTGGCCTCGACGTGGTGTCTTGGCCAGATCCCCTTTGCCACCCATCAGCACCCTGGAGTACACGCTAAGAGCCTGGCCCTCATTAGATGCTGTGGATCCAAAGGTGAATAGGATGTATTTCCCGCCCCAAAGCTCACCTTCCCGTGAGGCCCTGCCATGGAGAAGTCATGACGCAGCCATGGTCTTGCAAAGATGTGAGCGTCACTTCTTCTACAATAGAAGAAACTTCACAAACGGCTGAACGCAGTCCTGCCTGGGGGGATCCCTTCCATTGCTCACCCATCATCTGAGGCAGGGGTCCCCAATCCCTGAGGTTCCTATTAGGAACCGGGCCACACAGCAGGAGGTGAGCGGCGGGCGGATGAGCTCGCAGATCTCCATCTGCCACTCCCCATTGCTCCCCATTGCTTGCATTACCGCCTGAACCATCCCCTCCCCCCTGCCCAGTCCATGGAAAAATTGTCTTTCATGAAACTGGTCCCTGGTGCCAAAAAGTTTGGGGACCGCTGCTCTAAGGGTCATGATCCCGGGAGTGGGACCTCTCCTGTCTCCCACATCCTGGGCAGGACGTGTGATGTGACTGTGGGGACTGCAGTGTCCTGGGGCAGTGGCCTCATTGCATTATATTTGAAGCTGTAAAAGTATTAGTTTGGAGGTTGTTTCTCCCTGAGGGTGTATAATTGGTTGGATGGAGAACATGGATGAAATCTGTGACTAAGGAGGCTCCCACGTCTCCTAACCAACACTCCACACCTTCAAAAACACACAGGGCTGGACCAGTGACAGAAGAGTGATGGGGAGAGCCCTCCTCAGGGTGGGCTCTGGCACCGCCTGTGTGTCCTCCTGGGAACCCGCAGGAGGTCACTGGACACACGTGTCTAAGAGCGGTCCTAAATCCAGTCTCGTCCGTGATGTGGCCTCCTGATCTTGCTCCAGGAACAGGACCTGAGTGCAGGCAGGTCAAGTTTTCACCTTTCACAGGGAACGAAGGCCTGCTCGGCCTGGGGATCTGTGCTCAGAGCATCACCAGCTGTTTCTCTTCCTGCATCAACCCGGGGAGGAGCTCTGCCTCAGCTCAGACCTGCTGGTGGTTTACTGATCTGACCACATGGATGCTGGCCCGTGTAGACAACACCTGGGCTGTTCCCACACATCCTGGGACACTCACAGCTAGCTTCCAGGGGAAGGACACTTTCCCACCCTCTAGAGCTTTTCCCAGCTCGCTGGCAGAAGATGGCATCTTGCTGGCCCGGGTGTCCTGCATTCCGTGCTGATGCTTCTGCATCCGTCAGGGGGCCCCAGCCCAGGATGTGGGCGGCCAAGGCCATCGGGGAGACCCATGAAGGTAACGGGAGTTTTAGGAAGATGTTTACTATAGCCTCCCTCACTGTTGACTTTTTGTCTTAGAAATTCACTCACAGAAACACCGTCACGTGTGCAACCAGGAGCGAAGCAGTGGAATTTTGCATTAAACACGCCTTTTCATTTTCAAGGAGTCCGACACATTCTGATCCACTCGGAATTTAACGCCGTTAATACTCTATTTCTACATTATATGACATCATTATAGATGCTTTATGTTGTTTTTGTCTGTGGTTCGCAATGATGTCTGCTTAATAAATTCCATTATGCATTCAACTTCCATGACACATCAAAGGCTGATAACGTTTTTGTTTTTTTTTAAACTTTGCTTGCTTAAAATGATTTCCCTCCAGATCAAGATGCAGAGCACAAAATATTAATCAGTTTAAATAAATATCAAGACTACCCAAATAATATGAATACCTGGCACGGAATAGCGCCTACTGCCCAGTTCCCAACAGCTGGTCACGCTGGCACGTGGCACCCTCTCAACAGTCTTTTAGATAATGACTTTGGCATCTGCCAGTGCGCGCTTGCTACTGCCCACAGAATTTACAACTCACAAGAGGGAAACAGAGGCTCCTACAGAACTTTTTTATGCAAGGTCTTTGAAATTTATTAATGTAATGCAAACACAAGCCTTCCAACCCATTAAATTGTTGATGTTATGCGAATCCACTCTGGAATGGCAGGTTCTCATTAACATTATTTGCATGTTAATCTGCATCTTTTTAATTAGTGATATTATTTATGCACATAATTTTCGCCTACTGGTGCCAAGGCTGAAGCGCATTAATTAATCTACTGAGATGCCAAACTGTTTATTTTCTCCCGTACTTTTATTTGTTTACATGGTGTTTTGGATTCAGGGAAAATAAAAAAGAGCCCAAAGAATAAAAGCAGAAAGACAAGATTAACTAAAAGCTCTTTTTGTTTTCATAATTTAAATTGCAATATTAGCCAAATGTTGTGTTTCTTCCCTTAGAGATCGGTTATTCAGTTACATTACCTTGATGTATTATTAAAATTTATAATGGACTCCAGAGGCTTCTGTTAGTTCTCTCCTTCATTTACAGAATATACTCAATGTTATTTTAATCTTCCTACAACGCTTCCATGCATAGGCAATGATGAGCCATCCCTAGCGAGTCACCTGCACGGTTCCACTTCGCACAACTGATAAACATTTAAATAAGCCTTTTCAAAAAAGAATAGCACGTAAAATTATTAACCCATTGATGGAGTTCGCTGCTGCTCAGTGATTCTTCTTTTCTCAAAATAGGTCAATCGCAAAATGCATTTGATTTGGCGACGTCGTGTCATTCCTGAAACCAACCGTGATTACCAGGCATTATCCAAAATTGTGTGTCCACTTGTGTGCACACAGGCAGAACAGGGTTTTTAAAGTGCATGATTAAAACTGTTCTGTGCCACCCATGCTAAGTGCACACGCTTTGCAAGCCAGGAGAAGAAAGGGAGATTGTACACCACTGGGCCTTGTAATAAATGATAACGTAATTCAAAAGCAGTTCTATTCTAGGGGAATGAAAGGAAAAAAATTCATTCCACTAACCACATATTTATTATTTATACCACACCAGAGCGTGTACCCTAGAGCAGTGCGTAAAGATACTCCAGTAAGCGTTCGTCCCCTTAGTGGTTGGACCAAGGATGTCTTTCCTGCATCAGTTTCCCTGGGATACAGGGTGACACCCCTGCTTCCCCATATCACACCTGCCTTCACGGGAGCTGCCCCCAGATTTTCTCCGGTTTCCCCAAAGGACAAGCTCCATCAGCCTGTCTGGAGTAAATCACAACCACAGTCCCATGTTTTAATAAGATGGTTGAAATCTACTGGGTGTGACATCTTGGGGGACAGAAGTTACACCAAGTTCCTGCTCTGTTTTATGTTACTTGAATAGCACAGAATACTAGGTTGTAGCTCACTTGTCAAATGACTTCAAGTGACGTGCTGCCTCCTGGTCACGTGCTGCCTCCTGGTTCACGGAAGGGATTGGGCTATGGTGTGCGTGGAAATTCAGGAACGAGGCAGGGCGAGGGTCTCGGGGTACAAACTGGGCATCTCGGTCCATGTTCCCCAAGTGGACTGGGAAGTGAGACCCCAAAACCAGTAAGCTTTGTTTGTTTGTTTGTTGTTAGCTAGCAAATCTGGAATATAGTTTTTTTTTCATTAGCTAGCTTTTATTTGGTAGGGGGAGGTTCATAATAAGTGCTGTTGAAAGTTTAAATAAAATAATTTAAGGCCAAAGGGAAAGAGCTTCTTCCTAAGCCCTGACTAAATGCACTGATTCTTTTTCCAGAACATTCTATGAATATGTGAGCATGTATCTATTCAGCAAAAATAGGACTGTACTATGCCTGCTCTTCTGCTCTCTCCTTTCCTCTGAACAATGCTCTCTGGGCGTCTTTCAAGGTGCACGTGGCCTCCTGTAATTCTCGATTCCCATGGGGTATCAGCTACAGGGATGCGTCCATGATAAAGTGCACGCGTGGGGGTGATGGGGGGCGTGTGGGAGGCGAGTTCCTATGAGGACTGACTTGTAGGTTGATGAGCTATACATTCATTCATATTTTAATATTGTTCTACTCCCCAGGAAATGGTGTGAGAAAAGTATCCGGAAAGACTAGATAGGTTAAGCAGTGGAAGACACTTCTTGTAATTCTAGAGACTGCTTTTGTACAGTGATGTAGCATCAATGTTAATACCTATGGGAACATGCAAAGAATGGCCGTATTGTACGAATCGTGTACAAGGATGTCGCGTGACATACAAAACTGAAGAGAAACAGTGGCCTTCTGAGTTACACCTGGCCCGCAGGCATGCAGGCTGCTCCTGCAGTGACTTTTGAGGTTGGAGGCCTGGCTGAGAGCAGAACGAGGCCACCACACGTGGATCCCGTAATCCGTGGCTTGAGATGAAGTCACAGGGGCTGAGTTGATGGCAGGGTTGGGCTTTTCTTTACGGTTGTGATTTGGAATTATGTGCAGTTGTGAGACTGGACTTTGAGAAGCATGAAGATAACGTCTGATCATCTCCTTATAGAATGAGAGGCTTCTGGAGTTTCTTATGGGGGTGGGAACCCTCAGACTCCTGGACTAGAGTCTACAAATTTAGGTTTGGCGTCCCTTCATATTGGGGTCACTGCCTTTGTCCTCTGACTCCTCTGACATCAGGGTGTGTTTCCAGCTGCTTATTAGGGACAAGTTGTTTGCTCTGCATAGGATCTGGCCCTGTCCTTCACTAAGATGTTGGATTAGTGAGCAATGTCCCTTCATGGAATAGCCCAGCAAGTTATAGGAGAAACTTGTTTGTACAATTTTAAATCAATCATGTATATGTAAATGAGGTATATTCTTTTACTAATTAATTAATGTAAACATACTATATGTGCATATTATATTATGTTATGGATATCATTACATACATTAACATACATTATGCATATTCTTGTAAATATATTTATCCCTCCTCTTTCTGAGCAAGGCAGCTTCCCGTGTGGGTCAGGAGGTTTCTTCCTGTCCCATCTTAGCCCAGGACCACCCTCTCCCTGGGATGCCTTTCCCTCTAGTCCACCCGGAGTGTCTTCTCGACCCTGAGGATTGCCCAGAGAGCTTTGAAAATTGCAGACACCAGGGCCTTATCTGTAGTGACTCTACCCCATTGGTCTGCATTGGGACCTGGACAGTGACCTTTTCTAGAATTTCCTGAGGCTGGCTTAACAAGACCCACTCAGCCCTGACAGCTAGGCAGCCCTCCTCCACAGCCTTACTCCCCAGAGCCCCCTCCTTGGGACTCGCCCCTTCCCAGCTGCCGCCCCGCCAGACTTGCTGGGTCGCCTGTGAAGGCCCAGCATGCGGCAGTGAGCCCAGCCCACAGCAGGCACTCAAGGAGGGTGGTTGTAAAGAGCTCTGGGGTCCTTTGAGCTCTGCTACCTGAACTAAGTTCACAGGTGAATCTTTTCCTCATTTCTCTTTACATTTTCCAACTTGTACTTGAACACTCTCTGCAAAGTCCATGGTCAATTCCACACGCACATAAACATGCATCTGGTAGACGTGATTGGTCCAAAGGAAGTATTATGTTGACCCGTGGCCACACACCGCCCTGCCTGCTCCCCCGCCTGGCAGCTCCTAGCCATCCGCTCATGCTGACCCCACTACCTTAGCCTGCTGCCCAGCTGCTTTCAATGTAGTTGCACGAGATTCAGGCCCAAAGAGAATTGAGAATTTTTATAAAATATTCTGTTCCAATGTTTATTTGCTTCTTCACGCAGCCCCTGACCCTTTCAGCATTTACACTGTTCTAGGCGTTCATTAGGAATTGGGACCCGGATGGACAAGGTAATCACCTCTGCTTCCAGGTAGTTCTCGGGCGGTGGCATCTTGAGACAGGAGCATCCTAAAAGGTTTGCCTCTGAAGTCTTTTGACAAAACTGCTGTTAGGCTGGACCAGGCGCCAGGGGTGAAGCCGTTGGACAAGTGTCCACACATGGCCTGAGTCCCAGGCACCCTGTCTCCGGATGGGTGAGGAGAGAGTCAATCTCGCTACACAGTCTTTCCAAGCACGCCCAGAATTCTCCAGGCATCTGGTCAACCCTGTTTGCAAGCCCATCTTCCTTTAAAGAGCCTTGCATTTTGGCTGCAGATGCCCTGTTCCGTGATGAATTCTGCTCGAAGTCCCTGTACACCGGGTGCGCTCAGGTGAGAGTGACATTTGCACTTGCCGTCTTAGTTTACAGCCTCTTTAATTATGCCCAGTCTCCAAAGCACTTACACGATGCTCTTAAATAGAGCTGGCCCTTTTTATTTAATTTAATTTTCCTGTTAGTGTTTGGAGACGATCCAGCAAAGCACTTGGGTAAATTCAATAAAGTTCATACCACAATTAATATAGGACCTGATGACAATAGAGGCTACTCCTTTAATAGAAGCATCATAACTTGCCTGGAAGTACCGATGTTTCAGTGAGGTAAGTAACAAAGTCAGAGTGAATGGATGAAGGCAAATATGTTCTATGTAGAATTAGTAAGCTCAAAATGTAAAATAGTTTACTACCAGATCCGATCGAATCTGGAGCTTTGCACAACTGAATTTGCATTGTGAAGCTATAGACTTTGTTGGGGTAAATGACTGGTTCCCCCCAGATGCCAGCACACACATAGATATAGTGTGGAGCTGTATTTTAGGTTTTGTTTTACGCTTCCATTTTTACGTTTGCTGTAATTTGGAGCTATGGATGGAATCCATGTATTATGTATTGACTTTTCATATTCCTTCCACTCATGATTCTGGAAATATTTTCTTTTAAAAAATTAACATTATTAGTTACAGATTATGTGGTTTGAGGGAGCTCCAATTTACGATAAGCAAGGTTTACTGAATCAAGAAAAGCTGAAAAATAACAAAATACAGCATTAGCCACAATTTCAAGGAAAACATAATCCCTCCTTATTGACTTGGGCACATCTGAACTGTGTATAGCACGTATGTGTTTCCACATTCTTCTCAGCCAGGATCATCCATCTTGAGAAGCTCTAAATAGAAAGTGAGGATCTAGGTTCTCAACAGAAAAATAAACTCTGCACAATCAGCTTGCATCTAAGATGCTGCCAACGTTATTATTTCATTAATAATGCATTTTTGGCTGTCAAAAACAATCAGCATTGTAGTTCTCTCCTAGATACTGTTTATTATAAATCACTTTGCAACAATACACTATTTTGCAGAGAATGAAAAGCAAAACCATTCCCTGTCAGCTGGAATTAATAGTCAGGAAACTATAGTCTTTCAGAAAGGGAAATAGGTAAATTAGCATATGGAAATCTGCTCAAAACATCAGCCTATACTTGTTGACATAGGAAAATGAATTATGTGTATTCAAGCACAGAGATTAAAGCTACTTGAAACATTTCCTAATTGTTCCTGTTGTTTAATAAGAAAGGACTCTGAGTAATGTCAAGTTGTTGTTTTAAAAAAAATCTCAGTTAGGGCCTGTACTACATATAAAATAGATATTTCAGGAGGAATCCTCATAAGAACTCAGAATTGTTTAAATCAGAACATAACATTATAACAATATGTTAATCCTATTCTCAGACCTTTTAAAATACTATTGTCTACCAGCTACAATAAGGTTTCAATTTACACGTGATGTTTATTTATGTCGAAAGGAAGGAAACGTTTCTGAAGCGGGGTCCCACTGTTAGCACAGATGGACAAGGCAGGCACTGGTGGGCAGTGGTCCTGCTGCATCCCCAGCATGGGGCAAGCTGCGGCCAAACCTCCTGTGTCATTGCTAGGAGGATGAGAAGATCCCTCTCCTGGTGGATAAACGGGGCAAAAACATGCTCACGTCTGAGCCCCTTTGGTTTCTCAGGAAATGGAAATCTCCCCAGTTGGGTGTATACTTTTGACCCTGCCACCTGCAGAAGCAGGCAGGCCTCTTTGGGGTCCAGTTTGCTCCAAGAATTTCACGTTTGCCTGAAGGAAAAGGTTGAGTAAGGGGTTGGAACTTGTCTGGAGGCACAGTGGCCCCAAAGTCACAGCTGAGATGTACGCCAGAGTGTTTAAGGGCCAGTGACCCTGGGTGCTTCTCTCTGAAACGTGGAACCCGGCCCTCCAATTACCCTACAACCCGCCTCTTGTCTGAGTAATGACGTAAGCAACGCAGTCACACGCCGGATCTTACATGGAGAACACGGGCTGTGGTTTCAAGAGAATTCATTTGCAAAACACTTACAGGATGATCTTTATTTTCATTTAGTTCAGAGGGACGTCCTCCTCAGGGAGAGAGAGCGAGCGCGGGTTATAAATATCCAAGACACCCTCCCCACAAATCTTAGAAGCCGTCTGTCCCCAACACAAGAAACACGTCGGGGGAGCGATTTGCCTTCTGTCTCTCCTACCTCCGCGGGGCAGATTGCGGAAGAGTAAAGCCTCCGCATCCGCTCCACTGCTGAGGTCCAGGGAGGTGGGGATGCAGGGATGTGGGACTCTCTCTTAAGAGGACTCCCTCTGCACCTTCACAGCCCCTCCAATGGCTCGAGGGGGCTTCTGCCCTCGGCTTGAAAGGGAGCATGAAGCCCTGCGCCTGCAGATAAGCTCCCAGTGCATTTCCGCGGTGATGATGGTAGGAAGCACGGCCGGCGTCGTGGGGTTGCACGGAGAGGCCAAGGGCACGCCGTGACCAGGATGTGAGCAGAAAGGGCACGCTGATGGTGCAGGAGACAAACGACTTTCTGTCTTGGTGGAGACCCAATCACGTAGCTTTTGTTTGCTCTAACAACCTGGACCTTGTCCGGCTCCGAGAAACTACAAGGAGAGGCTTTTCCCGCTGAACGGTGCCGAGCATCAGATGTGAAGAGTGCCTCTGTACCTGGCTCTGTCTCTTCCCACCTGCTGGTGCTGAGCTCTAGCTGCTCCCATTGCCCCGTTTTCTCTCCCTCCACACTGTCATCCCTCCCTCCTTCACCCGTGTCATCAGTCCTGGTATGAATCCGCTTCCTCCAAGTCGCTGGAGCTCTAGGAACAGATCTGGGGACTCCCTGCAGCCTGGCTCAGCCCCGGGGCCCTGCCGTGCGGGATATTCCTTAGAGGGGGCAGTGCCATGCTCCCCACTGCTGTCTGAACGTCCTGTGTGCTCAGTCCCAGAGCTACTGCTTCAGTGCCCGAAGGAGCCTCTAGGGACCTAACAATGGTGCCCAAGGAGGTTCAAGAGGCACGGTTTGCTAGCGTCAGACTCTATGGCCAGCTGGGGAACAGGGACCAAAACATGTGCCCAGGAGTCACAAGCCCGGCTCCCCCTCCCCCCTCCCAAACTTGCTGTCCCTGACCAGTGCCTGAAGTACCAGCTTCCGGGATTGCTTCATCATCACCATCCAGTTTTCTAACGCTCTGGGGGGACCATGCAAGCTCCTGCAGCTGCACGACCGTGGAGGGGGGCTTAGTGAGTGGGCTGCCAGCCTCCAGTGACAGCACAGGTGGGAGAGAGGCACCTTCCACCCCTGCAGCCCTGGACGGCCCCCACGAGCACCGCGCCAGACGCCGGCAAGGCTTGGAAGAGTCCCTGACAGTCCACTTTCCCCTTCCGCACTTCTTCCAGTGGGTGAGCAGAACTATGGGAACAGAGACCAGCCCTTACGTCAGCACGTCTACAGATTTCGTACAGACATTGATGGGGATGCTGCCCTGACCCCCACCCCTCCAAGGAGCACTGTGGAGAGGGCATCCCGCACCCTGAACCGTGAGCTGAGGTGCTGGGAAGCCTGGCAAGGCGGTGACCAGTGCCAGCTTCGCCTGTCCGGACCCCAGCGGGGGCGGAGCCTGTGCTGCTGGCAGAGGAGGGTCCTCCACGCTGCTGGCCTTCGTGTCATCAGCCGGCCCGAGGCACCAATGAGCCTGCCCTTAATTCAAGCGAGCTTGGTCTCCAGGTGACTCACCGTGTAGGAGAGTCTACGTTAGAACACAGCATAGCTCACGTCTACGCTCTGCAGAGTTAGCTGAAGCTATTGCTGGTAATGGAGTCAGAAAGCCGAGGGGGAGGGGGTTGGCCGGGAGAGAGCCTCACCATTGGAACGAGGCCAGCGGAACCATGTCCTGGTGCTCCTGGATAAGTCCCCAGTGGGAAACAGGAAAATGATCCTTCCTAGGAAAATGACCCTCAGAGACCAGCAGACACCGCCTTGGGGTGGCCTGTCCCCCGCAGCCATGACCGCCCGGAGTACTGCAGTCTCACAGAGGCAGCCTGCAGAGCAAGAGTGGGCCAGTGCTGACGATTCTTTCCTTCCTAGGTCAGCTGTAACTAAGCGACCTAACCTGCAGGGTGGACCTGTGTCCCTAACCAACCAGAGGGCACTGGCCCTGGGCAGCTCCTTACCTGGGAAACTTCAGCAGTTTGCTGGCCGCCCTGCTGGGGTGGGGGTTGACTAGCATAGACACAGGCAACACCTGTAAACCCCAAGTGCTGACAGAACCACTCCATGGAGAGGGCAGACTACCTTCGTGGCCCCGGGTCCCTGCATCAAGTAAGGACGGAGCCTAAGACTTCCCCGCCCACCATGGCATCACCTGATGCCCTGCAGGACTTCTGTCCCCGCCCCATCAAGTCCTCTGAGATCTGGGTCTCAGACTGAGGCGGTGGGCAAGGGAGCTCACAGGCCCAGCCACCCGGGAAGACCTGCTCGGGTCTCTCGACAGGAGCACAGTTGAGGGCACAGCAGGGCCGCGGGTCTGCCTCGGGGTCACCTGCCCTGTGACCAGCTCTCTCCTGTCTCCCCAGCCCAGCCCCATGCTCCCCTGGGTGGCGTCTACCCTAGCCTCTGTTCTCCTTAAGCTTTCTCGGGAGACCCCCACCTCAGAGAAGACTTTTATGGCCTTTCAGGCATAAAGTCACTTTTTATCCACCTGCAGTCCCACACCCTGACCAGACAGAACTTTCAGACAGGGTTCCAGAGTTTGCCAGGGGCAGCCACCTCCATCTGTGGCCCCACCCTTCTCTGCTTCCTCCTGGCCTGGGTCCAGTCGGTAACTTCTTGGGTCGCTCTGGGTTCAGGCAGAACCTCTGCAGCCTGACTCAGAGATGCCTCCCTCAGGGGGACACGGTCCCTGGATCCTCACCTCCGAACCCTAGCATCTGAGATGGCATGTACTGACAGCCTCACGCGGGAGCCCTTCATCTTTCCAGAAAGGAATTCGGGTTCTGAAAGATTCGTGCCTGAGGTCTTACTGCAGTCAGACAGAGAGGTCTGTGCAGAGCTAGAGATCAGTTTATAGCGCTCTGTAAAATCTCACTGGTTACTTGTAAAAAGAAACAACTGCACAGGACAAACCCAATAATGTCAGAGGAGAGAAGACATGCATACTACCTTTGGTAATGGAACACACACAGCAGGAACTGCTCAAAAGCAACATATATATATATACATATATATATGTGTATATATATATATGTATATATATATATATATATATACACAGACACACACACACAGACACACACACATATATACGCACACACACATATGTACAGAAACATGTACTTGAAGACAAATAACAAACAGTTTACTATTTTTGAGTGTCTCACTCAAATGTAAAATTAGTCAAATGAATAGAAACAAAGTCCTAGCTTTATAATAGAAGAAATGGAAACCTTCAGGGAGTTTTTCGTAATTCCAGGGAAAATTACCTCTTTATAACCTTAGGAATTTAACTTAACATCATCATTATTTGACATCTCTGTGTTTTAAAAATAATTCTAAACTAATAAGTAACTTGCACTGTGTAATTCATAGGTAGATTATAGAAATTTTGAATTTCTTTTAAATATAAATATACTATGTAATACATAATAACATTATAGAATTTTCAGGAAAAAAACGAATTAGAGTACAAAAATGCTATCACTTAAATACAGCTGCTGGTAAAATTTTAGTGCTTCACATTCCTTTATTTCACATGTTCTTTTTTAAAAAAAAATTAAATAAGGTACTAAACTGGTAAATACATATTTTATATCTTACTTTTTTTCTTAAACTTAAGTGCATGTAATTATGTACCCTTATTAAATGTCTTACTGAATAGTGAAAACATTTATGGTTGTAATTTTTCCTCTGAGTATGGCTTTAGCCATATTCTATAAGTTTTGAGTGAAATTTTCTGATTTTTTTTGATTTCTAAATAATTTGCAATCTCAGATTTCAGGACAATTTGACCCAAGAGGTGTTTAGAGGAGACCCATTCACTGTCCTAGGTAGACATGTTTGGTCCTGTTTTTATTATTGATTCCAGGTTTATTGCATTGTGATAAAAGAATGCAGCCTCTAATCTTTATACTTACAGAAATTTGTTAAGATACTCCATATGATTAATATTTGTGTATAAGTAAAATAAAATATTGTATCTATGGAATGCAAAGTTTGTAATATGTTAATCTCTGTTAAAGCAAGCATTTTCGTTGTTATTCAAAATTAAATGTGTGTATACCTATATATTTTTCTCTGTGCTAAAATTTACACTATACTCCCATCCCTCTCTCCCCTCCAGCATTTAGAACTCTTTTACATGGACTTTCTCCTTTTCTTCCCAGTTTGTGTTGATGTAAAGTGGAATGCTATTCCAAGTATTTTTTATTAAAGCATTTAAATTTATTTCTAGAGTGGTTTCTTAACCATTGCATTATAGTCATAACTACATTATCAACATATAGTTATAATCAACACGGTGTGCTGTTTTAAGTCCTACAACTTTGCCCTGACACTTCATATTTCTGTGCAGCGATCCATTTACTGATTCAAGTTTTTAGTTGGGATTAAGAATTTTCTTACATATTTTTTTTCCCCTGAAGCTTACACAAGTTTCTGAAACCACATGTTACACAAATTCTTTCTTGCTCTATTTGTGAATAATAACCAAGACGGGTGTGGAAATCTATGGTCATGGTCCTTGTTCATGCTTTTCCTAGATTTCAGTTTTGCAGATTACAAGTCAAGATTCCCATTGCATTGTGGCATGAGGCAAAATGGAGGTTTATCATTCTGCACCATTTGTTGAGAAGATGATCCTTTCCCTATAGAAACGCCCTTGTGCCTTTGTTGAAAATCAGTTGACCATACATGTGTGAATCTATTTATGGACCCTCTCTTATTTTCCTTTCATTCGTAAGTTTACCTTTATGTAAATCCAACACTATCTTGATTATAGATTTATAATGAATCTTGATTTCAGGTAACATAAGTCCTCCAACGTTGTTCACTTTCAAAATTTGGCTATTCTAGGTCTTTTGCATTTCCTTATAAATTTAGAGTCAACTCGTCAATTTCTACAAAAAAGCCTGCTGAGATTTTGGCTGGATTTGTGCTAATATAATGATGAGTTCGGGAGGAACTAACATCTTAACAATCTTGACTCTTCTAATCCATGAGCATGGTATATCTCTCCATTTATTTAGGTGTGCACTTTGTCCCAGCAATGTTTCTAGTTTTCTGTTTACACACAATAACACAACTTTTATCAAATGTATCTCTTTTTTTTCATACTTTTTAGCACTACTCTAAATATGTTTTTTTTTAATTTCTGATTTTCTGTTGCTACCCTTAATCCTGCAATCTTGCTAAACCCACTTATTAGTCCTAATATCTTTTTTGTACATTTCTTAGAATTTTCTGCATAATATGCTATTTCTAAGTAAAAAGAGTTTTGCTTCCTTTATCTCTTCCCTCCTCAATCCAAATGCTTTTATTTTGTTTTTCATCCTATTTCACTGCTAAGATCTCTGTAATAATGTTGAACACAAGATATTGAAACAGAACAGGATGCTATGGTCCTTCCCCACCCCACCTCCACCTACCTTTTGTCCTTGGAAAAGCTTTAGCCAAAGAATAAGTTTAATCAGAGAAGTGAGAAAATGCAGAAACAAAGGAAACAGTCAAAGGAGACTAAATAATAATAGTCATTAAACATAGTCAAGGACCTTTTGTTCCTCCTCAAGGGCTACAGATAATTTCTGAGCAATGTCCTTTGAACTATTTTGTAGATGCTGAAACCCCCACCAGGTAGAAGAATTTAACTTCATGCTGACCAGACTGTAGCCATGGCATAAGCTGCCACAATTCCAAGAACTGGCCTCAAGGAAATCAGACCAAACTGACTTTGGAACTGAAGATTAACTGCACTTAAAACAATCAAGATGATACTGATCAGAGTATGGCAGGACCAATTTCAAGATGACGGTCAGAGCTGACTGTGCTGTTTCTGCATGTAGCCCCCTCCCTCCATCTGTAAAAGCTCTTGCCCCCGATTGGCAATTGGGGGAGGGGAGATGGCCTTTGGACACGAGTCTGTTGCTCAGGACGCCCTCCTCCAACCCCCCAGGTTGCTAGCATTCAAAATAAAACAAACTTTCCTTTCCACCAACTTTGCCTCTTTAATGGCTTTGAGCAGCAAGCAGTGGACCACACTTTTGGTTATAACATGAGAATGGAGTCTTTGCCTTTTCCTGATCTTTTGTAGAAAATAGTCAGTTTTTCACAATTAAATATAGAGTTAGCTATAAGTTTTTAAAATTCCCATTATTAGGTTGAGGACTTTTTTCCTATTCATACTTTGCTGAAAGTTTAAAAATGAAAATATGTTGAGATTTTTTTCAAGTTCTTTTCTGCATCTATTGAAATAATTCTATATTTTAAATGTTTATTAATTATACAGATTATTTTTCAAATAAAGAACAAACCTACATCTCTACTTAATCATGATCTTTTAACATTTGTATATTTTTGACTTGATTTTATAAAATTTTGTTAAAAATATTTGCATCAAATTTCTTGAAAGATGTCAAACTATAGCTTTATTTTTTTCTAGTATTTTGTCTGATTATAGTATCCAAGTGATGCTGGCTTTATGCTGGATGAGTTTGTGTAGAATAGGCTTTATTTCTTCCTTTAACATTTTTTAGAATTCATCAGTGAAGCCATATGGATCTGGGATTTTCTTTGTGGGAAGATTTTTAAATACAAGTTCAATTTCTTTAAAAGATACAGGTCAATTTATGTTATTGATTTCTTCTTACATGAGATTTGCTATTTCGTATCTTTCAATATTTTGTATTTTTTCATAAATATGTTCAGTTAATCTAAGCCATCAAATTCACTGCCACAGAGTCATTCACAATGTTTCATTATAGCTTTTTATTGTTTGTTGGGTCAGTAGTGATGTCCCCTCTGTCATTCATGATGTTACTAATTTGTGTCTTTTCTCTTTTCCTAATCAATCTTGCTAGAGATGTATCAATTTTATTGATCTTCTCAAGAAACCGGCCTTTGGTTTAATTGATTTTCTTTATTGATTTTCTGTGTTTTTTATTTTATTGATTTCTGCTCATATGCTTATTATTTCCTTTCTTATGCTCTACTTTGGCATTAGAATGTTTCCCTTTGTTACACATGCATGAATGCAGATGCTGGCACTTGGTTTCAAGACCCCTCTTTCTCCACACACTCCTTCACCCCCGGGAGGACCTGCCTCCATCCTGCCCCCACCTTCCCTCATCATTCGCGTTGGCACTTTGCTGTCCTTGTTGAGCTGCCTGGTTTGCTTCCTTGAATTTACTCCCTTTTCTCTGCATGACTGACAGTTGTGGAGACACAGAAGTAGGTAAGACAATACAGAGTTGATGCCCCTACAATATTTATTTTTGAGAATTATTACTTAATAAAAGGACATGAACCACACATTGTGAAGACCCTAGAGAGCCTGAGGAAAAGCACAGAGTGGCAACAATTTTATTTATTTATTATTATTTTTTTAAAGATTTAATTTTATTTATTTTTGGTTTCATTGGGTCTTCATTGCTGCGCGTGGGCTTTCTCTATTTGGGGTAAGCGGGGGCTACTCTTTGTTGCAGTGTGTGGGCTTCTCCTTGTGGTGGCTTCTCTTGTTGCAGAGCACGGGCTCTAAGCATGCGGGCTTCAGTAGTTGCAGCAGGCGGGCTCAGTAGTTGTGGCATATGGGCTTAGTTGCTCCATGGCATGTGGGATCTTCCCAGACCAGGAATCAAACCCATGTCGCCTGCATTGGCAGGCAGACTTTTATGAGTGGCAACTATTTTAAATAAGAAAAAAAAATATTAAAATGAATGGCTAAGTCAAGTCACACATGAGGCAGATCACTGATTATAAATGTCAAGCCTGTAAATTACTCAAATTTATGTCCTTTAATACAGAGCCTTCTTGGTTGGGACTTTCCAGGGAAGGAGAGAGAGACACTTTCCCACTGCTATCAGAGCAGAGGCTGTCATTTCCCCTGGGAGCCTCCAGTAGCCTACTTTCTAGAAACCTATAGGGTTTCTCCCGTGGTGCTGTTGTGTTCTGATCCAGGCAGGCCACCCTCTCCCAGGCAGTGAAAGACATTCCACCAGAGTGTGAAAAGGGTTGGCCTGAGCATCAAGTTCAGAGAGAAGCTGGTAGAGGAAAGAATGAAGAACTTAGAGAATTAGCAATGGAAATTATGAAATTGAAATGACAAAATACCTCTTACAATAGCATAAAAAATGCAATGTTTAGGCATAAATGTAACACAATAGAGGTGAGATCTGTACTGAAAACTACAAAACATTGCAGAGAGAAATTTTAAAAGATCTAAGTAAATGGAGAGATATACCATATTCTACGAAGAATCTCCTGTACTGGAAAGGAAGAAAAGGGGAGAGAAAATGAGTACACCTTAGAAAGCAGGTCATCGACCTTTAGTGTCCTGGGTTCGGGGCATGGAGGTGAGGGGCCTGTTGGTAGGACAGAGTTGAGGGGAGAAAAGAAAACATTTTGGCACATGAGGCACTGCAGGAGATCTGGGGTTTGGGGGAAGGGGTTGATTGTGTTTCCTAAACTGAGGCAGGATGAGATGCCACAGGAGCATGTTGAGTATGGTGTCTACTCTCCAATGACTAGAGGTAAAGGTCCACCAGCTGCACTGTTCCACCCCCACCTTCCATCGTCAGAGTTCCTGTAGAGACGAGGTTGCCTATCACCTGTTCCTCCTCCACGTCTCTGCTCAGAGAACATAAAGCTAGTGCTTTGATAGATGTGGGATAATTAGAAGCAGGCTAGGAAGATTGATCTTCGTCTCACCTTAACCATTTGCCAACAGGTGCTAAAATAGGGACATTCCTTGTTCACTTGGGAGAAGTCCCGCAACCTGGAAATGATGGGTGGATAATTTGCAGAGCCCTCCATGTTTATGTTCATGCAGCTGAGGAAACCATGGTGTCTGTCTGTCTTTCCAGTATTTTATCCTTGATGTAAACACAGTGCCAGCATGGAGGAGCTCTTCTGTGAATACTTAAGGGACAGAAGAGGCAAACTGGAAAAGAAAGAACAGATTCCAAAATCCAAAGAGCAATTTGGTGTAGGTACAAGTCAGGATGTAGTAAATTCTCAAGAGTATAAGCCTTAATGTAAATAATAGTTGAGTTCATTTGAACTGACTTTATATAAATAGCCAACACTGAGTTGTTTGATGAGTGTTAAAAACATGATTCATTTTCACCCAAAGTCAAAATTAAATAAGTATCAATACCCACTCAGATGTGAAAGTCTCCAAACACGTTGCAGCTTTAAAAAACATCGTATTAGATGTTAAATATCATTTAGATGCTTCGCTGAACAGTCCTGTCATTCCTGAACACCACACAAATTCCACCTAGACTGGGGAAATGAGAGGGCCTGGCTGGAGAAAAAGGGTGGGCTGATATTTGTCTAGAGCAATAGAGACAGACTTTGCAAGTGGACTAAGGAGCAGTTCCTCAGTCTCCACAGTCAGCTCTCCATGGCTTTCAATTCATTGTCAAAGATAGCATAGATGTGGTCAGATATACGATTTTATAAAAGGCAAAGCACCGGGTACAGGAAACCAGTATGCCTCACCTGTGCGGAAGGTCTCCCATAACTGGGAAGGGTGCATGTGTCCAGGTGTTGGGCTGAGCTGGGTTCTCCCATCAGGTGTGTCTCCTTCACGAAGGCCAAGGTTAGATCTATCAGCCCTGGGGATTTTGAGAGTCTGAGTAGGAATAGGAACTATATCAATAGTTTTGGTCGACTCCTCTGACCTCCATGATTCACTCCCCATGGAAAACTGGACCTAAAATGTCAGCCAGCCTCCTGTGGTTGAACCCAGAAGTCAAACTCAGAAGTGAAGAATAAAGCAGGGCAAGCTATGGACCAAGGTCCCCCTGTGGTTTCCCTCACCACTTTCCTGCTCTTTCTGAACGTTGTTAGGACAAACCCTTTAAAAGAAAATCTTTTCTTAACCTCATTAACCTGGCTTTAAAGCTATAAGTATGATGACCGTGAGGTTCTGACATCCCTCTCTACCCAACCAAATCCGATCCTGAGAAGGTGAGCCTCGTGAATGACGAGTTTATGGTTGGAATAGCCCAGGCAACAGCTGTGTGTCTGGTGAAGGATGAAAGGTTTCTTATTTTCAGGTTTTGTTTTCTTGCTGTTCCCCTTAAAGAATGCATCTGGACATATTTCCAGCAGGTGAGAGTAATAGGAGAAAATCAGAGCATTACAGCAAAGTAGGTGAGTTGCTGGCCTAGATCTGGAGACCCAGGGAGCCTTGGGGCGCTGAGAACACTGTTTCAGTCTCTGCCTCTCACCTGTCAAATGTGGGATTGAACCAATGGGACTCACGGACTTGTTTGAGGTCAAGCCTGATATGGTTTGGAAAGAGGTAAACTCAGCAGAGGTTGGGTTGGGAGCTTTTCTTGTGTGTTTCATACTCATTTAAAATCAGAGGGTGACACAAGTAATTTTATGGCTTTATCAATCATCTTCAGTGCAACAGCTATACAGGTGAGCTCTTTTTCTTTCTTTCTATCCCCCAAACAACGTTACTTGGCACGGGGAATTGAAGAGCAACTCTGAGAGAAAAAGAAGAACTCATGTGTCCTGGCAATGGGACTAGTGTTTTGAGCAGAGGGAGTCAGGAACTGTAGCCACATTTAGTTCCCGGACGCTCAGCCCCTTGACCTGAACAGTTAGGACACACATGCTTTCAGCATCAGCCGTCACCCTGTTGCCTTGTGAACCATTTGATGACCCAGATAAGGACACTCAGAGCCTTCACGTTTGACCGCATTGTTATCTGCAAAATCAGGTAAAGAGAGACCGGAGTTTTGTTGCTAACAGTGTCCTTTAAAGAGCCTTGGAAGAGAAATCAGGAAGCCCCAGTCTTCATTCTGCTTCTAACTGGGCTTTAAACTTGTCCATAAAACTGAGGCAGGTGGATAAATTAATCACCATCATTTCACTGGCTGGAAAAATAACATCTCACAGCTTTACGGTTCGGAAATGTTTCTTCTGGAGAATGTATGTGCTTATGAAACATATCTTGCTCATACATTAAAGAACAAAAACATAACTTTAGGTTCTAAATAGTTACCTACACTATTCACTGAAACACAACACTGCTGACAGGGAAAGAAAACCCTCATCATTAGAATTAACTGCAATCTTTTGAGAATAAAACAGAATGAGATGGGGGGATAAGTTAGGAATTTGGGATTGGGGGGATAAATTAGGAGTTTGGGATTAAGACATACACACTACTGTATATAAAATAGATAAACAACAAGGACCTACTGTATAGCACAGGGAACTCTACTCAGTACTCTGTAATAACCTAAATGGGAAAAGGGTCTGAAAAAGAATGATATATGTATACGTATAACTGAACCACTTTGCTGTACACCTGAAACTAATACAACATTGTAAATCAACTATACTCCAATATAAAACAAAAATTAAATTAAAAATTAAATTAAATTAAACAAAAAAACAGAATGGGATGGTTTGGGGCCAATCTACTGGCATAAAGGCCAATCTTCAGGGTCTCCCTTCATTTTGTCCAACCTGATCATGGAACCGTAATGAGGAGACACCTCAGGGCTGGGTCTTCGGCGGCAGCAATGTGTTCCCGCTGAGCCCTTCTCTCTGGGAAGATGGAATGGAGGGCTTTTCCTTTAACAGAGATGCCTTCAGTCAGGGCAGCCTGCCCTAATAGCCGTTATCCAGCACTCTGACAGAGAGACAAACAGCAGCTCATCTGATCTGAAAAAACTGTGTCTGATCTTCTGAGTGAGGGCTTTGTGGCTGCCAGACTGGCTGTGGAGATAAACCAGCACATCATGTCTTGAAATCGGATGCCAAGAGGGCACACAGACAGACTGAAATCTCTTGTGGGAAGGAATCTCACTCAATCTCAGTATTGCAGGCACCGGCCCAGGCAACTGGTCAGACTATTCTAACCCAGCCCAGTAATTCCCATACAGACTCTCATTATACATATAAACACAGCAAGAAGGAAAGGAAGCCTCATTAAAGAGGAGAAAGTGTACGAGAGAGAGAGGGAGAGAGAGAGAGAGAGAGAGAGAGAGAGAGAGGAAGGGAGAGAGAGAGAGAGGGAGAGAGAGATGAGAGGCACCAGAGAGAGCAGAGAGAGATAGAGATAG
The DNA here is from genome assembly GCF_949987515.2 of Delphinus delphis. Classification (NCBI taxonomy): domain Eukaryota; kingdom Metazoa; phylum Chordata; class Mammalia; order Artiodactyla; family Delphinidae; genus Delphinus; species Delphinus delphis. Next base: position 170,550,682 of record NC_082685.1, on the reverse strand, counting down.
AGAGAGAGAGAGAGAGAGAGGGAGAGAGAGAGAGAGAGGGAGAGGGAGAGAGAGAGAGGGAGGGGGAGAGAGAGAGAGAGAGAGAGAGAGAGAGAGAGAGAGGGAGAGAGGGAGAGAGAGGGAGAGAGGGAGAGAGAGAGAGACAACTTCTGTTTTTCAGGAGAGCTCACCAGAAACCTGTTCAAGGATGAGAGCCTGTAAACTTAGTGCAAAGCAGGAAAAACAGATGAGGCTTGATAAAATTTACCAGTCTGTCTTTGTGGAAAGCACACTTTCATTTTTTGAATTAAAATGTGTATTAGGATTGTATTTGCCAAAAGAATGCCACACACTCCATACTAAAAATAGAGTTTTCACGAATCGCGGTCACATACTTGGACTGTCTTAAAATGCCCAGTTTGCTCTATGAAAGTCAAATAATTAAGCATTTCATTCTGACTGAAAAAGATGATTGACATAAAAAAGCAATTGCATGATATATATCTGTGTAAATCAAATTGTGCATTAAATAGCAGAGGAATTAATAAAAGGAGTAGGTAAGCCTAGATATGAGTAACATAATTATTCAAACTCTTTCAGTTGTGTTTTCTTTTAGGAATAAAACTCAAAGCCTCTCTTGCCTCACAAAATGCACAGTATTTACCCCATGCGACTAAAGAAAATTCACATCAGATAAGATACTATTTAGCATCTTCACAGCATTTAACCAAGTCAACTGTACGGGGCAAACAGCAAATGATGACCTTCCCTTTGAAGGTTATTACGTGTGTTGTTCTATATAATATTTTCAAAAGGCTCAAAAACTAACCATCGCAGGCACTTTCTAGGAGCCAAGTGCCCCCTCTGACATGACTAAGTTTTCAGTTCTGAGAACAAATCACTGTGTTCCCATGGAAATTGATTTAAACGCATCTACTGTCTGCCATCAATACAATTAATAGCAAGGAAGGCACATGTGTATCGAAGATGGTGAAAGCCAATCTGTTCAGAAGATTCGGGGGGTCCCTGGCATCTCAGTTCTCTATTTCGTGCGTGTTATCACACCCAGTCATATTAAGAACTGGTTTTCAATGCATTTCTCAAAATTCCTCGCCTGATTTCTCATGTTCAGGGAGAGTCTAATTGGATTTTTAATCCTTGGCTAATCACGGCACGCATGGCACGCCAGGTTTAGGTGGACACTGAAAAGTGCTTTCCAGCACCTATTATTTCAAGGCAAGCTCACATGTAACCCGAATCAGTAGGAAAATAACGTGGTAAGCCCTTCTGCTGTATAGACGTTACAGGAAAACAATACACTCCTTTCTTCACCACGAGGGCTGTCCCAGCCTTTGAAGCAGCTTTGAAATAATGGACCGCCAGGGGCTCTTTTCTTCTGGTTTCTATGCTTCAATACCAGGCTTGTCTCCTCTGTTTGTTTTCAGCTAATTGCCTCAAGATCTAATAAGTTAGTGATGATGGCTGCTGTGCTCAGGACCCTGCCAAGGAGAGATCACGTCCCCACAAGTGGGAGGAGCGCCAGGCGGTCCCGGATACTGTGTGGGGTCCGAGCAGCATCGCTGATGGGCTTGGGGCTGGAAGTGTCCGCACGGTGAGGGGAGCTTCCCTGCAGAGACTGGGGGACGCTCTTTTCACCAGCCAGCTTGGCATCTGGGCTCGTTGGGACCCAGCCTCGTCCTCCTGCAGAGCCATCACGCTGTCTTTTTTCTGAGACCATTAGAGGAAAATTCAACTTTGATGAGAAGCGTAATCTGGTTGTCTCTTTCTTCCCGCGGAATGCGCTTTCCTGAAGTTTTATCTGATGTTCTCCCCTCCTCAGGGCAACTGAGGCTGATAATGGAAGTGAATACTGCTGGGAGCTAAGGGGCACCTCAGCCTGGGAATCCTCCCTAAGATGGGCAGGCTGTCCAGCACTGACCAGGGAAGAGCATCTTCCATTAAAAGGAAAAATCAGGCCCCTTAACAACATGATAGTGTTTAAACACACAGGCGCAGCTCAGGGGAAAGCAGCCTTTGGACCGGAAAAATAAAATCCCAGCCCCAAGTGAAGCAGGGCGTGTGTTTCCCGCCAGGGTTTGAGTATAGCCAGCGGCCTAGCCATCCTCAGAAGTACACACAGAGCATGTCCTAGGGCTACATGACAGTGACCACAAACCGGGGGGCTTAACACAGCAGAAATGTGTTACCTCCCAGCTCTGGAGGCCAGAAGTCTGAAATCGAGTTGTGGAGGACCACCTTCCCTCAGGGGCTCCAGGGGAGGCTCCTTCTCGCCTCTTCTAGCTGTGGGACCCTGGGAGTGCCTGGGCTGTCCCTCCCCCGCTTCCTCCCCTCTGGGTGTCTTCTCCTTCACATGGAGTCCTCCTCCCTGTGACTCTGTGTCCAGATTTCCCGTCTTATACAACACCAGTCACTGGGTTAGGCTCCACCCCAGTCCAATATGAACCTGAACTTGATTACCTAAACAAAGACCCTATTTCTAAATCAGGTTGTGTTCACAGGGACAGAGGTTAGGGCGTCAGCATGGCCTCTGGGGAGCACAGTTCACCCCCAGCACACACTGCGGAGGAAGGCTGCTCATTTATCCTCGGGCGATATCCCCATGGGGCCCTGATGCGGTCCCGTGAAGCGGCCACCGATGACTGTGTCTCTTCTGTAATTGGTCCTCTTTGGCCTCCCTGTCACCACCCTGGGCTTTCTCTATCCTCAGACTTTGCCCAGGGTCTGAAGGAGCGTCTGGAGGGCTGACATGCCGACTCATCCTGTATTTACGTCTAACTGTAGGTCCTCCCGGGTGTCGGGAGCCTGTGATCAGAGTTGCAGAGCCAGCCTAATGAGGGGGTGTCTTTCTGAGTCCAGCGATTCTAAGTGTCCCTTACAAACACCCCAAGGCACCAGTGTTGTCTCAGGAGGTGATATTGGGAGTAGAGGGAATCATGGTGGGAAGAAAAGGGTTGAGTTGCACCCCACAATCAAGATTTCCAGAGACACTTTTCCAGGCAATGTGCCACCCCTACTCTTCCACGTGCCTCTTGATCAAGCATCCCCTGATCTCCCTCTCCATCCTCTCCCCATGTGCGCTGGCCAGTGCAGGAGGGCAGCCGGCATCTGGACATGGTGCAAATTAGCCACATTCTAATCCCATGTTGGTTCAGTAATTCAATCTTCCATCTACTTCATCTAGGTTTTCGGTTGACAAGTGACTGAATTTTAATTTTGCTGTCGTTTTTTGCTTGGTGTTTGGCATATACTTAGCTTTAGAAACCCAAGTGTAATCTGAAATATTTACCGAACTAAACATAGAATCTTCACATCAAATAATGTATTTACCTGTGAAAGTTTGGACGGGATGCCTGCTCAGGAAAAAAGAAATCATTTTCTTAATAAAAGATATGACTCCGTTTATTTTGAAAAGAAGTTTGCCATTTAGAATATATTTTAAATAGATTTTTATGAATTGGGCCATTCTTCAAAGTCTTTGTTGATATAATAAACTCTCCCCAAAGAAGTCACAAATATACATCGAAGGCATTTGAACTTTGAAAATTGTAGTTGAGGAAGACTTACCCCTTTTTCTGATTGAGATCATGTTTGCAGTTCCCTTTGTTTAAAATATGTCTAAGAATTCTACTTTTACTGCAAAAATAAATGATAAATTATTTATACATACCAATTATTTATTATCATTTATGCAAAGCTTGTCACATTATGCATGCATAAGGGGATTAAATCACCGTTAACCCACAATGCCTTTAGGGTCATTAGGGAACAGGCAAAAGGTGGCCTGTGGGTATTACTGTCGGCAAATATATGCCTTCAGAGCCCACACAATGCTTATGTACATTGCTGCTCTGATATATTTAATAGGAAGGGAAATATGGTATCAGAACTGTATCAACCAATAACACGTATCCACCTAATTATAAATTTGATTGTCTTGGCACTAAACAAATAGCTCACCCAAGGAAGTGCTGTGTGCATTGTAATATAGATATAAAATGCCCATCAATTTAAACTTGAAACTAAAAGAAACAGAGGAGCTCAACTTAAAAAAAAAGAAAAAAATTGTGATTTTCCCAAGGCAATGCTTTTGTCATATAATAACGACATATTACAATCAAGAAAGAAAGATAAATCAGGAAAATACTGTGATATTATGACTTGTCATGGTGCTTCCTGATAGCATTCTGAATTTCAAGGCAAATTCAGTGAAGGTATTTTTTTTTTCCAAAATACTAATGCATATAAATGAAATGATTAGCAGCATTCATTTTTAATGGGAAACCTAATAGAGGGCTTGCAAAACGATATAACCACCCTTTGATCCTGTGAAGGAGCATTTCCCAGTTCCTAGGGCAAAAATTATATCCAATACGATGGTGCTAAAAAGCCACCCATCTTTGCTACTGACAGCTTGAAGATGTGAAATACGCTTGAAGTTCTGTTGGAAGTGTGTCCACGCATCTGCCGTGTCTGTCGGTGCAGCTGGGGTTTGGATGAGGACTTAGGAGGGCTGGCCCTAGAGCAGAGGTGGCATTATAGGGGGAGCAGTAAATGACGCCCCCTGATTACTGAAGAAACTAACTTGCTGGCGGGGTGTTCTGGAGGGGTGAATAATTTGATTATTTTTCTTGATCAGAATTGCCCCATCACTGAATGTGCATCTAGAGTTGTGAGATTAAAAAAAAAAAAATTGAAGTACAGTTGATTTACAATGTTGTGTTAATTTCTGCTGTACAGCAAAGTGACTCAGTTATACACACACACACACACACACACACACATATATATACATTCTTTTTCATATACTTTCCCATTATGGTTTATCACAGGCTATTGAATATAGTTCCGTGTGCTATATAGTAGGACCTTGCTGTTTATCTGTTCGATATATAATAGTGTGCATCAGCTAATTCCAAACTCTCACTCCATCCCTCCCTCCCCCCCTCCCCCTTGGCCACCACAAGTCGGTTCTCTATGTCTGTGAGTCTGTTTCTATTTCATAGATAGGTTCATTTGTATCCTATTTTAGATTTCACATATAAGTGACATCCTATGGTATTTGTCTTTCTCTTTCTGACCCACCTCATTTAGCGTGATCATCTCTAGGTCCATCCACGTTGCTGCAAATGTTAATTGCTTACTCCGGTCCCATTTAGAGTCATATTTGCTTATTTTGTCCACATTGGTATTAGGCAACTCCCTTGATATTACACACCATTTCTAACCTTGAAAAATGTGCTGTTGTGTCAGCTCTAGAGATGGATAAAGCCAATGGCCATTCCAATTACGTCACAGCTCTGCTCAGTTTTCCAGCCATAAGAGTGGTATCCTTGCCCAGACGCATGTCAAAGAGCTCCACCCAGTCCAAGCCAAGACTAGGTCAGCCTTCTGCCACTTTTACACACTCCATTTAAAGGGACTCTACAGCTATGCCTGGTAGTTAGTACCCCCCAGAAGCTCTTTCTCTCTGATTTATAATAAAACCATTATTTTGTTTTCAACTTAAACTCTCTCCTCAGACAATAGCTTTTCAGATGTCACACACTCTTTATATTCATGGCAGATATATTCCAAGACCTTGGTGAATTCCCGAACTTGCAAATCTCACTGTGGAATATAATTTCCCTCATAAAATGCAGTTAAGTGTAGCTGAAAAATTTAAATGGGTGTGTTAAGACCATCAATGAATCAACAGAGTACCAAAGGTATTTATGAAAGGATTAGCATCAATTCTCTCCTGAAAATAAACTATGTCACATCACTGGAGTCATTTTAACCGTATGTTTCTCTAAGTCAGCAAAATGGAGGCGGAGGTGGGCTTGCTTTGGGCACCACAGGGAAGCTGCAAGGATGAAGGTGTGGGCCTTCATTCTATACCTGCAGTAGGATGTGTAAGTTTAGGTGCCACTGACAGGACTGCTGCCGTGTGAGAAAACCAAATAGGATGACAGAACCAGTGTTCTTCACTGAGCTGAGAGCTAGAATTGCCCCAGAGCTTGGAAACCTAGGGATGCCTGGTACCCAGCCCCAGAGGGTCAATGTAATTTGTCTAGTGCAGAGTCCAGGTCTTGGGATGGATTTTAACTCTCTACGTGAGTGTAATGTGCAGCCAGAGATGACAACTGTACCCATGAGAGACAGTGGAGAGGTTGGTTTGCTTTACTTTGAAAATTTTAATAGGTTTCATGATAGATTTATCTCCTGTCAGCCTCTGTGCCATAAACACGTTATAAGTGATGAAGGCGTTGCTGTTCACAGCAGCTGTTTACAATAGCATTGCTGGTTGTAAATCAGCAGAGATGCTCAGCTCCTCCCTGTAACGGGGAGCAAGCCTAGTTTCCGCTGAGGTGTGGACGCCAGGGTGACTTCCCCGCTCTCGCACTTGGGACAAGGTACCCAGCATCTCTGGACCTCGTTTCGTTTCCTCTTTGGTAAAAGGAAGACAACATGGCAATGACTTCGGAGGGCTGCAGGGGTTCTTCTAATGACACAGGGTATGCTCTCCCCGACCCCTGAATCTACGTACCTACCCGCCGCCCATGTGGGCTGTTGGCAACCAGCCCCTTCCTGCCTCACTGCTCTAGTGTGCAGGACCAAGTGCACCGTCCACGTAGAGAAATGTCCGGTGACTCCCATCCCACAGCGCTGCCTGGGACGCACCTAGAAGCTCGTAATACAGGTGGTTAGCTGGATGCTGTCAGTCATAACATGCGTTTGGACAGCAGGCAGATCCTGGCGCCTGAGCGTCTGTCCGTGTGGCTGTAAACAGTTGGCATTTTTTGCCTTGAAATCCTCCTAAAAGCCAAATAGAACCTCTCCAAACACACACTCACAGGCACACATTCATATGTGCACACACACGTGGACACCACACACACACACACACACACACACAGAGTCCTCTGGCCACACTGACCTCCTCCACCTTTCAGGATGCACGCCTTTTCTTGACAAGTTCATCCTTGACTTGAAGCCTCCATCTGGAAATCTAGGAATACATTTCTACCTCCTGCCTCTCCCTGTCTGGCCCGTGGGACCCTGCACAGGACCTTCTGTCTGTGTTTGCTCCCAGACTGTCTAGGGCCCCGTCCTGGGGGTGGTACCCAGGCCTCAGTCCTGGGCTCCCTCAGAACAGACAGAGAAGCAGAGGGAATGACGTGACCTTTTCAAACTCCTTCCCCTTGGAGCCAGCCGAGGGGGTGGTTAAAAAGCCGGATTCCGGGGGCTTCCCTGGTGGCGCAGTGGTTGAGAGTCCTCCTGCCGATGCAGGGGACACGGGTTCGTGCCCCGGTCCGGGAAGATCCCACATGCCGTGGAGCGGCTGGGCCCGTGAGCCATGGCCACTGAACCTGCGCGTCCAGAGCCTGTGCTCTGCAACAGGAGAGGCCACAACAGTGAGAGGGCCGCGTACCACAAAAAAAAAAAAAAAAAAGCCGGATTCCGACCTGCCATCTAAGACTCCAGAGGTGGACCTGAGAGTCCGTGCCTTTCAAATGCCAGTGGAGGAGGGCATGTGTCCAGAAGACAGGGTATTGGGGGTGCAGAAGGGAGGACCCGCTTCAGGAGATGTGCCCCCCCCAGCAGTGGCATCTAGCTTGCACAGAGAGTGGACGGAGGGGCGTTCTCCCCGGGAGCTGGGGACAGACGTGAGACTGAGGTTGACATCTATTTTTACGTGGTGGGTGCAGTGACATGCCCTTTTGAATCCAAGCAAACGTGGGTTTAAGGAGTTTGGAAAATCCCATTGCACTTTAGGAAAAGCGTTTCCCTACAGATGGAGCCTAAGTGGGGGTCCCTCCAGATCCAGCCTTGCAGAGCTGCTCACCCTCAGGGCATCCCAACCCTTTACGTCCTCGGGAGCATCTGTGGAAAGACACAACGGTGCAGGGAGGCCTCGCCATGGCTTGGAGGGGAGAGCAGGCGAGGGCCACGCGGTCAGCGTCCCCTGGACGCCCGTGTCCCAGGCCGGAGGGCTGTGTGTGTGCTTGCGTGTATGTTGACACATGTGCGTGTGTGTCTGGGGGTGCAGAACACAGAACTGTTGCAAATACAAACAGGTCGTCGTCGTATGTAAAACACAATCTCTCGAGCATCCCCAACACACACGCAGACGCGTAAGCCCGGCATCTTCAAGTCATTTGAAAGGATAATTAGTGTGTGGCGTCTGCCTGAGACCCTCTGAGGGTTAGTGTCCATCCTGTTTGTCACTGTTTCCCTCCTAATCCCCTCTAATGAGGGTTTATGTTAACACGGATAAGCCCTCGCTGTGTGTGCTGCCCGGCCAGATGAGCTGACGGAGGACGGGCTGCTCAAATGTCACTGCCCTTGGCTATCTGGCTACGACCAGACGTCAGAGGGCATTCGTGGGAAAGGGTCCTGCGGCACCGTCTTCACTGGCACTGTGCGGGGAGGAAATCCCTCCCAGAGGGTTGCCACTCCCTTCGTTCTTACTCTTTCTAGGATTCTATTTTCATTTACTTTCTGCAGCTGGTGGCTGTTAATGATGCTGTGCTTTGAAGGACGACACCCGGGGCCGCCGCTGCTTTGGGTCTCGGGAAGCACAGCTTGCTTCCTTGCCAGGAAGACTTTGGTAACAGCCGCGCCGGACGGGGTGGAGCCAGGCTGTTCCTCGGGACACGAAGCCTCTGCAGGAGCTGAAACCAAGACTCAGCATTCCCCGGACTTGGCTGCAGAAGTCAGACGTCATCTCATTTCAGAAGTGGTGCTAGCCTTCCTTTCCCCTCTGTGGTATTTAAGGAAAGTTTCAGGGACAGAAATGTGGGGGAAAGGCATCTCTCTGTTTAGACTGGCAGGAGGCCTTCTACAGGCTAATCCTTGCTACCATATTTATTTAGATCTAAGATAATAATGCAAAAGAAAACAAATCAGGAGATAATAATTATCACAATTTAATTTAAGAAGAACACTCACAAGGTACTGTTGTTTACAAGGCCACGTACATGTGTGCTGATTATTTAGTCCGTTCAGTAATTCTACGTTGAGAGCCTGATTATTGTTCTTATTTCACGTGGGTATCGGAGGCTGTGTGGGTTCCAGGTCACACTACACAAGAGGCACAGGTCTGCAGCCTCACCCGCCCCCTTCTTTCCACCAGACTTGGCCACCAGGACGCCAGATGCTTCTGTGACATGAGCCTAGGCTCCAACCACCCATGTTTAAATCTGGTTATTGCCAAGGGCGGAGAGGCAGAAGCAAGACACCAGGGCTCGCAGGGCTCCCAAGTGGCCCCAGAATAGGCTAGGTCTCCGTGGTGTCCCTGGGGAGCTGTGCGGGGGGTGGGCAGCTGGATCAGGGAGATGCAGGGACGTGCGTGCTCAGGCCTGGTATCCTCCAGTGTCTGGGCACAGGCAGGTTCCCCTTGCAGGGCAGCGAGTGTGGCCATGGCTTGTCCGCAGCAGTGCCCGGTGAGGTGGTGCCCACATGCATCCCTGCCCTGCCGCCCCCAGGTTTCCTCCCATAACTCTGCAGCCCAGAAAAGGGCTTCTCTGGGATTCTGGCCAAGAGCAGAGAGACAGGAGGAGGAAGAGCTCAGAGCCCGACGGCTCATGGGTTTGGGAGCAGAACGCAGCCTTGGGCTGATCTTGTGGGTGGTGTGGGGAGAGAGAAAGGGGGTGGGGACACAGAGAAGGGTGATCACACCAGCTTGAGGAACGCACCCTGCGCCCGCCTGAGAGCAGCTTGTCGATGAGTCTCTGTGGGAGGGTCTGGACGGATCTGCTTACAGGTGCACAGACAGAACATCCTCTCAACAGAACCCCAGGGGTTCTCACTTGAACTTCAGGTGATGGCCTGGGCAGGGGCAGGTGTGAGGATGGACATTCAGGGACCAGAGTGTAGACATGGATGGGGACACTTGCAGTAGGACCCTCAGAGGAGCACCCAAGACAGCGCTTGGGGAGATGATAACCAGCTGTACCGTCTCCAGGTTTACGGATGACACACACTGTCATGTGTTATTAGGATGACACGTATGTCAGGATATTGGAGTGTCTCGTTGCACAATATTTGAAAGACCTGTTTTAAAGAAGAAAATAATTTTGCCAATGGGGGAGAAGAGTTTTGAATGGATGATGGCTCAGTGCCACGAGGCAAGCAAAGTCTTGAAGAAAGACATTCATTTGGGTGAACGTTGGAATGTCAGGTGGTCACTGTCAGACAAAGGACCCTGTTTGACTTGTAGGTGCCCCCACAGGACTGGGACCCAGGTGGGGCCACCTTCCTGTGTCAGGAGTAAGGGTCCAGCATGTTGGGACTTCTCCGGGTGACATGCGACATCCGCTTGGACCTGAGCAATGACAGGAAGAAGATACTGAAGCCCTAGGGCGCTGGCATCCAAGGATGTCCTCAGTAGGGTCTCAGGTACACAGGGTGAGGTGACACCACAGGTGGCAGACTTGACTTCTCATAAATTCTCCAGAACTCGTATTTCCACTGGAATTGTCTTCCCCTTAAAGCTGGCACCTTGGAATAGACGTGCACCTTCCGAGGAGAAAGTCATGACACATCCTTCTAGGGTCTCTGAGCGTTGCCTCAGAGACAGTGATCTGTTCCCCTGAATACTCGCAGTGGGGACATTTTTTCCTTGGAGGATGTTTGATTTCTGGAGAGACAGATCCTTCTCCACCTCTTGAGATCACCTCCACTTTCCACAAGAGCCGGGTTGTTTTCTTCTCTTTGTCACCGGAACCCCTACCCCCGACACTGGGTGAGTCATGTGAGACACCCAGATCGTCGTCTGGATTAATGAATGAATGAGCTCATCATCTGAGTTTTGTTTGGGGTCAGAATGTGGCAGCACTGAATCTTGGGGCTATGTCTTAATTCAGCCACAACCAGGAGGTCACGGACTTTGAGGGGTGAAGGGACCTGTCCCAGACGTAGTTGGGACCTCCCAGGCCCCTCGATGCTCCCCTGTGCACATGCCTCACACCCTACCCCAGGCACCTCTGCCTGTCCTGGGGGCTCCCTCTGACCTCGAACAGCCCCCTGCACCCAGGATGGGCCACACTGCCCAGGGTAGAGCCCCCAGGAGCGACCCTGAACCCATGATGGACGGGACTTGGCCAGTGCGTTAGTCTCCTGGGGGGGCTGTAACAAAGTGCCACAGACGGGGGGGGGCTTGAAACAACAGAAATTTATACTTGCACCGTTCTGGAGGCCAGAAGTCAGAAGCTGGGGTGTCAGCTGGGCTGGGCCACCTCTAGCCTCCTGGGAGGACCGTCTCTTGCCGTTTCAGCTCTCGGCGTCGCTGGCAGAATTTGGCTTGCGGCTGCATCACTTCCAGCTCTGCCTCTGTCTTCCCAGGGCTCCTCCTGGGAAGAGTGCCTCTGGGTCTCCTTCTCTCTCCTTATCAGAACACCAGTCACATGTATTTGGGACCCACCCTAACCTGGCATGAGCTCACCTTCACTGATTATATCTGCAAAGGCCCTATTTCCAAATAAAGTCACATTTACAGGTTCCTGAGGGTAGGGCTTGAACCTGTCTTTTGGGGGACACCATTTAACCCTCAACAATGGGACCCCATATCCCCACCCCTGGGTGGCTCTGGGATGTGACCTGCTGCAGCCTCCTAGCCTCACCTCTCACCCCTTCTAGGCTGGGGCTTTGGGGGGCACATCTCATTCATAAATCCTTGTCTCAGGGTCTGTGTGGAAACTCGAGCCCATACAGGACATTCAGAGAAACAGAAGGAAGACTCTGTTTGCACATCAGATGTTGGTGAGGATGTACAGGCTGCACCTCACGGCCAGCGGGGCTGCCCACCTCCAGACGACTCTGGACCCCACTCCACCTGTAAAACTAAAGAGAAGGAAATACAGTTCAAGACCAAAACCTGGTTTGTGTGCTCCTATCAGGACAGCTCATGTTTTAGGAGGGAAACATGAGAAGGTAGGCACACTGCCTTCCCAAAGGAATGACACCCCGTATCACTCAGGTGCACGCCCCCGCCCCAGGCTGGAGGCCTACCTGGACTGCAGGTGGGGTTCAACCAGGAGACACTGGATGAGCGTGTGGTGTGTGCACCTGGGGTGGGGCTGTCTCACCGGTCGTGAACCAGGTGAAGTGAGCCCTGGTTCGGCGCGGTGGGACCGGCCAGTCTCTGTTCCCCCTGGACTGCAGAAGAGGAGCGCGTCCTTCGCTTCTCAGCTTTCATTTTCTTGGTAATGGATCATCTTCAAGAAACACAGTTGTACTGTGTCGTCATCCATCACACACTGGGTTGAGCTGTCCATCAGGGCAGCAGAGTCATGGCCCTGGTGTTTGTCATTTCCTTCCTGGACTCACCTGGGACACAGGTGTGTGAGAGACGGTGTCGGAGCACGCGGCCCAGCGACCTGCCCCGTGGCCGCCCCTCACTGGGCAGGAAGGGCCTTGTGGTCTCCAACCTTCCCACCATCCATGTTCAGTAGCTCAGAGGTCTCCAAGACCAACTGGACAACATAGGGTTGCTTAGAATGGGAGCGACCGAAGCCTCCTGCATCCTGATGAAGCCCTCTGGGTTTCAGGCTTGTTTAACCGTAGAGCATCATGAGCAGAGCAACCCTCTCTGGAGCCTGAGGAGGACACGCAGGGCGCACTCATGTCTTCAGTGCTTTGGGAGGGTACCTTGTCTTCACTGCACACCCCAGGTATAACCGAACACTATTGGGGGGGACCGTGTCCTGTGCGCGTGCACACAGAGGCTTTCTTTGGAAACAGGGTTTTGGCAGATGGAATCACGTTTAAATGAGGCCATCAGGGGACTCTAATCTACAGCTGGGGTCCTTATAAGAAGGGGAAATTTGGATGCAGACACACACAGGGGGCTGCCACGGGAAGATAAATACGGAAGGAGTGATGCTTCTACACGTCCAGGGATGCCAAGGATGCCAGCAAACCCACAGAAGCTGGAGCAGGGCCTGGACCAGATTCTCCATCACAGTCTCAGAAGGAAACAGCCTTCTGACACCTTGATCTTGACCTTCCTGATCCAGACGGGGAGGCGATACATTTCTGCATCTAAGTCGCCCCGTTTGGAGAACTTTTTACAACAGCCTCGACAAGTAATACACCCGCCCACAAAGCAACAAAAGTGCCTCCTTTAGTGTGCCAGGAACTTCCAAACTGTACACAATGTTATAAGTGTTCTGCTTTGGGCCAATTGGTGTGCAAAGCGTTGGAATATAATGTAAGTTAGGATAAGATCTCAATTCACATGGGGCTCACGTGCAGAGCAGACAAGGCTGGTAGTAAGTGTGGGGAAAAGTACTTCAAGTGAAGAATTCTCAGATTTAGCAAAAAACATGACTCAGTTAAATTTTAAATTCAGATAAACAATGAATAACTCTGTACAAGCATGTCCCCTGCGATACTTGGTATGTGCTTAGACTAAGCAACCTGTCCTTGAGTATCTGACATTCAAATCTGCATCCTACGTTTGTCCGGCTACTCATTGTGGGGCTTCCCTGAGGTCAGTTGTCTAAAGGAGGGGGGTCACAGTAAGTGCACATTGACTTCTACAACGTTTAACAACTACACAGAATGCCCAGGTCTCCCCACGTGGCTGAGCTCTGGGGTCCCGTAACTCCCACGTCTGACTTCGATGGGTTCCGTGTGTGGACCCCACACCCTGCGGGGCTGCTGCAGTGCTGGCTGTGGACACAGTTGGAGCTGGGAGTCCAGAGCATGGTGCAGGCAGATGGAGCCACTCTCCTGGTGGGGAAGATGAATCGCATCCCTGGCCCTCTCAGTCCAAATTTCTGCTGATGCTGCAGCTGAGGAGCAGATTTATGATCTTCTGGGGCAAGCTTTCATGGTTATCTCTCCAACAGGGGCTGTAATCAGACCCTCTCACCCAGACCCCAAAGCTGACAGGGGCTGAGGGCCTTGCTGGGAGAGACCAGACCATGTTGAAGTCTAGGAAGCCTGAGATGGCAAAAATCTCTCAGAACATCTTTTGTGCCCAACTTCCTAAAAAAAAAAAAAAAAAATCAACCAGTCACTTTAAAAATACAGTAATAAAACTGCATTAAGCATGGATATAACAGCTCTTAAGCTCTGGGATAGAAGCAGGCTGGGATTTGCTGCCCAGAGCCAGGGTCAGGCAGTGAGGACATGGTCTCTGTGCACTCACTGGACACGGTTCAACCCAGTTCATCTCAGATCAGTAGGCAGCGCACACCGTGTCCTGCATGGAGAAACCAGCTGGCTCTTTCTGCAGACACAGTGATGCTTATTCCTGGGAAGGATGCAGGGCAGTGGCTGGCTCTGTGGACTCTAGACCACTTCCTGTGGCAAGCCTGTGGCCTGTCATGGAGAAGAATTAGCAGCCCTGTCCGGGATCGTGGTCCTTCTGGGGTCCTGCTGAGAGCTAGCCCTGGAAGCTGCCATGGTCCCTGTAGCTCAGCCCCCAGGTGAGCCGAGGGTGGGGTGGGGATCAGTGGACCCCGTCTTCTTCCTGCCACTATCATCATCAAGACTGGCCTGTCCTGCCCTGGGCACCCACTGCTCAGCTTTCTCTGGCCCTCCCAGGTCTCCAGAACCTTTCTGCTGGACCGCCCAGAGAGCCATTCCTTTTGGACCTGAGCACCTGCTGCTCGAGGCAGCTCCACTCCTGCCCAGTCCTTGCTTGGGTCTGGCCCTGCAGGTAAGCCCCACCTTCTCCACACGGCACAGCCTCAGCCTTTCTGTGTCTCTTCTCTGGGTTCTTGGGAGCCACCTGCTTCCAAGTCTGGGGTCATCAGTCTTACTCACACAAGTAGTGCCTCCACATGTCACGGGCCTCACCCAGTTCAGGAAGGAAGACACGTGTGCACACGTGACTGGAGGACCCTTCCCCCAATGCGCTGCTTCTGCTCAGCGAGGGGGGCACAGGGGACCCTACCAGCCTGTCTCACCACCTTCCCTCCCCTGCTCCTGCTACTTTCCTGCCTGTTCCAGGTGGCCCTGGGTCAGGCCGTGTTCACTTTCTGGATATTCTCATAGTGATGTGACCAAAACACAGGAGCAGTGGCCAAACAGCAATTCTTTACAACCTGGTGCTCTGGTAAGTGGCCTTGGCAGACTTTGTTTTTATTTAGCCAAAGATGGTTCATAATTCAGAACAAATGTTCTCATCGAGTTCAAGAATGCTGCACGTTAGGCACTCCAAGAACATGCGCTTTCCGCTCAGAGAAGTGAACGGTGAAATCCATAACTACCTGCCTGATCCACACTGAGATCTTTGTTAGATCATGCCTGAAACGTATGATCTCATTCCCAGTGTTGCCACACCTCAGAGCGAGCTCGGAGTACCCTGCCCCAATCCTGCAGGCCTGAGCTCATTGCAGGCGATGGAGCTGTGTTAAACCAGATGAGCCTTCTGAGAAGCAGAAGCCACGTGGGTTAAATGTGCTGCAATCTGATTCGGGGGAAAATGCTGATGTAAACAAAAACAGGGAGGGCAGGAACCTCTGGAGGAGCCCTTTGACCCCAAATGAAGAGGGATGGAAGAGGGAAGTGGATGGTCACATCCCAGAGCCCCTGAGGAAGAAGGTGAGAAAGGAAGAAAGAAAGAGAGAAAGAGAGAAAGAGAGAGAGAGAGAGAGAGAGAGAGAGAGAGAGAGAGAGAGAGAAAGAAAGAAAGAAAGAAAGAAAGAAAGAAAGAAAGAAAGAAAGAAAGAAAGAAAGAAAGAGAAAGGAAGGAAGGAAGGAAGGAAGAAAGAAAGAAAGAAAGAAAGAAAGAAAGAAAGAAAGAAAGAAAGAAAGAGAGAAAGAAAGAGAGAAAGAAAGAAAAGAAGAAAGAGAAAGGAAGGAGGAAGGAAGAAAGAAAGAAAGAAAGAAAGAAAGAAAGAAAGAAAGAAAGAAGAAAGAAAGAAAGAAAGAAAGAAAGAAAGAAAGAAAGAAAGAAAGAAAGAAAGAAAGAAAATCTACAAACAATAAATGCTGGAGAGGGTGTGGAGAAAAGGGAATGCTCCTACACTGTTAGTGGGAATGTAAATTGATACAACCATAATGGAGAACAGTAAGGAATTTCCTTAAAAAACTAAAAATAGAACTACCATATGACCCAGCAATCCCACTCCTGGGCATATATCAAGAGAAAACTCTAATTCAAAAAGATACATGTTCCCCAATGTTCATTGCAGAACTATTTACAATAGCCAGGAAGTGGAAGTAACCTAAATGTCCATCAACAGATGAATGGATAAAGAAGATGTGGCACATATATACAATGGAACATTACTCAGCCATAAAAACAAACAAAATTGAGTTATTTGTAGTGAGATAGATGGATTTAGAGTCTGTCATACAGAGTGAAGTAAGTCAGAAAGAGAAAAACAAATACCATATGCTAACACATATATATGGAATCTAAAAAAAAAAAAAAAAAAACGCGGCTCTGAAGAACCTAGGGGCAGGACAGGACTTGAGGATATGGGGAGGGGGAAGGGTAAGCTGGGACGAAGTGAGAGAGTGGCATGGACATATATACACTACCAAATGTAAAATAGATAACTAGTGGGAAGCAGCCACATAGCACAGGGAGATCGGCTCAGTGCTTTGTGACCACCTAGAGGGGGGAAATAGGGAGGGTGGGAGGGAGACACAAGAGGGAGGACATATGTATATGTATAGCTGATTCACTTTGTTATACAGCAGAAACTAACACACCATTGTAAAGCAATTATACTCCAATAAAGATGTTATAAAATAAATAAATACAAAAAATATTAAAAATAAGGAAAGAAAAATGCCATTTGCAGCAACATGGATGAAATTAGGTATTATCATACTAAGTGAAGAAATTCAGACAGAGAAAGACAAATATCACGTGAGAGCACTCATATGTGGAATCTAAAAAAAATGAACTTATTTACAAAACAGAAACAAACTCACAGACATGGAAAACAAACGTACTGTTACCAAAGGGCAAAGAGTGGGAGGGTTAAATTGGGGATTTGGGATTAACAGATATATACTACTATGTATAAAATAGACAAACAACAAGGACCTACTGTATAGCACAGGAAACTCAGTATCTTGTAATAACCTATAATGGAAAAGAATCTGAAAAAAGAGTATATATGTATAAGTGAATCACTTTGCTGTACAGTTGAACATAACACAACATTGTAAATCAACTACACTTCCATTAAAAAAAAAAGAAAGAAAGGGGGGAGGAAGGAAAGAAGGAAGGAAGGAAGGAAGAAGGAAGGAAGAAGGAAGGAGGAAGGAAGGAAGGAAGGAGGAAGGAAGGAGGGAGGGAGGGAAGGAAGGAGGGAAGGAAGGAGGAAGGAAGGAAGGAGGAAGGAAGGAGGGAGGGAGGGAAGGAAGGAGGAAGGAAGGAGGGAGGGAGGGAAAGAAGGAGGGAAGGAGGAAGGAAGGAGGGAGGGAAGGAAGGAAGAAGGAGGGAAGGAAGGAAGGAAGGAAGGAGGAAGGAAGGAAGGAAGGAGGAAGGAAAGAAGGAAGGAAGGAAGGAGGAGGGAGGGAGGGAGGGAAGGAAGGAAGGAAGGAAGAAGGAAGGAAGAAGGGAAGGAAGGAAGGAAGAAGGGAAGGAAGGAAGGAAGGAAGGAGGTAGGAAGGAGGGATGGGAGCTGAGTCGGGGAAGGTGTTTCAAGAAAAGGAGAAGATTGAAGGAACAGGAAAAGTAAAAGATAAAAGGCTGTGAATTTGATGGAAAATCTCCCATATATTAAAAAGCCCAACCGTTCTTGATCTATCTTTTCTACAGACAAACGAAGTCCCATTGATGGAGGCCTTGAGGGGACGCAGGTGTTTCTCAAGGCTCCCTCTGGCCGTGTGGGTGCAGCCTTCCAAAGCCTTGGGGCACCCCTTCTCAACCTCCTCTCTCCTTCTTATATTTCTCATAATTAAGGAGGGTCTGCAAACCGTGGAGATACCAAACAAAGAGCAGTGTGCCGCCTTGGGGGCAGAGCCTCCCCAGCCCCTGCGGTACGGGGACAGCCTGCAAGCCCGCGATGAGTTCCCCAACAAGGAGCCACGGAGGCCGTCCTTCAAGCTATGAGATTAGCCTCCTGGGAGGATAAAATGGGACCAATTTCCCCATCAGCTTGGCTGACTTTCCCAGTGGGACAGGCTGAAGTCACATACTGATAACTCATAATTTCCATACCTTAAATAATTTAACGTGAAATCACATAAATAAAATGCTGTAACTGAGCATAATTCTTTATACATTTTCTAATAATTCTAGCCTTTTAAATTAGCATGATAACACTTGGAATAACTGAAGAATTTAATTGCATGGAGCGCTGCAATATTATCTGCTGAGCTGGGTGCCACGATGAAGCTCTGATTAGCTTTAATTTAGCTGGTTTTCTCAATTTAGTTTTCATATTAGATAATGCAGCAGAAGGTAGGGACACATACAAATAAACCACAGAGCACATGATTGTTCCTAAGTGCTTACACGCTTTGCTGAAAATCTCTAGGCATGCCATTCTTGAACTTCAAACAGAGGAGAATTAGTGACTTAAAAATATTAAGTGTTGCGTTGCTTTCTGCTGTGCCGTCACAATTTTCCGTACACACTGATGTTAAGTTCTTGATTGCTCTAGGGGAGAAGATGTCTCTTTTTCTTCCCTCCTTCTCTCCTCTCTCCCTCCCCCTTTCCTTTCTTTTTCCTTCCTTCTTTCTTTTCTTCCTCCTTCCTTCCTTCCTTCCTTCTTTCCTTCCTTCCTTCCTTCCTTCCTTCTTTCCATCCATCCATAATTGTGTAAGAATGACTACATTCAAAATATTCAAGTTCATTTTCTTTAGTGCAGAACTGTGCAGTTAATTTAGAAATAAAATGTGCTCTGCATACATTTCACAAATATAACAGGAAGAAGTCATATGCTGCATGAACTGTAGATGTATAAGTATGGTTTTTAAGGCTACTTCAGAGCCCCATGAGAAATATACATCACTGATGAGAACGAATATTTTTCTATTAGAAAAGTGAATATTTGAAATTTTTGATTTCCAAAACAGATACACTCGTGAGGCCAGCAGGTTTTCAATTTCTATGAGGATTTAAGTCAGAATTTCTTTAATGATCCAGTTTTCCCAAGTTTTAAAATCATAACAGCATATACATTGCCTATTGCTGCATGAAAAATTACTAGAAATCTAGTGGCTTAAACAGCATGTTTTTAATACCTCACAGATGACATGGGTCAGGAGTCCGGGAGCAGCTTGGCGGGTCCTCTGCAGGCTGTGACCAAGGTGGGCCAGGGCTCGTCTGGAGGCTGGACTGGGGAAGGGGCTGCTAGCAAGCCAGCTCAGGTGGTTGGCAGAATCCATTTCTGCAGCGTTCTAGACATGGGGGCCCCAACTTCTCTCTGGTGTTGGGCAGAGGCTGCCTCAGCAACTAGATGTCACCCTCGGCTCCTTGCCACTTCGGCTTCCCAAGTGGCGTCTTCAAAGCCCGCGAGGGGACGAGACCCCAGAGCAAGTCTGTGCACCAGCCCAAGACATAATGTCTAAGACATAACGTACAGCAGAAGCAGCATCCTGACACCCCACCAGGTTGCTGGGCAGGTCAAGGGGAGGGGATTATACAAGGGCAGGACGCCAGAACGTGAGCATCACTAGGGTCGCCTTTGAGCCTGTTCGCACGTATGTACGAAGCTCGGTGGGCCTCCCTATTTAATATCAGTAAGACACATGAAGCCTTTTTGTTTGTTTTAAAGAAATCATACATGTATTCCAAGTTCTGTTTTATTAAGTTTAGCATATTTCCTTTAAGTTTTTTTTTTTTTTTTTTTTTTGCAGTACGCGAGCCTCTCACTCTTGTGGCCTCTCCCGTTGCGGAGCACAGGCTCCAGACGCGCAGGCTCAGCGGCCATGGCTCACGGGCCCAGCTGCTCCGTGGCATGTGGGATCCTCCTGGACCGGGGCACGAACCCGCGTTCCCTGCATCGGCAGGCGGACTCTCAACCACTGCGCCACCAGGGAAGCTATCATATTTTCGATGTTTAATGATTACCTTTGGAATTCAGAGTTCACATGTATTCGCAAAGGCACAAAAATGTATCTCTAAGGTCAGGCAGCTTTTGTCCATCCAACACAGTATCTCTTATCAAGGCATATCTGCAGGCACACAACACACAATGCATACACACACACATCCATAGATGTACAAACACACTTTTGGAAGGAGTGGGGTTTATAGGACCATTTCTCCCTGCCCTTAATTTCGGAATTCCAGGGACTACCGTCTGTGCACTCCAGCAGGACCCAACTGCCCCGCGTGGTGCGTGAAGCATTGAGCTTTGCCAGGCTCCCAACTGTGGGTCCCTGCCCCCTTCTCTATGGCTCTGTGGTATGGGGGCTGCACATGGGCTCCACTGTTTCACAAACCCTTGTTTTCAGAGCAATGCCCATTAGATATTTTTCCAGCAAGTTGGGCAGTAGCTTCCACACCTGGGCAGAGACTTCCCTCCCTGCAGGGATGTCTTTGTGCCTTAGTAGGTGGAGATGTGGCACCCTGGGGCCAGCAGGTGCTCCGAAGGGGTAGAGCTGTGATGCACACCTAGTGACTTTCCCTAGCGTTAACTTGGGTGCTAACAACTAGTGAGCTGGGATGCACACCCAGTCTGATGACTATTTCTAACAAGGAGAAGTTTGTAAGCTCTAGTCCGGTGAGGTCAATGGTTGGCTTGGCTGGATCCCAGACTTACTGTCTGTCCACTGTCCACTCTCCACTGATGGGCAATTGGCAGCAAATACCAGGGCCATAGAAGAACGTGTGGAGAGACTGGCCAAATCCAGCCCTCCTACTAGAAAAGACAGCTTAAAATATGTGCCCATGATTGACTGTGCACAGTTGTCCTGAGTGACAAGTCATGCCTGGGGGCTCCTGGCATCAGAGGTCTGTCCACCCAGGTGGTCACTGCCCACTGTGCCCCACTGAGATGTGTCTGGGTCATGGAGCGTGGGGACCCTGGGTCCACCTCCCAGGTGGATGTGTCGGCTGTCACGGGGGAAAGACACCACATGGACAGAAGGGAAGGGAACAGGGGTTGGTGCAGAGGTTGATATTTGAGGAAGCTCCTGGCAGACCCTTTGCCTCCATGGCTCCTTGTTCGTGGCTTGTCAACCACAGGACCTGTAAATATTCAACCTCTTCTAAGTAAAAATCTCCAGCTCAGGAGAGGCAGCTCCCACCTGCTCAAGGGCAGACAGTCACTGCTGTGATCTAACTATTGGTGTCCTCCCAAATTCGTGTGTTGAAACCTAGCCCCCAGCATGATGGTATTTTGAAGCGATGAGACCGTGAGGGTGTGGTCCCCATGAGGGGATTCGTGCCTTGAGGACAGAGTCCCAGAGAGCCCCTTCCCGCTTCTGCCCTGTGAACACAGAGAAGACAGCCATCTATGAACCGGGAATTGGGTCCTTGCCTGGCATGGCATCTGCTGCTGCCAGCCCCAGAACCATGAGAAATCAGCGTTGTTTATAAGCCCTAATCTGGGTCCTTGTCACAGCACCCTGAGCTGAAACATTTGGCGCTTTGGTCTTTCTCGTGAGGTTTCTCGTTTGTGCGCTTATGAAGCACCTGCTGTGTGTGCCTTCACCCTGCTGGCTACTAGGGACGTTGACGTTTTCTTGAGAATGTGGAGAATTCACTGAAAGAAGCTCCTAGCAGTGGGCTGAGACTGAAAGCGAGGGGCCTAGAAAGTTAGTGGAAAGAGGAGGGTCCCCACCAGCATAAGACCGGAGGCATCCAAGCTCTGAGGGCAGCGGTGGTGCCTAAAGACAGGAAACTCAGGGTGGGGACGAAGGAGCAGGTCAGCAGCCAATGGGTTTCCTGCGGCCGCGGTAACACGTGACCCCAGTGACCTGGCTCAGAACAACAGGAGTGGGTCTGCTTACAGCCCTGGAGCCAGAGGCCAAAGGCGAGGTGTCTCAGGGCTGGGCTCCCTCCAGAGGCTTCGGGCAGGAGTCCACGGCCTCTTCCAGCCCCTGGCGGCTCCAGGGGCCCATTGTCCATCTCTGCCCCCTCCTCTTGGGTCCTCTCCGAGGGTCTCTTACAAGGACGTGTGTCACTGGGTTTATCCAGGATATGCTTCTCATCTCAAGACCCCAAACTAAATCTTGTCTGCAAAGACCCTTTTCCCACACAAGGTCACACTCACAGGTCGGGGCTGGGTGTGGACACGCCTTTGCGGGCCACCTCCCAGCCCAGGTGGTGTGGAGGAGAGCAGACAGGTGGGGGCCTAGGCTTGCGGAGGGGATGCAAGAGGTCCCAGTGGAACATATTCCCCCCATGGGGCCAGTGCTGCTGGGCGTCTCAGCCCTGCACTCACCACCTGGAACCCTGAGCCCCTCACCTGTCAGCTGACAAAATGCTCCTCAGGTGCATGAGGTGCTGGAGGTGGAGCCCAACAGGCAGGTGCAAACACCGCCACGTCCCATGTCCCTTCCCCGGATGAGTGAGGGAGGGGGCAAGTCCGGCGGATCTCCTGGGTGCAGGCGGCTCAGCCCTGGGGCTGGGGGCCTGAGACCACAAGCCAGACCGATGGGCTCTGCCCCACATTGTCAGAAAGTCTAGAGGGTGTCCCCAGGAGCCCCACGTGCTCAGCTCCCTCCAGGAGAGGCCCCTGAGCTGCAGATGCTGCCCTCCGGGGAAGGCGGCACCGCGGGCATCAGAGGAGACGGGGACCCCCGTCTCGCTCCCACGTGCGCACGGATCCGCGAACAGCCTCCGTGTCCCGTGACCCCTTAGAAAGGCTCAGCCCTTCTCTCTGTCATTAGTCACGTGGAAAAATACACACAGGCACATGCATGCATATACATAGAGCACGCGGACACACACACACAGCCACATACACGTGCACACAGGGGCACACACAGAAACTCCTGGGCCCCGCCTGCACAAGTTCTGATTCAGTGGGTCTTGGTTGTGTGTATATATATATATATATATATATATATATATATATTCATTTCCATTATAGGTTATTACAAGGTATCAAATAGAGTTCCCTGTGTTATATAGTAGGTCCTTGTTGTTTATCTGTTTTATACATAGTAGTGTATATATGTTAATCCCAAACTCCTAATTTATCCCTCCACCCCTTTTCCCCTGAATTTTTTTAATCTTATGAGAAATAGCCTATTTTTGCTCTTACACGTATAGTTTGGCTGGGATTTGAAAGTGTGACTCCCGTTAACGTGTAACGCCCCACTGAGCTCACTTGGAATCAGGTGGACGCTGCCTGCAGGAGATTTTGTGAACAGTGACTCTGCTATTCACGTCTGACGTGACATTCAATGGTGGTGAAACAGCTTAAGTGTAAACTACATCTTTAACTCAGCAAAACCTCAGCTCTGCATCAGACAATATTTACGTACCAACTTGGACTTTTAGAACTGGCTAATTTTGTTAGCAATCCTTCAAAGTGTTTTCTGAATTAGTAAAAAAAAAAAAAAAAAACAACATGTTTATTGGTTTGTATAACTGAAGACAGGTTAAGCAATTCCCTCAAGTTTGCCAAAAACAAAACAAAACTCTAACACGTCTCCTTTAACACAGAGTCTGGAAAACATGTGATTTCTGGAAAGCCACCATGTGGTAATTTAATAAACTTGGAGACTGTTTTTAAATTTTTATTGAGGTTCACTAATAGCAGATGTGAAAAGCGACAGGCCCAACACCATTTTATGTCCATGTTAGGAAAATGAACTTGCAAATCTATCCCCGGAGCCACTGTTCCCACTTCTGATTTAAAGGTCAGTGAATTCTTCTCTGAAAAGCCCATGTTTCAGGCTTGGCCAGAATAAGAGTATGGGCCTTGTCCTTTTTAAGAAAGAGAAAATTGGAGGTCATTTTATGCATTTGTCCCTCTTTTCCTTTGCTGATTCACAAGACTATACTGGGGTTTTATGCATTTCCATGTCATTGAGCACCAATGTTAGAGGGCCCTGCACACAGGGTGGTGGGAAGGTGGGCCTGAGTCTGACTCCAGGCTTTACACCCTGGCTTCTTTCTTATTGAGACAAACTTTGTATTAACTAGAACATACTTTCAGAAAAAGCACCCAAATTATCAGTGCCCAGCACAGTAAGCTTTTGTGAGGAGGGAGCAGAGCAGTCTAGAACATTCCATGCACCCAGACGCCTGCATCAGACCCTCTGGTCATCAGAGGCCTCTCCCCACAAGAGGAGTCTGCATTCTGTCCCCAAAACCCAGTGCCACCTGCTGCTTACACAGATGCGGTGTCTGCTTCCCTCCACGACAATGGTGGAGCTGTAGCTTATTTGTTTTAGTTGCTGTGTACTGTTCCATCCTAAGAACACACTCGGATTCACTGAATCATCGTGACTGTTTGGTAATTTCCGATTTGGGGCTCCTACAAAGAATGCTTCTACATACGTTCTTCTGTCTGTTTTTTTGTGAACTTGTGTGACCATTTCCATCAGATTTCTACCCAGAGTGGAATTGCTGGATAAGGTCAGACACACTAGCTTTCATAGGTTCTACCTGTTTCCAAGGTGGTTGGACCCAACCCCTGCTCCTCAGACAGGCAACCATGCCTATATTTCCATGGCAGAACTGATTCAGGCTTTAAATGGAGGAATGGGTATATTTTGAGTGTTTTTTGGCTCAGAATGGCTTTATTTAGTAGTGGGCTTTAACAGTAGGAGCTCCAGGAATGAAGAAATAGTGGATAAGCTCACTGCGGGCAGTGGTAAGAAATTAGCTCTCAGGTCTGCCCAACATCTATGATTAGGGGTTTGGAAGAAGGAAGAAAGAAACTTAAATTAGAGGAAAAATGTTAAATTTCTGAAGTAGGATTTGCTCACTTGCTCAGGCAGCTTGTCTAGCTTCTGGAAGATTCTGGCCCAGCCCAGTGAAGGAGAGCTGGGTCTCCCATCCCCGACCCCAGGCTCCAGTGTCTGAGAACCACAGCTGCAGGGAGAGTGGTCAGGTTTGTCCATCTGTCATGGATTAGTCATGGAATAGCTGCCCAGTTCTCACCGTGTGCCACACCTCAGGGTCCCAGCCTTAGTGATGGGGCTGGGCCTGCCCCCAAGGAGCTTAGAGTCTCAGGAAGGTGAGGGAATCAGCTCTCACTAGATGGCGGGGCCCGTGCAGCATGGGGCTTACCCCTCTCCTGGGGACATCTAGTCTACCTCTGATTGCCTGCCGGGGAAGGAGGGAGCAGGATTGGAAATATACAATGTGTTCAAAAAATGGAAGAGCCTGCTGGGGAGAGGAAAACAAAGGAGGGGCTTGGAAGCTATTTCCAGCAGAAATTATTTATACTCATGCCCAGAAAGGAGAAAACAGTCCCAAATACCCTCAGTTTCCCCCACTGGGCATGACTTGCACTCACAACATTTTCAGGTGAGCCCTCTGCTCCCTGTGTATTTCCTTCCAAAAGGTAGAGTGGATGGTCATTCAACCAGGCCCAGGGGAGAGATGGGAATGTCCTGGGGCAGTTCCAAGAGCACCGTCCCAGCATCATCGTGGGACACACTTTTGGCTCAAGCTCAGATTCATCTCCATCCTTACTCTGACCCCCCAGCCCTCTGCACCTTGAGCTTAGGAGAGTCCTGGCCTCTGGGCAGCAGGTCTGAGATGTGAGGTGGCCCCAGCGCAGAGGCTGCAGAGACATACACAACGAAGGCCATTCCCTGACTTTCTCCAGACACAGAGGTGAACCCCCTACCAGCCATATGGAACTTAGGGTGTAATAGAGGTGCAAACTAGAAGTTTCTGTGGGATACACTCTGCTTTGTGCTCACAGAGGTGGCATGTGACAGGATTCCCAGGGAGGAAAAAAACACCTCAGAAGGTGGGATGGGTAAGGACCTTCCACTGATTGACAGGGCCTTAAAGGATACCAAGGCAGGAATTTCCACAGGTTTTAAATATGATACATGCCCACTGCAGAAAAGTACAGAAATTCCCTAAATCTCACCGTGTAGAGATAGCCACTAAGCATTTTGGTAACTGTCTCCCAAAGACAGTCATCCCCTTTGGCCTGAATCAATGAAATCTTAACCAAAACCAATGAATTCAATTAAATGAGTACATTGTAACCTAAATCAATAAAAAATCATGCTTGGAAACTCTGGACTTGCACAAGGGTATGTGAATTCAGGTTCAATGTCATCAGTGCTCTAAGAAGTCTGGTGTATCACCTTTATCTACAAAAGGTGGCTTCATGGTATTCACACCATTTCAAAAAAGGATTTGACGTTTTGGGTACAATATGAAAACAGCATGGTAGAGGAAAGACTCTTTGCTGGCGATTTTGGTAAAGGTATTCTGCAAGAAATTAAGCTTTTCTCTCCATGAATATTTGTTAAATGAATTAAAATCTAATAACTATATTAGGGATAGTTAGAAGCAAATTGCAAAATGATTACAACTGGATGATTTTATGAATGTAACACACAAACATGGTAAATGTATATGTGCACAGACACACATGCACATGAACATGGGCTAATTCTATAAGGGAAGGTTCTGGAATAAAATACACTAGATGGGGGAGGAAAAAAACAAGGATGGTACGTTTCCCTTTTAATCATAGGACCCTGAGAATGATTGCTACCTTCACAGGTCACCAAAGTTTAAAAACAAATGCTCATCAAACTGTCAAAAATTAAATACAAAGAAAAAATATTAAAAGCAGCAAGGGAAAAGCAACAAATAACATACAAGGGAATCCCCAAAAGGTTAACAGCTGATCTTTCAGCAGAAACTCTTCAAGCCAGAAGGGAGTGGCAGGACATATTTAAAGTGATGAAAGGGGAAAACCTACAATCAAGATTACTCTACCCAGCAAGGATCTCATTCAGATTCAATGGAGAAATTAAAACCTTTACAGACAAGCAAAAGCTAAGAGAATTCAGCACCACCAAACAAGCTTTACAAAAAATGCTAAAGGAAGTTTTCTGGGCAGGAAACACAAGACAAGCAAAAGACCTAAATTAACAAACCAAAAACATGGTAATAGGAAAATACATATCGATAATTACCTTAAATGTAAAAGGATTAAATGCTCCAACCAAAAGACACAGACTGGCTGAATGGATACAAAAACAAGACCCATATATATGCTGTCTACAAGAGACCCACTTCAGACCTAGGGACACATACAGACTGAAAGCAAGGGGATGGAAAGAGATATTCCATACAAATAGAAATCAAAAGAAATCTGGAGTAGCAATTCTCATATCAGACAAAATAGATTTTAAAATAAAGACTATTACAAGAGACAAAGAAGGACACTACATAATGATCAAGGGATCACTCCAAGAAGAAGATATAACAATTGTAAATATTTATGCACCTAACATAGGAGCACATAAATATATAAGGCAAATGCTAACAGCCATAAAAGGGGAAATCAATAGTAACGCAATAATAGTAGGGGACTTTAATACCTCACTTTCACCAATGGACAGATCATCCAAAATGAAAATAAATAAGGAAACACAAGCTTTAGATGACACATTAAACAAAATGGACTTAATTGATATTTATAGGACATTCCATCCCAAACAACTAAATACACTTTCTTCTCAAGTGCTCATGGAATATTCTCCAGGATAGACCATATCTTGGGTCATAAATCAAGTCTTGGTAAATTTAAGAAAATTGAAATTGTATCAAGTATCTTTTCTGACCACAAAGCTATGATACTAGATATCAATTACAGGAAAAGATCTGTAAAAAATAGAAACACATGGAGGCTAAACAATACACTACTTAATAACGAAGTGATCACTGGAGAAATCAGAGATGAAATTTAAAAAAATGCCTAGAAACAAATGACAATGGAGACATGACGACCCCAAACCTATGGGATGCAGCAAAAGCATTTCTAAGAGGGAAGTTTATAGCAATACAATCCTATCTCAATAAACAAGGAAAATCTCAAATAAACAACCTAAACTTACACTTAAAGCAATTAGCGAAAGAAGAACAAAAAACCCCAAAAGTTAGCAGAAGGAAAGAATCATAAAGATCAGATCAGAAATAAATGAAAAAGAAATGAAGGAAATGATAACAAAAATCAATAAAACTAGTAGCTGGTTCTTTGAGAAGATAAACAAAATTGATAAACCATTAGCCAGACTCATCAAGAAAGAAAGGGAGAAGATTCAAATAAATAGAACTAAAAATGAAAAAGGATAAGTAACAACTGACACTGCAGAAATACAAAGGATCATGAGAGAGTATTACAAGCAACTCTATGCCAATAAAATGGACAACCTGGAAGTAATGGACAAATTCTTAGAAAGCACAACCTTCTGAGACTGAACAAGGAAGAAATAGAAAACATAAATAGCCTAATCACAAGCCCTGAAATTGAAACTGTGATTAAAAATCTTCCAATAAGCAAAAGCCCAGGATCAAATGGCTTCACAGGTGAATTCTATCAAATATTTAGAGAAGAGCTAACACCTATCCTTCTCAAACTCTTCCAAAATATAGCAGAGGAAGGAACACTCCCAAACCCATTCCATGAGGCCACCATCACCCTGATACCAAAACCAGACAAGGATGTCACAAAGAAAGAAAACTACAGGCCAATATCACTGCTGAACATAGATGCAAAAATCCTCAACAAAATACTAGCAAACAGAATCCAACAGCACATTAAAAGGATCATCATACACCATGATCAAGTGGGGTTTATTCCAGGAATGCAAGGATTCCTCAGTATACGCAAATCAATCAATGTGATACACCATATTAACAAACTGAAGGAGAAAAACCATAGGGTCATCTCAATAGATGCAGAAAAAGCTTTTGACAAAATTCAACACCGAGTTATGATAAAAACCCTCCAGAAAGTAAGCATAGAGGGAACTTACCTCAACATAATGAAGGCCATATATGACAAACCCACATCCAACATTGTTCTCAATGGTGAAAAACTGAAACCATTTCCTCTAAGATCAGGAAAAAGAGAAGGATGTCCACTCTCACCACTGTTATTCAACATAGTTTTGGAAGTTTTAGCCACAGCAATCAGAGAAGAAAAAGAAATAAAAGGAATCCAAATCGGAAAAGAAGAAGTAAAGCTGTCACTGTTTGTAGATGACACAATACTCTACATAGAGAATCCTAAAGTACTAGAGCTAATCAATGAATTTGGTAAAGTAGCAGAATGCAAAATTAATGCACAGAAATCTCTTGCATTCCTATACACTAATGATGAAAAATGTGAAAGAGAAATTAAGGAAACACTCCCATTTACCATTTCAACAAAAGGAATAAAATACCTAGGAATAAAGCTACCTACGGAGACAAAAGACCTATATGCAGAAAACTATAAGACACTGTTGAAAGAAATTAAAGATGATACAAACAGATGGAGAGATATACCATGTTCTTAGGTTGGAAGAATCAACATTGTAAAAATGACTATACTACCCAAAGCAATCTACAGTTTCAATGCAATCCCTATCAAACTACCAATGGCATTTTTCATAGAACTAGAACAAAAAATTTCACAAATTATATGGAAACACAAAAGACCCCAAATAGCTAAAGCAATCTTGAGAAAGAAAAACAGAGCTGGAGGAATCAGGCTCCCTGACTTCAGAATATACTACAAAGATAGAGTAATCAAGACAGGATGGAACTGGCACAAAAACAGAAATATAGATCAATGGAACAGGATAGAAAGAGATAAACCCATGCACATATGGTCACCTTATCTTTGATAAAAGAGGCAAGAGTATACAATGGAGAAAAGACAGCCTCTTCAATAAGTGGTGTTAGGAAAACTGGACAGCTGCACGTAAAAGAATGAACACTCTCTGACACCATACACAAAAATAAACTCAAAATGGATTAAAGACCTAAATATAAGGCCAGATACTATAAAACTCTTAGAGGAAAACATAGGCAGAACACTGTGACATAAATCACAGAGAGGTCCTTTTTGATCCACATCCTAGAGAAATAGAAGTAAAAACAACAATAAACAAATGGGACCTGATGAAATTTATAAGCTTTTGCATAGCAAAGAAAGCTGTAAACAAGACCAAAAGACAACCCTCAGAATGGGAGAAAATATTTGCAAGCGAAGCAACTGACAAAGGATTAATCTCCAAAATATACAAGCAGCTCATGCAGCTCAATATCAAAAAAACAAACAACCCAATCCAAAAATGGGCAGAAGACCTAAATAGACATTTCTCCAAAGAAGATATACAGATTGACAACAAACACATGAAAGGATGCTCAACATCACTAATCATCAGAGAAACGCAAATCAAAACTACAATGAGATATCATCTCACACCAGTCAGAATGGCCATCATCAAAAAATCTAGAAACAATAAATGCTGGAGAGGGTGTGGAGAAAAGGTAACACTCTTGCACTGTTAGTGGGAATGTAAATTAATACATCCATTGAGGAGAACAGTATGGAGGTTCCTTAAAAAATTAAAAATAGAACTAGCATATGACCCAGCAATCCCACTACTTGGTATTATACCCTAAGAAAACCATAATTCAAAAAGAGTCATGGGGGCTTCCCTGGTGGTGCAGTGGTTGAGAGTCTGCCTGCTGATGCAGGAGACATGGGTTCGTGCCCCAGTCCGGGAGCATCCCACATGCCGTGGAGTGGCTGGGCCCGTGAGCCATGGCCACTGAGCCTGAGCGGCCAGAGCCTGTGCTCCACAACGGGAGAGGCCACAACAGTGAGAGGCCTGCGTACCCCCAAAAAAAAAAAAAAAAAATGTCGTGTACCACAATGTTCATTGCAGCACTATTTACAATAGCCAGGACATGGAAGCAACCTAAGTGTCCATCAACAGATGAATGGATAAAGAAGATGTGGCACATATATACAATGGAATATTACTCAGACATAAAAAGAAATGAAATTGAGTTATTGGTAGTGAGGTAGATGGACCTGGAGTCTGTCATACAGAGTGAAGTAAGTCAGAAAGAGAAAAACAAATACCGTATGCTAACACATATATATGAAAAAAAAAAAAAAAAAAAAAACGGTTCTGAAGAACCTAAGGGCAGGACAGGAATAAATACACAGATATAGAGAATGGACTTGAGGACACGGGGAGGGGGAAGGGTAAGCTGGGACAAAGTTAGAGAGTGGCATGGACGTATATACACTACCAAATGTAAAACATATAGCTAGTGGGAAGCAGCTGCATAGCACAGGGAGATCTGCTTGGTGCTTTGTGACCACCTAGAGGGGTGGAATAGGGTGGGTGGGAGGGAGACACAAGAGGGAGGGTATATGGGAATATATGTATACATATAGCTGATTCACTTGTTATACAGCTGATTCACTTGTTATATAGGAAAGATAACACACCATTGTAAAGCAATTATATTCCAATAAAATGTTAAAAGGAAAATATTAAAAAGAAAAGTTTAAACCCAAAGAAAAATAAATTCTCCAGTTTACTTTTGGTTGTAGTTTTAAAATTTTAAATGGTTTCACAAAAATGTGAAAAGTGAACAGATCCCTTTAGAGAAGCTCTCTTGGCAGTCAGCTCTGACTCACGTTGTTTTATATATTTTAGAAAAGGATAAATATATAAAAATCAAGAGGTTGCACTGTCCTGACGGTCTAAGCTATTTCATGGAGTGGTTTTACTTCTCAGTGATAGCCTGCATGTAAGGATGTTTTGTTTAGGCAGAATTCAGCCAGAACAGTTAACAAAAGTAGCATCACTCTTGCTGGAATGAATGAATGAATGAATGAATGAATTAAGGGGAATTCACGCTTTCTAAGGGCACAGGCCTCCATAGTCGTGCCCAGTGCTGCTTTTAATACTGTGCTCACATGACTTTCCCCCTTGTCCTAAAGTAGCTACTAGGGTTGCTTCTCGCTCTTAGCTGTATCTCTACAAGTTGAAGAAACAGATCGGCTCATAGAGGGAAGGTGTGGACTCCACGTGCCGGGAAGCCAGCAGACTCAGATGCCTCCGTCCCCGCTTGACAATCACAAAGGGGCCTCGACGGAGAAGGCTCGTTTCTGTCAAAGTCTGTGGGAGTCTCAGCAAACTTGAGGGCACAGCGTCTGCGTCACTATCACACCACCACCCTTGCTTCCTGCTCCATTGTTTTTTTTTTTTGCGTCCTCCTAGTATTTATTTTTTAAACAATCGCGTCTGCAACGGACTCCAATTTCTCAACCGCGGATGACATCTTCCATATTCAGAACAGGCATGGAATATGAATCCCAGGAAATGTCAGAAATCTCTCTTTTCAACGATTCTTCTCAACGTCACTCTGCTTGTTGCGTTGTTCTGGGAAAGACAGAAGATACGGTTTATGATGAGGCCACACCTCCTAAGAATAGAGAAAATACCCCAGAAATACTAAGCACATTGGCCAAATTATTATATATTTTCTTCCTTTTTAAGGAAAGTAAGCACATTTTTAATGTATTTTGTATTATAAATTTATATTATATAACATTTGTACATTGTGTTAAATATAACAAGATA
The DNA here is from genome assembly GCF_949987515.2 of Delphinus delphis. Taxonomy (NCBI): domain Eukaryota; kingdom Metazoa; phylum Chordata; class Mammalia; order Artiodactyla; family Delphinidae; genus Delphinus; species Delphinus delphis. The sequence goes on along the minus strand of NC_082685.1, from coordinate 170,518,234 downwards.
CATGTTATGTTGTTATACATTGCAAATAATATATTTAAAATGATAAGATATCAATATTTTATATAACAATGTGACAATAAAAATGATTTAACACATAAAAATAATCGTGTGCTCGATCATTTACAGAAGAATCAAGTTTATTGTAGCATCTTTCTTGGTTTCTCTTCAAAATGTGTGTAATGCCCACTCAGAGAGAGAACCATAAATACAGTGGACATTTCTGGAGGGTAAGGGGCATTCTAGAAGAGAAGCTATGAGTTCAACTCATACAATTTTATTTGAGTTTGGGTGGAAACTGTTTAAGGCAATATACACCACCACTCACATCTGAACTCAAGTTGGCCTCCTCGTCTATTGAAAGAGTCTAAACAAAAAATCCTCATTCTCCGGGCGAGAGTTCTACAAGGTAGATCTGAAAAGGAAATCCTTCCTCATCACATTCCAAGCCTTGGTGTTTCATCCATGCCCAAGCCTGTGTGAGCAGTTAGATCTCAGCGGTAGGAGGAAGGCTGGTGAGATGACCGGCCGAGGTATTCAGGCTGGACGCCTGCCCCAGCCCCAGGCCCAGAGTCTGCAGGACAATCCTCCGCTCCTGAGGTTGGACCCGGTCAGAGCTCCCAGCCTCCATCTGCAATAACTCTCTGGTCCAAGTGAGGAAAGATACGCCTGGAAAAACAGGCAAAATCCCGCCACACTGATATGCTGGTCCTTACATCCCTGACGATCTCAAACCACAGCCCTACTGTCAACAATGCCGACATCACTAAGGCCTAATTTGGCAATCTCAGTCCACAGTCTTGAGATCGCTTCAGCTGAAAAATAAAAAAAAAAGCTTCTCCACTAATCCTGGCCCATATGCAGCTTGTCATGAATCAGGCACTTTCTGCTCCAGGAGCAGTCAAGGGACACAGCTGTGTTTCTTCTCTTACGTTCCTCCTGCATAATGACAGTTATTAAGGAAAGCCACTTTAATAAATTAGGGAAATGCCAAGGAAGCTTCAAACCATGAAGAATCTGATGGGTTCTTAGAGTGATTTCTTCCAAGTGGAGAAGAGGCGCGGACACCTGCGAGGCTGCAGTCCAGCTGCAAGGGCACCTGCTTCCTGCGGAATCGTGCGTGCCCGTCAGGGTGAGGCCACATCCTGGGCAGCTTTTAGGTGCTAAGACAAGACGGAGAATTGATGTGAGCTCTGGTCCTGGAATGGCGTGTTTTAGTAAGTAAATGAACTATCCACGTAACATTAAGAAGAAGCCTGGTGGAATAAAAACACGGTCATTGGAAACGCCATGAGTGGGTTTAAACCAGTCACCAGTGGGTTAGAACAGCAGCTGGGTGAATGTCGGGTGCTTTCACAGCTGTCCAGTCCACATCTGGGACGCGGCCACGGGCTGCCAAAGCTAATCGGTTTGCTCATTTTCATAAGCACACTTTTTCTCACACGATAAAGCTAAGCCACTCATTAATTTGTTCATTCATTTCACAAACATTTAGCAATAACCTGAGTGAAGGGAAAGGTTCCCGCAGCAACGGTCAGGACTGGAGTGGTGCAAAGGGATGTTTAAGGTATCAGAGCTGAAGGAATTTGAAATTTATAATTAAAAAAGAAAGGGAGAAATCAAGAATATACACAAGTTACAAATGTCTCTCCTGCCAGACTTGTGTTTTTTCCTCTCTAGGCAGGAACTTTCATGTGTTTTCTTCGCTGTTGTATCCTGGGGCCCAGAGCAGTGCCAGGTACCCAGGAGGTACTCCGTAAATGTTTGTTACATAAGCGAATGGACAGACACTTGTGTTTGAAATCTACAAAGACTAGAGGGTATCTAGGAGGTGAAAATACCAACCCACGATCTTAGGTGTACAGTAAAATGACCTGATTTTTCCAAAGCCCAGCTTGCTCTCTCTCTCTGTCTCTGTCTCTCTCTCTCTCTCTCTCTCTCTCTGTCTCTCTCTCTCTCTCCTTTCTTCAAGGGGGCAGAAAATTGAAGTCCATCAATAAGGTCGCTTCCCGTGATTTTCTGGGCTCATCTTCCCTCACCTCTTAGCTGTACCAAGAGTCCTCCAAGAGTGGACCAAGGTTCCGAGTGTAAGGAGATTGTGTACTTTTCCGGGTAGGGGCGGTCCTGCTCTGGACGCTCACCTGTCCTCCATGACCTGTGGCCTCAGGTGAATGGCTGGGAGCCTCCTCGTCTGAACCTCCAGGGCACCTGGGAAATGCCGCTTGGCTGCCCCCCCACCCCGACTCCCAGACTCACCCATCACCCTCTGCCCAGGTGAGTGAGATAGTCATCGCAGGCACAGAGGGGGCTCCGGGGGACTGGCAGCAAACGGGGGACACAGACCCTTCTTCATTTTCCATCACAGCCCTCCTTCCTGAGGATCTCGGCCCAGGTCACAGAACATGGGCCCCTTCCCCAGGAGACCCAACAGGAAACTTCCAGAGGCTCCTCGGATTCTGTCTTCCAACCCCCAGGCCTTTTACCCTGTCCTCAGGCAGGACCCTTAGACTCTTCTTTTCTTCCCAGTTTACGTTTGTTCCTGTTTTCATTTTCCTTTTAAGGAAAAACCCTTTCTTTTAAAACTCCAGTCTCTTTGTGCTGTGTACTTGATGGTGAGGGGCATTTTCTTAAACAGACCTCAGTCTCCCTGCTGTTGCCCTGAAGCCGTGGGCAGGTCTGTCTTCTCTGGCTGCTCGTTGGGCAGGGGCAGTGCTTGGTGATGGGGGTCGATGTTGGCCCCCAGCGTCGCCCGCCCGAGGCCAGCACACCCAGGGGCTGCAGGCTCTCGAAGGCCCAGCACCACGAGGGTAGCCGGTCACCACGAGAACTGTCCCTGGGTTTACCTAAACTCACTTAAAAAAATTCCCTTCTGCTAAGAGATGCTCCATCTGAGGTCACCTATGTGTATCTCTTATTTATTTTTTTATTTTGAAGCAAATATAAACTCACAGAAAACTGTAAATATAATGCAGAGAGGTCCCGTCAACCTTTTACCTAGTTTCCCTCCGTGTTTTTTTCAGCAATAACTTATACAATTTTAAAAAATTGTGTACTTTTAAAACTTTTTCTGTGTTTGAAGCAGGAGAATCAGCCGTTACCACTCAGCGTACCCCTGCCCCAGCCAAACACCCTGTTTATATTCTCCTAAGAGGCTTTCTGACAGCGCCTGGCTTTACAGGCTCTTCTCCATCAATAAGTCACTCTGGAGTGTGTGTGCGGGGTGTGTGCGTGTGTGTGTTGTGGTGGGGGTGTGTGTTTGTGTGCATGAGTGTACGTGTGGCATGTGGTTGTGTGTGCACATGTGTCTATGTGTATGCGTGAACACATGAGGTGTGTGTGTGTACGTGTGGGTGTGTGGCACATGAGTGTGATGTGTGCGTGTGTGTGTGCATGCGTCTGGGTGTGCAGGTGAGTGGTGTGTGGTGCACATGCGTGCCGTGTTTCCACTTGCCCTGCTAAGGTCCACGCTCACGCAGTCCCAGGCACCTGCTGGGGTGCCCTGACTCTCGGCGCCAAGCCCAGTGGGGTCTGGTCAGGGGCACCAGGCCTCCTCGGCACACAAACCCCTTCTGGCATTCGTATGGACGTGAGAAGGGGTTTGGGTCCATGGTCTCCTACGAGCCGGTGGGTGTGGAAGAGAGCTCAGGGGTGGGACGGACTTGCACATCTCGTTTTGGAAAGAAGAGGCCCCCTCACTTTAGCCGTGTGCAGACAGATGGGCCACGCCCAATCACTTATACTTTTTAAATCTCAGAGTCTTTAAGCGAGTGCCTAGGAAACCGGACATTTGTGGGATTTTGGTCAAAACAACAGGTCTGGGAGATCAGACCCGGCCCTGATAGGTACCACACGGCGGCTGTGCCCTCAGGTTGCCCCCTGCACAGGCCTCTCCCATCACAGACGGATCTGAATCCACATCCAGGGCGCTGCTCCCACCCTGTGGAAGGGCAACATGTAGGGACCTTTCCGGGGGCTCTGGGCTCTCAGGACCGGGCCGCATGGGGACGTCTCGCTTTGGCCTTGAACAGAGCTTCTGAGGCATCCGCAGAGGCATTAAGTTTATTTGTTGACTTTTTTCTCTTCAACTGTGATGACTTTGAACTCCTTCCAACATAGAAGAGCTGGAACAAAATCTAAGAGCGATAGTTGAGACCTTTCCCTAAGCAGTATCTTAGTGAAAAAGAAATCACAACAATTCCATCGGCCTGTGGTTTCCACGTGGTGAAGTTCCAGGTGTGGTCTGTGTGGTGCTGATGCAGAGGAAAAGGCACGAAGGGGACTAAAGTTCCATCAGAGAGCAGCGCACGGTCGCACACACGCCCTCGACTTGTTGCTCCTGTGCGTTAACTGGCGTGATGTCCAGTAAGCGGGAAAACCCAGAGATGCTGGCGGTGAGGACCCCGCACCCTCTCCACCTCACAGTGACTCAGACCCGCTGCCGGTGTGACCTCTGCCAGGAGAAAAAAGCGCTGATTCCCGCAGAGCCGGCAAGTGGGGAGAAGGTGAAACCTCCTCTCCGCCAGTGACGATGGAATTGTCTGGCCGTGTAATGAAGTTAATGTTTTGTGGAATTTACAACCTGGTATTAATAGTTTCTTCGCCAGAAACCCTCCTCCGACTTCTTCGTTTTCCACCAGGTTTTTTTTTTTAACCACAAAAGAAACAGGACAATGTGTGAAGGCTCATTAATTCTCTTTGGTTTTGATTTCCTGCTTCTCTTTTTTGCTCACCTCATCCTGGAGGTTAAACAAGAGGCATGTCATCAGCCTTTCCAGAAGCTCTGGTTCACGGGAGGGTGAAATGGAGAGCCTCAGAGCTGTTGGCCCTTCTCGCCCCTGGCCTTCAGTGTCCACCGTCTTATTGCCTCTTCAATCAGCAATTACACAGGCAGGAACAATGGACCTACCGCTTTCACGGCCTGGCCTCAAATTTGCCTTGATTTGCCAATGTGTGTCATAGCAACACTCCCTTTGCGGGTTGGGGGAGCCTAATTACAGGATGAAGATGGATTGGGGCCTGAGAAAGGCTCACTCTGGGGACTGTACGCCGGCCCCTGCCCTTCATCCCACTGGATCCTGACCCCCGGCTGCCCCGAGTGCCCACCTGACCCAGGGATGCTGAAAGGACGCAACCTGCTCCTCGGGACCTTTCAAGTCCCTGCAGAGGGAGGAGGGGGTGCAGAGATGTGGCGACTCTGGGGGCCAGAAAGAGAATCCTGAGACAGGGCTGAGGGCCTGGCTCTGACCCATGGATGATGGTGCCTTGGAGACGTGTGTGAGAGGATTGCAGGTGAGCCCAAGCCCTTCCTGTCTTCTTGGCCTGAGTTTGCGTCTGGGGGACGTGCTCTGAGGCCGTTCTCACTCCCTTTCAAATTGTGAGGAAAATAACGTGTGTAACTTAGAGGAAAACTGAAATATAATTTCCGAAGTAAAGAGGCCAAGTCTGGCAGACAAAAAAAATTGACAAACACCACTTATTTGAAAAACATGATTTTGATACAACTACATTGATTCTTGTCCCTTTACCCACTGCGAGGAACCGCCAACTCGGATATCAGATCTGCTGCTTTCCCTGCTGTAGGAATGTCATCCGAGGAGCCGGTGACCAGGGCTCTCCAGCCCTCTGCACCTGTCAGATCCCTTCCTCAGGAACAGAGCTTCCAGGAGAGGAGCTCACAAGGGCACAGCTGTCAGACTGCCTAGCGTGGCTGTCGCTCTTGCACTGGCCCATGTTGGTGCCCATGTTGGTGCCCATGTTGGTGCCCTGCTGACACAGAAAACCACAGCGGCCAAGGACAGAAGAGGTTGCTAGCACAGTCCTGGAGCCGAAAGCATGAGTGCCAGGCGTCGGCAGGACGGCGCTCTCTCTGAGGCTCGGGGGAGGGTCCCTCCTCCAGCTGTCCACGGCATCCCTGGGCTTATAGAGCATCCTTCCATCTCTGTTCCTTTCTTCCTCTGCTTCTTCTGTCTGTGTTTCTGCTTTCTTTTTATAAGGATACCAGTCACTGGATTAGGCCCAGGCCTACCATGATGTCACCTTAATCAATGGCATCTGCAAAGACCCAATTCCAAATAAGTCCCTGGGGTTTAGGAGCCGAACCTGTCTTTTGTGGGGACGTGATCCGACCACAGCAAGTTCTGACTATGATGCTAAAAAGAAGGCAGGGCTTCCCTGGTGGCGCACTGGCCTGCCGATGCAGGGGACACGGGTTTGTGCCCCAGTCCAGGAAGATCCCATGTGCCGCGGAGCGGCTGGGCCCGTGAGCCATGGCTGCTGAGCCTGCGCGTCCGGAGCCTGTCCTCCGCAACGGGAGAGGCCACAACAGTGAGAGGCCCGTGTACCGCCAAAAAAAAAAAAAAAAAAAAAAAAAGAGGGCAGTAGTGGAGAAAGAGCCTTGGGACTCACCTCCTAAGAGTCTCCTTCCCAGGTTCCACCAAGAGCCAGCCATCCTGTTGTGCTCAGGTCTGTAATGTGAGCTCTGCCTTTTCTCTCTCCCTGTTCCCCCCACCGGCACAAAGAGCCCCCTTTGCCCAGTGGTGCCTCGGAACCTCCACGATGCCTTACACGTAAGAGTGAGGCCTTCAATGTGTCTGCAGAGACCAGCCTTCAACATCACTCTTCATCCTTGTGAAGCATTGATTCAGAGAAACACTACTGTATCCATGGATGTTTTCTTTATAAAAGGAAATCTTAAGGTTAAAATTACGACAACCACATAATAAAGACTGTTAGCAAAACTACTTCCTTCTTCCTCTGATTTCCCACTTAGAGCTTAAATGTACCTACTAAGATAACGGTGTCCCCTCCTGCCTGAAGGATATGGAAAATCATAAAAGGTACGGTCCTTATGAGGGTAGTTGGTATCGATGGCATCTTTTCTCTTGAGAAATAAAGTAAAAAATAGCCTGGTCACAGTTGGAGTTCGTTGAGCCCAGATTCCATCCTAATTATCACTGTATGCGATAAACTTAGCCCTGTAGAAATATGATATTTCTTCACATTTTGATGCTAGAGTTATAATAATAAAATCTTCAGTGCTCTTTACCCTAAGAAATATTTTGAATCCTGAAAGAAATAAAATTATTCAAAAAACCCAGCAAAACTGTGATTTCATTCCAATTCCAATCCAGAGAAAGAAATTGCTGACTTCCTTCAATGTTGCTTGCCAAGGGAAATCTATGCCTTAATTCAGGGCCGTTGTCATATTTTGCAATCTCTCCTGTAGAAAGAAAGTTATTCAAGCTATCCGGGAATGAAGTGTACAGGAAAGGAAGAATGCATGTTAATATTCTGTGCTCTAATTCCTCAGCAACAGACCACATAGCATTTTCTTTCTTTTCATCTCCCATCCTGGCCTCAGTGCAGACTCCGGGTCACAAAAGATTGAGCTAATTCTTACCATAATTTAGACAGCTGAGAACTTTTTAAGCTTTTATTTTAACTCTTTTACAAAGCCTTTTGGTCTAGGTTGTTTTGATGTTTTTGTTCTCTGAGGGAAAGTGTTAACATATCACCTGATGTGTGCGTGAACTGTGGGTGGGAAACCTGAGTTATTCTGTCTGGAGAAGTGGCCCCAGCAGCCCAGGCTCACGGACTGTACCCGGGCTTCCTTCCCCTGGTGTGGGGCTTGGGGGTGGATCCCCAGGCTGGAGGGGCCGTGACGCTGTCATGGACCACAGTACTTGTCCCTTCTCGTCCCATCAGGCTGCTTTCCCGTCCAGATCGTTCAGCCAGGAGAAGTAATGGCAGCCTCCTCTTGACTGTGTTAGAAGTGCTGAAGGGAGATGGTGATGATTATAACGGGCGATGTTTCTATAACCAGCTCATCAAAACAGATGGGAGACCGCAGATTCATTCAATTTCACTTTTAAAATGTCGTGAAATAACAGAAAATGGCACACGAGGGGTGGCCATCTCTGAATCTCTGTGTCCAACGCAAAATCCATAAATCCCTCCAGGGCGTGGCCATGTCCTCCTGTGCGGTTGACCCTCTGCCGTGAGGAGTGTGATCTCTGGAGGAGAACACAGAATGGAGAGGTGCTGTCTCCAGAGGAGTGGAGTGTGGGCTCTGGGGAAGTAGCCCCTGGACGCAGCAGGCTCCCTCTGGGGCTGCACTGTGACGGGTGCACGTTCTCCATCTTGCCTCCTGGGGTGGAGGAAGGACAAGTCACCAAGACCCCCAGCCTCTTCTGGGGGACACAGTGAGTGGGTCCACTTGGAAGGGATGCCGCTTGTGAGGGCTGCTAGGTGGCACAGAGCGACCGCCATTCTGAGGCTGTTTCTGAGCCCATCACGGGCAGACGTCTCCTTGCAGGCACCCCCCACCCCCCCGCCCCGCCATCTTGCTAGGAGTGGTTTTGACAAAATAAACATGTTATGGTTTGTCCGTCTCAAGCACAGGATGGATGAATCTGTCAGAACCTCCTAGGGAAGAGTGGCAACAGACAGACCCATCCGGCAAGTATGAAACTAGGAGGGCGAGGTGTCTTTTTGGATGAAGACTCAGGGCTGCCTTTGGGGATGAAAAACTGCGCTCCATCAGCTGAAACGTTTTTCAGGATTTGATGACGTGTAGTGAGGATACTTCGAGGATGAGGTTTAGCGAGACCTCAGGAACTTATGATCTCAACTCAAGGATCCCAGCTGACCCCAGGATCAGAGGGCAGAGACCCCTGTCACCTCCGGCGTACTTTGGTCCATGTGGGATGCACCCTAATGGCAAGGTCACATAGAGAGGCAGGATTTAGACCAAGTGGACCTGCACAGCCACGTGGGTGAGCCAGAAATGAGCTAGCAGTCATTGTCACTATAAACTGAATTATTATACTCTCAACTATCAGCTGACAGCTTGCACTAGGTGAGCAGTTTTGAAGAGGAAAAACAACCGGTTAACTTTTGGAAGCTGGGGTAGCAGAGAAGAGAGTGAGCTAACATTGTTCCATGGAGTCAATGCCTTATGTGCCAGGCACAGGGCTGATCGTCTTACATTCCTTGTTTTATTTCTCCTGCCAACAACTCTGGCTGGTATGAATATATCCACTGTGTAGGGAGGAGGCTGAGGCTCAGAGAGGTTCAGCAACGTGTCCTGGTTATCACAGCTAACTAATGGCAAAGTAGAATTTCCAACCCGGGTCTGCCCAAACACCCTTTGACCCCTCTCCCTCACAGCAAGCTTTTGTAGTCCAGAGTAAACTGGGAGTTGTGTGGGCCTCCCCAGTGCCCGGAGAAGAAGGGCACAAGACATCTCCCTGGAGGAAAGTGGGGTCTGAGCACCGTGATGTCCTGGTGGGTCTGCCATGCCAGGCACACCTCTCCCACGACCTGCATGGAAGCCTCAGGAAAAATGCCTCCTGGGAAGTGGAATTGAGGCAGGACTGGGGGTGACTGGGATGAGACAGGGAAGAGTGAGGTGGGTTCTCGCACAGGGCACAGGGAAGCACAGGGCCTGCCCGCAGCCGGGCAGAGGGTTTCCCCAGATGACAATCTAGATGCAGGGCAGGCGGGAGTCAGGTGGCAGAGTGACAGCTTAGGAAGGGGGTGTATAGATATTCCCTGGGAGTCACCAAAGGCCTTTTGGGGACCACAGGGATGGTGCTCGAGGAGGTGAACAGAGGGGCTCACCCTCGACTTTGGTACCCAGACCTGCCCTCTGAGCCCGAGGTGCTGAAGCCCCTGCCGTGCTCCAGGCAGCACAGCCTGGAGGGACCAGGCTCTCTGAGCAGGCAGAGAGAAGATACTCATCTATCTGTTTCCAGAACGCTATCTCCCTGGTATCTGAGCGCGCTGAACAATAGACCAGTGCACGGGCTTCTACCCACACGAGAGAGAAATCTTCCGCTTATCACCCCCACCAGCCGGTGCCATGTCTCCACGCATCCTTGGACCACGGGGCTTCTTTTTTTTTTTTGCGGTATGCGGGCCTCTCACTGTTGTGGCCTCTCCCGTCGCGGAGCACAGGCTCCGGACGCGCAGGTTGAGCGGCCATGGCTCACGGGCCCAGCCGCTCCGCAGCATGTGAGATCTTCCCGGACCGGGGCACAAACCCTGTCCCCTGAATCGGCAGGCGGACTCTCAACCACTGTGCCACCAGGGAAGCCTCCACGGGGATTCTTAAACAGAGCGATCAGGATGCGCGAGGGAGGCCCCCGGGGCAGCGAGACCTCATCCGCCCTGCATTTGCATGAACCTTGGATGTCCATAGAGGGGGCCGGGCCTTAGGTGACCCTGCAGTCCCAGGTTCTGAGGCCCGGGCAGGAAGGCATCCTGACTTGCACCAGCTCTTCCAGGGGGAGGGGCCTAGCACAGCCTGCTGCAGCCGCAGGGCCCGGGAGCACAGCTGGCCACCCCAAGCCCCTCCCCTCTGGCAGCGTGCTCCCCCTTCACATAGACCGCGCCGGCTTCCTACCCACCCCGGTTCATCTACGGACCGCACTGACTCTGTTGTTATTTAGATATTGACGCACCAAAGCCCTTACCCCAGGGACTAGAAAGGAAGATACACGAGAAGGCCTTGGTCCTGTGCTTCAGCTGCCACTGGACAGCACCTAGGGGTCTTGACCTAGATGCCAGAAGGTAAGTGACCGCAGGGACACTGGTGTTTGTGGCTAGAACCGCTATTGAGCAAAAAGAGCACTTTTCCTGGACGCACATCACCCGATACCCCACTGTGCAGCTCACGGCATCCCTGTGGTCCCTAGACATCCAAGGGTCCCTTTGGGGCCAGGAGGGGCAGCAGAGGTGCCGTCCTTGTTGTGTCTTCAGGGAGAGGCTTCCTCCCCATCATCGACTCAATAACCCCCAGGTTCACAGACACAGGAGCCGACGTGTATGTGGTTACTGAGCAGCTCTTGCGGGGGCCACACTGCTGCGGGAGTTTTGTCTTCTCTCTTCCAGTCTTCCCACCTGGCCACGTGGCCTTGCAAAATGTTGCTTAGCCCTTGGACACCTTAACTTTGCAAAAACTCTAAAAGCTCACGGGCTGCTTTCCCAGCAATCAGCGCACACCATGGCTCCACCCTGTGCTTATCAGAGAGGTGTCCAGCGTCTGGATTCTTTTTAGAGTTTTCTTTTTTTTTTAATTTGAAAATAAAGTTTATTCATTTTTTCTCAGATTATAAAAGTAATATACAGTTTTTTTAAAAAAAAATATTAGAGTATAGTTGATTTACAGTGTTGTGTTAGTTTCAGGTGTAAAGCAAAGTGATCCAGTTATACCTATACATATATTCATTCTTTTTCAGATTCTTTCCCCTTATAGATTATTACGAGATATTGAGTCTAGTTCCCTGTGCTGTATAGCAGCACCTTGCTGGTTATCTGTTTTGTATCTAGTAGTGTGTGTCTGTGAATCCCAAGCTCCTAGTTTATCCCCCCACCCATGTTTCCCCTTTGGTAACCATAAGTTTGTTTTCTGTGTCTGTGTGTCTGTTTCTGTTTTGTAAATAAGTTCATTTGTATCATTTTTTAAAAATTAGATTCCACATATGAGTGATACCTTATGATATCTGTCTTTCTCTGTCTGACTTCCTTCACTCGGTACGATTATCTCTAGGTCCATCCATGTTGCTGCAGACGGCATTATTTCCTTCTTTCTTATGGCTGAGTAGGAGTCGATTGTATAAATATATACATCACATCTTCCTTTTCAGAATTTTCTTGGCATCTTTGTCTCCAGTGGTGGCCCTGGCATACATCTGCAGGGGACAGCTGGTGGCCGAGTTTCCACAGAGCGGGAAGAGGGAGGGGAGAGAAGAACTCTTTGGTCCGCGGCAGCAGATGTCTTCGAGGATCGGGCTGGGTATAGCCAGACGCCGCAGCCTGGGAGCACTTGCCAGTACACGGCTGGTCTGGCAGGGGGGGCCCAGGTTTACGGCCGGTGCTGTGTATGCCCCGGGTGATCCCCTCTCCTGGGGGGTAGTCAGAACCTGAGCGAATGGGATTTGGCCCATGATTCAGTGGTCTTACACGGCGTATCAGTTGGCCTGGGCTGCAGGGGCTTAAACAACAGGCACGTATCTTCCCACAGCCCTGGAGGCGGGAATCCTGCAACCAAGGTGTCGGCCAGTTGGTTTCCTGTGAGGCCTCTCTCCTCAGCTTGCACATGGCCACCTTACCTCTGCCCTCACAAGGCCATCCCTCTGTGTATATCTGTGTCCTAATCTCTTCTCATAATGACTCCAGTCACCTAAGGGGACCAGGGCCCACCCATATGACCTCATTTTACCTGAATCACCTCTTTAAAGCCCTAACCTCTAAATACAGTCACAACTGGGGGTTAGGACTCCACCATCTGAATTTTGAGGGGGCAAAAATCAGCCCAGAACCTATGGCAAAAATGAAGGGGGTTTGCACCTATAATTAAGGTCTCAAATTAATTGATGTTTCAGTTAAGGAAGAGGGGAACTCTCCTTAGTGGGCTTGTTCCAATCAGGTAAAAACCTTAGAAGGCGGACTGGGTCCTTCTGGAGACAGAGGGACACTGTCCTACTGGCCTAGAGGAAGCACACAGCCACGTCCTGGGCTGCTGGCAGGGGAGGTGGCCTCTGGGGGCAAGGGCTTCACTCCTACAAGCGCAAGCTCTTGAATTCAGCCGACGGCCCGAGCCTCTTGGAAGCAGGCCTTTGCCTGGCTGACCTCCTGCTGAGAACACAGCCCACTGATGCCTAGATTCCAGCCTCGTGAGGCCACAGGCAGAGAGCCTGCCTCGGCCGTGCCCGGATTTCTGGCCCGTGGAGGCTGTGGGATAATTGAGGGCTGTTGTTTCATGTCACTGAAGCTGTGGTTCTTGTTATCCAGCAAGAAAAGGAATCCAGAGGGAGGGCGCCCGGACGTCTGCATTGGGAGAACACGCTCTTCTACTCCTTTACAAGTTCAGAAATGATGAAAATGAGTCTTCGGCCACTGCTTGTCTGTTGTGATTTCTAGGAAAAGGGAGGCCTTCCTTATTCTAGAAGAGAGAAGCGTGGAGGAAAGGTCCTGACCTTTCTGGGGGGTGGGGTTGGTCGACTTGGCCTCGTTGGTCCCACTGAGCCAGCTGCCCACTCAGAGCTGAGTCTCCACTGTATCACCTCCACAATCGCCGGCCCTCTCCTGGTTGCCGTGAGCCAGAAACCCGCGTGCACATCCTAGCCCCTCTGGTCCAGGTCTGGGGCACTTGACTGCTGCTTTGTGAAGAACACATGTGGGTGAACAGGACTTTATGTAGAGAAGACATGACGTCACCACCTAGACGTGCCCTTCCTTAAACCCTCCTTTCTCCCCACCTGGCTTTCACAGGACTCGTCCCGCATTTTTCCTCCCTTGGTCAGTGCCTGAATACGGTTGGAATCTTATTAAACTGCTCTAGGTCTGAAGGCCTCTATTTGGCTTTACCACACGTCAGCTCCCAAAGAGCTGACGCTTCCTGGGAAACCCCAGATCCGAACGAGAACCCATGGGCCACCTCCGTGGCCTGGGGGGCCCACCTTCCTGGGCCACCTCCGTGGCCTGGGGGGCCGGGGATAGAGCTAATGCCTGCCGTCCTGGAGCGGGGACCCCAGGCTACCCACCTGAGCCTGACATGTCCAGCCGGAGCGTCAGGAGCCTCTTGGGAAATGGAAACTGCAGTGACCACATCTTCTCGTTTCTGTATTTAACGTTTTGACATGTTGGGTCTCGCTGGCCCCGCAGGGAAGGCTGCTTCCAGGCTGGCTCCCTCCCGGGGGGCAGCAAGCAGTGCTGTCAGCCCACCGTCCATGTGCAAACCAGCCAACCCAGAGGCACACTGCCACCGTCCCACTGCCCTCCTCAGCCCAGGGCAGGCCCCAGATGACTCCGGACAGAACAGACCCTGTGCCCTGGGGCCCGCAGGAAGCGCTCACCCTGCCACCTCCCATCCTTCCCATGGAACCCAAGCAAGCGGTCTTGCCGTGTTTCTCCCTTGCCCTCTGACTCCTGATCAGCCCGCTGCTTCCGTGTGTGGCCACCTTGGCGAACTGGACCTCCTGTTTCTAGGGACCTGTGAGTATAAGCCCTTCCTCCTCACTCATGACAGTCATGCTATGTCCGTGTGTCCTTCCTTTCCTGACTCAAACAGAATCTCAGACACCCTGTGAAAACAGAAGTCATACTTTAGTCAGAAGCAAGGTGACATCCTTAAGTGAGTCCCGAGGCCCCAGTCTGAAGGCCGGCTCTCCTTCTCCCTGGATGATGGACCTCAAGGTACCATTGCTACTCCAAGCCTCAGCCTCCCCTCAGGGAGATGCAGGCAAAGAATCCTACCTGTCGGGGCTTCCCTGGTGGCGCAGTGGTTGAGAGTCCACCTGCCGATTCAGGGGACACGGGTTCGAGCCCTGGTCTGGGAAGATCCCACATGCCGCGGAGCAGCTAGGCCCGTGAGCCACGACTACTGAGCCTGCGCGTCTGGAGCCTGTGCTCCGCTACAAGAGAGGCCGCGATAGTGAGAGGCCCGCGCACCGCGATGAAGAGTGGCCCCCACTTGCCACAACTAGAGAAAGCCCTCACACAGAAACAAAGACCCAACACAGCAAAAATAAATAAATTAATTTAAAAAAAAAAAAGGAATCCTACCTGTCTTCAGGAGGCAAAGGGATGAGGATGGAAAGGACGTACAAGTTTAGAAATGTATGTCGTCACCCCCCACACCTAAGGAGGATGAGAGGGTGATGACACCAGCAACCCAGCAGAGAGTTGTCATGGTAACAGCTTAGCACCGGTCCAGGCCCAGACTGCCATGATCTGAAGGGCTCTACTCAGCTAGGAGTGACTTTTAAAGTCCTGGGAACTAACCCAGATAATTCATCCTCATTTGCTGTAGAAATACTCTTTTTAGATTCCTATTTATTTTTTAGGTGTAAGTGGATTTATTCTTATGCAAAATGATGATTTTCACGTGGGTCATAAAAAGAGAATTCATCTCCGCCCACAGTGTTGGAAGGGAACCAACTTTGGGGGTGGGGGCAGGACCTCGAGTTCCCACTTCCTGGTTCTGTCCTTTGCTCCCTGGCTGACCTCAGAAAAGAGGCTGAATTTCTCTGGGCCTCAGCGTCCTTCCACAGAGAGCCAGTGGGTTGGGAGGAAACATCTACACTTACTTCCAAATACCAAATCTCAGTCTCTGCCACAACCTGTCCTGGGTTTAAAGGGTTCAGTCTGTCTTGAATCACCCAAAGGGCAGGCAGGAAAGACTCAGGCAGTCATTCCTGGAGTGAATAGAACAGAGTGACTTTACAAACATCATTAAACAAACCTTCCAGGTGTCATCAGCTCATGTTCAGCTTCTGTTTTACTCAGCGACTCACGTTGGATTGAAAGTCCTTTTGAAACAAAGACATTGGGAAATTCTGCCAAAGGGCGCTGTCTTCCGTTTTGGGGTTTCGACCTTGTGCCTGTAGGGTGGCCGCACCCTCTCTGTTCTCACTGTGACCCGTACATGTGTCTCCAACCAGCCTGTCCGTATGTTTGGCCAGCGGGTCCTGGCTCTGTACATGGGGTGGGGAGCCATGACTAAAGGAGAGAGAAGTGTTCCTCCCACAAGATGGCAGGCAGGGCTTCGTTTGCCTGAACAGCAAGTTTCAAAGGAGAGACACTCATTCGGAGGAGAAAATGTGGAATTTTCTGCGGCATCAACTCAGCAGTGCCAAGTATGCCAAAGCGTGGGTGTCTGCTTTGCTCTTTGAAATCCCAGCCTCGGTCTTTGTCAGTCGCCCCCAGATGACTGCCTGGCAACACCATGCATGTCTGAGATCACCTCGGGCCCTGCGCACACCAAACAGGAATGCAGGGGTGCCCTCCTCACCTCCGCAGGATGAACAAGGGCAGCTGACCATCCCTGGTGGCAAGGCCCTGTCTGTCATCGTCCTTGTGTGCACACCAAACTCCGTCGATGCCCTCTGGCAAACTTTCCCAGTGCACGTCCCATCAACAACAACAAATCATTTGTGAGCATATGTAGCAATTATCACCTGGAATAAAGGAGTTGGATCTTAACAGGGGGGCATGCCCAGGGCGGATCTGCACAGAAACGGCTGCTGGGGAGGCCTTGCGGCTTTGGTGAGTCACCTGATGAGCACTTGGTCAATGGTTAACCAGCTAGGCTGCCTGCACGGCCCAGGCCCACACTCAGGAGACAATGTGAGCGTTGTCAGCGGGCCTGGGAACAATAAATCCCTTTGTGTCCTGCACCTTAGCACGGATTTAGCAATGTTTTCACTTACGAAGGGCAAGCACCGACAGGCAGCCAGTGAGAGTGTTTGCACCAACGGCTGCTTTCCGGTGCGGTGTGTCGTGCGGGGGACGTGCCCGGAGCCGGGATGCATCTCCTGCCCAGGACCCGCGGCACCCACACCCCACCCGCTTCCCGGCACCTACCAGGTGGAGATGCAGTGACACGTGCCCTGAGATGAGCATCCCCTCTCCCTCCTCTGCGGTGAAGACTGTTTCAGGCTGGGCTGCTTTGTGTCGGGAATGGGTCATCTGAACACAAAGCAACACACACAATTTGCTGGACATCCCAAGAAGTCAGGCTTTCCCTTGACCAGTGTCGATGTCAGGAAGAATGTCCAGAGTGGCTCAGGTGTCCCATCCCTCCTCCCGCCCCCTCGGTCTCTCTCTCTCTCCCCCCTCCTCTCTCTGTCTCTGCCAATCTCCCTCCACAATCTCTCTCTTTCTCCCTCTCTCTACACCACCTCCCAACACATAACCTTCAAATCGAATTTTGAAACGTTACTTGAGGACATGTCACCAGCCCCCGTGGCCTGTGTCTCTCTGTTCCCATCCACATCTCACCTTTCCTTGGTCCTTTCCTCCCTCCACAAAGAAGGACAAGTGGGCACGAATGACCAGGCCCACTTCGTGTCCACCTGGGTGGAAACAATCACTTCCCCTCTAAGCAGATCTGCTGGCCCTGAGATATCTCTTTATTTTCCTTTTATAAAAAAATAATTAAAATCTAATAACTGAGTTGGAGGACCCATCCAAGCTGGCTGACATGCCTGAAGGTCCCTTTCTTGCTGTGTGAACCCCATGAGCTCTGGATCCCATGGTCTGCAACTTCCCCCTCTGTGAAGATGGGTTGTCTACACCCGCAGAGGTTTAGAAAAACCGTGGGGCAGAGCATGTGGCCACAGAGGGAGCTGCCCTCAGCAGCTGCCCCCACCTCTGGAGCCTCAGCCTCCAGGCATCAACCCTGTGAGACCCTCCTCACAAGGGAGTCAACCCTGGACTCAGACGGGTTCCTGGAGAACCAGCGCCAACCCCAGTGTCAACAGCATCTTGCTGGCGAGAGCCAGTGAGAGCCGTGTTATCACACGGAGGCTCCAGGGTCATTTTGATATCCAGCTCTTGACCACTCATTACAGGGATGGGGATGGCATGAGCAAGCCCCCTTTACGTGCATCCCCCAAGGAGGGCGGGATGACAACGGCCACATGGCGGTTGACCCAAAGTCTAGGACACAGCGATAGCTTCAGAAGGTGAGTGAAGTGCAGGAGGGGATCTGGTGCTGCTCCTTGGCTCGGTGATGCTACAGCTGCCCTCTCTCTCTGCATCTTGGGTGGAGGTACCACTTAGGCAGGAAGTGCCAGTGTGAGGACGACCAGGTACATGATGCCCGAGGAAACGTGAGCACACCCACTCACAAGCAAGCAGCCGGACTGGATACGACATCTGGCCCCTCACGTGTGCTGCTGATCGTCTGGAGCTGTGCCAGGGCCCCAAATTGTCTGGCTGGAGCGCCGTGATGTAGAGGCAGGCAGCCTGAGGGGGCGGTCACCATGGCCAGGTTCTGCATGCTAAATGTTTGCCTGTGGTCAGAATCACAGGACAATATGAACTCTACAGGCTTCTTGTGAGAGACTCTGCCAGCCAGAGCTCATCACTTCATGATGGCCACTTATTTTTTCCAAGAGATTATAAACTCCACAAAAGCAGGTTCTATCCTAGAACTCTTGGTGTCTGACAGTAGTTCTTTCTTGAGTAAGGGAAACACACAATGAGCTTGAATTTGCATTTTATTTGAAGAATAGTTGTGTTTCTTTTTTATTTTCCAAAATTAATAATATTTGGTTTCTTTCATTCAATTAATTGTACTTTCTTTCCAACTTGAATATCGGATATTAACTTTTATCCACCCTTGACATATATATATATTTCCCAGTATTAATTAGAAGATAGAGAAGAACCGTGTTTGTCCCTATTTCTGTGGATGACTTCACACAAGGACTTCATTTTCTCCTTGCTTTCATCCTCACACTTACAGCTCTTGCATCCACAGAGCAGAGTTTTCAGAACATGCCCACCATATGCTCACTTCTCCATCTGCTTCCTGGGGAGCTCTGCAAGGTCTCCTCCATGTCAGGTTCTGTCTAGAAGGAGATGGAAAAATCCCACCCTCCTGGGCCCCATTTCCTAGTGCAGGAAGGGAAGAGTGATGAGATGCCACATTGACAGGACCGCTCCAGACCGGTGGGTGCTGTGTGATGTGGTCAGGGGTGCAGACATCCAGCTGGGGCAGAGAGTCTTCTTGGAGAAGATGCTAGAGTTAGACCTGGAGAATTAGAAAAAGTCAGCCTTGGCCAGATCAGGCTGCTATAACAAAAATGTCACAGACAGGGCAGCTTAAACAACTGACGTTTTTTATTCACAGTTCTGGAGGCTGGAATCTGGGTCAGGGTGCTGGCGGGGTTGGGTTCTGCTGAGGACTGTCTTCCTGGTTTACAGATTGCTGCCTTCTTGCTGCATCTTCCCGTGGCAGAGAGAGAGGGAAGCAAGCTGTCTCATGTCTCTCCTCAGAGGGCAATGATTCCATTCACGAGGGTTCCACACTCACCCCCTGGTCACCCCCCAAAGTCCCCATCTCCACAAACCATCATACTGGGGATTAGGTTTCAACACATGAATTTGGGGGGAGACACAAACATTGAGTCCATAGCAGTGTCAGCCACAAAAGGTGTGGAAGAGGGAAGGCCCGGCCAAAGTCTTGGGTGAGGAGTAAGGTCAGTCATTGTACCTGGAGCAACGTCCTGAGGGGACAGTTGGTCACTGAGGGAACAGATGACACAAGGCCTTGTGGCCACGGTGAGTGAAGCCTTCAGAGTCCATCCTGTGCAGGACAGGAAATCTGGTAGGCACGTTTCCTTTAATAGACTCTTTTAGTGCAGTTTGGGTTTACAGAAAAAGTGAGTGAGAAGCACAGCAAGCTCTCATATACTCCCTTACCCAACCCCGCACACACACGCATGCACACAAAACCCACACATGCACACGTACACACACAAACTCATACACGCGCACATGCACACATAGACACATATGCACACATATGTATGCATGCACACAAATATGCACACATACAAGACACATACACTCATGTATACACATACACACACATGCACACACACACAAATATTTTTTCCCCATTATTAACATGTTGTCTTAGTGTGGTACGTTTATTACAGTTGATGAACCAATATCAATACAATGTTATTAACTGAAGTCCACAGATTATGTAAGGGCTCATTCTGTGCTCTACATTCTCTGGGTTTGGACAAACGTATGATGACATGTATCCACGATCATAGTGTCACACAGAGTAGCTTTGCTGCCCTAAAAACCTCCTGTGCTCCACCTCCTCATCCCTCCCTCCTTTGCCCCAACCCCTGGCAACCACTGATCTTTCTACTGTTTTGCCTTTTCCAGAATGTCACAGCGTTGGAACCATGCAGCATGGAGCCTCTTCAGATTGCTTTCTTTCACTTATCAATATGCATTTATGGTTCTTTTCATAACTTCGTAGCTCATTTCTAGCTGAGTAATATTCCATTTTCTGGATGGACCACAGTTCACGTGTCCGTTCACCTACTGAAAGATATCTCATCCTTCCACAGTTTTGGCAATTATAGATTAAGGTGCTGTACCTATTCATGTACAGGGTTTAGTGTGGTCATAAGTTTTTAACTCATTTGGGTGAATACCAATCAGTGTGATCACTCGATTATACGGTAAGAGTATGTTTAGTTTTGCAGGAAACCACCAAAGTGTCTTCCAAAGTGGCTGCACCATTTTGCATTCTTACCAGCAGTGACAAGAGTTCCTGTTGCTCCCTATCCTTGTCAGCGTTTGGTGCTGTCAGCACTTTGGAGAAATATGAGGATTAGCCATCCTCTTAGGTGTGTAGTGGCCCAGGAGACATTATACTCAGAGAGTCACATGAATGGATGTACATTTTAGAAAGATGCTTCTGGTTGCTCTGAGATGGAATGATGGAGATGCACTTAGAGCATCCCAGGTGAGATGTGGCCGGTGTGGGCAAAGATGGAAGTGCAGAGAAGGAAAGAGACAGTGTGGAACACATGGTGGAGGAAGACCCTACAGGACTTGCTGATGGTTGGGTTGGATAGAAGATGGAAAGGAGAATCCCAGGTGTCAGTACTTCAGCCACCAGCGGGATTGTGGGGCTCTCAGCAAACAGCACTCAGTGATCTATTTTATACATACTAAGCTTTGGTTTTCCTTCAGGAACTCAATGCGGGTATCAAGGGAGAGTAAGGTTTTTAATCTGAAGCTTGAAGGAGAGATCAGGGTTGGGCAGATGAATTGGGGCTCACCCCAGAGCACCCCCATCTCACGCTGACCATTCACTCTCTTTCCTCTGGCTCACTATTTACTACTTTTTCAGATCTTAGTTCAAATATCCCTTCCCCAGGCAGAATCCCCCGCTCTCTCCATGAGAGTAGAGACTCATTTCCTGGACCACTGAATCCCAGATCTCCTGGACCCTAATACCCAGCCGTTGGGTGACTCATGTAGTATCTCTCATCTCCTTTAGGCTCAGGGGTCTGTGAGGTTACTTGAGTGTCTGTCTCTTTCACCCCTGTGTTTCTGCCATCCATTGTGTAGTATGCTTCCAGTAGATATTTATTGAATAAACAACTTATTAAAACACAATATAGGGACTTCCCCGGTGGCACAGTGGTTAAGAATCCGCCTGCCAATGCAGGGGACACGGGTTTGATCCCTGGTCCAGGAAGATCCCACATGCCGCGGAGCAACTAAGCCCGTGCACCAGAACTACTGAGCCCATGCATCACAACTACTGAAGCCCACACGCCTAGAGCCCGTTCTCCGCAAGAAGAGAAGCCACCGCAAGGAGAAGCCCGCAAACAGCAGTGAAGAGTAGAAAAAGCCTGCGCGCGGCAACAAAGATCCAGCACACCAAAAATAAATAAAATAAATGAATTAATTAAAAAACACACAATATAACATGTTTCTGGGTGTTTGGGGGCTGGAATGAGCCATATATGGATAAGCAGAGTGAGAAATCCAACAGTCCATGATGACCACCGGGTCAAACTGTCTCCTTAAAATTATGCAACCAAATATGGGGTATTGTTTGTAGCTGCCCTGATGTTGTCACACCCAAATCAATTAATGTCCCCAATTCCCATGCCCACTAACCATCCCCCCTCCCCACTTCACAGTCTGAGCAGAAGGGGGCCGGGTAGTCATAATCTAAGTCTCTTTTTCTCCTTTTCACAAACTCAACAGTTTTCCACATCAAATGACAATAAAGGAGACTCACCTTGCATCCAAACGTTGGTAAATGACAAGCTGGAAATTTGACCTAAACTGAGAAAATACAGTGAATAATTCTTATCTGACATTTCAGGTTTGAAATAGTGATTACATAGTTGCCTGCCATGAAGAAGTGTGCTGAAGAAACACAGCAAAGCACAAGCTTAATTGCCTTGTCATCCCTGAGAACTTTCCAAAAACCCAAGTTTTACGTTGGATGGGCTGGTAGGATACCTCAGATCTGGTTCCACCTCTAGGATTACCTAATGGCCGAGGCGAGATGTGGAATTGACAAAACACCCGCTCTCATTATGAGCTGGTTCTTAAAACACGAAAACCCTGTAGATAAACCTTAATAGTACAGGCAGCAACGCCCCGAATGATGCAATTTGGTTTCCCAGGTCCCCGTGGTTTGTTTTTCTAAACTGAATGTATTGTAATCCAAAATCCTATGCTACACAAATATCAATTAGTTAGCTGCTGACCTAATGATAATGATCTTGCTGCATATTAGAGTCACCTGATATTTTCCCTAATTAGAGAAGGCTCCAATTATAGTCAACCCAAAGGTCGGTGCTTCCCGCTCTCAGGGCTGCCGGATGCCGTCGGTGCTATTGTGGGGCAGCACGGAAATGAGCCGGGCAAAGACGCTGCAGCTGATGACACAGGCGGGACCAGACCTCACACCCGCACATGCATAGTCCGGACCCGATGTGCATTCCGTGTCCAGCTCGCTACCCGGGCCGTGAGTGAGTGCCCACCTTTTCTCTCTTTCTTCCTCAGTATTCCTCCAGCCATTCCTTCTTTTTTCTGGATCGGAAAAGCTACACTTAATCGCTTCATAAATATGAATGGATGTCACTATTTTTAACGAACGGTTCATTTGGATGGTATTTTCCAATGTTTTGTAGCAATTAGAGCATTTAAATAAAATATTCGTATGCATTTTCTTAATAAAAACCTTTTTCTTAAAGTATGTTGGTGAGCTGGGCTTTCGGCCTCCTCTCCGATGAGGTGGGAACGTCCACACCTATCTCATTATCTTTTCATTTCCTTTTTCCATTAACCTATTCAAACTCTTATTGTCAAAGCCTCTTCTACAAGCCAGACCAGAGATGCTATGTATTACGGAAAAAAAGTACCTTAACCCTCAAAATTAGCAGTCTCATTCTGGATGACATTCTTGCCTGCGTGTGATTATCTTTTATTCACAAAACAAGTTAAATAACCATAAAACTAAAGAGAGAAATATTAGGATAACTTTTCTAAAGTATGCATTTTTTTTTCCATTAAAACAAAAAACAGCAGTGGTATTTTACTCTTGACACTATTGTTTTCAATAAGACAACTGTCCTAAAGTAAAAATGAAAAATGAAAAAATGAAAAATAAGAATCTTTTTACATATGTATGCAATAGTCACGGTCAAACAATGGTGCTTTCAAAACAAGCAAACATGGGTGCGGCAGAGACAGCTCAGTTTTAAAAATGCACTTATCAAATAAGTTTTATTCCCATGCACATTCCCAGCTAAGCAAATAAACTTGGCCCCTACAGCTTAGATTTACCCAGTGGGTGGTGTAATTCTTTTATTCCTGTAAAAGTGAAGTAAATTGTCCCTTCCTAGGAAGCTAAACAGAGCAGCAAAAATCACTACCATGACACGCTTCCTGGGACGCAGGGCACGGCCTCTGTATCACTGTATTTAAAATACTTCTAGAGGGTAAGCACACAACCACCATCAGACATTGCAGCTAAATATTAATTATGTTGTGATGCTGGCAGAAACAACAACAAAAAATCTCTCAAAGGATTTATACGACAAAATCATTTCAACATCACCTCTGAAGTAGCAAGGTGGCCTCCAGTGAGTGGCCCACGTGCCTGCCACCTTACAGGGATGTTTTTCGCCACAGGGGGGCTCCCATATAAAAAGTGAAGTAAACCATTAATAAAGAAATTAATCATAAAAAGATAATTGAAACAAAATGCATGGAAATAGAGCTCATGTGTCATGTATTGTTTTGATGAAACAAACACCTGCAAAATGGTGAGTAGGAACCCCCAATAACTCTGAGAAACAGTCAATCAGAGCATCTTTTAACATCCTCACACCCCCAAAACTCTTGGGTGATTTACCACTGCAGTTATGGAAACCATCGCCCACCCAACTATATGCACACAATGTGTGCCATAGAGCCATTCCTCAAATTTTCTGAAGCACAAAAGAGAATCATGAGTGGCTCAATAGAATTTAAAAAAAAAATCCACCCACGCATGAATTAATCCATGTATGTATTCCCCTAAATTTATCCCACATGTACTGTGTGGATTACCTGGACTCTGAGCTCCCAGGAACTTGATTTTGGAAGAGTGGAAATATTTTCTTCTTGGGGGAGATGGATGCCCTCTCTCTCCGTCCCTCCCCTGGGGACGTCCCCTCCTCTGGGCACGAACCACTATATATTTTTAAATTGGGATACAGTTGCTTTATAGTGTTGTGTTAGTCTCTGCTGTACAAAGAGGTGAATCAGCTATATGTATACATATATCCCCTCCCTCTTGGACATCCCTCCCCCCCCCACCGACCCCTCTAAGTCACCACAGAGCACCAAGCTGAGCTTCCTGTGCTGTACAGCAGGTTCCAACTAGCTATCTATTTTACACATGGTAGTGTATACTTGTCAATCCTAATCTCCCAACTCGTCCCACCCTCCCCTTTACTCCTGTGTCCACACGTCTGTTCTCTACGTCTGCGTCTCTATTCCTGCCCTGCAAATAGGTTCATCTGTACCATTTTTCTAGATTCAACATATATGCGTTAATATACAATATTTGTTTTTCTCTTTCTGACTTACTTCACTCTGTATGACAGTCTCTAGGTCCATCCTCGCCTCTACAAATGACCTAATTTCATCTCTTTTTATGGCTGAGTAATATTTACCCATTCATCTGTGGATGGACGCTTAGGTTGCTTCCATGTCCTGGCTGTTGTAAATAGAGCTGCAATGAACATTAGGGTACATGACTCTTTTTGAATTATGGTTTCTTCAGGGTATATGCCCAGTAGTGGGATTGCTGAGTTATAACCACCATATTTTGAGGAACGTAGGCTGGCTTGCTCTCTGGCCAAGGGGAGACATAGGCTGGGGCTTGAAGGCAAGCACCCCCATGAGACGATGATCCCCCAACTGCTGGAAGGTCTTGCTTCCAGAGTGAATAAAATGCCAAGCAAGCCTTCTGCGGAGGTGAGGGCTGTGCAAGCAGCAGACGTTTTTACCCTATAATTGAAAGCTGGCATCAGAGATTTTTATGTTTGTTTTAATTCTGATTGCACATGCCCTGCTTGGGTGAAGTAACTAGGAATTCAAACCCTCATTGCCTTCAGAGAGACAGCAGTGTCCCTGGTACCCTGCACCCTTCCCAAGTGGGTGCCGTGCAGAGCAGCCTGGGTCTGTGGTGGCAGGGGTGGCCTTCAGCCCCAGCAGGCTGCCTGCAAAGCTCGTTCCGCTGACACACCAATGTCTGCCTGGGTGAGGACTGAATCCTGGTGACATAACGTCTAACAACTGGTTTGGCTGTTTGGGCATCACTTGGACCAACACGGTCCAGGCAACTTATCCTGTTGAGGGACCTACAGTCAGGGCACTTCCCCACCTAAGCTTTATGTTTCCAACGAGGACTCACTGCTTTGCAATGTGCACCAAATAAATAGATCTCCTTGTAAAGGCTGAACACCTGATAAGAAACACAGCCATCTGGTAAAGTTTACAAGATCTAAAATATGATACACCATGTTCTGACTGTTCTCATAGTTTGTTCCATCACAGGCCCCTTTGCGAGAGTAACATGATTTGGTGGAATTTGTGGACAGCATCACTTTTATGCTCCAATGGTTTTGTTTCTCTTTTTAAAACATCCACTTGCAGATAGCTCTCCCCATCATCCTCAACGTTGGTGTCTGAAGCTCCTGCAGCATGCCGTTCAGACGTTGCTATGAATCGGCTGTCGTGGGTTCTAAACACACAGATCTGTTTTAAGCTTCAGGTCTCAAACCCAAGCCAGACATTTAAAAACTATGGGAACTTCTATGTATCTATGTGTATCTACATAAGTGCGTGCACGTATATATGCATATATTTTTGATCCTGCATTTCTCTCTTTCATATTTTTAGAAAAACGTATCTTGGTTGCAGGTCTTAGAGGGACGGTCATAAGTAGTAAACATAATAACTTGTTTGCAGGCTCTTCTAAAAATCTGCTTCTGTCTTGTTTTTAACTGAGTGTGATTTCAGATGTCAACAATGTAGAAAATATTAAGAGAACAGGATTGTGAAATATGTTACATGCATCTTGTGCAAAATGTTTAAAGTCTTGGATTGGATCAAGTATTCAGGGCTGCTAGTTCTACTTTTGAAAACGGAGTTCCCCATCTGCTCATTAACTGCCCAGGAAATTGTCTGAAGATTGCATGTTATTGCCGGATTCATAAAACCCATATAAAGAAAAATGAAGTTAATAAGGAAGTTGGAGTGACACTTTCCATGCACTGCCTTGCAACCACTGTCACTGGCTCTTAAAATGAGCAACTAACGACCAAAATGAACCCTGCAATAAAAATTAGTAGAGGCCAGAGAGCGCATCATGATGGACAATGCTTTGCTGAGTGTAAATCAGATTTTCAGGGAACTTTGGATTTGCCAGTTTGCACTTCTGTTCTTTCCTTGCATGGAGCTGCCAGGAGAACTATGGTCCAGCACACGAAGCGACAGGACTGTCCATCTCTGGCTGGAAGGATTCGCACATGAGCAGTGAGGGGCGTGTTCACCCATGCGGATGTGGCGGAAGGGACAGTGGGGGCAGGGGCACAGCTGTGGAGAGGGCTGGGCAGACAGTGAGGCTCCAGCACTGGACGGAATGGGCTCAAAACAGCAACTTCTGGAGGATGGGACCCGGGGCTTGTGTGGGGTGTGGGGCTGGAGAAGTCATCGGTGTGTGTGTATGTCTGTGCATGTGTGTGTTTATGCATGCGTACGTATGTTTATACATGTGTGCCTATATGTTTAGGCATGTGTGTACTGTGCATGTGTGTTTACGTATGGATTGTATGTTTATATGGGTGTCTGTATATGTGTGCATGTGTGTGATATGCACGTGTGCCTGTATGTTTATGTGTGTCTGTGCCCGTGCATGTGTGTGCATGCATGTGCATGTATGCTTACATATGTGTGCCTGTATCTTGTGTGCATATGTTTATGTGTGTGTGATGCGTATGTGTGCATGCATATGTGTGTCAGTATGTTTGTGCATGTGTTGCTGTGCATGTGTGTTTATGTGTGTTTATACATGTGTATGTGTCTGTATATGTGTGCATGTGTGATATGCACGTGTGCCTGTATGTTTATGTGTGTCTGTGTGTCTGTCCATGTGTATGTATGCTTGTACATCTGTGCTTGTACATGTGTGCACATGTGTGATATGCATGTGTGATACATACATGTATGTATATATGTGTCTGTATGTTTATGTGTACGTGTGCATGTGTGTTTATATATGGGTATGTGTGCCTTTATATGTGTGCATGTGTGTGATATGCACCTGTGCCTGTATGTTTATGTGTGTATCTGTGTGTGCCTGTGTGTGTGTGTTCTGTGCTGAGCAGTGTGTATTTATTAACCGGGATGGAAGTACTCCCACAACTGAATCCTGGCTATGGCTGTACGAGGGGCTGGACCCCAGCACTAAGCTGAGAGCCACTGTTTCCCTTAGCGTTTGCACCCAGAGCATTGATGAGAGGGCTTGGGGTCCCTAGAAGCCAGTCCCTTCTGTCCCACTGCACTGAATCCTGAGCTCTCCTGATCTGAATCTAGTCCTGTGTCCACCGATCACCTGGAAGACGTCCCCTGGCCTGTCTCAGCCTCAACCTGTTTCCCAGTCTGTGAACTGTCCCAGTTTACAGGCTGTCAGGTCCGTCAGTGAGATGATGCACAGACGTTGCTCTGGAATGTCAGCTGGAACACGACAGGGTATCACCAGCCTAGTGATGTCTACTCCTCACGACAGTAGGGGTGGTGCCAGTGGGTGCTGGACCCATCCCACCACCTCCTTTGGACTCGAGTGCCCCAAGTGTCCCCGCTTTGCCCAGGCCCCTTGGGAGACCGCACTGCGGTGCCTGGGATCCTGCCCGAGTTCTCCACACAGAGGGTCCCTCCCTCTGCATCGACGAGGGATCTTGTCTCTGGCTTCATTATCGTCCGCTTATCCACGTGATGCTTCACTGGGTGAAGTGAGGAGTTTAAGCTTAAGCATGGCAAACGTGCTTCGTCCGCCAGGACCTTGCACTGGATCCCGTGAACCAGAAAATGGCCACACCTTCCTCCGACTCTGGGCTGTGTCCACCTAGCATCTGTCCTGCCCTGTCGTCCCTGCCGTCCCCACACTGCCCAGAGCTCTTTCTGCTGCAGATGACCTCACCAGGCCATGTCCAAGGGACCCTGGCTTGTCCTCTGAGTCCACGTGTGATTTGATTTGTCCCACAGACTCCGCTGTTCTAGGAGGACCTAGATGCACTTCCAAAATCCGTCCAAATTTCCCTTTATGACCCTAGTAGACCAAGCTCCCAAGCCATACCAACTCCGCTCTGTGTATCTGTCATTTTAAGTATTTCTGTGGTCACATCCCACTTGAAAAACAACAAAACAGTCTTCACGCAGTAACAAGAGTTGCAACTCAACAACAGGGCCTGCTTGGAGCGATGGCACGTTTAGTCACACGGCCCAGGAACCAACTGGCTGATTATTTTAACACTGTCAGGAAAGCCTCAAAATACCATGGACGGGGCTGTAAGATAAACAGAGGCCAGCCTTGTCTTTCAGATGCCATCCAGGGCGCGACCCACCGGAAGAGGCCCGAGGTGGACGATAAATATTACAGCCGTTTTCCAGGGCCACAAGGCAAGAAACGTGCATAAAGGCATTTCAATATTTCTGCAAACTCACAAAGAACCAACCATTTCCCTTTCATATTTAATAAAGATCTCCTCCGTCAGCTGCAGCCAGTGATAAGCGTAATATCCTTAAATGGTTCATCCCGGGATCACAGCTCAAGTGTCTTCTGCCGGTCAGAGCAGGAAAGCTGTTACGAGCTGCTGTGTGCATTTCATAAACCCAAGGAAAAAAAATTTTTTTTTTGATTTGGCTTTTTACTCTATCTTAAATGCTTTATTTTTCAGGGGTGAGATAAGGCCTGGTTCTTCCCATAAAACCAGAGCTTAGCCATCCCTGCGTCTCTCTCCGTTTAGGAGAGGGGCTGTCTTTGCACAGATGGCTCAGATTAAATTGTATCTCACAGTCCTTACAGTGCGAGCTCTAGATGAACTGCCAGAAGGGCCGTAGGCAAGAACTAAATTGCTTTGGTTTCAGTACACAGTGAATTTGGCTCAGACAAGCTGAATCAGTACATTAAATGCGAATCCCTCACAGATTTGAAAGCAGCCTTTAGCACCATTATTGACTGTGAGTGATGATTATGTCTAATTGAAGGAGACTTTTGCTACCTGTAGCTCGGCTGGAGTCCACCCGAGCCGTGGCCTCTTAATTCACTGTTCCAGCTTGAGAGCAGCCACAGAAGCTAAATCCTGACGTGTGTACACATGGTCGATAAACTTTAATAAACTTTACAGGTTCCGTAACGAGGCTGAGTGTATAATTCAATTTTTTAATTCAGGAGAGGAAAATGGCTAACAAGTCTGCTGGGCTGCAACAATGCATCACTTCACCGCATGCAGAGACCTTCCAGAAAAAAAGAACAAGCCCACCCCGATGCCTCTGGGGACCTGTCTCCTCACCCTGTAAGGCCCTGGTGGGACAGGTCTCAGGCCGGCCTCTTGGGCCAGAACCCACTTGCTGCAAATCTGCAAGGAGAACAGAATGAGGTGACAATCCCACATCTCTGTGAGGGAGGTGCTGCCGGTGCCCCGGAGAAAGGAGTGGATTTCTTCCTAGATTCTGCCTGCTTGCCCAGACCCGGCTAGTCCTGACTCACCTTCCCATTCCAACCACAGGCACACCAAGGCTCCAGACGGCTAATCCTTCCCCAGAGTTATTGACTTTTCTCAGCGAACTAAAGGCAGTTTCCTCATGGGTCTTACAGTTAGAATCTTATTTTTTGTGCTTTTTGAAAAAGACACACACACAGCACCAGATCCTGCCAATATTCAGGCTGTGAGGCTCTCTTTCCCCAAGCTTTTATATACATGCGTGTGCGTGTGTGTGCGTGTGTGTGGTTTCAACCCACTGGCGCTTTTCTCGTTGGAGTAAATTCATTTTGAATGAGCACTTAGGCCACTTGACATTATTTTAAAGAGCACTTATGGCAGGACTCATAAATGAATTCCTCTCCCGCACCGCAGAGCCAGAGCTCGGCCGTGTTTCCTCTGAAATCATCCCTCAAGTGTTGCGCAAGCCGTGTCACCAGGCCTGTTGGCCATAAATTTTCCTTGTGAGGAATGGGCCGACGTCTGCATGGACTTGAGTTATGATTTTCTGTAAATTGGAGCATTTGTTAGAGAATAAAAACACAACCCTTGGAAGGACTGCCAGGACCGTGACCACGGCGGGCAGACGCGGAGGTAGGGGAACTGGTCTGAGCACTGCCAGGTGAGGGTGCCCCGCGCTCGTGAGCTCAGCACAGACCCACCGCCTCACATGGGCCCACGTGTGGCTCGGCACCCAGAGTGGCTCCGTGGCCTGTGTCACACGGGAACCCGGGCTACGATGCATGTCTACGTGTCTGTTCACATGTCTAGTGAAAACTCAAGAAGAGGCCCTTCTGCTCGTTAGTCTAGAAGCTGATGTAGCTTTTGTTCAGTGACCGATCCTTCTGCATGTCCCACACTTCCTTCTAGAAATCAGGGTAGGCACATCAGAAAATCAATCCCCTGGGAGCCTGGGGGGGCTTTGTGCTGGGATGTGGCACAGGTGTCCCCACACCCACAGCTCCCCTGGGATCTCAGGTGACGCTCTCGAAGGCCTCGCCCCCACGTACTGCAGAGATGATCTGAGCATCGGCAGGGGTGCTTTACGTGATCTTCAGCTTCAGCGTTAACATGGCTTGGTGGCAAACAGCCGCCGGCATCACGATGTTTCCTTTCTGTTCATGTGCTCGGCAACCAGGGCTTCCCTAGCCCTGCGGCATGGGCAGCGCTGATGCGGAGATTCCCTCTGAGAAGCACAGACTCTGCATTGAGAAGGTGCACGGCTCAGCGTACGGATTCTGGATGTTAGGATGACGGACGCGCAGAGAGAGCCTGGTGCCTCACCTTCGCTGACCACTTGCAGAGCAGCGACAACTTATTGAATGACGTCGACTACCAGAACGTTAGAAGACGAGGTGGGGCCTCCAGCTGGAGAGCCGAGATGCCGTGGTAGCAAAGAAGGAAATGGAACGATTAAGGGCCACCCAGGCTCAGCTTTCCTTTGTTTCCTTACCTCTCCGAGCAGCGTGCACTTGGATTTGGCGAAATTCTCATTTGGGTGAGTGCAAGATTGACTAACACGAGCTAAAAGCTCTTCTAGAACCCTTCTAGGCAGCACTGATTCAAGGAAAAAGTTTAGATTTTCTTAAGAGAGTTTCCTCTTGTGCCAGTTCTGGCACCCATACGTGGTGTCCATTTATTTGGGGGAAATACGCATTGTCAAGCTACCGAGTTTCTCAGAGAGACTGCTGTATACTTTTATGGTTCTCTTACAATAGTTTAGCCAGTGAATTTTAAGATTCTGCACATCACAGCAGAATTAGAGTGCCCTTCGCACACGGAGCTCGTGGGCGCCGTGCTCTGAACGCGGTGCCCGAGACGTGGGGTGAGCCTGCTGAGCTGACGGGCGGCTAATAACCACCTTTGTTCTGGCCCTTCCTGAGGTGCATGTCCAGCTCCTGCAGCCTCTGTTCCTAACCCACGGGGCCCAGGATGTCTGGCAGCGGACTTGTGCCTCGGCCCAGGCTGCTCTGCGGAGGTCAGGCAAGTCCACTCTGGTCTGTGTGGCCACCTCCCTGCCGCCTGCTCTCCCAAGACAGCTTGATCCGGGAACGCCCCTCCAGAGGGGGTGGCCTCTGGACATTAATGTGTGACCCTGGGCATGTCACCCCCTCCCTCTGTGCCTGTTTCCTCACCTATGAGTTGGAGCCCTACCCCGTGGGGTCACTGGACAAGTAACCCGGTCTATACAAGCGTAGTCAGCACGGAGTGAGTTCTCCAAGCGTGTTAGCTGGCGTGGTCATTAATGTTGTTACTGTGTTAATTGCCAGTGGCTCCTGTGACAGGTTACCACAGACCCGTGGCTTAGAACGGCACACATTTGTTAGTTTACAGTCAGAGGTTAGAATTCCCAAATCAGTTTCAAAAGGTAAAGTCAAGTTGTTGGCAGGGCCCGTTCCTTCTGGAGGCTTTGAGGGCAGAATTCATCTCCTGCCCTGTCCAGGTTCTAGGAGCGCCCACACTCCTTGGTCTGCGGCCCCTCCTCCTTCTCCAAAGCCAGCAGCCTGGCATCTTCTCTCCTTTGTGACCTCTGCTTCTGTCCTCACGTCTTGTCTCTCTCACTCTGACACCCCCGCCTCCCTCTTATGGGAGCCCTAAGATGACATTGGACCCACCCAGAAAACTTAGTAAAACCTCAAGGTCCCTAACTTACCCACATCTGCAGAGTCCTTCTGTCATGGGAGGCCACATACCCACAGGCTCCGGGAACTAGGGCTGGCATCTTGGGAGGCCCATCACTCAGCTCACCACGACTGCTACCCCTGCTACCCATTGCCCCACTACTCCTAGTGGGTCTGACTCCTGCATGACTCCACATGGCCATTTGTATTTCCCTGACCAGAGCGACTGGTTCAGGGATGCACACGACCTGACCCAGACTGATCTGAACACTCTTTTCCTAGAATCACTGCAGATATTAGAAATACAATCTGGGAGTGGTCGGGGGCAATGCTTTCCAACAGGTGGGAGATCTTACTTGAGAATGAAGCATCGCAGAAGAAGACAGAGCTGGGAGACAGTGAGAAAGAGACAGTGCCTCTTGGTTCACAGTTGGAGTTCCTGGATCCAGCTGTTCCTGAAGCCCATGCACCCCAGGACTTCTCACGTACCAGCACCAAAATATACCCTTGGTTGTGTAAACTAGTTTATGCTTCTACTCTTCTTATCAAAAGCCATGTTGTGCCTGACATAGCAAAGAGGACAACTCAATGCCTTCTAATCCCAAGCTGCTCTTCCCCTTCCAGAGGAGGAAATCCCCCTGTATCAAGGGTGGTCTCACACTACACATGGCCATCCCACCCCAGGCTTCACAGTGGTTCCTGTGAAAATTGAGGAAGTAATTTTCTTCCAGTGGCTGTTTACAGGGATCCATTAGATTAAACTTAGCTTTTTTTTTTTTTTTTAACAAAATGTGGTAAACATGATTGTTGTTGCTTGTTCAGGGCAACATTTAAACAATTCCAAGAACACAGGCACCCTGCCCACTGGGTCACACATGTGCATGTTCCCAGCCAGGGAGGGTCACAGTCCTGAGTGAGGCCTGGGCCTGCTGCACAAGCTGTTTGGTGTTTGGAGCTGTTCCTGATGTGCAGCAACTCTGCAATTGCACGTCCTACATGCATTTCAAGAAGTCCTCCTGGAAACTGGTTTATTGGTGTATTTTTTATGCTGCTTTAAAAAACTGGACTGACATGTAAACATTCAACAGGGAAAGATAAACAACACAAATTGAATTTAGGAATAGTTATGATGAGAGGGGAGTGGAAAAAAGCATAAGTGGAGGAATTTGTCCTCTTACCCACACAGGACCTGGTACCACTGCCACTAAGAAAATCCTCACTTTTCTAAGTTTACTAATGTCACATCAGTAAACAACACAGGGTCCTTTTTCTGATCACCACGGGTATCACCCTGGCAGAGATAATCCCTACACAGAGGAGGGTGGTGGAGCAGGACCCCAAGATAGTCCTGGTTCTCTGGGGTGCAGTCTTTGCCAGCTTGGGCTTCTATAACAAAACTACTATAGACTGAGTGGCATAAACAACAGACATTTACTCCTCATAGTTCTGAAGGACAGGAAGTCCAAGATTACGGTTCCCGGTGGGGACCCGCCTCCTGGTTTGCAGACAGCCACCTTCTAGCTGTGTCCTCACGTGATGCAGAGAGAGCTCAAGCCTCTCATGTCCTTTCTTATAAGGACACTAATCCCATCCATGAGGGCTCCACTCTCATGACCTAATCACCCCAGAGGCCCATCTCCTGATGCCACCACACTGGGGACTAGGGCTACTGCACATGAATTTTGGGGAGACAATTTCAGTCCATAGCAGACACCCACACTGGTGATATTTGAGAATTATGAAGCTGGGAGTGCATCCCACTGAAGGCTGCTTAATTACCTAATTGTACTTTAGCCCAGTTCTCCCTTCCACACACAGAAGTAATTGAATGCAGATATCTGGGGACATTCAGGGATTGTGAGAAAAAGTACACCATTCCAAAAATGATTTTCCCTTTAAGTCCTGTCTGCCCTGCATCCCTGGAAGAATGAGAACCTTCCATCCTCTCTGGAGCAGTGAGGAAGGACAAGGCTGGCTTGGGTTGGCTCCGGCACCTTCTCATCCAAGAGTAGGGGCTGCCAGAGTTAACCTGTCCCCAGTCCTTCCTGTCAATCCTTCTCTCTCCGGCTTCCTTTCTGCTGGCTTCCTTCTTGTCAGAACTTCCTCAGCTCCCCAGAAAGGCTGCATGTGGCCCTTGATCATGGCTGTCCACGCACCTGCTAAAGGAAAACCCTGCTTTTCACCTCCACATGGGGCCAGAAACATCCTGCAGACATCTTGCAGGTCACACCTCCCAGGCAGGGACAGGAAAGCCCTAATGATGGCAGCCTATTTGTCTAGGGTCACAAGGGCCTGGACAAAGCCCTCATGATTCCATCAGCTGGAGCCTGCACCACGGGGATGCACTGAATTAGGGTTAACTCCCGAGCCTGGCCCCTTTGCACCACCGGGGCCACCTCTTACCCAGGAGGGAAGCCCCTTCCCCTCCCAAAGCATCTCCACCTGAATTGTTTCTGGGCAACCCCAGGAGGAACTGTCCATGGCTCTCAATGTGCTTGGTCACCTGCTGGAAGGGTCATCAGGGTGGCCCTCTCCTCCCCAGGTCTCTGTCTATGCCCACTGCCCAGGGCCTGGCGACAGTGGTGCCACTGAACGCCCATGTCTACACCAGGGCTTCGGCTCGGGGCTCCTGAAGGCGGGTTTCTAAGTGGCCAAGGCACATGGGGAAATGGTGTCTCCGGCCACCCCGTCCCACAGAGGCACCTGTAAGTAGTCCCCAGTTCCCGCACTATCCTTGCCAGGAACCTCACAGGCTCTCTTCCATTTCTGACTCTTGTCCCTTTAGCTCCGAAGCTCTCTGGGTCAAGGGCCAGGTGGGAGCTGATCCAGTCTGGCCTTCAGACTCCCGGTGGCCCTGGCGTCAGCCGGTGTGAGGACACAGCAGTGCAGGGCACCGAGCATGGGCTCTGGATGTGCCAGGCACTTGCCCTGTGCGTGGAACAGCCGCAGGTATGCAGGGTGCAGCTCCCAGCTCCGCGGGTGGCTCTTGCCAGGACCGTAACCTTCACCTTGTCCTCCAGGCTCCTACACGCTCTCCACGGCTCTCTGAGCCCCTTAGTGCACGTGGGGTCACTGCTCCTCCGGGGCTCATGTTCACGTCCCCTCTCTCCGCTCCATCCTCTGGGTTCTGCAACCTACCGAGATTGCCTCTGTGGACCACCCACCAGACCCTGACAGAAGCCGCCCAACAGCTTCAGGTTTACAGCAAGCGTTGGCATAGTAGACGGGGTGCAACGTTGTCCAGGCCACCTCTCCTTACCAGCCACACTCTGAATGACTGGCGTGAACCCTTGGTGCTGACACTGTACATTCTCTGCCCAGGACTTAGGACAATGGACATGGACCACTGACCTCTCCTGACTTTGCTTAATTAGGTGCACTGGGGAGAGACCAGGCTTGGGGAGGAGAGCCAGGAAGGAACGTATTTTTACTCTGCCAAAGCCACTCAGTCTTCCCTCTGAGCTGCTCCTGTGCGGGAATCCCCAGCCAGTCCCCCGCAAGGTGGGAACGGATGCCCATTGGTTAATGATGAGGTGGAGTTTAGTTCCTTTGCTGCCGCTGTTATGGTAATACCCCAAGGATCAGAAGCATTCCACAAACCTCCGCAGAACAGAAGCATCTCTCCCGTTGTGTGGCTCGGTCCCCAGGTCCCACCTCCCCGACTGCATCTTCCAAATTCATCCCTGGAGCCTGCTTCCCTTTCCACGTGTGTTGCCCCAAGCCGGCCGCCCCCTTAGA
The DNA here is from genome assembly GCF_949987515.2 of Delphinus delphis. Taxonomy (NCBI): domain Eukaryota; kingdom Metazoa; phylum Chordata; class Mammalia; order Artiodactyla; family Delphinidae; genus Delphinus; species Delphinus delphis. The sequence goes on along the minus strand of NC_082685.1, from coordinate 170,482,275 downwards.
TGCCCTTTTGTCGCCCTCTGCCTAGCGCGTTTGTCCTCATAAGGCCCGATTTGTGGGGCGCCCAGGAACACCGGGGCCCAGAGAGTCTAGGCCCATTGGTCTCTTGGCCTGAAATCCGTTCCCTTGGACCAAGGCATTGCTGTCCTCTTAAAAAGACAAACATCCCTGGCAGGGAGGGCATACAGAGGAGGGGCCATACCCCCAATGGGAACAGGCACTGGGATCTTCCCCAGGATGGAACGAGAGGTTCCCGGGACAAGGCAGAATGTGATGGGGTCAGGGCGGTGGTTTCTGGGACCGTGAACAGAAGGTGGTGTCAGGGCGTTTGGTGAGAAGGTTCCTGAAAAGTCCACAGTGGGAGCAGGGTGTCCAGCCCCAAGGGCCACCCTTGGCAAATTCTCCCAAATACCGAGCCCCAGCCTGGAACCCTCCCACAGTGTTTCCAAGTCCCTTCTCAGTGCTTTTGATTTTCACTCTGTGACCCTCTGTCACACCTAACCACTACCTGCACCCTGGAGCCAAGGTTGTTCTGTTAAAGCGTATTTCAGTGTTTAGTGTCAGACAACAGGGCTTGGGGAGACAACTTAGTTTAACGACCTCCTTCATGCATGGGGCATTTCTTAAAATTCCATTCATGATTATCTCACTGGTGGGGGGTGAAGTCAAACAAGGTAAAATAAAGCAGGCTTCACCCTGCTTTTTGTGATACAGAATTTTAAAATATTCTCTAAAGCATGTTGCTGGAATTTTTCTGTCCTTGGAAAAATAGAAGACAAGGCCATATTGAATGATGCTTAAATGAGGTATTAAAGATGCTTTGGTTTATACTATTAAGAATGAGGACTGGCATGAGGTTGGTATCTGGATTTCTACCAACCTGACAAAGGTTAAATGGGGCTTCTCAGGTGGTGAGTTTGGGCACTGGGGCATCGACGGGGACGGGCCAGCATCATTCACGAGGTGGCCCCCCGGGGGATACACTGCTGCCATCTTGCTTCTTACAATGAGCCTCCGGGAGACAGCGTTTCGTCACTAAAGCCACCGGAGCAGCCGCATCGCGGTCTCAGAATGATGGTGGGTACCTACCACAGGTGTCCTGCTTCTGAGAACAGACCCCGGTCCCCCGAGGCAAGAGCAGGGCCAGCTCCCCTCTGTCCCTCGGTCTCACCTGCTGACCCCAAGAAGGAGGCTTGTGTGGGCTCTGGCTCCTCTGAGGACACGGCAGCCGGAGGCTTTGCTCAAGGCCAGACACCCTTGTGTCCCTTTTTCTCCTTAGAAACAACTCATTTAAAAGTTTGCTTTATTACATCAGTGCTTCCCAGTCATTTTTCACAAACGTCACTGACTAAGCATTCTCAGGGGTCATATCTGTAAGTCTGTGCTGTCACATGGTCTGACATTTGTAGAGCCCTGGTAAGGTGCTCTGTAAATTCTGTGAGATAGTGAGATTGGGGTTGGTTAATTTCTGCTGCAGGGTTGTGCGTTCCATAGACATTACAACTTCTTTCTAAAGGAATCACCTGTCAGTATCAGTAAAGCCGCTGGCTTCAATCAGGCACAGAGATCAAGGACATACCGCTCATGCTGCAGTCATGGGGGGCCCCTGGGGGGCCCGCACGTGCCAGGTGAGCTGGGATCGGGGCTCCCCCTGCGGATCTGCTGTCCTTCTCTAGCCCGGTGCCAGGTGAGAAACTGCACCTGCCAGGACAGTGCTGTTCCCAACTCCATCGGTGATTTTCTAACTGACCTGAGACGTGATTTTTAAAATTAGTGCAGGCACACACACACCATAGCAAAAGAGTATCGTTTTCTCTTGCTCTTGAGAACCAAATCGACATGTTCGCAGAAATGGTATGTTCTCAGCTACAAATATTTCTCTTTCCTCACAGCTTCAAACAGTGACAACATCCCTTTGGTTAAAGTGTGTTGTTGAGAAAGAGAGCTCTGAAGCTTTCACAGTCTGTGAAAGCCTCAATACTAGAGTGATGGATGCAATAGTGCACACACACACACACACACACACACACTCGCTCGCTCAGTAATCACTGTAGTTCTATAATATATAGGACATGTCTTATACATGCAAACCACAATACACAACTCAGATATTGATCATTATAATATTCTATAATACATAATGTATATATTCTATATAATATATGGAGAGAACATAGATATATTCTGTATACATATATATATACAGAATATATATATTCTATACACAAACCACATGCACATATAGGCTCACATATTCACTGTTGTAGTATTCTATAATATATAGAATATGCATTTGCTATATATAAAGAATAGATATTATTCTATATAGAGAGAATACATGCATGCATGATTCTACATACAACCACCCCACACACATGCATGCACTCTTGGTAGTCACCATAGCGTTATAAAATATATAGGACAGGGCTTTCCTGGTGGCACGGTGGTTGAGAGTCCGCCTGCCGATGCAGGGGACACAGGTTCGTGCCCCAGTCCGGGAAGATCCCACATGCCACTGAGCGGCTAGGTCCATGAGCGATGGCTGCTGAACCTGCGCGTCTGGAGTCTGTGCTGCGCAATGGGAGAGGCCATGACAGTGAGAGGCCCGCATACCGCAAAAAAAAAAACATATATATATATATATATATATATATATATACACATACATATATAGGACATATTGACATATTTCTTTTATATGCAAACCACATCACACATATACTGATATATTCATCATTGTAGTATTCTATAATATATAATGTATGTTGTATACTGTATTCTATATAATATATGGAGAGAGTACATGTATTCTGTTTATGTATATATATGGACTATATATATATATTCTATACACAAACCACACACACACACTCCATCTATTGTAATGCAGCCTTCCACCATTCAGATAATGTGTGTATTTGTATTTTCCTAACTTTTTGAAGGGTGACTCCCTAAGCCTCCTCTGTGTAAATAATACATTGGAATAAAATATGGACTGTTAAACTCAGGCAACAATTAATTATATAGCACATAAATCCTTCCTTCCAAATGACTAATACATAGTCCTTTGTGTATAAATGTTTCTCTGAATTTTGTTTGAACTACTAGCCTCATAACATCAGATGGTGCAGTCAGGATAATTTTCATTAGAAAAATAATTATAGGCTAAATATGGTTAATAAAACATTGACTATAAATTTGAATATTTTAAAAGCATGTCCTTCTAGAAGCAGCTTCTAATGAATTTTGATGAAAGTACCATGATTACTTAAGAAAAAAATAAATATGCATGATTATTACATGCAATTGCGAGATGGATGAATTACAAAAACTAATTTTAACTTGGAAATAATTATTCTGGGAAATCTGCTTCATCAAATTCACGATGATAAAAATAAAAGAAAAAATAATAATTCTTCATGGATGACAGAACATCGGGTCTAATTTTGATTCTTTCTAGAGTTGTGAATTTGTAGTTATTCATCATAAATCCTCCAAGTTTAAAGTTCAAAATAACGTCAAAATATAAACTTCTGTTGAAAGATTTCCCATGGATTTAAAGTCCAGCAACAAGGCGTCCTGTCAACTCTGGGGAAGGCAAGCATCCCTCACGCTGTTACCAGGTAGACTGCCTTGGAGGCTGACCTGTTCCCACTCACCTCTGGAGCCCAGCGGGGGAGACGGAGCCATGAGCATGAACCTATCCATGCAGCAGAGTGTGGGAGACTCACCTGGAGGGGCAGCACAGTCCCATTGCACAGAGGAGCAAACAGAGGCTCAGGACGCTGGCTGGATGCTCCCAGCTCTGACAGCAGTGCCCACTGCCCCTCACTGCCCGCCCAGCCCATGATGGAGGATGTCTCCCTTCCTTCTGCAGCTTTGGTCCCTGAGTCCTGTAGTTACTGGTCTTCCTCAGCTCCCTCCCACCGACCCCACCGGGAGCCGCCACGTCTACACTTTGCTTTCTCTGTGTTCACGATGGTGCCCATGGCCAGCATGAGTCCGGTGGGTGCCCAGGGTGTGAAGGTCACGGGCCCCGTCCCCCAGGTCACCTGGTGTCTTGCACCGCAGCTAGGCCACCCCACCTGGCTGCTACCCCGTCATCACATCTGTCCCCGTGGCCCGTGGTACCCCCTGCCCAGCACTGGCTTCCTAACTGATGATTCGAGCACAGATGAGTGAGAAACACACGGATCACATTTCCCCAAAATCACATGGGATTTGACAAATGAGTAGAAACCTCTGGCAAAACACATTGGGGATTTTTTTCTTGCCTCAAAGTATGAAAAAGGAGTGTGAGAAGTCACAAAAGCTTGAACATGGCATTCCTTACTCATCCGAGCCAGGAGACCAAGGAGTAAGTGTGTGTGCTGAACTGCTCGAGCCAGGAGGAGCCCTGCCCCCAGGGCGGGTGTGGAGACAGGGTGAGTATTTCCTCCCCTCCCCTCCTCGGACTGGGAAAGCTCCTCCTTGACGGCACCAGACTCCACGAGGAAAGCATCGGGCTTGCAAAGAGGCTCACGATGACAGAGGCAAGAGTGTCGTCAAGCAAAGGATGGATCTCCTCAGAGCGCCTGATCCCTGCAGATCAACAGAAGAGACTCTCATAAACTGATGCATCTTCAGGCAAATGCCGTCTTACCCGAGTCCCTTTCAATGAAAATATGACCTTAAGGTAAGGTAACCTTTGTCCCCTTCTTCCCCACAGTCGGTCTGAGAAAGGACATGTATGAAGTCGGGCAGATCAGGGACCCTCCCCTCTGTGAGGAGGGTGTGGGACCCGGGGGCGGGTGGTCCAGCTCTGGCATGGCCTGCCCTGGCCCCAGGCTCACCCCGAGGCCCCTGTGCCCTCTAGCTCAGCACCCAGGCTGGAGGAATATGTTTCTCTTCCCAACAAGAACTGGACTTGGAGCCCCAGAATCCAAGAGCCAGATGGAGCTGGGGAGGGGCAGCTGGAGGGATGTGGGCACCCCTGAGAGTGCTGCCTGTGTGGGGGGATCTTGGGCTTTGGGTTCTGTCTGTGTCTTGTGTGGGGCTCTATCCTCTCCCACTCAGGCGCCGGGCACAGAAGGATGCTTCCCCAGACTGAGATGCGCCTGTGGGTGGGAGCGCCCTTGCGGCTCTGCCAGCCCACGTCAGGACAGGCATGGGCCCCTCTGCCTCTGCACCTCCCTGCCCAGACCTTCCTGACACCTCTGGGCACAGGGCAAAGCAGCCCGGGGCAGGCCGCCACTGGCACCCCCCACGACCTGCTCTTTCTTTGCCTGCCTCTCACCCTCGGCAAGGTGCTATTTTCTCCCTGACGCGCACCCGTCCTCACCTCACTTCTTTCCTAAGATCGGGTTGCCCTCAAGGCCCAGATCTCGGCCACCCAGGACTCCCGGAGGCTGAGTTTCCCTCCTGTCTCCAGGTCCCTGCCCTTCTCAGCTGGGGAACTTTTCTGCCCCAGGGCCAAGGCCCACCAGTTCCTTAGCCTCAGCATCTTCCCAGACCGCCAGGCTGGGCTGGGTGCGCCCTCCTTTGCTCTGGACGCTCCAGGTGGCTTTGGGCCCGTGCCACTGGGGGCGCTCCCACAACTCCTGGAACCTGGCCTGCAGGCAGCAGGTGCCTGCTGCATTGAGTAAAGAGTGAGAGATGCAAATGGGAACTTTTCTTGCCCTTAAGTGGGGGAGGTGGGCCCCCATTTCTCAGTGCTCTGCCTCACCACGGTGAGGGTCCCAGCGAAGCCCCTGCTGTGCCCACCCAGCGAAAAGTTTGGGGGCACCCTATGGGGCTGAGGTGGGAGGGGACTTTGAGCAAACACGGTCTGGAAAGATCAAAGCCGGCGAGGAAGGAGCAGTGAGGAGATTTTCAAACTGGAGCTGGTGGGCAGGTGAGGTTGCAGGTGGGCATGTTTTCCCGACCTTGTTCCAGATCATTTAAAGTGACATGATTCAGTGAACAGAAAGTCCCGGGCGATTCCCCACATGCCACGTCTAAAGCAGAGGAGCTGAGAATTAAGGTCGGTTGTGCCGTAATTACCACAAATCAACAACATTCAGTATCAGAACTTAACATCTGCAAATAGCCAAAGAGGCGACCTGGAAGAGGGCTTTGCTTTCCTTTCCTCCCGTGGTCTTGGGGCTCGAGGGCGAGCTGCCAGGGTCCATGGCCCCCTCGCAGGTGTCCCCAGCCCTCCTGTGACAGCAGGGGGGAGATGCTGGTCACTGGACCAGGGGGACACCATCAGGACACGAGGTTTTACTTTGCTCCTCTTGAAACCACATCGTATGGTCTCCTTTTTGCGTTTGGAGTGTGTGTGTGTGTGTGTGTGTGTGTGAAATGTTTAATGCACAAAACACTGAGAGAGAGCTGCTGGGACATCCAAAATACAGTTGCCAAAATTATTGGTGAGTTCACTGTCAGAGAATCAGAAACACATGACAAATTACCATAAAAATTCATGTTCGGAACTTCATGAAAACTGTCTTTGCCAAACGAATGCTCCGTGTCATCAAAGTGGGGGTTGACAAGGGCCGAGGGCAGGGGCCAAGTGCACAGGGGCGCCTGCGTCCGGGTGGATGTCAGTGGAGCTGCCGTGCCCTGACCTCGGCCCCCAGAGCTCCCTCCTCTGTGGCCTCTCCCCCGCTCCAGCTGCCAAGTCTTCCCGGGAGTGCCCCGCCCGTGAGGTCCTACTGGACTCTTATTCCCGGAGCCCAGCACCCAGTCCTGCTCTGTCACGCGGGGTCCTCATGCAGGGGGCCGGGCCATCCTTGCTGGGGTGAGGGAGGGCCAGCAGAGGCTCCCTCACATCTTTCGGAAGTTGGGACACATAGTGGACCACATGTCCTACAGTTTTATAGAGTTCTCAAGAAACGACAGGACCCCCAGTTTGCTTTACACTCTGTGTTTATTTCTCATGAGATGAGAGCGGGAGAGAGAGAATGAAAGACGGGGGGTGGAGTGTGGGAGGGAGAGCGCGCGCACTACGCATGGGCAACCACTGTGCCAGGCTCGGCACTTCCATCCTCACCAGAGCATCGTCTCCTGGTTCACGCAGGATGCTCAAAAAGCGTGTGCAGAGCGGTCCCATCTCACAGACTGGAAGGTGAAGCCGCATGGGGCACAGGTGGCCCTTGACCGAGGCCTCTGACCTCGTTCCCTCTGTCACTCCAACGGAGTCTCACCCCACATGCATTCTGAGCTCCCTGACGCCCCGTAGGCTGAGGACCCCTACGCCAACGAATTCTTCTTAGTCATGCCAGGAAATCCGCTTCAGGAGGCCTTGCTCTGTGTTGTCAGTGCATCACTTCACCTCTTCTTTCTCGCTGCTCTGTGGGGTCAAGGTTCCACTGGCCGTGGTCACTACCCTGGCCGACGCCTCCCTGACTCACATACGCGGTAGCGAGGAACATCGCTCCCCTGCACATGTCAGTCAGGTCCTAGGGGAAGACCTCCTGCCCGACGGCCTCAAGGGAAGGTGCCAGGAAGGCCGTGGCTGTTCCAGTGCCACAGCCTGAGACGGACAATGGGCCCCTGGACGGGTCTGGAGCGGCGGGCTTGTGCGAACAGGAGAGAGGACCCACCACGGCTCTATCAGGCGCTTAAATGCAGCAAGTCTGGACTAACCGACCTCGTTCCCACGTAGGGCCTACGTCCTTTTACTTTTTCCTTTGCTTTTGTGCTTCTGTGTGTGGTTCTAGAAGTACGAATCACCCTGATATTACCACCAGCTGCGCGTGATGGTCGAGGAACATTTTACAGTAGTAAATCATTTACATTTTTTTCCAGTTGATGTATAAGAGGATATAGCAATTTCCTGGGGCTGCTGACACAAATGACCACAAACTGGCAGGCTGAAAACAATAGAAATTTATTCTCTCGCATTTCTGGAGGCTGCAAGTCTGAAATCAAAGTGTCTGCTGGGCTGCGCTCCCTCTGCAGGCTCCAGGGGAGGGACTTCCAGCCTTTTCAGGCCGCTGGGGCTACAGGAGTCCTGGGTGCCCTTTGACTTGCAAGTACATCTCTCCAATCTCTGCCTCTGTCTTCACACGACCTCCTTGTAAGGACACCAGTCACTGGATTTAGGGTGAACCTTCATCCAGTATGACCTCTTCGTAACTTGATGATGTCTGCAAAGACTGTTTCCAAATGAGGTCACATCCACAGGTACCAGGGGTCGGGATTGCAACTCATCTTTTGGGGAGGACCCAGAACAGAGGGTCAGTAACAGGTATTAAATGTGACACTGACTGCTTATATTGACAGCTAGATGGACGTGGAATGCTAGATTTATGAAATAAAATACATTTGTTTTCTTAAAAAATACTTAAGACAAATGGAAATTAATTTTGGAATCATTTTGTTTTACTTTGTTGAACTTCTTGAATTACAATATGTACTTTCATTTTAATAGGATTTAAATATTTTTAGGAAAAAAACCCTTTGAGAACATAGATGCATAAGTTTTTAATTTTCACATTCATTGTATTTGAATATATTCAACTTTCTTATTTTTGTAATTGACAACATTTTATTTCTAAACACTTTAAATCTTTACTGTTAACAAAACAGAAAATACTCGGCCGTCCTGATCACAACAGTGTAACTAATGATTTTGCTAAAATAAAGGCAAGAAAAAATAATCTTATGAAATAAACATATAATTTATGAATTATGGAAGTTGTTATTTTGTACTAGGATGACACTGCCAGCCCATCAACAGATCACCCAGACATGTATAATGATAATGATTAAAATGTCTTTGCTATCTTGCCAACTTGTAGTTTGGAAATACTTTAGCTCTAGGGCTAGATTTTAATGCTGTTATTTTGAAGGTATATTTGTAAAGCAGAAAAACAGAACATATCTATCAATATTCCAGCTTTGTTTCCAACCAGTTAGATATTTAGACATTTGGTACATGGCCTCCAGTTGTATTCTTGTCCTGAGCCCATAAACTCCAGGGACAGGCCTGCTGAAGAGGCAGAGGGGCAGGGCGTCTGAATCCCGTGTTCCCGAGTTTGGTGTTGAAGAGAGAGGCTCACCAGAGGATGGGCAGAGTGCCTCCCAGCCCTGCTTCTGTCTTAAAACAGAGTTTGCAGAAGAACTGTTGAAAATCAGTACTAAACTCCTGCTTTTGCCGGAACATCTGTACCGTCTGGATTAGCCCTGCTTTTTAACTTCCATGTAATTTGTATCCCCTCGGAATGAGCTCACCTGTATTGCATCCAAATTCACTTCTGGGGGATGATTCTCATAGCAATGATGGACATCTTTCTCTCTGTACTTCGACGGCCCTGGAAGTCAAACTCACATCAGCCATCACTGCATTCTCCACCAACATGTTCTAGGGACCAGGACATTTTTCTCCAAAGCCCTTTCACATCCACGATACCCTGGCACCCCCAACAGTTCTGTGAGCTGATCGACTCGGGGTTGGGTGGGGTGAGTGGTGGAATGAATCTGCTCCAGGAGGCCATGGTGCGAGCATCCAGTGTCCTAGAACCTCGGGGAAGGGAGGCACCTCCACCCACCTTCCCTCCCACCTTCTGCTCTCCTGCCTCTGCCTCCCAATGGCCAAAACCAAGTCAGGGGCCAGGGAGCCTGGATGCAGCGCCTACAGGGGTCAGGCTTCCCTTCTTACTCAGAGCCGGACAGAGAATGACCAGGACCCCGATTTTGTGAGGCGAGGTCCACCCGCAGCATCCTCGCGGTGCCGCGTGCCGCGATGGGGGTGGCGTGCCGCGATGGGGACCGTGCGCCCTGGCTGACCCGCCTCCCTCCTTGAACACACCGGCTGTAGAAATGGGCTCCCTTGGGAGCAGCACCTGCTAGCCCTGCTCAGCTCTTCGGGCCCGTTCCCAACTCCCCTATCTCCCTTTCCTCCTGCAGCCCTTCAGGTGGGCTGGGGTGGAGCTCCGCCTCTATGAGCATCTCTTCCGAGGGCCCACACTCCGGGACACCTCAGGCAACGCCATCACCAGCATCCTCAGCATGCCAGGTATTCATTTCCTGACACCCTCTCCAAGCGTGGCACGAGGCTGCAGTGTGACGTGGAGCAAATCGCCTCCTCGTGGGGGCACGGTCCCTCACCTGGGACAGGACTGCACAGGTGTCTTCTAGACCTTTCCGTTCTTAAATGTCAGATCCTCCATCACCAAAGATGGGGCTGAAGAGTACTTCCTGGATGCTTCCAGTTAACCTTCTAAATATGCCAACACACTGCTGTCGCTTCTTCCATCTTCAGTGACTGACAAAGCACTGTGATCTGCCTGTGGACCCTCCCCCCCCCTCCCCCTCCCCCTCTCCCCCCTCCCCCTCTCCCCCCACCATCTTTTTCATAAGCAATTTTTTTTTCCTTTCTTTGTCTTGAAACAGAAATAAAGGAAAGCAGTTTCCTTGAAAGAGGGCTTTGGTTTGGTGAGAATGAATGAGGTTTCCAGGGCCCGACACCACTTTGCCTGCAGCCTTCTTGTGATGGGCACTTGACTTATGGGGACGGAGGCATGGACGGGAAGATATATAGCAGGAGGGCACCAGCCTTTTATCCCCACCTCCTCTTCTTCTTTCTGTGACATAGATAAAGGGGTTTTGCTTATGGCAAAGAAAAATATCCCTGAGTCGCTGAAAAGTTACTTTTGTATCTTCTTGATATTGACACAAACAACAGAGTCCCAGCTCTTTCTCCACCTCCTTGGCTTTCTTTGATCTCATCCATCTCAACTTGAAGGAGTCCCAACAGGTGGGACCCTAGCCAGCCCATCAACCTTGGACATACCCCAAACCTGTTTCTGGACCCCAGGATGCTCCAGCCCCATCTTACAACTGAAGCAGGATTCTCAGTTCTGGCTGCAGGTGGGAGACCTGAGGGGCTCCCAGGAGCATCCGTCTGGCCAAAGCAGGGAGAACATGATGCTTTTGGTGCGTCCTGATGGGGTGGTGATTTGTAAAGGAAGCTCTAGTGCGCATGCAAGTTGGAAAACTTAGCTCTAAATTATGTCATCCCCAACACGACCAATCTCGCCCCAAGGGAGCAAACACTGGTTTGTAGGGAGCAAAAGCCTTCATCTTTTCATGCATCAAGCACATGTATACATACAATACAAAGACAGCTGGACAGTATTGTGTGTTGTTAACGTTTCATGAATGGGGAGCAGTCAGGTTAAAACAAATCTAAAAAGGCCCTTTAGGTGGATAGTAATGAGAAAAGGTGGTGAGGCACCAATAATATCTCAAAAAGAAGCTGTTACATATATTTATCTTTTAGATAAAAGTATGTGACACCAGATGATCTCAAAGCATCTGGCCTCATGGGGCTTGGAGTAACCGCTTCATGAAATGCGGCTCTCAGGAGGCCTTCCAGGCCACACAATCATTTTACTTCACAAATGATACAACAAAAGATGTTCCGAGGAGGGAGGTGCTGGGACTGGGGTGGGGCGGGGAGTCAGGAGAGAGCGGGCAGGAGGGAGGGGCTGCCAGGTCACCGGGGAGAGAAGGGGACACCCCCGTGGAGCTGCAGCCTCGGGCCTCAGGCATCGCCTCTCACACGCTCCTTCTGACTGAAGCGCCTCAAGGGGACTCCTGAGGTAGGCCTGACAGTCGGCCGGCTCCCCAGGACACCAGCCCAGGCTCCCCTAGGAAACCTCCTGGGGCCGGTGTTCCTGAAGGCCAGCAGCTAAAGGTCTTCCCTGTCCACCCAGATCACCTGTCCTGTCCCCACTGAACCCAACATTGGTCACATGTGCTACAGCTCCGCCCTGCAAAGTCAGTGCACCCCAAACACAGGGAAAGCAGCACCCCGGGGACCTACTCCCTCTGACCGGCCCAGGGCACTGCTCTTATTATTACTATTAGTCACAGCTTTGCCACGATCACCTGTATCTCTCAAGGTTCCAGTGGGGTTGTTTCTTTGTGATAAATCTGCACCAGCAGAGTTGCTGCGAACGTTCGGAGCCCCAAGGGCTCAGTGTCCTGGCCCAGAGTGGACGCTGCCCACTGTGCCACCAGCCCTGGTTCACTGCCTCTGGTGCCCTCGAGGCCCCTGTCAGGTGGGCAGTACCCACACCAGTGCCCTTCCTTTCCACCATGCTGTTACCGTTGTATTTGTTAACGAGCACACCTTTATTGATTATATTTAGCATTTGTTTTAGATTGTGCTCTTGGGTAAGAATTTAATATTTTTCAAATCATTATCCTTCTATGTAATCAGTCTTTCTCCACTGATATGAAATATATATATTTCAATATATATAACACATATATAAGAAATAGGGAACACATACACATATATGTGGAATATATATGAAATAAGTATAAGACAAAAGGCATTTCAAATCAATGGAGAAAGACTGGTTATATAGAAGGATACATAAGATTATATAGAAGAATATGTAAGATTATGTAGAAGGATATATATATATAAGCTATAGGGATATATATATATATATATATATATATATATATATATATATATATACACACATACTTTTCTTGCCGTAAGTCCCACTATATTTTGGGGGTGTCACATATGATAAAACGGGGACATGAATCAGGCTCCTCCCCTCCCTCTCTTTCACTCTCTCTGTCTCTGTCTGCATCTCTGTCTTCCTCTTCTCTCCATCTCTCCGTGTGTCTCTATTATATATATTTTTCATTTGATGTGTATCCATGTCTTGACTTCCTAATTTGTTCCATTTATCTTTCTGTCTAATCTTTACCAGTATCATAGGTTTTGGTATGTTTGGTACCAAGTATGTTCGGTAAGGTAGATCTTCAGTCATTGTTTCTTTTTATTTTTTTAACATCTTTATTGGAGTATAATTGCTTTACAATGATGTGTTAGTTTCTGCTTTATAACAAACTGAATCAGCTGTACATATACATATATCCCCATATTCCCTCCCTCTTGCGTCTCCCTCCCACCCTCCCTACCCCACCCCTCTAGGTGGTCACAAAGCATTGAGGTGATCTCCCTGTGCTATGCGGCTGCTTCTCACTAGCTATTTTACATTTTGTAGTATATATAAGTCTAGGTCATTGCTTCTTGAAGCATTTCCTTGGCCATTCTTACACGATTAGTCTTCCAGGTCCCCGTTAGAAGTATCAATATGATGCCAGGTTCTTAGCTTGCATTAGAGGTAGAATTGCATTAAACATACAGACAATTTGAGGGAGCTTGTGTTCCCCATTGTCAATTTCTCCTTCTTCCTCTAATGAGAGAAGCCCCTGCCCCCTGAGTTGGAGGTGGCCACCACACTTCCGGGGGCCTTTGCAGCTGACTCGACGTGGGATGATGGGATCTGAGCAGATGTGAGCAAGGTGATTCCCAGGTGGTACCCCCGTCGTCAAAACTGCTGCTCTGCCCCCATCTTCCCTTCCCAGAGAAGGCCTGGGAAGCTGGAGGGCTGGCCTCCACCACGCCCGGCAAGATGGTGGAGTCACACACCCAGCCCGGGAAGAAGGCCCTGGGGCCCTTCACGATCTCTAGGGGCAGAGCCGTCCGCCGGCAAGGATATACAGCATGTTTCCCATGTGTTCAAACGTTTTAAACACACTTCAGTAAATCTGTTACCAGTTTTGGTTGTACTGAAATCATTCTTAGGTATTTTATCGCTTTTGTTGCTGTCATGAAAAGAATCATTCATTCCACAGTGACTGGTGGTTGTTCGTATGTGAGAAAACATTAATTCTGAGGAGTTATTGAAGAATTGGCTTTCTTGCTGATTTGTTATTGATTATGACTTTGCAGTGTCTCAGGCTGTGCTAACATCAAGCATAGCACATGCAAACAGTACACTTGCTAGTCCTATCTTCTGATGTGATGCTTAAGACTCAGGGTCCCACCTGCCCATTTCTTCCCGGTGCTTCTGGTTCAGAGTTCACCTACTTACAGGAACACAACTCTCTCCTCTGGGGATGCAGCTCCAACTCAGGCCTCTCCCCAGATGCCCAGATCAGACATCCCGTGGTTCCAATTTCTGACTGGGTTTCTCCACTTAGATGTCTTTCTCAAACTTCAAGTTATTAAATAAAACCACCGTTTCTCCAAAACCAGCTTCCCCTGGGGAACATCACCCTTGCCTATCTGCCTGTACTTCCTCCAATCACCTGCATCCTCTTTCTTTTATCTGTGGTCCAGCTGGATGTCGGCTCCCTACAGCCTCTGTCCCATCCAGCCCCCAGTGACCACGTTTCATCCGGGCCTTCCTACGCTCTTGGTCTGCATCACTTATGTAGAGTTCTGGCTTTTCTATTTCCATGTTTTGATCTGTTCTTCCAACTGTAATATAAGAGAAGAGCAGAAAGCAGATATGGGGTATTCTCTGTGTACTAGACACCACGGGCTTCCAAAGTAAACTTGAGTTGAATTCAACAAACACTCATTAGGTACCCATCACACGCCAAGTGTGGGGACAGAGTCCTTCATCATCAGAGGGCAGACACATCTCAACGCTTAAGCTGTGCTTTCAGTAGTGCCTGGACCAGGTTCCCTGCACAGGGTAACAATTGCTGACCTATTAGAAATGGTACATGGACATATCCTAACCACTAAGCTGCAGTGTGGAAGGTAGCTTGTATCCCGAGCTGTGTGGTATCCTGATGTCGGGAAGGCCCTTGTCCTCTTCCTGTGCCCCTGTCCTCCCCGAGAAAACACCTTACCACCTCTACTACCCGCACAGCTTCCCTTCCTTCTTACGCGTCGAGAGATGTCTGAGGATAAATGAGGCTTCAGCAAAATATTTGGAGGAAGACACTGTACAAATAGAAAGCAAAGCTTTGCCGGCCCTAAATGGCTAGAAGAGCTGCCACGCTGGAGGCCAAATCGATGAGTGTGTGGCTTTCTGAGGGACGTCTTTCCAGCTTCCACAGAGGGTCCCCACGAGGCTCAGCCTTTTAGAAAGAAGGTGAAAAAAGAAAAGAGTGGAAGGTGTCTTGGTTTATAAATGGCCAGATTATTCTTCGAAGGCACCCCTAGAGTGGAGCCTGTGAAGTTGCTGACTTGACGTGATTTAACCTGGCAAGATCAATGGCTCCTGAGTCCCCAGGTGTCGGGGCTGGGGCTCCCCACGGTCTCCTTGGTGCCCATTACTCACCGTGGACGTTGGTGCCACTTCGGATTTGACTGACGATCTTTTTATTGATAAACTCAAAGTGAAGAAAGTCTCTGGAAGCACAAAATAAAAACAGTGAGAAGCAGACAAAAGCCTGGTGTGTTAAACAAGCAGGTCAGCCCTCCCCCCGGGTCCCGCTGTTTCCACCCAGCCCATTTTAGCAGATGTTCAGATGATAAGCCTTCGCCTCCCAAAGGACAGGATTCCCAAGTTACCAGCAATTCCACACGAGAAACCGTTCGTTTCAAAATGGATGGATTACAAGCAGCATGTTTTGCATCTCCCATACTCGAGAGATCTGACACAAGACACCAAGCTCCACCATCACAATCCCAGCTCTGAAGGCCCCTTGAGCCGAGGCCCACACCCAGCTTCCTGGTGGACTTTCCCAAACAGCCTCGATCACAACATACCACCAAGAAGAGGTGAGGCCAGACCCAAGCAACGGTCCTGCTGTGGATGAACAGCTGTCCAGGGACGCCGCAGCCGGCCACAGGGACACCTCCATTGGCAGGTGTCCATTCTCCTTCGGGGCTGGTGTGCAGTCAGTGTGTGAAGCTCCCTCCCTTGGTGTGCAGGACGGACAGGGGAACTCGGACCTCCCACCTGATGTTTGGTTTTCCCACCTTGATCGATGTCCCTAGTTTCGCAGTCACTGTTCGGCGCCATCCGAGACTCTTACTGTCCACCGTGGCTGCCCAGAGAGTCAGTGATGGTGGTTCAGACCCATGTGCATTGGGGGGTGTCTGACAACCATCCGCCCTTCCTCCTGCAGCCCAAATGTGGGAGGCTAATCTCGTATCCAGACAAGTGTGCAGAACGGCATGATTCCCGGGTAGGAGATACAGTTGGCTGCCCTCCTTCCAGCTGTCCTGCCACCCACCTTGCTGGAAGGGGCAGCTTCATGGTTCAAACTGCACTGTCTTTCGTGACTTTGCATCTCCTTCCTGCTCTGTGGGGCACATCCTACTGGGCTGGACAGATTCTGAGGAGCAGGACAGCCCCAGCCCCTGGGAAGCCCAGGTACCAGGAGCTGCGTCAGTGACCCTCCCATGGCAGATGCTGCAGCTCAGTGTAAGACCATCTCCATCCTTTGGATTCACCTCTGGCCCTCGTCTTAGAGGGACAGTCTCGCCCATCATCCGGAAGTCGGTTCCAATGGTGCCTGAAACGGGGCAGTGAAGAACAGTTGTCTACCATTCAATAAATATGTGGATAAACAAAGCTTCCTTCTGTCAAGACTGGGGAAGTCAGTCTGTGTTCACGATTAAAATCTGTTTTAAACAGACCTTACACTGTTGGTAAAATCTGTGTTCCAGTCCATTTGCTGAGCTGGCTCTGGACTAGCGCACAGTGACGGGGACAGTTCCCCCGGAGGTCACGCTCTGGACTGGTGCACAGTGACGGGGACACTTCCCCCGGAGGCCACACACATGGAGCTTGGGACTAAGGCTCCCCATCAAACGTGCAAACTGGGGCTTCCCTGGTGGCGCAGTGGTTGAGAGTCCGCCTGCCGATGCAGGGGACACGGGTTCATGCCCCGGTCCGGGGAGATCCCACATGCCGCGGAGAGGCTGGGACTGTGAGCCATGGCCACTGAGCCTGCGCGTCCGGAGCCTGTGCTCCGCAACGGGAGAGGCCACGGCAGTGAGAGGCCCGCGTACCGCAAAAAAACAAAACAAAATAAAACAAAACAAAAACATGCAGACTGGTGAGGACCCTCCAAAGTGTGCCTCACCTGACTCCTTGCAGGAGACCCTCAGGCCACGTAGCCCTGACCCTTGGTCACCTCTGGAGTTAAACAGCTTTGCATAGTCCAAATGTAATAGTGACATCACAGAGTGATGTGAAGTCTCAGTAGCACAGAGCGGCTGCTGTTCACATTGAAACTGTGAGTCTTCTGACATAGGTGAGGACCAAGCTGAGATGCCTACAGCCGTATGGATGAAAACCCTTTATATATTTTTTTATAAACTTACTAGCAAAGGACTTTTAGAGTTATAAGGTAAGAAATCTACGCAACACTATCAAAATCTCAAGAATTCTGAGCGTATATTTAAACAGGATACATTAAACCACTTAAGTATTTAAATTTTGTAACTCCGCTAAGCACCAATGATCACTTTGGATAAGCCTCTCAAAGTTCCCCCTGTGGACGGTGGAGGCCAGATGCCAGGACCCTCTCATGGGTGGTGCATCTCCCTGTAGTTTGACAGAGTACAGGGCCAGGGAAGGAAAGTAAGCAAGGCCAGCCCTCGACGGAACTAGGAAATAGAGTTCCCTGAAACCCACAGCATCTACTTTCTGTCTAATCTTCCCTGATTCTAAGCACCTCCTCCCAGCCTGGGGTCCTCATCCCTCCCGAGGAAATCTGGAGGGACTCTTTGCATTCGGGGTCCCCTTGTCTAGGGGCCCTCCCAGGGGTGTCTACTTTCAGGCTTCAGCTCCGGTTGGTCAATGAATCTGGTCTTGGTCAGTTTTAGCTCCAGAAGCAGGTGAAAGGAAGCTGGTGCAGTGAGAGTCCATGAAATACACCCCATAAAGTTCAAGGTCGACGATGTGGATCTCAGGTTTACAGATCAAGTTGACCCGGCTTGAAAGCCTCTTGCTGAAAACTATTGCTCTGGCCTTCCTGATTAAGAGCAGCTCAGGGAAAATCCGTGCCTTTGCTGTGAAAGGGAAAGTCTCCGTTTCAGTTACTCTCCTTCAGGTCTAAGTACAACCTGCCGCCCCTGGGATTCAGAAAGTTCTCCCAGTAACTTTGATTTTTGCACCCTTTGCCGTCTTCTTGCTGCAGGTTCCCGTTCCCGGAATGAGGTTGAGGTGTGAAAAGCAGGGTGGCCACGTGTCCCTTGCACCGAAGGGCATCAGCCTGTTAATGTGTCAGACGACGGCCTCTGCTCCAACTTGGCCATGGAGACTGCATCCCTGCCAACCTGGTCGAGCATCATAAATAAATGATAGCTTTGTGCGGCAGGAAACAGATGCACAATTATCTTTGTTTCCTTCAGAGGGGAAGCTTTCCAGAAAGCAGGAGAAACTGGAGTTTCTATGGGCCAGGCTGGGGGTGCACAGCCTGGGCTCGTGCTGGCCTGGATTCAGGAAACAGGGCTGCTGCCTAAGGCAGGGATGGGGGGCATCCCTCACAAAGTGCAGGTGACCAGGGTTTGTGTCTTTCAGTTGGTGTGTCTCCAGAGCCTACTTTTCTCGTTAGGGTACAAGTCCATTCTTCTAGAGAGTTCTCTGACCCGGTGCAGAGGTCTCCATGCAGCTAGGATGGTCACCTGGCCCAGACTCCCAACGTGGACAGACCCAGGAACGTAGCATGAGGGGGTTAAGCAAGTGCGGGCAGTGACAGGGTGTGTCTGTGTATGTGGGGGAGTCACAAGGGCTGCAGCACAGAACAAGGACCCAGTAGCTCATGAGGACAGCTGCTGTCTCATGGTGACCCCCACCAGCCACTCCTGAAGGACTCAGATGCAGAAGTCAGGAGGCCCACTGGAGCAGGGCGCTGAGCCAACACCTGGGCATCTACCGAATCAGGCTTACAGGGGAGACCTAGACACCGTGCTGCAAGTTGTAATGCTATCAGTGAGGCTGTGCTGTTCCTAGTACGTGAGACTTTAGTCTTTACAGATTTTCTACATTTATAATGACAAAGATGAGCCTAAGCGAGAACCGCCGAATGCCAGCTGACTAGGGATAGTTATGCTGTGCTAGCCTCCTGTGGCTGCCATACACGCCACCCCAAGCCAGGTGATTTAAATCAGCGGGAACTTATTCTTTCACAGATCTTGGGGCCAGAGGTCTGAAACCAAGGTATCAGCAGGGCTGTCCTCCCTCCGAAGTCTCTAGAGGAAGATCCTTCTTTGGCTCTCCCAGTCTCTGGGGTCTCCAGGTGCTCCTGCATTGGTGGCTGCATCACTCCATGTTTGCCTCTGTCTTCTTGTGGTTTTCTTCTGTGTGTGTCTGTGTCTCAAATCTCCCTTTTGATGGACTGATTTCAACAGAGGCCATTGCCTGTCCCTTGGGAATGGTGTCCGTCCGTGCCCATCTCCAGGAACGCTGCTCCATGGGTCCTTCTCCACTGTGACCTTCAAAGCCCAAATGTGAATACTCCAGACTGGGGATCTAAGCCCAGCTTCCTCGTCAGTGATCTCAGCTCATGATACTTAATTATAGCTGGAAAGACTCTTTTTCCAAATAGGGTCACCTTCGAGGTTCCTGTTGGGCATATCTTTGGGGGAGCCTATTCAGTCCACTAACCTCCCTACGTGAGAAGTCCACCCATGCAATGTGTACAGTGCATGACGGGAAGAGGGGCCACGTTTCTATTATCTTTTCAATGTTCGCTCTGGAGACGCGGTGTCCTCTATGGGGGGCGTGCAGGAAAGCAGAGGCGGCACTCAGGCCCATTGGGAACCCTGAAAGAAATGTCCACTGAGGTTTTCTCCTATTTTCAGCTATGTGTAAGGTTCAGGTTAAAAATTCCTGTAGTCAGCCAATGAATATCTGCTCCTAAGTGTCAGATAAACAGAGAATGGCTAGAACAGAAAGAGGAACTGGGGTGTGACAGGGAGGATGGACATTCTTATAGATGGAAAGTGGATTTACGAGGTGGCTTCTGGTGACTCTGGGACAATTATCCTCACACTGCCCATTGAGCCCGTCTCTCGACTTTGCATTGGTGTTACGCTGGCAACACGCTACCCCTCCAGGCATTTCCCATCCTTGGCTCTTTTTACAGGGGGTCCCAGAGCCACCCATGGTGCGGATTCAGGGGGTCTCAGCGGAAGTCTCTGGACCCTTGCAGAGGATAAGCAGATGTGCTGTGCGTCCAAGAGTCTGTGGTCTGGTTGTGTGGACTGCAAGGTATTGAGTTATAGACACGCTGTGTCTCCTGCCTACCCTCGGGGAAGGACACAGGGGCTGGGCCCACATCTCTTTGCAAAGGCAATTCCAAGTCCTTTGGGAAAGAAGAAGAAAAGAGAAAGGATAAAAGGAGAGCTGGAAAGCTCCTGGGAGCAGGAGACCAACAGAGGCTGGAGGAAACTTGGAGCAATTAGTGATCAGAGTTGGCAGAGAGTGGTACTGGGTAATTAACAAATACCTCGAGTCCACAGGGGGTCTGCACAGGGTCCACCACACCAAAGGGAAGGACACAAAGGAGGAAAGGGAGAAGTAGGTGAGAGAGGACATGCAGGGGCTGAGAATGGAGACAGGTTTACTAACAAGATATTTAACTGACCTTATTTTTCCGCAATTTATTGTGGTCTGAGTTGAGAATTTCCCGAATGATAAAGAGGAAGTGAAGTCCGTCAAGGTAAGTTGCCTAAACACATGTCCGTATCTGTCAATCACGTGCGGACGCAAGGAGACCAAAAGGCAAGATCACACAGCGCTGAGGAAAATGGGGACGGGTTAGTCATCCACGCTGATAAATGATCTGGTTGCTGCCTTCTGTCAGTCTTGGAGGGAAGGCTTGAGGAATCTGAAACGTCACAGCTTTGTTGGTGCCAGCCACTTTTCCCCCAGAGCTCTGGAGACGTACAATTTTGGATCTCGTGTTTTCTTTTGCAAGACATGAGGTGTGTCTTCAGCTCGAAATGCATTTGGAAATCATCAGCGTTTCTGTTCCCTTTTGTATTTTTTATGTAAATATTTTCCCATTAACAAGCGCACTTTCCAAACTAAAGGAATATGTTGAAATCCAAAGGAGGGTCTTTTGGAAGCCATGAGAGAGCAGAGGAATATTCTAGATGAACAACACATGTCTTTCCAAAGGGCTCCTCCGCTCACAGGGGGAGATGTTTTGGCAGGACCCATCTGACACACAGCTGTTACTTTAGAGGATTTTGCGCTATATCTCTCTTCAGGCCCCAGCTCAACTGAGCAAGACATTCAGGTCTATTCATGACCTTGACCTCATCATTAAATAGTTTAAAATTCCGGGGATAATATTTATCATT
Source organism: Delphinus delphis (assembly GCF_949987515.2). Classification (NCBI taxonomy): domain Eukaryota; kingdom Metazoa; phylum Chordata; class Mammalia; order Artiodactyla; family Delphinidae; genus Delphinus; species Delphinus delphis. The sequence continues at coordinate 170,461,214 of NC_082685.1, read as the reverse complement.
AGTACAAATTACGGGCAATAAAACATCTAAAAGAGCCTGGCTAACAAATGAGCTGAGCAGCTCATTTAAGGCCAAATTATACGCACCCCAGAATAACACATATACCAAGTTAATGCAGCTAATGTGTAACGTGCACCGTGGTTTCAACGCAAAGCTTCCAACATGGTCTGTTATCAGGAGGTGCTCCTCTCCTGTGGGCTGTTTTCCCCACTGCTCTTCCTAAAGTCAATGCTAAAAGTAGCCAGTCTTTCTGAGTGACTTTCAATTTTGGAAAAAATAATTGAAATTAGTTAACTCAATTGTTATTGGATGAGGACTATTAAAATTCAGAAAGAATGACTTCAAGTGTGTATAAAACACTTCACAAAAGCCACTTCATGGAAAAACTATTTCATGTTCCCTTGAAGGATTGACTACTAGCCAGAAATGTCTTCTGAGTGACACTGCTTTGAGCTGAAGCTTGGATTTTTAAGGAGGATGGATTCTTACAGCAAGACTGGCTTGTCACTTGTCTGTATAAAGGGATGCCTTGGCCAGGGTGCCTTGTTTAAGCCCTGCAGAGAGCAGGACAGCCTGGCCTCCCCACAGAGGGCCGAGTTACCACGGGTTCAACTCAGAGGGAGGGACGGCCTTTCTCCGACCACCAATCCCCCTCCCCAAGAAGGTGCCTGCAGCCCTGATGTGCGCAAGCTCTCCACCACTTCCCTGCTCTCCACAGCAGTTATTCAGCTAGGAAGGGGATAGAACAAACTCCTTGCATCATGGTGGGGGGCTCCAAAGTGCTCCTATTCTCAAACAGAGTTCTCCTGGGAATTCTGTATGGAGACAAACCAGGGCAGTGTCATCCGTGATGGTCACTCTTCTGGGTCAACTCTCCGGGGCCCAGAGCCCCCAGATATTCAATTTACGCACTATTCCACATGTGTCCGTGAGGCTGCTTCCAGTGAGATTAACGTTTGATTTGCTGGAGTAAAACAAATAGTCCTCCCCCAAAGTGGGTGGGCCTAAGCCAATCTTTTGGAAGCCTGAATAGAACAAAAGGCAGAGCAAGAAAGAATTCTCTCTCTGCTCGACTGTCTTGGAGTTGAGTCATGGTCTTTTCCTGCCTTTGACCTCGGACTGGAGCCACACCACCAACTCTCCTGGGTCTTCAGCTTGCAGATGGCAGATCTGGGGACCTCCCAGCCTCCAGAAGCATGCGAACCAATTCCTTATATTTATCCTTATAGATAAACAGGCAGACAGACAGGCAGACATTCTCCTACTGGTTCTTCCTCTGGAGAACCTGGACCCAAGTGCCACCCTGAGCTCCCTGACAAGGCCTCTCCTTGAGCGCGGACCCCTGCCCTGCAGCACAGGAGAGGTGCCGATCCAGGTCCTCCAGCTGTGGAGGGCATGTTAGCCGCCCCCCATCAACACTGAGGAAGAGACCACATCCTGCATCGTTGGGGTGGGAGCATTGACTTCGTACCTCAATTGAGAGGCCAGGGAGCCATTTGGAAGGAGCTTCTGAATACAGTTGGTTCTATTTCTCTCTGGACAGAATTCAGAGACATCAAAAATGTTACAAAACATATTAAGTGTGTCCCCATTTTTGACAATAACCTTTGAGCATGATATTTTAATTGAGGAGCATTCATTGGCTCTAAGTTTTCTCTCCCATTATCAGCTTTTAACCTTCTCCATGTCTCCATGCCTTTTCAGAGAAGAAGTTTATCATTTTTTTTCATGAATTACTATTGTTCCTTTAAAGGGGAAAAAATAGCACTACATTCCCACCAGAGCCCCCTTTTGCTTCACAGGCTCACCCCTCTCAGTCTGGGTAGGGACCAGTGCTCAACTTCAGCAAATTTGATAAAGTGAGTTTACCAGCTTCTAATTTTTTGAGAAGGGAAGTGAATACTGGCTTCCCTCCCTCAGTGGCACCATCTCCCTAAGGCTTGTGCACCGGCACATCTGAGGGAGCGGGTGGCCCATCGGGGAAGCCAAGAGAAAGGAACTCGGAGGGTCCAGGCGGTGGCAGCGTCTTGAACAACAGGCTTCGTTAGGCTGGACAATGGTGTTTCTCTTAATTGGATTCCTGCATAAATTGCAAGATAGGGTGGACAAGTGGTCGGCAAAAAACTACGTCTCCTCCCACAAAAGGAACCGAAACACGTCAATAGCCCATCATGTAGGAGGAAGTGTACGTGCATCTTATTGAAAGGAGAAACACAATTTGGAGAGATGAGGAGATAGTACGGGGTAGAAACTGATATTCTTCCCCGATAACGGATAGCCCCAAGTTGTAGAGACCATTATTTCTTGCATTTTCAGAGCAAATGAACTTGACAGATGGCCATGTCACCCAGACCCCCACCTACCGACTTGATTATGCAGAAAACAATACAATAGAAAAGAAATCATTACTGAAGGAACCTGGTTAGTCCACAGAGGGCCGGGGAATGCAGAAGAACAGAATTACAGGGGTGGAATTGAACAGCAAGAATGCACTTAACATAAAGTGGGTTACAGCGAGGCAATCAGTCATGGCTAAAGCTATTGTCTGGGCGTGCTTGCATGGTATATGAAGTCATCTGTCATCTCCCACGGAATTTATGCTCAGTTTATAGGAGAAAACGACAGAGGTTTGCCAGGACATGTCTTGGTAGCCTTCAGTAGCTCAAGGGTAGATCTGCAGAGATAAAATGGTAGGCCTTTTCGGAGGCTTCCCTGCCGTCTGTGGTTGAGGCTATGATCTCATCACGGAGGTCCTCCCCTCAGATGCTCACATGACCTGAAGGATGCCGTCTGGGGAGGTGACCAACACAGCTTCGTTCAACTTCAGCAAAGTACAAGCTCACTGACGCAGCATCAGGCACACAGAAGTACATACTGGGAAAATAGGAGGCCAGAGGCCATCAGACTTTACAAAAGTCAGAAAGAATATTCCATGGGTGCCGAAAGCAGGATATGTTTGCTTTACGTTGAGGCAGGATACGTTTGCTGGCACAGGTCAACCCTAAGTAAATAGGCATCAGCATCGGTGTGACAGCTAACAGAGATAAACAGCTAAATTGCTGTACTAGCCACAGGAAGCTTTTCAACCCCAGGTGGGAAAGGGTGCTTTAAACCAGCCATGACTTCTGAAGAATGAGGCGGCTTCCTTGCTCCGCTCCTGCACATCCACGGGCTTTTGGGCAAGTCCTTCTGCCTTGTGTTTCTCCCACCTGGAAACATCCTCCCTACCCATCGCTGCTCCCTGAGGCCATGCCAGCCTGAGGGCCCAGCTCAAACTCGACCTCCGGCAGACAACCTGCTCCCCACGTGGTTTGCACCCGCATGATCAGGAGACCCCATTCTCCCTGGTGCTACCTTCGCTTTTGTCCTGCTTCGGCTCCCCTATGGGACCCCACACTCCGAGGACAAGTGGCTGTGTCGTTGCTACCCAACCAAGTGGCTCCCATCCACGTGCTTCCTACCACCTCTCTCTAGACGCAGATGTGACGCACAGCTGCGGGCGTCCGTCTATGTATTGTGTCTGTAGAGTGACCACTACTGTGTAGCACAGCTCCCTATAGGCAGACCCTCAGGTCAGATACACAGATATATCGGCACTTCATAATTTAATAACTTAATCTAGTATAATTTTCAGTATAATTGCACAGGCATACCTAATTGTATTGCACTTCAGAAATACCGCGTTTTTCACACATTGAAGGTTTGTGGGCAGCCCTACTTCGAGCAAGTCTATCAGCACCATTTTTCAACAGTGTTTGCTCACTTCATGTCCTTGTGTTACATTTTGGTAATTCTCATAACATTTCAAACATTTTCAGTAGTATTATATTTGTCATGGTGATATGTGATCAGTGATCTTTGATGTTACTGCTGTGACTTGCTAAAGGCTCAGGTGATGGTTAGCATTTTTTACCAATAAAGTATTTTTAAAATTAAGGTGTGTATATTGTTTTTTAAGACAGAACGCTTTTGCACACTGCACACTTAATAGACTACAGTATAACAAAGCCTACATAGACTTAACTTTCATGTGCACTGGGAAACCAAACTTTCGTGTGATTCACTTTATTGTGATATTTGCTTTGTTGTGGTGGCCTGGAACCAAATCCACAATATCTCCAAGGTCTGCCTGTATAATATTAATATAATTAAATAACATACATTACATATAGTAATATACATTATAATTTAAGATATTAAAATGTACTATAAATAATAATTTGTTGAGTTTAATTAGATATAAACTTATTAAAAATTAACCCAGGAATTATTTTGCAACTTTGAAAAAAAGTGAAAATACTTTTCCAAAGCACGCAGTGTATCTCATTTTCTATCGCTGGCGTTTGCAGATATACTTGTAACCAGGGGCTTATGTCTTTCTTTCACGTTTACTTGTTGAAAGATAAATACCTGGCACCACTTTAATAACGATTCATTTGTACATTATGTCAAACTATAGAACAAAGACAAAAATGTCTGAGATGATTCCGACTTTTAGCAAGTCCATGTTCAGAGTCCATTGTTCAAGCATCTGTAAGAAATGTACTTTCCCAGATTCAAAGCCAATGAGCAGAGGACAGATCATAGTTACCTAAAGTATCTCATAAAGTCTCCCATGAAATTGCTTTTGCTGGTAATTACAAGGCTCACAACTCTTGGATTCCGTTTACCCTGATTGGAAATGCCGCCCATCCTTGTGGGGAAGCAGCAGCTGCATCCTGGAAATAGACAGTCACCAACCCATGGGGCTTCGGGGACTCAGCTTTTGAAGTAGCCGGACGTGGGGGCCTGATGCCTGGTACAGGCAGAACTCGATCTTCGCCTCCAGTTCTCTGGTGAGATGACGCACTTAGGTGTCATCGCAGAACTTGGACCCAGTGGGCTATTTGGGAACAGTGCCACCGGGCTGATTTCCTAGGGGACTAGCTCCCTCCCCGCGCTAGGCTGGAGGGAGGAGCTGGATGTGCCCAGAGGCACAGTGGGGAGCATTGCTGAGAGGGGGTTTGATGGGTCTGACATGACTGTCACGCCCATTGGCAACTGTAAACAGCAGCCTGTTTGACACCTTGAGTGTAGTCCAGTGAGACCCATTGCTGACATCTGAACTCCAGAACTATAAGTAATATCTATATATCTGTGTGGTTTAAGCCACTAAGTCTGTGGTCATTTGTTACAGCAGCCACAGGAAACAAATACACCTTCCCCAGATCCCTGGGTCCTAGCTCAGCAGGACCATGTAGGGTAAAGCCTTGCTACTCCAGGGATCAGTTTCGCTTTCTCGCTGAGACTCTGACATAAATGTCTTCAGAGTAGCAGTAGCTTTAAAGGAGTGAAATTTTAGATGAGCTGGACAGCTCTTTGGGGACAGGAGGCCCTCTCTGAAACTCACTTTCACAGCCCTAAAGTGGCTGAGTTGAATTGACACTGAATTGACCAGACGTGAGGGGGCTTGGAGCTCCTCAGACGCCTCTTGGTGGGTCTGCCTGCTCCAGAATGGCACCGCCAGGAAGGTACCACCCATCACAGAAGCAACAAAGACTTCAAGAGCAACCTCTGTGATGATGACACTGGGAAATTCAGAAGCCCAGGGGCAGTGGGTGTGTCATGCAACACAGGGCGTGTGAACCCCACGTCTCTAGAGAGCCTGGCCAACAAAAAACAGTGGGATTTTAGACATGGGAGAATCAAGAGAAATGCATTCAAATAACTGAGAGTCATTCTCCCGGACCTGAGGAATAGACATGCTGTGGATGTGACCTGTAGCCTGCAGCTCACCCTGGTGAGGGCCCCTCTATCTCACCTGGGTGAGCGCATCACTATTTCAGCTGGCTGAAGGCCCCTCTATCTCACCTGGGTGAGGACATCTCTATGTCACCTCTTACACATCCTGTTTGAATCCTTCTCTCCTTCCTTTGCCCTAACTCAGAGCTCACAGCACCACGGAGGTACAAGCTGAGGGTGATCAGTGACCTCTGGACAGAAAGGTTTTGTGGGAAGAAGAACTGGCTTAATGTGAGGCTTATTTATGCAAAGAAGAATCTCCCAAGAAAGCAGGACCCAGTTCCTGAGTCTTTCAAAACTGAGTTTGACGCAACCCAGGAGAAGATGCAATTGAAAGCAATCTTGTATTGGCAGAAAATAGACCAGATGACCAAAAAACTAATGCATGTGTTTTTATGATTTCAAAACACATATCTGCAGAGTTCAGGGCTCTGGCTTTAATTTGGAGATACCCACGGATTATATTAATGAGAAAGTGTCAAAATAACTCCACACATCAAGGCTGGGAAACTTGAAGTCCACCTATGCTGAAAAAGCATGAGATCTGAGAGCACAGGGCAGTCACTCTGCCCACGGAGGCTTCTTGGCTCCAACCTGATCGTGCATCCTTCACGTGGAGACCTGAAAGCAAGTGTGAGTGCCCACCTGAAACACACACTGAGCGCAGAGGGAAACCAGCCTGAGATGCCGCTTCCAGCCTAAAGCAGAGTCCACACACGGTCTCAAACTTTGGTGCTTAAAGGGTGGAAATGATAAAAAGATGGGCCTTCCCAGGGCTCCCCCCAAGGCAAGCCTGCGACGGGGATTCTTGTTGAGAGATTTATTCTGGGAGGGCTCTCAGGAGGAAGAGGCAAGAGGGAGGCAGTACAGGTGGTGGACGTGCTGTCAGCTGGACACTCGCTTCTGCCTGGTCCTAGGGAATCCCCGAGGCCCACATCACAGCCCAAGGGAGCCCTTGAAGGAAAGGGGGCTGGCCTTTTGTACCCCATGCCAGGCAGTCTCGGGCACAGGTCTGCCCGAGACGGAGGCATCACCCCCAGGAGAGATCAACCTTGGTATCAGCAAATAGAGGTCTTGAGCAGAGCGGGACTGACCAGTAAGAGGACCTAAGCACAGCACCCAGCCATCAGGGGCAGTCAGGCTGTCTTTCACTTTTCTCCATCTTCTACCTCATTCCTTTTTTTTTTTTTTTTTCTTTTGTGGTACGCGGGCCTCTCACAGCTGTGGCCTCTCCCGTTGCGGAGCACAGGCTCCGGACGCACAGGCTCAGCGGCCATGGCTCACGGGCCCAGCCACTCCACGGCATGTGGGATCTTCCCCGACCGGCGCACGAACCCGTGTCCCCTGCATCAGCAGGCGGACTCTCAACCACTGTGCCACCAGGGAAGCCCTACCTCATTCTTTTAAACAAAAATTAATTTTGGAATAATTTTAGATTTATGGAAAAGTTGTGGGATAGCACAGAGAATCCCCCGAGGCCCTTCGTCTTTCCTTCGTGTCTGCTCTCTCACCTTGAAACAGTTTTGGGGGTGCAGAGAGCAGGATGCAGAACTCGGGGTGTTGAATCAATCAGGTCCATCCTGTCCTGATGCCAAGCCTCGAGTCGCCTCAAAAGGGAATTTTAAAAGCTCATTTTCTAGGAATAGTCTAGTTCTTGCTGGTTATGTAAGCTCAAAGGCCTTCACATGGACTCTGGCCCGTCTATGCAGTGGAGGCACCAGCACTGCTGCAGGCTTGGTGGTGTTGACAGGCATCCTTCTGCTGTGATCTTGCCTGTGGTGGAAGGACGGGCTTCCAGCCCCACTGCTGCCCTTTCCTGTAGGTCCTGTGCCTGTTGGCCGCCTCTCTGAATGGGTGGGCCTTCCCCTCGTGTAGACAGGCATCACCCATCAGAGCATTCTTGGGGCTGGCGTGTACCTGCTGCACAAAATCTCCGAGCTGTAAACTGAGCTGGTAGATAAACGCTGTTGCTCTTTGACTTTATTATTTCCTCCCCCTCTGCTTGCCTGTGAAGTGGCCATAACGTTCTCCTAGAGAGGCTTCTCCACACTTTTCTAAGTGGTCCACATTTCAATCCACCCCCACCCCACCATCCTCTCTTGCATGCACTGCAGGCCGTAGGCTGGCAGCCCCACACCCATCTCAGTGGCTTTTGGGGTCTCCTCTTTCCCCAGAGACAACATCTATCACTTCATACTGAGAGTCAAGGGCTTCTCCAAAGATACCCGGTGCCACCTGTCATCCCCTCTGCCACCCCCCACCCCTAGCCCCCCCTCCACGTTTCCTTACTGAGAGCTCACCTCCTTCTGTGACTCTCCACCTATCAGCTTCAGCCTGGTGACCTGAAGGCTCTCGAATTTCACTTAAATGTAAAGTATTTCAGCAGACCAGGGGCCAGGCTGGAATATGTAAGCTCTGATGTCACGATCTCTCTACTGATATGTTGTGGTCATATCAGAAACCCAAATCTGGATTCTGATCACAGATCAGCTTCAGAGGTTTCATAAACTCCCTGATATTTTAGGCCAATTTCTGCGTGCAAGTGCATTTCTCTTTGGAGAGGGTCCAGATCTCACATCAAATCTTAAAAACAAAGTGTCTGTGGCCAAAGGGTAAGAATTATTGTTGTAGATCTGCAGCATAATGCCAGGTACAATTAGGGACTTAATAAATGCCTTGTAAGAATAATGAGCTGAGAGGTTTTGCTGTTAGTGTTATTTGTCTGTTGTTTGTCTAATTTTCTCTAGGATTGCAGCCCAGAAGCCACCAAAAAGATAATCTGGCTCTGAGGTGGGATCTCGTTGGGTTCCCTCCTTCCCTCAACATGGCAATGACAGTAATTTCCGTTTTCCCCTCCACTATCCACACTGAAATTGTCAGTGGCCACTGACCACGGCCGCTCATCAGCACATGTTCTCCCCGTGGGAATGTTTCCAAGGAGACAGCACGGGGAGAACAGCCAGAGAAGGAGGAGGGATGCTCAAGCGAGTGGTGGTCAGCACAGAGCCAAAGGACATCCTGCAGGAGACCAGGCTGGGTTGGTTTGGATCAGCACAAACTGTGCTCATCGGGGCCTCTCTGGTCCAAATCCACTTGCCCAGCTCCCGCTGTTGACCTGGAAGCAGGCATTTCAGACACTGCGGATGGAAAACTTCAGTCGGTGGCAGCTTTTTGAGATCCACCCTCCTCCCTGATTGAATGAAGTGGACACCCATCCGCAGAGCCACTGGGGGTGGGTTCTTTTTCCAGACCCCAGCCCGAGGCTCTCTCTGCTGTGGACATGTTCTGGCTTCCATTTCCAGGCATTTATGTCAACGTGACCCTCCTGCACTAGCTCTAATTGTTTGGAGCAGATTCATGACAGTGACTCCCAATGATGTTGTATAATCTGTGGATTTACTCGGTCTAAATCACGAACACATTTGTTCTGTTAAAAATAGTCTGTCTGAAGTATTTGCCACTTAGCTGTTATGTTCGTTTCCTGTGACTTCCGTAACAAATGACCTTAAACTTGTAGCTGAAGCCATAGAAATGTACCTCTTGTCCTTCTGAGCCGGAAGTCTGACATCAGGGTGTTGGGAGGGCCTCGCTCCTGCTGAGGCTCCAGAGAAAGGTTCTGCCTCAGCTCTGGCAGCTTCTGGGGACCCCAGAGCTCCTCGTCCAGGGGCAGCGTGATTCCAGCCTCTGCCGCAGTCTCCTCGTGCCCCAGCCCCGCGTGTAACCTGCCCTCCTCTCTGCTTCTTTTGTGGACTGTCACGGGCTGAACTGTGCCCTCACCAAAGTCATATGTTGACACTGTCACTGCCAAGGTGACTGTATTTGGAGAGGGTCCTTTAGGAGGTTATCATGGCTTTATGAGGTCATAATGGTGGGGCTTTGATCCAATAGGACTTGTGTCCTGATAAGAAGAGGATGAGAGCTCTCTCTCTGCTTGGATGCATGAAGGAAAGTCCACTTGAGTACAGAGCGAGAAGGCAGCCGTCTGTAAGCCAGGAACCAAACTGGCCAGCACCTTGACCCTGGACCTGTGGCCTCGAGAACTGTGAGAAATACACTTCTCGCGTTTAAGCTCCCCAGTCTGTGGTATTTATTTTGGCCGCCCGAGCTAAGACGTCAACACTTGTTGTTGGCTTTAGGGCCCACCCTAAACCAGGATGCTCTCATGCCCAGGTCCTGAATGAGATCTGCAAAGACTCTTTCCAAACAAGGTCACTTTCACAGCTTCTGGGGAAAATATTTTGGAGGTGGCCACCATTCAACCACTACGCTTGTAAAGAAGAGTGTTTGGAGAATGAGATGAATAGATCAACTTTTTTTTTTTTTAAGTACAAAAGTGAGTATTTAGATGAAGAAATCACAATATCATACATTTTTAAAAGTTGAAAAATATTACAAATAATGCAAAATTTATAAGTGGCATTTTTATTAATTGTCAGGCATACCCTTCCATACTTTTTTCCCTGCATTTTATAGGTATGTACTGTTTATTTTTATTATTTTGTTCATCCTCTTGTTTGTACCTCACATTCTGGGATATATTGCCAGGTGACCTTCAGAGTGAAGTGTTTTTTTCTCGTCCACATAATGGAATCTTTGGCTGAATCATTTACTCATCAGGGACTCTGGCTTCAGCTGTCCCGTGTGATGAGGACTCAAATGTGTCACACTTGTGTGATTTGATGGCCAATCCCTCTTCTACCTGTTAGCATTCTCAAGTGGGCTTGGATTCAGAACACGGAGGGTTTGCCTACCAGGCGTCCACATTGTGAGGGCTGCTCTCTCCACATCTTTATGGAAAGCTTTTACCCCCCAGGCAAACGGCAGAGTTCCCGTAAGTGGAACCCCAGTTGCAAGGCTGCACTGTGTCTCCTGACTCTTATTCTCTTTCTTCATCCTCCATGGCTTTTGATTTGAAGCTGGTGACTTCTGGGTGAGGTTTTAGCTGTAGGCTCTTATCAAAGACATGCTTTTGTCATCTAGAAATCTCTCCATATTTGCTGGGAAGCCAGAGCATCCTGGACTTTGGGTTCTGATTATCAGGAAACTCTCATGGGAACCCCATCAGTCCCACACACGGACAGAGGCAGAAGCCCAGGCTCCATCACTCAGGTCTCCATCACCACCCCACTTCCGGGCCAGAATCCACGATGAACGCGCCAGTCACCTCATCCAGCAAACAAGCAAACAAACCAAAAACACGCTGGAGATCTTTACTTAAGTCAGTTTTCAGCTTTAAATTTTGAAATGTCTCCTTTTCTGTTTGAATCCGACACCACGTGAACTTCTCTGGAGGCTCCTGGAAGGGGGCTGTGTCTTGCTCCTTCACCGGCTCCAGCTATGTTTTTGATCAGTTAAGTTGTTACATACAAACTCTCCCAAATGACTTGGGAAATTTTGAATAAATTTAACTTATTTGGGGTTTCACAGCTTCCCCAGAAAAAAGCCTATTGTAGGAGATGCACATTATTCTTCTGATTAATATTTTCAAGTGCAAATGAGATTCAAAACATCTTGTATTAATTGATAACAGCTAAATTTGAGCAAAAGAATGAAAACCAGTGCTGTCAGACGAACTCTCAGGGCATGTGAGGGTTAGGGGCAGAACCTCATCCCTTCCCCCCTATTACCACTTGTGCAAACACCCTATGACCTAAGGAGCAGGTGGGGCCTGGGGGACCAGAAACCTCTTCCTTTCCCGAAAGTTCCATTCCATTGACAGTTGCTGTGATTTTTGGAGAAATGTTCATCATTTTCCACTGAGTTTGGCCTTTTTATGGTATCTACTTGCAGGGCTTGTGTCTACCGTGTTGAAATACCAAGAACGATTCAGAGCCCACAGTCGAAGGAGAAAACAGCTGGGGGTCCTCCAAGGCCTCTTTCCAGGCAAGACCCCCCACCCCCCCACTCATCCCTGGATGCATCCGTGTGCAGTTCTGAGTCTTCTGCTCAATCTTCACTCACTCCGTCACCAAACATTTAACATCTCCTATCACGTGCTAAGACAAGGCTTCATTCCCCATCAAGAGTAAGGCACATATACTCTTACACTAGGTTCAGAGTCAGCCCCTGTTCTCCTTAAGTGTGTGAGCTAAGAGACAACACTGCTAATAAATAAACTACACAAAGAACTTATAATTAGAGAGAGGGAGGTTGTCACGGAGACCCTCTCGGAGGAGGTGATACTTAAGCAGAGGCCTGAGGAGTGAGAAGATGGCTGGCACTCTGGGCTGGACAGGAGGAGGCTCTGGGCGTTCTTCGCAGGAAGCTCAGCAAGGCCACAGCTTAGCTGGAAGATGCCAACAGTCAGAGAGCCAGGACCAGAGGAGGCACCTTCAGAGATGGTCCTGGCTGCTGGGAGGAGGAGAAGCTACAGGGCCAAGGTGAGCCTGGGTGTCCACTGCTCAGGGTTGAGGGCTCCAGGATACGGACACTGGTGGATGGCACTAAGGTACCAGCAGTGGAGGTGGACAGAGGGGTGTGTAGTGGTGGTCTGGAGGGTTGGAGGGGACAAGGGCCTTCATAATAACCTACATGGTGGTCAATGAACTCTCCCTATAGGGGTGATGGATGCTAATCTAGATGTGGCCTCTTTGTCGCGACAGTACCCTAACATCCCAGCCCTTCAGCCAGGCTATAACCCTCACAGCAGCCTGTGCAGAGGTTGGGGGACATCGAGGGGGAGGGAGGAGCCCCGCCCCCATCGTCACTGGCTGACTTTGCAGCTCACTTCCCACTGCAGAGAAGTAAAAGGGGTGATCCAGCGGGACCCTTTCTTCTCTTCCAGGGGTCCCCGCCACACACACACACACACACACATGCAGCCCAGCTCGCTGGAGTATATGTATGAGGGCAGCACCACGTCTCTGTGCTCACAGGTGAGCAGAGAACAGAGGACCCTGGCCAGTGCTTGGGGAATGGCCCAACTAGGTCTCCCTGGCCAGTGGAGATCTTCTGTCCCTGGTGGGGTCGAGGAGGGACTCAGGCCGATGCTTGTGGTGTCCAGACCCAAGCTCTGACACCTGCCCCATCCACGGGTGGCAAGAGGCAGGTTGACCCGACTAACAAGTGTGTCAATGACACAAGGCAGGGAATCCTGATCCAGCATCTGCCACCCAGACTCCAGGACATGTTCCTTCACAGTGACACTTCTGTGCCCTCACCCCATCACTTCCAGGGTCCCTCGCTGCCCTAGTGGTGCTCGATCACATTCCCCGCGAACCCAGCCCTGGCCACTGGGCAGATGAGGGGTGTGATGGTTCAGGGCAGAGTCATGAGCACTCAGAGCAGAGCCTGCCTTAGAGGGTCTGCGGGTCAGTAATGCCATCTTCATATATTCAAGAAGAAGTTGTCCTTCGTGAGGACCCAGGGACAGCTCTATCAGCATAACTTTTTAAAATAGTGACAAAAGTATCTATCATTTCACTATATATGAATTTTTTAATATTTCCAATATAGATGATGCTGAATGTGGGATTTCACGAGATATGATTCTACTTAGCCTGGGGGCCTTTTGATTCCTCTGACATTTTTTATCAGGTTTCATCAGCTTTATTGGAAAATGGGCTAGGGCCTTATTGGAAGATGGGGGGAAATTTGTCAAACACTTAGCCATGCCATCGCACCCAGCACACTTGGCTGCTCAGACACAATTATTGCGGCAGGGGGTGTGGATGTGGAGAGCTCCTAGAATATTCTCTCCATGGAAAGAATCTATAGATAAGCACAGAATAAATATGCTTTTTTACACATATAGCAACTAATACAAGAGAATGGGAGGTAGGCCAAAAAAAGACAGATATGGTTATAATACCTCCCTTAGAATTGATGAAAACTACCAATATTGTCAAGCTGCAGTTAGAGAGAACTGAGACAAGGCTGAAAATATATGCTAAATGAACAAGCGTAGGAGAGAATTTCTTTCTCCAAAGGGAAGGGGCGAGAGAGATCCAAGGGTGACCATGGAAATTGTGAGACCATATCCAGGCTTAGAGGGTGGGGTGAAGTGAGGACCTGGGGGGCGGGGGTGGCAGGTAGAGTGAGGTCTCAGAAAATGCCCTTTGGGGCATGTTTTGGGGAGACTGATCGCTAGCCTTGAACGCTACAGAAAGACCTCTGCATCCTGTCCTTAAGGAGACTTTTAGAGCAGTGTTTCCCTGAGCAGAGCCCCCGACAAGCAGCATCAGTTACCTGGGAACTTGCTAGAAATACAATTCCCCAGGGTCCACGCAGACCTGCTGGAGGAGAAGGTCTGGGGTGAGGCTAGGTGGTCTGTTGTAACAAGCTCTCCAGGGCAGTCCTGATGTGTGGTTAGTTTGAGAACCTGTGTCCCCAAATTCCATGTCTCCAGAACAGTGAAAGGGTGAGCCAGATGGCTGGGGGCAGATGGCAGTGTTTAGGGGATGAAAAAATGGACCAGAGAGTAGAATTTTAGTGTTAAAAGAAATTCTTCCAAGACAGAGGGCAGTTGACCACAAAGAAGGGCAGCTCTGAGAGGGAGCAGTGAGGTGAGAAGGGCAAGCAGGGAACACCATGAGGTAAGAAATCCTTGGTATCTCACCTACCCATGTAACTCAAATACTTCACCCGAAACATCACATTTAAAAGACACACACATTTGTTGAATAAAGACATGTGTATTCTTTTGCTCTGTTTTCCATGTCAGGCAATCAAATAGTTGTGTGATTCTGATGAGAATGTTTAACCTCATCAGGCCTTTGTTCCTTTGTCTATATTGAGATAAACTTTAACCTTCTTTCTGACTCAAATTTCTCATTAACTCAGGCTGAACTATGTTTAGCAAGATGACACCCTGAAGAAAGAGTTCACACTTCTGTTCTCCTCCCCAAATTTCCTAACACATTCTACTGTCCCCAAATCTTTTCACTCCCTGAGTGTTACTAATGAACAAAAGGATAATTAATTGAAAAAAAAAAAACTAACAAATATATTCACTTTTTAAAAACATTTTAGATATAGAAATCTAAATGTTGACTAAAAATTCACAAGTTTATTATTTTTACAAAATAATGACAATATTTTTTTCTCCTAGCCATGACAGAATAACTGGTATCAGATGAGCTCTCCTGCTATAAAATTATAAAACTGAACAGTTCTGAGGCATTGGACAGCAGGCAGAGCAAGGCCACAGTCTAAAAATCTCAGTGTGGGAACCCTTAGCTGAGGATCAGTCTGGATACACACAAGGTGAAGTTTATGTTCAAGTGTCAGTTACAGGGTTGAAAATATGAGATTAATCAATGCTGAGAGACATTGGTTTCCAGACCAGTTAGAGTGAAAAGAGCTCAAGGACATCCCAGCCTCTATCTGAGACATGAGAAAGACTGAGGCATAGATTTAAGGACTATAGCATATATTATGGCATTCTCTAGGCCCAGGTTAACAAGGTAGAAAGTCAAGCATAACACAATCCACAGAAAAGACAGAATTTGGAGATTTAGTCATGTCAAGTTAGATAGGTTTGGTAAACACTCAGCCTTTCCACATTTGTAATAAAAAAAAAAGCATCAAACCAAGTCTAAAATGTCCACAATGATCAGTCAACAATTGAACTTTATGTTATATAAATTAAGTCTTTACCATTCAACACTCTCCAGAGGAATATAACAAAATTCAGAGATTTTATAGTATATCATCCTCAATCAAAATTGACTTGTCATAGAAAGAAATGCAAAAATGTGAACCATAGTCAAGAAAAATATCAAACCACAGAAACACACCTTGAGATGGTCCAAATGTTGGATTTAGCAGCCACAGATATTTAAAACAGATATAAATATGTTCAAGGATGTAAAAGAAAATATGGTCTTAATGAGTGAACAGATAGGGAATATCAGCTGAGAAATAGCAATTGTTAAATAAATAAAAAACCTAGAACTGAAAATTACAGTATCTGAAATGAAAACAGTCACTAGATTATCTTAACAGATTAAATATGACAGAATAATGGTCAGTGCCCTGAGATAGAGCAATAAATATTTATCCAGTATGAAGAACAGAAATAAAGAAATTATTGGATAGAGTTTCACTGATTTCTCAGGCAACAGTAAATGTGCTTAAATACGTGAAGCTGGTATCCCCCAAAGAATTTCAAGGATGGGGCAGAAAAACTATTTTAAATATAATGACCAAAAACTCTCCAAATTTGATGAAAGCACATCAATATACAGACCCAAGAAGGTCAACCAAACTCAAGTAGAATAAACACAGAGTAAGCCACATCTAGGAACATCAAGGTCAAATGACTGAAACTAAATATATAGAAAAGAATTTTGAAAGCAGCCAAAGAAAAAAGGAACATTATATATAGGGAAACAATGATACAAATGATGCCTATATTCTCATCAGAAACACTGTAGGCCAGGAGACTAAATGACATCTTTAAACTGAAAAAGAAAAAAAAAATCTGCTAATGAAGAATTCTATAAGCAAAATATTCTTCAAAAATTAGAATAAAATGAAGCCATTGTCAGATAAGCAAAAACTGAGAGAAAGCGGAGTGAAAGATGAGTTGCCAGAACACCTGCATTACAAGACATGCTAAAAGATATTCTGTAGGTTGAAGGAAAGTTCCATATGGTAACTTCCTTCTAAAGGAAAAAATAAAGAGCATGAAGAATGGCAACCAAACAGGCAAATGCAAAATAATCATGTGAGTAACTTAAATTTTCCAGTGTACAAAGCAAAGATTTTGGATGTTTTTGAAATTGCTTTTCATTATGCTTATCCATTCTAAACAAAACCACAGATTATTTTTAGCTCTAAAAAGAGGGCAATAAAGATTATCTAGTCTAATGCTCTAATTTTTCAGTTTGAAAATAAACTGTCACTTTCAAAACTCATTCAACAAATAGAAGTATCACTTATATCAGAGCTTTCCTGACCACCATATACAAGCCCCGCTTCACATGGGTTTTCCCACTGTGGGGTCAAGTGGAAGAAGATACTTCATAGTAATGATTCGGAGCCCAAGGCCAGCCCCCGTGACTGGAACTCTTGCTCCCAAGCCCTCATCCATTCTTCCAGAGGGATCACCAACTGTGTCCCCACGCACAATGTTAACAGTCCTCACTGGGCTACTATACATCACCACCCATAGGATATAGTCTCCATTTTTCCGTTTATGTATTAATGCATTTTTATTCACTAAATGTGCATTGAGTCCCATACCATATGGTAGGTATCATGCTGGTGGTGGAGACATGGGGTGGGTAAACAAACAGGCCAACCCTGGGCCTTCTGGAAACCTGGGTCTTCTGGAGTCTGCTCACGTGGCTTCTGTTTTTCTCCACCAATCACAAGCATTCCTTCTATGTGGAAGCTTCCATCCCTGGGCTGCCCTGAGCAATAGGAATATTTTAGCTGCCCTCTGCCTCTTCAGGACTGCACTGTAGAGCAGAATGAAGAAAGAACCTTGGTTAAACTTTGCCATGAGCAATGGCCACTGATGTCGTTAGAGCCCCATGGATTTCCCCTCTGTGCTCACCATTTCTATAAGCGTTGAGGACTTTGTACTGCAAAAGTGACTCTGCCTGAGGTCTTTCTCTGGCTGGGGGCATGCTTGGTCCACGTGTGGAGGGGGCTAGAGGTGCCCGAGAACTAATTCCCTAGGGCAGCCGTTGGTGATGGATGGGAGTTGACGGAAAACAACCCCACTTCCTGGAATGATACACATGGTATCCCAGGCCATCAGGGTCTGCAGGGCTCACCTGTCTGTTGGTGCATCCTCTACTGGTGTCCTCCACGCCCTGTATCACTTCCTCACTCCTCTCTTCCTCTCTTCAAAGCACCTGCTTGTACTCAAACCTTTGTCTCCAGCTCTGCTTCTGGAGAGCTCACACTGGGATCCCACCATGCTCACAGGTTTGCACTCCTGGATCCCCCTCCTCCATGGTGCTGTGGTTTCCTTACTGCTTTTCTACCATTTAACGTGCCTTATCCCCACCATGGCCTCTCCCCCAGCAAGTGGAAACCAGGCACATGTTTCCCAGCAGCAGTGTGAATAAGGTTCCTTCTTGCTTTAAATCCTGAAGACACACTTGCTGACTCCCAGCTGATGTCCCAGGCCATAACCGAGTACCACCATGCTCTCTCCTTCCTGGTGAGTCCATATATTGCCTGGGGGTGTAGAAAGTGGTCACTGCTCCCCAGAGGCTCAGCCATAAAAACCAAGCCACTTTCTCCCCCATAGGCATGCTTATTTCCATCTAATTCATGATAGATCAAACGAGCCAAGTCAGATTGTCAGCGCCCATCACTTCATCTGCTGCACAGAACCCTTTGCACACCTTTTGATAAGAAACTCTAAACCCTGTGAAATTGGCAGTGTGGTGGCAATTGGATGGATATTTGCATACTTGTCAAGCTCAACCCAGCAGCAAGTCGCAAGTGAACTGCAGGAGGTGGAAATGTTTTCTTTAATTTTTTCAGCATTTCTGTATATGTATTTCAGTGTTTGCAAAAGCTCTGTAAATCAGAAAAGGGCCTCTGGGTGTACATAAAATACTTAAACATCACATATTCACTATTAGCCAAACTGGAATCTGCCCAACAAATCAAATCCACCCCAGTGATTTTTGACAAAACCACCTAGGAACGTACTTCTTCAGGTGCTTTTGCTACTTTATAATCAATTTGAGCATTTTTTTTTCATTCAAAGACTAGAGTTGCATTAATAATCCCGTTTAGGGATGATGTTGTAGAGGGACAAGATTTTATGCAGAACTGGATAATGTCTCTCAAATTATTATGGTCAGGGAAATTTGGAAGTTTATTTAGTGAGAGGGAAAATAAAGATTTTAAAATATATACTTACATTTTATTTTTGAACTCCATTCTGGGAAAGTTTTTGTCTTAGTAATTGATGACTGTTAATAGGTGACCCCCAAATTTAGTGACTGAAAACAATGAACATCTATTTTCTCAAAGTGTTTGTAAGTCAGCCATCCACATGCAGCTTAGCTGGGCCCCAGCTCGAGGTTTGTCACAGACTGTGATTACAGTGTCACCTGGGGCTGGGTCATCTCACCCTCACTGTCAGCTGGGGCCAGATGCCCTTCTGATGTCCCTCTCCTGGTTGTTGATGGGACTCAGATCTCAGTGGCTCTTGGATGGAGGTCTCAGGTGTCAAGTCCTCAAAGAACACCATCTTAAGTACCAATGTGCACAAGTGTCAAACACTGTTGCCAAAGTTGCATGGTGCCCTCTATTTTTAATCAAATAATATTTAACCATAAATTATTTTTCAAAAAACTATTTTTCATGTTGAAAACAAATTCTATTCTGTTGTTGAGTTCTTAACCAAACTTTCCTCTAGATGGGGTTGCTCAGTATCGTGCTGGGCTCTGTGAGTGTTGTAAAGTGTGTAGCTGCAGGAGACGGGGGTCGGGCAGGTGGACGGCCCTGGGGAGTGACCCTGAAGGTCAGGGCATGTTGTCAGGGGCCCAGATTCCAGCCCTGGGTCCACCTCTCACTGCTGCTTTATCACCTCAGTCTAATCCTTCCACTGCTTGAGGCTCACTTCCTTCCCTTGTAAAACTAGGAGAGCTGAAATAAAGGATGTTTCTGGTGCCACTGCCTTTGTCTGTCTGGGCTGCTATAACAGAATATCATAAGCTGGCTGGCTGATGACCAACAGAGACTTACTTCTCACAGTTCTAAAGGGCAGGAGGTCCAAGGTCAAGGCACTGGCAGATATGGTGTCAGCTGAGGGTCCGATTCCTGGTTCATAGATGGCTGTATACTCTCTGTGGCCACACATGGCAGAAGGGATTTAGGAACTCTGTGAGGCCTCTTTCATTAGGGCACTAATTCCATTCCTTAGGGCCCCAGCCTAACTACCTCCCAAAGGTCTCACTGCCTAATACCATCACTGTATAGTTAAGATTTCAACACATGAATTGTGGGGGGAGGAGCACAAACATTCAGTGGATAGCAGCCCTCTACAACCAACGGTCCATGTGGTTAAAGAACACAAAGTCTCTTTGTTCAGAGGAATAAATGCAATGCCTAACCAACGGGTGTTCATCAGAGAGCGTTAACCTCTGTGTGTGGTGATGGGGATGCAGGGTGGTCCCTCTGCTCAGGGGAAGAACAGAACACTGGTACATATCACAAGTTGTACCTTGGTCTGAGGCCACGCAAAGTTAAATTCAATGAGCTCCTTGGGTTTGAGACCCCCAAATCCAAACCCAGGGGAAAGGACAGGAAGAGAAGATGCTCTGAGGACCGGGACCCAGAGGCGGTATGTCGCACACTGGCAGGGTGTTTGGGGTGAGCATCCAAGGCAGAGGCCCTTATTGGCATGCGGCCGGCACTTCCTGCTGCCTCCGCTCCTGTGGCCTCACTCTTGACTCCAGAATTACCCTGAACCCCAGCCAGAGAGAAAGCTCTGTCTCCCTTTTAACCTGCCATCAGGAGTTGCAGCCTGCAGGGAGAGATGTGCCCTCTGTGTTTCTCTTACTAAACCCACACAATATCTACACTTGCCTCTTCTGATTGAATCAGAAATCACTCTAAATCTATCATTCAATTACAAGCAAAATGCAGTTAAATCAGCAGGCTCAGAGCACTGTTGTTTCCTCTGTCCGTTGCCTCTTAAGCTGTCACAGCCTTCCTCAGCCTCTTCTGCTCTCTAGAAAAGGGCCTTAAGTGTCTCTCTGTCTCTTTATGTCTCTGTCTTTCTCTCTGTGTGACTCACTCTCATAATTTATACAGTACTTCAAGATTACAGAAAAGTACAGAGAAAAATAGAAGCAATGCTTTCATTAACCACTTGCTTCCCCAAACCTCTCATTTTTCCCATATTTGTTCCAGGATTCTTAAAGAAGTAACATCTTAAAGATTATGTTTGAGCCCTTCTCTGTATTACTTCCTTCTCATCCTAAATGGGGTGTGGACTGTTCCCATGCACAATTTAACACCCTTTCTGCTTGTGCTGTGCCAATACACTTTTTACAGCATGGTGTTACTGGCTTTACAATCACACATGAGCACAAGCGTCTACCCTTGTGCCCTTTGTTTTGTGGCTTCAACACTCTGTGTTTCGAGGTATATTTCTTTGTACCCAAGGCTTAATTTCTTTATGCATACTTTCATTTTAAAATTCATTCATTTTTTCTTCTTTTCGTCTGCATGTAATGTTTTATTTTGAAAGAATTATGAATCCCAGTAAATTACAAAACTATTGCAGAGTTTCCCTGTACTCTTCACTCAGTTTCCTCAGTGATGATGTGCTACATGATTACACAACTTCAAAACTAGGACTCTGACACTGATGTGATATATGTCTATGATCTGATGCCATTTGATCACAGGTGTAAATCCTTGTGACCATGTCATAATCCAGACCCAGGACTGTGACAGCACCACACTGATCTCCCCACTCTATCCTTTATAGTGAGACTCTTCCTCCCTAAATCTGGGCAATCACTGGTCTGTTTTCCATCTATCATGTTGTAATTTCAAGAACATCACACAAATGGAATCATGTAATATGTCACCTTTCGGGATGGGCTTATTTTTACTCAGATGGTACCCAGAGGGCCCATGCACGTAGCTGTGCACATACAGAATTTCTCCCTCTGTGCTGCTGAATCATGTTCCAGAATTCCAAAGTATGATGGACACAGTGTGTGTGACCATTCATCTGCAGAGGGACATTCGGGCAGTTTATAGTTTGGAGCTGTTGCAAATAACGCTGCTTTGCACAGTCCTGTGGTTTTTTGTGTGGATGTAAATTTTCTTCGCTCTGGATTAAGTGCCCACGAGTACAATTGCTGGATTGTGTGGTTAACGTTTTTGTTTTGCTTTTCCTTTAAGGAAATTGTTCCACTACTTTCCAGAGTAGCTGGACCATTTTACATCCCCCGCACAATGCAGGGAACATCCTCTGTCTCATTTCCACAGCATTTGGCTCATCGAGGTCCTCATTCATCCCACCCTACTGGCCAGTGATGGCAAACCTCTTTTCACGTGCTTATTTACCATCCATACACACTCCTGGTGAAACATCTTCATATTTTGCTTATTTTCCAACGAGACTATTTGGTTTTAATTGTTGAATTTTGAGAATTCTTTATACGTTCTAGGTATGGATTCTTTGTCAGATATGGACTTTGGAAATATTTTCTCCCAGCCCACAGCTTGTACTCTCATCTGCCTTACCCCAGAGAAAAAATATTTAATTTTGATGAAGTCTAACGTATTTATTTATCTTTTACAAATTGTGCTTTTGATCATGTCTAAGAACTGTTCACCCAGCCCTAGCTCCTAATGACATGCTTCTATACTATCCTGTAAAAGTTTCATACTTGTATGTTTTACATTTAAATCCATGATCCCTTCTGAGTGAATTTTTGTATGAGATATACAGTTTACGCTGAGTTAATTTTTTCCTAAGGGTCTTCAATCACTTTAGCGACATTTGCTGTAAAGTTTTTCCTTCCTCCAATTGAATTGCTTTTTCATATTTGTCAAAAATCAGCTGGCTGTAGGGGGCTATTTCTGGGTTCTCTTATTTTGTTTTATAAATCTATGTCCTATTCCTCCACCAGTATCACATGATCACACAGTCTTACTGTGTGTGTGTGTGTGTGTGTGTGTGTGTGTAATGAGATAGACAGACAGAGACAGAGACGGTCTTTAAATAGGGTAGAGTGATTCCTCCTATTTTATTTTTCTTTTTCAGAACAATGTTAGCTATTCAAGTACCTTAGATTTTCATATAAATTTTGGAAAAGTCTTGTCTCTATTTACAAAAAGAATCTTAAACCTATTTATCGATTTAGGGAGAAATGACATCATCACAGTGTTGAATCTTTCAATCCTTGAACAGGATTATCTCCATTTATTTAAATCTCCTTTGATTTCTTTCCTCCACATTTCATATTTTTCAGGGTACAATCCCCCCCTACCCCAGCATGACTTCATCTTAACGAATTATGTCTGCAATCACCCTATTTCCAAATAGTTCTTCAACACATGAATTTGGGGAGTTCACGACTCCAGCCATAATAGACCACAACCATGGGAATGGCTTGCACTTCTTATCTTCTTGTCCAAATTCTGGCACTTCTCTGCTTTAGAATTTTCCAAAGTTCCTCAATTTCCAGAGAGTGGACTCAAAACTGCCTGCCTGTGGCTTCTAGAGTGGAAGCAACCTACTGTCCAACCACGTCTCCTACAACTTTCTCCAACCCGCAAGTCCCACTTTGCCTTTATTCTCCATGAGAAGTCAACCAACAAACAAGTGGGGACCCACCAGGTCCCAGATGCTGGGACGATGACCCAAGGAGTAAGCAAGGATGAAGTGACAGCAGATTCTTCACGAGTTACAAAATCCATGGATACTGGCACATGGTCTAATGCTAGGACTTTGCTTTTTCTGTTTAGTTAAAGCCATAAGATGAACATAGTTCCAAAACAATCAAAATCCTGTGAACGTAAGGCTCAGTGGCAGTGCAAAGTCAGTGCTAGTATTCACCGTGATTTATGCTAAGCCTATAGCATGCTCACAAAAAGTAAAACATAAGGCCTGGTAAAATACACACTAGGATTTTGTACAAAAATTAAATAAATCACGAAACCATTTGTGAAGAATTAATCTGCCTCCTTCTTCACTCATGAACCTGTGGCTCCTAAGAGTGTACTTTCTAGGGCCAAAGGCGGTGACTTACTTGTGTCCCCCTTACCTCTCCATAGAACAGTTTGCTCAAATTCACTCCATTTCTTCAATGTCTCCAAAGGCATCTGCAGTGGATTGAATGGTGGCCCTTAAAAAAATTGTGTCCAAGTCCTGACCAGAGGAACCCACGACAGGGAACTTATGTGAAAAAAGGGTCTTTGCAGATGGGATTAAGTTAAGAATCTGGAGAAGAGATCGTCCTGGATTATCTGGATGTACCCTAAATGCAGTGACAATTGTCCTTACAAGAGAAAAAAGAGGGGATAAGGCACAGAGACACACGGAGGAAAAGACATGGATAGAAACTGAGGAGACATGTAAAGATGGAGTCAGAGGCTGGAGTGACACGGCCACAAGCCAAGGGACACTTGATTTTCCAGAAGCTGGGCAAGGGGAGCAGGACTTTCTCCAGAGCTCCTGGATGTGTGTGGCCCTGCCGACACCTTGATTTCAGACTTCTAGCCTCCAGGACTGAAAGAGAATAAATAAATGTTCCTTGCTTTAGGTCACTCAGTTTGTGGTACTTTGTTACCTCAGTTCCAGGAAACATACAAATCTATGATCATCCTTTGAATCAAAACCAAGATGACACCAGAAAAAAATGGTGAGGGGTGAGGGTCCACCAGCCACGCCAACCATGACCCCTGATGAAGCACTCATGTGGGCCCTGGAGCTTCTCCTGGAGGGTCCACACCACTGGAGCTGGACCCTGAGGGTGCAAACCTCCTCCTCGAGGGCTAAGTTTGTCCAGTAGGCCCTGGGCTATGCAAGGGACACCTCTGGACCTATGGCTTCCTTGACGTGTATGGCCTACGTTAGTCACTTTCAAGAAGTGAGAGCCCACTGAAGCATCTGCTTTGTGCTTGTTTGGCCTCAGAAGAGCCTGTGAGGCAGGTGGGAGCCCTGGTTCCCCAGGGAGCAGGGTCCAGGCGGAGAGTCCCTGTACAGGGAGCCGAAGGCTGATGCCTCCTGGAGTGGCTGCCTATCCCTTGGGACCTTCCTGCTAGGATCCCTGTGCCCTGGACTCAGAAGGGCTGCAGGAGGGGTGTCAAAGGGAGGACATGTCCATCCAGCCTGCCTCCATTGACCAAAAGCCTGTCCTTGGGAGGTGAACACCCCCGAGTTGCCTGGGGCGTGTGCAGCTCCAGACCACAAGGTTGGGCTAAGGCCTCGCTGATTGGAGGCCACAGAGCCTGGAAAGCCAGTGAATCCAGAGGCTCAAGGAGCGGGCACAAGAGCCCATGGGCACACAGCCTTCTCGAAGGACTGGGTGGCTACTGAGGGCCTCCCTGAACTTCTTTGTGCAACTCAGCCAGTTGACCCTGCAGCCTGTGCATGTCACCAAGCTTGGCACTGGGTACATGAACAAGAAGGCATGGCTGGGTCCTCAGGAACAAGTAATTTGTGTGTGTGCATGTGTATCATTTTCATTGTTTTAAGTAATTTGCAAATATAGTTAAGTCACTCAAATAAGACCATCTGACAGGGGTATGTACTGAGGTCTGTTCGTGGTGAGAACACTGCGCACAGAGGGGATCTGCTCCAGGTCCCCCGTGGGCCAGCGTTAGATCGAGGGTACAGACAGACCCAGACCCCTGGCCCAGAGCCACACCACAGCAATCACACCTGTCCACCCCTCCTTGAGATCCTTAGGGGTAGTGGATTAACAGAGGCATTTATGTGGAGGGGAAGGAAATGGTAAGTGCCCAAGAAAGAGAAATAAAATGGTGATGGAAGCAGAAGGGTAATGGTAGCAAATATGGGACCAGCAGAGGCAGAGGTGCGCTCTGAGTTCCACCCCAAAGGACATGCACTTTGGCACTGGAAGAGTGAGTCAGTGGGGAACAGAATGTGCCCCACCAATCAGAGTCTCCCCAGTTCAGGTCCAACTCTCTTGCTGCCCATGCTGGCTCACCCCAATCACCAATGCAGTTGTAGGTTCCTAGCCCGAGCACTGGAGAAGTGAGGGTGGAGAACCGGGCTTCTCAAGGTCAAAGCTGTCAGGCTGGGAACAGCGGCTGCAGAGCCAGAGCGCCATCCCACCCACAGCTCACATTTCCTGTCCCCACTCCACGAGCCAAGCTCTCTCCCTCCCCAACCTGCTCCCAAATGCACTCCTCTGCATTTACATATTTCTTCTCTATCTTATTTGACCTTTCTGAGACACAAGGTTATGAGATCCAGTTCCCAGGGAGGGATCCGTTTACCTGTTTTCACATCTCCTGCCAGGATCATAGCCGTCAGCAGTTTTGACCACGGCTTGCTAAGCAGATGTTGTACAGAGCAGCGCTGGCATCACACGGCCAGCATGGTGCAGAGGACACACGGTACGTGGCTCAGCTCTCCTGCAGCACTGCCCTGTAACCTGCTCTGGCCCTGGGCTGTGAGGGGTGAAATTTCTCCATCTCAGAGTCAGAGATGCAAGGAGACAACTTGCCCTCTAATTGGAGCACATTGATGAGATAAGAGGTCTATTTGTTGAGAACTCACAGGCTTATACCAAGCATGGGGGAGGACATGGTTCCCAAGTCCAAATAGCCCTGGGGGCCCTGAGCAAGCACATCATCCATCCAAAGAAGAAATATGTGCACAAGACCAAAGCCAGAAGGGGAAGCTCCCTTCTGGGAGCTGAGAGGGCGTTTCCAAGTTCTCGGGGTTGGAATTTCCAGGTGCAGGGCAGAGATCATTTCTGAAATAATCAGCAGGAAGTCAAGCATGGGGACTATCACACAAGGAGATCCATCCTCTGGGGAAAGAGGGAAAGAAAGAGCCAGAGGAAGAAATGGGGAGGAGGAAGCCTGGCCTAAGGATACCGGTATCACCCATCATTGGCTCAGAATTGGCAAGAGATGGATTTCAGAGATCCTGGAACTTCCAGGTGTTACCCATATGATCCCCTGGTTTCTAGGACCTATAAAGGTGGTCAGTGCAATAGTTTTGCAACTAAGGAATATACCACCACATTAACATGAGCTGAATGCAGTTGGTGACATAACTAACAGGCCTGCTGGAGCTCTAAGATCACAGGCACATGAAGTATCTCTGAATCATCCTGAAGCCCACTGTGTGTTGAATGTGATGTTACTGCCCACTGAGAATTCCTCTCCAACCCCAGAAGAAAAGCTCTCTCCATGCTGTTATTCACCCCTTACCCCGCTACTTTCTAGTTTTAACCCATTTCTAGGTATGCCACAGGTGCTGCAGAAACTGGTCCTCTGGAGACCCTCAATGTCCTGTCCATCCCATGGTCACTTCATCCACCTAAAGTCCACCTCCCAGAGTGTCCGGGGAGCAACCGTGTCGACCTGGCTATGCTCCCTCCACCCTGTTTCCAGCCCGCCCTCCCACCGAGGCACCTACAGTTCTCAAAGTGGGTTCCTTCCTGTCCCTAATCTTCCACAAGAGTCCAGACAATTTCCTGCTGGCCACAAAATCACTGCTAAAGCACACTTGACTGCACAGACCATTCAAGGTAAAATGAACCCTAGTAGAGCAAGGGCGGTTCTGTGCCCAGCAGGAGGAAGCCAGAACCCGTAGCTGGAAATGGATGGATGGCCGACCCTCCCTGACCCATGCAACTGGGAACTGGTCCCCACAGGATGCTGAGGTGGAGCCGAAGGGAGGGGCTGGCTCTGGGCTCTCTGGCTCCCCACACTGGCCCTCCCCCCAGTCTGCACGACCATCAGAGAGCCCCCCCCAGTCCCGGCCAAGCCTTCCTGTGGCCAGATGTGCTATTAGGCACCAGTCACTGGAGGGGACAAGAGGACATTGCTGTATGAATCTCACCACCCTAATTGATGATGAGGTTACATGTGGCATTCTTTTTGGTCTGTTTATGGTATTTTTTGTCATAAAGAAGCTTTTAATTTTGATGCGTGTGTGTGCGTGTGTGCGTGTGTGTGCGCGTGTGTGCGCGTGCGCGTGTGTGTGTGTGCGTGTGCGCGCGTGTGTGCGCGCGTGTGCGTGTGCGTGTATGTGTGTGCGTGCGTGTGTGTGCGCGCGTGCGCGCGCGCGTGTGCGCGCGTGTGCGCGTGTGTGCGCGTGTGTGCGTGTGTGCGTGTGTGTGTGCGTGTGTGTGCGTGTGTGTGTGCGTGTATGTGTGTGTGCGTGCGCGCGTGTGTGTGCGTGTGTGTGCGTGTGTGTGCGCGCGTGTGTGTGCGCGCGTGTGCGTGTGTGTGTGTGCGTGTATGTGTGTGTGCGTGTGTGCGTGTGTGCGTGTGTGTGTTCAGATATATGTATATACACATATATGCACATTGACATTAAAATTAGAGTATATAAATATATGATTTATTTCACATATATAAAGAGTAAAGAAAATTGTATAAATAAAATTTTCCTGCGTAATTTCTGCTCTATAATACTAGTTCCAGCGCTCTCTCCCTTCTCTGGGGTCATAAAAGCGTTTATGTTTAACTTTCCTGTTCAGGTCTGTCACAGTTCTACACGGAGAAACACTCAGGGCATG
The DNA here is from genome assembly GCF_949987515.2 of Delphinus delphis. NCBI lineage: Eukaryota > Metazoa > Chordata > Mammalia > Artiodactyla > Delphinidae > Delphinus > Delphinus delphis. The sequence goes on along the minus strand of NC_082685.1, from coordinate 170,433,264 downwards.
ATTTTCTGCATCATTTGTGACAAAATTGCACAGAAATTCTCTGTCCGTTTAAGAAATAGAGAAGGTCTGGGATGTTATTCTAATGGAATGCGTGGCACCAGATACATAGATTAAATAGCCAGAGGTGCAGGTGGGCCCAGGCGGCCGGGAAGCCCCGCTGCCATGGAAGGGAGCACAGCCTCCACTGGGCCGGCACTGGGGTCGCATGCCAGGGGTCTGTGCAGCTTGGCGATCAAGAATAAAGGGGTGGCTACCTGGGTCAAGCGTTTCTTTTTGGAAAATAATCTCGAGACACTTTTGGTACCTTAGCCCTATTATTCTGATTAACTTAGGTAAAATTTTCTTACTGACCCAGAGTCACAAATTACTTTCCTAAACAAAAACAGCACAGCAAACTCTTAAGGAAACTGATTTCCATTTTCCGACTTGAATATCTAAATGGAAGTAGGCATCCGAGCCTGGCTTTGAGCACCTGCTCATGAAAGCATCCGCGACAGGAGAGTCCCCACCTGCGACAGCCTCTGTTCTGGAAAGGGGCTGTGAAAGCCGAAAATGTCACACCCCAGTGGGAGGGAAACAGAGGCAGGGCTCGGAGCTGCACGCGGGGACTCTGGAAACAGCGTCTGCAAATGACTTTGGTCCCCTGGAGTGATGAATCATGGAGTCGCAAATCCTTTTTAGCTAATTGCTATCAGCTTGTGAGATTTTCCCTTCCATGTTCAATATCAATTTTCATGGCCATAGGAGATAGCGCTGCTCCCCTGAGCCCACTGGCGACTGGCCGATAACAGGCAGAAGCAGCACTTAGAGCTGAAAGGGGGTGTCATCTGATGTGCAGCTGCCAGGGACCGAGGGGAAGCCGGGGCCACCGTGCATCGCCCGCCTCACTAATGCATTCAGGTCTGTGACCTTCTCGCAAAAACGTCCTCCGGTGCTGACAGGCTGTCCACACACCCGGCCTTGTCCAACACGGGCTTGGCCTTCCTGGACATGAAAGCTGGACTTTGTATCATCCTTAGTATGCAGTACAACACAGAAAATAAACCGGTTTATGACATGAAGGTGATGCTGTATTTTAAGGTGGATGCATGGTAAGGCCACTGGTCCTCTCCCTGGAGTATGTAAAGCTGTATTGAATCAGGAACTAAACAGGTATCAGTGCTGCCATTCCAGGAAAACAAACACAGATTCATGACTCGAGTTCGACCCCAAGGAGTTCCTCAGAGTTTCCAGAACTGGCAGAACTTTCCTGCATGCAAAGAAGCACTTTTCATGACAAGGTAGCCACAACTAGATGCGTATTTACCGTGAGTCCAATAAACACACGGGTACTGTGACATGGGCATGGTACCATGAGACACCCAGCTCCGTGAGACACTGGGCAAAGGAGCCTGAACTAACGTACGGATCTGGACCAGATCATCTTAACTGAGGATCTTCGCTGTAAAGATTTGACATGCGAGTAACAAATCGGTGAGCTTTAGGCAACACGTGTGTTTTCTCCCAAGCAAGAGCTAAAGAGATTCACAGTCTTGAGATCAATCAGTGGAGAGGTTTTAAGTACCGTCATGTTGCCATGACTTGGATATCTGGCCAGCAATCCCTCAGCAAATCCCTGAATGGATCACACACCGTCATTCAACAAACATTCACTGGACAACACGACAAACCAAATGTGCACAAGACAGTGGGAGACACGGCAGAGCCCAAAGACATTGGGAGCTCAGAGGACAGGGTTAGCCCCACCTCAGGGAGATGGAGTGGGGTGAGCCAGCCAGGCTTTCTGAAGGACAACTTCTTGAGGCCCTTTGTGACAGAGATGGTGGCTTTCCATGAAGGCACCCTTTTTTATCAGATGAACATGGTTTCATGTGGGAAGAACAGTAGCACATGACATTTTTAGATAATTCAGGTTAAATAATGTGTTTCATCTGTGGAGGGTTTACTCAACCAACTCTGGACAGCTGCCTGCTTACGAGGCATCAGCACAGATGGACATTCTTACCTGTGTACCCACAGCAGGTCCACGGGGCACAGACCTGGGTGTAGTCTCCACTGACCCCATGATCCATGTGGTCCCTCTTTCAGCTCCCGCACCTTCCAGCCTGAAAAGCCAGGGTTTCTCACCACCAGCTCCAGCAGTCAGATTGGTCTCAAGTGGGAATACCTTGGCCTGCCTTGTCTTTGCTCTGAAAGAACAGCAACGGGTCTACCGTAGACGCTAAAACCATTCTGTCCACTTTTGCTTTATTTGCGTGGACGGCTGTGGGCCTGTGGTATTGGACACCACAGATCTGCAGTACAGTGGTGGTGAGGACAGCTCTCGGGCCGGGATCAGCCACAAAAGAATGCACAATTTGGGACAGTGGTATTTAATCATCCGATATAACTGCTATCATTTTCTTAATCTGTTTCTAATAAGGTGATCTGAAAACACAAAACTCTTCAAGTATCCTGGATCCCCCGAATAAGAATAATGAGCTTATTCAATAAATATACAGCATGATTGTATTAACGTGCGTGTCTTTCTACACATTTCTGTGTATGTCACATTGTTACATTACAGCATCCTTTGATTTATATCATTACCTTGGTTATACAGATGAGAATTCATGTATTCACATGTATTAATTATATCATTTTTAACTATTGGAGAATTATCACTAAATCTTATTAATTGATCCTATTAAGAAATAAAGCCTATAGTTGACCAAGGCTATGTCCGCACTTGATTTCTTTGTATGAACCCAGATATGTCCTCCAATGTTAGGTCAGACTAAGGCACAGGGTGTAGTTTCCCTGTAGAACTCAAGGCACAGGTGTTGTTACAGCAGGATGCCACCTCCCTGGGATGCATCACCATGTCACCTAGTGCCACCTCCCCAGGACCCATCACTGTGTCACCTAGTGTCACCTCCCTGGGACCCATCACCACATCACCCAGTGCCACCTCCCAGGGACCCATCACCATCTCAGTGCCGGCCCCTGGCCGCCCGTGTCCTGCAGTGGGGCTGAGCAGAGCCATCACAGACTAGGGGACTTGGACTTGCTGAGGCAAAGGTCCTCCAGTTCAATGTCCCTGCTCATGGAAGGCAAGGGCTTGGCCTCCAAAACGTGGACAGTTCAGGGTGACCTGTCTCCTCCAGGCCTCTCTGATGTATCATTAGCAGAATCCTTGGGTTTAAGGTACAAGACAAGCCTAATAATCAAGATGATGGAACAGAAGTGGTGTTGGAATCTGGTGGGCTCCATCTCCATTGTCTCCTTGGTTATCCATCGCCAAGGAAGTTGATTAAACAGGGGAAAATAAGACCGGGAAGTGAGGCCCAGAGCTGGACTTGGGTCCATCACAGGAAACAGGGAAGACATTCTGCTTCTGAGCTGATGCTGGTTTGATGTCTAAGAGTCTACACTTGCCGGAGGCCATCTGGCAGTTACTCAGAGAAGAGGTTCCAACTGCTGGGCCCCTGCCTCCCATATGAGAAGGGTGCGAGAGGTAAACGGTTGCACAGCAGGGTTTCTTGTCCCCCATCTCTGGACCTCGGGGGTGGAATGGTGCTTCTGTTACAGTGGCTCCACCAGCGAGCCAGGCGCCTCCAGCCCGCCATTCGCGTGTTCCGTTGTGTATTCTCAAGGTCCCTTCCTAGACTGAGCATGCTGGGTTGCCTCCCTCTCCTGGGGACTGGCTCCATCTCAGGACACTGTGTTCACTGGCTTGGGCCGGGCCTTCGGAATTGGCTTAGAGAGAGAGGATGGTGAGGCCCTGGACAAGCATCTGACTGGCCGGCACAAGGGTCTGGATGCATGCAGCATTTCCTTAGGTTGGAGGCTGTGCCGTCCGGAATCGTCACTGAAAGGCTCGCTGTCACAGGGGTAGGATGGATGGCAGCCCCACACACACACACACACACACACACACACACACACACACACACACACACACACACACACACACACACACACACACACACACACAATATAAGGAAACCAGCTCTCTGTGCTAACCTGTGCTGAGGATTAAAAAGGGTGCCTGGTCTAAGTAGAAATTCTCTATTTAGGCTGTGGAGGTCAAATTACTAACAATACAGTGCACTTTTTCAATCCACATCAAAATCTCATTTATTTTTTACAAAAGTGCCTGGGTGTGTCGATGAGCAAAGACTCCACCTTTCAGGAACATTCTCCCAATGCTAGCGATTACCGCCTTTGCGGGCTCTGCCCTGCGTCTCTCCTGCATTGGCCAGACTTGGTGATTCAGAGGCAACGTCGTGAGATCAGGTGCCTTGAGGGTGACCCTCTGCCTGTCCTGAAGCCCCAAAATATGATAAGTCACAATTACGTACCAGCCCTCGTGTGTGCAGCTCAGAGCGCTTAGAGTTTTTTCTCACTAATCTTCCCAAGAAATGCAAGCCCCCTCCCCAGCACCCCTCCACTTAAAAAAAAAAAAATCCCCTTGACAGCTGGAGATAGGGAAATATGGGCAAGTCAGGAGAGCTGTCCGACAATTCCTTATTTTTATTCCAAGTGTTTATCTGATCTGCTTTGTTCCTGTCCTTTCCTTCCTTTCTGACCACAGATTGGCTTTGCCCCATGCAATTCTGTCTTCCCAACAATCTAAAATCCTCTTGAACTCCTTAACCCCTTGCTCATAAAATCACTTACATCTGGAGTTGGTTTTCTTTATTTCCTATAATTTGAGCAGAAGAAAAGCACAGCCAGCTTGACGGGGAAACTGCAACATGGCACCGCGTCTGGGAGGAACGCAGACGCGACCCCAGTTGATAAAGACGCACCTGCAGAAACACAAGTGCGGCAGAAGCAGGACGCCAGGGGACACCTGAGTTTGTCCTTGTGTTGTGTTTTTAAGTCTTGTGAGGCAGAATCAAAGGCGGGGATTCACCAGTGCGACTCACTGCCAAACGCTGGAGACTGAGCCAGGCTCAGACAGTGGTGGCTAATTTAATTGCCATCCTGCAAGCGTGGTGCATTTCTTATTTGTTCATTTTTGAACGGCATCACCCCCTCCCCAGGTCCCGGGGGGAATCCGCAGGCTCTGGACCTTTGCCTTTGAACATATCTGGATTTGAGCATCAAGAGGAGGTGACGAAGGCTGGGAGGCCCCCCACGCGCGGCTCCAGCACCAGCCTCTGCAATTACCGCCCGGTTCCTGCAGAAGGAAATTGAAAGTGTGAACCACATGGGTGAGAGTCGGTGACACGTCGGCCACAGATGACACTCGGCGCTGCCGCGGCTGTGGTCCTCTCACTCTGCTGTTCACCTTTTATCCTTCTCAGCATCACGACTTAATCCACTCTAATGAGGTGACTCGACTGCCAAAATCCAGCAGCCATGCGGCTGTCTTCTGGCACTGCGTGGGGCTTCCTGAAAAAAGAAGGGACTTTGTCAGCCTTCCAGGAGAGGAGCCCGCGCTCCTTTGACCACGTTTCCTTTCTCGCAGCAAGTTCTCTCCATCCTCGCCTGGGACAGGCTGAGCTGTGCGCCGTGTCCATCATGAGATGGGGGCCAGCTCAAGGTTGCCCGCCTGCACGTTTAACTTATCGGCGCTTGAAGGACACGGCTGGTGGCCACATGTCACTGTTTACAAACAGCAGGTGACGGCCAACAGCGGCGAGAGTGTGAATCCTTCGCCCTCCTTATCCATCTGTCCACGCGACCTGGGTTGGAAGCACCCGTGGGTAGAGGCAGCGGCGGGGACCACAGAGGCAAGATGGTATTGCAGACAAAACCACACGGAGGAGCCGGGAAGAAAATAACCGACTGTGTCTAACGTGGCAGCACGTTTTAAAGGAAGAAACAGGAGCCAGTTTAATTGGTGAATCCCATATGTTTCCCGGGCTCCGTCTCAGAGATCTGCAGCAAGGTGGTGACGCCAGGAGATCAGATGTCGCGGAGCTGCGCTTACACCTGCCCCACCGCCAGCCCGGCTCCATGGCAGCCTGTGTTAATAATTAGCATCTTCTCTTCCGCTGACTTCACACTGCTCCACCGTGTGTCTCGGCCCCAGAAAATGCCAGGCCTCTGCCCCTTCCCGGGCGGACAAGCGAGCCCACAGGCTGTATCGCACACCCAAATTGCTGGACTTCTCTAAACCGGGCAACTCCACCAGCCCTCGATGTGCAGGGCTCATATTTTGATAATTAATACAATATTTCACTTTAATGACTTTTTTTTTTTCCGATTGAAAGAAGGGGCAGAAGAAGAAAAGGCAAGCACAATGCGCTATAAGCCCGTGGGATTAACCGCATGGTCTTAATAAATGGACACACATCCAAGGCAGGGAGAAAACATGTGCCTGTTACACGGCTCGAAACTCCCCCCTTTCTCCAGCCTTAATCTGATTTTTGCCAATTCCTTTTGATCTATCGGGGCCAGGCAAGTCAGGTCCACCAGTACAGATGGACTAAATATGGAGATTAGCCCCTCTCCTCCTGCCTCAGCGCCTAATACCTGATTAAGTCTAGAATCGCACAATTGTCTCCGAGCTGACTATCAGAGTGGCCGGGCTCAGAAGGGGGCAGGATGAAGGGCGATTTTGTAATGGATACTTATTTTATCCCAGTGCTCTAAGAAGATTAGGCCTGGGGGTGTCACATTAGCCGTGATCTCTGGGCCCCTGGTCGTCTCTTGCGGTTTTCAAACACCTCTCCTCGGCCTTAGAACAAACAGGGAGCTTGGACCCAGCGGCCCCATGTCGGGCATGAATAATTGCCCACTGCAAACTGTTTGAAGATCACAAAGTGCTGTGTAAATTACTCAGTTTGGGCTTCAGCCGGGGTGATTTGTGGTGACTTATTGAATCTTTTCACAGTTCAGAATTAAACTTTCTCCGCTGCTAACTGCAGACAGCGTGGAATGAAAGTTGGGTCTTAAGTGACAGCGCTCTCCTTAGATCAATCTCTGCAGAAGCCCAGAGGAATCGGGAGGTTCCGAGCCAGCCTCCCCTGCATTTCAGAGGGACGGGTGGACGTCTATTCTTAGCTGCCCTGCCAAGTTGTGCCTATTCAGCTGGCAACTTAAAATAGCTATTGAAACCAAAAAAGGAGGGGAGCTGCTCGTTCTGAATCACCCACACGTTTCTGGCATGATCTCTTGGGCAATTTTCCTACCAGCATATCCAATTATTTTTTGTTTGTTTTCAAACACGGCACATTTCTTTAATTAGTGAGGGCAAACAAGTTAGGAACAGAAAGAAAAAAATAGTAAGTTTAAGAATTCTGGTCCGGGAAACGATGTGATTAAACAACATTCAATTAGAGGGAATTAGCCAGGCGGCTAGTTTCCCATCCGAGTTAATTCTGGGTAAGAGTAACTGACCCTGGGTGTTTACGGCCCAGGTGCCAGCACCACTGACAGCCGTTTGAATAGAGAGCGTGAACTGCTTTTGTATTTCAAATACACTTGTGCTGTAGGTTATTGAAGGTTCTCTGTTATCTGGCATTTTGCCTGCCCTGGTTCTATCCAGGAGGTTGCTTGGAAAAATTAATTACTGTGTATTTTTTCATTGTGTTTACCCAATCTGAATTGCTTTTGGTAAATAATAATTATGAAATTTAAAACAGATTCTGTACTATCAGAAATAATGATGATTTCTAATCTTGCCAAATATTTTAGAAATAATGTAAGAATATAGATCATTGTTTTTATGTCCTCAGATAGTGTTTGTGTGTTTTTACCCTTCTATTGGAAAGTAGTAGCTCTAACAATCTGTTTTTAAATTATCCAGAAACTTATCATCAGACATCTGAACATATAAATATTTTTAATCACATACCGTTAAGAAAAACATCAAAATTAGATTGTGAAAGTAAAAAATGTAATTATCTCTTTAGTGGAAAAGGTTATTACAGTTCTTTTATATACTTGTTTATTTTCTGATTAACATTTTTTATTATGCTATATTTTTTAAATAAATGCTGACTAGATTTTCATAGCAATTAAGATTTTCTGGGTTTATTTCTGAAAATGCAAAAGAAATGCAATCCACCCATCTACAGAGCATCCTGCATCTCCCTGAATAGAATAGTTTTGTTGTTCTTTTTTTTTTATGTTGTTACTAAGGTGCATTTATCACCTAGTGAAGATCAAGAAAAATTGAGAGGCAAGGCCCAAATAGACCGTGCTTTGTTTTAAAATAGGAGTAGTAAATAGAAAAAAATCAGTACAGTTTGTATTGTAAAGGTAGGTAAATTTTGTGATCCTTGTTGAAGTCATCCTAGTTAACTATTAACCATAGCATTTACCTAAATTATGGAAACAAATGCAGTGCTTAGAAGGATAAACCGAGCTCAATTCTATACCTAGACATTTCACCATGCACATTTTTGTGCTCACTCTGGGCTCAAAAATTCCTGACTGGGGCTTCCCTGGTGGCGCAGTGGTTGAGAGTCCGTCTGCCGATGCAGGGGACACGGGTTCATGCCCCGGTCCGGGAAGATCCCACGTGCCACAGAAGGCTAGGCCCGTGAGCCATGGCTGCTGAGCCTGCGCATCTGGAGCCTGTGCTCCGCAACGGGAGAGGCCATAAGAGTGAGAGGCCCGCATACCGCCAAAAAAAAAAAAAAAAAAATCCTGACTAATGTGCAGAGAGCAAAATATTGTAAACAAATAGGTTTTTGCTTGGTGGGGTATGAGGTGCTAGGAACAATCTAGGTCATTGTTGTGGCGGTCAAATTCATTCAGATATTATCTGTCTAAATTTAGACCAGATTACTTCTTGTAGAAAGATTGTATTCTCATAGAAATAATGCATATTTCTACATATTCACTTACTACCATATTCAAGGCATCACATTAGGTATCAAGGTGACGTGTGGGTAAGAGGCTTCTTGAAACTTTAGACCTGTGGAGAGTTATGGGAGTGTGGGCACGTGTGCAGGAGGAAGACAAGAAAAGAGCCTCCTAACAGTAACAAACCGTCTGTTCTAAGAGCTATATATATGTTTTATATACGCTTTATAACGTTGTGAGATGGCATTATGATGCTCTCCGTTTCACGCGGGGGGAGCTGAGGTGAGGTGGTGTGTCCAGGATCACACCAGGCAGGAAGTGGCAGAACGGGGCTGAGAATCAAGTTGCCTGGCTCCAGAGTCCCTCCTCACCACACCAACTTCCTCTTGTCCTGAGAGTGGTGGACATTCAGAGAAAGGACACACTTCCTTGGGAGGCAGGAAGGAGTAAGGCTTTTTAAAGGTGGTGGCATTTGAGCTGAGCCTTGGAGTGTTTTTAGGGACACAGATTGGGATGCGTGCTTTCCAGGCAGGGTTAGAGCCTGCCATGCCAATACACCAACTGCTGGTGGCCTCATTCAATGTGGCTGAACCAGAGGGTTGGTAAGGGATGCAGCTGAGGAAAAAGCTACAAAATAGAGTTGAGGTCCGACTGCAGAAGAGGTCAGAGGCATTTGGAGGCAACCCACCTCCAACCGACAGACAAACACAAGCGTCTGGAGGATTTCATATGGGGCTGCAACTTAAAGTCTGAACAAACTGGTCAACAGGAACGAGTACTGAAGCACATGTAAGTATCTCTACAGCAAGGAGGGCATCAAAAATGGCAGAAGCTTATTGATTGTTTTTTAATGATGACATATCCGTGTAGCTACAATATGAACCCAGGCTACTTTCATTTTGTTTGTGATGATGATTTAGCTTTCTTGTGAGTTTTATTGAGACTTTAGTGTCCAATTGAAACATAATCTTCCCTTTGTCCCATAAACACCGTGCAACTCTACATGGCCCCTGGGTCTAGGGTTTCAGGCCAGCTCAGGGATTCCCTATCTGTCCGCAGGAAGTTCAAGTATCTTAATGAGCAGGACATTTGGAAACTTAGTTCCTCAATCCCTCAGAGTCCTCTTGGGGAGGGGAGAGGAACCTGGCTCAAGCTCCAAGTTCTCAACAGGAAAGTGTACAGTGCAGGAGAAGTTTGATTTGGTTGCAAAGGATACCTCCAGGCATCTATAACCCAGAGCCCATGAGGGCAAGACAACAGGGTTGGTTCACCTTGCTGGGCCTGTTTGCCTGTGGGACCCAAGGCCTTTGCATGCTATTCGCAGGATGATTCTGTGACTTCCAGTGGTTTCTCAGGTGACAATGGAACATTGGATGCCATTTCTTCCTACACAGGCAAACTGTGCAAACGGGACCCAGGACCCACATTTTGTCCTGGTGCGTCATTCTGCTTCAGTACTAATTGGCTAGGCATGGAAGATGTGCTGAGGGATACAGGGGGCAGGTCCCTGGCCAGTCAGTATTATGGGGAACCTCCAAGCTCATGCTCTCCTGGGGCTGGGCCCCTTGTGTGCTCTTCTCACAGCAAGAAGAGGATTTGCCACAGATCAACTCAAGATGATTGATAATTTGATGAGCATAAGGAGGTTAAATACTGGCTAGTCAAACTCCCAGTTTGGAACCCCAGTTTCACTCCTTTTATTGCTTTGAGACTGTAGGCAAGCTACTTAAGTTTTATTTGCCTCAGTTTCCTCATCTATAAATGGGAACAATAATAGCACCCAACTCATAAGGTTGATTTGAGTCTTAGTGCCAGGAACAAACTGAGTTCTTGGCAACATTATATTATATATTAAGCAGCTACTGTGTGTCAGGTTCTAGTAGAGATGACATAGAAAATGTGAAAAAATGAGACAGGCCCTATCATAGATGGGGAACAGATGTAAAAGGAATAAGGAGGGCAATATAAGAAAGGGTAGTTCACTTAAAAAATAAAATGTCTGTCATGCAGATATATTACAGATTAATGGCAAATAAAGGGAGAAAGCAAGGATGGTTTGATCCTGGAACAGTTTCAGAGGAAAGTCAAGCTGAGGAAGACCTTGACGTGGGGAGGTCTTGGAGAAAAAGGGGCATTTCTTTTGGAAGTCAAGGCTATTTGATCCAAACTTGCAGCTGGAAGACTGTACTGTCAGAGGGCAAGTGTCTGAAGCTGAAGGTCTGATACGTGAATATTTGAAAAGTTAGATAAATCCCTATTTTTTATTGCAATGATTCATCTTCATCCTGTGTACAAAGATGAAATGTTAGCACAAGCGAGAATTATGACAAATGCCATAGGGAGAGTTTAGGTTACCTTAGCATTTTGCACAAACCCCCTAGTTTAGCATGTGTAGAACTCCAGAGTCTAGAGAGGAACAGGAGGCAGGTGAGAGCAAGTAAGGTCATAACGAGAGACCATGTGAGAGATGGTAAGACTTTAAATTGGGTAGCAGCAGTGGGAATGGAAAAGAAGTATAACAATAACTGTGATAATAATAATAATGGCATTGCAAAATGATTGACTATCCTGTGCAAGTATTCTAAAGCACACAAGTCTGATTCCAGTGTTTATATTTTTGCTATTACATCAGAGCTTTCCTCTTAAAGCTAATTTATTGAGTATTTACTTGGTACCAGACACCACTCTAGGCACATCACCTATGTATACAATGCTAGTGATTCCTTCCAATAGCCCAGAGAGACATGATGCTTACTTCAGTATTATTTAATTATCCAATTTTTCAAATAGTCTTTAAATAAATTAGGTAAATGGTTACATAATTTTTTCAAAATTTAACATTATTATCATTTACCATAACCAAATCTGCCTAAGTGTGATATGATCTGTTCTTATCAGTATTTCTCATCCAGGAACCGTGATAAAAATCCTGATTGTCACATCCCGCATCCAGATTCTGAGTTAGTAAGTCTGGTCCAGGGCCTCAGAACCTGCATTTTAACAAGTTCCCAGGTTACCTTTATGCAGTTTTAGAACCCAGATAACCTGCTCAGATCTTGACCTTGTGAGTTTTCTGTCTTGACAGTAGCTCATTGTGAAATAGTTATTACGAGCAAAGAGTAAAAGAACAACAAAATTGAGATAAAAAGGCAAATCAACATTTTTAATGCTTTATTATGTGAGGCATAAACAGACAGCTATTCATCCCTCCCACTTACTTAGAGGCCTCAAATCCCTTCATTTAAGGATGTTTCCCATCTCTATCCCTCCCTTTGCATCTCTACAGAGCAAATGTGTTTACTATGCCTTTCTGTCTCCATACATCTATGTGACCACCTCATGATGTCCCTGGAATTTTTACTGCTTCATTTGTGTATTGTTGTTTCAAACAGAGAGATTTACCAAAGTCACATTTCATTGCATTGCAGAATATCGGACAATTTCCTTAGGTTAGCTGAGTGCAGTGCTTTGATTTAGACACTGCATATTTCTTTACTTTGCTGTCTCACGGAGCTTTCACACGCTCTCAGGACCATGGTGGCTGCAGGTCCTCCTCACCTGAAGGCAGAAGACTGGAGCCTGATTCAACTCTCTAATTCATGGCCTCATCCTTCCTGCCTCTGGTGTGCAGGGGGCTCCTGAGACACAGACTCCACAACAAGGCATCCCCAGGGTTGGGAAACTGCTCCAAGGAGAGCCAGGCAAAGGTCAGATCTTAGAAAGGAAGTGATAGTTATTTGAATATTACAAGGGTCAGTTCAATAATTACCCAGCTGAAGTGAGCCGTGGCCCAGGCCCCCAAGTTACAAAACACACCACAGGCTCTTTATTAGTGACTCAGGGCCTCAGTCAGGGATGCTGACTGTTTCCCTAACCCCTCTGGCCACAGTCTCTCAGCCAGCCCTGCAACATGCCTGTCAATCCTACAGGGTTATTAATAGAAGCTAATCAATAAAGATAGACATGGGGCTTTGGTGCAGCAGGCAAGGTCAGCCAACTGCAGGGCAACCCCCAGCCTCTTGCTAAGCCCCTGATCTTTAACTGATGTTCCCTGCCCCAAAGGTGCAGCCTCTGAAGACGCGACAAAGGAAGACTGCAGTCCTGTCTTTCTCCTGAGTTTATGGTGGAGACCTTAAGAAGAGGCTCAGGGAGGAGGTGGGGCCATTCTGGGAGACCACTGGACATGTGCCTTCTGGGGCTTCCTGGGTGGAGGGGTGCCCTTACTAGGACGACTTCCTGGGGGGACCATGCTTGTTCAATTTCATCTACTGGGTGCCTGTCTCTCTCCTTCCCTCCCCACAGGTATGGTTTTAAATGGTCACAATGTGTATTTTTATTTATTTATTTATTTTGCAGTACGTGGGCCTCTCACTGTTGTGGCCTCTCCCATTGTGTAGCACAGCCTCCGACACGCAGGCTCAGCGGCCATGGCTCATGGGCCTAGCTGCTCCGCGGCATGTGGGATCTTCCCGGACTGGGGCACGAACCCGTGTCCCCTGCATTGGCAGGCAGACTCTCAACCACTGGGCCACCAGGGAAGCCCACAATGTGTATTTTTAAAGTTAATTTAAGCTACTGTAATGATGTTTATTCAATTATAAAATTATTATATTATCTTGTAAAGTGGAAGAATCTCTCTCAGAAGTAATCATGATTCATGTTTGAAGCACTTCTTCTTAATATTTGTAATGCATAGATGTCTCTCTAACACATGAAAATTGCAGCTGTTATGGGTACCTACATTTCCCTAATACACTCTCCCATGTTTATATTTCTCTGTCCCGGACATTTGCATAGATGTATTTTTCACTCCTACAAACAAGGCTGGGACCATGATCTCAGCTGAGACTGCTGACTGCATCCCTGAGTCTTTTCTTAGGAGAGATTCCTCGAGTGGAATTGCAGGGCTGAAATTGTGGGCATGCAAAAGCTCTTACTACACATCGTCAAACTGCTGTATGGTAAATGTGTGCCAGATTGAAAATCCTGCTGAAACTCAGACAGAGGTGGCCCGGGGCGTCATGGACAGGACTTAGCATTGCCTGCTGAAACCCGGCAGACCAGGCAAAGCTTTAACTTGCAATTTATCTGGATGCAATAATGTTGGAAAATCATTTCCTAACTTGGAGTATTTTTGTTTCTAACCTTATATTTTCATACGTGTCTTTTTTTTCCATTGATTTTTTTGGTAGAAATTATGCTTTAAGAATAATAATCTGACACATGGATTACAAATTCACTTGAAAAAAATAGATTTGTAAAAATAATTTTTTTCTCCTTTTAGGATATTTTTAATGTCATAACCTTCCATTGCAGTGGAGATTTTCCATTGCTAAATGGCTTGAAATGTCTCATTCCTCAGCTCAGATCAAGATAAAATAGTTTATTCTGTACAGTAATTTCTTAATCCACTTGAAGAATATTTTTCTAAGGATATAATTTGAGTTTCTGTCATCTTTTTCAAATACTTATTTTGGGAATTTATTTTCTGAATCATGCGTCCCTCCTTATTCTGTTAGTTGCATTTATGGCCACAGAACAATTACTGAACCAGAGTAGGATCAGCTTCAAAGAGCCTGTTCTGTTCTCCTGACTGTCGGCTTGGGGGCGAGTACTGGTCAGTGGACAACGTCATCTCATATTGAGAGTGACTAGACCCCCTTCGTCATTCTCATGTTTTTTTACATTCTTTTAAAAAAATTATTTTCCCTTATGGTTTATCATAGGATATTGAATATAGTTCCCTGCACTATGGAGTATGTCCTTGTTGTTGATCAATTCTCTATATAATAGTTTTCCTCTGTTAACCACAAACTTCCAATCCATCCCTTCCCCCTCTCCCTTGGCAACCACAAGTCTGTTCTCTATGTCTTTGAGTCTGTTTCTCTTCCATAGATAAGTTCATTTGTGTGATATTTTAGATTCCACATATAAGAGATATCACGTGGTATTTGTCTTTCTCTTTCTGACTCACTTCACTTAGTATGACGACCTCTAGTTGCATCCTCATTTTTAAACATTTTGTTGTCAACTTTTGTTGTTATGTTCCAGCTGAAGTTTAGAACATTTTGCATCTTGGTGAAAACCTGGGATGGGGACCAACCTTATGTCTGGGCAAGTGTGGGAGAGGGCAGCTCACATTTCTGGGGCTCTTCTGTGTGGTGAGAAACAAAGCAACTGTGCTTTATGTATCCTTGTACTTTGATCGCATCAGTGCTGTTGTCAGCATTTTCTAGAAGAGAAAGCTGAGGCAGAAGGGGTTGGGCAACTTGCCTGGGTTTCACAATGAACAGAGGCGGAGCTGACGCATGGTGCAGGCAGTGTGAGGACACGTCCCACCCAGTCCCTCCCTCCCCAAATCAGAAACAGCAAAGACCCCTCCTCATTTGTCATGATGTTTCCTGCCAGTAAAGCTTTCAACTTTCTTCATACAGAACTCACACACTTGAGGTGAGGGTACTTCTAAGTGGTTATATTTAAAAGACTTCAATATTTTTTTTTTATAATTTCTCCCATAAATTTCCTAGTCCTATTTTCATAGATTTATTCTTAGAATTTTTGTTGCTGTTGTACAAGTTGTACCTTTACCTTCGTGTGTATGGTGAGTTTGGAGGAAGTGAATACAGCTGTTTTTCTTGTTATTGGTATTATATTGTTTTCTATCCTGAAATCCTGATGAATAGTTTATAGTGAGCAAGAGTTAGTTGATTTTCTGGAATTTTCAGTATAGATAGTCATGTCTTCTAGAAACAAGGAAAATAGTGTCTCATCCTTACCAATGCCTATTCATCATATTTCTTTTTTAAATATATAATGTTTTTGAATTGGCGATTGTAAAAAAAAATGTTAAATAGAAGAGAGTGATGAGAGGTAACCTTGATTTCTTCCTGACTTAATAAAAATGCTTCTAATCTCCCATTGCTAAAGAGTATGCAGCCTTTAGTGGATAGCTTTATTGCAATAAAGATGTCTTCCTAGTTCTCTAAGAATTTTTCTTGAATGAATGTTGAATTTTATATATTTTTCTCTCTCTAATGAGATAACATGTTTTATTTTTTCTCTTTTAACATATTAATCTGGGTGAACTAGGCTGATAGAATTTCACATGCCAAACCATCCAAATATAAATGCTATTTGTTAATTACATATTACTTTTATATACACCACTAAACTTCTTCTTTTTAATTAATTCAATATATTATTTCATTTTATCTGTTCTAGTAGATTTTTTTTATTTTGTTTATTATCACTTTGTAGTCATCTCAAAAATTTTTAAAAATGGATCCTTACCTATCATTAACTCCTTTAAGTTGGCACTTTTCTACATCCCAAACAATGAAACCTCTAAGAGCAATTTAACTTGATTTTACACCAATTCTTCTCTCACATATTGTCATATGTTTTATTTCTATACAGGTTATAAGCCCCTCATTGTTATTATTTTTGTTTTAAAGACAATATATTATAAAATTATTGATACATTTTTCTTTTTCAATGACCTTACTTTTTCCCCAGTTCTCTGCTTTTTTCTGGAACCCTTGTCTTTGCTCCTGAACAAGGCCCTCTCATAGTTTTAATAGTGTGAAATCTGATGGAAACAAATACTCTCAGCTTTTGTCTAAAAATATCTTTATTTTCCTGTAATGTTGGAGCAATGTTTTCACTGAGGATAAAATTTCAGAGCTTCAGGTGGTCATCCCTCCTCTTCCCCTGAAGTTAATGGATACCCACTCCACCCCCAGTGCTTTTAATATTCTCCTTTATCTTTGGTTTTAAACAATCAGACAATGATGTGATTAATTGCAGTTATCTCTGCATTGTGCTTTGAATTTGCTGAGTTGCAAGCAGATTAGCTGTTTGTGAGTTGATGTCTTATCATTTGGAAAGTTCTGGGTAATTACTTTTCAATATTGCTTCTGTTTCATTCTCTCATTCATATCTTCACTCATAGTTCTCTCATGCTCTGTTCTGCTGTTTCCATTCTTTCTTATCTTTAAAATTGAGCCCAAATACTATATTCTGAATTATTTTCAAGTTTATAAATTCTATCTTCTGCTTTAATTTTAAAATTAAGTCAATATACTTTTTTAAAAAATTATATTTTGCAGTTTGTATTTCTAGAAAGCTTATTGATTATATTTTGTTCAGTGTTGTTTGTCCATTTGTCCATATTAGTCATACTTATTTTGAAGTCTTTACCCACTAATGACAATATTTGATTTATCTCCTATTTGCTTCTATTGAATATTTTATCTCTTGATTCTTTGCCATTTTTTCTTGCTTTTTGATTTTATATATATATATATATATATATATATATATATATAATTTTAACATGTGCTGGAGTTAGTGTATAGCTTATTGTAGGGCTTCTGAATTATGTTCTCTTCCTCTAAAGAGTGTTGATTTTTTTTCTGCCTTTTTGTGTTAAATTTGATTTGCTGTCCTTTTACAATATGTATATTTTTACGTATATGGTCATAACTCCACTGTGATTTCTTTAACTTGTGAATTGGATGTGGGTTGTTTGATTCTGAATGGGTCGGGATGGAGGCACTTTTAGTTGTTAATTTCTAGTTTCAGTCCTCGGCTGTTAGAACCCAGAGAAGGAAGAAAAGAGGGGGCAGCATCAGGACCATCTACTAATGCATCTCTCCATTGTCGAGGAGGAGGCCCTTTACCAGAAGCCCTAGCATATGTCCTCTTACATCTCTTAACAGAACTTCGTCCCTGGACTAAATCACTGGCAAAGAGGAAAGGACCACCATGGACCATCCTTCAGAGTCAGGTACATGGTCACCCAAATGTGATCAGTTCAGTAGAGAAAGGAGGAATCAGTATTGGTCTGCTAACCAGCAAAGTCTGCCAAAACCATTGTGCAGAGTCACTGCATATGACAAGTGAGTATTCCTTTGTCAGAACTGCTGTGATAAAGTGCCACAGACTTGGTGGTCTAAACAACAGTAATTTATTTTCTCACAGTTCTGGAGGCTGGAAGTCCAAGATATCAGCAGGACTGGTTTCTTCTGAGGCCTCTCCCCTTGGAATGTAGATGGTTGTCTTCTCCCTGTGTCTGTGTCCTAATCTCCTATTCTTATAAGGACACCAGTCATATTGGATTAGGGCCCCACCTGTGTGACCTCACTTTACCTTAATTACCTTTCTAAATTCTCTATCTCCAAATACAGTCACATTCTGAGATACCAGTGGTTTGACTTCAACATATCAATTTTGGGGGGACACAATTCAGTCCAGAACATAAACCAGTGGGCAATTCTCTGATTTTGGCTTATCTGAGCTGTTAATAATAGTTGACATGTGATAACTGCTCTTTCAAAAAAAAAAATCTCCTTCACTGGCTCTTGAAAAGTTACACCTAGTTCTTCTACCTCACTGAGTGTTTCTTTTACTTGCACTATTAGAGGATAACACGCAACTGTCATTTAAAAATTCCACGTATACACGGATGATTCACAAATTATCCCTCCAATCCAGACCTCTCTCCTGAACTACAGTCCTGTAAGTCCAGGTACATTCTCAATATTTCCACTTAGATGTTCAAGAAGCATCTCAATCTTCATGTCTTAAAAGGAACTCAATCTTTATCCCCAAACATTCTTCTCCCACAGTTTTCCCCATCCTGGTAAGTTATAACTACATTCTTCAATTTGTTTTAACTAAGATCTTAGAGTCATAATTAGATCCTTTCTCCTCTCTCTCTCTCTCTCTCTCTCTCTCTCTCTCTCTTTTCACTCAGTGTGTAACTCAAGAAAAAATTCTGTCATTTCTACTTTAAAATATATCCATATTGCAACTACAATGTGGAATCCCATTGACAGGACTTCCCATCTCCCTGAGTGTGGAGACCTGGCCCCGCTTCCTCTCTGGCCTTATTACCTGTTACTCCCCTCCACCTTATCATCCCCACCTCACTCTGCTACCACAATACCACCTTCTCCTGTCCTTGAATTTGCAGAAGACCCTGCCAAGACCACCTGCACTCCTTCTGCCTAGACACCCCCTTAGCTGATTTTGGTCTGGTCCCTGCTAAACTCCAGCCTGCTACCCAAGACCACCTCTCCTGACACCTCACTCTGCTTTCCATCACTCATCATCCCCTGGGGTCTTGTGTGTTTGTTTGTCCATCCCTCTCCACTGGAGTAGGATCCCTGGAGAACAGACACTTATCTCATAGATCTCTGTATCCTCAGAGTCTGGAAGAATGCCTGACAATAATTAGTGCTAATAAATATCTTCCAAAGGCAATTGTATGTGTGCCATTGTAAGTCACATCTCTTTGCTAGTTAATAAGTTTGAACATTTTCCTCTTGTGTGGGTGACCTGTTCATATTTGTGTCCATCTTGGCTTCCTGATATTTTTCCTTTTAATTTCAGACCATCAGTGTTAGTAAGCTCACTTCATTCCATCCCATAAGAGTTGGAGTCTCCTGGCGGTTACCCCTGCTTCTGCACAGATGGACCCACAGGGAAGCCACGTCATGTATGATGTCACACCAGAAGCTAAGTTTCCTCCAGGTGCCAAAGCTGAAACATGCCCTTCTGCTGGGCTGTATCTTCAGCACAGATACATCAACCTTGAATCTGAGAAACCTGCTGAATGCAGCTCCCTTTGGGTCGAGAGAGTAGAGACGTCACAGCCGAGGCCCCCAAGTCTGGGAGCTGGGGACCCGTCACCATGGGCTGGCTGTCAGTGTGGCAGCAGCAGGTTCTAATAAGGCACAGATTCAAGGGGAGCTTGCACCCCGACCCCCTGGTGAGGTGATTATGATTTGTTCACGGGCATTAGCAAATTTTGCTCAAATGTGCATTGGACCATGTTTCTGCACATTTCATGAATAATTAAAAATGGAAGTCTAAACAGTTCACATGTGGGATTTGTGTATGATTCTCATGCTAAAGACAATCACCAAGGTCTTAGAACTTTATCAAGAGCACAGGATGTTTCAGTAACAGCTTATTCATGACGTAGGCTGCATGGGAACTTTAAACCGCACCCCCCCCTTTAAAAAAGGTGATTCATGGGGTCTGTGTTCTTGAAGACAGTGTGTTTTTAACAAAAAGAAAAAGAAGGCTTTAGAATATTCAAATGATGCTTTCACATAGCCTGCATGAACACAGAACACATTCTAAGATTCCAGCATTTTCGACATCCTTTATCCGTTTTCACTTACAAAGGCTAACGTGTTTTCAACTGTATGATAAATCCATTTTTTTAAAGCGATCGCTTTGACCTCTCTTATAGGAAGCAAGTGGAAGCAAGAGATGCGGTGTCCTGGAAGGACATCATTTCCTAGGAGTCAGGCCCTAAATGTTCATGGTGAAGTTGCTCAGAGTGGAGCTACTCTGAGGGCCCCTCATGGCAAACACCTATCCAGAGCCTTGGAGCCATCCCAACAGGGCCACTGGACTCCTCTGCCCTCTCCTCTGCTCCCACCCAGCCCTACCCACACCCTGGACTGTGGCTCTCTCTCCCCAGCTGGGTCTGTCTTTGTCCATTCTCAGGCCTGAATCCACTGCAGATGGACCTCAGATCTGCCCTTCCCTCCAAACCCTCAATGCCCCCTGGGGCACCCAGAGAAGAACCATGGTCCTGATGTGCCCACAGGTTCCAGTCTCACCCACCCTCCCTACCTGGCTGTTCTCAGTCACCTCACTCACCCCACTGGCTTCAAACACGCTGGCCTCCCTGGGGCCCTGACCCTGCTCTTCCCACATCTGGAACGTTCCTGCTCTCTCTCCCTCCCTGTCTTCTGGTCTCTTGCAGCCAGGCCTTCTCGCAGTCCTAGTTAAAAGTGGCAGCACCTCCGTCCCCATCCCTAAGTCATGGCCCTGTGTTGATCTGCCTCAGACACATGGAGGCATAGTTTATTTAGTTATTCATTATCTGCCCCACACACCTGTGTCCACTCCAGTGAAAGGAGGCTTTTCTCCTATTTTGTCCACTGTGTGTCCAGGATAAGAATGCCTTACCTGCAGCAGGTCCTTAATCAGTATTTGTTGAATAAATAAATTCTTAAAATGTCATTAGGCCTTTCAGGGCCACCAGGCTGAAGGTCAAGGGCACCTGCAGTCCACATGCTCCCTCTGTAACCTGCCCCGCAACCCTATCATGCAGGAGGCTTCCGGATGTTGCGGGAAAGGCACTCGGTGGGGACACAGATGCCCTGGGACCCCTGACGCTGAGCAGCCCTGCCAAGCACATGACGGGCTAAATGCATGTCTCCTGTGGGGAGTGTGTCGGGGACTCCTCACCTATGCGCCCCCATCGCCGTCCCCAGGGCACCCAGCTCTGCTCCTTTCCATGGGGTGTCCCGAGGACACAAGGCAGATGTGATAGACCCGCGGGGATATCCCAGTAACAAATGGAGAACATTCTCAAAGGAATGCCTTTCTTCCAAAAAAAGCAAAACAACAAAACCTCCGTCCTCCCACGTGGAGGCAATAGGGCCCACACGTCACCTCCTTTCTTTCCTACGTCCCCAATGGGCCCCTGAAAACCAGCGGGGATTTCACTATAGGCCACTTCTGCACAAAGAACGTGGCTAAGTGTCACTAAGTCATTTACGTCACCCACGTGGGGAAGTCACCCCCACGTGGGTGACGTGACCTCACGTGGGTGACCCCACGTGGGTGGGGAAGTCACCCACGTCACCCACGTGGGGAAGTGCCCGACGTTTTCGAACTTCTAGATCTTTAACTTTTCTGTGGCCGCTCAGCTCTATGGTTCACTGTTAAAACAGCTGAGATAGGAGCAGGCCCTGCAGGATGGCCCTCATGGAGAGAGAAAAGCAGTGCGTTTCTCGGGGTGGGGGGATGGGGGGAGGAGGGGGGCGGAGGGGAGGAGGGGGGTGGAGGGGAGGAGGGGGGTGGGGTGGAGGGGGAAGGGTGGAAGGGGGAGGGGAGGGGCGGGCAGCTTGGATTCAGCGAGAGTAGCGTTTGGAGCAGCAGTGAACTGTGCATCTGAGGAACAAGCAAGTGAAAACTTCCGGTAGCTTCTCCCCACGGGGGCTGCTCTTTAGTGCAGGGACTTGAGACGAAGCCTCGGTCATCTCCTCACGTCCCTCCCAGGAAATCAGGGCAGGGCCGGCCTGGGATGTTGGTCAGATGCTCCCTGGGATGTGGGCCCTGGAGGTGGCGCCCTGCTCCCGGGGACTCTCTCGCTGAGGCCTGGAGCCCACTCCCCGCACACCTTCCCCACTCTCCAGGCTCCACCAGACTCCTGCTCAAGGTTCCAACAGCGGGCAGCCAGAGGGTTCTGCGCTCCAGAGGGGGTGGCGGCCTCAGCCAGTGAGCATGCGTCTCAGTCCTCTCTTGTCTTCTGCTTCCGGCCCGACCCCGTCCTCGCCCCCGGCTGCCTTCTCTCCCCTGATGGGCTCTGGCCAGAGCAGCAGTGGGAGAAGGGGTGGTGTCACCCTCCCAGACTGGCATGGGTGACAAAGGCAGAGGTGACTCCGGTTCTGCCGAGCCCCTGACCTGCACCTGAGCTCTTTATCACTGGCCACGCCCAGGCCACCACGTGGCGGCTCGCGCTATGCTTACTAAAGGGGTGTATTTACCCCTGCTGTCCCCCTCGCCTTGACACATCCTCATACCAGACTCACAGTTGTGGGTTGAATTGTGTCACCCCCCTCCCAAGAAAGTCATATGTGAAGTCCTCACCCCCCGCCCCCCTGGACCTCAGAATGTCACCTTTTTTGTAAATAGGGTCATTGCAGATGTAACTAGGTGAGGAGAGGTCATAGTGGAGCAGAACCCCTCATCCAATAGGACGGGTGTCATGAAAAGGAGAAATTTGGACACAGACACACACAGGGAAAAGACCTGGTAGAGACTGGAGTTCCGCAGCCACCGCCAGGGACCTTCCAGAAGCTTGGAGAGTGGCCTGGAGCAGACCCCACCCTGCTGCTTCCAAAAGGAGCATGGCCCTGTCCACACCTGGGTCCGGGGCATCCCACCTCCAGACTGAGAGACAGTAAATGCCTGTTGTTTAGGCCCCGTGGTTTGTGACACTTCGTTAAGGCAGCCCGAGGAGACCAGCACACACACCCCAGGACGTGACGATGTGGAGACTGAGGCAGTGGGTCGTCTGAGTGTTGACCCAGAGGCTTAGGTGAGAACCACACATTTCTGATCTGCTGAGGACAAGAAAGATAATTCCACCCAACCCTTTACCATTAACAAGTGAGACCCAGAGAGATTAAGTGACTTGTGAGGATATGATGACTAAAAACAGCCATCAGCCTCCCCAGGCCTCCCCAGCCCCAGGTCAGTGTTCTCTCTGTTGCCTGATTTTTTTCTTGAACTTTTATTCTGAGCTCATCAAAAGAGGCCACCACTACCTGGCTTCTCAGTAATGGGATTTGCTCTGGGGCCATCGTCAGGGCCAGAGCATCCAAGACCACAGCCCAACATCATCCCGGGTGAAGCACAATCCGTGGGGCACCTTCTCAACCCCAAATGTGCCCACATTGGTGGGAGGTGGAATGGAAGCGTGCATGGCCTCCAGGTGTGAGGCGGGCGCTTCCAGACGGGCAGCGGTCAAGACAAAGAATGCCAGCAGGGCCCCTCCTGATACTTGCCGGGCAAAACTGCATGTGAGGAGAGGACGTATCCACTCCTGAGGTTTTACCTGAGGACAAAGACCACAGCACTGATCGTGCAGGGTGAGCAGAGTTGCCTTCTCAACACAGGGATGACACAACTAGAATGGTTTAAGGGTCCACACAGAGAGGATTCATGTGAGAACCCATGGGTGGATGCCTGGCCTCTGTCCTTGAACCACACCATTGCAGAGAATGTGGCCATGGAATCAGGCACATGCTTTCAGGGGGGCATGAATACAGACACTTGAAGATAATAACCTACCGCTGGTCAAGAAAAAAATCAAAACTTTCAAGTAATGAATGGGAGTATTTGTTTTGGCAGGAATTGTCTGATGCGCTGGCCTGGTGTCCACCTCCGATTGCTAAGGTGGGTGTGGCCAGAAGTCATGTCCACAACAAGTGGAGTCGTTGTGCCCACTGGTGATTCTGCTTAATGAAATGTTTTCACCTGAGCAACCACATGAATCTAATACAATATTGCCTGTAGGGCTGCAGCATGGGCCTCACACCTACAACAGTCCACCCAAGACGCAGGCCAGAGAGAGAGGCCGAGACACACAGAGGGGATGCTTTTGGTAAAGAGACTTCAGGTTCCCTAAAACTAAAATATCCTGATGTGTGTTCTGCACATCAAGCACACCAGTCTCTTAAAAGTTCCAAGAAAAGCCCAAATCCCCTTCTTCCTAGAGGACAGTGTTTATGTCCCTTCTCTCTGGAGGGAGGTTGGATGGAGGGGGAGATGGGAAGGATGCCTCAGGTGGAGGAGGGGGAGATGGAGGGTCAGAGAAGGGCAGCTAGGGAAACACAGGCTCCCCAGACACAGGGAAGAGCTAGTTCGTGAGCCCAGTGACTGCCTTGAATTTCTATGGGGTTTCTCCTGATACTGTCAGAGAAAGACACAGGAGATGGAGGGGGAGAGAGCTGGGACGGGGGGGTGTAGCTGAAGAAAACCTCTCTCTCCTTGACATCTGGGCCTCCTCAGGAACATGGCAGGGTCAACCTTCAGCCGGAGGGTTGGGCAAGGGATCAGGCTGCAGGCAGGTGATGGATCACACATGGGATGGTGTGGACAGAGCCCAGTATGCGTGTGCTACAGAATAAATAAGTGTATTTCCAGATTTCTCCAGCAGCTCCATCAATCCGAACTACAACAAACCACATGGAGCTCACTAGGTAGTCTTTAAGGAAACAAGTGATTCAAAACAACTCAATATTATATGATATTTGTCTTTCTCTTTCTGACTTACTTCACTGAGTATGATAATCTCCAGTTGCATCTATGTTGCTGCACATGACATTATTTCATTCTTTTTTTATGGCTGAGTAGTATTCCATTGTATATATGTACCATATGATATCACTTATATGTGGAATCTAAAATATGACACAAATGAACCTATCTGTGAAACAGAAACAGACTCACAGACCTAGCAAACAGATTTGTGGTGACCAAGGGGGATGGGGG
The DNA here is from genome assembly GCF_949987515.2 of Delphinus delphis. NCBI lineage: Eukaryota > Metazoa > Chordata > Mammalia > Artiodactyla > Delphinidae > Delphinus > Delphinus delphis. The sequence continues at coordinate 170,408,427 of NC_082685.1, read as the reverse complement.
TGAGGGAGGGATGGACTGGGAGTTTGGAGTTAGCAGATGCAAACTATTACATGTAGGATGGATAAACAACAAGGTCCTATTCTATAGCATAAGGAACTATATTCAATATCCTGTGATAAACCATCATGGAAAATAATATGAAAAAGAATATGTGTGTATATATGTGTGTGTGTGTGTGTGTGTGTGTGTGTATATATATATATATATATATATATATATATGTATAACCAAGTATCTTTGCTGCACAGCAGTAGTTAACATAACACTGTAAATCAACTATACTTCATTAAAAAATATGGTTAAAAAAAACTGAGTGTTTATCAGTACTTATCATGGGCTGGGAGAAGGGCCTTCCTGGTGCCCATGAGAACCCTGATGTGTGGACAGCTGGGCAAGTCCTTCACATGCTCAGAGCAGCAGATGGATGAGGTGAATTCCAGCCCTGTCTTCGTGAGAAAGCCCGGATCCTGGGCACAGGGCTGAATGGCCCCTCTCTGCAGCCACTAGTGCCGTGACCCACAGCACTTGGGGGCCTGAGAATTGCCTGCAATATTTGGAAAGTTGAGAAATGTGATCAGCAAATGGGCTAAAAAATCTGATGTAGCGTGAGACCAGGTTTGTGCCTGGGTAGTTTCGGTGGTGCTTTGGCTGGAAGGGCGAGGTCACATGACTCCTTCCACTGATAGTTTTACAGAAATAAACTCACAGATCCATCAATGCATCCACCCAGACACCCGGCGGTACCTTCCTGTGTCTGGACATGGCTATCAACATCTGAAGGCAAACCAGCCCAGGGTCCTGCAGAACACGTTTCTGGACCTTTCCTAAAGGGGCTGTGCTGCACCCTGGTGACATTTCTGCATACATTATTTAGGGAAATGATGGTGGGGAGGGGAAGGAGAGGGAATAAAAGAGAGAAAGGAAGAAAAAGGAAGAAAGGAACAAGGCTTGTTCTGCTTGAGATTCAATATTTCTTCTTCCCGTTTTAATAGTAAATAGAGCAAGCCTTCCTGACAGTTGTTCCTTTTAAAATGAAATTATTAGACTGTGAATTGCAGAGGCTGGAGAGCAAATCAAACAAACAAACAAAAGATTATTTCTATTTCTTTGCTGGATGGTCTGTCCAAACCAATGAATGCAATTTAAAGGCAGGGCCTGGGAAAGTGTAGTCCACATAATACATGCTGAGACCCATTCCGTGCGGGCACAAAGGACTAAAAATAAGAAAGAAAAAGGGAAAATCTATATAAAAGAGGATAATCTCAGCCCTGGGAGCACAGGGGAATTGCCTTTACTGCGACAACCAGAGAAAAGTAGAGAAACAGCGTCTTCGAGCAACGTGGTACAGCCAGAGGAATCAGTGGCAACATCATTTGACTCCAGCCTGACAACCTGGAGGGCTGGGGGTCCTGTCCACCTAAGGCCCTTCCATTTCCCAGGGTGACCCTCCCTTCCCCTTGCTGCTCCTCTGTGTTGTATCCGTCTCCTTCCCTTCCGCTACCTGGCTGGCCTGTAATATGTTTTTTCTCAGTGTTCGCTCTGTAATGATCCCTGTCTCCTACAAAGGCCACGGCGTAAATGAGATGTGACGCCACTGCAGTGAGGCAGTGTCTAAATTGAAATATTATAGGAAGGGCAGCTCACTGCAGACCTTTGATGTAACAGCCCCTGTCTCCAAGGGGAGCTGTGAATACAGAAGCCATTGTCGGCTGCACAAAGTTCGTCGTCATTGCCAAGAGGGAGAGGAGAAAGCAGACAGAGTCAATAAAAATAATTCCAACTGGGTCAGCAAAGTGGGGGCCGTGAGCTTGCAGAGTGGGACGCATTCCCTGATGGCCCCTGGCTCTAGAAAGCAAAGCCAAGGAGGATCACTCAGTACTTAAAGTGGCTTAAAATACGTTTATACGTGGTGGTATTTTTGCTGCTGTTATTAGAAAAACAAACACATAAAATCCAAGCCATGAATGAAATGAACCTGTAAATTAAACCATAAAATTGTTTGAAAATGACCTGTTACAGATAAATATGGAGGGGGATCTCTGAGATGGTGAATTATCTCCCACCAGGAGCAAGGGGGTGTCTGTGCCCTTTTACTTCTTTTAAAACAGGCTGGTGATTATTTTCAATACATAAGTATAGTTGTGCATAGCTCTAAGAACAAACTTGCTCACAGGTAACATGATCTCATATGGGGAAAACTCAAAAGGTTCCATTAAAAAAAAAAAAGAAAGAAACTGTCAGACCAATAAATGAATCAAGTGAAACTGCAGAATGTAAAATCAACACACAAAGATCAGTTGCATTTCTATACACTGACAATGAACAACCAAAAAGGAAACTTTTTTTAAAATTCTATTTACAATAGTATCCAAGGGAATAAAATACTTAGGAATAAATCTAACCAAGCAGGCAAAATACTTGTACATTGAAAACTACAAAACATTCCTGAAAGAAATTAAAGGTTTAAATGGAAAGACATGCCTTTTTCATGGATTAGAAGACTTAATATTAAGATGCCAATACTACCCAAAGTGATCTTGAAAGTCAGTAAAATTCCTTTCAAAGTCCCAACAGTTTTTGTAGAATGAGAAAAATCTATTCTTAAATTTCATATGGAATTTCAAGTGACACTGAAGAGCCAAAACAATCTTGAGAATGAAGTACAAAATTAAAAGTCTCACGTGTCCTGATTTCAAAACTTAATACAAAGCTATAGAAATCAAAACAGTGTGGTACTGGCATAAAGACAGATATATAGACCAATAGAGAACCCAGAAATAAGCCCTCAGGTATAAGATCAAATGATTTTCAACAAGGGTCTCAAACCATTCAATGAGGAAAGTATTTTCAAGGAATGGTGTTGGGAAAACTGCATATCCACATGCAGAAAAAAAGTGAAAATAGACCTTTATCTTACACCATATACAAAAATTAACTCATAATGGGTCAGGGACCTCAACACGAGGATAACAACTATAAAGTTCTTAGGAGAAAAGCCAGGGGAAAAGCATCATGACTTTGGACTTAGCAATGATTTCTTGGATATGACCCCAGAAGTACACATAACAAAAGAAAAAAAAAATTAGATAAATTGGATTTCAGGACTTTATCATCAAAATTTAAAAACTTTTGTGGATCAAAGGATACAGTCAACAGAGTGAAAAGTCACCTCACAGAATGGGAGAAAATATGTATAATATCTGATAAGGTGTTAATATTCAAATATATAAAGTACTCCTATAATTCAATAGCAAAAATCAACCCAATTAAAAACTAGGCAAAGGGCTTGAGGAAATAGATCTCCAAAGATATTCAGATAGCCCAGCACATACAAATATGCTCAGTATTGTTAATCATTAGGGAATGCTAACCAAATCACAATGAGATGCCATATCACACCCACCAGGATAGCTATTATCAAAAAAAAAAAAAAGTGTTGGTGAGGATGCGGATAAATTGGAACCCTTGTGCACCACAGGTGATAATGTAGAGTGGAAAACAATATGGTGGTTCGTCTAAAAACTAAAACTGGAATTACCATGTGATTCAGCACTTCCACGTCTGGATTTACACCCAAAAGGAAGAAGTGGACAAGTAAGTCGAGATGGGTGCTCTGTCGGAGGGGATAAGTCACAGCTGTGTGGAATCTTCCAAGAATCAATTTTTCTGTTGTTAGAAAAACAGTTGTTTTTGAGCATATTTTTATGTGCTAGGGGCTATTTGTATATCTGTGGAGAAATGCCTATTCAAGTCCTTTGCCTATTTTTAAATTAGGTTTATTTTTGTTATTGAGTTGTAGGAGTTCTTTGGTTACTTGAATATTAACACCTTATCAGATATTGTATTTTCTCCCATTTTGAATAAGTTAAATCATCTGACTCAAGTAAAGTATTGCAGTCAGCTTCTTCTTGCACAGATAAAGGCTAAAGGCATAGAGAGTTAACCAGACTCCCCAATTATCATGGTCAAGGTCATTGGGCAGCAGGAGTAAATTAAAACCCAAAAATCAAAGTCTCGCTTTCTCTTAGGGTCTATAGGACAGCAAATCATGTAAGGAGGCCCAGAAGTGTCCTGACAGTAGAGCCGAAAATGAAACAACCCCTGTTCTGCAGTTGTTCACTTTGTCCTGGAGTAAAAAGAGTCATAAACCACAAATCCAGACTTTCAGGCTTGTCTGTGCCTGTTGCTGTTCTTAATTGCCTCATGTTAAAAAAAAAAAAAAACGAGGGGGAAAAATGAGGCTAATTACAGCAACATGGCACATTTCACTGGGGTGCCATAGAAGTAACATGAGAGGATGGACAAGAAAGCACTTAAAAGTTTAAAAGTGATGCACAATGGGTTATTACTTTTATCCCTGAATGATGTATCTCATCAAGGAGGATGGTTCTTCAGTGTCTTTCTATGTCCTAAATTATACCAACAATACAAGAAAATATAAGTTTGTTGGGGGAATTAAGCTGACATTATTCTCTTAGATAATTGTTATTTGCCATCATGCTTTAGCCCATAAAATAGGCTTTAGATTTTTCTGTGTGAGTGGGTGGGGGTTAATGGTAAGGAAATAGACACAACAAACATGGTCAAAGTATATATACGCTGTGGGGTGTTTCTGCTTGTAATGCCCTTTGATTCTGCCACATGGTGAAGAAAGCACACGTGATTTTGATGCCAGCAAAGACCCTGATTTCCCTATGCTCAGCCCTGCCCCTCCCCCAGAGTTAGGGCTTAAATTGATGAGGGTCCTCACACTGGGGCCTAAGCTCCTTCCTCCCCACGTCCACCAGGCACTACTTGGTGAGGAGCCAGGCTGGGAGCTCGAGCTCACCTCCTCCCACCCCCGGCCTCAGTCAGAGCTGCTGCTTTTATTTTTACATATTGGGCATCTGATTAAGACATGTTTTCATTTAAATAAAGGGTTATACTGCTTTAGGGAGAAAAACGGTGGAGAGAGAGATTTAGATGACGATTGGTCTCCACTGGTGTCAGTTGTTTGCTTCTGCGCTCACTAGGAAAGTCATCTCCTGAGCACCTGACCATGACTGAAAGGGGTGGGTGAAACTGACATAAACCCAACAGCAACGGAAAGTCTCTTTACCAGCAGCCAGGCCTCCCTTTTCATCCCCGGCACAAACCAAAATACGTATAATAAGCTACCCATTCCCAGGGTGACTCCTCTGTTCTTAGACTTACTACAGAGTACAGTTTGCTGGTACAGGTTTTTCTGGACTCGGGAAGGGTGAAATCCCATTCTTCCAAGGGGAGTGCCCTTTCCATTTCTGGAAAAATTGATCATCGGTTAGCAAATCATTTCAAATAGGCAGAGCGTCCTGTTTCTGAATCTTTCTGGATGACAGAACAACAACTGCAACCCTCTGGGTATATACAGTACATAGTTGTTGTTATTAAGATGATGTATCTTTAGGGTGACCTTCAGTTTCCCCAGAATGAGGGGAATTTGGGGATGTGGTACCACCATTGGTAAAACTGGGTAGTCCCAGGTAAACTGGGGCTGTTAACAAGTCACCCTTTGTGTCTGAACATTATCTTTTTTTTTTATTGAAGTATAGTTGAGTTACAGTGTTTCAGGTATATAGCCAAGTGATTCAGTTGTACATATATATATATATATATATATATATATATACATACAAATATATATACACATATATATATATCCTTTTTCAGATTCTTTTCCATTATGGATCATTACAAGATATTAAATATAGCTCCCTGTGCTATACAGCAGGTCCTTGTTTATCTATTGCATGCCACCTTAAATGTCTCATCAACTCATTGATTCATTCATTCCCGAAGAATTCAGTGAATGACCCCTGGGCACCTAACCAGCCCCAGGGTTCACAAGGTGAGATTGATTTCACATGCAGCATTTGCTGCCTAGAGTAACTACAAAGCCAGGGAGTGATTGAAACCTCTGAGAACTCATGTATCCACAAGGCTGGGAGTTAGGGAAAATAATTGCCACCAGGGAGAAGCAGAGGAAACCCCATGGCCACTGGACTCGTAATGGCCAAAGCTGGGCCATGTACAGCCAGGAATGGAGGTGGTCCCAATGAAGAAAGAGCGTGGACAAAGGTACAGAGAATACTGACCAATCCGTCATCAGTTTTAGTCCAAAACACCACTTTCCAACCCCTTCACACACTCTCCTATGGGACCCCCTTTTGTTGGACACTCAGAGACCCACGCACACTCTTCCAAGGGACTGTGGTGCTGTCAGAGGCATATGCAGGTGTGCACATCTGCTAGCAATGCCCCAGCAACATTGTACAACATCAATTGCATCCTTGCTGTGAACTAGGCTTTGGGGATTCAGAGAAGAGCAAGACCAAGTTTCTCCCTCAAGGAACCAGACATATGGAGGAGCCGACTGTAAACCAACAAGGAGGTGAATGAAGGAATGAGGTGAACTGGTCTCATTTGCAACAAAGGAAAACACGCCAAGTACTAGCAGGGAGAGTGATGAGGCGGGCAGGGCTATTTGGGTTGGAGGAACTGGGGACAGCTTCTCCGGGGAGAACACATCTGAAGAGAGTCTGAAATGCAGAGAGGGAGTGAGGAAGCCCAGAACCAAGGGAAAGGGCTCTCCATGCAGAGGGACCGCTGTGCTAGGACCCTGAGTGAGAGTGAGCAGGGTGTGCTGGAGGTGAGGGTGCCTGGGAGCACATGAAAGTGGACTTAACCCAAGAGGATGTTGAGGGGTCATGGGAAGGGGATGCCACAGGGCAGAGGGGCTAGTCTTTGGAGGTTTTTAGGAGAGGAGTGACATGATTCTACTGCATGTTCAGATGACTACTCCGAGTGGAGTAGTCGATGCCGAGTGGAGAATGGACAGGATGGGAGCATCGTCCCAGGAGTTCAGGTGAGAAGGCACTGTGATCCAGACAAGAGTGTCCAAAGGAGAGTGTGGGCAGTGGAAGGAGTCAGAATAATCTTTGGAAGGATTTGTGTTGAGATTGCGTGTGGAAAAACAGAGGGCATCTCCAAGGCTTTTGTGATAAGCAATTGGTGGGAGACAGTGAAATGGGGGATTCCAGGGCAGGGACAGGTCTGGGATAAGGATGGAGGTCGAGGGCTCCACTCAAGTCATCCAGCTGATGCCCAGATGGAGATGCCCAGGGTCAAGTTGGCTTTGACTCTGGAGCTCATTGCAGAGATGGAGATGAAACCAGGGAGTGGGTCAGCTCCCGAGGGCAGAAATCTTGCACGGTGAAGAGCCTGCCACCAAGCTTTGGTCCTTCCAGACTTTAGACATCAGGAAGAGAGAAGGTGATGAGGAAACAGAAGCAAGAAGGAGCAGCTGGCGCCACCACATGAAACCAGGAGTGTGGTGTGCTGAGAAGCAAAGAAGAAGGTAAAACTGCCTGGCTTTCAACCCAGACCCTCCAGCCATCAGTATGGGGTCTCGAGTGAGATTTTTCTAATTCAGCCTACATAACTATACAAACTTCAAAATGTTATGAGCAACGAGCAGACACTGAACGTGAAGCACCGGAAAGGTACAGCGTGGACACCATGGCAGGATGTCTCTACACGGTGCAGGTAATTACGACAGTGTCCTGGTCCACCTTTCTTTACATCACCTGTATCTTCAGTTGATTGGGGGAGCTAAAGTATTATTCATCCTTGTGTCCCAGGTACCTGTTTCCCCACCCAGGTGGCCCACTTCTCCCATGTAGGTTCAGCCTCAGGTTAGGCATTAAAATAATCTGCGGCAGGAAGCACACTGCTGTCTTCCATCAAAAATTCTTGGTGCTCTTGGAAATGACTGATCTTGCTTATCCCACTCTGTTGTATGTTTGGAGCCACCATATCTATGCTTTACTGAAACCTTAGGAAAGCATGTATTAGATGGGTTTCAAGGAGCTGTATTATTTTTCCTTCTGTGCTGCAATGAATTACCACCAACTTAGTGCCTTAAATTAACAGCACAAGTGTATTATCTTGCAGTTCTGCAGCTTAGAAATCCAACATAGGTCTCCATGGGTGTAAATCAAGTTGCCAGCAGGGCTGTACTCTTTTCTGGAAGATCTGGGGGAAAATCTATTTTCATGCCGTTTGCTAGGCCACCCACATTTCTTGGCTCAGGGCTCCTTCCTCTGTAGTCAGAGCCAGCGATGGCCAGCCGAGTCCTTGTACGACATCACTCTAACATGCTTGTCATCACATCTCTTCCTCAGACTCTCTTTTCTGCCTTCTCTTCCACTTTGAAGGACTCTTGTGATGACATCGGACTCACCTGGGTAATCCAAGATAATCCCCCCCACATCAAGGTCATCTGATTAACAACCTTAATTCCATCTGCAATATTTACTCTCCTTTGCCATGTACCAAGTATATTTACAGGTGGCAGGATTGGGATGTAGACATTTTCTGGTGGGCCTTATTCTTCCTACCACAATCTTGGACTTGTGTGCAAAACTTACTGGGTATGTGAGTTTGAAGTTATTTTTTCCTGGGAGAGAATCCATAGGTTTCATCAAATTTCAAAGGAGTTAGTGGCCCAAGGCAAAGGTTAGAACCACTGTTTGAACAAACACACAAAAGACACTTGTCCACACACCAGCAGGGTGGGAGTCCCCACCACTTATTTTATTAATCCTCAAATGCTTATCATCAATCAAACATTGACTGACAAAGCGAACCAGAGTCCGAGCTTTCCTTTCCCTTCTGCAGCAAAGGCAAGACTCCATCTTTTCCCAGATCATTGCCATATTACCACCTACCTTATATTTTCTTTAGAACTTCCTGTAATGACAAAGATTAAGACAAACAAATCACACTGTATGTATTGGGTTTTATGTGGCTTTGAAACCAGAAACTGGTCAACTGACAAGCCATCCTCTCTGTTTTCACATAGTCATTTTATGTGCGTGTCCATGGCTCTCCACAAACCCTAGACTTATTTATTAAATGTATAATGCTTATCTTGAGACTCCAAAGGGAGGAACTGAGAATAGAACATGTTAATTTTGGCAATTCTCTGGGTAAATCCTGTACTGGTCAGAGACAATGGAACCCTATTGTACACCCAGTGGCCTTTCTCACCTCCAATCTGCCATCAGCCTCTTATCTACTCAAAGATAAAACAAATCAGATCAAAGTTGAATGCATTAAGAATTTGTTGACTAAAAGGCTATTGTATTTTCTAAATCAAGTGACACACAATAGGTCTATATAATGGGGAAGAAAATAGAAATGAAGGCAAGTGGCATCTAATTGGGGAAACGTAAACTTTTATCCCCAATATCATCCAGTTCCCAAATCCTCACTCACAGACTCATAAACTAGTGGAACCGAGAGCAAGTTTGGAGATGAGTAAAATTTATACTCTCACAATTTACCCCTGTGTAAATTGAGCCATGCAGAAGCTCCACAATTCTTTCAAATTCACAGGAAAATTACTATGTTTAAGTTCTTTCTGATAGACGGCCTTGTCACTTAGTTGCTTCTACTGTCCCACTGCGAGGATGTTATCAGTAACTCCCTTGCAGCATCCTGACTCATCTGGGTTTGTTTGTAGCCATACAACCCACATTCAGTGTAACGGGGGTAAGTCAGAAAAATGTCCCTATTGAAGAGCTGTTTCTGGTGGAGTCCCGGATCTTTGAGTCTTATTCATGACATAGATGCATAACATTGTTGTTGATTTATACAGATAATTCACTCTGGGGGAAGGAAGAAGAATCAGCTCCCCTCCGTGCTGCCAAATACAAATATACAAATTGTGATGGAAACCACCGGACTTCCACCTGGGAAGATGGAGCAGTCATTGGTCATGATATTCGAATGACAGGCAAACAAACTATTGTTGGGCTTGTGAAGTTTCCGGATGAAAGTTTACGTGCTTAAGAGAATCCATCTCTGCTCGTGCGGCCCTGGGTGATTTTGCCCCCGTCACCAAAGGAGACCCCTGGGACTGACGGTCGGCCGCACCCATAATGAGGTACTTCATCCCAGAGCAGCTGCCACCTCACCTGTTTGCCAGTTCATCCGCAGGCCTGAGAAATTCTCCAATTTAGCAAGCAAACTTAAGTCATTATTAGAAATGACAGGGAAACCTGATGAAATTGTACTTTCAATTGGAAAACAAAATTGCAATCAGACCAACATGATTTCCTCATGGTCTGACCGTGCTAATGCCAGCCAAGACATGGGCAAATGTATTTAAAAGTCATAATGGAGCATTACCATGCGATCTCCTTTCACTGGCCCTTATTAATATAAAACTTCAATTTGCATGTAAATGTGGTCAACTTTCATATCATCAAAATACATGAGGCCTGGGAAAGTAATGAATTGAAGTTGGATGCAGCAATTACTGACGTTTATAAAGAATTTTAAAGAGGTCAGTCTAGCCTTGGCTGAGAAAATGAGGAAATCAACAGGGAATATTGTCAATATAGCAACCAGGGGACTTGGAGTCAGTCCCAGGTGCTGGGAGTGAGACGATGATTAATAGAGTGGGACGGAGGCGTCTCTCACCCAGAAGGGCTCGGCTAGACCCCCGGCCAGCGCGATGCGGCATGAAAGGTTCTTGCTGGTCCTCTCTCCAGCCGCCTTGCGGTGCAATCCAGAGGGAATAAAGTAGCAAGTGTTTATGCGGGAGAGCAAGGCTGAAAGTTTAATTGGACTCGCTCCGCTTTCAGCCCCCTTCAGTAGCTGATGTGCAGTTTAACCTTTCTCCCCACCTCAGACACTCCAGAGCCTCGGGGAGGCTCCCGCATGACGGCTGCACTAAACATTGACTTTGTTGCTAAATTGAGTTAAACTGCCTTAGTGTGTTGTAGTGGCAATTTATAAGTTACTTGATTTTTTTTAAGAGGAAATATTTATCCAGGTCGCATATTTCATAAATCCTCAACCACGTGGAGTGATTTGGGGAGATTTTCTTTGCTTATTGCTACAAGCAAGTTAACAGGCAACATCCTTTTAAACATGCCCAGAAAAATCAACGCAAAGATAGACGTACTGCTCTAATTTTTGAGTGTTTTATTGCATGTAAAGCAGGGTCAGGGTATCTCCTCTGAATGTGCCAGCCATGTGTGTACAATGTGACATGACCAGTCAGGGCCTCTCACGGTTTCCAAGAAGGACAGAAATCACATGGCCTCTTGCAGAAAAGAGGCAGAAGTGGAGACCCAGCCGGGCACGCAGTCTCAGTGGGCCACATGCAAGGCTGCAGTGTTTGCAATTTTCCATGTGTTATTTACACTTTGCCTCTCTTCCCTTTTTCAAGATTTTAGAGGCTTCTATAAACCTATTATAAATGCAGCCACCTCAGAATCACAGAGACATTTACGAAATCAATATGTGTAACAGCTACTTTTACCAATTGCTTAGTTTAAGGGAAATCCCATGTCTGGCCCATCCTGTGCCTGGTTTGGTGGCTTTTTTGCTATTGGGCAGAGGTAATCTCTCTTGCACCAAAGTCCTCACTTGACATTTTGTTGTCTCCGTGGCCATTTTTTCTTTTTTGGCTTTTTATTATTTATTCCTTCCTGAGAGTGTGCATAAATATGGCTGCTCAGCCGCCTTTAGAGCTACAATACAAATATATAATTGCACTGACATATGCCTCTGCCATCCTGAAAACCTAGAGTCCAGACACCATGGCCATCAGTGTTGGGAGCTGGCAAATGTAAGTCTTTGAATAGAGAGTCTGCATTTGCAATGACGTAATCATCATCATTTACCCCCCTTTAACTACTGGTAGTATTTTAAATACTTACAAGAAAGCGCTTTCCTTCTAGTTAATAAGCAAAGTTCCTCCTTCCCAAGAGCTGTTGTAAGTAGATGAAGCCAGGGGCATTTATTGAGCAGGGAAAAGAGTAGCCAGGTACTGGGAACATCCTTCAAGACTGGACTTTGGATGCACATGTCCCATAAGTGTTAGCAATTTCCTAAGGCTTTAAAATTAAATATATATTCTTCCCACACATGTTATCTCCTTTATGAACTATATCTTACTGCATTTTATATTATTTATTTTTTATTGAGATGTAATTGACACGTAACAGTGTGTAAGTTTAAGATGTCCAATGCATTGATTTCATACATTTATACATTGCAATACAGTTACCACTGCAGTGCTAGATAACCTCTCTACCATGTCACCTAATTATCATTTCTTTTTCTGTGGTGAGAACAATTAAGATCTAGTCTCTTCGCAACTTTGAAGTTTCTTAAGGCAGTATCATTGACTATAATCATTATGCTGTGCGTTAGCTTTCCAGAACTAGTTGCAAGTTTGTATCCTTAAATATTATCTTCTCACTTCCAGCCCTCAGCCCCTGGTAACCACCATTTTGCTCTCTGTATTTATGAGTTTGGCTCTTTTAGATTCCACCTATTAGTGAAATCATACAATATTTGTCTTTCTCTGTCTGACTTATCTCACTTAGCATAATACCCTCACGGTCCATCTATACTTTGGCAGATGGCAAAACTTCATTCCCTTTTATGGCTGAGTAGTAGTGCACTGTGTGTGTGTGTGTGTGTGTGTGTGTGTGTGTGTGTGTGTTAGTTCCATTTTTACTCTTTTAAGGAATCTCAGTAGTGTTTTCCATAGTGGCTGCACCAATTTACTTTCCCACTAATGGTGGGTTATTGACATTATTTGTATATTGAGTTGTATGAGCTGTTTATAAACTCTGGATATTAACCCCTTGTCAGTCATATCATTTGCAAATATTTTGTCCCATTCAGTATATGCTGTCTTTTCATTTTGTCAGTGATTTCTTTTGCTGTGCAAAAAGATTTAAGTTTAATTGTGTCCCATTTGTTTATTTTTGCTTTTGTTTCCTTTGCCTTAGTCAACAGATCCAAAAAAATACTGCTACAAATTATGTCAAAGTGTTCTGTCTATGTTTTCTTCTACGAGTTTTATGGTCTCCAGCCTTATATTTACATCTTTAGTCTATTTTGAGTTTATTTTTGTATATGATGTGAGAAAATGTTCTAATTTTGTTATTCTACATGTAGCTGTCCAGTTTTACCAGCACCACTCATTGAAGAGACTGTCTTTTCCTCATTGCATATCCTTGACTCTTTTGTCATAGATTTATTGACCTTATGTTTGTAGGTTTATTTCTGGGCTTTCTATTATGTTCCATTGCTCTATTTGTCTATTTTTGTGCCAGTACTGTACTGCTTTGATTACTGTAGCTTTGTAGTATAGTCTGAAGTCAGGGAGTGCAATTCCTCCAACTCTGTTCTTCCTCAAGATTGTTTTGGCTTTTCAGGGTCTTTTGTATTTCCATACAAATTTTAAAATCCTTTGATCTAGTTCTGTGAAAAATGCCATTGGTATTTTGATGGAGATTACATTGAATCTGTAGACTGCATTGACCATCTGTAGTATGGTCATTTTAGCAATAGTAATTCTTCCAATCAATGAACATGGTATGTCTTTCCATCTGTTTGTGTTGTCTTCAATTTCTCTCATCAGTGTCTTATAGATCTCTGAGTACAGGTCTTTCACCTCCTAGTATTTTATTCTTTTTGATGCAATTGTAAATGGAATTGTCTCTCTTTAATGTCTCTTTCTTTTGGTTTCTGATAATTTGTTGTTAGTGTATAGAAATGCAACAGATTTCCATTTATTAATTTTGTATCCTGCTACTTTACTGAATTTATTGATGAGCTCTAGTAGTTTGTTGGTAGCGTTTTTTAGGATTTTCTATGTATAGAACCATGTCATCTGCAAACAGTAATAGTTTTACTTCTTCCCTTCTAATTTGGATTCTGTTTATTTCTTTTTCTTCTCTGGTTGCTGTGGCTAGGACTTCCAATAATATGTTGAATAAAAGTGGCAAAAGCAGTCATCCTTGATGACTTGATGATCATATAGTTTTTATTCTTCAGTTTGTTAATGTGGTGTATTACAGTGATTGATTTGCATGTACAGGAAGTCTCCTACATACTAACCTTCAAGTTGCAAACTTTCAAACATGTGAACATGTGTTCCATCGATGTCAGGCATGAGTGAAATTGCAACTCGCCCTCTATCTCCTATTGCTGATGATCTGTTAGTTCTCTTGGACTTACAAACAAATTGGACTTACAAATGCACTCTTGGAATGGAAATTACAAATACACTCTTCGAATGGAACTCATTCATATGTAGGGGACTTACTGTATTGAACCATCCTTGCATCTCTGGGATGACTCCCACTTGATCATGGTGTGATCCCTTTCACGTATCATTGGATTCAGCTTGTTAATATTTTGTTGAGGATTTCTGCATTTATGTTTATCAATGATGTTGGCCTGTGATTTTCTCTTTTTGTAATATCTTTGTCTGATTTTGGTATCAGGGTGATCTTGGCCTCATAGAATGAATTTGGAAGAGTTCCTTCCTCTGAAATATTTTGGAATAGTTTGAGAAGAATAGGTGTTAACTTTTCTCTAAATGTTTGGTAGAACTCACCTGTGAAGCCATCAGGTCCTGGGGTTTTGTTTGTGGAGAGTTTTGAAATTACTGATTCAGTTTCAGTACTGGTAATGGGCCCATTCACAATTTCTATTTCTTCCTGGTTCCTTCCTGGTAGAATGTACATTTCTAGGAATTTGTCCATTTCTTCTAGGTTGTCCATTTCATTGACAATATTTGTCTGTAGTAATCTTTTATGATCCTTCGTATCTGTGGTATTGGTTGTAACTTAGCCTTTTTCATTTCTGATTTTGTTGATTTGAGCCCTCTCTACTTATTGATGAGTCTGGCCAAAGGTTTATCAATTTTGTTTATTTTTTTAAAGAACCAGCTCTTAATTTCATTGATCTTTTCAATTTTTTTAAAGTATCTATTTCACTTATTTCTGCTTTATGATTTCTTTCCTTCTACTACCTTTGGTTTTGTTTGTTCTTATTTTTCTAGCTCCATTAGGTGTAAGGTTAATTTGTTTATTTGAGATTTTTCTTGTTTCTTGAGGTAAACCACTCTCATCTCATCAATAGTGCCATATGCTCCAGGGGTTCCCCCTATGTGGACTGCACGTGTACTTCTGTTGTGGTAGGTTGACCACCGTGGGTGGTCTGATAGGCTTGTCAAGCCCCAGGTCAGGTTAGTTGTCAGGCCCTGCCTTGTGTGGAGGCTTCTGGCCACTGGTTGGAGGGGCCAGGTCACAGATGGCTGGCTGTAGAACTAGGCCCTCTGGTGGGCAGGGCAGTGTCCAGGGGTGGCTGTGAACTCCAGGGGTCTTAAGGAAGGCTTTCTGCTGGTGGGTGGGGCTGTGTCTCTGCCCAGTTGATTGCTTGGCCAGTACTGGTTCCTACAGTCTGGTGGACATGGGCAGGTCTGAGTCCTGAAGCTAATGAGCTAGGAGGGGGGAAGATTCCAAAATGGCTCTTGTCAGCACCAGCATCCAGGTAGTAGAAGGAGTTCCCCAAATGGCTGCTGCCAGTGTCTGTGTCCCCAGGGTGACCTGCAGTGCCTTCTGTCTCTCCAGGAGGCTCTACAAGAGCAGCAGGGGGTCTGATGCAAGCTTCTATCAAATTTCTGCTTCTGCCCTGGGTTTCAGAGTGGGTGAGATTATGTGTGCACCCGTTAGGAGAGGAGTCTGTTTCCCACAGCCCTCTGGGTCTCCCAAAAATAGTCCCACTGGCCCTCAAGGCCAGCATTCTGGGGGTTTGCCCTCCGGGCACAGGAACCCAGGGCTGGGAGGCCTGAGGTGGGGCTCAGACCCCTCACTCCCTGGGGAGAACCTCTGCAATGTAATTATTCTCCTGTTTGTGGGTCTTGACTATACCACAACTCTGTCCCTTATCGTTCTTTCTTTACATCTTTAGTTGTAGAAGATCTTTTCTGGTAGGTTCTGGTCTTTTCCATTGATAGATGTTCTGTGAATAGTTGTAATTTTGATGTGAGAAGAGGTGAGCTCAGGGTCTTTCTACTCCACCATCCTGTCTTGCCTTCCTGATAACAGTCAACCTAACAATAAAGGCCGCTTAAATGCCTCACTGTTCCTTCAAATCTCACTGCCTCGCCCAACCCAGCCCCCACCTGAGAGCTTCTGGACAGTCAGGAATCCTGCCCTCCCTTGAATAAAATTAATTTGATTTTAAAGTGTAGAAAATGTAGGGGCTTCCCTGGTGGCGCAGTGGTTGAGAGTCCGATTCATGGGACACGGGTTTTTGCCCCAGTCCGGGAAGATCCCACATGCCACGGAGCGGCTAGGCCCGTGAGCCATGGCCGCTGAGCCTGCGCGTCCGGAGCCTGTGCTCCGCAACGGGAGAGGCCACAACAGTGAGAGGCCTGCGTACCGCAATAAATAAATAAATAAAAGTAGAAAATGTAATTAAAAATAAATTAACTATTTTAAAATGTAGAAAGTGTCTGCCTTCCTTAGGCTGTGTGACGTTTACTGTTTTTCTTGTCTGGTTGACTTTCCTTTTCCACATTGACTGATATAGTGTATAAATTCAGGACTCATAAAATCATTTTTTCTACATAGAAGAATTCATGGCTGATGCTTAAAGATCAATTAGAAAAGGAAAATCTAATCATTGGGAGAATCAGATCGATCTGGAAAATCATTGGATTTCTGTAATTCTATTTTTTTCTCTTCTCTAAAAAAAAAAAAATCGAATTCTTACTACTATTAACTGAAACCAATCAATCAATCAGTTGTACTGTTATAAGAAAGTAAACAAATGTATTCTGCGTAACATCATTCCTTATGTTTTAAATCATGCACAGTTACGAACTTTAAAACTTTGCCCATACTTGTAGCATAGTATTCCACCTTTTATTTCTTAATGGTCTCTCCACTGCTCCAGTGCATCTAGAAATCACTGTGCTCTCCATATACCAAGAAGAAGGTAGCATACTGCCACGTTATAGCTATGTCACAGCAGAAGATGAAGGAGTCACAGCTGGGCATTTTCTGATGTTTCTGTTAGGTACACAGCATAAAATATTCCCTGAAGATGGTTTTAAAATGTCTTTCTACTAAATGTATATTAATTAGGTCCGCAAGTCCAGCCCCACATTCAGACCCCTTGCAGCCTGGTACCCTGTGATCTCAAGGAACTAATCAAGGCAGTGCCCATTCATTGAAAAAAGAAGTATAAATTCAATTCTTATATTTAAATGAATGGATAAATAACCAAAATTTATCCAAAGCCAAATTGAACTTTGGCAAGGTAATCTGCCCATTTGATTCTAAAGCTTAGTATTAGAAATAAGAAATTTCTCACATTGTTTTTCTCAGGACTTCATAATTCAAGTTTATATAAATATACAGTTGAAGAATTTTATTTCCTCTAATATTGTCACTAGAAAAAGTTGTTGAATTTCATGCTGGGATTTAACATGGGATATTCTTAAGTGACTGAAGTTCTATTGTCGTTATCATCTTATATTTCTGATTACTGGGTTCTTCTCCTTTGACCTCATTTATTCACAGATTTACCTTAGTTCTTGTTCTGTGAGGGGACAAGTGCCAGAAGACCTTCTGAGTTCTAGCTTCAAAGGAGAGACCACACACTCAGGAGCTGGAGCAGAAAGCTGACTTTATTATATAAGTAGGGGGGGTGACATGCCTCTCAGACACAGGACACCTGAGCAAAGTCGACTGATATCTTCATGGTATAGGGCTCGGGGGTTGGAGCATTAACAGAGGCTGAAGGGAGGGGGTCCCCCAATGATTTAACTGGTGCTCAGAGGTGAGTTTATTGGAGCAAGGCTCTTCCCAGTTGGCTGACTTCCAGAAGTACAAAGGTGCTACTGGTGGTTTGGCTTTTGGAAGTGTACGTACTGGTGCCAATTCATCAACAGTTGATCACAAGGTTTAAACAGAATCTGGGGGACCATAGTAGGGCTGTGTATCTGGGGCTGTGGCACCTCTGTTTACCATACTACAAAAGCACATCTCTTCCCTGGAGTGCTAAAGAGACCACCAAGAATTGTCCAAATCTCCACCAGTGTTATGTTTTTTTCCTGAAGATGATATTCCATTTGAAATAGTGTGAGTTTCAGTTTATGTGCCCATCAGCCTAATTTTACCCTTGTTTGGCCTTTGAATCATTTGTTGAAGTATCTGATAGAGCAGTAGCTATACAGAAGTATTCATCAGATATTAAAATACTGTAAATATTATAATAAGGGGGAGATTTGGGTGTTAATCCTGGTATAGTATGTAGTGGTAGTAATGGCTTAAATTACGCTTGGGTTGGCCAAGAGGAAATCCAAGACTGAAGTATCATCCCTAACTACTTGGGCTGAAGAGTGTAAACTAGTTTGCTGTCTGAGCCAAAGTGAAAGGTGCATTTTTGACGGCCACCTCACTTTGTGCAGCTCCTATAAATGGGATCATTCTTTCCAGGGGTCAGTCCCCTGATTACACACCCAGGTTACCTGTACACGCAGGGATTCTTTTCTCTCTGGAGACTCTGTTTAGAGAGACACAGTCCACCAAGGGTAACTGAGAGTCATACAGTTGCAATGATCTCTTAGTCCCACAGAAAACATCCAAGATTTCTCTCAATATTTTGTGCTAGCAATTTCTGGAGAGTCAATTTGTAGAGTGAAGATGGTGACTGTCCTATAAAGTCTAAATAAGCAGCTGATTGACAGTAGTCAGTGAAGCATGAGAGATTAGAACAGAAGCAAATTTACCCTAAACCACTAAAGAGGAAAAAATATGACCCCAAATACAGAAGAAAGTATGCAAAGGGGAGTAAAATGATCAGACGAGATGGCTTCTAAGCAGCAGAAATGCATTGCTCAGTTCTGGAAGATGGAGTCTGAGATCAGGACGCCAGCAGGGTCAGGGGAGGGCTCTCCTCTGGGTTGCAGACTTCTTGTATTTTCACATGGTGGAAAGGGCAGGGGAGCCCTGTGAGGTGTCTTCTAAAAGGGTACTAATCCCATTCATGGAGGGATCCACCCTCATGACCTAATCACTTTCCAAAGGCCCCATCTCCTAATACAATCACTTTGGGATTTCAACATATAAATTTGGGAGGGAGACACAGATATTTAGATCATAGCATCCGTATTCCTTGGCTCATGGCCCCTTCCGTCTTCAAAGCCAGCAATCTCATCTCCAACCTCTTCTTCTGTCCCATCTCCTTCTCTGAGTCTCACAATCCTGCTTTCCTCTTTCACTTATAAGGACGCTTGTGACTATATCCAGCCCACTCGGATAACCCAGGATGTCCAGGTTATTCGATTAGCAGCCTTAATTCCATCTGCAACCTAATCCCTTTTGCCATGTGACATAACATATTCACGTTTCCAAGTATTAGAATGTAGATGTCTTTGGGGGCCATTATTCTGTCTACCATCCCCTGAAGTAAACTCCAACTTCCTAATTTACCATCCTCTACCTCCTCAGAAGTCAGAGAGATAAAATCCTCATAAACTTATACTATTGAGGAGAAGATTGAGTTATTTGGGCTCATTAGAGTCTTCTAGTACATTCTATATGATCATAGGGATTTTGTCAGTTAGGTATAAAGGAAAATTTGAAAGTGAGGTCATTATACAATGTCAATATCCTAATTGCAGTTTGGTTTCAAAAACATCCCTTTACCCCTGGGTTAGGCACCCACCTCCATGCATAAGCAAAGCATCCACTGAGTTGTCAGTTGATATCACCATGATGAGAGCAATGCAGAGTAGTGGCTCTAAAATGCCATAAGACCAAGTGGGAGCAGAATTCTTCTCTGTCTAATTCACCAGGGATCTCCCAGTGTCTAGTACAGTGCTTGGCACATAGCAGGAGCTCAGTAAATATTGGTTAACTACACAAAGGAGTGTCAGCCGGGGGAAGAGTGCTGGATTGGGTACTAACTCTGTGACCACAGGTAAGTTATTGAGCTCTCTGTGCCATAGCGTCTCATCTAAAAGCTGGGGATGATAAAAGAGTACTTGCACATACAAATGAGTTAGTCATGTAAAGTTCTTGGTGCAATGGAAGTGCCCAGGACTGCTTGCTCTTACAGTTCTCCATGTGGATGTCAGCTCCTGATGGGCAGGGCAGGAGAATCTGCTACTTTCATCCACTACTGCATCCCCAGTATCAAGACCAATGTCTAACACATTGTACGCAATCCATAAACACTTGTGAATGAATAACGTTGCATATTATTAAAACACCCTCCTTTGTCTATGATTAAAGAAGTCCTCAGCTGATGTCCTAATTTAAAAAGAGCTCAATTTTTCAGAGAGAAAGCTAGCTGTATCCCTTACAAGTCTGAAGCCTCATTATTTGCTCAATAAAAATAATGTCTGCTTAATTTTGCCTTATGTTTCTGGTATCTTCTGTAAAAGTGGTAGATGTTATCTCTGAAATAATGTTTTATTTACAAAAGAAAAATAAAATACTTTACAAATGCATATGCCTATGTTTTCTGTTCCTCTAATATGAATTTGCATTAAAATAGTTAGATGTGTTTTTAAAATGTTAGTTTATTTATAATACTTCCCTAATGTCTGGACTTAATCTTTAGAATCCTCATTATTCTACAAACAAAAGTGTTGCGACCAACTTAGTCCAGACAGTATGGCTAGTAAACATCTGGGGTAATATTACCTGGGTCTCTAGATTTGTAGTAATAAATTTGAAGGAGATGGCCATGAAGAACCTCTTTATGACTGTGCTACACTCTAGCAAATTAATATTATTATGGTCTTTTGTTAGTGCTATTTCTGTTTGGGTCTAGAATACTACAAAAGTCTCTCACTGTTTGTATAGGGCAGATCTTCCCTAAACCAAAAAATTGTCACAAGACTCGAGAAGAATTTGAAGATAGCTTGCTGGAGTGCGCTCGTTTAAATGAGAAACATCCATGCATCTCTGGAGAACCTACACCAGAATGGGTGTCTGTGGCCCACAGGTGCTTCGTATGAATTTACTTATTATTACGTCTTGTTGATCTACAACCATGCTTGGCAAACATCGATTACTTATCAGGGTTAGCTTGTTAAAATGTGCTTTTTTTTTTTTTAACACATGTAAGTAAGCAAGGAGATTTCAAGCTTTTGAGCACAGAGTGACTGCTATATCTCCTTATAAGATCAGGCATGCTTCCTTCGTTGCACTTGTAGTAATTGTAATTATGTGCTTATTTTGCACTCAGCTTTTGAAATCATTCTTTCGGTAAAGAGTCATTAATTCCCTACCAGGTTCCAATTGCTGTGCAAGTAATCAAATATTTGGTAGTAGCTAAACAGGCAAACTCTGCCCCCAGGACATTTCGATTCTAGTGAGAGAGACAGAGAACAAGCCCGTGAAGCAGCCAACCCAGATGCCAATGTGCCTTGTGAGGCGTGCTGAGGACAACGCAGCCAGGGCGTAGAGATGGCCTAGCCACGGGAGCCAGTTCAGGTGGGCAGCTCCTGGGAGCTACGCTGGGGCTCGGCGCTGGGATGGAGAAGGAGCTTGCCTTGCCCAGAAGAGGCAAGGTGGTGAGGTGGGACGTGGCAGGAGGAGGCTGCTCTGGGCTGGAGGGCCAAGGGTGTCACAGGGGAGAGAGCAGTCACACCTCCCATGGTGGTCACACCTCCCATGCTCTGCAGGTCACAGCAGGGAGACGGACTTAATCCAAAATGCAAAAGAAACGCAAATGTGGGAGCGTCATGGCCTGACAGATGTTTTACGTATGAGAGGAGATTGCGGGGCTTGATGTGAACACAGGAAGTGTAGTTAAGAGGTTGTTCCCTGATTTAAATGAGAAGATGTTACTCTGATCAATGGTGGTGGCAACACAACAGAGAGGTGTAATGAACGTGGGTGGGGAGGAAGGGGGAGGACCAACGGTTCTGGCTTGAGTTCCCGGGGCAGTGGTGGTGCTATTTACTGGAGCAGCTGTAAAAATGGGCCTCCTCACTATGGCTCTACCCAGTGGGGGCAGAACAATCACTGCTATATTGACTTCCGTTGAGTTTTGTCTTGAATGTATAGACTTGTTTGTCATGATGCAAGGATGGTTGTTTTCCGCATTATAAAATTTAATACAATCTACTTATACCATACTTTAAAAGTTGAACAATCAACTATATCCAAGAGCGTTTAAATGTGCCACTAAAATGACCCATTTATTTAAACATTATCCATACACTTTGGAGCATTAGAAGATATCAACGTATCTTTATTCATATGATCAAATATGCAAAGAGAGTCAGAGTTTCTATTTCTAGATTGAAGATAATTTATTACATTAAATGAATTAATTCCTATCACTCCAATAGTTTCAGGTTATTGATAACATTCTCAATTATTTCAAGTTTCTGATAGAATTAGTGCTACCGTTTTCCAATAATAGTGGGACAGCAGAGAGACATATTTTCCGTATGGTTTTCTTTGGAGGGAGTTCCTGGTTGCTAAAACCCACATTCCGGATGATCACTTATTTTAGCCTATTGTATGCCAAGTGCTGTACATACCACAGGGTCGAATGGAATTCTGCCCCCTGACCCATGATGAAGCAGAGGTTTAGAGAGGCAAAAAGCTTGTTGGAGACCCCACTGGTCACCTCAGGTCAGCTGGATGGGTGTCCTGGAAACATTTGTTTGTCTGCTGCTTCACCCCAACTCGGCTCTTCTAGAAACTGACAACCACCCTATCCACCTAAGCTCCCTCCCCACAGCACCCCTATTCCTGGGGGAGCAGTAAACAAACAAATGTCCTGCACATTGGCCACTGATCAACCAAAGGGATGATGCCTGGACACCAGATCGTGTATCCCTCTGGTTGCTAGGTGGTGAGGAGGTCTGGGGGCTTTGGCGGTCCCACTGGCTGAGGTGTGACATCCCGGGCCTCATGGCAGTTGCTCTGCCAACTGTCATAGAAGTGCTTCCAAAATTTAAGTACCAGTGGGTGCTGGCCAGGGCCCACTGCACCCCAACCAGGAGGATGCCCCTCTGCAATGGTGAGTGAGGGGCTCAGAGGGAAGCCTGGCACAGGTCAGCTCCTTCCCTGGCTGGATGCTTGACTCAAGCTGGCCAGTCAGAACCCTTCCCTCGGGATCTGTAAGCAGAAATGAGAGTGGTTCTCCCACTGGCTTCACAGAGCGGGTGGCAGCCAGCATAAAGAACAGGACGGGGCTCATGCCTCCAAATTGAAAGAAATAAATAATAAAACTTAAAAATAATAAGTAAAATTTAAAAAGCACACGTCTCAAAAATAAAACCATTATTTAACAGCCAGAAATAATTTATTTTGCTTAATAATATTATGTAACTTCTGGGTTTAGATATGGTCTGTTCAAGGGTTTATTTTCTTTTCCTACCTGATACTAGTGACCTATTTTTAAATATTTTTATACTTCCCTCTATATGAGTGGAAGCCCTGAGGATCATCTCATCGTACAGATGAGGAAACTTAGGTCAGATATGCTACCTGCATTTTTGTTTTTCCATGGACATCAAACATTTAACGACTGATGTTCCCAGATGGTTTCCGCCTGTGTTAAGGACAGATCGCTACACAGGGTCGGCCTGGGGATGGCAGGGGACACCCCAGACCCTCCCTTTGGAGGAACTTGTTCATACTGGCCTGGAGGAAGAGGGCCTTATCCTGTGCCTTGGAGGTAGAATCTATCGTTTCTTGTTTTTCTTTTTTGAGTTTTCCAGTTTTATGCCCCCTGCCTCCCAGGATACCTGCTTTGCAGAGCAGATGTTTCAACCAGAAAGAGTGTGAGCGTGCCCAGCTGCCTTGTGAGCCTCAGAAAGGGAAGTAGGGCAGCAGTGAGAGGAGGCGGCCTTGGTTAAGGCAGGCAGGAATGGCTTGTCATTGAACGAGCTTCTGGCAAACATCTGCGAGTCTGATATCGATCTGGGGAACCTCGGCTGCCCCCTCCCTGCCGAGCACCGGGTCATTAGGTCAGAATCACGCCCGAGGAACGTGTTCCCCCCGGACGGGAGCCCAACTTCAACCATCACTCTCTCTTTCTCCCCAGAGTTTTCCTGGGCTAAGTGATTTTGAAGGTTTCTCAAAGACCTTTTCTTCCTTAGTTTGTCCTCACTCCTGTGCGTCTGCTCTCAGGACACCGTAGTATCTGCTTAGCTGAGAGAAGAAAAGAAAGTTAGTCAAGGGTCGTGATGACTCTCCCCGATTATTTAAAGACCTCTGGATGGAACGAAGAAATAGATTTTTTTTATGACAGAAAGAAGACCAACGGGTGGCTTTTTAATTGCCCCTTCTTGTAGGTATATCAGTAATAGGTGAAAATTATAAAAAGGCATATTTTGCTGGATAAAAGGAAGACAACGTTTGATAGCTCCATAATTAGGCTAAAAGAAAATAAGCTGAGTGGCCAAGGGGACTGGAAAGTTTCCAGTAGGTGTTGGGTGACCGTCTGTCAGAGGAATGGTACGGGGACTCCTCCATCGGATGGAATATTGGACTGGGTGATGCCCGTAGCGGGTCCTAGGATCCTCCACCCATACCTCTCTTCAGGGCTGAGGCATCTATCCCCATGGGATGCTGGGAATATCACTTGCTAACAAACAGCCCAGAGGATTGCCTGCCCCAAGGTCTCGCCCCTTCCAGGGGCTGCCAATTGCCTGCCGTGAAAGAAGACAAGACCCAGCTGCTCGGAAGAGTCTGAGGGTCATCCAGCTCCAGCACCGGTGAGACCTCGTCTTGCACCACAGAGCAGGTCACTTCTCCCCACACCGTCCTGTCTCCTCTTTCCCTACTGACCCGGCCCCCAGCTCACCCCAGCAAACAACTGCGCACAACTCCGCCGGCCCTGGCTCTCCAAGGAGCCCAGGCTGAGATGGCCCCTCCTGACACTTAGCTACTTGTGGGTGTTTATAATCTTACCGTTTCTTCTTTCTAAACGAGGAGCACTTATAGATAAGTCACAACTTATTTCTTACCCCTTGGCTGTTTCAGGTGTGTGAGCACAGAGCAGGTGACGGTCACTGCCGTCCTCACGTCCACACATTGCATGTCCACGTTCTCAGGGGCTGCTGGGGAGCCACGGGAGACTCACCTGGATTAAGCCGGCAGGTGAGAAGCTCAAGTCAGCGCAGGTAGCACCACAGTCTTACAAAGGCTGGAGCCAATTTGGAAAGGACCATGTTCTCCTCAGACCAATGGCTTCCTGACTTCCAGCCACCACGATGCAGATGGGTCTACGGACAACACTCCTCCGCCTGGTGGATGAGGACGATGGCTCTGGACGTGGGTCAGTTAGGTCGTTTAGCTAAAACTTGACACTAATGAGACCACAATGCAGACCTGGGCCCCTTATGGCCAATTAACTCTGAGCAAAGGGAAGAACTCCATTCCCTGGTCAAAAGCTACCCTCTTCAACACAGTTAGCGATTCCATAAATGTGTGATGCTGACCCCAAAGGGGAACAGAGGGAAAGAGCAGGGAAGCTTCAATGCTCGACGCCGTCCCAGCTTGGGAAAGCAGCTGACAGCCCACAAGCTTTGTCTGCAGGTTGGGGTTGCCTCGCGGTCGGAATGACAGATGGAAATCTCCTGAGCCGGAGACAAAAGTTTTGTTTTGTCAGGTCCAGGTATTTCAGTAAGAAGCGGCTTTGGAGATGATGTTTCTAAACCTTTGGCTTTCTTGAGCCACTGATTTCACTGCTTTGTTGGCTACCCACGATGTAAACAGGGGCTTTTGGATGAAATTTTGCTTGTATCCACCTATCATTGAACAGACCCAGATTACTCTTAGCTTTAGAAGGAACCACAAAGGTCACGGCCTTCAGCGAATCCACCCAAGCTTAATTTGCCTGGAGGTAGGCAGCTGCCCACTCTATTCTCAGACAGGAAGGCAGGGCCTCCCATCCTGAAGAAACTGTTAGAAAGCTCCACCTCATTCAGAAACTAATGTATCTCATATGCGTGGGTGTCCTTCTTGGATTAATTTTTACATGTCAAATCTACAAATGGAAACACAATTTTCATTTCACAGAAGCCACCCTAGGATGCCTCTGCAGCGCCCTTTTCCCAGGCACGTGCTTTCCCAAATTCTATGTCCACCCATTTCCAGGGACATGCCCTACACGAAAGACACACGGTCTCAGCTTCACAAGGACATCTGGGTTTCATCACAGGTAGTGAGTTCTACATAGAATCTCCCAGTGCAGGTGGACCCATTGTGATGCCTACAAGGTCCTCTCAGATATTTCACTTCCTTCTGTCTGAGTGTTTAGTCCCCATCCACCAGGGCACAAATCATGTTTGGATTCTAAGTAATGCAAAACTGGGGCTCAGACTTAGCTCTTTAGTCTCCACCAGACCTCCATGAAAACTGCCTGAGGCTTTAACTATATACTTACTGCAGGTCAGTGTTGGGTTAAAGACATCTAGGACTCAAGCTCCAAGACATGGTTTCCATGCAAGTCACATGAAGGTTGTATGTTCTAAACTGACAGATTTATAACCATATGTGTGTGTTTATATATACTTTATAATGATATATACAAGTTATATATAAACTTTGATAATATATTGATAATGGTCAACAAATTTAAAGCAAGCCTGTTAAATTACCCCTAAGATTTTAAGGGGCATAAGAATTACTATGAGGACTTGTTAAAATTCAGTATTTCTGGGCCCTAACCCTAGATATTTTATTCATTAGTTCTGGGGCAGGGCCTAGAAATCAAAATTTGTAGCTAGTTCATTATTTGAATCTGATCCTAGCAGTCTTGCAAACCACCCTTTAGTAAGCAGTGCTCTATGATTCAAGTTCATGTTTTCCTTTGCTAAAAATTTGCTGTGTATATAACCAGCTTTACAAAACTAACAGTCTGTATCAGGAAACCCTAAAATGATTGTTTCCCCTAAATGCTATATCTTAAGATGGAAACAAATTCATAATTTCTGGTATAAGAAACTGAGGAAAGTACTATTTCTTGCTGTGTCTTGAAAACTGCTTGCTGCATATTAGCACTCCACCTGGTTTCCAGGTTATCTGGAAAGTGTCCTTTAAGACTTGAATTAGAGCTGAGCTGTCCTGAAGGAAAGAGCCATGCACAGTCTCCGTAGATGAGCCAGGATCCAACGTTACTGCAGACCTCAGAGACACTTCAACCAGACCAGGCCCAGTCCTGCCCAGAGAGGTGTGCAGCCAGGGATCTTTCATCTTGCTTTTCTATTTAGGCAAACTGAGTATGTTGTGGCCATCTATACTACACACCCTAAAATAGACTTGGGAAGGATCAGAGTCCCGGGCTGGTCCTGGAAGGCCAGCATCCCTCCTGCTTACCTGTCCCAACTCCACCTTCCTGCATAGGCCAGCACATCAAATGGTACATTTCCCAAAACCGGACAAAGTTACATTGTTTTTCCCTTTCTCTAGAAAAAGGATGATTTCTGCCTTGCTTTCACACAACCAATGGAGGGCACTGCAGTGAGGTCTCCCATAAGGACAACTTGCTGCAAGGTGTTCGATGGTCCCTACACCCACACAAAGAAGCGACACACCTTAAAGAGGTCCCTGTTCCCCCAAAATGGGCACAGCAACACACGCCTACTCTCTGTCTAGACTCTGGATTTGGGGAAGGCACAGAACATGTATTTTCATCTTTCAGCCCCAATTCTTGGCAAAATATGAAGCTTTCCATAAATATTTTTGGATAAGTTAACAAATAAATGAACCCCCCCCCAATTTTCTCCATTGAAGCCAATAAATTACAGGAGATGAAGACGTAATAATCACAGGTGGCTGTCCCCGTCTCCATCCGGGGTTCTCTCCAAAACCTCACTGTCCACACCCTCTGGCATTTGATTCCTCTCCCCAGGATTTTCACAAGAATTCCCCAGAGGGGCCAAGAGTTCCTCAGAGAAATAGACAACATTTCTTTCTTCCTTGTAGCTAAGCACGTTTCCCCCTGCAAGGTGCACTGTACGTTTATTCCGTCTCTAATGCATTAAGATGTGATGGCATCCAAGTCCCTCTGGAATGGAACTCCAGTTCTAAACGTTTTGAAGGGAAATAAGAGGTAACTGATCTTGGGCAAGTATTTCTCCTTTATGAAATGAGGTGGAATGAGGCAAACAATTATGGAATTAGTTAGAAAGGGAACTTATTTTTACAATAAAATTACTCAAGGGACAGATATTCTTAATTGGGAATATTTAGGCTCAGGATTTGCTGTTTTCTTACTGTGGTGAATGAGTACAGAGCAAAGCTTCACTGCAGCTCAGGGAAATGATGTCATCGGACTCTGTTCCATTCTCCTGCCCTTGGAGGGGTTGACCATCAACCGTACAGAATAGATGGCCTTACAGCAGAAGAGGAAAGACTTGGACTTTATGTACAGTAAATATTTATTGAATGAATAAATAATAATTTTTAAGGTACATAAATATCACTTCAAAACCTCTTCATTATTTCATACAAGTGATTCAAAATCAACTATTTGACATTTGTCCAAATAATTTCAAAACATTACTTTTTTAAAGAATAAAATGTGAAAGCCTTTACGCTGAAGATGAACATTAATCTATTTCTCTGACGCCCGTATAAGGAATGTTAAATGACCACAACTGGGTCTCTCACAAATGTGAAGACTTAAAATAATTTTCTTTGAGCTTTCACTAGATATTCAATGAATAAAAGCTCACTTTATCCTTTTTTTTAAAAAAAAAGTTGAGTCACCAGAATTCTTACCAAAGAAGAACTTGTTGATTGAATTTGAAGCCAGCTTCTAAGAGCTGCCTACCTAATCCCACTTGAGTTTCTCCATCAGCCTCTTTCTCTGGGGACAATCATGCCCAGGAACAGAGGAGAGGTGGCCTTTTCTGTTGGTGAATGAGCTGTAAGGAGAGGTCCCCCAGCCAAGCTGGGATAGCTGGTCTACCCCGGACCTGATGAAATGCCATCAGGACAGCCCTGCAACGCTGCAACAGCATACTAATACGTTTGCTAAACTGATCAATAAAAAGATTGATAAGTCCTCTACTGGGTTAACTTAATCTTCTTATTGATCAGCCCAGCCAACACGTTGCTTTTCTTGGGCAGCCTTCCTCTCCAGCTTCTCCCCCCACCTTGCCGCCCTGGTTGTCTGGTGCCATTATGAAGAGAAATAGAGCAACATTTTCTACATTAAATGCTTCCATTACATCAGGATCATCTTTGCCAACAACAAATATCTCCTCGAGTAGAGGATTTATAACTGGAAGCTGCCTGACTAAGTTTTCTGTGGGTGTTAGAATATTGATAATGATCTGGGCTTTTCCTGCCTCACAGATTTTAAATTAATACGAATTACAAATGTAAGGTAGTAAGTGCCTCTCCAATTACAATGCCCAGAGCAAAGAACTTAAAAAGTAAGACTACAAATAAAGCTAAAATAAGGTGTACACCCAATCTATTCCATCCTTTTTTTTTTTTTTTTTTTTTTTTTTTTTTTTTTTTTGCGGTACGCGGGCCTCTCACTGTTGTGGCCTCTCCTGTTGCAGAGCACAGGCTCGGACGCGCAGGCTCAGCGGCCGTGGCTCACGGGCCTAGCCGCTCCGCGGCATGTGGGATCTTCCCGGACCGGGGCACGAACCTGTGTCCCCTGCATTGGCAGGCGGACTCTCAACCACTGCGCCACCGGGGAAGCCCCTCCATCCTTTTTAAAGATGGATTAAAGGTAGGGCGGATAGAAAGTCATCTTATCAAATAGCAAGGAGCCAGCCCCAGGTGAGGAGATGAAGGTAGGGAACACTCAACACTGATGCTTAATCTAATTCAGGGGAACAATTTTACACCAGTGTCCACACTCCTACCAGGTAATTTGGGGCAAATCACTCACCTCCCATCACCTTGGCCAGTCCCTCTGTGACCTTGGACAATTATAGTGACCTGTGCCCCCTGGATGTTTTGAGGATAAATGACAGCAGACTTCCAAAGGCTCAAGAGCAAAGAAAAGCTGAGGCTGGAAAGAGAAAGGGATGCTGTCGGGTGGAAGAAGGGCAGTTCAATGCCCACGTGCTGTCAGAGCCCATATTGAGTGGGTCACCTGTCGGCCCCAGGTGTGATGGAAGCCAGCAGCCAGGGGTCCTGAGGCCTCTGTGGAATCCCAAGGAAGTGGTCAGGATAAAGCCTTTGAGGAGAAGTCTCAAAGGCCTTGAAAAGCATGTGGCAAAGCTGGTGTTTTAACTAGAGGATCCACGGTGGGCAATGCAAGGCCACGGAGAAGCAAGAGTGACATTAGACCAGCCACCAGCCATAGGCGGCCCGGCAGTGGGAGGGGTGCTCACCAAGTCAGCCGCCTCCTGTAGGTTTGTGTGAGTTAACAGACCTCCTGGAGGGGAAAGCAGGACTCCATATTGGGGAAAATTATTGTGTTCTGTGTGTAAGGAAGACTATTCTTCAAAAGGGAATCAGGGTCTACTTCATAGGCAAGACTCCAGAAGGCACACTGTCTGGAGCATCAGCTGCTCAGGTACGAGCTATCAGGCCAGGAGGGAGGGGGGGGTCCAGAGTTGATGGAGGAGGGGCTGCACATTCCCAGTAAATGAAAGGCTGTCAACACCTGCTTCGGGGGCAGCAGGTGTGCAGGGACCCTTTCCTGGTCATGTGTCTGGGGCTGCTGGAAAAGGATCCCCTCACCCCTGGTCAGGATTTGTTCCTCCGATGCCTACAGAACCAGGAATTCATGCAAGCTCACACCCGTCTGGCAAAGCCCTCTGCAGGGCAGGGTGCTGGCTACACACAGAATTCTGTGGACTTCAACCCTTCAGGAAAATGCTGAGTCATCCAATTAGAGTCATTATGACCTTATCTCCTCCACCACCCTCTCCTGATGCTGCCATCCTGGACTCCCCAGCTCAGTTGGGTCAGTTCTCTCCTCTGTCCCCTCAGCAGGCTGGCTTTGTAGGCCCCAGCCCTCCTGGAAGGCAGGTACCTTAACCACACGAGAATATGGCTCAGCGATCTCTGAGCATCTTGATAACAGAGCTCTGCGTCTTTTTCATCATTATGTTCTCCCAGCTTTTCACAGGACACATCGTGGTCATCAGCAAACTTTTGCTGAATGATAGTGGAATCAAGAAAGCCAGGCTCAGCCCAGAAAGGCCACCCTTTTCCACAATTGCTGGGTGGCCATCGTGAGTTCAGCTTTCTGGCGTGCTTTTCTGGAATCGAATATCAATACCTCAATGCTGATGGCTGCTGCTGTAGAGGCTGCTGTGGCTCAGGGCTGCCTTTCGTATTTTGTGCCAGCACACGTTCCTGGTTTGGTCGTTATTATGACACATGTGGGTGAGGAAGGCTACCCTCCCCCAGATGCCACAGGGGGCAAAGGCACAGAGTGTGGGCTTGCTTGGGGCTCCAGCCACAGGGGGGTGCGGGGGAGAGCTCCGTTTCTGCACCACCTGGCGTGCGCCAATGAGGAGAACCCAGACGTGTCCCCTGGGATCACAGCTTCAGGTCAGAGAGTCAGAGCATCAGGAACAAAACCAGAGCATGCATATCGGCAAGGCTCCGGGACAGCACAGCTATGCCTGGTGCACGGGCTCCATCCTGGCTGGGTCAGGCTTTACACTGTGGCTTATAGCCGAACAAGGAGCCCTGGTTAGAAATGCTCTCTATGCCTCAGACGATGTAATTAATTTTCCAAAGTGGGAGAAGTGAGATCCATGGTATATGATGAAACCTAGATGATCCCGCAGCTCTGGGTTGTTCTTTCTAAGTGATGAACAGAGATTTCTTTAAGCAGGAAAAAGTCTTCAAGTTATCAATTAGGATGGAGACCAAAAGTAGAGGCCTGGGGGCAGAGCTGGTGGGAATTGGCATTTGCAGACGGAAGGATCAGGCTGCTGTAGGGCCCTGTCGGCGGACAAAACTCTGCCAGCTTCAGAATCCAGATAACTTCATTCCACCGCGCTCAGGCTGCCTGTGTGGTGATTTTTTCTCCCCACAGGTTCTGAACAAGGACGGCTCTGAGGACAAGGTTTCCACCACCTGTATCAGATTAAAAGGCAGAATCAGTGAGCAGAAGGCTGAAAGCACAGTGAGCGCCCATGTGGGGTCAGTGATGCCAGGTGACATCTGCCGTCCAGGAGCCTCGGACACGGAGCTAGTGGAGCCCCGTCCAGTGATCACTGAAGACCTGGGGAGTCTGGGACCAAGCAGAGCGAATTATTTAAACCTGGTTCTGGCGATAGACCCCCGATATCTTTGCCACTATTTTTGAGTGACAGGCAGGTTCCTGCATCCCTTTTATTGCTGCAAGTTAATTGAGGTTTCTGCACTTTTTGCTGAGAAGAAAAAATGTCCTCTTCTTGGTGCTCTGGGACCTCTTTCTGCACACCATTTGCAACCAAGAGCTTGCGTGTTAGTCCTTTTTACTTGTCTTTTGTGAAATATCAATACTCTCTTCTGAATCTGAAAAATCCCTGGTGGACCAAAAGTGAAAAAAAAAAAAAATTAAAGAGGAAGGGAAAAAAACCTCCCTCTACTGTCTAGAGGAAAAGTATTCTAAATCTTTCCAGGGCAAATGGTGGATGTGATCCTCTTATTTCACCTTTGGATAAATTCTCACTTCAAGCAAAACTGTTTTCCTTTGAAATTGCTGTTAGGCAGACACATAGCAAAATCACTCAAAAGGAATGTTTTGCATCAGAATAATGTGATGTATTTAATGTATTCTGACAGTCGTCAACATTCTGGATGCAAAATTCCTTTCATTTCTACGTGTTCTTGTTTCTGTATGTTGACATTGGACACCTGTCCTTAATTAGCACCTAATCTTAGATCAGTGGTTCTCTACCCGGGATGACTTTGCCACTTCATGGGGACATGTGGCCATTTCTGGAGACATTTGGATTTGTCACACTGGGGAGAAGGAGGTAGATGCATGGACTTGAGTAATTGAAGTATTTGGGCAGAAATAACAAGCAGGTAGGTTTGTAGTCATTTGGGATCTTAAAATGAAGTACTTTGCACCCTAAGCTAAGAAGTCTACAGCTAGCTTCCACCACAGTTCAGTGGGGAGCCTGCCTCAACTCCCCTCCATCCTCCCCTACCCTCAGCACCATGGACCTGTTGAATCAGGAGACTTCCTCTGTGTTCCCACACCAACTTCAGCTTACTTCGACCTGCCTGGGGTCCTCATGTCTGTCCTCTCTAAAGCATGAGATTGTTGAGACTGGGAACCTTACCTTAGGCCTCTTTGTTTTCCCAGGAGCTAGGCTTGGGGAATGAGGTAAGACTCATTTAATGAAGTCCCTTCCTTTCACTCTCACCCTGGGTACTCCACACATGTAGGCAAAGAGCTTCATGGGCTCATGATTTAACTATTCTTTCTGCCACATCCATAGCAATCTAAGTAGTTGCCTCATGACATCACAGATCATATAGACCTATAGAAACTTTTATCCTAACATAATTATGAATGGATACCCAAAGCACAAGACAAAAATGCAGCCACTGTTGTCATGATGTGAGAAGAAGCTCTCAAATTCTCAGAAACATCCCTTACATCACCTCCAAGGAAACTCAGAGCTCTGCAAATCATGGACTAAAAACCCCTCAATGAGGTGAATCTTGCCTTACTAATGAGAAAGCAATGTGATTCACCATATGTCAACAACCTTCTCTATATATCCAAGTCACTGAGTCATTTCTCTGTCCAGACCATGGCAAATAGGTGCATCTTATAAACACACAAGAAAAAGAAAAATATTTAATTAGTTTCATTCACAGACAACTGACAAGATAGTAAAGTATGTGACTCACAGGATTTCATATCTGTTCTACCACTTGGCTCCAGCACAGGGTATGTATTATCATATTGACTGGCACCAACTAATAAACAGCATTACAGAAATAATGCAACCATAATAAATGAGATTGGAGTCAAACCAAGAGACTTTGAAAATGAATACTTTGGTAATTATGACCCTATCTATAAATATAATGGACAAGGTAGAGAAGCAATTTCTAATTTATGATATTGCCAGGATTTATACATGGAACTGCAAGCAATAAATCCAAGGAAATTATATAAACTATGAAGTCTTGCTCACAGTATGGTGTTAGTTTTACATTAAAATGTTATAAAAATAAATTGTGTAAATTTCCAGGGGGGAAAAACCGCAAGTAATAAGTAAAGCATGACAGGGATCTTAGTGAATTATACATACATAATGAAGTATTGAAAAGTACTGTTTTGTGCACATAAAACATTATTACATTATTCTCTTTACCATTCCAATTAAATAAAATTGGAATTATGACTTGCTCCCCAGAGAAGCCAAACTCAAACACCTTTGGTTAATGTTAAGTGTTGGTTGGTTTCCCAGGTCGGCACTTCAGTACATGGATGGTGTTTGGAAGGTGATCAGGAGTCCTTGGCTTTGGCCTCACACTGATATGTTCATTCCAGGAATGCACTAAAGCTCTTAGAGTGATTAAGATCATACCAGACCAGGGTCAGCCAGGTCACAACCATCCTTAACAAGAATCCTCACTGAGGACAATGAGATCAAGAGCTGTTACAGGATGAGACGGGACTACAGCTTGGCTCATACCTGCCATGATCTAAGTGACATAATTTAGATGGCCTACTATGTCCAAGATAAAGCTGGCCAGTCTCCCAAGGCTTCTAAGAAATATATATCCATTTATTAATCTTTAGCTAAGACCATATCATCTTAAGACTGTAGTTCAAAATATGACCTGTGTGAGTAGCTCTCAATCTGTACCTCTAGTTCTTTCCCTGCATCCAGCCTTGTGTCCGTCTGTCGACCAAACATCTGTAACTGGGTATCCCATGAATGGGTCCTCCTGCTTTACAGGCAGTGTCAAGCTGGGAAATTCTTCCTCTTTTTCTTATGTTTCAATAGATTGTAAGCTCTGTAAAGGTGGAAACTGACTCCCCCAGGGGTATAACAGGATACCTCACTAGCACTGCTATTTTTATGAGAATTAATAGATAAACTCCACTTTGGTGAATACCTGGCACATTTAGTGAGGATACATCTATGTATTGCATACAAATTTTTTTCTACAGACTTGGGTCTATAGGAATTATTTGATTTTTCTAAGTCGATGGTAGTAAGTCATGACAGCTAATATTTCTTTATAACAATCAGAAATAACATGGTAAATGTGAAAATCATAATTTGAAGATATCTGAGAGCAGTGAACACACTAAGAATAAGATGATCTACATTCCCAAAGAGTGAAAGAACCACCCTGGTGATTTGTTACACACTGTCTTTTTTCTTCTCTAGGACCAATGTAGGCTGGGCCAAAGCAGAAGACTATACTGGAATGAAGAGAAACCTGTATCATTTGGTATTCACTGAAAAGAAGTAGGTGGAACACGTTTTGGAATTCACACAGAGCTGGGAATTGTTTCTTTCCCAACAACAGTTCTCATAATGGACAAGGCATTGGAAGGAAAGCTCAGGGGTTATCACCTTAGTAATGGTGCTAACTTAACACTGTAGCAACAGCTTCTCAGAACACAACTTAACCAGCTACCCTCCACCAAAATCCAACAATAAGCGTCAGAATAATCCAACTGGTTCCATATTTAACTGTGTACCAGAAGGAAACTCACCACTATTTAAAGGAATACAACAAAATCCAGCGATCCAAAAGAAAAAAAATAACAATATCTGGAAATCTATGAATAATCACCAGACATACAAAGAAATAGGAAAATATGACTACTAACTAGGAGACTAATTTATCAATAAAACAAACTCAGAAATGACACACATCATGGAACTAGAAGACAAAAGAGTTTGAAACAGCTATAAAAAAGTATGATCACAAAAGTAAAGAAAACATAAATATGATAGAACAATAGAATGTCTCTAAAAGACAAATGAAACTGCTATAGATAGAAAAACATCTGAATAAAAAAAATATGCTGGGTGGAAATACAAGCATAATAGACAAAGCAAAAGGAAAGACCATAAACTTGAAGACATGGTGATAGAAACTGAACAATGTGAAGGAAAGAGACTAAAAAGACTAAAATAAAATGACATAGTAAGGGTAATCTGTGGGATGACAATATCAGGTATATATATAAAATCTCAGAAATAAGAAAAAATGAAGAAAAATACTTGAAAATATAGTATGCAGATTGTTGTACCTTTGATGAGTACCAAAAATCCACTAATCCAACAATCTTTATTAACCCTAAGAAAAATCAACTTAAAGAAAAACCACACTGCAGAATATTGTAATCAAAATTCTGGAATAGGAAATAAATCTTAAATGTAACTAGAGAAGGGGAAAAGACACACTGCATAAAGAGGAGCAAACATAAGGAAAACAGCAGATTTTGTTACAAAACAAAAAACAAAAAAAAAAACAGCATGTGTCAGAGACAGTAAGGATATCTATCTTTCAGAACTAAAAGAAAAAAAAAAAAAAGAAGGCTATCAACTGAAAATTCGTTAGCTAGAACAAACATCTTCAATAAATAAGAGTAATTAAGATTAATTAAATAAGCAGAAGCTGAGAGAGCTTATAAACAGTAGACATGCACAATAAAAAGTATTAAAATAACTTATTCAGGAAGAAGGGAAATGGTTCCAGATAGAGATTTGAATTAATGTAAAATATAAAGAGCACCAGAAATGATGACCATATAGATAAATGTATATGGCAGTTATTATTATATTTTAGTAAATTTTAAAGATAATTGGTAGCCCATACCCTCCCCAGAAAACATTTTAGTAAATTTTAAAGATAATTGGTAGTCCATACCCCCCCAGAAAACACTGCATAGGGTTTATAGAATATGTAGAATTAAAATTTGTGACAAAACCAGCATGAGGGTGTAAGTATTCAAGTTTCAATCAACTTGATCTAACTGATATTTATAGCATACTTCACCAATAAATAGCAGAATGTATATTCTTTTCAACTGTCCATTTTACACTGACCAAGATAAGCCATATTCTAAGGAAAAAACAAACAAACCTCTAAATTTAAGAAGACTGAAATGAAGCCAAGTAGGTCCTCTGATCATAATGCAGTTAAACTGGAAATAAATAAAAGAATGATATTTGAAAAAATACACAAATATTTGGAAATTAAACAACACAATGATATAAAGACGGGTCAAAGAAAAAATCATAAGAGAAATTAGAAAGTATTTAAAATGAATAAAAATGAAAAAGCAAGATATCAGATTTGTGGAACACAGCTAAAACAATGAATAGAGATAACTTTATGCAATCAAATGCTTATATTAGATAATAAAAAAATGTCTAAAATTAATGACCTCATCTTCCACCCTAAAGATCTTGAGGAAAAAAAACGAGCAGATAAACCCAAAGTAAGCAGAAGAAATAAAATACTAAAAGTAAGAGCAGAAATCAGTGAAGTAGAAAACATAAATAAATTTTAAAAAACCTCAATGGAATTAAATTTAATTCTTTGAAAACCAATAAAATGTTGATAAACATTAGGCAAATCTGAAAGGGAAAAAAATGATGTTACAAATCATCAACATCAAAAATGAAAGAGAAGACATCATTATAGATCTAACAGAAACATAAAAGAATATTAAGGAATACTAGGAACAAATTTTTGCCTATAAATTTGACAACTAAGAAGAAATGGAAAAATTTCTTGAACAACATAAAATGCCAAAGGTCACTCAAAAGAAACAGATTATATGGATAGCCCTATAATGATTAAATAAATTGAATGTGTATTTGAAAACCTTCCCATAAAGAAAATCCATGTTCAGGTGGCTACAGTAGTGAATTACATCAAATATTAAAGGGAAAAATAATAATGATCCCATTCAAACACTTTCAGAAAGTAAAAAAGGTATAAATATTTCCCAACTCATTCTATGAAGCTAGTATGACCATGTTGCCAAAACCAGGCAAAGGCATTACAAGAAAATAAAGCCACAGGAAAAAAAAATAATAATAAAG
Organism: Delphinus delphis; assembly: GCF_949987515.2. Classification (NCBI taxonomy): domain Eukaryota; kingdom Metazoa; phylum Chordata; class Mammalia; order Artiodactyla; family Delphinidae; genus Delphinus; species Delphinus delphis. The sequence continues at coordinate 170,370,578 of NC_082685.1, read as the reverse complement.
CTTTTGGCTAATTGATTCCAGAAGTATATTAAAAAGATAATAACCAAGAGGGGCTCATTTCAGGGAGGCCATATTGTTTTAACATTTGTACATCTATTAATGTAACTGACTATATACCAGACTAAAATAACTAAAACCATATGATCACCTCAATAAATGCAGAACATAAGTTGACAAAATTCAACATCCACTTATGATTTTTTTTTTTTAAGAAGCTCTTAGGAAATAGAAACAAAAGAAGACTTCCTCATACTAATAAAATCTTCCAGGGATCTTGGGATAGAGGGGAACTTCCTCAGCCTATAAAGGCATCTATGAAAACCTACAACAAACACCATACTTCACAGCAAAACATAATGTTTTTCACCCTTAGGTGAAACAAGACAAAAATATTTGCTCTCATCCTGTCTTATTCAGTATTGTACTGACAATTCTAGCCAAAGCAACAAGGCAAGAAAAAGAAATAAAGACACACAAATTGGAAAGGAAGATTAGAAATTAAAAGTTTTAAAAGTACCATTTACAATAACATAAAAATATGAAGTACATAAGGAGAATTTAACAAAATAAATGCAAGATTCAATATTGTTAATATATTCATCCTTAATGTATTGATTTATATGTTAATTGTAATCCCACTCAAAATCCCAGAAAACTTTTAATAGAAATCAACAAGAGGATTTTTAAATTTATGTAGCAAGCAAAGGATATAGAATAGCCAAATCAAAATGTGAAAGTAAGAAAAAAAATGTAGGACTTATTATACATGATTTCAAGCATTATTTTAAAGTAAGTAATTAAGACAGCGCAGTACTGACATAGGGAGACATAAATTAATGAAACATAATAAAGAGTTTAGAAATATATCTACATATATCTGATTAGTTTTTGACAAAGATATCAAAGTAATTCAGCAGAGAAATGATACCCTTTTTAACAGATGGTTTTAGAAAAACTGGATAATTATGTTGGAAAAAAATAAACATCATCTCCCCACAACATTCACAAAATTAATTAGGAATAAATAATGTACCTAACTGTAAAAGCTAAACAATAGAAGTTCTAGAAGAAAACATAGAAAAAAAATCTTTATGAATTTGGGTTTGACAAACATAAACCATAAATGAAAAAAAAAAAATCAATGGATTGGACTTCATCAAAATTAAAACATTTTTGCTTTTACAAAGACACTTTTAAGTAAAGGAAAAGGGAAAGCAAAAACTAGGAAAAGAAATTGCAAAGTTGATATCTGATAAAGGAATTTTATTCAGAATACTTTAAAAATCTCTTACATTAAAATAGTAATAAGACAAATAATCTAATCTTTAAAGGGCAAAATTTTTGAATAGATACGCCATCAAAAAAGATATGGGAATTAAAAGTAATCACATGAAAAGATATTCAGTATCATTAATCATTAGATGAAAGCCTATGAAAACCATAACAGGTTACTTCTCCTTTTTGCTAAATGAATGGCTAAATTAAAAAGACTGACACAAATAATTGGTGAGAAGAAAGAGCAGCTATAATTTCCATAAATTTCTGCTGGAGATATAAAATGGTATATCTGCTTGGGAAACTATTTTTTTCTTTATTTTTTTAAAAAACTTAATATAACATCTATCCAATGACCAAACAATTCCACTTTTAGGTATTCATCCAAGAAAAATAAAAGCATATGACCATGAAGAATTTATTCATGAATATTCATAGCAACTTTATTCTTAAAGCCCCGAACTTTAAAACAACTCAAATGTAATTTATCTTGTGAACAGATGAACAAAGTGAGGTAAACCCATACATCAAAATACCAGTCATCAATAAACAGACCAGAGTACTGTAATACAAGCAACATAGATGAATGTCAAATGTTTTAGGCTCAAGAGAGAGACTATATGAAATTCTAGACAAAACTCTACTGACAAAAGTAGATAAGTGGTTATCAAGGGCTGGAAGAAAAAGAAAGGGATAGATTGAAAACAGGCACAAGGGAATTTCAGGGGGCAATGGAAAAGTTCTATACCATGATTTCACTTAAAATTGGTGAATTTTATTGAACTTATTTTATTCCTAAATAAAGCTGACTTAGGTAAAAAGGTGAAATAACATGCATTTAGGTAAACATTGAGTAAATTCATTGTCAGCAGACCTAAACTATAATAAAAACTAAAGAAGAAAAAAATAGAAAGAAAGAAAAAAGTTCCAGCTATAGAAAATGATTCTAGGTGGGAGAACAGTCCTGCAGAAGGAACAAAGTGGACTGGAAAAGACAAAGTGTGGATACATATAAAAGAATGTTGAGTGTTTTATACAGAAATAATAATATTTTGTGGGTGGTTGATATATATGTATAAAAGTAAAAATATACAGTAAGAGATTTTTTTAAAAAGGAGGACATTGATACATGATGGTAAACTGTTGAAAGTTTGTCATATTATTTATGATGATTTAAAAACAAAAACTAACTTAAGGATGCACATTGAAATATAAAAAGTAATATAAGACTGTGTTACCTAATACTTGATAGAGGAGAATAAATAGAGAAGGAATATTTGATTAAACCCCAAAGAAGAAAAATAAGAGGAGGGCTTCCCTGGTGGCGCAGTGGTTGAGAGTCCACCTGCCGATGCAGGCGACACGGGTTCGTGCCCCGGTCCGGGAAGATCCCACATGCTGAGGAGCAGCTGGGCCCGTGAGCCATGGCCGCTGAGCCTGCGCGTCCGGAGCCTGTGCTCCGCAATGGGAGAGGCCATAACAGTGAGAGGCCCGCGTACGGCAAAAAAAAAAAAAAAAAAGAAAAATAAGAGGAATAAAGGGACAAACAGGAAAATTAGAAATAAATGATGAGACAGTAGATTTAGGTCCAAATATATCAATAATAATTTTTAATATAAATGTACCAGATCCTATTTAAAAGAAAACAATATTTTTTTTGTTTTTTGTTTTGTTTTGCTTTGTTTTTTGCGGTACGCGGGCCTTTCACTGTTGTGGCCTCTCCCGTTGCGGAGCATGGGCTCCGGATGCTCAGGCTCAGAGGCCATGGCTCACGGCCCCAGCTGCTCCGCAGCATGTGGGATCCTCCCGGACTGGGACATGAACCGCATCGGCAGGCGGACTCTCAACCACTGTGCCACCAGGGAAGCCAAAAAAAAATAGTTTTAATAAAAGAAACAAGATGCAGATATATGTTCTTCATTAAAAAGTGCACTTTAAATATAAGAACACAATTATGTTGACATTGAAAATGGAGGAAGACATATCTTATATATTAGAAATTAATTGTTGCAGGACCACTAAAAATAGACAAAGGAAATTTTATGAAACAAAATTTTACTAGAGAAAAATAGGCATATTTCCAGGTGATAATAGGTCAGGCCAAGAAAAACACACAACAACCTTAAATTCCTCATTTCTGCATACCTTCAAATTATTTAACACCACAATTGACAGAACTAAATGGAGAAAGAGACAAATACACCATTTTGATTTGGAGATTTTAACACCTTTCTCACTGATTGATACAGCAACAACAAAAAGTCAGTACAAAGGAGGTTTATACAACCCAAGAAAATGACTTGGCCTGGCTAATATCCTCTCTAAGGTTAACAATTGCAGGAAAACTTTCTTTTTAAGTACACATGGGAGATTTTCCAAAACAGACAACATTCTGGGCCATAAAGCAAGGGTCAACACCTTTCAAAGGATTGAAAGCATCAAGTTAGGCTATTTGAAAACAGTGGAAATAAACTAGAAATCAATAACTAAAATATAACAAATAAGTCCACAACTACTTATAAATTAAGCAACACTTTTCTAAATAATGTATGGATCAAAGAAGAAATCACAATGGAAAATTCAAAATATTTTGAATTGAAATATGTACATTATCGAAACTTTTTGGGTGTGCTGAACTGGCACTTAGAAACTGGTAGTTTCAAATGCATATATAAGAAAAGATTACATGTATAAAATTATTGATGTAAGCTACCAACTAATAAATCTAGAATTATTTAGATAATTAAATGAAGGATACAAGCAAAAGTCAATGAAATGGAAAACTGGCATATAATAAGAGTAAATCAACAAAACCTAAAGGTGGCTGTTTGAAAAAAAATAAGTCAATAACCCATAATACCATAATTTTTTCAAAGGAGAAAAACCAAGTTAGAAGTATCAGGAATGAAAAACGGAAGTACCATTACAGATTTCCTAGATATTAGAAAAATGTAATAAGAATAATAATAAGAGGATATTATGAAACAATTTATGCCAATATCTTGGACAAGTTGGAGGAAATGAACAAATTCCTTTAAAAAAAAACACAACTTACCCCCAAAAATTCCTCAAAAAATTAAAAATAGAGCTACCACATTACCCAGCAATTCTACTTCTGAGTATTTATCTGAAGAAAACAAAAACACTAATTAGAAAACTTATATGCACCCCTATGTTCATGGCAGCATTATTTACAATAGCCAAGATATGAAAGCAACCTAAATGTCCATCAACAGATGAATGGATAAAGAAGATGTGGTACATATATACAACGAAATATCACTCAGCCATAAAAAAAGAATGAAACTTTTCCATTTGTGACAACATGATCTTGAGGGTATTATGCTAAGTGAAGTAAGTTTGACAAAACAAAAAAACAAGTACTGTATGAATTTGCTTACTGTGGGACCTAAAAAACAAAACAAATGAACAAACATAACAAAAAGCAGAAACAGAGTTATAGAAATGGAAAACAAACAGGTGGTTGCCAGAGGGGAAGGGGTAGGAGGAGGTAAAGATGGATGAGAGAGATTAAGAGGTACAGACTTCCAGTTGCAAAATAAATGTCAGGAGTATAAGATGTACAGTGTGGGGAATACAGTCAATAACTAAGTAGTATCTTTGTATGGTGACATATTGTAACTAGACTTAGCATGGAGATCATTTTGAAGTGTATAGAAATATCAAATCACTACGTTACATAACAGGAACTAACACAGCATTGTAGGTCAATTATATGTCAAAAGTGAATAAACAAATGCATAGGAAAATAAATTGAATTTGTGGTTGCCAGAGGTAAGGGCTGGTGGGAGGAGGAATCAGATGAGGGCACTCAACAGGAAGACACTTCCAGTCTTAAGCTAAATAAGTACTAAGCATGTCATGTACAACATGGTAGATTATAACTAACACTGCTATATTCTATACATGAGTATTATTAAGAGGGTAAATCCTAAGAGGTCTCCTCACAAGGGAAACTTTTTTTTCTGTTACTTTAATTTCATATCTATATGAGATGATGAATGTTCACTAAGCTTATTGTGATAGTCTTTCATGATTTATGTAAGTCCAATCATTATGCTATACACCTTAAAACTATACAGTGCTATACGTCAACTATATGTCAATAAAACTGGAAGAAAATTATATGAATAAATAAATAAATAAACCATAATTTACCAAAATAAAAACAAAAATTAGAAAAAAAAATCCTTTATTTTTTGACTGACAACATAATTTCAAACTTCCCATAAAAAATGCTATAGAGCCAGATGTTCTTACTGCAAAATTCTTCTACTTATTTAAGAAGGAAATAATATCACATTTATACAAATTTTTTTGGAAAATAAAGAAAGAAAAAACACTTTGCAACTTCTTTTGTGAGGCCAGCATAAGCCTGACACTAAAACTTGTCAAAGACACTATAGGAAAGGAAAATTAGAAGCCAGTGTCTCTCATGAGCACAGATATAATAATGCTAAAAAAATATATAAGCAAAGTGAATTCAATGATGTAATGAATAATTGAATAATGCATTATGACCAAAAGAAGTTTATTCTAAGAATGCAAGGTTGGTTTAACATTTGAACATCAAACAATGAAACTGGTCTTGTTAGCAAAAAGGGGAAAGCAAAAAGCATCTGTTCAACTGAATATATGTGAAAAGCTATTAGAGAGAATTCAACACCCATTCACAAATAAAATACGATGAAATGAAATGAAGCAAAATGAAAATATCTCACCAAACTTAGAATAGAATGGAACTTCCTCAACCTCATAAGAAGAATCTATAAAACATCGATAAGTAACAATCCCTAATGGTAAATTATTAAACACTTTCTCTCTGAGGTCAGGAAAAAGACAATTATGTCCACTATCACCCTCATATTCCACATGATACTGGAGATCCCAACCAGATCAATAAAGAAAGGAAATGAAATTAAAATGTAAAAAGATGGGAAACAAGAAACAAAAGTGTCATTTTTATAGGTGGCTCAATTGTATATATAGAAAATACCAAAGGATCTGCAAATAAACTATTGAAATCAGAATGTGAATTTAAGCAGGTTTGTTGGCTACAAAGTTCATATCCAAAACCCAATTGTACTAGTAACAAACAACTGGAAATTAAAATAAAATATAAAAAATAATCAAATGTTTAGGAATAAACCTAACAAAATGTTGCAAGGCCTCTATGTGTATAAAATACAAAATATTGCTGAGAAACTAAAGAACATTTAAAAAGATGAGAGATAGTCCATGATCTTGGATTAGAAGTCTCAGTTGTGTTCAGATGTCAATTCTTCCTAAAATAACAAAATTCAATACGTTCAATACAATCACAATCAAAATCTCAGCAGGCATGATTGAGTAAATTGATAAACTGTTTCTAAAATTTATATACAAATGTAAAGGATCTCAAGTACAATACAACCTGAAAGAACAAAAATGCTAGTGAATTTATACTAACAGAGATTGGGGCTTATTATGAATCTACAGAAATCAAGAGAGAGATTGCCAAGGGGTAGACAAATAGATCATTAGCACAGAGCAGAGATTATAGAAATAGCACACACATATGCAAATCAACTGATTTGCGAGAAAGGCACCGATGCATTTCACTGGGGTAAGGATACCCTCTTCACTAAATAGTGCTGAAGCTATTGTATATCCATGAGGGGAAAAATGAATGCTGGACCCTTTCTGGCACAACATACAACATAATTTTATAAAAATGATAGAACAAATTGTAAGGGTAAAATATTAAAATCTCAGGAAGAAAACATAAGATATTACCTTTGTGTCCTTGGGGCAGGTAGAGGCTTCTTACACAAGACACACACAAACGCACACACACAAACAATAATAAAATACTGATAATTCAAACTTCATTAAAATGAAAAAACTTCTGTTCATCAAACAGTCCATTAAGAAGAATGAAAAGGCAAGCTGCAGACCAGGATAAGGCATTTGCAATACAGCAAAAGATTCTTATCCACAATATACAAAAACACCTGGAAATCAACTGCCAAAAACAACTACCAATTTATTTAATTGACACAAGAATGAACAGTTGTCAATTCACAAAAGAGAATATTCCATGGCAAATAAGCTATGAAAAGCTCAATGTAATTACCTATCAGTGATACACAAATTAAACCACGATGCGGTACTAACAGGTCCACACCCACCAGAATGACTAAACTAAAATGAAGACCAAGAATGGGCTGCACCTGGCACTCTTGTACAATCTTGGTTGGAGTGTAAGTTGCACAACAACTTTGGTTTGGCTGTGTCTGCCAAAGACAAATGTGTACCTACCACAGAACACACCCCTAGGCACACCCGAGAGAAATGAGTATACATGTGCACCAAAGCGTGAAACAATCATATGCGTCACCCCGTAACGGTACTTATAACAGCCCAACATGGAGACAACACTATGTCCACCAACAATAGGGTAAATACATTTTGTCATATGTATACAATAAATACAGAGAGAATGAACCACTGCTGTCAGAAAAAAACAGACATTGGCCAAAACACGAACACAAAGAAGTATACATTGTATGGGAACATTTCTATGGAGTTCCCAGGGTGGAGAGTCAGAATCAGGATACCGGGGGCGGGGGGGGTTACAATGTTTTATGAGCTGGAAATTCTCCTGAGATCTCAGAAAAGTTGTAGCGCTTGATCTGGATGATGTATAAAACCCATTAAGGTGTACGATTAAGACGTGTGTACTTTATGACACACACGCACATGTATTTATTTATATGCATATGTGTATGTGTATATGTATACTGTATGCCTATGTATAGGTATACATATGTGCATATGCATATTTGTGTGTGTGCATAAGTTCACTCCAATTTCTTTGGCTCATGGTTTTTCACACAGAAAAATCTATTTCTGAATTTATATTATCTAGATGGAAGGAGATTCTCTCCAGGTATTCCTGGGACTGTCTCCCCATCTCAGATTCCTGGGAAAGCTCAGGGCCCACACTCCCACTAGGACTTGAGGGGAAGGATGGCCAGCCCAGCATGGGGTCCTAGGTGGTCTTGCTCAGCCCATGGGGCCCCGAGGGCAGCTGGCTCTGTGTGTCTTAACCTTGCTTGCCTGGAGCTCCTGCCAGAGATGGAAGACCTATGATAAGGGTTTCCTATGCCCAGGTCCCTAGACTCACATCTGAGTCCCATCAGGGGACAGAAGACCAGGGCCCTGCTGCCCTGAGGACCACAGCCATTGTCCTGGAGCTGGTCTCAGGAACATCTCAGATTCCCCTCCCTCCCTCTCAGGCTTCCCATAACCCACCCCCATAACCCATCCCACCACAGCACTCCCTGGTCCCACCCCCTATGCACCCAAATGGCTGAATCGTGGTGTAGAAAACAAGCGCTGAGAAAGGCTGAAGGTGCCTTCAGGAAACTTCTGCTTCAACAGTGAAATCCGAATAGTTGCTATAAAGGAATGCAGTAGCTGACTGCCTTGTTTTCTTTGTTCTCAAATCAAAGGGGGGGAAATACAATAAGGAAACACAGTCTGATGACTCCGTTAGCTGTCCTTCCAATTTACCTCTTCGCAACCTCCTTTGCGGTTGATGAGAAGGTGCTTTCAGGTACGGGCCTGCCGCTGTTCCACAGCCTCCGTGGACACAGATCTCTGAGGGAGCCAACACCAAACACGTCACGCATGGCTGGTGTGGACCTTGGAGAGCGCTGTGTTCCAGTCCTGGCTTCTCCACAGCACACATGGCAGTCTGCGCCCGTGGGAAACCCTTACTGTGAGTCTCCGTGTTCTGAGTGTCGTACCCTGTGTCTATTTGTTACTGACAGTCCAGCTTCTCTCGAATGTCCACCCGTGGTCCCATGGTGTCCTCCTCCCTGGTGCTGTATGTCATCACCTGGTGCTGAGAGCCCTCCTGCAATACATCGTGCACATAAACGCAGCGCTTGTCCTCAGGAAGGGGCAAACAGAGGGTATTGCATTGGTGTTAATCTGGTCAGTTTATTATAATCTTCAGTGTATTTTTAAGGTGGATGTTTTTTAATCAGAAAGCTTTCTATAAAATCGTTTTAGCTTCCTATCATCCTCATTTATTTCCCAGCTACTAGACACATAAGTCCCTTTACCTCATAAGGTAACTGCAAAAATCCAAAGAAAATCCAGATTTACATACCTGGGAATAGAATACAAATTGTGTTTTTCCCTTAATTACTGTGTGCTTGAAATGGCAGGTAATTTTGAACACTTTCGAAGGGGTCTGTGCAGCTTTCAAGTGTGTGTTGAATAAGGTTGACTTACTTTTTTCCTCTTTAACATTATTTCATTGGCATTTTGACTGTGCAGAGTAGCCCAGGGGCTAGATATTTTATGCAACTCTTCCAAAATATTCATATAATGAACAATTAATTTAATTCACAATTTCCAATGATTTATTAATGGTAAGAATAGTTTCATGTTCTATAGTATTAATGTCTTCTTTTTAAAAATGAGAACAAACAATCAATGTCAATTGTCACAGGCTCTCATTTTCTATTCTCTTACGTGGCTACCAGTACAGTTTTTAAAACCCATAAGAATTTGATTGGTATCATCAAAACACATGACCTGTCAAGGTCTCTTTATGGCTTCAGATCTCAGGAGTTGGAAACATTATATATAGGATGGATAAACAACAAGGTCCTACTGTATAACACAGGGAACTACAGTCAAGGCAGAATATTTTTTGAAAAAGAATGTGTATATATGTATAACTTAATCATTTTGTTTGTACAACAGAAATTAACACAACATTGTAAATCAACTATACTTCAATTTAAATAAATAATAAATAAATTTTTGAAAATGTGCTTTATGTCTTCATGATCTTAAGATCCAAGTAGCATGTTTAGTCTCCCAACATTATCTAAGTTAAATTAAATCTAAATTTTTTTAATTGTAAGAGTACACCTCCAGGGACTTCCCTGGTAGTCCAGTGGGTAAAGACTCTGCACTCCCAATGCAGGGGCCCGGGTTCAATCCCTGGTCAGGGAACTAGATCCCACATGCCACAAGAAAGACCCAGCACAGCCAAAATAATAAATAAATATTTTTAAAAAGAGCACACCCCCAACTTCACCCTCACATACACAACAGCTAGAAACGTCCCCATAGACAACCACATGTGGCCTGTGGGCTCCCAGTTCATCTGACTTCCTCTTTCTCCCCCAATTCTTGAGTCTGCTCATGCATTTAAAAGCAGATTGCCAAGTCTTATCTGTAATGGTTTTTCTGGACAAAAATGTGAAAGTTGTTTCCTGCTTGTTAAAATTATGAAAACTAATCATTGCACTGGGTGGGTCATGCTCCTGGGGAACCACAGTTGGTAACTGTGTATGTGTATGTCTGTGTGTGTGTGTGTGTGTGTCTGTGTGTGTGTGCGCACGCACTCATGTGTGTGTGCGGGGGGAGGGTGCTGTGACTCAGAATAAACCCAGTTCATCCTTTCCTGTTGCCGGATGACTGTGTGCCATGGCCGCCTGGCCCTTCCCCGCTGAGTCAATGCTCCAACGGTGATGATGGGTCTCCTGGCTGCGCAGGGGAGCACTGTCATTCCCTCTGCACTTCCTTCTTCTTCTAGAAACATGTGAGGTTTGGTCAAATGGAGCTTTAGGGAACTGCAAAGACACCAGGGGTTTAGATGAGCCTAGGTGTTGGACCCCTTCTCGCAGGAGCTGTTTGCAGAAAGCACTAGATTTAGAATGGTCATTTCCTTCCTTTCCCACCTACAGGGTGTTAAGAACAGCCCCTTTGCTTCTGCAAGCCTCAGAGTCCTCACCCGTAAAACGGGAATAATTATACACACCACACGTTTGTTTCAAGACGAACGGTGGTGGTGCACGTAAATTGGGTGAGGGGACCGCAACTGGACTGACCGTGTGTGGACAGGATCTACTGCGGCCTCTTCTGTGACTCATTTTCCCAGAGTGGAAGCTGTTTTGCAGAGTGAACATGAGAATGGAGTTGAGCCAACCCTTGTTTGGAAAGGCCTCTGTGTCCCGGCGAAAGGAAGGAGCTTCTCAATCAGGCTTTCCTGTGGGAACTTGTCCGGGCAACACTGCCCTTCTTATCTTTTCTTAGAATTTCAACTGTCCCTGCGAGGTGCTCACATACGTGTCCACGTGGCCCACGGGTGTTTTATCTGAATGTCTTGTCAATGTCTTTTCTCCTTTCCTCTCATCAAATGTCTCCCCCACTCCCCACCATACACCAAAGCAAATAAACCCAAACTATTACCAGGTCCTGCTGGGAGCTCATCCTACCCACTTTCCCATTTATTTCACTAGAAGCGTCTCCAGGCAAATTTTGAACACTCGGTAACCTCTGTGTCTTTCCCCTCCAAATCCAGACTTCCTGGTCTATCAGTTAATCTGTCGAAGCTTCTCTGTGCTCCCCATTCAAACGGCCACACCTCTACTCCAGGTAAGCTTCATCCTGCAGGAATGTCCTACTCAGTCCTCTGTCTTTAGTATTCCTTACTCCAGCCCTTCAGTTAAATGCACAACAGGCTTCTGCCAGGTGAACGATAACTTCATCCCGAGTCAGCACCTGGCTTCCTGTGATCAGCCTGGACCAGCTCACATTCTCACCTTAAGCCTCACCTCCAACCACCACAGCTTGCAGCCAGGTGCACCCCTTCCTACTTCCCACCAGACGTTTGCATCCTGACCCCTCAGCTTCGTGTGAACCAGCCCTCACATTTACATGTAGTTGCTAGCCTGATTCAAGTCCATTCCTGGGTGTGAATTGACCATTAGGCAGCAAAAAGAATCTGTGTACTCAGAATTTGAATAAATTCAATAGGAGAACTGTATCTAAGGGCACAACCTTCTGACTTCAGGAAGTTGGTGTTGATGAGCCAGTGGACAGGTATCAGTAAAGAAGGGGCTACAGCAGATTCGTAGGGCAGGCGCTGGGGGAGCCCAGGTTTGCACAGCCCTAAAAGGTGGGAAACTCCCACCGAAAGCTGGACGTCTACCTCCCCGATTCACTGGGACAGGACGGGAGCCAACCCACTTAGCTGTGCTCAGCCACGGGCTTCTCACCTATGACAGTAAAGGTGCAGGCCAGGATGCATCTCTGAGGGGCTTTCCATTCACTTACTATGAATCAACTACTTGGGGTCTGTAATTCTGCTTTCTCAAACCCAGGAGACGCATGCAAGGACACTTCATGCTTTTCGTGGTTAAATGTATACTTTCAACATTAAAATAACTGGGAACATTTTTTCCGAGAGACCCATACAAAGCATCCCCATGTTCACGCACACATACCAACCCAAGACTCACCTGGCCTCCACACCAACGGCACGGCCCACCACACAGATGGCAGCTGTCTGCTGTCCAGGCGGGAAGAGCGAGAACGAGTCCAGTCACACATCGCCCGGTGTTCACACCTGCAGAGGCCAGTGCTTGTCGAATGAGGCTCAGGAAGCAAGAGTGCTGCCTGGATCTGTATTTACATAACGTGCTACCCCCAGAGGTACAGACACGTGGAGCTGTCAAGTGCAGGTCCCAGACTGCAGGTGGAAGTCCACCCGCAGGTGAGGCTGACACTTCATGGAAGCACCTGGGCCATCTACAGCAGCTCGAGATGCCGTATGTAGATCACGCCTTCCCCACATCTGCTGGGCTTTCCGTGACAACATACTGTAGCTTGAGGGGCTCACACAATTTATTTTCCCACAGTTCTGGAGAGAGAGCTCTGGCGTCTCTACCTCCTTTATAAGGACTCTAATCCCACAAAACCAGGGCTCTGTGCTTATGACTTCATTTAACCTAATCATCTCCTTAAAGAACTTACTTCTGTGGGGTGTCAGGGCCTCAACACGCGTTTAGGGGGAGACACAGTTCAATCCACAGCAATGACCTCCACTGAAGTTTGGATTAAACTGTACAGGAATTTGCCACACAGTCCTTGGCAAATTCCTGTATTGTTCATCATTTCCACTCTTGTGGGTCCGGAGTTACTTTAAATTGCAGTGACCCCCCCCCCCCACACACACACAGGCGCACACACTCATGCACACACAGAGGCACATGCACAGGCACACACATGCACACACAGGCACACACTCGTGCACACACGTGCAGACACACACACAGGCACACACATGCACGCACACACGCACAAACAGGCACACACGCAGTCACAGATGTCACGGCACACCCTCCTCATAGAGCCCCTTGTCCTGTGCTCTGCTCGGCCCTTTGAATCTCCTGCTCTGTGATTACAACAAGAGTGAATCTGAGAATGACATGTGTTTTTCTGTTTGTTTCTTTAGTTATTTAAATTTAATTTTTATTTTATATTGGAGTATACTTGATTTACAGTGTTGTGTTAGTTTCAGGTGTACAGCAATGCGGTTCAGTTACACATATACCTGTATCATTCTTTTTCAGATTCTTTTCCCATATAGGTTATTACAGATTATTGACTAGGGTTCCCTGTGCTATAAGTAGGTCCTTGTTGATTATCTATTTTATATATAGTAGTGTGTATATGTTAATCTCAAACTCCTAATTTACCCTTCCACCGACGCTTCCCTTTTGAGACAAAACCGTTCCCAAGGCAGGGTCACTTTAAGAGGAATGACCTTCATAAATAAAATGCTAACATCATCCTTAATAAAATCAACGGGAAGGAGGAGCTGAAATAGGCAGCCTCCTATAGTCTTCACCTATTTCTAATCTCATGGTGCCACCACATCATTATTCCATAGTAGCAGGTTACAAAAAACTGTGATTAAAATATGAATTTTTCCCAAAAGGACCATGAGAATTCTGGCAGTTCTGACTCAGATTGACACCACATTCTGGAAATCTCCCAGCCTCCATGTTTTCCCTATTTCTGGATGGTCCTTTTCTAGGCAGCGTATCTTCAGTTACTTTGTGAGGAACCCACTGTATACAGTCATGCCCATGGGAAGGTCAACAGGGCAAACATGTACCCACACATGCGGGTCTGTGAGGGTTCCTCGGTGCTGGAGATGGTGTGCAGTTTCCCCAGGAAAGCTGAATAATCCCTGAAGGAGGACTGCTAGACTTTTGTTTTTTAAGAGTTCTTAGAAAAAGAATATATACATATGCATATATATATGTATAACTGAATCACTTTGCTGTACACTTGAAATTAACACAACATTGTAAATTAACTATACTTCATTAAAAAAAGAAAAATCCTCAAAAAACACAAAAAAAACCATAATCCTAAAAAAAATAATAAAGATACCCTAAAAATGAAAGAAAAAGAGCTAACCATGTATTTTAGTTTAATGTCCTTATCTTATAAACCTGAACCCAAAATTTGAGTAAAGCAACCAGCTTACCTTGCTGTCATTATTCTGCTCGTCACTGAGTCTGCCTTAGTTCCTTCAATGGCCTGAGGCTGACCAATGTTTACAGGTAACTGGGATTTGGCTGTGAGGTATAGAGATGGCTTTCAAGAAATAACATCCTGGTGTTACTTAACGACAGGTGTTTGTTGTGTTTCAGATGCCTTTCATTCATTCACTCTCATTTGTTCATTCATGCATTGGCTCAGCAGGTGTTTTGTGGGTTGCCCATTGTGTGCCGGGCCCCCATCCTCAGGGACCTAGGATGCAGCTATCAGGGTGCTTCCCCTGACCAACAGCATCCCCATCCGTATCCGAGTGACAATACTCAAGTGACACCTGGGGATGACTCTGCCCCTGGGAGATCTCTTGAAAGTCAGTGCCGTGACTTCATACGTTGTTCTTTTATCCTACAGACGCACACACAAACGCACGCACACACACGTACCCCTTCCATCCCGTGGCTCCATCTTCCACTTCATCCATCTTAAAGCTGAAAGTTTTGTCCCCCATCCTCCAAACATCCTCCAAGGAGAAATGCTTGCCAGATGATGTGCTGTGGACGAAATGATATGCGGTTCCAAGAGGATAACTGGGAGCTGTTCTGAACAGCCTCAGCAGCAACACTGGACAAGGCAGGAGCCATCCAAGGGGACGTCTCAGAAGGGCTGGCGTGCATTTGGAAGTGGAAATTCAGCTTGTTGCTTAGAAATCATCCTTGTGACAGTGTCGTCACACCTCATATGTAGCTCATCACCTTCTTTTTATGCAGAAGAATGCCACCTTGCTCGAGCAGGGCACAGCCCCAGAACAGAGGGCTCTCTCCAACAGCTATGAGAGTAGCATCTTGTTTGACAAGAGGGCAAAGCACCACAGTTTAATCTTCAGCATGAAAGTTTAAATTCTACAGACACCTGTTAAAATCTAATCACAGCACAAGAAATTACATTGGCTAGAGTTGCCATTTTTATGATAAACTGGTATAATTCCATCCATCAGGAGGGGGAATCAATGAAATAAACCAGAATACAAAATACTTCAGACAGTGGGAAATTTTTAAGTGACTGAAGGACTATAGTGCGATACTGGTAGTCCTGGTAGAGTGGGGTATCAATCCTGGAAGCCACAGGGATTTCACTGTGCACAGAACTGATGAGTCATGCCTTCTAGACCTCAGAACTCATGGGTTTAGGTGTATTATTTACACTTGAATTCAGATTGAACAGCTATACCAAAGGACCTTGCAAATTGACCTCCAGCCTGTATCAAAAATTAGAACATAATGCAAAGTATTAATTATAAATCTGTTTTGTTTCAAAAGTGTGAGCAATCATGTTTTACGCAAAAAATGTTTAAAACTCGGGACTATTCAGATTTAAGATAAATTTAAATGAACACGGTTTGAAGAGTAAGCATCCCTGCTATGATTTTCCTGTGGGTACTGTATTATTCTTACAGGTTCCCAAACACAGCCACGCCATCTCCTAGTGATGCACAGGCCATAAAGAGCCCGCCCATGATCCCACCCTCGTCACACTGCTGTTAAAACTTTACCATGAAGAGGTGATGAATATGCCACTGCACAAACAACTATCTTCTCAGGCCCCTAGAACGACAGTGATGGCATTTAATCCTGCAGTGAACCAGAGAGCCCCTCGCTAAGTCCTGCTGATACCAAATAAAGCAAACAGCCATCACCCACTCTGTACCTGGGCAGCCCCAGTGGGTGGGATCGTCCACTAACTTCAAAGCATCAGGAGAATCACTGGGGCAAGTCCATCCTTATAAGAGCTGGCAAAGTGTGAGCGTCTCAATATTCTATTTCAGTTTCCTCAAAAAGTTAAACATAGAATTACCATATGACCTGGGGCTTTAATTGCTAGGTACACACCCCGAAGAGTTGAAAACATATAGGCAAATATGTGTACGCAAATGTTTATAGCAACATTTTTTACAATGGCCAAAATGGGGAAGCACCCAAATGTCTGTTAACTGGTGAATAAAAAAAAAATGTGGTCTATCCACACAATGGAATATTATGCAGCCATAAAAAGGGATACTGCACTGAAACATGCTACAAAACAGACAAACCTCAAAACCATGATGCTACGTGAAAGTAGCAAGACACAGAAGAGCACATACTGTGTGATTCCATTTATGTAAAATGTCCAGTATAGGTAAATCCATAGAAACAGAAAGGAGATTAGTGGTTGTCAGAGGATTAGAGGAGGGGAAAATGAAGACAAACTGCTTCATGGGTATGGGATTGGTTTGGGAATGATGAAAAATGCTTTGGAATTTGATATAGGTGATAATCATACAACACTGTGAATGTATGAAATGCCGCCGGATTGTACACTTTTAGTAGTTAGTTTTATGTTGTGTGAATTTCACTTCCGCTAAAAAAGAAATCTGTTTCCAGAGTAGAGCCTCCACCACTAAGTCAGAGAGAGTCACAGATGACACTCCCAGCCTTCACCACCAAGGGCTGGCCCTGGAGTTGGTCCTGTCCTGCTAAAGCCTTTGCTGTTGCTTACTTTGTTGTTTTTTGTTTATGTCTTTGTCTTTGTTTTATGTAATCTTGAGGCTCTAGGAAACACCAGCACTGGCTTCATACAGCTCACGCTGTCCCTGGACAGCACGCCTCTAGAGGCTTGGGAAGCAAAGGCAGGCACCACAGCCAGCATGGACCTGAAACTAACTTTCCAAAGGACGACGTGCACATCTATGGACATAGAAGCAGAGGATGGGAGCAGCACATCCAGACTGAGGACCCCCAGAAATTACCTCAAGCAGAATGAGCCAAGGATGAGACAGCAAAGCAAATGCCACCAGAACGCATGGAGCCATGGTGGCAGAGATGCAGCCAGAAGACAGCTCGACAGGCGGTAATCCAAACGTGACTGCTTCCTGCAAAGAGAGGTCACGCTGACACTGAGAACCTGCTGAAACTTGAACTTGAACTACAAATAGTCACCCAGACAGTCTCTCCTAACACCCAGGGTGAATGCCTAGGGTGCCTCGCTACTCTCTGGGCCAGAGTCACAGACAACAACAGCCTTTCCTGGTCTGTTAGGGCAGCTGGCATACGATCCTCAAATCCAGGAGCAAACTCTCTGTAAGAATGACCATGGGCTCACTCAGAATGACATGGTACACCCAGCAGTGACTTTCGGCAGATCCAGCCTTCCCTGGACAGGAACACAGAGGTGACCCCCAAAAGGAACAGGTAGGATGCATGAACCCTCAGTGTGCTCCAGCCAGCTGCCCTTGCACGTTACTGTGACACCTGGGCTGCAGCCACACGCTTTCTCCACCCTCCCACAGCTTGTCCACATGTGCTTGCAACAGGCACTGGATGGGCCTCAACTGCCAGCCTCTCCTTGCAGAATCAGGCATCATCAGACCAGCCTGGACTCTGTTTCCTCTGCAGGATATCTCCTTTCTGTCTTCTACTGGAGTGTGCTGCTTCCACTGCTGTCTACTTACTCTCCTGCTCTAAATTTTTTAATTGAAGTGTAGTTGATTTACAATGTTGTGTTAGCTTCAGATGTATATCAAAGTGATTCAGTTATACACACATGTCTTCTTTTTCAGATTATTTTCCATTGTAGTTTATTACAGGCATTGAATATTGTTCCCTGTGGTCTACAGTAGACCCTTGTTGGTTACCCATTTCATATATACTAGTGTGTATCTGTTACTCCCAGACTCCTAATTTATCCCTCCCCTCCCTTTCGTTGCCATAAGTTTGTTCTCTATGTCTGTGAGTCTGTTTCTGTTCTGTAAATAAGTTCACCGGGGTCATCTTTAAGACTCCTCACGTAAGTGATATCACTGTCACCACTCCGCTACCCAGTTAGTATGAATGGCTTTTGGCAGTGACAGGCATGGGGCGCCGGCTCCGTTGCCCTCCCTCCTGCCACCTCTCGCTCGTGCCCCCAGCTGGTTGCTTCCCCTGCATGATGTACCCAAGCCCTGCAGCCCATCGACTGCCCAGCGATCAATATGTCTGGTCCGGGCCGGGGGAGACCCCTGAGGAGACCTGCACAGCTGAAGCCCTTGTGAGCAGGCACTTAAGATGAAGACTGTATAATTAAGTGGAAACTTGCTCCCAGCTCCCAGGGCACGGGGGCCCCCTCATTAGCGGTAAAGAGCGCCCTGATTGGCCACTGCAGTCAGGCCTCTGGTGGCCCCTTTGTCGCCGCTCGGGAAGGATGGTGCATGCTGGTCAGAGCTGGCTTTGCCAAATGTTATCGTTTTAAGAGCCGTGAAAGAGAGGGAACTGGCCTAGGGGTATACACAGCCCCATATGCCGGCGACAGCGATACAAGTGTAATTCTAGACTATTAGAGTGACACACAAGATCATTTCTGCCCCAGAACCTGAGACAGCTGAGGGGATTATGCAGGACAGCCTGTCACGCAATAAAATTTTCAGAAATCTGTTAACCCCAGCTCAGACCCGGTGAATATTTGATTGTTTGACACTGAGAAAAAAGGTACATTTATTAACTATAGAAAGACAGAGCTGAGAGGCTGGGCAGATGAAAGGGGAGAGGGGGATGTGCTCAACGCCCCGCGGGAAAAATAGCCGGAAGGTTGTGGACGGGACGGACGGGAGGCTGGGCCTCTAGGAAGCTCACACTTGCGGGGCTGGAAACCACAGGGGGCTGGGCATAGGGAAGCTCGGGAGCTCTCTTGGGAGGGCACCTCGTGGTCCCCCCAGCATGTCTCATATAAAGGACACTTAGGGGAGTGACAGCACCAGTGTCTTGTGCGGGAAAAGCCAAGTACCTCCAGAGCTGGAGGGAGACAGATTTTCTTTACAAATGTCTTCTTTGAAAAATGGAAAGCCATGCTGTATTGAACTTTGACCATTTTTAATTATAACAGAAAGTAAAGGTTTTTATTTTGGAGGAAAACGAAGTGTGATTCAGAGTCACGGGCCCTAAGAGAAAGGCCCGCTGCTGGCTGTGCGTGGTGACCACAGAAGGACCAGGAGTCAAGGTCATCGCAAAATCCCCAAATAACAGAACTGCAGATCCCTCACCTGCCAGGTGGCCTGGGTTAGTCAAGACCTCACATTTGGGGAATGACCTGTCCCTTCCCACATCCTGCTCTCTCTCATCTCACCCGGAGAAACTGAGTCAGGAGGGACTAAGGTTCATGGACCAAGAGGATTTATAATCTGAGATACCGCTTGTCCAGAACTTTCTAAGGCTACGACAGCAATCCCTCCAAGATGGATGGAGACTAAACCACCTCTGGCAGGGTTCAATGGAATAAACTCTGTTTCACCCAATAAATCTCTTTCTACATCAATTCAATCCCTGCCTTGTCCTCATTAAGGTGACTGATTTAAAAAAGTAAATAAATAAATAAATTTGAGACCAGACCTATAGGGACACAAAACTCAAATATGTGATGTATTTAAAACAGCTCATTCACAGCATGCTTGCCCACCTCCGCCCTAACACACACACACACACACACACACACACACACACACACACACACACACACATACTCACTCAGACACCACAACAGAGAAAGGGAAGCTCGCCCGGCTTTTTAGCAAATCACTGAGATGATTGAGATAACGTTTGCCCAACAGTGTCACAAGGTCATGGAAAAAACCAACACAATATGCTTCTCCAAACCCACCCCATCTGAACGCCAGCTCCCAGGGTAAGCAGAGCCCAGGGCGTGTGCGGCAGAACAAAAGCAGCCCTCTGCTAATTGACTGAAAAATCAGCCAGGTCCCCCCCCTGGGAGGTGCAGGAGCCCGCAGCAGATGGAGGCTGCCTGGGCGCCGCTGCTCAGAAGCTACTCGAAACCTGCTGCGGATCTACTGTAATTATGGGTCAAATACAGCCCTGTTCCCAGAACAGCAGCCCGGCCACCAAGAAGCCGTCACCTGGAGAGTCCCTTCACTGGGCCCAGAGCTCCTGGGGTGCTCAGGCTCAGGCGGGGGTGGGGGTGGGGGTTGGTTGGTCAATTTGGGGGTTTGTTCGTTTTGTTTTTATAGACTTAGCCTCTAGCCCAAACAGATGCTTTTTTCTGCTTTCTTTGATTCCGCTGGAATTAATTTGATTTCTGTGTCTCAGTCCCCAGCTCTGGGCCTGATAAGCGAGCAGCAGAAGTGGCCGTGCGTTTGCTCATTGCAAACACGCTGTGTGTGTGTGTGTGTGTGTGTGTGTGTGCACGTGAGTCCATGCTCACACACACAAACCTCTCCAAGCACAACTTAGTCACACTGGCCAGGATGATTTATTCTTCTAACGAGAAATAAACCCCTGCGGCCACCGCTGGTTTTGCGACTTAGAAGATGTTTTAATCACAAGTCTGCCCTGATTCTCGAGTGCATTTGACTAAGACTAACTGCATCGTCTCCCAAAGCCTGCAAGTGGGAAACCCTTGGCTATGTGAGGTTTTGAGACACTGTGTAATCTGAATTGATAAACAAATGATTGAAAACTGGCCCTAGACTATCCATACGCCTTTGCCTTTTACCAGAAAAAATAAACATCCAGTGGGATAAAGGAGGCATTTGAGTCCACCTCCTATCTAATTTGAAAAAAAATAACAAAGCAAGTTTGCTTTTGTCACATAATCCTTAGATTTGAAAAGACTTCAGTTTTACCTGATAATAAGTTCACAATTGTTAACAGTGTACCATTATAAAATTATTAATTCAGACACAATATCTCACCTTGCACAAATGTCTTCATTTTTGTCCCAAGTGAAGTTCCTTTAGAAGGCACTTTGTTGGTAAATCCTTAACTCTACCACTAATGTGAAAAAAGTTATAAAATCCACCCTAAAAGGAAAAATGAAGATTATCGAGCCAGCCTATACATAGCTGATGATTTTTTTAAAATATAGGACACACTCTGTATCTTTATGCATTTCTCTGTGAGGTTTATATGTATTCTATCAATAACAGCAACATTTAATAACTTATATTCACCAATAAATGTTATATACCATTATTATAAGAGTTCGAGAAAAATACATGAGAGAAAATCACCCATAGTTCTGCAAAACAAACATTTTTGTCACTTCATCTATTACCTTTTATTTTTTCATGACAAATTTTTTATAAGATTAAATATAGTTTCGCAGTATAACTCATTTCAATTAACATTATTACAAATCTGCTTTTTCATGTTGCTGCAATTTTTATGATTATCCTTTTAATATTCTGGTAAGTGACATTTTCATAATTGACCTAGCTATTCTGTTATTACTGGCCACTTGGTTTTTCTCCTTGATTTTAATTTTTAAATTACCATACAGTAGATTGCTCTTTTTTTGGTGTATAGATCTGTGCAAACATTATCACAATCGTGATACAGAACAGTTAGATCACATCAAAAATCTCGCGAGGCTATCTCTCTATCCCTTTCTAGTTGTATCTTCTCTTCACGCTGACCCTCAGCAATCCTCATCTATCCTTCATCGTGATGATTTTGCCTACCTGAGAATGTCAGATGAATATAAATGGGATCATACTGTATGTCATCTTGAAACTGGCTTCTTTCACTCAGTACAATGTCTCCGAGACTCACCCAAGTTGTGTGTATCAGGAGTACCCTCCTCTTTATTGCTGAGCAGGAATCAGGGTGTGACTGCACCAGAGTCTGTGAATCCATCCACCTGGTGAAGGGCACTTGGATGCTTCCATTGTTTGCCTATTACAAATAGAGTTGCTATAGCTATATTTATTCACAGGTTTTTGTGTGGACATATATCTTCATTTATCTGGAATAAATACCCAGGAGTGGAGTTGCTGGCTCACGGGGTAAATATATAGTTAAGTTTATTAGAAAATGCCAAGTTGTTTTCCAGAAAAGCTGTATCATTTTTCTTCTTCCTCTTTTTTTTTTTTTTTTAATTATAGTTGATTCACAATGTTGTATTAGTTTCAGGTGTACAGCAAAGTGATTCAGTTATACGTGCATACATATATATTTTTTTTCAGATTATTTTTCCTTAAAGGTTATTACAAAATATTGAACATAGTTCCCTGTGCTATACAGTAGGTCCTTGTTGTTTATCTATTTTATATACAGTAGTGTGCATATGTTCATCCCAAACTCCTAATTTATCCCTTCCCTCCTTTCCCCTTTGGTAACCATAAGTTTATTTTCTGTGTCTGTGGGTCTCTTTCTGTTTTGTATAAAAGATCATTTGTATCATTTTCTTTAAATTCCACATATAAGTGATATCATATGATACTTGTCTTTCTCTGTCTGGCTTACTTAGTATGATAATCTCTAGGTCCATCCATGTTGCTGCAAATGGGATTGTTTCATTCTTTTTATGCCTGAGTAGTATTCATTATCCATTGCACTCAGCAATGTACGTCCTGGTTGCTCCACATCTTTACTAGCACTTGAAATCGTCATGTTTTTTTACTCTAGCCATGTTAATAGGTATGGAACACTAGCTCATCATGGTTTTATTTTGCATTCCGTAATGGCTAATGATAGTGTACATCTTTTTATGTGCTATTTACTTCCTCTTTGGTGAAATGTCTGTCCAAATATTTTGCCCAATTTTAACTGAATTATTTTTTACTGTTTAGTTTTGAAGGTATATATATTATTTCCTATATTTTCTGGATATAGATAGATGGATAAGAGAGAGAGATAGATATAGATATAGATATATTATGGACACAAGTCCATATTCAGATATGTGTTTTCTCAATATGTAATTTATATGTGAGTCTCCTAACTTAATCTTGTCTTTCAGAGAACAACATTTTTAATTTTGATGAAGTCACTTCTGTCATTTTTTTTTTCAATAATTAGACCTTATTTTGTAAGTTGTTGATATTCTTAGTGTAGAGTTATTTGCAGTTTTCCCTTATTATCCCTTTAGTATTGTGACGTGGTATCACTTCTTTCATTCTTGATATTGATAATTTGCACATTTTTCTTCTTTTTTTGTCAATCTAGCTAGAAGTTTATCAATATTATTGATCATTTCATAGAAGCTTTTCATTTTTTTCATTTTCTCTGTTTATTTCTGTTTTGAATTTCATGGGTTTCTGCTTTATTTTCTTCTCCTTATGTTTATTTTGATGTTCTTTTTCTGGCTTCTTAAAAAAAGAAACTTGGATCTTGGTTTTGAACTTTTCTTAGTTTCTCATACACACTTCCAATGATATAAATCCCCCTCAAGCACTGTTTCAAGGACATCCCACAGATTTGATGTGGCATATGTTCATTTTACTTTTATTCAAAATGTTTCTAATATGCTTTGATATTATTCATCACACAGATTATTTAGAAGTGTGTTAGTTAATTTCTAAGTGTTTGGAGATTTTCTTGATATCTTTCTCTTATCAGTTTTTAGTTTAATTCTGTTATGATCTAAAAACATATTTTGCACGATTTCAATTTTATTGAATTAGTTAAGATTTGTTTTATGATTAGGAACATGGGCAATCTTGGTGAATGTTATGTGTGCATGTGAAAAGATGTGCTTTATCTGTTGGAGTGGAATGTTGTTTAAATCTTGACTAGGTCCAGTTGGCTGATGGTGCTATTCAGTTCTTCCATATTCTTGCAGAATTTCTGTATACAAGTTGTATCTGTTACAGAGAGGTGAATTTGAAGTCTCCAACTGTAATTGTGCATTTGTCTACTTCTCCTTTCAGCCTGTCCGTTTTTGCTTCATGCTGTTAGAGACATACATGGTTAATACTGTTATGTCTTCTTAGGGAATGCATTTGGTCATCATTCTATAATGTCCCCATTAGCCCTGGTCATTTCCTTTGCTCTGAAGACTACTTCATCTAATAGTAGTATAGCCACTCCAGCTTTCTCTAACTTAGTGTTCTCAAGGTGTAACTTTTTCCATTCTTTTACTTTAACTTGACTGTGTCATCATACTTGAAATGACTTTGTTATGGACAGCATATAGCTGGGTCACTTTTTTTTTAATCCATTGTGATAATCTTTGTATTTTTTACTGGTGTATTTGGATCACTTACATTTAAGGTAATTATTGATATACTTGGGTTTACATCTACCATTTTATTATTTGTTTTCTCTTTCTTCCTTTTGTTATTGTTCTTCAGTTTTCCATGTTCTGCCTGTGTTGGGTTTATTCACCTTTTTGGTGTTGCATCTTAGCTCATCTATTGCAATGTGACTCTATGTATATCTACATAACTATTTACCAATGTATAGAATGTGTATATGTATGTATGTGCCTGTGTAGCATCTAGAGTTTTTTCTAGGGTTTATAATATACACACTTAAATTTTCACAGCTTATTTAGTATCAGTATTTTACCTTACAAACATATAGACTACCTTCTCCCTCTATGTTATACTTCTCTTATTATATTACAGCAATATATATTGAAAACTCCATCAGAAATATTATAAATTTTGCTTTTAAGCATCCAACATATTTTAAAGATCTCAAGAGGAAAAGAGTCCATTATATTTACCCAGACATTTACCATTTCTGTTGTTCTTCCTTTATCCTTATATTTAAATTTTCTTTCAAGTATCTTTTCCCTTCTGTTGAAAACTTTCCTAGTAATTCTCTTAGGGTAAATCTTTTGGCACCAAATTCTCTTATGGTTTCCTCATCTGAGACCAAATTCTCTTATGATCTTTATTTTGCCTTTGTTGCTGAAGGATGTTTTCACAGTAGGGTTGACACTTCTTCAGCACTTTAGAAATGGTCCACATCTTCCTCCTGCCTTCACTGTTTCTGATGAAAAATCCAGTCCTTTTAACCATCCCCTTACAAATAATGTATCATTTTCAACAGTGCTTAAAACATTTAAATTTTTTTTTAGCTTTCAGCATTTTTGTTGTGATGTACCTTAAATGGATTTCTTTCAGTTTAACTTGTTAAGAAGTCACTTAATTTCTTCAATCTATAGATTTATACCTTTAACCAAATGGGAATTTTTCAGCTACTATTTCTTTAAAAAAATTTTTAGCACCAAAATCTTTGTCTCCTTTCCTGTGACTCTGATTACATAAATGTTAGAATGCCTGAGTCACAGTTGTTTCTTTTTTTTTTTTTTTTTGAATTGCTTTTTTAAGTTTCTGTTGTTGTACCTTTCAGTTATAAAATTTCCATTTTGTTCTTCTTTATAGTTTCCATTTCTCTATTCAGATTCTCAATTTTTCTCATTTATTTCAAAAGTAATCATGATTATTTGTTGGAGCATGGTTATAATAGTTACTTTAAAGTCTTTATCAGATAATTCCAACATCTGTACACCTCGGTGTTGGCATCTGCTTAATGTCTTTACACATGAGAGTTGAATTCTCTAGCTCTTTCTTTGACAAGTAACTTTGCATTGTATTTTGGATACATATTTTGAATATTAGGAAATTCAGAGTAATATTTAAATTACTATGAATAATGTAATGAATTACATTAAATAATGTATATTATTCATATACATGATAATGAATATGAATAATGTTGATAATTTTGTTTCATCCAGCAACCTGGTTAGGTGCAGGCTACAAGACTCAACATACCCAACTTAAGTAAACAGAAAAACAAATTATATGAATAAAAAATCTTTGGGTATCTGTTAATGAGAACTTAGAACTGTGATTCTTGGGGAAAAAGTAGAAAAAATGAGATGATACCTATTGTTGCATCAGCTTTATATATAGAGAAACATTCCGGGTCACAAAGTAGAAAGGGGGATCTCTAGTTACACACAAAAATTTACATAAATCTGCACTGAGATTCCCTTGAACTTTGCTGAATACTAAGACGTAAATTATATGTGTAGGATGAAACTCTACAAGTGTGGCAAAGATTAACAAATAAACTGATACCCAGGCCTAGGAGCTATATAACTTCTTATTAGCAGAGTGGAGAGTCTTTGCTGATCACTCAGAGGATACATTAGTGTCCAAAGAAGACCCTTCAAGAAGATCAATGCACCTCAAGCAGAAAAATGACATACAAAGCCACACTAAGACAAATCATAATAAAATACATGAAATCCTGTGATAAAAAGAAAATCGTAAATTCAGGCAGAGTAAAAAGACACATTCGGTACAGAAGAAAAACTGTGACTATTAGAGAAGACTTTTCATGGAAATGTATTCAGCCAGGAGAGAATGGAATAGCATGCTTAAAATGTTAAATTGTCCAAGTAGAATTCTAAAGTCAGCAAAAATAACTTTCAAACCAAAAAGAAATAAAATATTTTCGAAGGGGCACCCACCAAGATAGATCATATGCTGAGGCACAGAATGAGTCACCAAACATTTTTAAATAGAGAAGTTATACAAAGTGTGTTCTCTGACCATGATATGGCGTTTCTTCAAAATGGAGGTACAGATTCAATTCAATCCAAGAAAACACTTCCACCAGGTGATCTTTGTAGAAACTGATCATCTGATTCTAAAATGTACCTGAAAGTGCAAAAGATCTGGCATAACCAAAACAATTTTGAAAAAAGCAGAACAAAGTGTAAGCACTTATCTTACTTGACTCCAGGAATTACCATAGAGTTACAGAAATTTAGATAGTATGTGATTGGCATAAGCACAGACAGATATTAATTAAACAGAAGAGAGAATTTGATAATAGGCTAATGTATGGTCAGATGATTATTTTATAGAGGTGCCATGGCAATTCAATGGTGAAAGGGTATTCTTTTCCAAAAGTGGTGCTGCAAAAAACGGATGTCCATATAATTAAAAAAAAAAAAAAAAGAACCATGACACTTTGCTCATATCACACACAAAATTATTTCAAAATCCTTTATAGTCTCAAATGTAAAAGCTAAAAATATACATTTTCTACATGAAGATGTTGCAGAGAAAATACTTTTTTATGTCATCAAGTTCAAAATGTTCTTAGGACACAAAAAGCATAAAACCTAAAAGAAAACTAAATGATGAAATGGATTTCCTTGAATGGCACATTATATCTGTGGTCTTCTTCCCCAAAACCCATAATCTCAGTCTAGTCATAAGTAAATCAATCAAATCCCAATTGAGGGACATTCTACAAAATATGTGACCAGTATTCTCCAAAACTGTCAAAGTATTCAAAAACAAGGGAAGTCTGAGAAAACGACCAAGAGGAGCCTAAGGAGACATGATTCATAAATGTAATGTGTGTTCTGGATGCAATCCTGGGACAGAAGGACAGCGAGAAACTAAGGAAAACTGAATATAGAGTTTAGTTATACGATTGTATAAATATTGATTCATTAATTGGGACAAATGCACAATACTAATGTAAGATGCGGGAAACTGTAAGATAGGGAGAACTGGGTGTGGGATATGTGAGAATTTCCATACTATCTTTGCAACTTTTCTGTAAATCTAAATCCATTTTTTAAATAAAGCATTTATTTTAAAAGTTTTAAAAAGCTAAAATTAATCGAAATTAAAACTTGTGTTCTTCTAAAGACATCACGGAGAAAATTAAAAGTCACATCAAAATTGGGGGGAAATCTCCACAATATGTATCTCTGATAAATAACTTCTATCCAGAATAGATAAAAAAACATTTATAACTCAATAATAAGAAGACATACAACCCAGTTTTAGTAAAAGGAAGGGACCAAGGATCAAACAGACACTTCACCAAAGAAAAGATAGGGATAGCCAATATGCACATGAAAAGATGCTCCACATCATTAGTCATTAGGAAAATCCAATTCTAAGCCATGGTGAGGTCCCACTACACACCCAGTAGGATAACTAAAATTAGAGAAGACTGACAATATTAAGTTTGAGTGGGGCTGGAGTCTCTACATAGTTGGTAGGAGTATGAATTGGTACAACCACATTGTAAAACAATTTAGTAGTTTCTTATAAACACTCACCATGGGATCCAGCAATTCTGCTCCTAGGTATTTACCCAAAGTCTTGTACAAAAATGTTTGTGGCAACTTTGATTATAATAGCCCCAAACTGGAGACAACCCAAATATCCATCCACAGGGTCATCAATGTCATGGTGCATCCACACAATGGGATACTACTTAGCAGTTAAAGAGAACAAGTTACTTATGCAAACAAGGTGGATGAAGAATAAAAGCACTATTGTGAGCAAAAGACATCAGGCACAGATTATAATTCCATTTATACAATGCACAAGCAAGGAAGAGTTTGATCAACAGTGACAGAAAGCCCATCAGTGGTTGCTTTGGCAAAGAGACAAAGGGTGGGAAATGGCTGAGGAGGGGCCCTGGGCCCTAGGGAACCTGTGGGGATGATGGCAATTCTCTGCACTATGAATAGGGTGGTGATTTCATGGGTGTACACATTTTTCCAACCTCATCCAACTGTGCATTTTGTATGTGTGCCTTTTATTGTTTATAAATTATACCTCAATGAAGTCCATTTTAAAAAATCCATGATGCAAGAGGATCAATTCCAGAAGGTAAGTAGAGAGCACATTCTAGCAGAAACCAGGGTAAACCCTTGGAAGTGCTGGGAACTGGTGCCGGACACATGGTGGTCAGTAGGAAGGTGATTTAAGGACCTTCAAAGCTGTGCCAACACCTGTGGATGACTGACAAGGCAAACTCTCTGGGCTACAGTTCATAGAAACAGTGTTTCTAAGCTTGGAAAAAATGCAATAAGGAGATTTGAGCATATACAGATTAAAAAAAAAAAAGAGAGAGAGAGAGAGATGAACAGAGCAGCACTGCAGTGACAGGACACCTAAGTGTTGTTCCTCGGTGGTGATTCCTTTAAATCATGTTATCCATTGTTCTTGGGACAAGGGAACTTGAGCTACTCAGAGACTGTTGAAAACTTTAATGCACTGATATGTTGGGGTGATTTTAGATACTTTAACTTTATGTTAAGGGTAATATAATCTGAGTTGCTTTAGAAAAATCAAGAAATCTCAGAACCAACTGTCAAATAATATAACTCATGCTTGAGAAGCAGCCCTCATTAAAACATACAAGGACCCTTCAGTAAATACAGAAACATATGCTTTATATGCCCTCGTCTCTAAACAAAAGTTTGAAAAGTTTCCAAAGTTAACATTGGTTGCATGCATGCACACACACACACACACACACACCCCATGTGCACAGAGAGCGATTTAAGTGTGGGGTTTTGTGTGTTCCCATGTCTCTACACCCTATCATGTTTTAGGAAAATAAAAATAGCATCAATCCTTGGGATGCTGGTGGGCCTAACTTTGAAAACAAGAACAAGGTTTTATCTTTCTTTCTCTAAAAGTTTTGTGCTGTTTAAGTGGAATCATTGAAGCAAAATGCAAAAGATGAGTTGTCTGAAGTAAAATGCAAAGATTAAGTGCCAGGGCAGAGTGAGAAAGACCAGGAATCCAGGACATCACAAGGTTCTGAGCTAAGCTCCCCTCCCTGCAGCAAGGCCTGTGACTCCTGCACGGGAGTGGGGGGAAGGGCAGAAGAACTAGAAAGGGTGAATCTCTCCTCCATTTGGTTGCCCATTTGGGTTGCCATGGAACCACCTCAGTGTGTTCAACTTGGAAAATATTATGTGTGTTCAATGAAAGCATAGATATTGGAAACTGATTTTCAACAGTAAAGTATAAGGGCCAGGGAACCATAGGAAATCTTGAATACCATTTATTCCAACGTATTTGTCTGACTGACGGGAGATCCGTGGACCAGAGTGGTTCTGAACCCTCCCAGGTAATATGGTCTGCTTCTGACAGAAGTGGGACTGGAGTGATGTCTCCAGACACCCTGTTCTTCATGGATTGCTCTGGCATTCGCCTTCTGGGTACACGGCGGCCATGTGGATCGGGTAGCACGTAGGTACTGTGAAAGCAAGTCACATGTGGGGACCCACCCTTCCCAATGTCTTCACCAATGAAACATTAAACAAGAGTGCATATCTGCGTGCCTGTGTATACACACACACACATACACAATTTGGAGCCCTGCACTCTCGTTCTCCTTTTCTTCATAGCCAAACTTTTGGGGAAAAAAAACAGATCTCTTTTTATCTGTCTTCATTTCCTCTCCTTAAGATCCCGCTGCTGTCCTCCTGATTCCCAGAAACTGCCCTCTTGTCACCAGTCACATCTCGGGCTATACACTGAAGGGGGACTTGCCATGGCCTTTCGGTGGCCATGTCCTTCCTGGTTGCTGTGGCATTGCTTGTCCCTGTTTTTGTCTCATGATCTTTGCCAGTAAATCCTTCCTGACCCTGCAGTGAATGCAGATGCCGTTCAGGGACCCCTGAGCCTCCTGCCCTTATGACTCCAGGCATCTCAGCCGCTCCCCGACTTCAGTACTTGCCCTCACCCCTGACACTCAGCTGTCTGCCTCTGGCCCATATCTTTCTGGTGCTGACCAGTTGTTTATAAACACCTTCCTACTCAATAATATGTACTTGGATGCCCCCATTATAGCTCAAGCCGGATATTTCACAACAAAATTCACCTTGCTTCTCTCTCAGAGTGTTTTTCTGCCTTTCTGCATTGTCCCTGTTTTACAGAATGACAGTGCCCCCACTTCAGCATGCAGGTCAGCAACAAGGGCATCCCTTAGACTCTTCTATCACACCCCGTTGGTAAATAACACCGACTGGCAATGTTCGCTGAATGTGCACCACGGTCCAGTCCCCACAGTGAGGCAGGGCCAAAGGGCTGGGCCAGCCTGGAGAGGTCCCCAGTGGTAGGTTCCACTTTTTACTCTGATATGTTCCTGTAATATGATTATTTTACTGGATAAATCAGCAATTCCCAGCACAGGCCTGGTACCGTGCAGGCAAGTCATAATTACCTGTGGGATGCTGGAGAAGATGGAAATCTCTCCATGAACATCCAGATGAGCTCCAAGAATTTAATGTGATTCTGGCCTTGAATTCTCTCTCTCTCTCTCTCTCTCTCTCTCTCTCTCTCTCTCTCTCTCTCTCTCTCTCTCTCTATATATATATATATATATATATATGTATGTGTGTGTGTATGTGTGAGACAGACAGATACATAAGTGAAATATATATATATATATATGTATGTATACCTATAGATCTATTTATATTTATTCAATACTCATTTATTCATCAACTATTTACTGAATGCTAACTCAAGGTAGATAAAGATACATTATAGAAACATACTAATGTTGTAATTCCCTTTTGAATTTAACATTCCATGATTCCCAGCCAAAACTAACAGTATTTTTGATGACAAGAACGATCTTTACTTTAGTTAAGTGGTTTAGACGTTAACCTGACAGTCATGCTAGTAATATACCTATATCAATCATAGTTTTGAAAGCCAGCCTGAATTGATTAATAGTTTGAAAACACTAGATTGAAGCTTTTCAGTGAAAAATACAAAAATGCATTGCACGTCTGGAGGGAGCTGTGAGAAGAGAGTCCTCCTTCTGTTTTGAGAGACTTCAGTTCTGCTTTGCAAGCACTCAAGTGTGCCCAGCCCCCGGTGGGATGCCTCAAGTGCTACCCATTCTGGCCTGGCAGCACTGGATGGGGACAGAGTTGATGACTTGGCAGCTCAGGCATGTACGTGACCCACAGATACATATGTTTTCCTGTACACGGTGTTTAATTTGTTAAAAAAATCTCACAAACATTATGTTTGCTATCTTGTTCTGAAAACAGGACGAATCCAGCCATGCTGAAGTACCTTGGTGACAATTGGCTGGAGGAGATTGAGCTGGGACATTGGCTGACTAGGTCACTGCAAGCCCTACCATGTCTCGCTGGACTACATTGACCTTTCACCCACATTTGTAAATGTTTAAATTCATGACCCCAGATCTACTAGATCAGTGGTAGGCAAACTTGTTCGGTAAAGGCCCAGTAGTAAATAATTTAGGCTTTGCGGGTCATGTGATCTCTGTTGCAATTATTTAACTCTTCATTTGCAGTGCAAAAGCAGTCCCAGACAATATATAAATGAATGGGTGTTGCTGTGTTCAATAAAACTTTACTCATGGACACCGAAAATTGAGTTTCATATAATTTTCACATGTCATAAAATCTTCTTCTTTTGGATTTTTGGTTCAACACATAAAAAAAAAGTAAATTTCCAGGGCCTGAAAGTGGTGGGTCAAATTTGACCTGTGGGCTGTAGTTGGTCAAACATTGGATTTGGGCACAGACTTTGAGAATTAGACAAAACTGCCTTCAAACCTGCCATATTCCTTCAACAATGCATGTGCACAAGACCTAACAGAGAGGCCAGTGCCAGGCACACTCCAACCCCACCTGTAACAAACTCTACTCCAAACCTCGAACTGACACAGACAAGACCAAAGGAGAAATTATAAAAGAAAACATGCAATCATTGGTGATTCTGCCAGATAGGTTTCCCTCTAGGTAAAGTTCCACAGTGCAGGTGTGGGGAAGGTAGAAAGAGTCTGATGGTGCTGGGGTGAGAAGAGGGGAGGTTGAGGAGACTCTACACATGTGCAGAGGATAAGAGTGACAGGACTAGAAAGCAATTTCTCGAATTCAACCCAGAGCCTTTCTGCAGCAATTACGAAAATGCAACTTTACAAGATTGACTGGAAAATTGTGACAATCTCATTCATTCTGGTCTCTTCTAGCAAGATAGCAATTAAAACACAATCTTTAACGAGCAATTCCCAAGGAATGTCCCTTAATTATGTTTCCAGGCCTTGGCAAGTTTAATTGTCGGCATTTCTCGCTTCTGTTAATCTTAAACATAATGGAAGACAAAGCTACAGAGATGAGTCTCTGCTCCATGGGATCTTTTTCCCTCGGACCTAGCATTTCCAGCAGGAGCCTTGCAGACTAAGGGCTGTTACCATGATTTTGAAAGGTAAGCAACTGGAGGACAGGTTCTATAATCATGAGCCCAGCCTTCAGGAGGGGATTTGCTGGCATCTGCTGCTGCACTGCAGAGATGGTTTCTACCATCATATCCAAAATCAGGAATGGCCACTAGCGCTTGATGGACCTAAACCTTGGTGTCAATCAGATTTAGTCTGCCAATTTCCTAGCCAAGAGTTTGAGACACTAGACTTGAGGCAGAAATATGGGTTTGGAAGCAAAACAAAGGAAAAACAAATAAAATGCGGGACAAGTACCTTAAGCTACATATTTTTACCTGTAAGATAACTGTAGAAAGAAGAGATTAGGAACAACACTAATATGCAAGAAAAGCTACCAAGGCATTCTGAAAAAACACCTTTAATGTTTACTTCAATATTTCATGGATTCCTATGAATTGAAACTATAAAAATATTATTTTAGAATTAAAGATGAAAATAAGTGTTAGTTGAAAAGTATGATATCTACACTTCTATTACAGAGAACTGTAGGCAAGGTACATACCAACGTTCATCCCTTTTGGACTCCAAAAGGGGGTTCCACATGTGGGTATGTCATGCATGTATGAATTTATACTATCTTGGGGGATGTTGAGTGAAATATTTTTTTCACATCTAAATGAATTTAAATTAATCCTGGACCTTTTGTTGTACTGATCACTGGATATGAAACCATAAAAGCAGGTGATTGAGATATGGCAGAAGGGAATTCTACTACGCATGACTTGATCCTATAATGTGGAGATGTCAGGGAGGTATATTTGATGTCATCTTTCTGGGAACAAATCTCGGGATCGGGTATCCATTTTTGTGGGACTGCGATTCAAAGACACATGCATGTGCCCCAGTTTCCTTCAATGAGCATGGCGAAGGTTCAAGAAGGGCCGCAGTTAACCCAACTCTTGGAAACCCTTCACAGTCGGTGTTAGGTTTCTAATCCCACAAATTCAACTAGATGTCTGCATGGCTGTTTCCAACCACATATCCAATTTTCTTTGGCAATTTGTTGCCTATTCTGGGATCCTTTTATTCAACAAGTTCCTCCTGAATTGGTTGAAAACATTCTTTTAAATCTTGATATGAATTGTAAAATAGAAGATGTTTGTGTTATTTGTGGGCACCCAAAAAAAGACGGTTAAGTTTGATTTCACAGTGACATTGTTCCATGCTCACCTTCCTTCTGCTAATATGCATTAAACTTCTGAAAGTAAAGCAAAAAAAAAATAAATCTCATCTCTCCCACATGATTTACCCTCTATAACATAATAAGATTATTTATTGATTATTTGAACATGCAACATTTTTAGTAAATAGTTAACTATAAAAATCCAGCTACTGTTTTTCGGGAATACCTCATTTTATTGAATATGGACATTACAATAAGAAATTTGACCAATAGTTGCTCACATACAAACCTGTTCAAATATTGTTCAATAAGCTGGTTATATGACATGTTAATTTAGAACACATGATTCTCATTGACAGTTAAAGTCTAATTGTCAATATTATACAAATTAAATGTTTCTAAAAACATGTTTTGACACAAACACAGTATATGTGCTGAATGAGTTCCAAAGCACAATCTGCTGATGGTACATGGAGTAGGTTGTGTCATAAACACTTCTAATCTATTTTAATGTTTGTTGTCACAGCACCCAAATTTTCCAAATTCAAAGTCAAAAATGCATTCTGTCCTCAGCTGTCAAATGGTTTGGAAAGCCAGCCTAGCAACAGAACAGGCTCAATGTTTACTCAGCCCTAGTCAGCTCTGCCTTCAAACACGCTCAGAACAAACCTCAGTTCCTAAGAGACCTCTCCTGGAGGGCTTCTGGACGACAGTGCCAGGGTAGGGGGCCCAGGGTATTTTAACGCCTAATGTCAGGTCAAGAGGAAAAAAATCACTCAAAAAAAATTGCACGTCCTTTCTATGTTTGAACGTAATTTATTAAAGGTTGACTAAACACATCTCGAGCCTCAGCTTGGCTTTCTCTTTGGGGCAGGCATCTTGCAGGGGGTCCTCACTTTACCCACAGGAAAGCTCAGATTCTGAGTCCACCCAATCTTCTGTCTTCACTGTTTCTTCAACTGAGCAGGAACCACAGTGTTGGTGAAACATTACTGTACAGTCAAGTTCATGTAATCTTCACCACAATGTATGTGATAAGCATTCTTTTCCCACTTTGAGGGTAAAGAAACTGAGGGACAGAGAGATTAAGCAGCTGGCCACAGTGAAGTAGCTTGCCCCCGTCATGGCTGGGAAGCAAGCTGTCTATCTCACAGAGCTGAACTGCAGAATATAAAGCACACACCTGAGCCCAGGTCCTCAGCAGCCTGGAGCCTTGCACACCTCCCTGGGTCATCTGAGCTGGACGGCAGCCTTATACCCAAGCATAGGTCAAAGACACACAGTGCTGGCACCCGCCCACCGCTATTCGTATGACTATCAGTCGGCATATTGTTCTGTGGATCTGCGTGAATTACCTAAAAGTCCACTAGAAACAAAGGTGATGAACTAGAATGAGGAACACCTTCCTACCTTTTCAAGTCGTTGACCAATGAATCTGTATGGCTGCCTTCTCTATGCACAGAACCTGGCTGTGGAGAAGGTCGGCCTACTCATCAGAGCCACCAGTTTCTCAGCCCTTACTGCACGCCGGGTGCTGTTACAAAGGTCACGTCTACAAGCTGCACACAAGAAGTTTGGTGCCAGCACCTCAGATGAGAAAACTGAACCCAACAAAGGTAAGTCCTTTAACTGCAGGTCTTCCTCTGGTCAACTGATCTATCAGACACGAAGAAGTGGGTTCCCAGCATGATATTATTGTATCTTTCTAACAAAGAGGTGCCTTTCCCATCAGGGCATTTTATGGGCATTGCCATGGGAAGAGTTATTGAAACTGGAAAGAAAAACACAAGTGTGAGACAATAACCAACAGTAGAAGCAATTTTTATTCCCTTTTAATATTTGCATCCACATGACTTGGGAAGGTATCTCCTTTTCTAGATATTGTACATGTATTTAAAGGGTCCTTATTGTAAATAATGAAGCAAGCCGGACTATTACATAGAACTGTCCCTACTGTTGTATTGCATATGTAAATCTACACACACGCACGCCAAACATGATCCATTGTAATGCTGCCCTGGGAAAACAGACAACAAGAGAACACTTGTATGGCAGGGATTGTTATACCAGGGTTTACTTGGGCAGAGTTGATATTTTAGAGAGAAGAAATAGCTCTGTTACTGAATTTGTGTAATAATACACTGCATGATAGTAAGTCTCTAGTCTGTCATCAGTAAATCCCTACCCAAGGCAGGTCTAGGTAATGAGTGTGCCCAGGAGAAATGGGGCTATGACCCAGGGCTCAAGTGGGTGGCAGTGTGGTGGGTGTGCCCTGATTAACACTCATTGCACAATTGTAAAGGACTAAAGAATCATAGGTGGGCACACTGGACAGGTGTGGTGACTTGAGTAGACAAGGAAT
This sequence comes from Delphinus delphis, assembly GCF_949987515.2. Taxonomy (NCBI): domain Eukaryota; kingdom Metazoa; phylum Chordata; class Mammalia; order Artiodactyla; family Delphinidae; genus Delphinus; species Delphinus delphis. The sequence continues at coordinate 170,333,641 of NC_082685.1, read as the reverse complement.
AGGGGTCCAGGGAGGGTCCTGGGTATCAGAAGAGCCACAGGTGGAGGATATCCACTGGCGAGATAAGATGAAAAGGCTCTCGGCTTGGGGCCGAGAGGGCTGAGTGCAGTCCTGAGGCAGGATCACACAGGACAGGATGTGAGTGATGACACCAGGCATGGGAAGATGGAGAGCCCTGCAGACACAGCAGCCGGGGTGTGGGGGAGAGCTGGTGGGAAGGAAAGGGACGGAAGGGAGCAAGGCCAGCAGGGGACAGCACACAGCGTGATGGGAATGGTGGGCACGGACCGACCTCCACCTGCGCAGGCAGGCGAGGGCACACTGGACATTGACGTGATGGAGGAAAGCAAGGTGTCCTTTGTTTTGAAGATGGGATGGAAGGGGGAGGAGCAAAGGCGAGCGGGCATGGGGACAGCTGCTTTCTGGTGGTCATTTGTGACAT